>NC_140185.1:23655661-25138586 GCF_965226575.1 Pagrus pagrus | reverse complement strand
TTGCTTATTGTATATTATTAGACTTGCAAAGTTAGTAATATTATTCTGTGAAGAGAAATAAAGAGGGGAGTGAGAGAACCGACCAGACACCAAGATGTGGCTGGCGTGGACGAGAGAGGCGTGCAGCAGGAGAGGAGCATCAGAGGGTCAGCCATGAGCAGCCGGCGAAAAGCAGGTGAAAGTAAAGCAGGAATATTTTCACATCTTACTCTGTGAATGGAGGATTTGTTTCGACCTAACCAGAGGTGACTGTGGAAAGACAGACCAGACTGGTGTTTTATTTGGTTTATATCTGTGTATGTTTGAAGGAAGTGTGTTTCACGATGAGTTGTAAACTCGTTTTACTTTGTTAAAATAGAAGAACATGAATTGAGACAGTATGCAGTTGTATTTTTCTGTTTAGTAGGGAGCATAGTATTAAGAGTATATCATTTTTTGACATTTTGTGAGTTAATTTCCTTCATTTTTAACGCTAACAGCTGGCATGCATCTGACAGCGGGGGGCTTGAGGACTATCGCCGAGGTACAAAGTGATATTACAGACAGGATGGTTAGCATGCTAACTTCAGCAGACATCTCCGCAACACAATACACAGACATCTTTGACATAGCATCAACATTGTTGTTTCTTCACACTCTGTTGATAATATTAGTTATATATTTTGAATGTTTTAAACTAAAATTCTGGTCATATCTTACAAATTGCTCATTTAACCCAACCCCTAACCAAGTTCTGACTCAATATGACAAATGCTGTTAAAACTGAAAAGACCCAACAAGAACAAACAGACAAACAAAACAAAACTCATAGATTTGAATCCCCCCTTTCTAGGAAAAAGAGAGATGTGTCCACCTCAATAACCTGTATCAGTGAAAACATCTCATTTGAAAGTATAAAATAATATGCAATGAAAACAATTGTGCTACTTAAAGATGCAGAGGAATGTGTTTTTAAGTTTCTAAATGTTGGTCCCCCCCTCCATATGCCTCACAGTGGTTTGGTCCACTGCCAATCAACCTGCATCTCACACACCTGTCTCTGTGGCGCCTCTCTGAGCAGGTGCTGGTGGACCATCGTAAGTAGATATTTTGCAAACTTAACTTTAAAGAAAGGTACTATTTTTCTCTTGTCACAAAGGGTTAGGTCAAGGCACCAAAAACAAATTCAGGGTTGTCACGTTTACAAGTGTTGTGTACCCATGCACAGGATATAACTGCTAAAATGTTATCCTGAAACACAAGATGTAAGTAGTGTGGGATCATGGGAGTTGTTGGCTTCATTGTTAAACAGCCACCATTTTTGATGAAATCTGTCCAGGTGAATCAGGCAGAAATGTTCACAGACAAGTTAATGTTTCAAAGTTTTATTCACATTATGTTCCTCACTCTCTGACCTTCAGAGAGTCATAACGACAGGCGATCAGATAAAATGACAGATTTCTCTGGGTTTGAACATTGTTAGTACACAACTCTACAGAATAAATATAGGCCATTGATTAGTTTCAAGACATTTTAATGTTGAAATGTTACATATTATATTTTTAAATTGTATGCAAATATTGGCGACAAGCAGAGAAATAACATATTGAGATTTTCCTTTTAATTATAATAATCAAACACTTTCTGTTGTGCACTAATTAGGGCTCTGGGGCAGGTGGAGCAGCTAATTAACTAAACCATTCAGTTTGGATCCCTCGCACGTGTTTTTAAAGCAGCTCTGATTTCTACTTCTTTCAATCTAGGCAGGAGACTAGTGGCCTTTGTGCCCAAATCAAAGCACTCCCCCGCTATGAATAGTGATTTCTCTGGTTCTCCTCCTCACCAGTGCTGCCAGAGAGGTCTTCCCCCCTGAGACTTTCCCCTTTGACCCCAACAAATGGACTCTTGTCAACAGAATAAAAAAAGTAGTGATCGGCCTTTAGTGATGCCTGTTGTTCAGGCGATGGACGTTTGATGAGTGATCACAATGACGGAAAGGATCCTACGGAGAGGTTACTGGAGCTCAGCGCTCAGTGGGACGTCTTGTGATATGACATCAGCATTACAAGCTCTGGACAGTGAGGAGGTCAATTACAGAGTTGTCTCTCAGCTCAACTCTTTGCTTGCTTGTGTTGTAAGAACAAGAGAAATGCCCTACAGAAGAACAATACACATCTTCAGCCTCCTTCTTTTTCCATTGAGCTAAAATAATGAAATTCAAAGTGTGGATATGTGACTAATGATTGTCACTGTCATGTGGCAATTAGATGATGTGGACCTCTTGAAGTGCAGCAGCTTTTCAGGAGTGTGCTGAGGAGTAGACCACAATCAGGGGCTCCCTGATATCTCGCTCAGCAGCCCGGTGAGACCGCTTGGCGAGGACAGTGAGAAAATGTAGGTTGTTACGTCCGTCTGAAAGCCCAGATGGACTCTGCAGCCTGCTCCAATCAGCTCACAAAGGTGATATAATTGCCAGGGCAGGATGGGACAAGGCCACCGCCTTTGGAGTTCCTCAGCCTGCTCCTTTCCCCATTGCACCTATTCTCTCCCACTCTATACTCACTGATTATACTCCCCTCCCTCATTGTCCCATTATCCCCCTCCAACAACAGGCCAATTTGTCCCTCTAGCTTGGCTCCCGCCTCCCCTCCTGCTGCGTTATTTAGCCCCTCTTCTGCACTTCAATGGCAGGTACTGATTAGAGAACTTCCACGACCTCTTCGCTATTCCTCAAAAATCCCTCCTCCCCTTCCCAGCAACCTTTAATCTGATTACAGGCTTTCTGCAGCTTTTCAGGGGAGGCCAGTCCCAGGAGGACAATAGCAGACCAAGTGGTTTCACAAACACTCTCCCCAGGGTCATATGATTCACAAGAGGAGCTGCGTCCACTCTCCTCCGGCATCAGGTCCCCGCAAGGCCTGTCTGCACAGTGATTTAAGAGTAACATCTCTGTTATACTGTTATCTGTTTGTCAGCTCTTAGACCCTGTCATAAAAAAAAACTTTCCAAACAACCATATATGAGTCAAGATCAAGAATGTCTATCTGTCTTTGTCTAGTCAAATTCTGATCTTACTGGTGTTTCGGTGAAAAGATTTGAACTCGGTGAAATCAGTGTGCAGAAATCTTGTTTTCTCTCTGAAGTTTACTGAGCAGCACCTGACTTATGTTTTCTTTTACTTGTTACATTTATTTGGACTGTTGTTTCAAGGATATTAATGAAAACATTTTTTGTTTTTTGTTTTTTTCTCAAATCTGATTTATTTTAAAAACTCATGAAGCATTATTTGTTCATTTAATTGCTTGTGAACCGAGCACCATGTCAGACCAGCGTTACTGTCTAAACACTTACATTAATGAACATTGTCAAATATTGACACAACTTTTATAGCACATTTTTGTGCTGCAGGAATCGTGTTGTCTTTGGGGGAAATGATGAAAGAATTGCAGCATTTATATTTAAAAAAAAATCACATTTAGCATCACTCTCTAAAACATTGATGGATGTTGGACAGTATTTTTTTCAAAAATGTATCCAAAATAGATGCAGAAGTACCAAAGATTTTGTTTTTTTCTGCTCATTCTTCTACCTTGTCAAAACCTGGCAAATAAATTGCCCACAATGCAACTTAACCACTCACAGTTTGGTCAGAGATCCAAGTGTGTTGTACGAGTAGCTGCTAGCCTCAAGCAGAAATGAGGAGCAGGCTTCGTGGCACTGAAGCTGTGCTCACACGTGATCCTTATCACGTGATCTCATGGAGAAGCAGACATAAATAACATGGATCTAGCTTACATTAGAAACAAGGGCTATAGTTCAGAAGGCTTAAGATTGGATCTGCAAACCCCTCACATAATCTGTGCCGAACAGCATGTTTTGAACGGGCACTGCCTTAGTCATAATCAAAATGTGACATGATATGTTCCAATATACAAACAAAATCTTAGTTTAGTTGAGATAAATTAAAAACTCGTCACATCCTAGATTTAACTTGAACTGTCACATCAGTAACTCTGTATACTGTGCAAAAAAACAAAATCAAGCCGAAACAAACAATGAAATAAGTATAACACCATGTAAATGTTGTGTTTCACTGTATTAATCACAAAGACTCAGAGCTATTTAAATCTAACAGATAATCCCACAGTTAACCTGTTTAACCCCATCAGGCCCTTTTACAGACCTCTTAACTCAATAAAGCTTCTGCCGCTAGTCAACCTGAGAAGACCAGCACAAAACATATGTCCACCAGTGTATTTAGAGTTCATTAATGTCACGGTGACTGGTCAGGAAATGACCCTTGTTGACCGGCCTGTCCATGCCTCATTACCATCAGAATGAAGGGAGCAGGAGGACCAGAGTGCTGGAGACAACATGTGAGCCCATGACGAGCTGAAGGACCAGTTAACCCTCTTCAACTCTCCATATTTGCACCTAAAGTCAAGATGAAGAAGGACATTTCTCCACTCATTCAGGGAGCTTCATCCTTTTAAATAACTGGTGAGGAGCTACAGGCATTTAAACCTGATGCTGCTTAAGAGCCCTCGTGGTCAAAGTCACATGAATCAAGGTGTTACACAGCTCTGGAGGCAGCAACAGGATTTAAATTTTTTTTTAAAAAGTATATACAATTGTCAGCTGGATATTAACCAAAATAAATACAGTTAAAGGCAAATACAGCTTCATCTTTTCCCTTTTGCCCTCAAACTCTAAACAGTTACGCTTATGTACACAAATTAAAATTGTGTTGTTTGTCAATAATTCATATAAAATGCTCAAATTTGTAGGTGTCCTCATGAGATGGAAAAAATACAAACGTGTAGATATTCCTCCTCTGGCTGCTGTTTGGTCCACAGCCGGAGAGAAAAGTTGATCCTCACATAAAGTAAATATGCGTCATAATTTATGGAGCTGAAGTCTGCATGCATTTTTTGTTTGCACATATTTGTTCTTCTACTTTCCAAACCTGTGATAGACAAAATAAAACACCGACTAATGTTGGAACTAATATTTGGATATATCACTAAAGTAATATACATGTCGTCTCTCAGGATACAAGTGTTGATTGAAGAGAGTTAGAGGGCTGAAACTTTCCATCATTTTTTTAACCATATATCGCCCCCTTGTGGAGTTATAGTGGACTTGTGATTAAGAAGAAAGTATTCAAACGGAGTCAGATGATTGTGATTTTTGCCTTGAGATTGATTAATACTGTTTGTTTTGCATGAATAGGGAGAACAACAGTTTATGAAAAACATATCACATGTAAATATATCATTTGCTACTAAACATCCATCAGATTACATCCTTTTATCCAAGCACTGAACTTTGCTCTGAACTTTTCTTTTCTTTTCTTTTCTTTTTTCTTATCTTTTCTTTTCTTGTCTTTTCTTTTTTTGTCTTTTTTTCTTTTCTTTTCTTTTTTCTTATCTTTTCTTTTCGTGTCTTTTCTTGTCTATCCTTTTCTTTCCTTTCCTTTTTTCTTTTCTTTCCTTTCCTTTTTTTTCTTTTCTTTTCTTTTCTTTTTTCTTTTCCTTTCTTTTTTCTTATCTTTTCTTTTTGTGTCTTTTCTTGTCTATCCTTTTCTTTTCTTTCCTTTTCTTTTTTCTTTTCTTTTCTATTCTTTTCTTGGCTTTTCTTTTCTTTTTTTCTTTTCTTTTCTTGTCTCTCCTTTTCTTGTCTTTTCTTTTCTTGTCTCTCCTTTACTTTTCTTTGTGCCTTCTACCTTTAGCACATGGATGACATATTCTTCTTTGTCAGGGCAGGGTCATGCTCTGTTGCTAAGGTTGATATTGATATAATTTGTTTCAACTGATCATAAGTTATTTCAGTGTACACAGTGGAAATAACAGCTACTTGTGCTTTAATTCACTATGTCACACACCAGTCCAATACTTACAATGTTCATTGATACAGAAGTAGATTGTTAAGCTGTCAGTATTTCCATTGAGTTAATTAGTTTAACGCGCCTTTATCCATTTATTTAGGTTTTATATACACACAGAAATTCTGACATCCTGATTGTTATTTTTGTCTACTTCTTCATGGCGCCTGATTGTGACTATCACACTTCAGTCTTGTAATTATTTTTTTATCAGTGCCTTCGTATGTCTTGTAATGAAGTAAGAAACAGGAGTTTAAAGATAACAGTTTAACTTTATTGTTTATTTCTAGTTACATTATATGTCATTAATACAACACAGTGTATTGGAGGTAACATTCAACACTGCAGCAATCAAATCACTGAAATTGTGTCATCGCTACTGTAGTTACTCAAAACTTCCACCTTAAGGACATAAAAGTTATGCGACAAATAGTAT
This sequence comes from Pagrus pagrus, assembly GCF_965226575.1. Taxonomy (NCBI): domain Eukaryota; kingdom Metazoa; phylum Chordata; class Actinopteri; order Spariformes; family Sparidae; genus Pagrus; species Pagrus pagrus. The sequence continues at coordinate 25,132,287 of NC_140185.1, read as the reverse complement.
GCATGACATGTGGAAGCATATGTACAGACAGTTAATAATACATAATTTAAGAAATAAAATATACAACTCAGAAATTGTCACAAAGATCTTTGATTCTTCACTTAACACCTCTTTTTACAAACACAACTAAAAGAATTTCTTTTCAACAAACTTCATTCATAAGAACTAAAATGGCAAACTTCATCAATGACAATATTCAGCAATTAAAAGGCATTGCATCAAATAATTCAAAGCTCTCTATGGTAAAGACAAAAGAGTATCGTGATGCTTTTTCAAACAAAATGTTGTTTTGTGCATTATAAACATAAACAAAGTGTCTGTGACTTCTCGTCACACTGCCTGGATTCTGGACCTGACACTTTCCAGTCATTTAGCATATACAAATTATTATAACTATATAAGTTTCTTCCAAAATGAAAGAGAAAGTAAATGCAGTTGAGTTCAGAATAAATGTTACATTATTTTGTAATTATTATCTTAATCTTCCAATCATTGACACAGGTGCCAGAAAAATCAGGTATGAAGCAAGCGAGACGAGACTGGCAGAATACATCCAAATATTTTTGAGGGTTGCTCCTTCATAAATTAATGTCGTTTCACAGCTGTATCAAGTTCAAATGCAAGTTTGATCGTCCACTGTGAGGCTCTAACTCTGCTCCACCGAGAAGTTTGACTCAGATCTGTTGAACGAAAGAGAATAAATTGAATGAGAATGCATGAGAAGGAGGAGTAAAATGAGGATGTGATGAAGTGTGAGTAAGCTTACATGTCCTGGTGTTTGTGGATCATGTGGTTGTTGTACTCCAAGACGGGAGGGATGGCCTCCTCATCCTCAGGAACCTGAAACCAACACAATTGATCAGACGATTTCCTTTCCACTTAAAGGGCAATTACACCATCTAGTGGTAGAAAAGCACTCTTACCTCCCAGTAAACTTCATCATCAAAGCAGTTGTCATCAGCAGGGTCGCCCCAGATGGGGATCCTCAGGATGAGACCTTTGAAGACACACACACAAAAAAAATCCCATTAATCACGAATTCTCACTTCAGTTTTAATATTTTTTTCTCATCATCATTTTCTCAACATAATCTTTATATGGAAAGATGAGTATTATAGTATTTTATGTACATTTATAGCACTACACAACACGTTTTTCAAACCCACCGACAATTCCTCCTCCGACAAGCCCAAATGCGATGGCCACACATGTGCCAGCAGCCTGGAAGCCTCCCTGGGTTCCTACAGATCTGTTAGCAAATTCGCCCTCAAAGTCAAACGTGTTGATCAACCTGAAGGAAGAAAAAAACGTTTTAATCCAGAGTTTCATATGAAACTTTGAGAAGCATGAAGAAGAGATACGAGTGCTCAGATGAAGACTGCGCCCGACTCCAACTTTAGAGTCAGCAAACAGGCAAAGTCAGGCTTTCTGAACTCACCCCTCTCTGCTGTAGACACTTTCATCGGCGGCTGCAGCAACAATGGCGCCAATGAAGCCGCCGAGCATCCCGGGCACAGCATGCAGGTTGTGAACGCCACATGTATCCTGGAGCTTTAAGTATTTCTCCAGGAAAGGCTGAAATTGAGAACAACATTCATCCATCATTAAAGTCCAGTTGCCTACGATTTATTTTTAAGACTGTGTTTTGGCCATATTAAAGATAACTGACGCTTAGAAAAATAAGAAACTCACCAAGTATAATTTGTTTATGATAAGTTATCATAGAAAATAAAATCCTCCTCATGTTGTTAAAATCCCAATCTCTATTTTGCCCTTTTTAAAACTGCTTTCGACACGCCTCCTCAAACATAATAACAGTTGTCACGAGGTTCACAGTCATTGCCAACCAACTTAGGTGTGCCACAACAACTTGCTTCATGCCATTTAACCCTCAGTGCCTGCTCTTGAATTGAGTCATCGCTTCTTATAATCCTGTCATTTTCCTGTAATACAACCTAGAGCTGGTTTCACTTTGATCCTCCTTTTCATTCAGAGCCACAACACAAGTTAGGAGGTGCAGACTCACCGTCACAAAAATGTAGCCAAAGGTCGAGATGATGCCAGTGCAGAAACCCACGATAAGCGAGCCATAAGGAGTGATCATGAACTCTGCCGCTGTTCCCATGGCGACACCACCTGCCAGGGTGGCATTCTGGATGTGCACCTGTCAGGTAAAACAGCATGCCAAGTCATGAGACACACGTTGATGTTACAAGAATGCTTGTAGATTTGTAGTTTTCGGTGACAAAGCGTTACCATGTCCAGTTTTCCTCTCTTCTGAGACATGCTGGAGAGGGCCACGGTGGTGAGAACAGAGGAAGCGAGGGCGAGGTAAGTGTTGATGGCTGCTCTGTGCTGTCCGTCGCCGTGGTCTGTGATGGCTGAGTTGAAACTGGGCCAGAACATCCACAGGAACAGAGTACCTGTGAGGTGAGAGAAAGTCAATCAAACCCGGTTAGATTAAGACATTCACAATCAAGGAAACAGGTTTGAGAGCGATGAATGCGAAATATAAATCGTCTGTCACTCACCAATCATGGCAAACACATCCGAGTGGTAGACAGATCCATTGAGGCGTTTGCTCGAGTGTAGGTTTGGTCGGTAGAGGACCCAGGAGATGGCCAAACCATAGTACCCTCCGAAGGCGTGAATGACCATGGAGCCACCAGCATCTCTGCACTATAAGCAGCACAAAAAAGAAATCAAGAAAGTTTGATAAAAAAATCTCACCTCTTGGACAATAACTAAGTTTCCAGTGGGGTGATTGTGTTCGGTGAGACTCACGTGAAGGAGGTCGAGGATGATGTACTCCTCCACAGCGAAGAGTGTGACGCCAAACAAGGTGACAACCAGCAGCTGGACGGGGCTTACTTTTCCCAGGAGGGCACCGTAGGCGATCAGAGAGCCGGCACAGCAGAAGTCTGCATTGATCAGACTGTGGAGGACGAGAAGAAGGGCAAGGTTATGGTCTGAATGAGGGAAAACTTTAACTGTAAACATAAATGAACACTGAGGCAAATCACTGAGAGGAGTCAAAGCGAGGCCGGATTACCAGTGCACGCATGAGTGCATGTCGGCTTTAGTTTTGGCATTCTGACTAAAATTGCAAATTTATTCGAGGAATTGTCACCATTAAAGTACAATACAGACGCAATGGCCCATGCTCACATGGTGTGTATTAGTGCACAGAAACCTTGAGGCCAGTTAATGTTATTCCAACACAGGAATATTATTTTAATGTTGTAGTTCGTCATGTGGAGGCAATGGTTAACACTTCTTAATACAAGCTTTAGCTGTCAAAGAAATTTAGTGGCATAAAAAGCAAAACATCTTCCACTGAAAATAAAATTGAAGTAAAGTACAAGGATGTTACATTCATCACTGCGTATGTCAAAAGTTACACATGCTTATGTAACCCCCAGGACCTGTAAACACGTGTGAATCACGTGTAGAACAGGTGGATTTACAAAGAAGGCACCTGAGGGGTCAACAGCCAAGAGTTACACGTGCTTTCAGCAAACAAACTTGATCGGCTGCATCTTTGCGATGACTGCTTCACCTCGAGACTGAAAAGCCTTAATCTGGTGACAGCTGTGACATAAGTACGCCTTCAAACAAAACCTGACTAAATTGACGCTCTCCTGTCCAAAAACAGTCATTCACCTGTTGATCTATTGTTAGGTTAAAGTATGTAGTTACATAACACACCCGTGCACCAAACACATGCACCTCCTCCAGGTTACTGAATGACTGATGGCGCACAAAAATCAGATGAAGAGGCTTACCTCTCTACTCCGATGGTGATTTTTCCGGTCTCCGGGTTGAGGGCGTGGAACCAGCCCTGCATGAGAAGAGCCCACTGCAGGCCGAAGGCGGCGATCAGGAAGTTGAATCCCACACTACCGAAGCTGTAACGTTTCAGGAAGGTCATGAGGAAACCAAATCCAACAAAGATCATGACATGGACGTCCTGGAAGCCTGGAGAGAGGGAAATACTGTTGAGTTGCAATGGCACGCAATGATCTACATTTGTAGAATTATGATTACAATATTTTAAAATACCAGCCTGATAAATTCTACTTCACATCCATTAACTTAATATAGTTTCTTATCAATTATTCATTTGTAATTTACACTGAGATTTTATTAGTTTATTTTTTGCTTTAAGGTATCAATAGCTTTGAGATGCTAGCCATCGCTTCATGTTCAGGTTACAACATGAGCGAACGCTGTGCAATGCTGCTGTAGTTTGTTCAATTGCCTTTGCACAGTCACAATCTAGATTCTAGTTGAAAAACAGCTCAGTAAATTAAAATTCATGCAGAAGCTGGAGGGAAGATGACCACAATCTGGAACTATTTTTAAAAAAAAAAAAAAAAAAAAAAAAATCAATAAAAAGTCATAGTCAACCATTAAATACCAGGGTGGCACATCACTGACACAGGATCATCACTTACTGGGATATCTGAAGTAGAAGTCATTTTCGATGTCGCTGGTGATGTTGTTTTCCCTTCTGAACTCTACCCAGTGTGCGTCTGACTCCTCATCATACCGGATGAAAACTCCAAAAAGAATAATCATGGCAATCTGCCAGACGAAGCAGACAGCCGGCAGACTAATGCGCACATTGGTGTTCTTTGTCCGGCTGAAAAAATTGCACACACTATCGCAGCAGTTCCCCATGGTGATGCCTCTCTGCAGCTGATGCTCTGATCACTCCTCAGTCAGGCCCTTCTCTCTGCTGTGACTCCCAGCAGCTCCTCAGCAGGTCAATATATACATACGGACCTGTGGAGGGCTGTGCTCAAGTTCTCCACTCACACACAGAGGTTGGACACATCTCACCTGTCGGCAGGTAAACCACTCCTTCACTCCGCTTGCTTCTGCTTCACTCCTCCCAGAACAGGCACCCCAGCATGAGACAGGCACTGCATAAACATGTGATTGAAGTACAGACATTTTATTCAGTGACTAAACTTTATCTGGCATCATCATCATGATGTTGCAACTTCCAGCATTATAACAAAATGTTCTCGTTACCCAGGTGGCCAGCACAGTCAGAAAACACAGAAACAGAATCAGGTGAGAATGGTGTAACGGTAAAGATGCTCAACACCTGTGACACTTGACAGGTATAATCACTTGGTCCTGTATTGTGAATGATTTTTCAAGTGGCAGCGAGGGCTCTGTGAATGTATTAAACGTGTGCTGGGTGAACACACCTGTCCCTCAGGCTCAGCTGTCATCACCAGAGTTGCGTGCTGAATTCAGGTGTGTTCACCTTCTAATTTGAGGACGCAGCGTTTATTCCCAGGAATCATAGAACTGCTAATTGAGTCATATTTCATATCCAACACATATTTTTGCTTTATTACAACCTTGTACGGAGGGTTTAACCAGCATGAATGTACATTTTCAGTTTTAACCGCTGACTGACTGACTGCCAAAAACGTCTCTGCTCATCTCAAAAACTAAAATAAGCACATCGTTCAAATAAGTTGTGTAGTGTTGAGAAATATCTTGTTCAGTTTTCTCCATTTTAAAATCTTTTGGCTCAATAAGCTTTATGTTTTTAATTCAGTAAAAGTTGATGAAAAAATGCTTTTTTATTTCATTGAGATAAAAAAGCTTTTAGCTTAGGTTGTATAGGTTTCAGGGATATGAAGCATTTGAAGATACTCCAAGAAGTGACCTTACAATGATCAGAAATACCAGTGTAGATACTAGTGGATTATGTCTATTGCAGAGTTCAAAGGGTTGCGTGCCTTTCTGCACTACAATGAACTCTGTGTTGAGACAGACTAATTACAGGAACTTATAGTAAGACGTGAGTGTCTCTCCAGGAAAGCAAGCTTCCTGTCCTCCTCTGCTGCCAATAAATAGTAAACGGACTTACACTTCTATATATCTTCAGTCTACTGGCCACTCAAAGTGCTTAACAACACTTTTCACATTCACCCATTCACACACACATTCATACACTGACTGCAGAGGCTACGATGCAAGGTGAGCTGCTCATCAGAAGTATTTAAGGGTTTAGCGTTTTGCTCAAGGATACTTTGACATGCAGCCGGTGGAGCCGGGGAATCGAGTCGCGACCGGTCAGAAAAAGGTTGCCCCCCCCCCCCCAACCACCCCCGGCTGGCTTAAGTACATCACATGCCTGCTGGTTACTGTTGTCGTCCTACAACAAGTCATGTGTACTGCGCCACGTTCTTGCATTTACCATCTTGATGATTATCTGACAGAGGAGATTCCAGTTTAAGGATCCATCATATGTCAGGGCTCCACTGTATCTCTGACACCAGGTACATTCCAGATGATATCTGTTTTCCTCCTTTAAACATATTTAACTTCTTCAACTCGTTATGCAACACGTTAAGCATCGCTGACGGAGTTCTCTACAGATGTGCTCACGTTTTCAATCAGTGATATGCTCTCACCTGACTTTAATAGACAGACCTAGTGTCATTGTAATTCTTCTTGTATGTTCAGATATCACCTGTAATGTGTCACTGGGCTTTGCAGGTTTTTAAGAACGATAAAGAAAAAGTCTACAACATACATGTACACACACTGATACAAACACAGGTGTAAGATTCTTGATACAATAAAAATGCTGCATGACTTTTACGGGTTGGCTGCAAAATATTCAGGGATGTACCCAAAATTCAAACTGAGTAAAGATATCATGTTGAAAGATTACTTTGTTAAAAGTGAAAGTCCCGCATAGGAATAGTACTTGACTAAAAGTTTTGATTGGACTTTAAAAGTACATTTAAAGTACAAAATTACATTATACATTAATTAATAAATCATAATCTGATTGGCGATAAAATAATTAAATAAACTTTGGCTCAGATGTAGCTTGAAATCTGCAAAGTAGCTAGTAACTAAATCCATCAAAAAATGTTTTGGGGTGAAAGATTTGCCTCCAACATGTAGTGCAGGGATAGTATAAAGTAGCAGAAAAAATACACATGTGCAAGTTCCTTAAAAAATATGCTTAAGTACTGTACTTGAGTAAATATGCTTAGTTACATCACTGAAAATATTTTTGGGAAATCTTTGGAAGGGATTTATGTTTCCACAGATTTCCCAGATGTTTGTATTATTTTGAACTGGAATGTCTTGTTGTGTATTTTAATTTAAGACCATTTGAACCTGCAGAGTCACTCGTGTTAAATTGACCAGGACAGAAATCAGGACACCGGTCACAGGGAAACAAAAACAAAGATAGTGAGTGCATGTAACTTGTACTGAACAACTGTGGCCACAAATGTGATATAAATAAATAAAGTTAAAATGTGTGTAAGAGTAGCACAAGCAGAGAAAGGTCATGCAGTCATTCAAAGAAAGCGTTTCAAATACAGAAGAATGTCTAACTAAAGAAAATGTTCCCAACCTTCTATGTTTGAACTCTCTGTAACATAACTCTACCTGATGTCACCAGTTTAACCAATGACTGATTACTGTCCGTGACAGTTTTGGCAGGTATGTTTGTCACCTCGTGACTCAGTGTGAGTGTGTGTGTGACACCTGTTTTAGAGTGAACAACCACAGAAGTGGTTTTGACTGTAAATAATAATAATATTTTGTTTTGAACTCTAAAAATATTGAAGTTTCAATCATAACTTTACTGGTTGTGAGTTTAGCCCAAATGCATTGTAACCTGTTCTGATACAAATACTGTTTGTGCAGATTGTGTCAATGCAATAGATATATGATATATTCGCAGTATTGTATTACAGTGCTGTGATGTAAAATATTGCAACAGTCTTTATAACCTTTGTATCTTGAAATTCCATTATTTTGGGACAAAAACCTAATGGCAGGCCAAAGTTGATGTTTCTAGAAAAATATATATATATTTAAAGGTAAATATGTTAGAATTTTAGTTGGAAGCATTCAAACATTCAACAAAAGTATCCTGGTGAAGTTAGTCTGCAAACCAGTGAGTCCTGGCCTGGGCCAAAGCTCCGTGGTAGTGGTGTAAGCACCTACACCTCCCTGGTGCTCCCAGCTCACAGTCCACACCACTAGCTCCATTTCTACCTGTGCAGATGAGCCTAATGGTAGCTACAGTTGGCAGCATTTGGTGCTAACTCTGATAAATAATTATGATATAAATTTCTGTTTATGCTTTATTCCTGTAGGGGGGAAAAAATCATTCATTCATTCATTTTTACAATCTGAGAATGGCGGGCAGAGTGACACTCGGGAGTCAGTTGGGATCCTAGTACCATTTTGCATCGTTAAAATGCTATCCAATAGGTGTTTGCTTGTGGCCCGGACCCTGTCGTTATGTACGTTCTAGTTTTGGGCCACCAAAGGAGAAAGTTTATAGTCCAATATAGTAAATTTTTTGTGAAACAGAATACAGTCAGTGGTAAATGATGACTAATGTCGTGAACAAGTCTCCTAGTTCATCATTAAACATCTCTAGCAGATACGTACGAAAGTATTTGCAACAGTTGAAAGACACAAACAGGAAGCAAGGTGGCAGAGGGGAAGAATGTCACATGGACATATTCAAAGCCCTGTCACAGGAAGAATACAACCTGCTGAAATACCCCTGAGCAAGAAGAGGTTCTGCCTGTGGGGGAATACTTTAATAAACGGAGATCATAAATCTACACCACAGAGAGATGAACAGGAAGTGACTGTGTGGTTTTATCTACATACGAAAGAAGAAAAAATTGCACAAGAGTCGACTCAAATGGCTGTATATCGATGCCAAATGATACAATGACAACTCAAAACGTTTCAGAGAAGTCAGACATGTGACAGGGGGACAGTATGGAGGTTTTAGATCTTATCTTCTGAAAGCATTTCAGAGATGTTCTCTGTCACATGGTGTGGTATGCTCAACCTCGAGAGGCCAGGAATGATGCCACTGGAGATATTATGAGCTCCTGTCAATCTACAGGTAAGTGAGACACAGATCAGTGCACTGCAGCTATTCAAAACACAAAGCTTATTTTGATTTCCCTCCCTTCTTTGCTTCAGCTCTGTCTGCGAACTGTTACCATGGCATACCGTCTGCACTCACAGACATAGAAACCACAGGACTTTAAAAAGCAGTATTGAACCAGCACAAATAAAGAACATTCAAGTAAAACATTCTTAGTACTCATCTTCTGTGTTTACTTTTGTCACATAACCTGCACAATTTTAGTCAGTAAAACATCCACAAACACACCAGCTGTTGACCACTTCTATCAGCGTGTGGGAAGTAATGTGACACCCACAACTTGCATGACTCTAAGAGTGAAAAGGCATCTCATAATTGCTTCCTTCTTACATGCCTGTTTTTGTTGGATTCAATATGGGTATCAGTCACTACATAATTTCTTCTTCTTCGATTGTGTACTAAAGATGAATGAAAGGCGAGCCCAGCATATGAAAACCATCCTTACAGACTCTGTTTTCATGATGCCTTGTCTTGATTAAAGGAAATAGGACGTCAATCAAACGTTGTGCAGGTTGATATGATCCACCTGCAGCAGCCTGAGGGAGGTGAGTAAGCAGAAAAGAACTCGACAGGTACGCACACAGTCGGATGCCACAGAGATATGGGAGCGTCAGGCAGTCGACTGGCTTGTGATGACAGAAAACTGCAGCGTGTTCTGAAGACGATCTAATACGCAGATAACCCCTCAGCCCCAGTGCTAAAATCTGCAGTTTGTCAAACACAATCTTTGTCTCTCACATGGTGCATAATGTGAAGCCGAGTTCACGCACATGCACGCTGATCTGGAGGTGTCACCTGCTCTCATGTGCCTCAGTCAGAAACACAGGTGGCTGAACAGAAACACGGTGTGACTACATGCGTGATGTTGCTGCTATTTTCATCCTTTATTCATGGGTGTTTCCAACTCGCAATTTAGTTGGCATGTTCTTGTTTGTTTGGTTGTTTGTTGGTTTGTTGGTTGGCTGGTTGGTTTAAGTGCATTAGAGAAATTATTCAAACCAAATTATTTGTTTCATTAGATTTGATTTGATTTTCAAAAATCTTTTTTTTGAAAACCAAATGAGAGTTCACATTAGTTTGGACGAACAAACTGTGAGATGACTTCAATGTTGCATTAAAAGGAAAATCATTTATATGGTGACATATGTTTTATATGATATTTCCATTCCTTATACACTCATAGGATCATGATTTACTGGGTGGTGTGACTTATTAAATTTTAATGCACCAATTGTGAGAACTAATATCGCAGATCTTTTAATCCATAGCATCCAGTTTTCTTTATTTCACATTTAAGTAGTGACAATATTGCATTTATATTCCTTATCAAATATTCTCAGGTTTTAGCTGAAACCAGACACTGTCTTGAGCACTATTTTACAAACCTTTCCCCAAAATTGGGCCAAACATGTTTTGTATTTTGGAAAACTCTGGGATCGCCACCTGACTTTAATATTTGTTTGAACATTGATCGGCTGTAGAGCACAAGTTTGTGCTGCTAGGACAGTCAGATTAAAGAGATTAATGTTACCTGAGGTGATGGTAAATGAAAGTGAGAAAGTTTTCAAATTAAGCAATGATAAAAAATGAATTGTGAAATAGAATATAAAATGCAGACAAACTATACTGAACAAGAAAAAGTAATAGTACTTTCTGAATAAGTTTGCCATTTTATTTTACAATCAATTGTTAACACAATAAAGAAGTAGTAATTATTGACTAATAATAATCTTTTTTATTCTTTTTTTTTTCAATTAAAATTCTAAATGCTAATTTAATACATCTTTTTAATACTTAATGCATCAACTTGTTAACTTGACACATGAAATGTCAAGTTGTCATTACTTCAGCGGCACACTCCATACGATTTTGCACCTGTATATTACAACAAAGGCTATTGATAGTAGCAGCAGTAACACTGGTAATTAATCAATAAATGATCGTGAAGGATCTTTCACAGTATGGTGTGGTCCCTGTGGGAGCTCTGATCAGAGGCATAATGTTTGTGTTTTGAGGATGTGTGTGAAATAAATGTAAAATACATGAGACTGAAAACAGACTTGTAACATCTAGCTATAGGTTGTGCTCATGCATCACATCTTCTTGTGTTTAATGTAACATAAGGTAGCGTTCCAGCACTTTATCATCCATTAAATTCAATGCTGGTAAAAGATGAATGAGTGGACGAGGGTGAATAAAATATCAAAGTGTTTTTTAAGATAAATCATGATCAACAGTTACGTGATTTCTGTCTCCATCGGACTAAAAATGAGGCCCTCCATGAGGGGTGTATCTGGTCTGCAACAGCTTTTAAGTGATTGTGTGTGTCAAGAGGCATCTACATGAATGCAAGGTCCCAAGGTTTCATAATTGCCTTGTAACGATGTTGTTCACTTCACCTGCCAGTGGTTTTAATGTTGTGGCACAGTGTATATAAAAATGTACATCATTTAGATATAAAATATTATAAACAAAGAAATATTTTTAAATATGTAAAAAGACATTGGGGAAAATGCCACAATACATAATATCCACTTACAACTTACAACTTCAAGTACTAATACTTGAAGTTAGAAGTAGATCATTGAAGTCAGATCTAGCGTGTACAGGGAGACAGTGTAATGAAACAAGAACGGGGGTATGATTATACATTTTTTACCTCTGCCAAGGAGGAAATGTTTGTACCCGTATCTTCTGTTGGTTGGTTGGTTTCTCAGTTTGTCTCAACATTTTCGTTAATTTCTCAGGGATTAATGCATGGGTCTTGATGAAAAAAATCATGTGTATTTAGGTGGTTGGTATCTATGAGTGAGTACAATTTGATACTGATCCTAAATATGGCTAAGCATTTATGGGTGGTTTAAAATGTAGAGTCATAAAGGGCTGTCGAGTCTGGTATTGAGTTAAGCTTGATTCAATTAAAGTGAATTATAATCATTATTTTTTATTCATTATTATCTTTATTTTATGAACCATGCAACAGCGAAAATCACATTTCTATTATTGCCTGCATTACTGGACAATAAAGTTTTTTGAATCTTGAATCTCGAGTTCTTTCTCATGTGACTCAAGGTCAATGGGGTCAGACTTTTGGAAACTCAGATGTCATGACCTCATGTACGACAGGTCACGTGTGGTTCAACCCCTGTCCTATGGAAAGGCCAATAAGTGATTAAGTTTATTTTTAAATAATAGAAAATTGCAAAGAAAGGTGGCAACACTGTGTAGTCCAGGGTAAATTAGTCAAACTGTCAAACCAACGTAAGAACCAACTAAATGTGGCCAAAGGTTTTTTTTTAAGGAGAGCTATCTGCTGTTTATGCAATGTCTTCAGTGTTTTGTCACCTTGGAGCCAAACAAGACAAGCAGCTTCAGCATCATGGGACACTCAGGTGACAAAGCCACAAAACGTGCTCAACCGGTGAGGTGGTTTCAATTACATTACAGATGAACTGTTGAGAAGCTTCAAAAAATGAATCACACATGACAATCAACCTTCAGCTGACAAATGACGGCGCCACACCTTCTTAGCTTCCAGTGTTACTCATCTTAGAAAAGGAGTTGAGTCCCCAAATAGTAAAATATCAAAACGAGTCGTTGTACTGACTAAAGTTTCCATTTGTATTTGTACTACCACACTGGCTGATACTTGATCAGTCCATTGAGCTTTTGTTGATCATGTGCAACACTTCATTTTTGTTGTCAATTTTGAAGAAAACTTAATTAAGTAAACTTTAAATAGAAATTGAGCAACATTGTTTTAAAGCTCAGTAGCTCTTTTTCATTCTTCAAATTGGTGTAAGCATGAAATCCTTCAGCAGGTAAAAATGCCGTATCAGTGAAATACGAAAAGGATTATCCGTGCTAACGATCCTAATCCATTTTAAATAAGGCTCAAGAGAGAGAAAACACACATCATTTCAAGAACAATTACAATACATCCTGGGGGTACACTACAACTCTGAGCCAAGGACAGTATAAGTTAGAAAACAACGTCTGCAGCAGTGTATGCACAGAGATGTGTATCAATTCAATGTAACCTCTCCATGACATTACACACCCACGCTGCTGTCATGATTAGACATGTCAGTGTCACTGAACAATGTCACACGCCTTGTCTCAACAATAGCACAGGACCTCGCGTGAGGTGCAGAAGATTTGATGGTTTTCTTTTTTTCTTTTCTTTTTTTTTGCCTGGAAAAATACGAGAAAACAATGTTTTTGTTGAATAACCAAATAATGCTTTAAAGCATTTTATGTACTATCTTTAGTCCAGCCGTAGTCCTGTCCAACTTTCACTTTGTTGTAATAGTACTTCTGACAACCATCCGCCAGGTGAAAAGTTCAACAAGTCTGTCAGCCCAAATGGGCCCCCTGCTAGCAGACATGTTGGCTAAAGAGATTTATCCACTGTGCAGATGAATCTGTGTAAAAACATTGTGCGTCCACACAACTGTTGATACAAAGCAAATATCTTTGTCCACATTAAAATTAACAATAGGCAAACAGGTAAATATCCTCGTCTTGCTCTTTTGATCACCAAAAAACAAAACTGTGCATCACAGTCAACGTTTGGTAAGGAGTGGGACAGAAAGCCTGGTCGCTGAATCTGAGCTGGCTAAACTATTGACTGTATAAACAAGGACAACATGACAGCTCCCTGAACCTAAAGTGAAAACAACTCCATTCATCGCAGTACAGGTCACAAACTCTGCCTCCTTCCAATAGCAGATGGGACATGAAGAACTGAAGGACATGTAAAATTATTCCCAAAGATGATTTCTGTTTTAAAAGGAAGCTCTTATCACACTGATTTAATGTTCAAGTTTTCATTTTTATGATAAGTTTGGTTTTAGTTTTTGGTTTTTGATTATATAAAAATGGGTGTTAAGTCATGATTGACAGCTGAGCCCATTGAGTCTGGTGGGTGTTTGGATAGGAACTCAATACCTTGTCTCTACTACCTGATCGCTACTGAGCATACTCCAACCAGTAAAATATGGCAGCCTGTATTCAGCTGAACTATTACAACAGCTGAACTCTTCCACTGTGGAATGGAGGACACCATCGTCTTCCTGATGCACAGATCTTATGCTCATCTGGAAGAGGCAGGCAGCACTGTGAGAGTCATGTTTTTTTTACTTTTCCAGTGCATTTAACACCCAACGAGCTGCCCTGCTGAGCAATGAGCTTCTGGACCTGCAGGTGGATGCTCCACTAGTGACCTGGATTACCAACGATGTGGTAAGGGAACAGTCCTGTCTCCCTTCCTGTTCACGCTCCACACCTCAGACACTGCTCACAGTCCTGCCACCTGCAGTAGTTTTCAGTCAATATGCCATTGTGTGCTGTATCATGAGAGGACAGGAGGCTGGGTATAACCACCTGCAACTCAACGGCACAAAGTGCTGGACTTCCGAAAGCAAAGGACCCGTCTGAACCCAGTCAGTCGGGGCGTCCACATAGGCAATAGGTTGGACTGGACCAAAAACACTGATGCTTTGTACAAGGAAGGTCAGAGCCGCCTGTATTTTGTCAGAGAGGAGGATGCTGAGAAAGCTACTCAGTATAATTGACAATACCTCTCAACCCACTGCATGCCACCCTGGAGTCATGCAGCACCTTCAGCCGTTAGAGGCCACACAGAAAGAAAGTTTGTCAGGATCTTGGCATAACTGTAACGCGAGCTAACCTACAAGGGTAACGTCAGCCATCCACTGGCTGGTTACGTGTCAAAAAGAGCTGCTGAACTAACACATGACACAACACACTGACAAAGATTTAAAATTTAAAAGTGTGTTCCTGCACCTTTGTGAACACGAAACTAGCAGCTTTTAGTCGCCACAGAAACGGCAGGAAGTGTCTCCAGGTGTCCGTAAAAATATCCAGTGGTGTGACTCGAACTGCTGTTGACTTGTAACAATGACACAGATGTCAGATATAAAGGTATGCTAATATTATGTTTTGCATTTCGCTAGATACTGGTAGATTAACTAACATTATGCATAATTAACTGGAGTTTTGTTCACATTCAGTTAGCCTAACATTAGCTTACCCTAATGCTACAGGTCACTCCAAGTTTTTTAACGTAATGTATGTAATGTCCTTTGACCCTGCTGAGACCTTCTCTTATATGGGCATTTGTCTTTTTTGCACACTTGATGAACGACTGTGATTCCCATTCCCTAAAGCTATTCAACCTTTAGCATTTTACTTGCTATTTTGCATACAGTCAGGATGATGATAGGTACCCCAGAGTTATGCAGCTCCTAGATGAAAAAATGTATGTTTAAAGCAAAGTGTTTTCAGTTCAGGGCCAAAGCAATTACAGGTATGTGGGTCACATAAAAATATCATCACCACGTTTCCCACGTCACTATAATTTACACAAGCACATAAATGTCAGCAGGCTCCACCAGCCTGTGTGTGCTGTGAATAGTCTATTGTGTGAGAAATATGTTGTACAAATCAAAACAAGAACAGTTTAAGACTCTGTGAACACACACACCCTCCACTGCTGGAGACTTCAGGCACAAGATGAACTATAATCATCTGTCAAAGAATACACTGCATGTTTCATTTAAATTACAGGAATGGTTGGTTGGTTGGTTTGTTGGTTTGTTGATTTGTTGGTTGGTTGGTTGGTTGGTTGGTTAGTTGGTTGGTTGGTTGGTTTGTTGGTTGGTTAGTTGGTTTGTTGATTCGTTGGTTGGTTGGTTGGTTGGTTGGTTGGTTGGTTAGTTGGTTGGTTGGTTGGTTGGTTGGTTGATTGATTGGTTGGTTGGTTGGTTAGTTGGTTGGTTTGTTGGTTTGTTGATTTGTTGATTTGTTGGTTGGTTGGTTGGTTGGTTGATTGGTTGGTCGGTTGGTAGGTTGGTTGGTTGGTTGGTTTGTTGGTTGGTTGGTTGGTTTGTTGGTTTGTTGGTTGGTTGGTTGGTTGGTTGGTCAGCAGGATAATACAGCAACTACAGAACAGATTTCAATAAAACTTGAATGGAGGATGGTTCAAGGCCTGGAAGAGAGCCCATTACGGTTTGGTGCAGATATAGGAATTTTTTCTCACTTCTACAATTCTACAATTTGATGTGGATCCTAGATCTGGTGATCTTAAATTCTGGTTAAGCAGTAATGGCTGCTTTAAAAGGGATATTGAGTTTGATACTGGATTGTTGGATTATTGTATTGATTATCTCAAGAAATGTTCTGCACATTGCACATTTACATTTATATTGCACGGGCATATGGACAATATCCATCTAGTGTATATAGCATTTGTATTCTACTTGATCTATTTATTTGAGAATATTTTATTGTATTCTATTAAATTTTTCTCTTTGTCAGTTCCTACCTCACGCTGCTACTTTTTGTATTGTTTGCACACTGTTTGTTACCTTTTGCTGGTGTGCCACGTTCTTCTATCTTATCTTTGGCTGGATTGAATTGAATGAGACTGTTTTGCCTTGGAGGAGTTATGCACTCTATATAATTCAATTACACATGGGAATTTTTCAAAAATGTTCAAAATAATTTGCCTTGAGTCATAGGCACGATTTTCTTTGTTTAGAATGCATTTTTTCTTTCGGGAAAGTAGTTTATCCGGGTCAGGGTCAGAGCTCAAGGATCAGTGGTCAGGGTCAGAGCTCAAGGATCAGTGGTCAGGGTCAGAGGTTCTGACTTTGTCACAGCATTAAAAGTTTTGTAAAAACTGGCCACCTGTCAAAGGTCACTCAGACAAACAGGCCTCGGGGGCAGCATGTAACCTGATAGACTGCTGACTTCTGCTCACTATACTATTTGCTGTGGCCAATGTTAGGGGTTAGGCGCTTCAAAAGTAACGTGTTACAATAATATATTACCTTAAGCAGTAACAGAGTAATATGACACGTTTCTAATAGGATTTCTGTAAATACGCTAAGAGAGCTTGTGAACTGAGCAAATTTGCCGCTCCTGACATCTCACTGATACTCATGAGAGAGGTAAGACTGGACCAAACAGTTAAATGTCATCAGTGGTGGAAGAGTAATGAAAATCTGTACTCAAGTATGAGTATAATTACATTACTGAAATACTTAATAACACTAAAAGTACAAAGCATTCTTCTCAAATGTCACTCAAAGTATTAGTTTAACCGCTTAATGCTTAATGCATTATCAATAGCGGGCATTGAATCAAAGGGGTTTCTGTTTCTCCAGATCTTCAGTCTGAGTTACTCCCAGCTGCTGCTCTGTTCTGCTCAGTGCTCACCTCTCCCATCCTGAACCTGCTGCAGAGTTTTGTGTTTTTTGTCTGTATGTCAGGGTTTTCATTGATCTGTTCGTGATCAGATAGCCTTATTGGCTACAAAAATGCAGATGAAAGGTTAAGATATTAATCTGTGCGGTTAGGTGAGGGCGGCACAACCGTCGCTCTTTTACAGGTAACTAATCATATATTAGATCGGTCTGGACTCGTCACCCATCACCCTGGTAACCAAGAAAATAGAGGAGAAGCTTGTTCTGTACTGTAAGTGTTGTGCATTGTAATCTTGCAGTCAATGAATCAAAACCAACATGTAGCGTTTTTTTCTGTAAACGCACAACAAGCGCCCAAAAGAAAGTTATGTGGACACAGGCCCTTATTGGAGTGCAATGAAGAGCAGTGGACTACTTTTCAAAACCTGGTGCCTACATCACCCACGATGCAACTTAGCCATTGAGTGACATCACAGGGGGGCAAATGATCAGACTACATGCAGCTTCCTCTGGAGCCAAAAAATACTTTCTACAACATTTTTTACCCAGTACAGTACAGCAGTACTGTGACCTGTCAACACACTTTAATTGGTGGAGTTCCCTTTAGGCACAAGTAAAATGACAGACTTTTAAAAAAATACTCGTGAAAGTGCAAGTACCCAAGAAAATGACTTGATCACTGTAATCTGAGTGGCTGTAATTAGTTACTTCCACCCCTGCAGGTCATAAAACCAAAACAATGAGCTAAAACGTTCTGTACCTCTAAAGAGCTGAGGGGAAGTGAAGAGTCAACATCATAAATCATCATAAATAACATAGTTAATTCATCAAATATATATTATACCTGCTCTAAGTTTACATCCTGTGCAAAAACAGTCAAAAGACAGGGCAAATAGGCCCGTCCTTTCTCAAAAATAGTAATGCTACTCTGCAGTTGTAGGCAGTTGGATCCTATAAAACAGGCAATAAAAGAGACACAAACATCCCACAAGACTTTGCCGGCCCAAACTGAATGTGTGTGCTGCCTCGACACTCTTTAGGAGGATGTGTCAGTTTAACCAACTGTGTCGTTTTCTCAAGACAGACATGGGTGATACATTTCAACAGTGATGGCAATAGCACACGGTACAGTACGTTGTGTTTACAGTGTCACAAAAATATGCCGTCTCAAAGGAGACAGATGTGTTGAAGATAACCGTCTGTTCTTAGGAGGGGGAGCACTCAAAAGCAGACAAACATGGCAGGAAGGGAACAAACAAGAATGCTGCCATCGAGTCCCCTGACAAGTTCGCAAAAAACTCTTTACATTTCCAAGTTTGTTTCCAAAACAAGAGACATCCAATGTTTTTGAGTAGTTTTCCATTTGGTTTTCAATTTGCCTGTCTCCTGGAGATCTGTTTCAGTGTTCAGACTGGATTTTGATAATCTATTCTGTCAGAAAAAAACAATGAAAAATTACAAACAATCAAAAGTACAGAAAAATACATTTAGTCTACGGTTCATGTCCAATCCACAGGCTTGGATTATACAATTTTATTGTATATGGTACTGAGCTCAGCCCGGAGTTTCTTGAAAGAAGGTCTGTTTTTGGGGTCGTACTGCCAGCAGTTGCTCATAATCCTGGAGATTTCCACAGGGCAGCAGTGTGGAGCAGGCATACGGTATCCTGAAACACATCACAGGCGTTCAAAAGAAGTACTGAGACATTTTTTGAAACATCTGGAATTCAATAAAGGCTTCAGCGTCTGAATCAAGCACAATCAAGGAGCGACATTTTTCTCAAAAATATGGACTCAAACATGTTCACGACTTATCTCAGAGGGTATGATATTAGTCTTTACCTTTCTCCACCTCGTCCCGTGTCTGTTGGTTGCTCATGCTTGTGTAGGGCGTCATTCCCATGGAGAAGGTCTCCCACAGTAAAACACCAAAGCTCCATACATCACTCTGTGTGGTATAACGACCTGAAAACACCACCAGGGGGCAGCATTGACAAAGGCACAGGGATTGGGCTTTGTCAGTTTTTAATTGACTGTTGGCGGAGAGAGAGAGCAAACATGTCTCTGGTTGTGACTGCAGGGCAGAGGAAGTTGTGACATACCATAGTTCAGGGCTTCAGGAGCCGTCCATTTGACTGGGATCTGTCTGGGGCCTCCCTCTGTAGAGTACACGCCATCATCTTGCTGACGGGACATCCCGAAGTCACTGATCTTCACCACGTTACGCTCTGCAACCAGACAGTTTCTCGCTGCCAGGTCCCTTTGAAAAAAGACAAGACAGAGGGAGAGATGTAAGACGGATGTATGCAGAGGCTGATGAAAAATGGATGCAAAAGAGGCAGAAACAGACAGGATTAAACGGAGAGAGCGAGAACAGGCGTTCTTGTCATGTCTCTGGTGTTGCATGTGAGGCAGTTTGACATGCAGCGTTACAGGCTGTGCAGCCCGCAGCAGCCTGCTCTGATCTGTCCCCACTGGGCAAATCAAACTGTGCTCCTGTAATGAGCCGGGTGTCACAACGTCATGTCAACTCCAGAGCACCCACAGCCTCCACTGAGGCATCATCCACAGCATCACCATCACCCCCCCACTCAACAGCAGATGCCCGAAAACACTGAAAATGCTGAGCTGAATTCAATCATTCACAGTATTTTCACAAACAAGTATCTGTTAGGGTTTGTCATATAGCGATATGTGTCAAAACCACTGCTCTACTGGCTGACATGAGGTCATTTCCAGCTCCCTCTAACAGATGACTTATTTAAGAAATCTTCTCTCATTTTCTTTCGACTGCTTCACTGTCACATTTACATATGGGGAAGAGTTGCAAGGTAAGTGCAGTTTAGTTTAGATGAAGTGACTGTAAGGGAAGTAAATTATGTTTTTTATTATGTACTGTAAATGCTTTGAGATCCATTTGCCTGCAGCTTGTGCTACTCTTGTAGAAACTACATCATACTTCATGTAAAATTAACATGTTTTAATATTCAACTAATTAATTCTTGCCAGAGCTGTTATTGTCTTACCCACAGTGCTGCTGTGTTTTAAATGTCCCTGTGTGTTAAATTCATGTTGGCTTTAGATCCTCCTCACTGTCTGGAGGGATGTAATGTGCTCTGCCCTCTGATCTAAGGATGATATTTGCTGTTTGTTATGTCTTCGATATCTTCCAGTGTTTTGTTTTTTTTAAACAATTAAGCATTCACTTGTTGTAAAACAGTATGCAAAAATACAATAATCCTGAGGCTAGGAATATATTTTTAATATGGAGCGTTGTGTTACTTTGTTGTGCATTAGCTGATTTGCATCACCTGCATCATTCATGCTTCATCACCAGTGGCTCATAACTTAGTGACCTCTGGCAGGGCTGGTGGTAAACGGCACAAGCTGTGATGTAGCCGCTGGAAATGGTCTGTCCATCACCATCTATCAGCTCAACAGTAGGAGAGCACTACCAGCAGCTGAGCCAGTTGGTAAATCAAGTTCTTCCCAAAATCGGTTGACCAATTCAGTGAAAATATACTTTCCAGGTGCTAAAGCAGCATCTACGCTAACTTCTTGAGGAGCTTCCATTGTTGTTGGAACAACACCTAGGAGGTTGTCAAAGGACGCTGATTGGTTCAATGCCAGCGCTTAGCTTGAAGCCTGGCACGATGGATTGCGAAAAACAGATCCAGCAGCCTCGCTTTATAAGGGTCTACACATATTTATTGATTTATTGACTAACCTGTGGATACACTTCTTGCTCTCCAGGTACTCCATGCCAGACGCTACATTTTCTGTCATTTTGACCAACATCTTAGGCGTCAGACTGTGACTTTCATTCCGCAAGTAGGTTAGAAAATCACCACCTTATGAAATAGACACAAACACACACACACACAGTAGATAGAGTGATGATGGAGGATCAAAGGTGGGAAGCAATAATGGTACAATAACGGTGAAGCTGTCGGGTAAACAAGCTAAGAGATATTCAGGTCCAGCAAGGTCATATTTACCTTTAATAAGCTCCATGATGATGTAGATGGGCTGTTTCTGAGTGCACACGCCGATCAGCCTCACAACGTTCGGATGGTCGTACTGCTTCAAGATTCTGGACAGCACAAGAGAGGAGTGTGTGTGTGTGTGTGTGTGTGTGTGTGTGTGTGTGTGTGTGTGTGTGTGTGTGTGTGCGTGCGTGCGTGCGTGCGTGCGTGCGTGCGTGCGTGTGTGTGGACTCACCTGGCTTCCATCAAGAATTTACTCTTGTGCTCCGGGGCCAAGTTCTCTTTACAGGATTTCACGGCCACAGGAGTGTTATCAGAGCGTAGATGGCCATTGTACACTTCTCCAAAGTTACCCTGTGCAGTGCGAACACAACAGAGCTGTCATGTTATTCAATCTTGTCTGACCTTTGACCAAACTTCCCACTAAGTTACATGTAAATAGGTTCACATCCTTTTGAAATATCTGAGTCCGGCTCAGATATTCTAGCATGTTTTCTCTTCACTTCTTCATTTCTGTCAATAGATGTTAAGTTTACCCACCCGTCCAATGAGGTGTCCCAAGATTATATCGTCATGTTCAAGGACCCACTTGTCCTAATGGGGTTAAAAATTAATGAGAGAAAATAGATGGGTCAAAAGCAATTTCAGATTTGCATATCTGCTCATGTGTGTTGACTATCAAAAGTTAGTCTGTTAAAATAGCCTATTTAATGTCTGGAATAATGTGAGAAAGCATAATTTACACCCACAAAAAAGCGTGAGTGAGTGGGCATTTCTAGAGTCTGTGCATGTGTGTGTGTGTCTGTGTGTGTGTGTTGCAGCAGTACCTTCAGTACAGGCTTCTTCAGCACTATGTCAGACCTCTTGGTGATGTGCTGTCGTGTTGATAGTAGATGATGGATCAGCTGAGGGATACTGTCGAAGCTCTCTCCATCCAGACGGTACAGATTCTACTGACACACATGGAAAAGCATTTGCAGCAGTGAATGATGTGCATGCACGCAGGAAGGAGAAAGGCTTGACGACATAATGAAAAAACTGTGTTTGGTTCCAATGAGCAGATTTACTTACATCCGTGTTCTGAATGAGGAAGTGCTTGTTGGCTCCATCCCACTGCACAGAGAGCACATAACCCTGCTTCTCTTGACTCTTCCTCACCAAGAAGTCTCCGTCATTCTTCAGCAGCTGCTGGACCTCCAGTCTGGGAACGGCTCCGTGGTACCAGTCCTGCTGCCCCAGAGGACGATCCACATCCTGCACAGGGGTGAGGACAGGAAGCACCTGGAGGCAGGAAGAGAGAAAAGCGTAGTGGTAGAGGATGGATTTTAAACTGATTCTGCAGAGATTATGTGAATATTCTTCAAAGAGGAGTCTGTTACATTTTAAAGTCTGACTGAAACACCTTCCATGCCCCCAAGGAGTTAGTGAGAAGTGGTTCACACATAAAAGAAAAGCAGCACATAATTTAGACAAGTCCAGCGTGTTATACAGTTTATAGGAAAATCTAATTTCCTCAAGAAGATTTCTTACCATGCATAGTCATTTTAATACAGTCATTTTAATACAGTCGTTTTAATACAGACGTCCTAAAACTTGAAGGATAAGCACACCTAAACAATGAAAATTCAGTTATTATTTATCCTTTTTTATGTTTAAAACAAGAACCCTGTTATTTCAGTTGTTTATGAGAATGCTGCAACACTGTTTTTCTGTGAAGCTCCAAAAATGTTTTGTGGACTACAAAACTTCCCCAGACTTTCCATCAGCCTGGGGGTGATGAGATAATGATTGAATTTTCACTTTTGGTCGAACTTATCTTTTAAAGACTGACTGCACCAGGCCTTTTCCTGTTGAGAGTTTATGTGCAGTGCAGCTGGATCTTGGCTATGTGTGTGTGTGTATGTGTCTGTCAGCAATGATAAAACAGTGAAATGTAAACTGCCTGCTGAAGAAGTAAACTTAGTTTCAGGTCAGACACAATTTTGAAAGTAGTGACTTGACCGAAAAAGCTGACCTCAATAAGTCAAATGATGCCTTCAGGAGCACAATGCCCAGAAAAAAAGATCATGTTCCTGAGCGAGCTCTGCCACTTCCTCCACAATATGATGAATTGTTTGTTGTGTGGTGAGAGGTTTGAGCGCACAAAAACAGGCACTGCAGTTCAAGTTAAAGGCGGGAGGTGGAAGAGTGCGGAGGGGAAGCATCCTTCAACTGGAACAAGTGTCCTTCATTTTAAAATGTCCTCCAGCAAAATACCATTGTTCAATGTGATGCCAGTCTGTGTGTAATAATTAGGCCTTGATTGAGATTCATTGTGTCACCCACCTCCCATTTGGGTTTAAAAAAGCCAGTCAGATTTTTGATCCCGTCCATGAGGAGTTTGGGAGAGGGTTGACCATGGTCCTGAAAAAAATGATCCAGAGCGCATCCCGTTAGTCAGTAAAAATGGATAACAACTGACTACATCTGGCATAAAGTGTCCTCTGTTCCCTCATCTCGTTAATCTCCAGACAGGTACTATCAAAATGAAATTAAAAAAATAGGACCAAATACAAACGGTTGTTTTGTGGTAAATAAAGCAGGGGTATGATTATGGGTTAACTTATTCATTGAAGCTGGTGTGTTACAGGAATAGTTGTAGTAATATGGTCATATAAGTTGGATATAATCATTTCAGTATCGGTGACTTTGGACTCAACTTGAACAAACAAGACTCTACAGCCAGGGGGGGGGTAAGAGCAGAGCAGAGCTCTCTGGGGCCCATCTCCTAGGGGGGCCCATGGAGGTCAGCAATAACCCTGTTCATCTTAAATAAGAAATGATAACCAAATAAAAATTATTGTCGCCTTAGTAAAATATAACCTGTTTGGCTTTAACACCACTGACTTTGCGTTGAATGGACTGGCATAGTCCACAAGACAAAGATGAAAAATTGAAGTACAGGAAATAAACGTAATTTTCCTGCAAATACATGCAGCAACTTCCAACTTTGTCATATTTGAGATTGCACTAAAATCTGTAAATGAACACTAGCAAATTTTTTCTTTAGCCAGCGATGGCTTTAGCTAAACAATATGCAGCCAGCTTTAGGAAGCCATCATCTGTGGTTAGCTTTACATGACGTACAGTTTTGATGAATTTATACCCACCTCTTTCTTCTTCATACCAAAACTATGATATCTTTTCTTCCTCATAGCTTGGCTTGTTTTCTGAGTCAGTAGGCAAAACCCTTTTTTAACCCTGGCTGACAGACAGAACTAATAATTAGATGAGCTAAAAAAAGGACAAAGGAAGGAAAGACGCTGCCAGAGATAACATACAATGCTTGTGTTGGATGAAAGTGAGACGCTGTCTGGGTCCAGCTTCAGAGCTGAGGGAGGCTCTCTGGAACCCAGCTGGTCCAGTTTCTCCTTCAGAAGAAGCCTCTGCACATCCAGCTTGGCTCTCACGCCCAGAGACAAGGCAACCTGCTGCCGGCACTCCTCCATCGCATGTCTCTTACTGAACTGGTAGACCCTGGACACAGTCAGGGAAGGAAAATCATATTTGAGTTGGACCTTTTCAGTTTGAGTAACACAAGGGTTGAAAAAGTCAATAAAACAACACAAGTGACACAAATAGACAGAAGAAGACTGCACAGACGTCAATAAAAAGGCTGTCTGTTTGAATAAGTTTGCAGATGCTTCCTATTGACTAATGCGAATCAATAAGAAGGCTTCGCCAGCGGCAGCTTAGTCAGCCTTCGTGCTGGATTTAAGACCAGTAACGTCCCAGGAGTCTTGCCAGATCCTTGCAGTTAATAAACACAAGCTTAAACAGAACAGGGAAGTAAGTGCATGGCTGGATTAACCTGTAAGGGAGCATTATTGATCGGCCCAACCCCAAATTGTGCATTTTTCATGTATCCTGTCACTTCCAAATTAACCATTAACAGTTCACAGAGAAATCAAATTCAGTCAACCAGCAGCCCCAGAAGAAGAAGAAGAAGAAGAAGAAGAAGAAGAAGAAGAAGAAGAAGAAGAAGAAGAAGAATGATAGTGCAGTGCTTAACAGGAGAAAATAAAAACAAAAAAATGTAATAAAATAATAAAGGCAACAAAAAAGATCTTGACATAAAAGCATAACATGTATATAAAGAAGTATCTGTAACACTCAATGTAATTTAATAACCATCATTAAAAACTGGTGACGAGGTGCTTGTAGGCAGGTTATGTAACTTTTGACTGGAGTCAGGATAGTTGTTTTTACCTGTTTCCAGTCTTAGTTAATGTGCTGCGGGCTGCCGCCTTACATTTACCACACAGATATGGGAGTAGTATCGATCTTAGTAATCAAAGATCTAACTGGCACCTAATAGGCTTACATTTCCCAAAATGTCTAAAATATTGAAGCCAATGCAGACGAGAAGTGCTCAGAAAAAGACATTTTGATCCACGGTTTCGTGACAAGTATCGACTGTAAAGAAACGTTTCGTGTTTTGCTTGCAAACAATCCTTTAAAGATCACTCGGATTAAACTGGCATTAGACACTGGATTTACAGCACAAAGGAAGCACGTCTGCAAATATGCAACCAAGACAGTGAGGCATTTTTTGCCCAGTCACCTCTCCCAGGTAATGGTGGAACAACTGGAATAACTGTGGACACAAAGAACAAAGTCTGTTCCCCCACTCATAAGTTCGTTCTACCAGATCAGTATGTAACAAAACCTGCCTATTTATTAATACAACCGGTTTTTAACTCTGTCTTTTCACAGCACTGAGATCAGGGTTTTGAGATCAAATTGGGAATCTTAGAGTTGTTTTTTGCTTTGGACAGTAGCCAGGATGCTAGCAGTAGCCATGTTGGGGTCAACAGTAACACCACAGGGAAAGGTTGTCTATTTCTGCTTTAAGTCAAAGCTTTATCGAGGAAAACCTTTGAAATGAAATCAAAGTGACGGTGAGAAGGAAGAAGCGAGCAGACTCAGTCTTACAGGAGGTCGCACTGGGTCATCGTCATACAACATGTCACTGTAAATTTACAAAATGTTTCTGTGTTACATGTTACAAACAAAAAGGGCAGAATCACCTCCACTCACCTCTCTAACACCACCAGCACCATATGTGCTCCCCAGCTGCTCTTAAAAGGCATCACATTTCTGCAAATAAACACATTGTTTCCCTTTTGTTCTCCAGGAGATGCTAATGACTCCATCACTCCCACAGGACTGTAAACCTCTAACACCTTCAGACAGCCTCATCAACCAGGACAAATGAGGGAATCAAGCTCCATAACTCTAACCATATTGCTGTATTATAATTTATAAGGCACTTACAGCCTCCTGAGACCACAGGGGTTATTAGCTGCTGCCCAGCCAAGAGCACATTGAACTCTCCTGATGGGAAGGACTGACCGCAGAGGCAAACTGCAGTAATTTGACTTCACACCTCCCCAATACTGTGTGCCTTTATTGTGAAACCTCCGCTTTAACCTTTGAATATAACATCAGAGCATCACTGATTCTAGTCTGCGGTCGGCTCACCTCTGGCCCTTCTTCACACCTTCCTGCTCTGCCTCCAGCTCCAGCTCCAGCTGCTCCACCGAGGTCTGCTGGGAGCCCAGAGTCCGAGCCAAATCCAGCAGCTCCTCCTCCACCGCAGTCAGTCTGGGAGAAGAAGACAGAGGAATAATGTGAGGAGAGGAAGTAACTGATGCAAAACAGTCGGAGGAAATAGGGCGTAAAAAGAACAGAGAGAATAAGGAGGAGGTACTTCAAACATTAAAAAAGGAAATTGGAGTTTAGTCATCTGGATGAGATTGCGTTGTTTGCTCTCACTTGTGCTGTATTGTCTCGAGCGTGAGGTCGTTCAGTTCAATCTCTCTGGGATTCAGTCGCTCGGTGTCCTCCAGGAGGCTGCAATCAAACTCTGCACAAGCAGGAATCTCCCCGACAGACCTCCAAACACAAACACACAATGTCAGCGCTCTGCAGCTTGATTGCACTGTTGTCATCTGAGGGGAAGTTTATGCGCAGCCTACTTGTTCTGGTGGATGAAGCTCTCATATTCGCTTTTAGGATCGATGGCCGTTACAGCAGAAGATATCTCCCTGTGGATCCGCACCACCTCAT
The DNA here is from genome assembly GCF_965226575.1 of Pagrus pagrus. NCBI lineage: Eukaryota > Metazoa > Chordata > Actinopteri > Spariformes > Sparidae > Pagrus > Pagrus pagrus. The sequence continues at coordinate 25,104,986 of NC_140185.1, read as the reverse complement.
GATGGAGGAGAGTGGAGATGTCGAAATACTCCTGCAGGACCTCCTTACTGGTTCAGAGGTCAGGGAGGGGCAAAGCAGGATAATACAAAAATGCATGTTCAGTGATTTCAAGGAACATCTTTGCAAGTGTTAGCCTCATTCAAACCACAAAGAAAGAACATTTTGCACTTTTTTCCAAAACACAACCCAAAAATTTCACCAAAAAACTCCAAATTCATTCTGTCTAACTCATAACTAATTCACCAGTAGGTTGACATTTATTAACCCACACAGGTTCTACTGGTGAATTAGTTATGAGCAGACCTCAGTTGAGAATGTGGGACACATTTTCTGAGTCACAGACTTCATTTAGAGGTATTTGGTCACTATAAACACTTGTAGTTTTGTGTTAAGAATTATTATGGGAGAATGACTATTCTAACGGTACCACCACCATATAAGGCCCATACTGATTCATCAAAACAACTTTGTTACTCACTATAAATAAGCAGTAATTCTGAGGGTATTGAGGGAAAACTCTTAGTTAATGGCCATATGGTCAAGCAGAATAAGACATTAATAAGTGCTTTATAATGATAAATAATGAGCCAATAATAATACTAATAATGAATATAATAATATTAATAATAATAAACGTGATTTATATAGCCCCTTTAAAAACAGAGTTTACAAAGTGCTTTGACAAACAAGCAAAAGCAGGAGAGAAAAGAATAAACACTCAACAAGAGTGTTGAAAATAGGTGTAAAAATATCTCCTCTCTTGACACCTTCAAGTTTATCTTGTACACTAAGAAGACAAATAGACCAAATAGAGAATTTGCCGCTTTTACATCTCTCAGCTGAAACTACGTGGTCTATCTGACTCTGGCCTCTTGCAGTACAAAGTTGTATGAGGGGACAGGATGAGGGCTAGCCAGTTAGCATGCTATCTGCAGCAGACATCTCTGCAACACAGTACATAGACGACTTTGACTTTGTTTCTTCTCTCTCTGTTGACGAAAGCTGAAAAATGTTTGAATGTTTCAAACTAAAACTCTGGCCATATCTTACAAACTGCTCCGTTAATGGAACTACCAAATTCAGATTATCTTCCCATTTTCACCTTCATAATTTATGAAAGCAATATTTTGACATTTTGTTTTGGATGTTTACATTTTCTTGAATGCACGAACAAGGAAAAGCTGCCAAATCAGTCAGGTGCTCTCAATGCATGACCACATATTGTTAACAGAACACTGATGGAGAATTAATACAACAATCTGCGAGTTGTTTAAAGTCTCTTTCTGGCATTTATTAAAACAAAATGCTCTAACAGTTTGTGGGAAATGTTTAGAAATTGATTTTAATCTAACAGAGGAAAACGTGTGTATAAACTGAGGTCAGCGAACAGAAACAGTAAACACTAAATCTTACAGTATGAGGACCATCTCTTGCTGCAGAGTCTGCAGAGCGCTGAGCAGGGCGGGCTGGATCTGACTGTAGTGCTGCTCATGATAAACTTGAGCCGCTCGCACAGACAGAACGTACTCATTGTGCATCTCGTAGAGTTTGAGTGAAGCCTTGATGTAGCGCTCTTTGACCTTGTCGCGCCCTTTATCTGCACACAGAAAAGGAGCTTTAAGTCATGATGGAAAAAAACACTCGATTTAAAGTTAGCCGTCAGTCTGAAACTGATCCTGATTAGAGAAGTAAGTATCACCAGGACTCCCCACCTTTATGTTCCTCCTGGTACTTCCTCTTAGCCTGAGATGCATCTCTCACGGCCTGTCTGTAGCTGCTCTTCAGCCTCTCCAGCTCTGTCTGGGTCACCTGAAGCAGTGCACACATACACACACACACCAGGTGCACAAACAGATGGAAAATATATGGTGCAAGGATGAGTGTTAGTCAGAGGTGCTACTTGTGTGGTTAAAAGCTGCATCACTCACAACTTAAAGCAGGAAGTGGACAGTGGCCCTTTCATGTTTGACTGCAGAGGAACACAATACACGACAGAAGACATATGGGGAAATGATCTGACCTTTGTTATGCTGCTGGTGGTAATATTTCAAAAGTCTGCTAGATAGCATCTGTTAAAACACTTCTCTGTTGCAATCACAACATCAAATCTATCTATTGTACAACCACACAGTGATGCATGGAAAACCACAGTCGTCTGTGAGAAAGAGACAACAAACAAACTGCTAGCTCAACGGCCAAACTGCGACCCAATATGGATCACTGGAAATGAACACATCATTTGCGTGATGTACTGTAATTGGGTAATAAAAACAGTGCGGAGCAGCCTGCAGTTTGAGATAGCATCAAAATGCATTTGCAGCCACTCTTTCCAGTCTATTGAACCTCATTTCATTTGACTGTCTATTTATAAAGCTGCCACTGCAGCGTTCATCTGCACACCGAGATGATACACTCAAGAAAATCAGCTATCAGATAAAAATGTAACTTCCTGGAGAAAGATAATTGATTGTGGAGTCTCATCCCCAGGTTGTCAAATACTGATGCCCTGGGTTGGTGCCCATCCCGAGCTGCCAACCCAAAGCATCAATATTTGATGATCTGGGGATGAGACAAATTTCTTTCTCCAGGAAGTTACATTTTTGCCGCTTAAAGCAATAACCTCTACATAAAGAACAATACCATATATGTGAACACGACACCTGTCACATTTTTGTGCACATAATAGTAATTTGATGAATGTGAGTTGAATTTCCTCTAAAAATGCCAAAGCATCCAGAAAAGAGAGGTAGAGGTACTGACGATAAACAGCAAACTCTTGTACAAAAGAGGTGTGGATGGCAGTTTTTAAGTAAAGGCCTATCAAAGTCAATGTACATGTGAAATGTAACAGCCTTTTAAAAATAATAGTTTACAATGTTGAGTCAGTGTTTATCAAATCCGCTTGCTTATAGAGAGAATACATCAAATCAATTACATTTCACACCACATTTTCCCTGCTACCCCGCACCCTGGTAGGTTCTCACATATAACACACAGACGTAGACTCGTGTGTGCTGCTAACACTAGCTTGTCATTTATGCCTGGATGCTAGGTAGCTGCTTCATGTTGGTCACATGCTGTCACCACACAATGTTCAGGAAGTTAACAACTTCTCTACGCTTCAAAGCTATTATGGCAAACTCGATTTGCCCACACACACTCCTCAAACCTTCTGTGTTACTTAGAGTGCTTGCGGTAGAGGAGTTGTGCACCACCAAGACTAACAACTAAATCTAGCTGCGAGACACAAGCCTTTGGTCCTGGTGATTCTTCACTGATTTGATAACATGAAATTAATTTAACGGAAATTGCAGTATACAGAGATCCTCAAGTTTAAATGTGCAATCACTGGTTATTATTAAACATGGCTGTAAATTAGTAGTTCCTGTAGTCTTATATTCAGCTTGCAATAACTTCAAATGTGTCAGGAACCAACCACTTCCTCTAACTGAAATTAGCTTCAACAATGCTTGTCATTCTAGTATTAAAGTATCAAACGGCAGCGGAAGACAGGAAATGACAGCTACAGAACAAACTTCTTGATGAAGACCCGTACATACTTTAGATTGGTGTTACACCCACGTTTAAGCAGTAGTTGTAGTCAGTCATGCATACAGTACACAAACATCTTTCTCTAAGAATAAATGCAAGACATTTTTGTTAGCTTTTAGTTTTGCTTTTTCTATATGCGTGTTTTCCCACTGTGTCAATTTGCGGGACAAAAGATGGACAAGGACATCAAAAGAGGAACAGAATTAAAACCTCAATGCCAACAGTTAATTTTCAGCAGTGTTACCACTGTCAAAGGTCTGACGGCTTTTTAGCTTGATATCAAAATTAGTATTTGAGTGTGTGTGTGTGTGTGTGTGTGTGTGTGTGTGTGTGTGTGTGTGTGTTTACACATGTTTTTGTTATGTATCGGGGACTGTTTCTGGCATGGACACTGACCATGTCAGGACTGATGTGGCAAAATGTGATTTCTGAGATCCTGGTTAAGTTTTGTGGTAAGGTATGAATTGATGTTGAGGTTAGGGTTTGGCATAAATTGGTTTGGTGTGTGTGTGTGTGTGTGTGTGTGTGTGTTAGCCAACACACCTTGCTGAGCTCCTGCTTCAGCAGGTTCCACTGCTCTGAGTAGGTTTTGCGGAGCTGCTGTTTGTCTCTGATGAGCAGCGTCAGCTTGCTTATCGGACCGCTCAGCAGATCCTCAGAGCACTTCTTCATTACCTGACTGAGGAAGTCGGTCTGAGAGACCAGAACTCCCCACGACTGACAAGACAGGGGGACAAAGGTCAGGGAGAGGCGTCAATTAAGAGAACCTGGACTTTGTTTGTTCCTTTGTTAACAGTATGTCTCAATACTCAATGGAATTGATTGAATTTGAGAGCCAACATGGGCCAAAAGAAATATAGTGTTTCTTGGCGTGGATGGAGCCATCAAGTTGTTATCTAAAAAGAAACTACGAATATCCACGTTGTCCACACCCATTATCCACCATTTGGATTTGTTTTCTTTTACAAAACTCTTTTTCACCATCTAACCAACCAACCTTTGTAATCATTGGCAGATATTTGGTGACCCCAAACTTCCTAATTCAGTGTATGTCGTAATGTTTCCTTTGACTGGATGCCACATTCATAGGCTTATCTGTTATAGCAATTATTTGAGAAAGCATTTTGGTAATCCAAATTGGACCTGATTGATCGATTACTTTCTTTCTTTCTTTCTTTGTCTTTCACTATCATTATGCACCCAAATGCACAGAATCACTCCATAGCAGTCAGAGGAGTGTTGTTTACAATATATGTTGTTTATCCAAAGATGTTCAATGTGTGTGGTTTATAAACCTCTGAAAATGAAAGCACTAAAAAAATACACATAAATTCACAAGGTTGCGTTTGATTAGGGAAGTACTATTTCCATTATGACCCCATACGAGTGCATAATTCCGTCGGTTATTTCAGTCGACCTGCACTTTATGTTGCAATAATAAATTTTGAAAGGTTTGTCTATTTGGTTGAACATGAATCTGTTTTAGTTAGCCACACAAATACATTGTTTACATGGTGATCATATTGTTTTTTATAACCTAAATTTTAAACACTAATTTCAGATAAACTGAAGTCACACACTGTGGTCATTGTGCACCTTCTTTCACTGCAATCAACGGTGATCAAACATGATGCAGTGATGATTCAGGTGCAGCGTGATCTATAAGACTTCACCTTGTTGAGCTGGCTGATGTAGTCCAATCCTGCGCCGAGCTGAGGCCGGTCCAGTTTCTCCACTATGGCAGCCATGTGATGCAGCTGCACTGAAAACTCGCGCTCACTCTTCGCCCGCTGACCCATCCACTTCTTCATAACCTCCATCAGATGAAGCTCCGAGTCCAGCAGCCGCATGACAGCTGTGTGTGCCTGGGGGCACCACAGGTCCTCCCCAAAACCCATCTGAATATTTAAACTCTCCTCCCCAACAAGAAACTTGTTTTCAGCAGTGAGTCCGAGAGCACCTTTGTGTTCTCTTGAGTGGGACAGAAAAAGAGCCGTGAGCTGAGGCAGCTGCTGATGACCAAGAGTAGTTATATCTCTGTGGCCACAGACAAGTTTCATTTCCCTGTGAGAAAAAAAAAAAAAATGCAGAGCTTCATGTGGAGCAGTACTTCCTCATATCAGTTTGAACGAGGTTGTTCTTGTAATTGTAAATTTGCTTTCAATTTAGGAACAACCTTTGTGCTAAAATAACTCCAAAACAAATTACAGACAGATTATTGTCGTAATGTACAATTTCTCAATAAGTAAATTAGTTTGTTACTGATATGCTACAAGACATGGGGGAACATAATTAGAAGATACAGCCCGATGCTATTTAACGTTTGTCACTTTTTTTTGCAGCCTTCTCTGGGTGTGAATGTATCACTTTTAGACAACACCAGTCAGTAAAAACGCCTGGCGCAAACATTTGTTTCATAAAAGAGCTTTATTTATATTTTTCTCTTCCCCACAGTGTGAACCCAGTTTCACACCATTGCTCGTATTCATGACTGTTGGTGTCGGATGCAACCTCTCAGCTGTAAACTCATTGGCTTAATTACATCAGCCATACATCATCAGATACACTCATTAAAGATGATGGGACAAAATGCTGCGCAGCTCAAAACGGTTTGACAGACAGCAGAGGAAATGGCTGCTTTCATGTTTAGGTACGTTTCTAAAAAAAGAGTTCTAGGTCAGGTAACACTCGACCTTATACTGTGGCTAGAAAGAACAGACATGCCGAGTGGCGCCCAAATGTCAAGTTGACTGAATGTTTTATGTGTTTTTAGTTCAGCGGCAGCAATAATGTTGATGAAAATGATTTTCCATAACTGCAGTTTCAGGGATGGGGAGCGACTACATTTACTCAGTTACCTCTGCTTTACCCGAGTATCTACCCTTTCTTAAACGTTATACTTCCACTCCATTACATTTCAGAGGGAGCAAAGGTAGTCTGTACTTTATTTTTAAACTACTTTTCACATTAAAGCAACATTATGTAACTTTTCTACCTAATAATAACATCTCTTAAACTATGTTGGTGGTACAGTGTCTTGTAATAGGGGGAATGGTGTCTCTATCACTTGTTTCTGCACTGTAACTTCAGTAAGTAGGATCACAGCGTTACAGACACGTTTACTTCAACATACAAGTTTTCAACACATTACATTGTAATGACGTAATAGGTTTTGTTTGTAGTTAGCACCTACATTACCTCTGACAAATTGTTACAGACCTGGGATTTGTATTTACAGCAGTGGTGTTAAACTCAGAAACTGTGGGGGACAATTTCTACATAATGTTGCTTTAAGATTCATAATAAAAACCTATGATTAACTTGTGAATAATAATGCTTTGGTAAAGATTAAACTACTGGCACCCAAACTTTTACGCTTATGAGTAGTCAAGTAAAATACAAGTACTTCAAATGTACTCATATTATATCATAAAAAAATGTTGTACTTGAGGGCATCTTGTCATGTTTCCACCATTTCTCCTCTAAACCTCAGATGTTTTTTTTTTTCTCCCTCCAAACTCAGATTTTTTATATTTATAATATTAATGAGTTAATAATATAAACTCAGAAATATATTTTTTTTTCCATAATCGAATAAAGAAGCTGTTCTCAGAGGAAAAGAAGATCCGAGAAAAGTGTTTGAACCGAGAAAGGTGGCAGGGTTCGCCAAATATAAACAAAGTAAAAAAGTATGAAACTGTGTTGAACTTTAAGGTCAGTTTGTTTATTCAGTCATGGAAATAAAGAGTTTGTTTATTTAGTTTGTTTAGGCATAAAAAAGTCAATGAAGATTTTTCTCTTCTGATTAAAATCCCTGTCCCCAAAACTACATAGTGCATCTTTAATGTAATGTACAGTATGAGTCAGAGGGACTTTTTCTGCAGAATGAGCACTTCGAATATGTTTTGCTGATAAAACTTCACTATTTTAACTTTTGAATGAAGGACGTTTACTCATAACCTCATACATTGTTGTTCTGGTACTTTTACTTCAGTTTACTTCAATAAAGGAATCTTAGTACATCTTTTACCACTGTGCAGTTTTTAATACACCAACCTACATTAACATCAAACCATCATATTCATAAGTGCATGTAAGTTAATAATAACACGTTCAAATTTGCATAGATCTTTATTTTAGTAGAATCTATAATTGACATCAATTAAATAAAAAGGAGAAAAAACAAGAGCAAAAAAATCTTTAAATTACAAGAAAATTACACTGCACCATTCATATAGTACAAAAATAGGCCTTATTTTAGAGTTATTTCCCATGTGAAGATAGTCATTCTTGTACATTATTCATAGGTCACAAATCTGTAAGGTACTGTGTGCAGCCACAGGCCAGGAGCCGAGAGGCGAGAGGAGGTCAACAGAGGGCGCTCCACCAACCGCCGCTACCCCTCCCCTCCGACACAAAGTGTTTCATTTATACTCGAGCAAGCATGTGCACACACGGACACACGCAGATCTGCTTCAGCCCTTAAAGTTAATGGAGATGGGATACATTCTACCTCCTCCCTCCACAGCTGCTGAACACACAGGCTGCCACTGCAGGTCTTCAAACGAAGGCAGAGATGACAGAATGATATCAAACAAAACACACATGTGAAGGGGGGTCGATGGACTGTGACGACCTGAACGCAACACGTCGTAACACTAAACAGACAGCATTAAAATGATTGTCTTTGGTTATGCCAAAGATATTGCTCCTATTAACTCCATCCGACTTTATATTGATCACTTCACACTACATCCTAAGGCAGGACTGAAGCAACATCGAGCTCCACGTTAAAGAAATCAGCTGAATAAAGAAAAAGCCTCCATTATTCCCACGAGCGAGTCTTTTCTTTACAGCCAGAGGAGACAATTTGGAAAGCACTTTTTTTTTTGTGTAACATCCCTGTTACTTTTCTACATGAAAAGTCTTCACACTTAGTGCCAGTTAAGTGTGTCGCCTTATAATAACTAGCTGCTTCCGGCACAATTAGAGAACCAGAGAACATCTTACTTCTTTTTTTTTTTTTCTTTTTAGTGTGTAGTTTCCATCATATTCTCGCAGTGAAAGAGTGAGATGGCTGCTAGTGGTTTTCAGCAGCTCCCTGTGCTTTGGAGGCATCGGCTACTTAATGCTGCCTGCATTCATGATTTTCTTAAAAGCTGAACACTTGAATGCACAAAGCTCCAAGTTAATCAGTTTAAAGTTTTCTGAGTGAATACAACATCAACTTGTGCAAACACCCCAACATGTTGAATTTAAGGAGAAACTTTACTCTTTCTGGAAGCATTTATTCCCTTTGGAAGGGACAAGACTGAGCATCAATTAATCAATAGTAATTGCAACAAATTGGTCCACATTATTGTTTTTCTGAAAATGCAAATTCTGAGCATCCAGAGGTAAAGAAAAATTGTTGATAGAAGCAATTTTGCTGCTGCATTAGCCTATTATCTGTTGTTTACACACTTCACACCCAGCTGGGAAGTCAATAGGATTCTGCGACTCAAGTCTGAGGCTGTAGTTATTACGTTTTTAAATTAGCATCCCTCCTTAAACTGGGGCTAATCAAAGCCTAAATGGCAGTAGGCACTAATGTACATCACACAAAGTGATGCAGCACGCACTCATTACTCTGCAACCACATTAGCTTCGTTCCTTCAGAGGGCACTTTCTCTAAATCCACACTCTTGGGTTCGTTTCCAATCCAGTTTAGTGCTTCCTGGCTGAGACTGCTGTGATAAGCCAAATGTGCTACACCTGCACTGGCCATCTGAGTTGAATTAAGCTTCCTGGCTCAGCAGAGAGCATACATACCAATCTTTCTCCATGCTTTTGAACAGGATGTTGGCAGGTATTGGGTTTGAAACTCTTTGTTCTCCTCTGTTTTCTTTTCTTTCTCTATGAACACGCAATTTAAATCACATTCAGCTCTGCATATTTATGAATAATAATACCTTCTGAGAAGGCTTTCTAACAAAAGTGGTTTAATTAAAATCGATTTGTTCCGTGTGCTCGTGCACCCTCACCCTCAAGACAAGCTCTTTGATTGTCTGTGACATAAACTTATAAGAACAAAAAAAGGTCTTCACCCCCGATGGAGCCGCCGAGAGGTGAGGGAAACAGATGCCCTTAACAATTTAAAGTTGATATAGCACTTAAATGCCGGCCAACAAGATCTATGGACAATCCTTCAACCCATTTTATTTTCAATAACAGGTTTTAAAGCCCAGGTGTGCCTGCCTATGAATGCTGATCCTAAAGGCAATACATTTTAGGAGCGATAGGAGCTTCAGGAGACTAGAATTTATACAGCAGCTTTACAGTTTCTGAATTGCAATTGCTTGTTTCTCGTCTAAAACATAAAGTTGACTTACATGCCTATGCCCCCCCGATCGTTCCCCGGAGACGTGTTTTCATATCTGGCCTACTTATAATTTGACCTCTATAATCACTTAACAGCTCCTCTAACAGCGTGTATGAACCCTTGCTGAATGATATGAGAGGTAGATAAAAGGATGAGCAGCTGCAGTTTTGTATGCATGTCATCACCATGACAACCTCTCTCAGCAAGCTCCACTGTTTGTGAACAGGAAAAGAAAACGTAGTAGAAACAGACAAAAAAAAAAGGGATCAGTGGATTCAAAATGGCTACTCTGGATTAAATCATGAGATGCATTTTTTAGATGTTAACCAGCCCGGAAGAAGAATCACGTTCAAACAATCTTCCCTAAAGGTATGATTAAAATCTCTCAAAATAAATAGTCACTGCAGTATCATTCAGAATGTAATTAATTGGAAAGTACACTGAAGAGATAATCTGAAATTCAGATTTGATGAAGACCGGAGGGCGAGTGCAGAGACGCTGATGAGATGTGGAGTCTCGACGCAGGGTTTCTAAACAGCATTCAAGATTTGAAGAAGAGAGCAGAGACGAAGGTGGAAACCTTCACTTCAGAGGGCCGATAAACATTTCTCTCTCACACGCACACACATACACAAAGTTAAAGTCAATATGATAGGAGGCATGTGTTTTTAATTAATGAAAACAGAGAGCATCGATGTATTGCTGCTGTTTCTGCTCTGTCAAGAAATCAATCACAGGTGACTTAACACCTGCACGATGTTTTGAGAGGCGCTTGTGCTCAACGGTCACATATTGTTCTGGGTCCCATCACAACCTCGGCGGCAGGATGTGAGAACATCAAACACAGGAATGAAATATCCCTGGAAAGGATTGTGCCTCAGGGTTGATCGAGTGGTCTGTGTGTGTGTGTTTTTCTCCAAATGTATCTTCTGATGGATAACCTTTTATGAGCGGGGGATAAATTATAGTTTCCAAACCAGAATAAATCAGAGTCCATCTTAAAGCCCAAAAAGCTGGAGGAATCTTTGCTGGTGGTGTGACTCACTGTTTGTTCTGCCAGAGCCGAGAGAGATCTTTCCACATTGTGTGTACAACAGGAACTAAACTAAAGTCACACCTAGATCAACAACTGACTGTTTGACAGATGGATAGTTTAAGGGAAATACCATTTATTCTCTCATCGTAAAAAAAAAAAAAAGGCCGACATTACACATTCAGAAAGCTCTCAGTCTGTTTTGTTTCTCTAATGGTTTATAATCGTGTGTCACCAGTCAGTGTCTGAACGTTTCCCACTTCATGCTTTTGATCGGTGCATTTTTAAAATGCACTTTAAAAATGTGAATCACTGCAGATAAGTGGTGCTTTCCGGGACAGATTTTGGGATGTTGATGCCACTAAATGATACTTTGGAGAGAATCAGTGTTACCAAATCCGATTTCATGCCTCATAATGCAATTTTTTGTCACCGCTTTTAAGTTCAAGTAGTGAATGTGACAGGACCAGCGTTAGCTTCTCTATAAAGGGCACTATACTCTTCATCAGATTTTCACGCTCACATTCACACACACACAGGCTTACAAACATGAGCACACACACACACGCGCGCACGCACGCACGCATCTCTACTCATCACATTCAACAATCTCGTCTGGCTACTGCACTGAGACTGATGGAAAGAGGGGGAAAAAAAGGAGGAAGAAAGCAAATAATAATCATTTGTTTGCTGTAACAAAAAGGAGCTGGAGGGGGAATGGACTCTGCACAGACAGACACTCTTAGTGATTGAGGGCGAGAGGAGGGAGAGAGCCAGTTTAATAGAAATGCGCCCAAGTGTGAACGGAGCAAAGCTCGGGCCATCCCGAGCTCTGAGGGACAGCGGCTTCCCATCAGGTCTCCCACTGCAGAGTGGAAGTTGAGGTCCTGAAGCAGGACTCAGATGAGAAACCCGGTGAGACAGAGACAGAACCAGAGGGATGAGAGATAAAACCAGAAAAGACTGTGAAAGGACAGTTACCACAGCCCTGAATTATCAGACAAATGGTCGGGGAGGGAGGATTTAAAAGCCGGAGAGAAGGAGGGATGTGGGGAGGCATTAAAGAGCACTTTGTGTTTTGATAAAGGCAGTCCTCTCATTGTGGACGTCAAACTCTTCGTTTTCGGAGTCTGTATTTGCCTCTTCATCCCCCCACACAGTCGGGATGCCGCGGTATGACACCACCCTATTTCCCCCAAGGCTGAAGCCGCCCCCGAGGCCGCCACCAGCTTCCAGAGAGGGCAGCTTAATGAGAGCGCCTGAACGCAGCTGCAGCATCAGGAAGACACCAGCAAAGGTGGCGATGATGGCCATGCAGCTGAGCACAGCGATGGTTATGGGCAGGCGGGAGATTGGCTCGAGATCCGATCCCGGGTTCCCCGGGCCCACCATGAAGCTTCCGGGGGACTCACGCATGTACTGGTTCAGGTGCAGGCAGGTGCCAGAGATGGGGTCCAGGGAGCTGTGAGGGGGGCAGGACAGGCAGGCCAGAGGGCTGAGGCTGCTGCAGGTCAGGCAGGGCAGTGGGCAGGGCAGGCAGGCGGGGACGGAAGCTGGTGGTATAGAGTTTCCCACTGTGTAGTTGAGGGGCTGGGAGCCCACGGAGAAGCCTGCTGGACATTCTTTTACACAGCCCTGCTGAAAGAGGTAGTAGCCGGTGTCGCACTCTGTAACAAAAAGAGAAACGAAAGTGAAATAAACAGCCGCACGCACCTCATATGAGTCCGACAAACCAAAAACAGAGGACCAGGATTCCTGCGCAGACAGTCAAGGCTCAGAGAACAGTGTTAACGTGGACATTTCTGTGTGTTCAGCCACGGGTTGTTTGAGACAAAGTTTTAAGGCAATTTTGCCTTGAAGTCACCATTTCTACTTCTGTTAGTGCAACTTTAGTTAACTTAAAAAAGAAAAACTGATGACGAAAAGCTTTGCAATTTAAATGCTGAGTGCAGCATGTTTAAGTCAACAGAACAATTTCCATATGCAGCAGGTCCAGATGCACAGACCATTGCCTATAATGGCACTTAACAGACTGTGGGCGCTGGGGGTAACAGAGCTGAAAACAGGAGTGTGAGCCAAGAGGAGGAGGAAAATCTAATTTACTGCAGGGCCTTGTCAACTTGTTCAAAAACAAAGGAAACTATAACTGTGAGCCCGAAGTCAGAGAGCGCTGTGTACTATAATCATAGCATATGATGATCAAATATAATTAAAGTCAGTCCACTCGCTAATGAATCTGTATGATCTTGTCTGTCAGTGTGTACGTACCTCTGACAGCCTGTAGGGGTCAGACTGACAACATGCAGTTGGACTTCATTGTATCTGGAGACCTTGCCTCAAGCAGTATTTGGATTAGATGGGAGCCAGCAGTATGGACACCATTACATTTGAATGAGATTATTAAAAAGGGACCTTGGGTGAAATTTAATTCAATCCCATCAGAAATTAGATCTTCATTTAAAATGGATACTGATACTGAAGCTGCATAATGACGTGACATTAGCAGGAAGAGTTTGAATAAGATAATAGTGTGACTCTCAAAAAAGTCTGACGCAGCGCAGCACACATGCCAGCATTTCACCCCGTTCCCCTCCAAACAACCAGCCTTCTCCACATGTCATATCTCAGCATGACTCAGTGATTACCCTCCCTCTCCTCGGCTGTTGTGACAATCACATCCTGTGAGGAACAAACTGGGGGCGAGAGACACAACTCTTACCGATGCATATCTGCCTCAGGTCCAAGGTCTTGCAGCTGTCGTTGCCAGGCTGAGGCTCGTCAGAGGAGCTGGAGGATGGTGTGCCGGTGCCGTACAGCACCAGGATGAACTGGGTCAGAGTGCCTGAGCGTGGGAGATAGAGACAGAGATAAAAACTGAAATTAACCCGGGAAGAAAAAGTAGGCCTGTCAAAAACAGCAAGACTCCGGCACTCCCTCGGGTGGATTTTGTAAATGTATCCTCTTCTCATTGTAGACGCTTGAATTTTAAGCATAAAGTGACAGAAAATGACTCCTTGAAATGAGTCTCGATTTAAAGACAGTGTGATTTCACCCTTTTGAGCGTTATAAAGTGAACGTCCCAGAGGATTCACTCAAGTGTGGAGGCCTTGTGAGAGGTTCCGCTTTAGCAAATCTCTCCTTACTGAGGAGGGAGGTGTGACACACGTATCTGCATCTGTTTTCTGCGGGTTTCTTGGCTTCTGAATATCTGTGTTTTGGGTGGACCTGCTACGTCCAGATGCAGATGATCCAAGTGTAAACAAGAAGAGTGAAGTGTTCCCTCCACTGTTTTATCATGCTCTCTGCTAGAAGAAAGCTATTTGCTGCAGAGCTAGTCAGCTACTATAAAGAGAACAAGGGCACTGCACTTTGGGTGCAGTAGCCACTTGATTTCTAATCTCCTGGCACCGAACCTGCAACCCTCGAGCTGAACTCTAGACTGAACAGACTAATACACTCAACATGCTGATTAACATTCATGTGAGGTGACCGCAACACATCCAGTTTAAATCCACCTGAGGACTTAAAGTTGCACTTCCTTGTCTGTATTGCTCAACTACTATTTAAAAAAGTGCCGAAACAATTCGCCAATTAGTCGATTTTATGCATTTTCTTCCAATAATTACTCCATCCATTAGTTATTTTGCAAGTTTTCGTCAAGAATCAAGATTTAGTATTCTGTTTTATGTCTCATTGATTTTCAATTATGTACTTGTGTTATGAGGCCATGGGGATATAAGAATTTATGTGACTTTATTGGTTTGATTTAATGTTTTTGCCTGGCTTTGAGCGATCTTGTCGCTGTTTGTTTTCCTGCTGTTGCCTCTTAATTAATAAAATGATTAGTCAATCGAATGAAAAGTACATGAGAAAGATTTATTTTGATCATTCTAGTTGTTTGTCAAGCAAAAACACCATATTTATTGGTTCCAGCCAAGGGTCTTTACTTCACAGACTCTTTCTTTGGTGCCAGTCAGCTGTACTGAAGTCAATGGGAGATGGATGGAGAAACACAGAATAAACTTTTTATGAATCTGCCTAATTGGGGTTGTTGGACCTCTGACGGACAACTTTTAACATTTCTAACAATTTAATGACAAAACAACTCATCTGAAAAGTAAATAACAGATTAATCAAAAATGAAAATAATCATTAGTTAGCAGCTGGCCAAAAGGCAAATAAAACTTGGACTGCAGAATTCTAGATATGAACACACGAACATTCACCAAATATGTTAATTTCTCAACAAAAATGTCTCACCATAGTCACTGGCACCTGCCACGTTCTCGATCTCCAGTGTCCACGCCCCGGTGGGGTTCTCATCCCAAGAGTGGGTGGTCATGAAAGCCCAGTCATTAAAACCCTCTGACGAGTAGTCATGAGGCCTGCAGGACAACGACACACAGCAGTGTCAACAGTTTGTGTTTACCAACTTGTACTGTACGTCTGTGTCTGTGTGCGTGTGTGTGTGTGTGTGTGTGTGTGTGTGTGTACCTGGGGTGGAGCAGCGTGGAGCGTGTACCGGAAGGACTAATGAGGTGGATAGCCAGGTTTCCTCTCCTGTTGTAGGACAGGGTGAGCCGGGCCTGGACGTGCTCCAATGAGGTCACGTGACTGTCTGTCCCGAAGCAGGCGTCCACACTCTTGTTAATTGATAAATGGAAGCCAATGTTTCTGTCAAACAAGACAAAAGACATGCAAAGAAGACACATTAAGTAGCCGTGTGCATTAGTTGTAGGGTGTGTGCTGCTGGAATCGTTCCCGGCAGTGATCTGAATTGAGGATAATCTACACTCCAGATAACTGTCAGTGTGACTTCTTTGCTCCCTGCCTGCGAAGGTTGAATAGTTCGTGGCCTTGAACAGGATTAATGTCTCAGAACCTGTAAGCGACACAGACTTTGTGGAAGTAAAGCACCTCTTTTTATTCTTCTCCTAAATCCGCTTAACAGATAACATGCATCCACAACAGTTCAGAGGAGGAGGAAGGCGGCAAGGTTTTAGTGACACTGAGGTGGCCAAATTATCGACAAGAAGACACGTTGTGATCACTGAACCGTCACGCCGTTTTAACACACAGTCCCTCAAGGTTCAGTCTGATAAATGTTTCATGATGCATTTAAAGACTACATAAATGCATTTGACCTTTACAGCAGCCTCACATGGTAACACTCAAAAGGTCAATTTGCAGCACTTTTCGAGATGCCAATAAGTCATACAGGGACTGCCCACATTATTTTGATGATACATGAACATTTGCATGTTTGGGCTATGTTAATACATGTGTTTGTGGTGCATTGAAGCAGGGTAAGAAAACACAAGAGGAGAAAATGGACATTTATATAAACGGCTACAGAAGTTGATTTATCTTGCCAGTTGAACACTGTGGCATAGTTGTCTGAGATTCTGTGAAGCAAAATTTGTGGCACTGTTGGAATCGGGCCTCTGTTTTTGCAAGCACACACAAAACGGACGGAGAGAAAGATGTGCTACAAACCTATTAAAAAGCAATTTGCTATTCAGTCACAGTGGGGAAATCAACAAGTAAAAGAGGGCAACAGATCAGGAAAGAAAAGCGACAACTTTGGCTCCATTTATCAGAAGTATCAAAATATCGATACTTATCAATTCTGACTATTATAAACAGTTTCAATACAAATTTTTCACCGTATCAATTCACCAGTACCAGCTGCATTGAGTTGACACTGTCACTGCCCACATCACCCCAACTCTTCTATGAGTAAATTAACTTAGTCGCTGTTCAAAAGCCTTGTTATTGAGGACATTTTATGCCCTCAATGTTGTGTCAGTTTGTCCCTGTGGTATTGTCCATGGTGTCGAAAACTGATACTTTACAAGGTATTATATCGAAGTTAGAAGTTCCATCATCATGACAACACAAAAGCCCTGTTTCAACCAAGCAGTCCGGTTCAGTTCAGTTTGTTACACAATTGTTTGCGTTTTGGTTGAGATACGTTGTGGATGGTAGCAAAAGAACCGCTCCATACCATCCTGTTTTTCGTTACCCTTCTGTTGCGGTACCTTGCACACTGATCCGATACTAAAAAGGTAAGTTAAAACACTGTAGAACGGTAATTGGTCTGAACTGAACCGGACTCATTGGTGGAAACAAGGCTTTATCTATTATTAACATTTCATGTGACATGCTATAAAAATCCCCTCAGTTTGAAGGTAAAAACTATTGCTGAAAATCACAGATAACATGTAAAAGACTTCTCGGTTTAGCATCACCAACACATAGCCCAAACCAGCATTGCACTACCAGCATTATTTCTGGTTCAGTTTGTTTTGTCCCTGGCACGCAGCAGCTTCCAGCAGATCCTCTCCAGTGCATCACAATCACGCACCAATTACATATTTGGAATCATTTATTGAACATTCCTTTAATTAAATCTTTTTACAGCAATAATCCTGGGGACACACAAATGTGTATTTATAACCAGGGTGTATAAAAGCTTTACACAACCACCCAAAAAATATTCTGGGAGGCAGCCAAACCTTAAGAATTGCCATCCATTTTGGTGGTGAGTATACTTGAGGAAGAACAGGGTGTTTTTCACATCATTAATCACTTTTTGAAGAGCTATGTCTGAGCTTGGAACTCACTGCAGTTTGTAATAAAATGTTTGTTAAATTCTCTTTTAAGTCTTTAAGAACAAAGTGTGGACATCTCATTTTCACATTCAGTGTTAAAACACTCTGCATCCTGTAACTTATTTGGTTAGACACACGAAAAGACTTCACATGTTTTAAGCTTTTTCCAAATGTAAAATCAAGGTTGACTTCAAATCAATGATATGCAAATGGCGTTCGCTCTGAAATTCACAAACAAATATTTCGATAGACAGAACAACACAAAACGCCACAGCTTTTCATTTATCATCAAACTGCTACACAAGTGAGGTTAGCAAAATGATTGTAATTATGGTCATAATGATGCGGTGCTGCAGTTTTCCCTGGAAATGTGTCCTTTCTGACACCCCATCATGATTCGGATGTAATCACTGGATGTAATTGACGGTGAGAAAGACACTGAAAGCCTACCTGCTGACTTATTCCAAGTCACTCTGGATAAGTGAGTCAGCTAAACACCTAAAATGTAAATTGAATAACCTGCCTCGACTGCTGCTCCCAGACGCTCGAACCATCTGCTCTGGGCTCTCATAGCTGCGATAAAAGAGATAGAAACCTCAAACCCAGCGAGAGAAGTGACAGGGTGCGCATAATGAAGAGGAGATGTCAGGGAGTGTTTAGGTGGAAGACGACGAAAATGGCTGAGGAGAAATATTGAATCTTAGCAGTGAACACACGAGTTGACAAATTACTATTTCTTTTTTAAATACTCTGCACACACACACACACACAAACCAGTGACACGAGACATTTCAACAGGCGCCCCGAGCCAGGCTGAAGATGAAGATGTAACGTGTCAATGCAGCAGAGGATCAAGAGCTCAGTCACACACCTGTGTTCTGTTATATTTCTCATATCGCTCACTGCATCTTAAACACCCAGGCTGATCTCATCATGCTGCTTAATCACTCAATAATCATGTTTCTTATAATAGCATATTTACTGTTGTTATTTTATCAGTATAAATGGCCTTTCTGATCACATCTGCTTTGTTGATCCCTAATAACTCCCCTCACATTAGATCTCTTTAATCATAAGTTTGAGTTACAGACACAACAAACCGACATCAGAGAACTAGAGCTGACGAAGGCAGACTGTTGCGTCGCATCACGTCACCTGTGTCTCCACTAAAAAGCTGCCCTTAAAAACACCACAAAGACTACAGCCAACGATCAAATGCATGAGAGGAAATACCTCTCCATACCACCAGGTGGCTGTAGTTTGTATTTGTCATTCAGGGGGTAACCAGAAGACTCTGGACTGAAGATATACAAACAGGTGTTTGTAGCGGCTTCTACTCAAGTCAAATTAATTGTATTGATATAGGGCTAATTAACAACAAAAATTATCTCACAACACCAAAGACCAAACTCTTTAAATAATCAATTTACAGAGACCAAACATTTCCCCGATGAGCAAGCACTTGGCGACAGTGGCGAGAAAAAACTGCCTTTCAACATTCAGAAACCTCAGAGCAGACCCGTACTCATGGTGGGCGACCATCTGCCTTGACCGGTTGGGTTGATCAAAGAATTATTCTGAGAAAAAAAATGACACTGGCGAAGAGGTGGGGGCGATAAAACAGAAACCGTTCATGGATACTACAGTACAGCGACAGGCTCAAGGGGATTGCAGTTTATTTTCCCATTTGTCTTCATGTACACTGATTTACTAACAGCCAATCAAGAGTGATTTCTCCCCCTGACGGGCTCCGCAACCACATCTACATATGCATTGGCCAAAAAGCCAGCGACAATTTTCTATTCACACAACACAAAATATGCCCTAGAAGTTCAATTGTCCAATGAATTTTTTATTTTTATGATTAACTCGTATGTTAAATAGATTGACTAACTATTACATACATTGTATGTCATCATATTGTCATGTGTTTATGTGTTCTTGCTTCCTCCAGAGCTGCAGATGACAATCAAACATTTGTTTCAACATCTAGAATAGTAATCCTATAAATCAGGTTGTAAATCATATTTTATGTTGTGGTACATCACATTCTGTTACTTGTACTCCAGCAGGGGGCGTTCCTCAAACATCCATCTGACCCCCTGAATGCCCCGTTGCTCTATCAGTAAGAGTAGAAATCGAGCTCAAAGTGCTAAAAAGATAAACATGACATTAAACCATCCGAGAAGTAAAGTGAGGAAAGGTTTTGACACAGATGAAGTTAAGATAAGGCTGTTTGCAGGGTTTGCAAAATGCAACCGCCTCACTGTAACTTTGGCTTGTCACATGTGTGGCAGCGGAGACAGCGGAGGAACCTTTGAGCGAAGGGAACAACATTAATTCTACAGTGTAGTTTAGGATTAGGCTACGTGCGCTGCATTTAAATTAATTCGAACAAATTGCTTGTTAGCTCTAATTAGTTTTAACCATTTTTTTAAGCGACAGCTTTAATATGTGTAGACACTCGTAATCAGGGTCTTAAATTCTGTGAGCTGCGTGTGTGTGTGAGTGTGTGTCTGTGTATTGGACTCACCTCGGCTCACAGACCATGCTGATCACACATTGCCGTTGAGGCCCCACATTGGTCCACGTCTTTGCCAGTGCTACAATTGCACTGGCATCAAGCAGACCATATCCATACGAGTGGCTAACTGCAGAGACAGAGAGAGAAAAAAGGAAACGTCAATGTCGACTTGAGAGCAGCATCCTCACTCTCCCAGCTCCAACTTTACAGACCAGCAGTTTCACAGTGTGTGTGCCATTTTAAGCTTTCAAGCAACCCACTTTGTGCTCCAATGCCAATTTAAGTTTATGAGATGTATAACATATTAATGAGCCTCAAAGGCATCAGCAAAATGCAGAGGGCAGAGCAGAACTTGGAAGGAGTTTCTGTACCTTTGCGGCCAACGCCATTGGTTCTCCAGTCGTTGGTGAGCAGGTGGGCAGGGTGAGAAGTTCGTACAACCAGATGTTGCATGTCCCTCCAGGTCAGGTTTTTACTGGAACAAGTGTATATGGCAGGCACACACAGAGACACACACACAGCCACATGAAAGGAGATACACACACACACACACACACACACACACACACAGGGAAGCACATGGTGAGACTCTTAAAAAGTTGAGGCACTCAAACAGATCAAACAGACATGTCTGACAATCCGTCCCACAGTTGGGGCTTTTCCATACACATGCGCTGGCTCTGCTTGACTCAGTTTGACTCAGCACGTCAGCCCAGCGCGGCAGGGATTTGCATTTCTATGACAACAGGGCTACCTGTTCGAAGGTCTGTTTTTAACATGTGACGTACTTGTCTTCTGCAGTAGTCAACGGAGCAGCTGTAAACACTCTTCCTCACCGCATTATCACAGAGTCATCACAAACAAAGCCCTGCTAATTCTGTTACAAACATTTCATTTCCTATAAAATCTTCACAATAAAAGTCCCTCGTTATTAAGTCTTTCAAGGCTTTTATTACGAAGCACCAAAATCAGGAAATGGTTTTCACCAGCAGGAACTTCACACAACTCCCAAAATAGCTGAAAGCAAACAAGATGGAACGGTATAATACAGCAGATGTCTGAAAGTACAAACAGGGACACACTGGAGAGAAACTACTTCAAACCACAGAGATTGAGTAAGAAGCTACAAAATTACTTGGAGCTAAACAGGCAGAGACTTAAAAACTTTGTTCTCTCAGGCTTCTTGCACAGATAGGAGTTTAATATCACAACACACGCGCTCAGGAGGTAATGGAGGGGCTCAATTCGGCCGGTAAAACTGATCATGGAAATGCAAATCGGCGCGGACAAAAGTGCCAGTGGAAAAACCCTGTTAACCTGCAGGTGGACAGCTGATTAAATATAGAATACAATGAAGTACCACTCGCATGCTTTTCTGAATTACAGTATATCTGCACTCTATTTCTGCCCAGTGGCAAAACTGAAATAAAGTGAAAACCTTCAAAGCGTTGAGTGCATTTCCTGCCTGCAGCAGTGACAGTTTGAAGGCTCAACAAAAGGGTAAAAGGAGGTCACGCCTGAGTTGAACTCAAAATGGTTTGTCTTCTTATCGTGGATAAGTAAACTAAAGGCATAGAAGTTTGTCACTTTTTTCCTCTCTTTTTCTCAAATCCCTTCCTAATTGCAATCTTTTTCTATCACCCAGCTCTGTTTAGCCAAGAGACTAATTACTCTTTCTCAGGACTGTTCTGTGCCGTGTTTGCCCCCCCATTAGTGCTGCCTGACCGGATAAGAGTGATTAGTGCTTACATCAAATTGTGCCGTTATTCTAAATGCACTGCAAAAATCTATCATGCAGAAGGGTTAAAAAGTAATTCATAAAATGGGATAATCGAGCAGAATTGATGCATATACACGCAGCGCGGGTGGTTAAAGCCTGATTTAGTACAAGAGTGTTAAATTTATAATCACGCTTCTAAAGGTCTATGCACCTGTTGCTACTTCTGCTAATGACCCATTTACAGTCAAGAAACTTCAAACCACATGCTAGAAACCTATAATAGTGGATAATTAATTCAAACTACCTCGACTTGAATATATGTGCATATGCTGAAAACGACCAATCTTTCTCTAGGATAATTACTGCTCCCTTTGTTCAGTACAAATTATATTTAACAGTTTTCTCTTGCATTGGATTAAATGATTTTAATCAATGAAAGTCAGTGAAATGTGCAGATAGGGAAGGTTAGAATTGAAAGGCTTTGGTCAGGCTCAGAAAAAGGGTGATAAGCACTTACTTGGCCTCAAGGGCGAGGGCGATGATCCCAGCAGCCAGCGGGGCCGAGGCAGAGGTGCCTGTGTGGGAGTCCGTGCATTTTGATTTGAGGTCTGTAGTCACCTAAAGAAGAAGAACACGGCGGTGCTTAAATCGTTTCAACAAAACTATATTCTCGAAACATTAACTATTCTTTAAATTCAGTTTGATAACTTTGGTCCATCTCTCACAATCACAAGATAGACTCATGTCACCTGACCGCTTCACTCAATTCTTTCTGCTGTATGTGCTGGAGGTAGATATCGCCCAACGGTCAGAAGAAGCAGGGAGCAAAAAAAGGCCTCAGCAAGACTCCCTGGACCAGCTACAAAATCAAAGCGGGGAAATGGTATAACTTATTCTCACCCTCTCGACTAGCAGTGAGGTGTTTTTGAGCGAGACTCTTTTCAGATCGAACTGCTCCAGTGGAGATCTCCTCAGCAGCTCTCAGCAGAAGGATGTGGTTCTACTGGGCAGCTCCCAGGAGTGAATTTCTGTAGCTGCATGAATACATAGCGAGGCGGTGCAGAACTGGCATGTTTGTACTCATCAAAACCCATCATGGGGAGGATAAAGGTTACAAAACACTGACTCGCGAAAGGCCCCCACTCATCCACGGTATAATCCTAAAGGGAAAGTGAATATATGTATCTGAATAAGACTTCAAAACTCTGCGCTCTGTGCTGACCAATGCAGAGCTTCCAGAAACTGATCTTTTCATGGACTAAACAGAATATTAAATGCACTGGCAGAACTGACTTTAATGGTCCGATTACATATTCAGGAGCTTCCCATATCCTTTACTTTAAATTGAAAGAGAGGCATGATTTAGGTGTAATAAAAAAAAAAAATTAAAAATCAGAAACTGAAAGAATTAAGATATTCACTCCTGCATAACCCCAGAGGTTCCACCCTCTCTCTTCTTCTCCATCTCTTCATTCCCGGGCTCATGAGTGACAGCACAATTAAGTGAGTACAGCACTGGAGCATTAAGGGACCAGCCACATGTCACAGAGATGTCATAAGCTGTCTGTCCAGTTGGTCTGGCTGCTCGAAGCTATGCTCGAGAAAGAAAGACTCTGTGTGTGTGTGTTTGAGTTTATGAGGAGAATATAAAGCAGCAACAGATGGAGCAGCCGTTCACTATTCGTAATAATTTTAATGGTCCAAGACGGGATGAATGGTGGAGAAGACGAAGACTGAAGAAAAGGAGGAAAGAATGAAGGAGTCGTTCTGTGGTTCAGACAACAGGTTCGGAATAAAGCTGCCGAGCCAAATGCTACAAATGAGACAATTACTCAATTTGTCCCACTGAGATAAAAAACTCATAAGCAACTATTTTGATAATCAGTTAATCATTAAAGTTGTTTTTTGTAAAGCAGAAATGGCAAATAAAAATCCATCGCTCCAGCTTCTCAGTTGTGAAATATCACCTGGTTTTCCCAGTCGTCTGTGACAGTACGCTGCATGTTTGGGTTTTGGAGAGATGGTCGACAAAACAAGACATTTAAAACAAGAATATTTACTGACCAGAAAAATCAGTTTGCTCAAGAAGATTGGTGGATGAATTGATAATTAAGACCATTGTTTTTTGCTGTGATATGCATGTATACAGTATGACCAAATGACATTCCCAAAGGCGCTATAGACATTGAAAATGCAACTAAAAGGATAAATGATTCTTGTCAGATTATCGTTATCTATGGCAATCTGTTTGGTATTTTATTTTAAACATTGCTCTCTAAATGTAACAATGTAACTGGGTTCAATTTCACACTTGTGTAATACTGATTGCTTATTCTTATGATCATTATTACCTCGGTTAAGGAGGTTATGTTTTCGCCTATGTCTATTCTTTGGTTGGTTTGTCAGCAGCATTACATAAAAACTGCTGAACAGATTTCCATGAAA
Organism: Pagrus pagrus; assembly: GCF_965226575.1. Lineage (NCBI taxonomy): Eukaryota > Metazoa > Chordata > Actinopteri > Spariformes > Sparidae > Pagrus > Pagrus pagrus. The sequence goes on along the minus strand of NC_140185.1, from coordinate 25,080,737 downwards.
CTTGGATGGAGGATGGGTCTCTGCCCAGAATAGACCCCATAAACTTTTGGTGCCAATCCCGTTAAAGGGACGGATCCAGGGAGTTTTCTCACGTTTTTTTTATCATTGCGAGAAAAGATTCCTCTTTTTTGACATTTTCATTAATTTCTCAGGGAATAATGCATGGATCTTGATGGGAAAAAAATCAGGCATATTAACGTGGCTGGAATCAATGACTGAGTACATCTGATTCAGATCAGGTGATCTTAAATTATGGTTAGCAGTTATGGGTTGTTTGAAATTTAGAGTGATACAGGGCTATCAAGTTTTATATTGGATTAGGCTTGATGGAATTAAAGGGGACTGCTGGGCCTTGACAGATGTGTGCGCTGTACTGAGTGCCATTCTAGCGGATGATTTTTTTTTGCATGTAAAAATATAATAGTGAAAAGTAAGGACATGAATTCAAAAAGAAAACTCCACAGGGCACCTTTAATGAATCAGAACTGTTGTTGCTAATTCTAATAATTGATTCATCACCAATTATAATCTCAGACTGTTTTAAAACTAAAGTGTTGCTACAGTATAAGGAAAAAAGCACCAGGAGAGGAAGAGAATGAGAGAAGAGACACTGGATGCAACTACAACTCACTATCTGTTTCTCGTTGAGGTTCCCCGAGCTGTAGGTGGTGGCAAGGGTGGAGGAGCAGGCCTCGCTGTACCAGGGGACGTTGCCGTTCTGGGTGGAGCTGCTGATGGACAGGGTGTAGATGCTGTTTGTGTAGCCGTCGCAGTTGCAGCTGTCCTTCTCCCTCCCTCCGTTCCCAGAAGCCCACACAAAGATGGAGCCCAAACCATTACGGCCCTGGAGAAGGTGGAGTGCATTCAGACAAATGGAAACGGACAGCCAGAGATCCTTTCATTCTCTCATTCAAGCTATTGGTCGTTGGATCAAAATCTCATTCGATCTTTAATAGAAGTCCCAATTATGGGAGGGCAAATTAATCTCAGGGCTCATTTATAAATGGTTCCATTAAAACGTAGCATACATCACTGAGGCCGGTGTGGTCAGTCAGTAAATTATAAAGAGCCAAATATCGCATGACAGCAATGCAATACAAAAAGGCACTATATGACAACAGCTCATTGTGATAAATCATCCAAGCTCTCAGGCTTTGAAGTGCAATAATTTTCATCTAAGAGCTGCTTTATTGTATTGAGTGGACCCGTCTCTCTCTGCATTGATCAAACCCAGCTATGCACCACCCACACTGCCATCTGACAGCGCTGTCACTGTGGCAATTATCTTAGTAGTCAGTGTCAGTGTCAGCGGTTCCAATCAGCTTTATGGCACATGCCTTGAATCCTGCCGCTCTATAACAAGAGTCACTGTTAGCTGGATGGATGTGTTTATTCACGGAGTGCAGATGTAAGAGCCTCGGGTGTGATCTGTATGCTTATTAATCTGTTGACTTGTTCATTTTACATATTTGACACTGTCTCATGCATTAAAACAAGTGCTGCTATCAACAACAGGGCTGGTTACACGGCAGCACGGCCCTGTTTTTGGTTTATATTCAGAATGCCATGTTGTCAGATGCTGACAGGCTAGCTTTCAAAATTACCCCCCTTCAAAAAAAACTCTTGACTGTTATATGCATATAGTGAGGGATTTGTTTGGGAGCATTTGATTAGGAATGCTTGTCAAGCCATCAAAAGCTCCAGTAACTGCTTGATTGGATTTTAAAAAAACAACTTTGATTTTTCTTAAAAACACTTCAGACCTCATGCCAAATGAATGAAAAGGCTGAGATATAAAAGATGAGCTGGCGGTTTAAGAAGCGTCTTTCAACTAACAATGAATATATTACAAATAAAAAACTTCTCATACAAAATTTCTGTCAGTGCTGCTTCTATTCGTTTTGCAAGATGTTCCTCCCTGGAGGCTTTTTAGAGGACATTCCCTTCCATTCCTAATTGTCAGGGTCAAAAACCGCTTTGTTCTTCCTGCTTGTGTCCTCTCATGCTTGAACAGTTCAATTACTGTCTGCTGAAAGGAAGCCACACACAGGCAGTAAATAATTTCTGTCTCACAAACACTCACACACATACGCACCTCTGTAACTCCACGCAAGAAGGCTTCTTTGGCGAGTTTGGCAGGTCCATCTACAGTTTTGCCGTCATCCTCCGGGCCCCAGCTGGCGCTGTAAATGTCGATGTGTTGAGGATTTAGACTGAGAGACTGGGCCTCCACCATGTCGGTCACCTCACCGTCCAGCATGCGCACACCTGTACCCACACAAATACACACACAGACACACATCAGAGACATAACAGAATGGCTTTCTAAGTACTAAAATACTATTTCTATGATAATAGAAGGTTAATTGTAATGGCATTCATTGTTGCATTGTAAAACGAGTCATTCAATATGGTTTTAATGTTGTGGCTGATGGGTGTACTGTGTAAAGGCCTTTGCACACCAAGTCTGTTTCTTTTGTCCGAAATTGCTGCAGGTTATTCAATAAATACTCCCTCATGTGGTGTCAATCATGTTCACACACCGCCTCCAAAACGTTCATTGGCCATAATATTTTTTTCAGATCAGGCTCGATTTTCTGCATTTGTGTGTATGTGTCCCTACTCCCTACCTAAATGCACTGCCAGTCACAGTTCAGGAGTTTGCGGCACTTGGTGGACTTCTTTCTAATGTGGTTCCAATATAGTTTAAAGCGTATCAAACTGGACCACCTAGAAGTGATCGGGATAATCCCACAGGTCTTTTTTTTAGCAGGTGAAACTCTCCTTGCTCTTGTTTTTCAGGATTGGATGGACCTAGTGGGCTCCGAAAAATCAAACAAAAATCTGTGCGCATAGAGTTTGAGAGGAGTGAGCTACAGAGCTCTGAAGCCCACTCCCCATCTCCGCTTGAGGTTAGAGGCTACATTAGCCACTACTAGCATAGCACACCCAAATCTCTGATTCAAGTGTCCTCAGTCGGGTTGCACTGTCGGTAATGTAGGCGTCATATTTTAACAAGGAAGAGGAATGTGTGGAATAAAAAAGATGATATGTCTGGATGTGCTGCATTGATTTTTTTAAACGACCACTATAAATGCAGTTTTATAGCAGCCTGATGCTAAATCAGTATTTTTTTTTACGGCTAAAAAGTAATTCACTGAAACATTCAAAATATACTGCAGGCAGTGAAACCCTTCCTGGATTCCTGTTCTTTTGGAGCTTGGCTCATCAGCTCTGTAGATTTTCCTGACTGTGTGCTTGTGTTCAGCAAAGTTTGACATGTGTATGGACAAAGCAATGCTGTGGTGATGTTTGATTGTTTGTTGTTTATTTACACAACTGTTTGCAATGCTGTACCTCATCTATGTGTATTTGTACAGCTTTTGTGGCACATGCTGCTGGTGATCAATATTTGTAAATCCATTGTGAAGCTAAATCATTTATCTCTGTTGATTTGCTTTGGTGCTTGAGATGTTTTGAAAGGAATGAGATCAATTGCATTGTGGGGGAACTGCATCCCCAAGTGTGAGGAGACTTCAAATTCAGATAAAGAAACAGAGAAAACATCAATTGTCTTCCTCTACCTGTCTGAGTGTGCACTGAATCTGACTTGCTCTTATTTTAAGAGAAGTTAACAACTCAACCAAGTCTCACTTTTCAGATATTTCAAGTGATCTTTAGTGAGTGCTGGACCAGATATCAAATATAAAACACACACAAAACAATGCAGGAGAATTATACAGTGAGTGTGGAGGTCTTCCTAACCTATTATTCCTGCTTCAAGTTCAGAAGGTTTTCTGGCAACATAACGTTGTATCTCAGCAACACTCCTTCACAGCAAAGTGGTGAGAAATCAAAGACACCTAAAAAACAAACTAATTTCCCCCTTTGATGCATTTCAGGTCAGGTTGCTCAATGCTGCTCTATATGGGTTAAAGCAACCATGCACTGACTCTTTGAAGTCCTCCAAAAGCATCAAACAGGCACTGAGCTGCTAGTGTTTCCATGGCAGCCTGCACTTCTGTGATTCGCTGAGGACCGGAGACTCGAGACTCTCAAGTCCCCATCCCAAAATATCCCACAAACCTGAGACTGAGGTTCATAATACATCAAGGTTCAATCAGTTTTTGGTTGAATGCATAGCAGAGTATCATGAACCTGTCAATGTTACGAATGGCACATTAACTGCCACATTGCATTAAGATATCGTATTTTTAACAAATGAAAATGAAAATGAGAACAACTGCTAGAAATGGCGTACCCTTGGTAAAACATTTTTTAATAATAAAAATCAAGAAATCAGAGCTTATTTTCAAGGAATAGTTTAAACTTTAAGAAAACATGCATATGTGAGTTCGATGAAAAGATTGATACCACTAACATCTGTACCATAAATATAAAACTGCAGTCAGTTAGGTCAGCTTAGCTTAGCATTATAACTGGAAATAGGGGGAAACAGCTAGCCCTGCTCTGCCAAGATTAGAGCCCGTCTGATACATATTGGTTATATATTATGTATATTATGAGCCAATATTGGCCTATCACAGATATATATGTGCCAATATGAAAACATTTTTTTTTACAGAACATTATGTAGAAAAAGATGCTTGTGGTCATTTATAATTATTACATTTAAAGAGAAGTTTACTGTGTTGGTGAACTAATTTCATTTTGGACAAAAGCGTTTATTGTTTAACTGAAATATCCTGCCTCTATTATGTACGCACCTTCGTCAAGTATTTGAGATACACATTTGAGGTATTATTGCATATAGAATATAGGACGATATATCAATTTTGCAATTTCTTTACTCCTTTAAAAAATCCAGTATCAGTTTGGCTCTAGTCCAAATGTAACATAATCCACCAACGAGCACCTCTAAAGCTCACTTATTATTAACACATTAGATCTAGTTTGTTTATACAACACAGAAGTGTGAAACCAACTAGATGTGGTTTGATATGAAGCTGTATATTCTTCTATCACAGAAAGATATGAGAGTAGTGTTGTTCTTCACATTTAACTCTTGGCAAGAAAGCCAATAAGAATATTTCCCAAAATGTTTTGACTGTTCCTATAAATATCATCAGCAAGTTGGCTGAAACAACCTGCTGCAGGGAGAGGCATTAAATGAAACAAAAGGAAAATTAATATTTCTGACACCCAGTGCTTGAGGTTTTTGTACTTTTGTAGAAAAAGAAGGTTCTTTGGTTGACCTGAAGGACTTTTTTTTACTTCAGACAAACTTGTGAATATCTGAAGATCTAAGCCAGCCAATATGTGTTTCAAGCTACCCTGGAAATATTTCAAAGACGAGTCTCCTGGCTGAATAATGAGCTACAGTACAGCAGGTGGCACGGGGGCAACTGGGCAAATGAGAAGTCAGAGAAGCATTTGCACTGCTCCATCTGCACTCTGTCATTCCAATATATTCTCCCTTGCCATCAAAATGAATGAGCTGGACCTGATGCTCTGGCTTCAGGGCCCCCGACTATTGTTTCCGATGTTTTGGAGAAAGCCATTTGTCTGTCAGGCTTCACATTGTTTAGAGCTATTGAAGGACTTGCACCATCTGGACTTGCTGTTTATGCATCAGTTTAATGTTCAGTGAATGTTTGGCAAGTTTTTGGCAAAATGTTAAACCTGATCCTTACAAGGAAAGCTTCAAATTAAGTTTTGAGCAAGTAAATTATGATTTTATGAAAATAAGACTTGATTGTCTGAAGTAATTGCATTATCTTACAATGTTCGCGGCGTAATGTTATCAGTGTTACAAATCTTATCTAAGTCGTCATGTTTTGATATGTGACGGTAATCTCAAAGGCAATAAAATGCTGGATTCTGACTGAAAAGTTTTTTCTTTGTAAAGCAAGCAGTGCCACAGAAAGCGCACTTCTTTCTCTTCGCTTTCTTTATCCAACCTTCACCGCTCTCAATCTAATGAAGAGCAAACATAAACAAACTCAAAAGGTTTTGTTTGTAGCTTCCAGATTTTGTTGTAGTTTTAGTTTCTGATTTCGCTGACGGAAAAGAGCCTCGAGTGTGGATGGAAGCACATGTGTAGGATTTTCACAACACCGGGCCGCCTCCTGCTCCACCTACATGACCACACACAGCCAACTTGTTATGATAGAACGGCTGAATGCCATGTGGTATATTCCCACTTGCCATCTGGACGGATCATAAAGAGTGCAGTTATGGCACTATTCTGATGGGTTTAAACTTTATGAGAGCAAGATGTAGACAGGAGGCTTTGGAGATAAGCAGGGGGGTAATGAGAGAGGGCATACAGGACAGTTAAAAGGACTGTACATCATTATGCTACATCCTACATCCTCAGCACAGAAACAAGAAATAAGCGATCACAAATGTAAAACATGTGTGACCATACCAGCAACTTTAATCATGAGAGCCTGCTTCAGGTCGGCTCAATTTGAAACTCAAATAAATGTATACAACATTTATACAAAACAACTTTCTTGTTTTGTTTAATATCGAAAAACCTCTGAAGCTTCTTTTGAAGAATGGGAACAGAAAGCAGAAAAACTGTTCCCTCCCTGTAGGCAGAAGCAAAACAACCCATCAGGGTGCAAAAATCTTTTTTAAAACACAGACAAATTAATATTTCACAATATTTTGCCTCCCTCAGATGGTCTATCTTCTTGGCAGATTCTGCTGTGTGTTTGTGCGTCTCTGACGCAGACAAATATTCTTAAATAATAATAATCTTTCATTATTAAACCATGATGTTTTCAAACAACGCTGCCATTATTGTGGCACTGCAGGCAAACATCTGTAAGACTGTTCCTCTGAATCTGTGTCTCATCTGCTGAGCGAATTTAAACCTTGACACCAGAACAGCATGCTCAAACGCCTGTTAAAAAATCACGTTTAAGTTTAGCCGTGCTACATCTCTTTCTCAGTTTCCCATCTCACTTATCAGCACTGCAACTTAATGGATTATTCGGTGAGAAAATTTGTGTAAGAAAATAGTTTTTAAAAATGAAGCAAATCCTCCCTTTTGAGAAGCTTCAACCAGAAAAGGTTTGGCATTTTCCTTGAAAACTGACAAGCAAATAATTGATTACCAAAAGTATCACAGGTTGCCAGTTAACTTTCTGTGAAAAGACTAATTAATAAATTGTGTCAGATGAAGTATTTAGTATTTACTTCATTGGAGTTTGGACTTTCTCAAATACAAACAGGAAGGTAAAACTCTGCAACACACTGCAAGCACATAAAGGTTGTAACAGACTCTGGGTGATGAAATTTCATTGGCCACAGTGACACAAGTATCAAGCAAGTGTCGCATGAGAACAGCGGGGGGGGCAACATCGCAGCAGGGTGGCAACGAGCCCCTGCCAAACGTGTATTCTGGTGATCAAACTTCAGCCTGTCTGTGACATGGCTTCAGATAAAATCTTAAAGTGGGCGTTTTGCCTTTAACAACTACAAAGAACCACAGAGGCCCCGCTCTATCTGTTACATTTACCTCTTTAGAAATGCCACCAGCACAACCACATCTCTGGAAACAGTTTATTAGGTACATCTGTGCAATCTAATGCAACCCAGAGCAGCAGCTCTGGAATAAACCCTGTCCTCGTGGAGCTCGTAATGTTTTTGTCAAAGAAGTGTTAATTCATCGTAGTTACTTTTTATGTTCGTAGCTACACGTTAAGGTGGTTTTGTACTTGACTGTGTATTGAAACTCGTGTCTGATATGTTGTCTCCACCAATTTACAGCAGATACTTAGAGAATGGACATTAGAAGAGAGTTATATCAGCCATTTTAGTTTTACTTGTATACGAGCTGAGAACAGTAAATGTGACAATAAGGTAACACAGATTCCAAACTACAGCATTGAACCATTTCATGGACTGCGTTTCACTGTCAATACTGTTACTCCATGCAAAACCGACACATTTACAGTGCATTGGCAATCCACATCACAACTGTGGGGATGCTCAGAAAGATTCAGTGGCATGCTGTGCCCAGGAAATGGACTAAAAATAACACCAGCGCTGCAGAACATGTACTTCAGCTATTCTGGCAGTCAAAAAGGTATGAAACTAAGATTGTGAGAACAAATCAATTTCTGTTTTTTATTTGACTGTACCTCCAATCTTGGCATTGTAGGCAACGCCGACTCCACAGATCCCATTGTTGGCTACCGCTGCCACCTCTCCTGCACATCGTGTTCCATGCCTGGAAAGGAGGAAGAATGAGAAAGAGAGGCATGTTTTAGGGAAACTTCTTATCCTTGTAAGTGTCATTTACTTAATGATGCAGCACTTTGCTGTATATATACCCACAGGTAGTGTACATGTCTATCAATGCCTGCTTGTAAAAGAATATGTTCCCTTGGGCTGCAGACTGAGACAAAACAAACTCATGGAGACAGGGTCTTTGCTTTGACTCTTTTTTAAACAAATCTTAGTTATCCAAAAGGTAAACATCTCGCCAAAGAGTGACCACTGTACATTATCCAACCTTGGACTGCCTGCAAGGCCTGAATCATGTCAAGGGAAAAGGGGTAATAAGATGACATACAACCGTCACACAGAGTAAATTGTGAATTAGATTTGCCGTTTCCACAATGGCTCCTTCACTGAGCCTGAGCCTCTGTAGTAAGATCTAGCTCCAGGCACCACAGTGTAGAGATCCAAGAAGCCGCTACAGAGGGGCTGATCATCATATTCCAGTCAGGTGCATTCCCCTGGTCTGCCAGATGGATATGCACCCTTAACGCCCTTCAAACCTTGATGCACAGCTCCTGCTGGAGCACAGCCATTCCCAGACAGGAATGCTGGAGCCTGGGCAACACTGTGCCAGCAGGAAACAACAGGAACATTATCTATCTACAACAGCAAGCTTCCATGAAGGCAGACAAACCAGAAACCAGAAACAAAAACACAAGCAGTCGATATCCTTCACTGACACATATCTTTATCTGCTGTATCTGAATATCTGAATCTGAATATATCTGCTGTAGAGCTGCAACGATTAGTCAATCGAAAGAAAATTAGTTGCCAACTATTTTGACGCATTTCATTCATTTTTCAAGCTAAATGTCAAACATTTGCTGGTTCCATCTTCTTAAATGTAAGGATTTGCTGCTGTTCTTTGTTTTATTAATGATAGTAAATGTAAAGTCATTGGGTTATGGACTGCTGGTTGGACAAAAGAGGCTATTTAAAGATGTTATTTTGACTGGGAAATTGTGATAAACATTTTTCACAATTTTTTTATTGGTTTATAAACCTAACAATTAATCGTGAAAATAATCAGGAGATTTAATGTTCTTAATGTAACTTTCTCCACTAGGGGGATCTCTATGAAAACAAAAGATGTAGTGACTCAGGCAGACATGTTCACACACAAGGTAGTTTTGTAGTTTTCTTCATGTTAAGTTTAGTCTTGTTCGCTGACTTCTGAAACCACGGAGCAGTAACGGAGACCTATTGAAATATACCGTTACCTTGAGTAAACTTGTTGGAAACATTTAGGATAATGTAAGTACACATTTCAACTAAATATATAACAAAGACCTAGTCATTTTTAGACACTTTACTTGAGAATTTTAACATAATATATCTTCACTTGACAATGAAAACAATCGCTAGTTTAAACCCTTAACTGGTGTCAGTGTATGGACATTCAATCCGAGAATTGCCTTCCAAAACTGCCGATATCCGTTAAAAATAAGTATTAAAGAAATCATTAATCCCCAGATTGAATTTCCTACAATAGAGAGGTCAGAGGTCACAGAGGCCGTAACCTTTTTTATTTGACTAACTAATTCCAATAGTCCTTAAGACTCATCCACTTAAGACTGCTTTCATTAAACACACCGGTATAATGACAAAAGATTATTGTAATTCATCTGCTGGCACCAGAGATCTCTTTAGACATAGTGAAGAGCAGAGAGAGCAGAGGTTAACGTCCAGCCGCAGTCGACACTGGCACTGTGTCTCTTATGTGTCACAATATGTCAGTAAAACAGAAACAGATGCTACACAGACAAACGTCTGGGCAATAAAAACATCTACAAAAGTAAACACACGACTGTCATCTGGACAATTTTCCCGAGAACTTTATCTCAACATTCCTGGAAGTGACTAGTGTGTTGACTTTGGGGTCATTATGTCCTCTAGGATCCGTGTTTGTGATGCAGCTGATAATCAGGAGCAGCTCAGGTGTCTGTGGTGGGATGCCGGGCATGCACGGGCTTATACCCCCACTGTTCGACTAAGCCTTCTTCCAAACCTTCCTTTGACACATTCATTACAGTCACTTACACGGTAGACTGCTTCACAGCATACAAATGCTGTTACAGAGGTAAAGCGCTTGGTTTCTGAATCTGATTATGCAATAACTTCTTGCATAATCAGGTTTTTAGGAGTGATTTTCCAGGGAGTGATAAAATGGATACAAGAAGATATCCTTTTACTGCTCCCACTCACTGTTCGGGTCAATAAGAATGTGAAGAAAAGTGCATCAACGGTCACACACTTTTGTGAAATGTTCTTGTTAAAGCAGCCTGCTCCCTGCTATTTATTTAACATAACTTACAGGAGTTTAACCAAAGGCATTTTCATTCAACTATCGATTAGCAGAACTCCTCTGTGAGTCCAGTCTACAATGTTTAGTCCAGCAAATGACGTAAAAGGTCAAATGTTATTTTATATTATAATGTCAAGACTGAACCAACCCAAGTACAAAATTACTTCCCCAAAATATGCATTATGTTGTACATTTAATGTTGTGCTCTAAACAAACTAAGATAAAATCGTGATTCGCTCCGACCTTTATTAAGACTTTATTCATCATGGAAACATTACGTGCACACATACACACACAACTTGGAGCCATTAAAACGGTTCATTAAACATACTATATTATTAAAAATGGCTCCCATGGTTAAGATCTTAATAGTTTATGGCCCAAATCCCCAAATGCAGAATTATACCGCAGTTAATTAGAAACCTTGACTCGGTGAGTTCATCTGTCAACAGGATAATCAGTCACAATGAGATGCCTGAGGGAGCCACCAGTCCTCTAACAATGAGGACAAGGCATGACTGAACGTCTGTATGAACACCATTCTACTGATCTGACGTCCCGACGAGAGCAACATCACATGAACCCAAACCTGGATGCATCCTCGGGGCCAAGGATTTAGAGAGGAGGCTAAATGAGGTAACAGCACGGTGCAGGAGATCATCACAGGAAGTGTAACCACATCCAGACATTGTCTGCAGGAAGAAAGAGCTTCCTGTCACTACAAGTACAGCATTGTTCAATCAGTTGTTAACAAGTCAGATTAATTATCAGTGCTGTATTATGTGCCTGACACACTGACTCAGACTCTCAGAGCAAGTCTTCACTCTCAACTGCTCCCACTTCTTAAGACAAACAACGATTATCCATTCTGATGCTGTGAACCTAAACATTTTCAACAACTATTGCGCAACTATCCGAACCAACTCAAGCGAGCTGTTGTGACTGAGTCAAGTACTCAGATATCACGGCAGGTTATGCAACAAGAGATGTTTGAACATTTATTAGATTTACTTGATTTTGATGCAATGACCATGCGATTATCTTAAAACAAAACAAATGCATGCGCTAACCAGATCAAGCCAGATCGGAGGTGATGGTTCCCATACTGCTTTTGTCCACAGGGTCCACCAGATCACCAAAAAAACTAAACGTCCTTGTAGCAGCTTTGAGCAAATGTAATATTTTTTTACAGAACTGCAATATCACTGTAAAGCAGCTAATAATTCATCACATGCTTCTTCACTCTGTCTTAATTAATCAAACTTGACACACTCATGTCTACACACACAACACTAATAGAGTGAATACTTCACCAGTCTAATTTAAACAAGCTTCCAGCGAACCAAAACAACTCAATGAAGCAGCAGTCAATTAGTGCGGCTGTCTGCCACATTACCAACATAATGCAAACTGTCCACTTAAAGACTTAAGTGGCACATACCTGCTAGTTTTTATCTCAACACACAGTTTCACTGTGAACATCTGCTTCTTATTTTAAACCCTTTCCCTGCCTTCACTAAGCCTTCTCAACACAATCTTGATTTAAGAAGTCACTTCTTGGAAAACAGAACATGATAATCTCTGGGAACTTTAAAAACACCTTTTGTATCTGATACAATAATCCTGCATTCTCGCTTCATACGTAATGGTGATAATAGGAGATTATGGTGAACAAAGAGCAATTTCAGTAAAGTCTTGTTCCGATTACAGCCAGAAAACCCATGGCAGATCCTACACACAGAGCCTCACTCAGGTTACAGCAGACTACAGTTGGCTGCAGGCCCGAGGCCAAAAACATGATCAGTATTCATACTCACAGCTGGCAGAACCATTATCACTCTGCAAAGCTTTAACTGTCTCACTCTGGAGACGTCCTAAAGAGACATGCTATTGTCATACAGATGTATCCAAACTGTGTCTGTGTATGTAGTGCAAAGATGGGAAAAGTGTCCACCAAAATCTGCACAGCCAAACAAGAAAATGGCACAAAAGCAGCTTGTTGGCTTGTTATATAAAGATCTGCCACTGATGCTGCAGGTTGTCTTGTGCCGCTTAAAAACACAGCAGTCCTCTAGGTGCCATATGAGTGACAAGTTCTACATTTAGCTCCTGCAGTTTGTGATGCATACCACTGCATGAGAACAATGGATAAAAGGACATGTGACCAACATGAAAAACATAAAAAACAAAAAATTATAGTCTAAGATGTGAAATGCGAGCCCAACTTTTCACCATATTCAAATTCGGCAATTGAATTCACTTTCTCTTTTTCTCTTGCATCGTCGTAATTACTTTAAAAAATAAAATAAAAAATCACTGAGGGTCTTACAGCCGTGTATAGCGCCGTTTGCTGTTCATTAGTCTCCGGGCTGCACTGAACCTCAAAAGTAAATCCGAACAACTGTTTTCACTCTGCTCATTCTTAAGTCTGCTAATGGTTCTGCCAGTTTACTAATGAGCTGGCCTTCAGGACAAAAGGTCTGGCAATGTTTATAGAGCATGGTAAAGAGGAGGGAGATGAAGAACATGTCTAGAGAGAGATTAATGTAAGGTCTGGTGAAAATTAATCAACCTGCTGTTTGCAGTTCTGTTAAATATGTCCCTTCATCCATCGCTATACATTAAATGTGTCTGAATTTAAATATGCAATCAGTCTGCATCATAATAAAAATGTTTTGCATGTTTATTGCACATGTTGAATAAAGTGATTTTGACATTAGACTGTGAGCTAGCTTTGCTCTTCATCAGGGGGCAATAAGTTGAGTAAAATGCCTGTTTAAAACAGAAAAAGCACATTTGGAAACCATCCTGATAGGAGTCAGAGGAAACTTTGAAAGGGAAACATCTAGATCACATGCCGTCTTAGATAAATATGAGGGTGAATGGTCACATTGCTCCTGAGCCATCGTTTCTGCTTCCCGTATGCTGGGAAAGAAAGGCAGCCTTATGGAGGGGAACAGAGTTGGGCTTTCTGCAGGGAACAGAGACTTACAGTCTTACACAACTTTACACGTTTTCATGCCTGCCCGCAGCTTGTTTACACATGCATCTGCACCAGCCCACTGTAAAAGTAAGAGAAACAGACATACACACACAGACACACAAATATGCTGGCTCTCAAATGGTCCTGCCACGGGGAAGACACGGAGAGCTGGGTGGCGAGAGATAAGGGCTGAGGTGAGAGAGGGTTGGAAAGAGGTGCAGCAGAAATGAAGGAAACATCAATACTAAGTGTCTTAGCTGGGCTCCGGGCCACTGTGAGCCACCGGAGGAGCTTAAGCGTGACTTGGCATAGATTGTGGATCCGTGAAGTTGCACTGGAGGGATGTTCTCCCACATTCCTCCGCAAGAAATTCCACCATTTAGGGAAAACGGTTTCGGGCACTGGCACAAAGCACTCAATTTGGCTATACTAGAAGGCAACGGCGCATTGTTTGGACTGCTTCTATGTTTATCAGAACTTTTACTGATAACTGTGTGTGCGTGAAGTTGTGCCCTAAAGTAGCAGATATTATTTTAGTTTGAAAACAATTAAACACCTTCCAGAATCAGCCTCTTACAAGTTCAACAAAGCCTTTAAGGAGTTGATAAAGCATTAGCTCAGTTACTGTATATTCAGGCTACTCTGTATCCCACAGCTACCACATTCATGGTGCCCGCTCAAGGCCCTCTGTCTGAGTTTTCATCCATCCTTCCAACTATAATCTTCTCTGCCTATCACCCGTAATCACGGTGAGCCTCGAGATACAAAAAAAGCCTCTCAGGCCAGTGGCCCACAAACAGCAGATTACGACAAATTAAAGTCAGAAGGGAGGCAAGCGACATGGATGAAATAAGATGAGCAAGGGCCCTCCAGAGCATAGAGATTTGCTCTGTTTCATTAATGCTGATGAACTTAATTCAATCAATTCTCGGCAAGACATCACTGTGGTGGTAAACAACTCCTAATGCCATCTGCGGAGGCCACTGCAATAAAGCCATTTTCTTCACACACTACCTTAATCCTGGTGTAGATTTACTCTGCTTACCCAGGCTATAGAAATGCCCTGGTGGGGCCTGTGTGATTTAGGAGGCCAAAACAAATCCACCAACTCTGAGTCGGGGCAGGATTCATATTAGGAAGTAATTGCCCATTTGTGGCGAGTAAAAAACATTAAATGGCAGAAAATTGAAATGTCTTGGATAAAACAAACCCCATAGGCTATGATGTTTAATTAGTTTTGTTCCCATAAACGGTATCCTTTGACTCAGCCATGGGCCTATTTACATGTCAGCTGTCAGCTATCAAGACAGTGAGGGAGACAAATTAATGAACAAGTGCAATTTAATCCTGACATGTCCCACACACACAGCTGGCATTGAGAAAACACAAGCGTGTGGTTCCAGCCAAAGGACAAGGAGAGGAAATTAAATTGTTATCTGTGTGAGATTTCTACCTGTTGTCATTAAGCTGCGTGTATCGAGGCTGAGGATCGGGATCGCCATCGTTCACATCGTAGCTGGCATCCGGGTCCTTAGAAAACACAGATAAGCTGTTAGAGTCAAATGCAGAAACAGCCTTTTCTGAGTTTGATTCGTTTAAATATTAAAGGGAAAGTTCACCCTATAATCAAAAATCCATATTTTTCTAATTACATGTAGTGGTATTTATCAATCTAGATTGTTTTGTGAGTGAGTGGTTGAGAGATATTGGCTGTAGAGATGTCTGCTTTCTGTTGAATGTTATGGAACTAGAAAGCACTCTATCTTATCTTGTTTGAAAAACCCAACAGAAATGTCCTGACCCTGTTACTGAAGATAATCTACAGTCTCATGTAAGAACTACTATATTTCTTCCATCCTACACCTGCCAAACATATCACCCTGCAGAAGGAAGCAATCTACTCATGGACGCAGAGCAAACATCTCTACGGTTAACATCTCCAAAACTCTGCAACGCACACCAAAACAATCTCCATTGATAACTAACACTACAGGTAAGAGGAAAAACATGTATTTTTGATTTTATGGTGAACTGTCCTTCGACAACTTATAGCACCTCAAAATCTGTCAAAAAAACTCAGATTCTTACCATCTATCATCTTTAATTCAAAATCTGCTGTATTTGTTACACTGTTAACTTCGATCAGCAGAAACACATCTCCGAAACACAGAAACACATAAACGCATTAAGGAGTACTCACGTAGTTCTGCTTCAGGTCAGGATGGTTCTTCTCTATTCCGTCATCCAGGATGGACACCACCACCCCTTTACCTGTGTAGCCCAACTGCCACGCAGCTTTGGCATTCAGGTCACGGTGGTTGCCGTTGTACTGAGGATGGAGAGAGCAAATAAGGAATCTAATTATCTGAGAGACACCTGAGTGCTGACAAGAATGTGCTTTTAACTAAATCTGGAAGGGCTTAAAAAAAGGGAATCTTTTAAGACTTTTAGGCGACTGAGCTTTTGACTGAAGCATCCGGGGAAAAAATGGTGCTGCTTATTGAATTTCAGTCATTCTTCCTTAGAGAACAGCTGAAGTTTCTCAATGAGGGGGAAGGCAGTTTTGCAAGCTTACGAGGAGTATCTCTTTTCTGAGAGCATCAGTGCCATGCTTTGCATCTAGTGCATTTATTATTAACATCGAGAAAAGCACCAGTGAACTGGATGATGGCATCCAGTAATGATTCTGTACGCTTTTTGATATGCTTTTGACATTTAACTTGACCTTTGCTCTAAAGCTGTGTCTGGCTTTCATCTAGCTCAAAGCTCCTGTTTATAAAGCAGAGCGTCATGTGCCTGATGTACCACCTGCCATTTTCTCCTCTTGGATTTCAGACCCTTGTAACTGTCGTCTCTCACACAGGAAGAGGTTTGCTCCTCAACCTTGTAACGTCATTGATACTTAAACCATCCAGAAGAAAATCAATTAAAGCTGAAAGTTGTGATGTGCAATGCTGACTCAGATTGAAAAAGGGCCATTCAGAGTGTATAATAAATCTGAGCCTGGCATGTGAAAGGTTTCATTTTGGTTATTACTCATCACGTAAGTCCTTTTCTTTCTACCTTAATGTCAGCAGTCCTTCTGCGAACTGAAAAACCACTGCGTGAGCGTGTGTATAACTTAAGATCTCTGCCCATTTATTCAATAGTCAGAAAAAAAATCTGTCTCATTATTTAGATAAATATCAGAATATATTAAATATACATTGTAGCAGCTGACCATTAGCATCTCTCCACCAAGGACAACCTGCCAGCAGACAACACCCACACACTCCTCATGCCAGCCAGGTTTACTTTTCATGAGGCTCAGATTTATTTGCAGCACATATCTATAACCAGACACTTTCCAAAATACATTACCAGATTTACTTATTATTTAACACACACAGAATGTATTTCCATAATAAGAGAGGAACAGTGTGGAGACATTTGGACGGTACATGCCCCATCCAAAAAAACAGTTACATCTTGAAACTGAATCACAATTGCAGAGACGAGCTGGAGGCAGTAAAATCGATGTCGAATGACTGAAACTACAAATGAAAGCAACACAATCTGAAGCCTTGATGCAGAGTTAAGGAGTTCAGGGAATACCAGGGAAATTTGCATTTTTTAGCATTTTAATGCATTTATTCACTCCACAGTTCAGTTGTTCAGCTAACTGTTACACATGGCTGTCAGCCATCAAACTCTTTTTTTGTGATTGTTTTGGTCATGCTCATGGCGTGGCACCAGGAATGTAAGTTAGGTGGGTCCATCAGAGTGAAATAAAACAAAATATATCTGCCATTAATTTTGGTGCACTCATTCCAGGTATCCAATGAATGAAACCTAGTAATCCTCATGTATCTAGTCTCACTAACATGACTGGCTATGATATGATGAAACATTAATGCTATATGCTAAATGGGGGTTGGCCGGTTTGTTAACGGCTAACATGTCCACATGCTCTTTTTTTTTTGCTGACATGGTGACTGTCAGATCCTTTCCACCACTAGGATGAGTTGCGCTTTGAGCTGCATATGAGAACACCAAAGGTGTTGCTCCAGTTTTCATGTCTTTTGGTGGTTAATGAGCTTTACGGCCTCATGGAGCGCCTACAGATTGTATTTTAATGTTTTCCACTGGTTCAGCACTGCTTTAAAAAGGTTAAAAAAAAGTTGAAAAACAGTAGCACCATAGTTTAAGTAATAATATTTAACACTTTCCTGTTAAAATATGAATTTGTTGTTTCTTTAAATGATATTATTGCAGTGAAAATATCTTCAGGTTTTGGAGACTAAAGGATTAATTTATTTTCTCTTGAAGAAGAAACTGAAATCAATATGTTTCTATATTGATTAATCAATATAGAAAACAATCATTGGTTGACTATAGGATAAGATAAAATGCCATTTAATTGTGCACAGAACTCTGCCTTATCCACATGTATTGCAGCTTTTACCATCAGTGAAACACTAATAAGTGTGTGTGTGAACGTATGCCAGAATCTATCACATCTCGTCACATTGATACAACCAGGCAGCAGGCTTTTATCTGCCTCATTTGTCTTTCAAGTTGCCACTAACTACTCCACCACACTGGGGAAAGAGTCTGCCTCTGTTGAAGCGCAGACATTTTGAACAACTGGTGATGCAAGTCTGTTTTGCATCACCATGAATCTTCTCCCGCCTGAAGCATCCACACAGTAATTGAAGGAAAAGAGGAGTCGAACAGAAGGTCTCGGGGGTTGTTACTGCTGCTTTTTACAGGCCAATGTATCAGTGACATTCTTCAAGTCAAACGTGAAAATCAATCAACTGAAAACAAGAGCGCTTCAAGGTGAAGCACCTCTGTCTCTTTCTCTTCTCTGTGGCTGTGCTTTATGGACTAAAGTAAACCATCAGTTTGGAAAAAGCACGCAATTCAGAATTCAAAAGAAGCTCTGTGTGTAGATCTGGTTTTGTTCAAGCAGCTGAATCCTTTAGGGTGAAGTCGCTCAGACTACTTCCTCTGCAAACAACAAACACAACAGCATTCACACAAAGACGGTATATTGGATTCATACACAGGCTTGTCTTTTGACTCAAGGGAAACACCACAGCCCCAAATTTAATTACTTGTATTGACTTTTGGACGAAACCAAGCTCAACCTGTGTGCAGTGCTAAATTATGTCCCACAGACACACACAGAAAAGCACGCACACAGCCTTCTGTCCAATACTCACCAGGTACCACTGGTCTCTGAACTTGGGATCATAAGGTTCTACGTAGACGTCTCTCTTTTTCCTCCGTTTTGACACCTGTTGCTCTGCCCAAGTCACCTAAACAGGAAGTGCACAAACAAAAAAGTACACATGAAGAAATGAGCAAAACATACAACAAGGTGACGTGACCAGTGCTTAACAAGTTTCACCCTATTACAAGACACTGTACCATCAAAAATATTTTAAAGCTGTTATTTAAAAAAGGTTCTTTTTGTATGAAACTTGCTTTTGGATTGTACCTCGGGTCGGCGTTGCCTTCCCAAAGTGTTGGTATTTGACGCTTCAGGAATGAGACTCAATTTTCCTCTTTTACAAATAGGACCTTTAAGGTAATGTTGCTTTAAATAAAGATTAAACACAACAATTCACTTTATTCATTTGCTGTCATTTGGTTACAATGCCTGAAGAAAAAAAACATGTACTTTGAACCCTAGGTGAGGATCAGGAGAGAAAAATACTCCAGCGGCAACCTGATCACATATCATATCAAAAACAGAAGAAATAATTATGTGGTGGACATGAGGGCCACCACGTCAAATGTATTAATAGAAATACTAATTCTCAGCAAGGATGGCAGCAGACCGAGTGAGATTAGAGGCACACGGGGTATCGAGGACTCCTCACTAATGAGACTCGCTGATGAACTCCAGAGCAGCCCGGGACTAATTAAAATTTCTGGGTTGGTGTGGAAAGGGATGCACCAGGCTCTGTAATGCATATGTGCACTCCTTATCATGTACACTTATAAAAACACATACACAGTTACAAATCCGCTACAAGTCGACCAGCACAACCTAGCCTGCAGCAGGCTTTAAGTGTGAGCTCCTGCAGAAAGTGTTGACAGAAGCAGAATGTATACAGTGAGAATCAGGCAGCGTCTCCCTCTGCAGAACTGTGCTCGCTGCACAGCAAAACACCGGGGTAGATGAGAACAAGGAGAAAAAAAAAAGAAAAAAAAGAAAAAAATATGTCAGAGAAGGAAGACAGAGAACTGCCTGCCGCAAGGACGGAGCACCTGATGTGAAGGACAACCAAATCACAGCCCACCTCTCTCTCTCCCTCTCCGCCTCTGCAGATCACTAGAGACACAAGAGTGAAAGAGGAAAGAAGCAATGAAGGTCACATTAGCCGCTACACTGAAGCGATGCCAATTCAACACTACCAGAATATAACGTCATAATGGAATAATTTCAGATCGAGGAGCGGAGAGGTTTGTGTGTGAGGTTCGTGTTGGTGTTGTTCCCCTGACGGGCGAGAAGCTCAATCAGTTCAAGTGAAAATCAGCACTCCTCCGAATCTCACTATGAAGATGAGGTCAGCTCTGCACAGCCTTAACAGTTTTCACACAAAAACTGGGTGACACTTAAAGCCAGAGAACCACTGCTGACAAACAGATCACGGACGTGTCTGCAAATGTTTTCAGTTAAAAGTTAAAAGACCTCGTCCAACTTTCAACAGGCTCAATGTGCCCTCTGAGCTTTGGTGAGAGGAAACAACTAGTCAGCTGTCTGTATGTGTACCCCAGTGATCATCGAAAAGGGAGATAAACAAAGCAAAGTAGCCAACCGTCCTCATGCCACAGGGAATCCTTATACTGTATACGAGCAGAATATAAATTAGGAAAATGTCTATAAAAAAAAAAGAAAGAAAACTGGCACTGTAAACTTTTTCTTTGTGCTGGCGTCGTCTGCAATTTAATAAGGCTGTCCTGAATACCATTTTTTGGGCTAAGGAGCTTCCGTAGTATTCAACAAGCGAATATTTGAAGCTTTGATCGGGGTACGCACGAAGGAGTGAGCCAGACATTTCTCCATTCTGGGCTAAGATGTATCTTTCTGTTTAATTAAAGGCAAAAAACTAAAAGGATTTGGCTATTCTATTCTATAGTATTGTTGTTGGTATTGTTATTTCTATTGAATAAAGAGACATTTTCCAAAAGGTTTGATGTGTTTTGGTTTTTTTTATCCCAAGGGGTTTGGTTAAATGAGGTCCTATCTTGTGGTATGCACTTTTTTATGACATAATCCCAGCAGTTTTGAAGTTTGCCTACATTTAGCTAAATAAATAAATAAATAAATAAATATACGAATCCCAAAATTGAAAATGGAACACCGACCCAACAAATGAATATCCAAATAGCCAAATATCCGTGTCCAACTCTACATTTTAGTCTCGTATTCTCTTGCAGACAACAAGAAGATAAATCAATGTGGTAACATCATGTTGCATAAAAGGGAAACTAATAAGAAATATTTACAGTGCAGGCACTAAAGTCTCATAACAGATTCAAGCCAAATCATATCAAAGCTAAACTAAATGTCATCATATCGACTGCTACAACTAAACTCTACTGAAACAATGTGTGTGTCTTATCCATATATAGCACTTTTAGAAGAGATGCCTAACCTTTTCCTACGTGACATGATTCAACATCTAATTAGTTTGAGGCAGTTTTAGAGACATAAAGGCAATAGTTAATGTGCTTCTCTCAGTCTGGCTTTAATATTGGCTTTCTGTTTTAAAGAACAGGTCTCCACAAACCTCTACAGTCTGGGTGACAAAGCCTCAGTTGTATGCAGGGACCAAATTTAACTCGTACTTTGCATATTTACCTCGTATTTTCTCGTCTCAGCTTTAAAATACTTTTGCTTAGCACTTTGCATACTGTTTTTCTCTGATGGTGTCAACCTCAAAAAAAAAAAGTTCATCACGCCTTTAAAACTTCCCTTTCTGTTGTGAGAGTTTTAATACTTTTCAGTCAGACTATTTTTATTAAAGTATTTTTCAAGGTTGGAGGCTTTTCTGATAAAAGATTAAATACATCCTCATCTTTTACTGTACATACTTCCCATTTTTTCTTAAAAATGCCAAGATTGACTATACTGCTAAAACTTATCTTTACTGAAACAATAAATATGTATCTAATGCATATTTTTAGAAGGAGAGATTGTGAACCCATTCCTGTGCGACATTATTCAATACCTCATTAGTTTGAGCCGGCCTCAGAGACAGAAAGGCAGCAGTTCACATCTCTCTATCAGGCTTTAATATTGGCTTTCCGTTTGAAAGAAAATGGCAGCACTATTGACTATAGTCTATAGTCTGGGTGACAAAGGCTCAGTTGTGTGCAGGGACCAAATTCAACTTCCATGGGATTTTCAGTTAGATACAAACAAGCTATTTTCTCTTGCGTCATGAGGCGGTGTATGTGATTTCCCCTCTTCCGTTTCCTCCCCTGCTTTTCAATCACACATTAAATCCTGTGTGAAACCACTCATTTTCACACATACGTAGGATCGCTCTCTTTCACGGAAAATTGACATGCTGACTCAAATATATTTGGTAAAAAGATTCTCAATGTTTGCACAATATTTGTTCTCTGACGCAACATGGGAAGTTATGTAAATGATAATGGTAAGTTTCCTGTACTGTACAGCTTGTATATCTTGCATTGCATTAAATATGCTCCCTTAAACTATCTCTTTTTAATTTCCTTGGTTTTCCCTTGTTTTGCACACTACCCACAAAACCATCACATATAAGAACTTCTAACCCTTTTACACGCCTTTACTGAAAACATGAGCTTTTATTTACACTTGAGCTCTGTGGGAAATGTTGCCAAAATGATATAGGGTTTGACTAGACAGACTGGTACAATAACTCTTACAGAAAACATTAGGGCACCTTATGCAGTCATGGGTGTGTTCACTTGATCCTCAAAAAGTAAATCTTTTGTCTTGCCCATTAAGGTCGAAACATAGGGTCAGATTTTAATACACTACTCAAAACAATGTAGTAACATGACCACTCAATTAAAGCTCAAATACCTCTGGCAAACATGCACATTAGATTGAGTACAGCAGCAGTTTCCGCTCCTTTTAGCTGCAGACACCTCAGTTATTTTCCTCCCTCTAATCTGTGCAGCCAATCATCTAAATGTTACTCACAGTTCTCTGTAAAGTCTATCAAATACCAGCAAATAAGTGTTTCTCCTACTTCCTAGGAAATGATGGCTCACTATTTGTGGCTTTGGGTGTGTTCACAAACTATCAAGACAACAGGGATTCTCAATCAGTCATCACTGTGACAAATAACTTCCTGAAAGATGTTTACTCGAACAGTAATTATCTTAACTTTAGTACTTCACTGCTCCATTTGTGGGAAGAAAGTCACAATTTCAGCACAAACTAATTGAAATTAATTATAAGGCAAGCTGATCAGTTTTATATGGAGTTACAGGAATATTTCTCCCTTATAGCACCTTACATATCTTACCAATCATTTCTAATACAGAAAGCCAGTGATTATTTTGTAAAATAAACGTTTATTTGAATATTAAACTGAACTTGAGATCAAAGTCCTTATATCCAGCAAAAACCTTTCTTTCCTCATCCTTATTCACAGTAAACAGGAACAAGAAACAATGGGAGTCAAACTTTTGAGCTCAAAACTCATAATTCATCTTGAAAAGTTTTCCTACTTTTTGGCAGGAGTTAAACAACAAACATTTCCATTTTCTGTTTTGCAATTTTCATGTGAGGAGTCTTTTGAAAATTCTTTAATAGTCTGTGACAGAGCACAGAGCCCTGAAGTTGACAAACAGCATTTTCATTATAAATGAGTTTTGAAAATGGGAAAATGGTGTCTGTCTATCTCACGCATCCAGACCGATCCAATGCAGAACTACTGCTGACAACCAGACTGCTTTGGCTCATGTTTAGGTGGAGAGTCTTGTATCTGTCCAACGAATAGATTCCCCACTCAGCTCATTTCGCCCACCCACTGCTTTGTCTTTCTTCATTATACAAACATAGCATCCTACCTCTGAGGCCAACTGGAAACCTCACGGAAAGCATCGTTACATAAAGGAACACAATACAAAGCAGCTACATCGTTTATATTTATGCTAAATCTTTTTTGTGTTATTGCTTCTATGATGATACTTTATACTTAAATTCAATGTATTTGAGCTACTTATTGCTTTGCTATGTCTGTCCTATTAATTCTCTACTTTTTACCTAACCAAACAGAAACACTAAAGCAAAGTGCCTGCAACATAAGTGTAACAACGGAATAAGACGGGACAGTAGTAGGCGTGGAGGGAGCGGATAGACCCAAAGCTTTAAATCTTCAATAGACCCTATTAACAGGGCTCTGTTAGCCAGTCTATGAGATCTGGCTGAGGTCCAGGTGCTTTTGTCAGTAATTAGACACTCTTCAAAGACGGTTTACTGAGCCTTTTGTTCAGGCTTCATCTCGGCCAGTTAAAAAGCTGCGGGGACAGTCTCTGTAGGATTTCAAAATTCCTCCTATTAAGGCTATTTCTGCAATGTTTTCCCCTTTCATAACAACTGTGCAGCTGATGCAAATGGGAATCACATGTGCAATGATCTGCTGCCTTATACAAGCTTTGATCAGACTATTAATTATAGCACAGTTTCAAAATTGTGTTGGTGTTTACATATGAGAGAGTTTGGGAATAAAAACCCAAGGGGGATTTAGTTAAAATTGCAAGCTATTGCAGCATTTCCAAAGCTTGACCTCGTAAAACAAACAAACAAACCAAAATCTTGCATCCAGTAGGTACCAACAAGCTGATTTGACCCCTCCTGAGCGGTTTCCACTTTCTCTGAGGTGCTGTGGGAAAAAAGGAATTCAACAACAGGAAATGGAGCCGCAGTGTTAAAGGAAATCCCAAAGAGGGAGGTGCACCGTTTCTAACATGTACGCAAACAAACCCAGCAGAAGCTGTTCTCTTCCCAGTATGCACCTGTACTGTGTAGCCGCACAGCATGGCAGCATGGCCAGTGACAGGTTTTACTGAAAGCAGCATATATTATGCTCCTGCAGTTACCCTTTATATGGAGAATTATATAAATCATGATAGTTGTCCTTGAAATCCTCTATTTACTGAAATGACTGTAAACAATGTAGATGTAAACATGTTATTATAAATCCCAGAGAAAGCAGAAGGAGGAAGAAAAATGGAGGGAAAACATTTTCTCACAATTCTCATGTGCTGGTGGGTTTCAGAAGGAGAAAATATAACACAAGACTGAACTTAGATCAGGGAGGAAACTAGAATTACCACCTCATGTTTGTATGCTTGTATGCTATATTTGAAGCTAGTGCGCATTCAAATTCATTGTTCATTTTACCCTATTGTGCTCTGGGTATGTCAGCGCCCGACTACACTCTGGCTGACAACTCTGTTAAAACACTTAAAATGTGCACAATGAACTTTGGAGGAACACAAATAAATACGTAGCAGCAGCCAGAAGTTCCAATTAATCTTCACATTGACAGATAGTGTCAGATGCAGGAAAGGCCACGCCAGTTTTTTTTTAAAAAGTGACTGTTTTGTCTTTGTTACTATGACATCTAACAGGTATACAGCTGCTCTGAAGTGATGCCTTCAACTGTAAACTTTTTATTTTACTGCGGAGGAAGAGAGGCTGTCTGAACTGAGTGCAAACCCTCCTGTCATAACAACAACAGATTAACAATTCCCTTGTCCATATCATAGAGAACAATAAGGGACACAAAATGTTATGGGAAACCATAAAGTAAAGCTGTTTTATGGAAACAGTGACACAGTTATAGGAAGAGCAGAAATTCATTTGATGTTCATAATACACACGTTCACTTCTGTTATTGAATGTAGTTCTTTAGAGCTGCAACAATTAATCCGTTAATCAATTAGTCAATGAAATTAAAATAACAGCTCGTGAGGCAGAGCAGGTCGCCCACTAATTGGGTTGGCGGTTCGATCCTCAGATAGGCCACCACCTTGCATGATAGCTCACTGCCAAAGGTGTGTGTAAATGGGTAAAATTAAAAAGTCTGAGGCAATATATGATGACACTCAAAAACGACTGATAAAATAAACGTCTAGTCGTATTTTGGCATTTTAATGCAGAAATGTTCCAAATTATATCTTTAATCACTTTCCAGTTTTTGGACTGTTGGACTGAACATAAGACATTAGATATGCACGCTTTTGGCTGTAGGGAATTATGATAAGCATTTCTGTTCAGTTTTCTGATGTTAGAAGACAAAGTATTTTCACTTTTAACATGGTGCATTTTACTTTGCTCATCTCAGCTTTAAAATACTTTTACTTACATGCTGTTTTACTTTGATGCTGTCAGTTAGTTACAGTCACAATTTCAGTAGTTAGGAAGCCTCAAAAACTAAGTTTACATGCCTTTCAAACTACCTCAAGTTTTTATATTCTATTCAGTCTGTCATTTTTTTATAAAACTATTTTAAAGGTTGGAGGCCCATCTGATTGAAGGCTCTTTAAAAAGCACTCATACATGCACTTTCTCAGCTACACACTCTTTTATTCCCACAGCTATGAATGTTAATTTCACACTCTTCCCTTCGTCCTTCCAGATTGGGTAGGACACATACTCATTTTCAAACTAACCTCAAACTCTCCTACAAAACTGTGAGAAAAAACACAAAGTGAAATTTTAATTTGGATCAGAAAAAGAGGAGAAACCGGCTTCACCAATAGAGGAGTGTCCATATCATGCGGCATCTCAGGTGAAAGGAAAACAGGCAGTGTGAATACTTGTCTGACACAGCCATTATAAAAAAAAAAGGTAAGATATGAGGGATGAGGGTTTGGCTCTTTGCCCTCTTAGCTTACTATTCCTCTTACTTCTTAATCTGTAAAACATTTTGAATTGCCTTGTGTCTGAATGATGCTATATAAACAAACTTGCCTTGCCGTGGTTTCTACTGTGCTTCTCTTCCTGTACTACACATAATAACAGCCCATTTAGTGGACTGACTGACCAACTAAATAATCAATAATCAGTGTATGTGAAGTGAAATGACTTTGAAATGATGAATCAATCCTATGTAATCATGTAAAATCAAGTTAATAAATGGCTATAATATTAAACATTAACATCATACGTTAAAAAAAAGATGTTCAGTTGGTTTAAAGGATCACATGTGGACACAGGTAAATGTAGAGTTTCCAATAATGAAAAAAATAAAGTAATTTATGCAGAAAACCCTTTTCAAAGCCCTATTAACTCCAAATACTGTATTTTATTGCATTTTTATTGTGACAATGATGCGATGAACATTTAGATTTACCAAATAACAGCAAGTGATGAACTATATCTAAATAGTGTTTTCAAGCTTTCAACAGTTTTATTGGGTCAACTGCTGCTAATTAGCACTCTGAATACCTGATCGATGACAAATACAGCAACACACCTCAAACACATACACCTCACACACACACACACACACACCAAAATATCAATAAACCTCCTCCACATTCATGAACACACAGTACATCAACTGTGGCCCCTGAAAAAAACCTCTTACCTTTGGATCTTTATCTAGGCGGACTTGTGTCCCCCTGTGATCTGACAGCGATCTCTTCACCACCGTACGATGCCGGAAGTGATAATAATCACCAAATACCTGAAAAGACAAAGAGATATGATCAGGTATCACACAAAAGCCATTTAATTCTCTCTCTCTCTGTGTAATCGGATAATACTTCCACCTGTGATAAAGGGTTCAATGAAGTATGAAATTACTCCCTTCATGCTGCTTATAAATAAATAATTATTTTGTCTACCATTAACCCCCGATGTGGTTTACAGTACAATACAACACAACACAAAACTGTGTGAATTGTTAATTGTACTCAGTGTGGATACTGAGATCACGCTGCATTAAAAACGGACACCCATCACATCCAGGCTACCTGAAATGACCTGACAGAAACATGTATTCAGACAACTGACCTTCACACTGCCTGGGTCAAAACATGTAATAAATAAATACACAAGGCAAATGCATTGTTGATGAATTTACTTCATTGAGACCACAGCAGTGTTAGCCACAGTCCTACCTCTGCACCGAATGACCAAAAGCAGCTTCAAAGATTGCATCATTTTATTTGGCTCTAGTTACAGAGAGCCCCGTGTGAAACTGTTGATCAATGGATTGCCCTTTTCGCGCTGCCATACATCCTCTCAGGTGATATGAGTTTAACAAATCCTTCCCCATCATTGTGACTGCAAATCAGAGTCCCTGCCAAGTTGGCCTAATGGGCTGCATTAGCCGACAAAAGGTATGCTCACAGTTAGAGAAGCCCAATTCCATTTTCATTCACAACAATCCTCTCCAACTCCTGGCGCTACACCATCGACTAACATAACTCTTTTTAATTTTCACTGGAAAAACTATTAAATCACGATGATGTGACATTTAATGGGGTCTCTACCAAACACAGGTTTTCTTACATCTGGGGAACAAGGTTCGTAGGCCAGGACATCTTTTCCTTGAAAAATTGTTTCCTCTTATGATTTGGGTATTGCACTTGGCCATACTGCGATTTCAATGACATTTCAAAAAATTGCACAACCCTAGTCAGAGCAAAAAATGGTCCGAATCAAAGCAGAGCAGTTTCAGAGGAAAGATAACTTGATGGTGTGAATCTACACAAGTACTTAAACAATACACTAATCAACAGATTGAAAGAGCTTACAATTTGATACTCAATTCATAACTTTAATCAAGTAACACTATCAGTTGCTGATCACAGTCTCTCAGATGGGTGGATCATGGGTATTTATAGGTTGAATTTAAAATGTTAGTTGCATAAGTTAAACTGTGTTAAGCAGCCATCATCTTCAAATGTCTATGAAGGTACTCAGGTGGTGTTAACAGCTCCAAATGCTCTGAAATTTTAATTAATGATTTCAGTCTATGCAGCACATCAGTAACATTGTCTGTACTGGGACTATTTTAAAAATTGCATCATCCCTATTTAATAAAATTCAAATAAAATAAACTAAAGAGAAAATTAGGAAATGCTATTAGCCTTAGAGTCGTAAACAAATTAACCACAGCATACAGATTTCAGATGTGCACATAATTATGGGCAGTATAAACATACAGTATATGAAGACCAAAAAAAAGGAGAAAAAATACACAAATTTATCAACAGAATGTTTTTTGTCCCAGCAAAGGTTCATGTAGAGCTAAGCTACCGCAGTGTGCACTGCAACTTTCCTCACTCTAAAAGAGTCACGGTTCAGTCCACCAACCTCCTCTGCTCCCATTTAATCACCGTAAACAGGCCGATTCCAGCCGGGCTTACACAAAAAGCCCCGGCACACAAAGCCAGTGGACAATAGGGAAGCAATAACCAAGAGGGAAGACACACATTACAGTGATACTCAGCTCAGAGGTGGAAACACAACCACACGTCTGTGCGTGAGTGTGTGTATGTGTAGAGCCATTAAAGGACAATGAGAAAATGCAGGACATAAAGGGGGATAAAAAAACTGACATCCAAAAGGCATTAGCTGAGCCGCTGGTCTCTTCCCTAAAGAAGAGCAGGTAGTGGGTCCATTGTGTTAGCCCAGATAAGAGTCTGGGAGGTGGGACACTGATCAAAGACATGGGTGGAGAGTGGCAGGATCCATTAAGTGACTCTAAATAACACTATCACAGATGAAAAGTTATACTTCTAAACAAAGCCCTGATGGTTGATCCATCCATTCAGCCAGTGTTTTCAGTGGGTAACTTATCACAGTTAAAGCAAAAAGAAGCTATTTGTGATGCATCTCACATTTCTGGGCCCATTTTGTTGATGTGCGTTACATGGTGTTTTCTATTAGACATGATGTCCCAGAGACAGCATAATGTCAGTATCCAGGGAAGCGATAAAGCAGCTTGATTGATTTGTTTTAACAAAGTGAAATAAACATCAGGTATGGTGTCAGGAAATTGAAATAAAAGAGTAAGGACTTTTCAAAACACATCCTTTCTGTGATGAGTTAGATTATGCAAAATCACTGCAGAAGACAGAGACCTCATTATGTCCAAGAGCAGTAGCATCAACATATTGTAAAGCAGCCACACCACATGCTGGGCTTTTCTTTAACAGTGCCACTTTTACTTTTTGTCAACTGGTCAACCCTTCTCTCTTTTAATTGCATCTTCGCTTCTAAGTTCAGCCATCTGATGAGCTCACAACCATCTGGAGGTTGTCAGCAGTAATGCTGGGTAATGTAGGAAATCACCATCTTAAAATGATTGGAAAATAACTGCATATTACATATTGATGATGTACAGCAACATCAGTTCTCAAGGGTTCTCATTTATTTGGAACTTGTCAAACAGTACACGATTACTTCCTAAAACTTAGAGGCAGACTAATTTCCACACGTCTTCATCAAGAAAAAAGGTTTTGAGCAAAGTTTGCGTGGACAAGCACAAGTAATCTGTCGAGACAGAGCAAACTCGGACTGGACATAGATTTGTTACAAGACTCTTGTACAAAAACGGTTATGTTGTCTCCTTCCTTTTTTCTCTTGGACATCGCTTTGACCAACATTTGTTGAAGACTATTTTTTTTTTTTTTCCCCCAGCTGAGCCCTTATGTCCCCACCACTTTCCAACACAAAGTGGCATTCTTGAGCAAACCCATCCCTATTCTTGTTCAGCAGGTCCCAAACTACCTCTATGACAAAGTTTTTTACAGCAGCATTTTTTAAAAATTAAATACTAAAGTCATAAAAAATGTTCTTGGTCAGTGGATGTTTTCATCCATCAGTCCCATTGGCCGGTGAGCCCCTCCGCATAACAAATCAGAATGAAACCCCTGCTTGTACATATGCATGAACGTATATACAGGGACACAGGTCATCTCACATTAAAAACAGCTCAACTGTTTCAAACATATGCGTACACCCACACACTCACTTGACTTAACAGATATAGGTCCATTCCAGTCCAGCTAAATGTCTTTCCTGCCACTCAATAATCATCTGGCAATCAGCAACAACACTTTAGAGTTTGTATTCAACCATTTAATCTCTGGACCATGTTGTTTCTATGGGGCACTTTAACTGCTTTCCACTTGGAAAAAAGGTCCATTTGCGACAAAGACATTTAGATGGAAAAATTATGTGGAAAAAGGACAGATCCGGACTTTGAGTGACCATTACTGATGTGATAAGCCGGGCACTGATAGAGCACAACAGGCTTAACTGGTGCACTCCAAGTGGCCTATTACCAAAGTGAGGCATTAATCCATCAACCTCATTAAAATGCACGGTGACAGACAGTGGAAAATTACTGTCTGCTGGTTTGTTTGCATGTTTGCTCCCTTCCCGCCTGCCAAATTTACCTTGTGGGAAAGCACTTATCAAAAAGGTCTGGTGTCTCATCTCCTGTGACTGTTGACACAATTATGTTTTACAAAGAGCCAAACAATGTCTGGAGACAAAGTGGGAAATAGGTTTGAGGGCTGCAGTAACACGATACGAAACTGTTTTCCATGTGGAGCCGTGAATGTCAAAAACAAAGCCTGTGGATTTTGGTAATTCTGCATGAGGTGAGGCTGTTATTGCAGTTTCACTACGGACACATCAATCATGAATCATTTCCTCTCAGTTTTGACGTTTAGTTGCATTTGATTTAGGGGCATCGGGACACAGAGCATTACCATATTTTGTCTGTGCATCAGCGGGTTCAGATAAATTGGGAAAATGAGACTTGGGCCTAAAATAGTCCAGTAACTTGTTTATATAATGAGCCTGGAGTCTAATTACTCAGTGTTGTGAATGGGTAGGACGGGGGCACGGAGCGCCACAGTGGCAGCTGGACATAACCAACAGTGTCTTTTAAAGCAGGACAGAGCCGACGGAGCTGCCCCCACACACCTGAAAATGGGTTTGCACAGCTGGTCTGCCTTTCTGCCAAACTACACTTTAGTCATTACATGCTCTCTACTCATTGTTCCCCCCCTTTCATTATTTGTCCTGAAGCAGTCATTATAGCTCTCCTTGCTCATTAACCTTTAGTTTTATTTGGCATATTTGTTATGCATGTGCTTGATAAGAACCATAAGCTAAATCAACAGTTTTGGTAGCCTTTGCACTGCAGAAATGTACACAGAAATGAAGGTGAAGTGCTGGCGAGTACTGCAGAAAATGTTTCAGAATGAATCAGGAATAAACTATTAAATTTATAAAGCCTTATAAGGAAAAGTCCAGCTTCCTTATTTATCAACACACACCGTCCGTTCTCAACAAGCTGACGGCCACATTCCTTGAGTGTGTTTATACAGTAAATACAGATTATGATTCTTGGCACAGTCCACCATTTACCTCCATTGTTCTGAAGAAGTCAGATTAGTTCATTTAATGGTGTTGACAAAAACAAGTGGATTAAATGGGATGGTGAAATACGAGGCATTTGGGTTGGGAAGTACCCCACAGGCTTCAATATCTGCAGGGTGGAGGGGAAGCAAGAAGTTGACATTGTGATTAGAACGACCATTCAGGGCCTCAGTTCAAGCCTCAATAACATACAGTACAATTTTATCGCTGCCTGAGGGTTTCAGTGCACATAAGCCACGATTTTCTCTTCTGGGGATCATGTGATTATCATGGCTCTATCACAAGACATTTTAAATCTGTAGGATTTTTTACCTTCTTAATAACCAATACCTCAGTTCGGGTCCTTCCTGACAATATTATCTCCTTCAGTCCAAACCCTTGTTCGATCTTCTTGATGTGCTAAGATAATAACATGTGTCCACTTAAATCAGATTACTAAGTGTTTTTGTGCTCAGCTGTTTGCAGATGATTAGCTTTCACAATTCTGCAACCTTGCTATCAGTCACCCGGTCATAATTTCTGTGCAATCATGGCTCCCCAATCAAATAACCTTCCCCCTCGGGTTGAGACTGTAGAAAGACTGCAAAACCCTTTCTCCCCCCTTCAGTTCTACCTTGCCCTGTTCATCTCTTGAATGAATAGGGACTCCAGAGTAGTTTTTAAACTCTCACTGTGTTCACTTTCAACTACACTTAATTGACCCAAATTCAAGGTGCATCCTTTGATAGAGGCTCTGCTTTTGTTGCCACTGTACTCAGACTCTGAGTAACCTTCCCATGATTTGCTGCCTTATTATGTGTCTGTCCATAGATACTGTATATTGTGAGCTCGATGCTGTGGAGTGCATCAATAGTTTTACTATATTTCCCAATCACATAGGGTAGGGTTAGTATTTTCTAAGTCATATACTCCCCTACCAAAAAACGCATAAAAATGACGAGGTGTCTCGATACTGGAGCTGCAACGATTAGTCAATTAATCTAAACGTTGCCAACTATTAAATTAATCAATCATTTTGGTCATCGATTAATTGTTTTTAAGAAAATATGTCCAGAAGTCCTGATTTCAGCTTCTAAATGTAAACATTTTGTTGTTTCAGTGTTTCTTTAGTTCTATATAACAGTAATCTTTGGGTTGCGGATAAAACAAGACATTTTTGGACCTTGGGCTTTGACACACGGGGATGACCAGGCTTACCCGTACACACAGAGGTCAATTTGCCTCTGTTGCGGCTCTGTTACTGCCTCCACTGGTGGATCAGAGGGGGAGCAAAACTGTACCCCCCATTTCGCCTCTGTAACCTTCATACAGAAGGCGAGGCAGAAAAACGGTGCAAGATTCCCGCCTTGGAAAAGCCAGGTGATGTGAGGTGGGGTGAGGGACACGGTTCTGCTAACTATCTGTCGTATTTGATCAAATGTTGTTAATTGTTGGTAAAAGGGTGCTTGCATAATTTCAGGGAAACATGATGTTTACTTGTTGGCAACACTGGTGAGGCTTCAATGTTGACAGACGTTCCTACTGCGATGTGATGCAACGCTGGCAAACCCCATGACATTTTTACTACTTATTAACTTGTAGATACAGAGTAAATGTCAAAGTTGTACCAAGATAAATATTAAATAGACTCATGTAATCAAATAAAACACTGACTCTTGCTGCTGATCTTTATGGCGAACCTCTGAGGTCACAATGTTACATTAATAAATACTACATGGCCAAGAGATAGCCATTATTTCTTCCCCTTATTTAATTACTAATAAAAATAAACAAACATTAACTTATTGTATGCGCCATCCTCCTTGGGTCTCTGCATTTGCACAACATCTTGTCCACTGCAGCACACCTCAATTTTATGGAGTGGATGAGCATATAAAATAAGTTTACAGCGTCATGGCAGACCTGCTGCAGGGCTGTAAGCTCACGGGTCGATGAGAGCTGTCCTCAGATGACTAACTCTTCACAGCGAGGTCCTTATGGTGCTGCAAGGGTAAAGTCACATAAGACTGCATACATACATAGCTGCATAGGCTTTACAACACCACAGCCCCAGTTGTACATTTCATACGGGCTATAACAATAAATTATAGAAAAGTCAATACATTTGAGAAGTGCCCACGCAATCTGATCTATTGTTTCACACAGACAACAGGGCCCTGACCCGATTACACAGGTCATGGATATTCAGTAATGTTTATGGATAGCTCCCCTTTGGCTACTTATTGTCCAATGTTTTATTTCCTACATATTTGTCTTTGACTCAAGAAAAAACATATTGATGTGGTAAAATGAAAGACTAGCCATGATCCTCAGGCCTATGATTGAATTCTCTCATTCCTCTACCAGACCAGAACTGTGTGAGATGTGAACTTTAGCCTCAGGTGGGTCAGACAGCATCTCAAAGAATTGGTCCATCCTGAGCAGAGCTAAATCAGCAGGTGCTGCAGTGAAAGGGTTTCTGACCGAGTCTGTCTGACCTCAGTCCGAGAGGTATTTTTCAGAATAACCTCTCAGAGCAGAGACATGCTACTTTAGACAAGAGGCAACTGTGACCAGCGGGGAACTCTTCAGCGTGTCAATATAACATCAGTTTACTCCCCTCAATCTCTTGCACAGCTCAGAGAAAAAAGTCTGGTACGTTAAAGCTCATGTCAGGTGTTTCTCTGCATGGGTCAGATTTGAATCATTTTCAGAAACTCTGTCTCAACACAAGAAACAGCTAGAAAGGTCTTCATAGTCTTGATCTTAGTGTTATTCACATTGAGACTAATGCACTTGAATTGTTTTTAATGAGCCAAGGCCAATAAATCGCCTAAAATATAATTTATGTGCCTTCAGTGTCCCCTTAAGAAAGAAAGACAGCCATCACTTATTTGCTTCATCAAAAAATAATCGACACCATATCCATCCCACAAGGAAGAATCAATTCCTCAGGTATCATATTCAATCTGGCGGAGGTCTAATGAGTCAGGTGACTTTGAAAAGGGAATTTACCTTAACTGTAACTGATGCAGCTTTCAAAGAATTAGTCTGAAGGTCTTGATAGTCATCATTTTTCATCTGACAAAGGAGGACCTTTTCCTCAAGCGCTTCCTGAATCTAAAGGTCAGACACTGATGGTTTTGATGTACAACAGGCAACAATTTTCGCTGGAAACAGAAAAGGTAAGGTTAAGTTTTTCTTCACCCCATGGTTGTGCTACAGCTGGCCTTTCTTTGAGTGCTACTTTATTTAAATCTGATGGCACTGGTGGAACTGCAACATTGGTCATCACTCTCCAAGTAACATTTTGCTTTCATTAATATTTCAAACTCTGCTTAATTCATCTTTCTTTAATTACCTCCCAGGCTGCTGCAGTGCTTCTGCACACTTTGATAAACAACACCGCTAAATCAATACAGTACTCTTCAGAAACTAAGTCTTAAGGCATAACCTGTTCAGAGAATAACAGAAAATCTAATTCATGTGGTCCTCAAAAGGGAGTTGATGCAACATCCCAGCTAACCTGGACCTTCACCCAACAGAGCCACGGAGGATGTCATATCCAGTGCCCTACACTCAGTATTCAAAGACCTACATCAGGCGGCTGATTGTTGCAAACTGACTAGAAAACTTCACACTCTGGGCTTGAGCACCACACTCAATAGGATATTGGACTTCCCTACAAACAGACCCTGGACAGTTAAGCTTGGCAGTCACACCTCCTCTACCTTAGTGTTCAACACTGCATATCCCGTTACTACAGAGGACACTACCATCAACAGCCACAGTTCAAATAACAATGATTGTTCATAGGAGGGAGAAAAACGCCTTTTATTTTAAGTTGTCAACTTTTCATATTTTTACACATTTCCTTCAATCTGTTTTTCTCAAGTTCAGAAAAAGAGTGCATATAAATATCTGTTAACTCTGGAGTATGAGCACTTACATCACATCTCACCGTTCATAGACTACAAAGACCCTGAATCCCCACTTATGCAATGACACCGTTCGCTGAGCCCTACTTTATGAGAAATTCCTGCGTCTTTACAGAGCTAAAAGCAGCTGGTATATTTATCTATTATTTAGCAATTGATATTTTAGGATGTTATTCATGAAGGGACACTGAATTTCCTTACTTGTGGACTTTCAAAGACAATCCATCATTAACAAGTGTAAAATGAAAAGGAATTGGACCAACAGTCTGCTGTGTGATCGGTCTCACAGAACATCCAACGTGATGAATCTCTAATCACAGAGAGATTGATCAGTGATTCTGTTGGTGGCAGAAACAACTTTACATGTTCAGTATGTTGGAAAAGAAAGTTGCCCCTATTAGAGTCATATTAACAGTTCAGAGATAATCTCTCCAAACACATCGTCAACACTCATGCAGCTGCCTTGATGAGCTCATCCTCATTAGTGGAGGAATTCAACTGTATCCATCGCTAGTTACCCAGTCGGTGCGTGTGTGTGTGTGTGGGTGTGTGTGTGTGTGTGTGTGTGTGAGACAGAGAGAGTGTGTTTGAATGAGATGGAAGAAATTGAAGAGGGACAGGGAGGAAGCAGGATTTTATCACGAGGGAGGCAGTTCTATCCCAGGAGAGCAAACGGTATGATTGCTTTTGACACCATGAGGGAATGCTAAATCTAATCAGTGCGTTGAATCTGTATTATCCAGTACGGCAAAACTGACCAACATAAGAAAAAAAGATATACTGTTTAAAACTGGGGATACTGGAGAGGCGTTTTGCACTCTAAGGTTTATCTTACTTTCTCTGGATAACTGGCCATATTGTTTCATACTGTACACAGATTTTATTAGAAGAATTAGAAGAATCATTGTTTAATCACATATCATACAATGTATGTACATGTAACATAGTGAAACTCGTACTCTGCATTTTACTCATCCCGAGGGAGCAGTGGGCAATATCCTGGTTACCACAACCAACCCACTGCTGAAGCCAAAATGGTAGTTGGCCTCATATCACAATAACTAATCCATTACTCTTTAAAGGATTCTCTTATCTTGTATTCAGTTAGCTTAGCTTAGCATAAAGACTGAAATGGGGAGACAGCTAGCCTTGCTCTGTCTAAAGGAAACAAATGTACCCAAAAGGTTGATCTTGATTGTTTAATCCATAAAACCAGTGTAAAACCACATATTTCTTGGCCGGTTGCAGTCATTTCCTAGGTGTCATTATATCAAATGTTTCATATGGGGTTTCAGAGTGTTAGTTAGACAACTAAACTCACATAAATATGTTCCTTTTTTTCAAATCTTCATTAAAATTTTCAGGTTATGATGCACAGTAATCACAGTTTGTTCAAAGACAATTCAAGGAATTGTAGACAAACACTTTTTAAGTGTCAGATGTTGATGCTTGAATTTAAAAAACAACTCCTGGAAAGCACATATTTAATGAACATAGTATATCCAAGGATTGGGTTTGCCTTGAAGTTATTTTTTGCTCCACGTAGGAAGAAGTTAAGACTGACAGTGATGAAGGAGACGGGGAAGATTTAGCGTGAAGTCATTGGCATTTCAACTAAGGTAGTTTGCCTCTCAGCCCCAAGGGCCCCCCTGCCAGGAGTGCTGGAATAAAACGTCATTATATAAGTAGACATGAAAGCACGATGCATAAAATCCTGGGCTGGACAGAATTAATGTGCACTGATGAATAACCATGAGCGGTGATATTAATACAGCGCTGAGTCTCCAAATGCGAGCAGAGCCACAGATTACGGAGCTGAATTAAATGATGAGGCAGAAATTTGAGGGCCTTATCACTTAATTTTTCTTTTTACATTTTAAAAATGGATCCCTTGAGAGGTTTCAAGCACAGCGAAAGATTTTTAAGGTTAGTTTACGAAGTGTACACAGGGGTAATGTCCTTAATGGTGAGTTTGACATCTGATCCTGAAGCTTTTCTATAAAAGTTAACAATGCATTCAAACTGCTGAAGGACTGTTAACGGAGAGAGTGCAACGACTTGTGAACAAGTGCGTCAAAACTAACATCTCATTAATAACCTGTTGCGTTTTTCTTCACCATATCTCTGTCCTACACACTCACAGGCACACAAAATGAAGACGGTGCAAAAGGTGATTGCCAGTGGGACAGGGGCTAATAAGATTTAACTCTGGCGTCTAATTTTATCTCTCCTCTTTTCTCTCAGAGCACTGATAGACCACTGCTGCTGGACAGAAATACCAAGCAAGTTCCTCCGACCCCAAATGAAGGACCGCAGGGGCCATTTGAGGAAGCTGCACTCTCTCAATTTACCTAACAACTCTCCATCTAAAACATTTCCATTAACTGCCCTCTCCCTCCACAGAGGACTGGGCACTTTTGTCTCTGCCCCCACCACAGGTAGCCAACCCTTCTGCACTTCAATTTAATGGACTGTCACGAGGGTCTCCCTAAGGTGCACAGCAGCGGCAGCAGAAAAAGGACATACTGCCTTCTGC
Source organism: Pagrus pagrus (assembly GCF_965226575.1). Lineage (NCBI taxonomy): Eukaryota > Metazoa > Chordata > Actinopteri > Spariformes > Sparidae > Pagrus > Pagrus pagrus. The sequence goes on along the minus strand of NC_140185.1, from coordinate 25,042,319 downwards.
ACTTGCAGGTGAAGGACTTTCCCTTTTTAATGAAAAGTGGTTTCAGTAAAGATTAAAAAAACAAAAAACACTTCAATTATTTTTGTTGAATAAAAAGAAAGAGATCAAACGGATCAAGATAATATTTAACTGTCAACTGTGCACGTTTTAGCAATACAGGCATATCATAAATCTCATTCTGAGGAGTATTTGAGATTAGTCGACAAGTCGATTAAACATTGCTTCCCTTGCTAGTCGGTACCAGAAATACTAGTAGGTAAAACTATTTTATTAATGTACACAATTAATGTGCACTGAAATGTCAGGTCCTTATAAAATAAAAACAAGCAACCGTCACACATGATAACAATACCAGTTAGCTGTGTATTATAAGCAATACTTTCCCAGATATTGTTTAACCTTAATATATCAAATTGTGTTCGGTTTTGCCTGTTTTCACTTTTAGATTAGTCACTTGTTATTAAGTTTAAACGTCTGTTAAATCATAAGGAAAATTAGTTATTGGGAACATCCCTACTCTTTCTCATTATTGCCGCTTTGGTTATTTCAATGTGTCCTGCTGCACACCGCTAACATGAAATTGAGCCACCACCTCGTCCCGCTGCTGCCAACGCCCGAGGCTACAGTACATTACAGCCTGTGATCCCCCTCACTCTACAAAAAGCCTCCGACTCATTGTACTCCTCCTCTCTTCACTGTAGGTGAAGTGGGGTGAAAGAAAGACGGATCACAAAACAAGATCCACCGCACAGATGGAAGAGGGGAAGCCCTCCAAGATTGTTTGTTACCGTTGTTTCCATGGAGATCAGTTGAGGTTCAGTTTGGACAATGTGGTATGTTGTAAGAGGCGAGAGATTGTGATAAAGTATTTGGTTGAGTCAGAAAAGAAAAACATTTTACAATAAAACAGGTGATTTATGCAAGAGATTATCCTCAGGAAGGCAAAACAAATGTCTTATATCCTGTGTTCTTTTACAGCATCACAAACCTTTTCAAAACATGACCCCAACCAGACAAAACTGATGTAGATTTGTTAAGGAATGCATACACGCAGCTCAACTTGCATGATGATGGAAAAAAAATTGTGGAGCACGTCTTTCTGGCTGAAATGGCCGACTGTCTCATCAGTCATTACTTATCTGTGCTGCCATTGTCTTGCTCGAGGGAAGACTACAAGCTGGAGCTTTCTGCTTCTATAATGTTATCGCCAAGCTCTTAATTTGGACAAAATCCTCTAGCTGCTTCCTCTCCAGACTTAATGGTCAATTTGATCCAATAATGAGTAACTGGTGCCTTATAGGCCACCACACACACACACACACACACACAGATACACAGACACACAGACATACACACACACACACACACACTTTCTCCTCATCCTGCTCAAATCTGTCCCAACACCAATTTCACAGATAAACATGCAGCAATAGGTGAGAAATGGATGTCCCTAAAAAATGATCCTGTGACTGTTCACTGTATTGAAATAATAACAGGGGGAAAAAATGTGAATTGAATAGATTTTTCTACAAAACTTCCTAATAAGTGGCTTTTTGAGAGGGGAGGGTAGTCTGCACAGTGAAACAGCTCGTCAGGGTGCATAAACGCACATTACAGGCACACCCTTTTTCCAGCAACCTCGTAGAGATTACAGCTTCAAAGTTCCCCATAAATGAACTGAATCACAACTGTGAACAGTACCAGGAAACAGCCACAGATTTCTGAAAACACTTTCGATATTTATCTGTTAGAAGGAAATAAAAGGACATCCTGTAAGTAAAGGATCATTTCCCTGAATATCTCGGTCATCTTTGAGGTAGGCGTTACAGGAAAAGCCTGTTACATGCAGGTCTTATCTGGCACATAATGGCTGGCTGCTCTGGATCTGATAAAGAATTTGTAGAATCTCTTTTTAGGCACCATGAGTTTTAAGGATAGTCGCTGTTGAATACAATGTGATCTCAAATGTGACTAAACAGGTTGATGACAGAACAGTATTCCACAACCCAATGGGCAATGTCACAGTGGGTTTACACTTTATGGGTCCAGCCACACTATTCTAGTGATGTTTTGGTAGCACTAAAGGACCAAAAACCTATTAACGCACCAGCAAAGGCAGGGAAGAAAAAGACAGCCAGCAAGTAAACATGGACATAAACGACTCGGGACTTGGACTTTTAACAAAAATCAGCTTTGTCAATGATTTATAAAGAAATGCATTCAACATGTTTGTAAGACCTCAAGGATACACAAAACATATTTTGTCGCTCAACGTAAAACAGAAACTTTTGTTCACAGGAAAACTCCCAAGGGAATCTTTGAGTTACTATTTACAAAATGGAGGCTTTAATTTAATCAAGTTAATGAAACATAAGGTGCAGTGTGTCCTTGCAGCTCGAATCATGGCTGCGTGGTGTATTACGCAACTAATGCCCTGAGAATAATGAGCAAACATTAATCAGCGTGATGCTCCTTTATTTACAATGAAGCTGAGTGAAAACACTGTCAACAGCAATTAAGTAAAACTCAAATTAGCTGAAAGCAGAGTCTATTTGAGTGAAATGGGCTTTCAATGGGTCATCACAGTTTATTTTACCTTCATTCTTTAATCTTATGAAAGCAAATCAACTATTCACACAAGAACTGAGTCCAGCTGGAGCCGCTGCCACTGCCGCCGCACACGCTGAAACACTTAGCTCCCCCGATCTGAAATTGATGTGTTCATTTATGTGGGTGAATGTCGATCAACAAAAATTATTCATAATTTCCATTCCCTGGGCAGCATGAACAAATGAGCTCTTCCAACCAAATAATTCAGCAATCGGGGGTAGATATTGAATGCAGCTACAACATAGAATTATTCATAGTAGACAGCAGCGCGGAGCAAAACAACTCGGGTCTCATCTACATTATGGGAATGAAAAGCAGTCACTGCCTTGTCAAGGAACATTACACTCATATGACACGGCTGCCTTTATTTCAGCTCCCTGTCAAATAAAGCTACGCTGGGTCCTGCACAGAACTGATATCAATCAGACGCCCGTACCAGACAGTGGAAAGTGTATAGACAGTGTAGTGCCTTGCATATAATATGTTATCCTGGCATGGGAGACGTCAACAAAACAAGTCCTACATCAATACAGTTTACATAACATAACGCGAGTGGTGAGAGAGCTGTGCGTACAAGATGAATTACCAAAAAAGGAATTAAGAGCTCAGTATCCATCTCGCTCAATTGGCTTATTCAAGCGTCGGACCACAGGCCCTTTAAAGATGAAGTGTGCACCTCTGAACTGAGCTGCGTCTTGTTGGTGTGTGTTTCAATCCAACAATCTTTGGAGCCAGATGCTCTTGGAGAGATTGAAGTTCTCATAAAAGTGGCCACAGATAATGAGTTTTTACAGTTTGGAAGGCGGCTCTACGCTTGACCTGATTTGATCAGTTAAAATGCACAGATGTTCATTGTCCCAGCTGTTTCGTTATCACAGCAATGTTTGGAGGTGTTAACACACCTTAAAAGTATACTAAACTTCCGGCAGCTTCAACCGTCCTCCGTGCTCATGTTCTTTTCTTCAATAACCAAAGCCTGGCTGTTAGATATTGTGTCGTACAAACCTTGGAAGGGCAAAACAACTCACAATAACACAGTGAAGAAAAGCCTCAAGTGTGTTTGGCACACTCTCGAAATGGGATACTGGGAAAAGATGGCTAGCCATTAAACAGCACGGCATGGCAGAGACAACTGCATCGCTGGATTGGTCCGCACAGAAACAGGATGTGCTCTGAGTACACAGACCGAGCATTTCTCCATCCCCACCTCCTCCTCAATCTCACTCACAGCGGGCGAGAGTGAAAACAACAGAGCCACACATAACACAATGGCTGGGTACCGGCCGTGACCTGACAGCGCCATCAATTCATCCTGTGGACACTATTTTTTCCCAGAGGGAGTTTTGATTGTCACAGTGTCGGCATAGTAACGCACAAATAAAACTCAAATCAAAATCTCAAACTCAACTGCCCTCACTGTGCAAATTACATCACGACATCATGTCATAATGCACTGCTAGATTACAATACTGTACATTTTACTGGATACAACAGAAACTGAAAGCATCCTACACACATGCGAGAGCTACAATGTAGGTTACCGCGCCTACCCTTCACCTTCTCCAAAAAGCTCCAAACCAAACGACAGAGGTGGTGCCCACATGACAACAATTAATGAATCCGTTAGTCATTAAGCTCAAATTTTATATAGTTAATTTCTTTTGCAATGTATCATAATTTAAAAGTTCTATGTATTTTTTTTTTATGTTGAATCTTACTTCAGTACTTGTAAATGTACTTAAGTGATGTTCTACTAATGCCCATAGTGACACATACCGGAACGTATCCTCCTACACACAAGAAAACTAAAAACACATATTTGGTCACACAACTGACTGGCAGTTCACTTACTGGAACCTTTGTGATGTTGACACAAACTTTTGTCCCGTTATTTGTCCTCTCTGTGCGCCCTGTTTCTCAATAAGTGTATGTGTGATTGTGTGTCTGTGCTTATGGTGGCATTTCAGGTCACACTACTCCACAGAGGGGAACATTCCTTTCTCTTCAAGTGTCCAGTTTGGTCTGAATCTCCAAACACTCTGACCATGTCCAGCTGACCACCACAAATGCTGGATTCAGCACTCTGACCGCGTTGTTGCACGATGGCTGGGACAATGACAGGAAGGCTGGCCGCAACCATTTCCTAGAGCCCGACAACGGCATCAGCATGATACTCTGTTACATAAAAAGTTGTTAAACTATCTCTTCAACGCTTCATTTATGGGACGACAGGTAGATATGAATAATCACATCTGATCATTTCTAATATCCATCTTGAGATAAATATAATGTTTCTATAACCGTAGTGGAATGAACAAAGGCACTGTAAGTTTCCTCTTCATTTCTCTCTTGGTGTGTAATTGTGCATAAAACAATGCCAGTTTCCCGTAACCTAAAGGAACAAGTCACACCAGCCTGTTGGGTTACTGAAAGCTGGGACAGCAAGAAAAAAGGAGTACAGTCCCAAAATAGAGGTACAAGCCGACCTGGTGCCAAAATAAGGATAATAAACGGTTCCAGGCTGTGTTGTGTGTATGTGGGGGGAAGACAGTGGGGGAGAGAGAGATTCTTTCATAAACAGCTAGTATTATAGGTCTGGGAAGCAGTGGGAGGCTGTTTTCTGTGGACTAAACACTGAACCCACTTGTTGGGTAGAGCCTCGCTCAGCACAGGACTCAGCTTTTTCCGACGCACATAATTGCAGCTCTCCTGGTTTACTTTGTGTAATGGAAGTCAAGGAACGGCAGCACTAGACTCCCAGGGAAACCTGCGAGTATCTCCACCGAGGGGACCGAGAGCCAAAGTCGTCTGGACTGCAGCCCTGGGAATGAGAACGAGTCACTGAGGCTCACCAACTATAGCCACCACAGTATCCTGTCCAAAACATTGGTAACATTCCCTGGGCCGAGGCAACCTCCAGAGAAACATATCCAAGCAGATGGACACTTCTCACAAAAAAACCTCTTCACTTTTTCCTGTGTAGTTGGTTTCCTGCGTATCGTGGTGAATATGACAGGAAGAATCTGAGCAATTAAGGGCTGTGAGAGCCCAGTTTGACATCAGCTCTAGTACGTGTTCAGTCTGTAATAACATCATGATGCATGGACTCTGCTACAGTTTAAACTGAAGCAATAAAGCCAGCATTTTCTAATAAATGGGAGCAGATTGTAAAAGAATGTGACGTAAAAGGGTTCTCATTTCTAAACATATGCATGTTCATAATTCAGTAAAATCACACACAGCTGAAGGAGTTAGAGAGGCACTGAGAGACACTCCAAACTGAATGAGTGCAAGGCAATGATTGATCACATGTCAGTGTGATTGTGTGGTAATAATGTCATTATATTATGTTCAATTTCTGCTGTCTAAAATAATTGTCCAAGCAAATTGGGACTAAAACTGATACCATTACGACACTTTACCGGTGTAATTCATCCTCCTCACTGGCATGAAAGGACTCGATTCTGATCAGTTTTGATTGGCAACCCTGGTGTATGATAAATGACAAATAAATTAACCTCTAATTTGTTTTGTGTGATATAATGCACAGCAATGGGACCCAGTTTATTGCATAAAGGTCATTTTACATGTAAGGAAACAGTCAATTAATCAGTAAGTCTTTAAAAAGGAAACTAATAGTTAACTATTTTTAAAAATCAATAAATTTGGTAAGTCATTTGTTAAACTGAAAGTTTCCCAAATGTGAAAATTAGTTGGTTTTATTCTTTATCAAGGGATATTGAATGTTTTTAGGTTTTGACTGACAGTCATACAAAAAAAAGCTATTTCAATGTGTCTCCTTAAGATCTGGGAAATTGTGACGGCCATTTTACACCATTTTGAGACATTTTATGATGAAGGGCTGAAAGGCAAAGTCAATTAACAGATCAGCTAATCGACAGAAAATGTATTGCTTCCCAAATGTGACATTTGCTGCTTTTCTGTTTTATATCATATGTTTATTATTTTATAGATCTTTTAAATAAAATAAAATAAAAAATAAAAATGGATTAATCAAAACTAAAATAATTAGTATCAGAAAAAAATACATCCCACTGCCTTGACATCACAAAAGACAATGCCTTTGACATTATTCTTAGCCTAACCACAGATCATACAGTAACTGCACCGTGTTCCTACCAGCGGCCAACAGCTGCTGTTTGTATACTGTATGAATCTCCATCCAACAAACCCCCACAGTTAAAAACCAACTGTATAAGGCATCCAATTCAGTCGGCATGGCTTCAGTCAGCAAAATCATCACTCACAATAAAGAAGATGAGCTCCGGCTTCAATAGCAGGCATCAGGGATTCAATTTCACAAACATCTGATGAGGTAGGGGGATGTAGGGAGGACTGCAACTCATTGATGCATAGCTTACATCAGCAATAAAATATTCATGAACACCAGGACGCACATACACACACGCAAACAACTGATACTGTACACAGCGTGACACTTCCTTTGTAACAGGGAGAGATGACCCAGAAAGAAACCCTTTGTTTTAGAGCTGCTGTCACTCAAATCTGCATTTTTAACCATAAACTTTAAGGACTTCCTCCGAAACAGAAGAACACAGAGACCTGATGAGGCTGTCACATCAATAAAACAGATGATATAACATCCTGGGAGAACAAAAACCCCTTCTTTAAAAAGGTGAGAGAGAAAAAAAACCCAAAAAAACTACCTCTAGCGCATTTAGGAACCATTTCTGCCAAGTTGGCAGGTTACCAAAACATTACTGGAAACATTCAAAAACAAATAAGCATCTACTCGGAGTGCAGCGCTGCGAGGAGGAAACAGCCTGCTGCATGATTGGAAGTGCTAAAAAGCTCAGAAAATGAATTTAAGGTGCAACAAAACACATGAGACAGAGAGCGAGAGGGGTGTTTGTTTGCTTGCTATTTTCATCAGCCACTTTGTGCCAAACAATATTCTGACAAGATTTTCCTTCCGAGGCGGACTAATCATGCAAATAAAAGCAACTGTATCGACATCTTGAGGTCATTCAGGCTGAAGACGAAAAAGCTGCAGCTGATGAGAGAAACAAGATGTTCCTCAAATCTCATTTAGCGACACAGATACACAAAACTGTAAACCACGTCATCACAACAAGCAAACATAAATGTCTCGCAGTGTAAATTTGATCCTCATGGTTACCAACAGCCTCTCAAATTAGAAACCTGTTTTTTCCACCCCAGGCAGTCCCTGTGTAGCTAAACTTACTCTATAGGTGATAACGACACCTGATCTGAAATCTAAATCCAGCATCTTTGCTACACTGCAGCACAACCAAACAGCTGAAAACTGCAGATCTGTTAAAACTTAGCAGGACTCCTGTTACAAAAACACTTGAAGCCATCATAAAAGAAAAGGCTCCACCCAAATGCTGCATTCCTCCCACACTGCCTCCTCCATTAGGATAGTTACAGGCTTTAAAACGTTCACCTCATTGTTTTCATTGTACAAAGGCTTATCAGATCAAAGCCCTTACCCTTTTCAAATTGCACAGCAAACGACCGCTCCGCCTCCAGGTCAGCTTGTGTGTGTGTGTGGGGTGTTTGTGTCTGTGAGTGTCTGTGGGCGTGTGGACCGCATAAGGAGGGAGGCCTGGTTAGACAGGAGCATCCCATTCTCATTATGTGCTCCGTGACATTAGATACAAGCCAAAACACAACAGATCACTTACCTCTGAACAAAGTGGCTCGCTTCAGCTGCCAGCAACTGAACAGTTAAACAGAGGAATATCTGTCAGAGCTGAAGTGCTTCATATGAATTTAATCAGACACCATGAAGGATGAATGCTTTAATCGAAATAAATCCTGTGTGAATTCATTCAGAAAGGATGCTGTGATAACACATCCACACCTGGAAGCAGCCCAGTACAACCACAGTCTTATCTCTTGGCTCACTGGAGCAGACGGATGAGTGCGTTGTTTAACGGCCCTGTGGATTGGCTTCCTTCCCTTAAAGTGATGTGTTCATTTCCCCACACAGATTTATGCTTTTAGACCACGGATCAAATTCATCATCTGCTTCTTTAACCTTAAAGTATGGTCATTTAAACATACTCTACAGCAGTACTATTCAACTGGCGGCCCGTGGGCCAAAAGCAGCCCTTTAATAACCTCATTTTGGCCCTTTGATCATTTTGTTAGTGGGCTAATTGGCCCATTCATGAGCTCATTGTCTGTTGCTGAGCACAAAAATACTTTTATTTCATTATAAAGTATTAACCCAGGCTGTTTAAGACAACATACTTCAAATTATATATAATGCTTATTTTTCAATTATTAAAAATAATAAACTTTAACGCATTACAGGTCAGATATGGGGAATGTAAAAGTCTGGTCCCTTTGCACCACTTTTTTTTTTTTTAGTTGAATAGGACATAAAAAAATGAGCTAGCATTTATTTCTTATTTTTATCAAACAGCAAACTGGCCACACGGCATATTGGAATTTAAGAGCAACTTTTTACGTGCTCAACGTTACTTGTTTGTTATCAAAGGTTTACCAAGACTTCATATTCAGTTAAGAACAACTTTCCCACACTGAAGCACTTATGCCACACAATAGACTTAGTATATAAAACATATATTTTATATATATATATATATATATATATATATATATATTTAGTATTAAAAGTAGACACTTCACTTTAACACTTAAACACCTCTTATGGGTGAAGATTTTTTTATCTCCAGTTTTTGTTAGAAGAATGGAGCAAATACGTGATGATCACAAGTTGCTTTCAACCTTCTACTATTTCAACTATGAGCGAAACAAAAAAAGTACTTCTTTCCATCTCAGTCCAAACATTCTTCAAATATCTCAACTTCTGAGCGTGTGCCTGTGCGTGTACGTACATGTGAGCATACTCATATTTAAAAGCTGAGAGAGAGGTGCCTGTCCATGTATTTTCATGTCCCCTCAGCACATCTGGCTCTTGTTACAGCCCCTGTGACCTGTGTGTGGTTCTGCTCCATCCCAGCCCCCATCGCTCCTCTGTGGGAGAGCAGAGTAATGACTGAGTGCTGCTGCAGTTCCCAGGACCCCCGGTAATATGGCTGTTCACTCCTTTGCTCTAGGCAGGAGATGGCCTCATGCTGACCAGTTTGTTATTTCTCTCCATCTTTGTCTTCAAAATGATTTTTGTTTTTAAGGAGAGAGAGTAAAAAGCCAGTGGCAGCTCCAGCCAGACATGTATGTCATCCTCAGGAAACGTCTCCAGAAACACTGATTCATGCTCTGCTTTTGTCTTCCCAGGATGTTGGCCTTTAGTGCTATCACTGTGGGTCACAACACTGTTTCTACACAAGAATGCAATTATTGGTTTGACCTGACATGGTGTCCTTTTGATTAATCTAAAAAGATAAACACATACAGGGTCACAAAATGTCATCAGCTATAATGAAAGAAGTGACAAACAGAGCTGAGAGAAAAACATCTCTTTTGTAGTGGAAGGTGTTTGAGGCTATCAGCATCGGATATCGTTTTCGTGGCCTTCGTGAGTGAAACTACATCATCTACAGAGAAAAACAATGTCTACACACATATAGTCACGCAATTGTGAGGTTTTGCACAAACATGTGATTGCATTAGTAGTAATATAATGAAGATTACAAACGTCTGCTGCCTGAAAATGTTGCTTAAAAAAATACCTGGAGGAGTGGCCAGAAAATACCTCATAATAAACATCTGGGAGGTTCGTAAAACTAAAAACAGTTTCAAAATAGAAAAGCATCACACTTGGACATAATTAAGATCTCACCACAGCTTTTTCCACATTCTGGTGCAACATCTTCAATACATAAAAATAAGTGTTAAGGTGGATTACATGAACTTAAGGCAAATCTCTGATTGCCCAACTTGTTTTGCAGCTGTGAGAAGTGTGTAGGCGAGTTTCCACAAAGCTGCTGCTACTGATGGATGATGACACACAGACTGAAGCACTGCTCAAGTGCTCATTTCTCTTTCTTGATCTCCTTTATAGCAAAGATTTTACAACGTATACTGCTACTGAATTCATATGTACAAAAAGGTGGCATACACGTTTTTCAGGAGCAGGGCACCATCTTGTATTGTTTTCTTTATACTGCACTGCAAAAACACACAGAAATCTTTTCTTTTCTGGGGTTCTGGCCAATCTATGCACTGGATGTTGATGAGATTTCATGATTATGACCAAATCTTTGCTGAAAATGCCCCTACAGTAACATCTGCTCATGTCAATACCACAATGTGTGAATATATCGGCAATTCAGCACATTTAACTTGTGTATTATTGGCTTTATGTAATGCACTGTCATCTTTATATTTACCTAAAGCATTAACAAAGATTTCCTCTGTAAATTGTTTTACAAAGCTTCAATGTAAGACACCACATCTTTCTCAGATTGATTAAACACTTTTCTTTCCGACATTGTTTTGTTTCCATAAGGGACGGATGATTTGACAATTTTAGATCAGCATCGTTAGCATCATCAACATCATGTAAGCTCCCACAATCTACTTTTCATGCAAATCACAGAGGTCAGTATTTAAATTCCTCTTACTTCCGTTTCTAAACTTCACATAACCTCACTGGCTTACTTCACGTGACTCTTCCTTGGGTGATACATTGTAAACAGTGCAATGTGACATACAGCTTGCCAAAAATCAACTATCTATAAGGCAACTATGTGATTTAATGCTGCAAATTTGCTAATTACTTTCTCAAGAGAGCATTTTGAAATTGGGGACTTTTCACGTGACAACAGTGTTTTGGGGGGCCTGAAATTACAAACTTTTGAGATCCAGAGTATAATCTTTCGGAAACGGCACGCTTTACATCGTTGTGTAAACTGGTGAGACACAATTCCAATGAAAAACTGTCATGACGTGGCCTTGCTTCAATAACAAGAACAACGGCGGTCTATCGAGCTCCAGAGTTTATTTATGCTCCTCAGGCAAAGTTTAAATTTGCTGCATCGTTACTTTGATGTGATGGCTCACCGCTCTATAGAAGAAAGCGTTTGTACTCAGGCACGTGGTGTTATTCTGTGGTGTTTAAATACAAAGTTAAACCTTGCGGATCCGTGTGCACGAGGATCGTTTTCACAACAATGTTTTTTTTTTGTGATGGTTCAAGATTTCATTTCAGGTTTATTGGCTCCAAAGTCCTTCCCCTCAACACAGAAGTCTCCAGCAGGGCTAACAGTACATGTCAATCTCTGCACTTCATTAACTTTCAAAGTTGAGCAGCTGAGATTGAAGTGAGATTTGGTCCTGCTCAGAGAGAGCGAGGTTGCACAGCGTGGAATAAAAGGAGGCTCTCTCACTGACAGCAGCATAAGAACCAAAGGCGCTGCAGCAGAGATGCACCACTCTGCTGCTGATCAACCGTACGGAGATGAGGAACGATACATTCCTCTTTGGATGAAAAGCCGAGCCTCTTAATGGGTCCAAACAAGGGCCCACATCCAACAGTTCTCACTGTGTTGAGCTTTGTTTGCGGCATTATCATTAGTGCACTTCAAAGCTGCGCCATCTCTAAAGGGACATCCTACGCTGGCTGTATAGGGTTGCACAGTCCGCTAGAGCCATCAGCTCTCATTGGCTGAAGAAGGCCAGAGCCACAGAGTGGTCCGTTAAAGATTTATGAAGATATTGCACGAGTAAACCAGCTTACAAAACATGCTTAAGCATAATCAAATATTTAGAGGTGGCAGTCTACATGGCTGGTGTGTTTGAGCCACATGTTTGACTCAAGGACCCTGGAAAGGCCCTCTGGGAATAGTAACATCATGGATGGATGGAAAAACTGATGCTAGGTCAATAGCTGTTTTCTGTCCAGGCTTGTGTGAGATGAACTATACATCATATATGATTTAAAAGGGTGAATGGAGAGGATTGAATCTTCAAAAAACTTTATTAATATTGCGGAAAGAGTTCTTCGACTTGCACTGGGTGTTTTCTTTCATCAACAAAGGAAGTGTTTAACGTATAGAGATGAAAAAGCATTTGTCATATTCATAGTGATTAAGTGATGTTTGCTGCACAGGCGGGCTATAAATGATCTGTTCATCACATCTCTGAGATAAATTAAATGGGCTGTGCTTCCCTAGTTTATGGCTCCTTTTGTGTTTACATTAGAACATCATAAAGCACATCTCTTTTTCCATCCTCAGAGCATAAAATATTGCAAATATTAGCTGACATAAATGAGCAATAACATGCTCAATATTAATTAATTCCTGAAAGGCTATTTCCATTTTTCATGTGGGCGTGTTTACTGACACGGCTGTGCTGAGGAGACCTTATTAATCATCTCAATGCAGCTGCTAGGAGAAGTTTTTGTGACATTTCAAAAGTTTATTCCACAATTTGCTACAAAGCAGGAAACATCAGTGAAGAGGCGTGGATTTAATCCTGATACGGTTTATGAAGGTATCGATGCGTCTCGTTGTGTTTGGGGGCAATGCAGCACAAAAAAGAGGCAGCACCTGTGTGGGATTGTACAAATCATGCAGAGAGGCTGCTCTCAGCGCACAGCAGGCAGCTTCTCCTCCCCTCATCTCCGCTCCAATCATATTCTCTCTGATGATTTTCCAGCAAATTTCTTCAACCCCCTTATTTCCCCACAGTTAATTGCTTCACTTCTCCAGAGTCCAATTATGGACTCCATACCTTCAGCCTCTCATTTCTGGTGTTTTCCAATTCACAGTGGTTGTACTTTGTGATGGAGCTTCAACTGAGAGACGAGTCAGAAATAATTTAGCTCTTATCAGGCAACTCCGGCAGGACCAACAGCCTCCAAAATTGCGGTGTTGCAGTTTACACAATCCTATCTGCTACAGACGTCTGACTGAGAGTAATATAGTGTGAGACCTTCCACAATTACCAATTTTTGCAGGTGAGATAAAAAGTAACAACTTCATGACAAAGTGAAGAGAATTGAGATTAGACAAGCTGTGTTTTTAAAATGCATGATGTGATTGCTTCCAGTACTAGCACTTTTAAAACAAGCCACCATTCTCTACAGGAAAGTGCATGTCAAATTCTTGTGAAATAACAAATTTATTTTATAAATGTATTTACATTTAACTTGTCTGTGAACATTTCTCCCTGAGTCTCGTAATATAGCTTGTCATCAGCAAAGGTGATAGTTAAACAAACAAAGACAACTGCAATGATCCCACAATATTTCACAATGTCATCAAACTATATCTTTTGTTTGCATTGCTTTGACTGAAAGGCTGCTAGTGGTAGTAATTACATACTGTGCTATTAAGTCAACAAAACATTCCTCCACCCAAACTCATTCGAACCCTATTATTCAACCAAACAAATACATATAATTGAAATGTTCAGCGCTGACAACACATGTTAATAAATTACTCATCATGATTTATGTCAATGGGGTGTGACTTCTGTAATAATCTTACAACAGATAGTGTGCAAAGGGTGACACAGAAAAATGAAAGAATAATAACCAAGCCAAACTCGTTTTTGCAATGCAGAAACTAACTTTGATGTAAAAGTGGCAGAAGTCATAGTACTACTGCTTCACAGTAAAAAAAAAAGAAATGACATTTTAATAATGTAATATTGCTCAAATGTTAATATTTCTGGACTTGGAGCTGATGCACAATGGCTTACTGACTGTGATAGCCAAATGAAAGAAATTATTAGGAATCTGTTTACTTAATTATCCACTACCGAGAGAAATGCCTTTCATTTTCTTGCTTGTTAATATGATCTAAAAGTAAGATAAATAAATAAATCACACGTTAAAAACTGCCACATTACGTCCATACTAAGGCATGTGGTAAAATATATTATTAGTAACTAATATTGTGAGGATCTATGTGGAGTTTTCTTTTAAAGCAGCCCGTATAAAGTACAAGGGAAAACCAACAGAATATGGAAGTAGGAGATTAGAAGTTCATTCCTGCATCATATCTTCAGAACGCCTAAGAAACTATGGGATAGATTAAAGTTGGACTTCTTTAAGAGGCTGTCTTTGAGTGCAGCGCCATGGCATGAGTTACAGATAGGACAGTGTCATTTCATGTACTTCATCAGATAATATCCGTCTCGTTTGCTCCTTTTTAATCTTGTGCTGAACGGAATATTAATAATCTCCATTAAAGGGTCTGACCACTTCACAAAGGAGGGAAGAAATCAGCACATTAGATTACAGAAATGGGCTGAGATGGTGTCATGGAGTGCAGTGAGGGCACAGTATGCCAAACACAATCCTCCCTCACATGCAATGAAGGCATGTCAGCCTCCAAGAGCAGCCGTACGAACACAGCAGTATTTATCCCCCACCAGCAACAGAAACCACTTTTCAAAAGGAGGGAAGTGACACGCTTCTTCAGAGATTTTACTTTGAAGTGAGCGTAGGAATAGAAGAGTTATTTATTCATCATTCACCTTTTTTCTTGCACCTCTTGTTGTGAACAATCAAAGACGGCTTCTGAGAAAAAATAAGAGATGTATTTTGAATCCTCCAAACATAGCGTCCCGTAAATTTTACATCATTTATTTCATGAATGAACACCAGGAACCTGTTTTATATTCCAGGAAGAGGAAGCAGGAAACAAAAAGGCTTTCTCTGAAATGATGCTAATGACACTCATTATGCAATACTTCCTCATGACACTAGCTCTGTGCAGTTAGATTGACCTTATTGTGTTAACCACAAAAGTTAAACTTATGAAAGTGCAGCTGTACTTGAAATGTAAATTATAGTGTATAACACAGTAAATCCCTTAACAAAAGGTCGAGGCAGAAAGTTGCAGTGCAACATTGCAAAGATCAAGTTGAGCATTGAGACTGTGAGCCTCGTCATCAGTGAGCAAACTTTCATGAGCTGCATTCAAGATGGAAGAGATGGTGAAAGCCTGAGGCCACAGACAGAAAGGCACAATGTTCTAAAACACAAGTGACCTAAAAAATATAAAAAGAAATCATCTATCTATGCAGTCTCACCAGCCGTCGAGCTGAACAGATCAAACAAAAAAGATCTGCTTTGTTGTAGCTGTGACCACAACTGATACATTTTTAAATGAAGCCTTTGATCGTGTGGTTGTTTGATCCCATTCACAGATTACACTCTAATGATTCTTAAGCTTTATTTAACTTGTGTCAGTCCTCCTTATCAAATCACTTCGTACTACTTATACCAATCCCATTTCACAATTTATTTAAATACCGGTGTAATAGAGGTGCAATTGGACCAGACGTAGCACAAAAAATCTAAGTTCCCTTGAAAAACTGCAGCGCAAGTCTGATGATGTGGGCAAGAAAAGGTCTTTAAAATGTAAAATAACCATCAGGAGATGCAAGTTGGCAGTTAATACCCATTTACAAGTGTGTGAGTCAGCCGTTTCTTGATTTTATTACTTTAACTTAGTTTTAATTATTCCCCTTGTTCTAAAATGGCCCCATAATGTAGGAGCAGAGTCAAAGTGAGAGGTGTGCTGTCTAAAAACAGACAGTCTGCTTCGTCCGAGGTACATTAATATTAATAATCCTTACAGGCGTCATCTATTGCATCTCCTTTACCAATGAAGAGAAGAAAAGGGGAGGCATTTTAAAGTCGTATGACATCTAAGTAAGGGATAGCGCAAAGAGGGGGTGTTACTCAACTGAGACAGTTGGTGCACTTAGAGCGCATCAAGGTTTAACATGATTTGCTCCTGTCAAGCAACATTGCTTGAAAGTTTCCTCACTGACAAACAACCAGTACAACTGTCACACCGGCTAGCTCACCCTGACTGATTAGTTGTGACGGGAAAAGGAATAGGCTTCAAGTGAGTTTTGGCTGCCAACACAAGACAGACAGATGCAACACATCAACCAGTCATCTGTAATCCTAATCTTAAAAACATGAACAAAAAAAAAAAAGAAGAAAATAAACTATAGCAAATAGGGCGGCACTGTACTGGAAAAAAAACTGACATTGCAGTATTTTGGTTTTCTGCGATGCAATTTTCACTCGACAACTTGAATAGCTGTATTCGGAAAGAATTAATCATTATAGAATGACGGGGGTGTTTTTGTAGTGGAATGCATTTTATCAAACAACCAAACCGGACCCTGCTTTTGTTGATAAAGTGATCGAGAATAATTGTGACTGGTGGTTCGCTGTGTATGCAGAGCCTTTATATCACTCAAGCAACAAACTCCAAGAACCATTTAAAGGGTAACTTCCTATGGAGCCACAAAGGGCTTTCTACTACTTTTTACACATATGTAATAGTACTCCTCACGAGCTGTAAACACACTTAAATGTGTAAATTTGCCTTACCTGACATTGCGCATCCTGCAATGTGACTATTTCACATAAGCACATTGCTACATCACTCTCAAACAATATATTGTGCAGCCCTACTAGCAAACCCTTTTCATGTCACAGTGAGTCTGATTGAAGTTTCAAAATCTTTCAACAGGCAGCAATTCTGCTACTGCTACGCCTCCAATGGAGAAACCACACTAAACGGTTGAATATAACTACTTTCCTAAGATGTTGTGCCAGTCAGAAGGCTGCCGCTGATTTAACATGCTGAATTAAATAAAAGCATCCTCAGGGATGACTCGAGCCAAACTGTGAAACTAAAGACAACAGGCGGCCACAGATAACAGCTCAACGGCACCCGAAGGACGACTGTTTGCATGATGTGGCAGGGCTTTTAGATTACGGTTTAAGTAATCTTTCACACTCAACAAGTTATCTTTATATACCTACGTTTTTCCCCATTCAGTCTCTCATGTAATGCTCGATATCAACAGACACAAACTTAAAATCTGCAAAACAGTAAGTTAAATAAATAGAAAAGTATTGAAGATAATGAGTTCACTGAGCATTTATTTAAACTAGTATTTACAGAGCTGAAAGGATTAGTCGATCAACAAAAAAATTAATTGAATTAAACAATAAAATAAACAATTTCAGTTTTAGGTCATTTTTTAAAGTAAAAAATGTGGGGATTTAATGCTTATCATATCGTAAAATTATAGCAAAATGATTATCTGTGTTTCTGGCTGTTGGTCAGAAAAATAAAAGCTATTTGAAGGAATTCAAGCATGTCTCATCATTAAGGCAAAATCATCTCCAGGCGCAACATACAGTGCAACAAAGGTACATTTTAAAGTGTGTACTTAATTATTCTGTTGACAAAAACGAGTGTACACACTTCTTGATTGCATGCGCCATGTGTCGTGATGAAGGAACATAAAAATCTGATGTGTTTAGGGTATAGAGTGTGTTGATGCCACAGTGTGAGGAGAATGAAAAAACAACCATCATCAGAGCAGTAAAACCTGCCCAGCTGCAGTCTTTGATCCTCCCCTCAAGCTCTCTTGCCTAATTCAAACACCTGCACACACCAGCAGAGCCAGACGCAGAGCACCATGCACAGCCCCACAGCTCACACTCAACATGCCTGGCCACACATAGCTCACAAAGCAACTCTCAATTCCCTCCATTAGCTGTAGGCAAAAAAGAAAACAGATTTAACATATTTGTTTGTTTCCAGCTGTAAGGTAATGGTTTCATTTTAATCAATGAGCAGTGACGTATACTGGAATGCAGTCACGGCGGCCATCAATGGTGGTTATACCACACCTTTCAAAGTTAATGAACAGAGAGAATGCATCGATAACAGACCGAGGGCATAACAGATGTGACTGTTCCATGTCATTTACTCTGTTTATCATGGCGATGTCATGTCGTCAGAATTTATGTTTCCAGCAGGAAGCCCCCTAAAGTCAGTGTTGAAAGCCAAAGTCAGTTTAATTATGGCTGCAACTTAAAATTACTTTCGAAATTGATCAATTATTTTCTGAAATAACCAATCAATCCGTTTGTGTATAAAATGGTACAATAAAATGCTCATCACAGTTTCCAAAAGTGAAATCATAAAATGTCTGTTTGTGGGCGACTGGTTCAGGAGGTAGAGTAGGTTGTCAACAAAACAGAAGGTCGGAGGCTTGCATGACAGGTTCTGCCAGCAGTGTTTGAATGTGCGTGTGAATAGGTGTATGTGGTGTGTGTTGTAAAGCACTTTAAAGGGAATTTCCAGTATTCTGTATAGTGTCCTATATTCACATGTTTTGGTTTCTAAATGATCCATACTTTACAAAGGTTTTGGAATCTGTCAAGCAGATTGCCTCAGCTGGCAACCCCAATACGGCTGCAATGGCTGCAACATAATCCTTTGAGCCAACTGCAACTTTAAAATGTTATATGCAGTAAAAGTGCTTATTTTAGCCCCTGACAGTACAGTGGTATTGTAGGTGTCTGAAACAATTCCTACTGAGATACACCTTTTTATTAAATTATGAGATCCTTCTGGTTACCAGGAACGCAAGTCTTGCTCAAGGAGAAGTCTTTCTCTGAAATGACATGTGAGATGTTGCAGGAAGAGGACGGAAAGAGGAAAGAGTTGAAGAGAGGAGTCTGGAGTCTACATAGAGGAACTGCCAGCAAGAATTTACAGTATATCCAAAGTCATGACAGACTATTCAGCTGACTTTGACAATATAGACAACTCATCATGCAAGATTTCAGAGCGTGACATCTCCTTGAGCAAGACTATTGTCCATTTTCCATTAACTGATTATGTGCAACCAACCGCCTAAAAGGAAATCACAAAAATGTCACATTTTAGAAGCTGGAATTTCTATAAAAATGACTTGAATTCATTATAAAAATTGTTGCCAACTAATCTTCTGTCGATTGACTTAATCAGTTCTAATCTTTGCAGCTCTAAGCTCAACTCCTGTGGCAAAAAGACCAAGAGAGCAGAACCAGTCTGATCTTTATGGTGATTTATCTAAACTTATTAATTAACTTTATTGCTCTACTTTTCATGGAACACTGAATGAGCCTCCTCAAGTAGAGGAATAACTTTTCTCTTCATCTATCTCATGTATTTCTGTTCTATACCTCAAACTTACTTTTTCATTTGGTGCCAGCAGCCCAACACATGCACATCAAGCCATAGGTAATATTTGGAAGCCTTAGCAGCACAAAGTTGGGTCTATAGTTAGTTCTACAAAATACACACTCGGTCAGGTCAGGCTTTTTTTGGCTTCATCTCCTTGGTGATGTGGTGGGTCCCAACTGGGTTATCTTAACCCACTTTTTCTGCAGCATACAATCGTGTGCCAGATCAGGATCTAACTTATGAAGCAGGTTTAATAAAAAAGAATACCTGCTTAGAGTAAAAACCTGGAACATCTGTTTTATGTTTCAGATTTGAGAGAGCTCAAGGCTTTACTCAGCGTTTGTCTAGCAGACTTTATTCGGGCTGCTTCATTAGACAGGCCCCTGTGAATTTTTCCATCTTAAATGCCATGTCAAGACTAGCTCGTCAAGCTAGTTCTGGTCAGACACAATGGTCCATTTTCCCTCACTCAAAATATCATAAAATGGTTTTAAGAAAGTATTGGGATCAGCCAAACCACACAGATCCTCCTTGTCCCTGGGACACAGTTTTGTAAGAACATGGGTGTAATTGCTTCGTCTGGATTCCTCGCTGTCCACAGGCAATACATAGTGTGAGGATTTAAGTGTGTAGGATTACTCATTAGTCTGCCTGCAGTGATTCACAGCACAATTGACATTCCTGGTCATGACCAGAGAGACCATATGGTGCATGGTGGTTTTCCCTCACTGAAAAAGTGGAAATGCACATGAAAACTATCCTCACATTTATTCTTACTGTCTATCATGAAAAAATACAGCTCTTCTATTTAAATACATTTTTGCCCAACAACAAGTTGTGAGGAGCAGATGGTCCTAAAACGTTGCAAACAGTCACATTTGAAGTAGTCGATCACTGATCAGAACAATGTCAACATCTGCTCAGTTTTCACATCTATCCAGATAGATTTAATCAACTGGACACACATTTCGATACTCATTTAAAGAGTTTGTGGTTGAAAGAAGAAAGGTTAAAGGTATAGTTGGTAATCCTGTTCAGAAACACTTTTTGTTATACTGGGTGAAATGGTCCTTCCATCCTGAGAGTAGTCAATACATAATGTGGTCAGAAAAAGGAACGAAAAAAATCAGACCTCTGTGGCAGCTGCAGGCCTGTAAAAACTCTGACCAATCCCTGCCTCTCGGTCCGAGTGGAAAGAACCAATCAGATGCCCTCATGTCTCGTCCTGCCCACGCCCCCCTCTGTCCCTCCCTCCTCCCTGCGTGCACTCATCACGTGTCACAGTTGCCGGAAATATTCAGCATACTCCATACCGAGTTACGCCAGGTTCAGACAGGACGCCGAAGCGCCACGATTAGCCGCGAAGCGCCGAGGAGCAGAGCCATTTTCGTTTCGGCGCCCATGTTAACCAATGGTGTCGTTCACATAGGAAGTGCTTGAATGTGTCAAGCCAGGCAGGAAGTCAAACACAGTAACAACAAGAGAATCTGATCGGTTTTCAAAATAAAACAAATTTCAAAATAAAACTATTTTCAATAATTAAACACCCCGATTGATGAATGCGATGTGTGTGTGTGTGTGTGTGTGTGTGTGTGTGTGTGTGTGTGTGTGTGTGTGTGTGTGTGTGTGTATCTAATCAGAGAATGAGATAAACACACACAAACAAAAGAGAGAGAGAGACACAGAGTGAGCTGGCTATAAGGGGTGGGGGGTGGGGTGTCAAAACATACACACGCAAACAGAGGCAGTGCGAGAGAGTGGCAGAGAGACGCGGAGTTGTTGAAGATGGATGATGTGAAGTTGATTGTGGAAGTGGAGAAGTACAGGGAGTTGTTGACAGCTCCAACGCTCCAAGTGTGACTACAGAACAGCCGAGGAGCAGAGCCGCTTGCCAACCGGCGCGAAGAAATTCACGTCTGGTGTGAACAGAAGGGCTGTGGCTCGCGCGAGAATTCAAGAGCTTCGCGGCGCTTCGGCGTCCTGTCTGAACCTGGCGTTAGCAGGAGAGAACAATGGCGGGGGGGGATTGGGGGGTGGAGCTAAGAGGAGGTGCCACTTTCAAATCTTGCTAGCTCTCCAACATTACCAACTATAGCTTTAAGTACAAATTAAGTACATCCAACACCAAGACCAACATTCATTTCCCAAAAATGTGCTGGTAAAAAGCCAAAAAAGCACTTTTCTTATAGAATTGAAACAACCTGCACCTCTCTTATCAGGATAAGTGACTGTTGAGCACTTCAGCAAAATAAGATTTGGGTTATGAATAGTAAACAAGATGAAGAAGACTCTATATGGATAACAAAGGCACATAAAAAAGGGTTGTTCTGAAGACTGAATTGAAAAAAAAACTATGTTTGTCGATACAGGACGTGATGATGTTAAAATATAAGTTAGCTAATCAGTTTGCACTGAGGTCACAGATGAAGTCATAAAAGACGCCACTGAAGCACATGGGGAATATTTATCAGTACATTGCCCACCTACTGTGCATGCAAAGCTACGGGCATAAGATCTTAATAATTGAAACCTGTCTCAAGGTTGAAGCACCATCTATAGCAGACTAAACATGTATTTTAAATCATTCCAACTCTTACAGATTTACAGCATTTTTGCTTTCTGCCCCGACTCCACACAAAGGCTGGTTACTGCGAAACTCTATGAATATAGACAGACACAAACGACAATTTGACTTGAGCGTTGGTGCTAATCAGAACATTTTGGATTGTGTCTGAAAACAGCTACTTGCTCCAACTTTATCAGCCAGAAGATAAAATTTTGATCCAGTCAATTTGATTTAGATGCTTTGAGATATATATATGAACTGTATGACTTTCTAAATAGAGCTCTAATCCAAGTTTTAGTGCACACCCACACAGGTGACCTCGCTCTTCCAAAGTTTACTCTTCAACTTTCTCTGCAGTGTTTACAGTCCACGTTGACCATGTCTCTTTATCAACAGTTTCACAGAAATCTGGCATTTTTATCTGTTTTGGCTTTTACACACAAATTTCGAGCAGGCAAATTGTTATTTTGATAGACATCCGTCTTAATGTCAGAATCCTTATTCTCACAGAACACAGGGACATAACCCTAAACATGCAATTCCAGTGTTACATCAGCATTTTGTCCTATTATTTATTGAAATGCTCAATATATGCTCCTTTGTGAATTTAGACACTAAAAGTACTGTGTAGGTTGGTGGAAAGCAAAAAAGGTATTCACTATTTCTTCAGCCTTCAGTAGCTTTCAGTAATCTCTTCCCAGCTTTAGACTATTGTTGTAACCTGTTCAACTAGCAAACAACAATGACGGCAAGAAAAATATTTTGTCATATAACAAGTTTGACTGGTACAAAAGCACTTCTTGCAACACCACTGTTACAACAAAACACTTTATATGCGACTGAATGAGCTGTCAAAGATCACATCGAAGCTCTGAAAACATGTTTAGTAGCTGTTGGCCCAATCACACACTACATACCCACAACAGACTGAATACTGGCTTTCCAACAGACTTATCAGATAAATAAGTTTTGGAGTTAGTTTAATACTGTTTAAAGATTCTGGTGTTTCGTGCTTGGGTGGAAAAAGTGGACAACAGGAAACAGTGGGGAAAAGAGAAGACACACCCCCAATAGAAGGAACTTAAAAATATATAAATAACTCAATCATAAATGCACACACCCATATATTCATAGACTGTAAGAAATTAACGAGTCAGACAAAAAGGGCACACTGTGTATACTAGCAGCACACTCACCTTCTGTCAGGAAGCCTAAGAGTCATACATTTGCATAGTCAAACTTTAGTTGGTTTTATTTTTTACATATGTCCCATGTATCATCTCTCACCTAAAGTGCTTTAGTTTTTGCTCAACATGTCTGAACAATAAAACTCTGCAAATGCAGGGAAATAAAACAAGCTTTAAACTTACATGTCCGTAGTTTATGAACCCATGTTTGGCGGCGATTCGCTCGGCTTCCTCCTGGCCTCCAGGTATGTGGACAGCCCATGTGTTTGTGAAGACCTTCTCAGTCAGCACTGGTTCCAGCCCAGACACCAGCAAGACCAACAGAGACCCAAGTAGCACCTCCAGCAGCCTGAGCCTGCGGCCTACGGAGGAAGATGGAGGGCCAAAAGCCATGGGTTTCTCCTAGTGCAGCACAGTCTCTGAGCACAGCGTCTCTCCGACAGGCCGGGGCTGCCCGCGGTGCATGCAGGTGCACAGAGAGAGACAAAGAAGGGGACAGTCACAGCTCACCTAGCATGAAAAAGAAGGAAGAAAACACAGCAGGTTTATATATATCCACAAAGTTTAGAAAGCCTGCTGGTGATTTCACGGGTGACTCATTCCTTGTGATCCACCATGACCGCAAAAGAAATGACACAAAAGAAGACTGCACACACTGGACATGTCAAAATCCACGGGGAAACTATAGTGAAACCCCTACGATACGATGTAACATCGGCAAACTTGTTAAATATGTGTTCAGCCATAACTGTAATGTTTAAAGACATATACTGTATTTTAAGACGGTATTCTGACCTATTTGCCGTTTCTGTCGTATATTTTAAGTAACATGTTGCTCTACTAGTGTCTATGATGAACCAAATCTGCCCATCAGCAACATCTCACCGCCTGTTGGACTAACTGCTAGTTTTGGATATACTCAAGCTGTCATTTTCTAAAGTCTGTGGCCTAACAGCTTAATTAGGTCTCCAACCTAATGTTAGTGAAAGTGTATGAGATGCATATTCTTAAATAACATCATCAAAGAAGAAGTTAGTTACTTGACACATGGGTTTTCTACCTCGACGTTGTTGTACTCAAACACTGTGATTGGTTCTATTCACATGAGGCCAAACAAAGAACACTTGGTCCAAATTTGAGGTTTTGTTCTTCCCTTTGCAGTTGCTTCAATGTTCCGTAGAATAAGCAACAGAAAGAGGAACTGAGGAATAAACTCAATGACTGTAACTCAACGCTGACGTGCTGAAATGAAGACAAACAACATTAAATAATATATTAATCTGTTTTGTAAAGTAGGAAGAACATAAGTCTGGACTAGGCGTACTACAGCCCAGTTATATACAGTTGTTTGATAACCAGATTATTAAAGTTAATTAAAAATCAAACTTAAAACTAAAACTAGGTTCGAAAAAAAAGTCTACTCAAAATATAAATAAAAAAACTAGACTTTAGGGGGAAACAAGGCTAACTGAAACACTATTGTGTACTTCCAAAACTATTAAAATATCATTTAAAAAATACAGGACATTACTTTAGTTTTAGTCTGTCAATTGGTCAAATTTGTCAACACAACAAGCATGAGGAGGCATTGGTGCATATGTTTCAGAGTCAGATGTCTACGTGACTGTGAGTCAATTGCCTTCACAAAGTGTACAGTATTGTAATACCTATACTTCTTAAACCTTGCCCCTGACAAAAAATTAATAAAACTAATGCTGAGACTAAAAAACTAACCTTAAATAAGTCGACCTACTCTGGAAACTAAGTGAACCTAAACCAAATTGAAACAAAAATTAAATACCAAATGAAAATTAAAACTAATGAAAACTGCAAGTATAATAACCCACAGGAAGCAGCAAATAGGATATCAAGGCTGGACCTGATGTTGTGGTCAGACACACAGCAGCAGATTTTGGCATTTACACTCCCGTGGGAGGACACGGTAGATTGCAAAAGGAAAATGCTTAGGTGCACTGGTTCAGCAGCAGAGGTGGAGAGGTGCGGTTGGAAAGCTAGACTACGCCCTGGATGCTGAGGGATCACAGCAGTCTCACTACGAGGTGAAGTAGCCAGTAGCGGGTGGAGTTTAAATGCCTGAGGCAGCAGTGGCTGAATGACTGCGGCCAAGGAGAGAACATACACGCTCAAAGTGTCAGAGAAAGTGTTTGACTGCAGCACACATTTACAATATATTATTTGAGTGTGGGTATAAGAAAACATCTAAAACACGATCTTCTGAATAAGACAAAGCAATATTTCATATAGCTACTGTAGCCACAGTGAGCAGAAACAGATCTCGGCTGATGGTGTAATTGTTTGCTGATACAATTTTGCCTCTAAACTGCTGTTATCGAGCCAGAAGTGTCAGCTGCACCATAAGTCTCTTGAGACCATTATCCAAAGTGCTAACTCTATTGTAACCCAGAGCTGACTGGACTGCACTGAATACAATGCTCCTATTCTATGTTTCCTACTGTATGGAGTCACATTTGTTCTCCTGATTCCACTCAACTATGGGACAGGGTTTCTCATTTTTTTGCAAGTGTTACAGCCTTCTATAATGACCCGTTCGCCTATGTTAGTCATCTTATGAACAAAATACTCAAACTTGACTCACTGTGCCACTAAGCCTCAGTCCAAACAAACAAGCTCCTCAAACTTTCCCTAGGGAAGCCAAAATTATGTGAGTGACGATGTGGGGTAGTTGGACATTTGTGTTGTGCACTCAAGAAGTCTTTTAGTGCATCATTACCAAGGCTTTCACATTAAAAATACACCAGTCGAATTCACTTCAATACAATTCAAGCTGCTGGATAAAGCACCACATTTAAAGATATGAAATATGTATTTTTAGGGGTGTCACAATTCTCACGATTCGATTTACAACATTTTACAGCACTGACAGCTATGCTATTGTTAGACTGGGACTTTTATGCCATTTATATTTTCACACTCTACTTTAAAAAGATATGGGTATTTACAACAGCAGAGAGACAACAGCAGATTTATCCTGGTGAGTTTTACAGGTTAGGGTTAGACAGGTTCAAATAATATTGACAAGAAAAAAAAAAAAGACTCAAGAGTTCAAAAATAAACAACAAAAAGGTAGAAATTCAGTTTGTTACAAAGCTTGGTGTCTCAAGCCTGTGGCCTTGCTATCAGTTTAGTTCAGTTCAGTTTTTCCTCTATGAGTGAACCCTCTTTGCATCAATAAAGGATCTCCGAAACAACTCTGGCGCTGTCTAGTTACCTTTGAACTGTTGGTCGTCGATACTTGGCTATATCCCTACTTATTTTCAGTGTAATTTCAATATATAACAATTTTCAATATAAAATTACATTATACGATATATTTCTTAATTGTATTATTTAATGTTATTTGTAAAAATACAAGTTTGTAGTATAAATTGACGCCACACCACGGCATTTATAGCCAAAGCTAATTTGCAATACCCATCCATACAAAATTGTATATATAATTCAATGAATTAAGCATTTTTTACTCTATTTCATTTATCTAGACAGCAATGACAAGGCCAAGTACATATAGATTCCCAAAGTGCTGGCTGCCAGCTAAACTGTTGCTCACTCTGTCTGACCAGCTACATATACAACTGAAGGAATATGGGGTAATGGCTGCATTGACTTCTAGGTGCTGATAATCTGTGTCACTTGCTGCCAGCTGGCGTCAATCCACTGACTTAGAAACTCAAAGGACAATGTTGGTGCATCTTATTACTGTCGGTGTTTAACCATGATCAACAACTTTTAGTGTGTCTGTTTCCTTATGTAGTATATAAAAATTGCTTAATACAGTCAACAGCCACTTTATTAGGTACACCTATACTATGTAATGCAATCAAATACAACAACCCTGCTGTAAATTTGCTCTTTACAAAGCTCATAAAGTTCAAATGTGGGTGACATTGTCGAAAAGCTAAAATTAAATTGGGTTTATTACTGAGACCACAGTTACTGGTGGTTATAAAAGGGCTGTGTTATATTGATTTTTAATTCTGAGGGGAGTTTATTTGTGTCAAAAGTTTTTTTCCCCTGAGTTGCAGACAGACTAATAACTTCCAAATGAACATCTGCTTTATTCTCATCAAATGTGTTGTTCAGCTGTTACAATTACCTAACGGCAACCTGTGGAAACCAGTTATTCATTCTTAACTAGGAATTTTGTTTTATTTACCTACATATTTACTGGCATGTTCAACTCAAGATACATTTTTTGTTGGCTGAAGTAGAGTTAGTGTTCTGTGTATATTCACATTTAAATAACAGATCTGTGGGCAAAACGTAATACTTGATGAAACTTGATGTTAACTAATTGAAGTAGCCAAATGTAAAGTTTCAGCGATAGATCTTCATCTGGCAATCATTAATTAAATTGTCTTCTCAGAAGAATTACTTTACTGCTCCTGTAAAAATCCCTTTGGTGGATAATTTTCCCATCTGGCTGGTTTCTCACTAGTTTAAGGAACTCCCTTGATAATATCACTTCCTCTTTTGCATACATTGTTAAAACAAATACAGCTACTGCAGATCCCCGCTCGCTTCTATTGATGGCATTCATCATTTATTTATGCTGTTATCTATATACTGTATGTTTAGTGATATTGCAGACGTATGCAACATTTTTGCAATATCACAATGTTTATTACAAAAGAAGCCCTGTTTCAGTAGCAATTCAAATCTATATCTAAATCCTTTGTACGCTCTACTGTTACCTGACGCTTGTGTGGAACCGATGCAGAAAAAACACAATTTAAAAGTGCTGGAAAAACTGGATCACCAGTGTACTTTTAAGATCAATTTTGTGAAAAGCTTCCCGAGCAAAGTGATGAGTAATGTCTAAAGGGTTAAGACAGACTTGGTTCACTGGGTTGTGACACTACAGGTGACTGAGTCATTAGAGATCAGCCAGCTTACAGGTCAGCCTGGCTGGGAGTCGGTACCACAAGCTGCTAATCCATGTCAGGCGTTTCAATGGTAAATGTTCATTTTTATAAATAGGTAACACAGATAACGACTGACTTGACAACAGAAATGACTATATTTAAAACAAGAATTGTGAATATTAAACCAAGCAGAACAAATCAAGTGCCAGAAGTGTCTCTCAAAGTAGAACTGTTTTTAAATGTGCCAACCTTCAGTAACACCCAAATCCCTCTGCCGCCTTTTTAATTCTTCCTTCCTGCTCAGTTAAGCCTATTTTATGAACACAAAAATCTCCCTCCATTAAGTAGCAAGGATCCATGCCCTACATTAATTACATGTTTACTTTTTCGATCTCAGTTCCTATTGAAATTAAAGACAAACATGAAATTCTTCTTGTCTGAAATTAATTTTAAAAGGTTTAAAAGTGAAGCGTCGCTATTAAAGCCAATGTCTGACAAAGCATTAACCAGATTTAAATTCATCTAAATCATAACATAGTGCATAAAATAACCGAATGAGAAAGGTGGGAAACCAAAAGATAAATCTGGTGGATAACTCACTCAACTTTGTCCTCT
Organism: Pagrus pagrus; assembly: GCF_965226575.1. NCBI lineage: Eukaryota > Metazoa > Chordata > Actinopteri > Spariformes > Sparidae > Pagrus > Pagrus pagrus. The sequence goes on along the minus strand of NC_140185.1, from coordinate 25,013,491 downwards.
GTCCTTTGATGCAACAGGTCAACAGCGTGAATGTTTCCAAACCTCTGTTTGATTTCCAGACACACACACTGACTTTAAGTACTGACGTCTGTGACCTCATCTGGGCGCTCAACCACTCAGTTTCTTTAACGTCAGCGTGAAAACCACACGCCATAATTTAACAACTGCTCAACGACTTCACTGTTGGCGAGAGACAAAGGAGAAGCCGACCGTGGCGCTGTGAGTGGTCTTTAGTGTTACCTCAGTAAATGATACCATATGTCAGACTGTGATAACAGAAGTTATAACAGAGAAAAAATACACCAAATTATAATTAGCCAAGTGTCATTTAACCCAAAGGATAATACCAGCCTCATTACTGAACTCATCAGGACGTTTTAGAAAGGAAACAGTTTACACCTCATTGGTTCATTATTTACATTTTAATGAAATAAAAATGAACTCAAATGCATTTAGCCCACATGACCCTTTCCTCACACTCAAAAATCGTGTTACTACTGCCGGCTCTCATATTGTGACATATATTAAATCAATATCTCTCTCTAATATAGAAGGCATTGGGCTAATTCATGAAAATACCATAACCACTAAAAATCACGTTGTGTTTGCTGCAAAATCTTTTTTTGCCTGAGTTGTAACAGGACGTCATTGAGGTGTACAGGAAGTAACACCTCACCAAGGCTCTATTTTAAAAAAAGTATGGTCTTTAGAATAATAAACCAGCGGTAATCTAACATTCAGGCCATTATTATCTCAAAGTTTACGCTTTAAAGTGTTTGGATTGTTTGGTCTTTTGGTTTTCCCCATTAGGTTTTAAAACTGCATCACGGCAACAGCACTTTCTATTCTAGAAGTTCAAATTAGGGTCTCAAAGCAAATGTTTTGAATCTTGACGATGTTGTCTGATTATTCCCAAACAGTCTACTGTGTTTAAAACAGTATATAAAGGAGCCTGTGACATATCAGCTGAAGTGTGACTACAGATCTGGATTCTTAGAGGATTATATATGTAGATCAGTAAGACTGTGTATAGTTTTATCTACGAAAAGACAGTTCAAATAGATCTTCTGCATTTAGCACAAACATTATTTTCTTGTTTGCAGATTCCTCTTTGTAACTGGATGCCACAAAGCTTCCACTAAAAGCTGCATAACAGAAAAAAGGAGTCCTGGTGACATTCAAGCATCTCTACGCAAGGACCATGATGAAGACTGCTTTTGAATTAGATTCATTGTGTTCTTAATTAAAATATTTTTCTTTAAAGTGGAAGTGGAAGTCCACAGGGGCTCAAAGCAAAGATGAAAAGCAAAATGGTGGAAATATACAACAAGTTGTATGAATCCAGATCCTTGAACTACAAGTATGACAGCCTTAATTCAGAATGATGAAAAACAGAAACATCTCTATGTTTCAACAAACACCTCATTTGTTACGTTGTCTGACCTTCTAAATGAAAGCTTTTAATACCAGGTAACCTTTACAAGGTTTTTGCCACTCATTAAGCCCCTCAAGCACACACACACACTCACACACTGATGGCAGCAAGCTATCATGCAGGGTGCAGCCCTGACAATCAGAAGCAATTTGGGGTTCAGTGTCTTGCACAAAGATCCAGCTGCCAACCCTGTGATCAGTGGACGACGTGCTTTACCTCCTGAGCCACAACATCCAAACTCTCTCCAGTGGTGTGCTTTGATCATAATGTTGCATTCTTGTTTAGGACATCACAGCTATGGTTTGACCTTAAAAACACAATGTATTGAGTGTGTTTTGCCGTCATCTTTGATCGTTAGGGAATTTGTATGGGAATTTAACTGTTAAACCCATATAACAATTAATGGCTTGACTTTAAGCTAGCCCACTCAAAGAGCTTACAAACTAGGGCTGCACAATATGTTCAGAAAAATCATACTGCAATTATTTTTGACAGATTTTGCAATAGCAATAACATTCACAATTATTGGGAAAAATCATTTTTGCATTACATTTTTTTCTTTTCACTGGTAACAATATGACGTTTGTTGGGGTCTGTACCAAACAAACATGTCTTTCTTACATCTGCAGAACAAGATTATGGGCCAGGGAATCTCTACAGCACTACATTATGTCATTATAAGGCTGTTTACACACACATTTTACCTTTAACAAATAATTGCAGCTTCTTGCGATTTGGATATTGCACTTTTTCAATTATATCCAGATTAACTACACAACTCTATTCCCTGGTACATTTACTTTGCCCAAGCGTTGTCATCTATCCTCTTCTTTAGACTTCCTGCAGTTATGTCAGTAAGAATGCAGCATTTAAACACTTCGTGGGTAACGAGTTTTTCATGTCAAAGTTCAGTTTTGAGACAATCACTTGTGACAATCATTCGGATGCTTGTATGGCAACTCAAATTTAAAGGGGCACTGTGTAGTTTTGAAGAAGAAATTCAAACTCAGAACTTTAATATTTACAACACAGCACCTTTTTTTTTTCCCGATAACTGAATAAACAAGCTGTTCTCATGAGGAAAATAAGGTCCCCAGAACACTGTTTGAAGCTAGAAAGGTGGCAGGGTCCGCCAAATATAAGTAAAACAGTATGAAATTGTGTTGTCCCTTAAGGTCAGTTTGTTTATTCAGTTTATTCAGTCAGGAAAATGAAGACAGCTTGTTTATTTAGTTTGTTTAGGCATAAAAAAAAAAAATCAGTGAAGATCTTTTCTTCCCCAAAACAACATAGTGCACCTTTAAAACTCTAATTAAACATCTTATCATCCTCTACAAGCAAGAAGTTACACTTCCTCCACATAATTTCAGTTGTCATTTGGCACATGCACAAACATTCACGGGGCTCGATAACCTTGTTTATCCATAATGATCAGTAGCTCAATATTGCCTCACTGGAGAAGCAAAATTACAGCTTACTGGAAGCACAAACAACACAAGGAGGTCAGTCACCACAATGAAACGGCCTCATTTCTACACAATACACAGCTACAGCTCAGTTACGCAGAGGATGATCTTCACAAAACATATTCACATCAGCCCGGATTGTGTCTCATCAGACAACGGGTGTACAAGAGTCAAATGTCCACCACAGCAGGTCAGTGCAGCAACAAAAGAAGTGCTCATATCTGCATTGATTACCTGTCATGTCAAAGTTCAGTCCTGAGGCAATGTAAGCGCTTCATGATCAGAGTTTAGCATTAAAAAAGTCCACTTTAGGCTGCATGTGTGTAAACAGCAACACGTACTTGTTAAAGATTAACTGCAGTTTCAGTTCAGGAAGGAGGAAAACTTCTCTCTCTCTGTGTGTGTGTGTCTGTCTGTCTCGCTCAGGCCTGTACAGCCAAACACTTGAATGTTTAGGAGCTGAAGTTAAGAGGTTTAAATATATCAGCTGATAGGAGTAAAGTCGTGAGTTTGCGTTGGGGTCGACTCACCTCACACGTTTAAGTCCGTGACAACAACACGTAGTTGGTCATAATTTGTGTCGGAGCGGCGGCGGCTGGAGCTGATCCGATGATGACTCCCTCCCTCCGCTTGACAAATATGTCTGAAACTGTACCGCGCCGTGATTAACGTAAACTTGACACCACGGTAGGCTTGACCTGCTCCGTCTCACAGGTGCCTCCCCCTTTTTTTTTTTTTTTTTTTTAAATTCCCCTTCCCTCTCTCTCTCATCCAGCCCTGACGAACATTTCCGACCTCACATTTTTACTACTCATTCCGACGGAGGAGAAACGCTGTGGATCACGACAATTTTTCGCAGGAACCACCACAGTAACCGGACGCGGCGCAGTCGACGTCACCTCGGCATGTGTGTGTGAGTGAGACCCCCCTTCTTCTTCGTCTCTCGAGCCGATACACACAAACTGACAGCAACCGGGATCAATAGGACAACATGCGGTCCGGTGCCGTCCCGTGTCAGGGTCCCCGGTGGGACTGAAGACGAGAACACGGCAAACTCGGCAACCGCGCAGCCCAAACAAGTACAAAATACAAACCCGGAGCGGACGGGAAACTTACATGCAGCTCAACTTACCAGCTTCCTTTTACATCCTGCTCGACCCGGCTTGTTGTTGTCTCTCACCGCGGTGTTAGAACCGACGACAGCACGGCGAAGCGACTGAAAAATTGATAAGGGAGAATTGCTGGTTATAAATAGTCATGATACCCCTCTGGTGTACCGCTGAGTGGTCTGTACAAGCCCCAGGAAATACGTCACGACTGTGGACAAAGTGGGGACGTTACAGCAACACCTACTTAGCGGCCAGCGGCGCAGCTACACCACCACCTGCTGGTCACAAGCGGTATAGCAGCCTGACACTGAGGCGGTGGCAAATATACTAGTTTTAAAACGAATAAAACATTTACTAGTTGTTCTGTATAATGCAGACTGCACACCAAGAAATGCAGTCTTTATTAGAAAATGTCTGTTGCTCATACAGACACAGTAAAGGGACATATGGTAACACTTGAGGTTCAGTCTACAGAAATGTCCACTTTTGGAAAGGCAAAAATCCTTTTCTAACATTTCAAATTAAACCACATTATTCCATAACTCACTGACTCTATGAATACACATAAATGAAGGCTTAATAGCTTTTTTTTTTTAAATCTTTTTTTAAGTGCAGTTACTCATAAGGAAGGCAACACCAGTGATGGTAACACCACTGGCAATATTCATGAAAAATTACAAAATGGCTGCTACAGGGCATCAAAACACATGTTGTCAATCATGTAAAGCACACTAAATCATGTAATTTATTCCATTTGTATTCTACTTTTTAAAAATCCCCTAGTAATAGGTAGGTCACACCTGTGATGTCAACTAAATGCTTCTTATGAAATAGGTCAAAGGAAGTAAAGTGATGTCAGCAGTGTGCCTTTTGTCACACAGTCACACCAGTAACATGACTCCTGATGATTCATTTCATGATATATTTTATAATATTTATTTGGAATTTTATTTTTTTATGTCATTTCTATCATATATTTGATAGTAATGTGTATGAAATACATTATGGTGTTTTGAATGGTTGAAAAACATGTTCAAAAACAACATTTCAACTCAAAATACAGCATTTTCCTTCTATACATGACTGTGAGGATTAGTAGTTCTGTGGTGCTAGGAAAGTAATTGAGGAAAGTAACTGAGTAAAAAAAACATCTATGAAAGGTGCAGTATGTAAGATTTTAGGTTAAAACAATTTGCTAAAATTATCAACAGAATGTGAAGAAATACATTTTGACGTTATGACGACGATGTATTGTGTTGTAGAGACATTGACTTAAGTTAACATGCTAACCAGCGTGTCTTGGGCCAAAGCTCCTGTGCTAGCAGTATAAATACCAACACTTCCCTGGTGCTGCGAGGTCCCAGTCAGTCAACATCAGTTACAACTTTACAATAAACAATTGCTAAATACATATGGTTTATAAAGCATTTTATTGTTTGTTAGCTGTGAACTAACTTTACTAAAGTTTAATTAACATTACATTTATTGAATTTTATGTTTACAGTGTGGGCCGCACTGTTTTGTATGTCTGTAATGTCTCATCCATTAAAATAGAAATGTTGATCACCAAAGAAATTGAATTTACGTTTCATTAGTGATGGTTTTTATAAAGTGTTAGTGAACATATTGCTTCAGGCTAGATTAACCTATTGGTCTGGGGGCCCCGGGCAAAAATTTGGTTTTGGGGACCTATTGACCTCCAGACATTCCTCCTGCCCACTGTGCAGTGTGCCTCTCACCTCAAAGTTTTCACCACAATGCAGACTACACATGGCAGCTTCATTATTTCCCAAGACCATTAGCCATCCTGATACTACAGGAGTAATACTATCGGGTCCCAGGTTTTATGTGTTTCAGACAGTTTGTGATAATTTGATGGCTAAACCCAACTTTAATTAGAAAAATGCCCCATGTGAGCTGCCCTGGCGACCATTAGATCAGGGGTTTTTTTCCAGTGGGAGATTTGTTGTCACAGCACAGTATGATACATAAACTTTCAAATATACACACACAGCAACAGAAACACACAATGAAAAAAATCTTCATGTATACATTGATACATTGCAGCTCACAACAGTGTCGGTGAGCCAGTTTGTTAAGGACTGCTATGGCAGAAGGGACAAAACTCCTGCTGAAGCAAGCTCTTTTTCATTTAAAGTCCTGTATCCCCAATCAGATGATAGTAATGTGAAGTGTTGATTCACATGAATCACTGTGTCCTTGATTCACATCCATTCTCCATCCATCTCTTACCTTATTTCCAGTCACGTCTCTGCTGGATCTGTCTAATAAGGGTGTTATAAGGACACATATACTACATTTTCTTACAGGTCCACAAAATTAGCTAATACTACGCACCCACCTGGTATTTTTATTATGTACTTTTATGAATCAGGTCCCTAAACAAATATGCAGTTGATTAAATCACCAGAAAAACAATTAACAGCCAGCGAACCTGTGGCATGTGGTTTCCCAGGGCAGTTGCTCGCTCTGCCTGGTTGGTAATTCAGCTTCTTTTCTTCTACATTCTCTAATATTTTACTGAGGTTCTTAGGTCCCTGGATCCCATTTAAGATATAATATATGTAAGTATGATATAAATTGTTTTTTGCTTCTTTGATTCTTTGGTGCATTGAAGTTGTATCTTCACTAGTACCACTACTGAATAGCTGGGTCATTTGTTGTTTTGCTGAAAGTGTTTTACTACGTCGTGACTGCAACAGTATGAGATTTTCACAATAAGGTAATTGTCTTACACAATTTCTTGGATCAAATGTAATTATAATTTTACAAAATATTCTGTCCTGACAGACATGAAAACTGATAGAAACTTGAATTTCTTGACAAAAAAAACACAAAAAAAACAATACAGCAGAATTCAATGTAGTATAATAACCTTCAGTTTTTATACCACTGTATACCTTGACACTGGTATGCCCCTGCAACCCTACTACTGTAGGGTATACCAGTTCAGTAATACCATTGCACAGGTTGACTGTAATTGTTGTATTTTATTCTTACCTGGAATGCAGCACCAAATTAAGAAATGGAAAACACCTGCAGGAAGGAGCGTCAGGAGGGATAAGTGAACTCTCAGACTTATTGATATAGCAAAGCAGGCAATAATCAATATTATTGGTATTACTTATGTCAACAAATAAACAGAAAATATTGTATCATAATTGTTATGCCAGTTTTCTACTCTTAAATATATTATAGTACTATAGTATATCTAAAAGAAGTTTCAATAATATCTATTTATATTCAGGGGGAAAAAATACATACAGGAAGTATAAAAGTCTCCATCAGAGAGAATAGTTCTTGTGCTGTGAAAGCATTCATACATCAATTCTGCAGCATTTCTAGAATGAAGTTAGCAAACTAGGTCCTTGTAGGCAAAAGAAGGTTCCCATGGAGGTCGCCGGGCCCGAAGGAGGCAGGTTACTGAGTCAACAGAAGTTATAAATAAATGGGGGAAAGATTTCAAAGGTCTTTTATACCGCAAGGGAAATGGTTCAAGATATTTTAAATTTTATTTGATTCCATAAAATATAATCTCAAGTGTGTTTGTGTGATCACACATCCTGTAAAGTTTGTAAAGCCCTTTCTTTTGTCAAATAAACATGAATTATCAGTAAGTTATCTAATAAAAGATTATTATTCATAGTGCAATTACATATACTTATTTGTATTCCATCAAGCTTATAGCACACATAAATGTGAAATGTGTGCAGTAGAGCACAATCAAGGGCAGCATAAATTAAAGGACCAACACACAGAGGAAAACAGAACATTTCAAAATATTTATTTGAAGTACAAATATGATGATACCAAGGGAGGTCAATGGACAATTAATTTTTATCCAGCATTCTAAATTATTAGCCATAACAAGAGGCACAGAGCCAGTGAGTGTACAGAGAAGCTGTCTGTGTTCAGCGCCGCTGGAGACGAGTTTCTCCCTGTGGGAGCAGACAAACAGAACATCTATAATTACCTTATGAATACAACATCATGGTGTTTGGTGGAAACAAGTGTTATCATAATAAGTATATGTGATCACAAACGCTTCCCCAAGTGAAATAAAATAAAAACAACAGATTTATTATACAGGAGGTTGTTAAAGAGAAGATTTTATCACCTTCATTTTTTTTAAGACTCACCTCTCTGCTCAAGCAGGACGTCGCCTTCGTATCGAGCAAGTCCAACAGCGTGTCTCTGCTCAGTGTCCAGCTCTGCCCACTGCTCCGTGGTGACAGCCCACGCCTGCTCCGCACTCAACCACGACAACTGAACCGCACTAAACACCACCTGTCAAGACACAAATTCTTACTCAGACCTACAGGACACTGAGAGGAAGCACTCTGTGTGAAGACAAAACACACAGCACGTATACCTGTACAGTATGTAGGGTATAGTGTCCATATCCTCCTTTCTAAATCAAATCATATATTCTACATGTCCCTTACTGCAGCTGTTTCACATCACTTTAATGTGTGTGTGTATACTGTATAATTTTAAGAGCAGTAGCTGTTTGCTCCATTACTGATACGTTTCCGGTTTATTAAGACTATATTTTAACAGTGCACTTTGCTTTTTTTTTATATTGTCAAGTTGTTTTTCAAGTAGGCCAGCTTCGATAAGAGTAAACTTGTTAAAAGAAAAAAACAAAACAAATTATTTTTGTGACTATTTTGTTACAATGTTACAAAAAGACTTGATTTATGGTTTGTTTTTTTATATCAGAAAAAATGAATAATATTATTGTAAAAACTCTTTTTAATAGCTATTAATGTTATTTTAAATTATATAAAATGTAGTAGTCTACAACTTTTAAGTTTGGAAATAGTAGTCCACATCATTTTCAGAAAATCAGAAAATCATAAATTTGATTTAAAAATAATTTTCTGATTTAAAAAAAACATATATAAAATATATGTTCATAATCTATATAGGCCTTTTCACTTTTTCACTGCTCATCATAAAAAAAAGTACAGGTGATATTGAATGCACAGTATGCAATTTCTGTCACTGTTGGTCTCTTAGTTAAAACAATGAAAACAAAAGATGTATTTTGATGATGTCATGAAGTAGTGGGGGATCCTGGGAGTTGTTATCTTCATTCATAAACAACCAACACTGCCAATGAAAACTCATCTGATGTGACTCAGGCAGAAATGTTCATGTTTCCCAGGGAGTTATAAAAGCCAAGTGAAACGGACCGTTACCCTGAACAGAATTAGAATCTCTCTGGGTTTAAAAGTTATTGGAAAATTTCAGGATAATAATGTCAGTAAATATATAACAAAGGTTTCGTCTTTTTCTGACCTTTAAAGGCAGAAATGTTCTAACAATAGCTCTGTTGTATTCAAGTGTCCCGGAGAGCCATGACAGTGTTACAGTGAACTAACATGCACGGTACAAGGACCCTGAAACTGAAGCAGCTAAATGGAATCCAGCCGTTATTCATTTATTGTTAGCACCTGTGCTTTTCCTGATTTGGCATGTCAAAATGTCATCTAGGAAAATGGCTTCACTGATTTGTCTCTTTTATACTTTAAAATACTGTAATTGTTATAATTTCTAAAAATTTTACAGTTGAACCAAATTTGCCATTGGTGCTACGTACAGATCTATTCCAAAGGTAAACATTGACTAAATGGCCCTAAAATCATTGGTGAAACTCACTGCCATCTTCTTTGGTGTCATTAGGACGATGGCTTCAGGGGTGATTCCTTCCATTTGTTCTTGTACCAGAGCCGACAGCACCATATCCTCCATCCCCACTAGACAGAGACACAAACAAACTGTTGTCAGATAATTAATGTTTCTCGTATCAAATCACAGGAAAAAGTTTTCCTAAACTTTTATACCCTCAGGGATATTTTTAATTGTACCTATCTATCTGAGAACTGTCATTTCCTCCTCTAAGCCTCCTTCCTCTTTGAAAAAACAACTCAAAAACATTTGATCACAAGTTCTTGCCCCCAGGGATATTATGTTCGACTGTACCTGCCAATGTCCCAATTTCTGTGAAAACTTCTGGTCCCCAAGCGCTGACTGGACCAAAGGCCTCAGGTCTGGACAAACGGCTTGTCAACGCCTCCATCTGCTGTTCTGTGCAAGGCAGGGATGTCTCCCGCAGGAATGGCACAGCCATACTGCAGTTAGAGGGAAAGTATTCAGGTCTTCATCCTCCTCTGAGGCTAAGCAAAATGTTTTCATGATGTTGTGTGCTGCTGAGAAATGTGCACCAGCCTTCTGTTAGTTAGCATCTGTTAGCGAGTGAATGTGAAATCAATTAATGACTCACTGAAACCACAAGAAAGTCATTCTGTTACGCGGCGGACAGATTCATCATGATGTTTACTGTTGCTAATTACTGCTAAGTAGTGCACAAATTGCTTACTAGCTTGTATGCAAACTAGCAGTATTTGTTGACCCCTTTGGAGTACTTATATTTGTTAATGTTCGTCTTTGTTTTGATGCCATTTATCTGACATTTTGTTGTGTCTGGAACATTGTTGGTTCTCTAATGTTGCTTTGAAGACTCACTTATTAAATTGGCGAGTGTGAGCCTTCTTTATTACTTCTAACAGCCATTTTTGTAGCTTTTACAACCATTGTTAAGAGTTGTTGTTCTAGAAGAAGAAGCTGTATAAATACACGAGGTATTTGGCTGACCTGAGGTTGTAGGGGCTCAGTCTTTTGATCTCTGAGGGATACAGGCCACAGATCAGATGGCCAAATGTTGCCAGATCAACGGTGGATAGCTGCTCCACTTTCAGTTTGCGTTTCCGCATCACACCTGTAATCACTGCTCTCATCTGAAACAGGGAATATTAAACACACAGTCAAACCTCAAGATTCACTTTAATTATCATTATACCACACAAGATTGCATAACGCAATGATAGTTGTAGTCCCTGTACTCTACCCAGAATGATCAAATGTTATTGGAATAAATGCAAGAAAAAACACACATTGCATCAGAATGAACATTTCAAAAGGTCACCTTTTTAGGGCTCCACTCTGTCAGCGTCCCCAGATGTGCCAATAAACCCAGATCAGTGAGATTGGCATCGTAAAGCTCTCTTTCTCCCATCTCAGTCACTACTGAGCCCAGAGCCAGCACCTGATCTGCTCTCAGCTCTCTCATCGGACTGAAGGACTGGATCGAAAGAAGAAGGAGAAAATGTTCGAATCACAGATCATGTTGATATTAGAATGCTACTCATGCTTACTCAGCTGTCCTTGTAACTCAGGGTTGGAGACGTGAATTCCTGTTCAATAATTGTGTTCTGATGTTTAGATAAGATAATAACTGGGAACTGCTGCACCACAAGTCAGACTGTAAGGAATCTAAAGGGATGATACTAGGGATGAGTGAGCACACCGTTATCTCTTTCTGTTCAACCAACTAACTTATGTAACTTATTCATTTAAATCTGAAAAATTGCTATGGTTGATTAGAAGTTGCTATATTTATTATTTATTAGACAATGATGAACATAACAGCATCAGATCAGTGGTTTTGATCATAAGAGTAAGAGAACAGAACACATTTTATACTTCTCTCTGCTACCCGATAAGGATTTCCCTTCATCACAAGTATGGATATTGACACATTTTACTCTGATGATACTTGTAAAAGTTACATTATTTGAACCAGATACTTGTTTCAGACAGGTACTTGCTCAGCCCTAGATGATATTGTTACTAACCTGCCTGAGTTTCACCCACACTGCTCTGCGCTGCTCAGAGCTCATTGAGGCGTCTTGAGCAAAAACTTCTACACACTGTTTCAGATCCTCCTGTGACATTCGGCTGAGCTGAGTGGACGTCCAAGCTGAGGGAAATGTCCCTCTGACGTCGGCACAGCTTGGAACTGGCACTGCACCAACAGACAAATAAAAACATACACAGAAACATTTTCACAATTCATAGTGACAGATTTTTCTTATAGATAAAATGCATCCGCCACAGTATTAGACACAGTACAACAACAGCAGTCGAGGAAATATTTATTGAACCTTTTGCCCTCCTGCTCCGTGCTTTGACAATCCCTCGAATGAGACTCTGAGTCTGCTGTCTGTGGCGATGCTGGTCCACACACCGAGTAACACAGACCCCACCCGTCACACTGTCCTCCCAGCGACTTTGACCCACTAGGACCTGCTCCACTGTGTCTTTATTCAACACCGTCTGCACAGAGGAAACATATTATATATTCCTGCTTGTCAGGGTATGTCTAAGAAAGCCAGTTCAAGTGCAGTGAAATGAATTATTTGCACGGGTGGATGCTTTTGGGTGCTTACCAGTGGGATGGAGTTAATCTGCTTTGTTGAGAGAGAAAACACCAGCCTGCCCAAATGTTCCACATCCCCAACTTGCCATTTGGATGGCTCCCTGGCAAGCACAACACATATCTTCTTATTACTGCTGTTTTATGTAATCCACGTCTTATTGCCAGAACAATCCTGGAATCTACTATCAGGCATTTTATGTATTTCAGAATGCAAACAAACTATTCAGTATTACTTCTAGTGTATTACTCTAACGTGTGTGGAACGTATTTTAATTTAAACAACTTTCTAAATAAATACTTCCCATAAGAAATTAAAATGTACAGGTCAGCTTATATTCAATTAAAGGTGAGTTTGTAGCTATGCTATAGCCAGGATGGCATGGTCCATGCTAACCAGCTAGCCCCGGCCCATCCTGGTTCTAAAGCTCCTATGCTAGTGGTGCAAACACCAACTGGTTCTCCTAACTCCTAGTCCAGACCGCTAGCTGTACAGCTAACTGAGGTAACTAGCTAACAGCAGCTATGGGTAGCAGCAGTCAGTGGTTACTCTGGTTTGAGGTGGCAGTTTTACTTAATTCACCTTTTCAGGCGTTTTCGCTTGTATGTGTGTAACTAATAAAGTGTTTTAAATTAACTTGTTGACATATTATTTTAAGACATGTGGTGTTTTCTCCACCAGATGTGTAGCTTTACCCGAGCAAGTCTTTCTGAGTGAGGAGGGCACTAATGTCTCTCAGAGCCTCTCTGGGAATGCAGAAACCCCTCATCTCCTCCAGCCGCAGAGCCAGAGCTCCTCTGTCCACCAGAGCCAAGCTGTCCCGGTCCAAGAAAGGCAGTAAAGGCCCCAGGACGTCCAGAGCGGTGCCATCAATCTCCCCCTCAGCCTGAGAAGAGCCCTGTAGAGCACCACATACAGTCAGTGAGCCTGGATTAGAGGGATTTCACACCAATATGACTTCACTCATGTGAAAAGCTGTTGAAAGATGAGGCAGGTTGCGCCTGAATTTCTTCTTCAATCTGTTTCTTTCTTTTTATGTGTGTTCACGCTTGCTTGACAGGCCTGAATCAACAAATGGAGTTTGCTCTTTCTGCCCCATTTATATGTTGATACAAATCAAATACATGACTCACCATCAGTAACCTGAGCCAATCATCACTGATTTCATTCAACCACAAACAGCATCTCTGAGTTCCAGTTTATGCTCATGGTCATGCTGCCATTTTATCATATTAAATACCAAGACATTCATTTCAGATTTCTATTTAATTAGTTAATGATGTTTATAAATGACATGCAAATTACATATAACAATGTGTCTTCTCATGCACATCATGTAAGGATACGCAGCAAATGCAGTATTTGTATAGCTCATGCTGGTGTTTTACCAGCTCAGTAACGGCTTTCTCTGCTAAATTTGTCTGCTTGTAATGCGGCAGCCTGAGGAAATCATCAAAGTGTGCCTGAATGTGTTCCAGCACGGCTCTGAAGGAAACATTCGAGAGGTTCTCTATCATCGTCACACTGGAAAAGAAGAAGACGAGGTGTAAATCATCTTCAGATAAACTGTGAAATATTTTTGTAAAGAGCAACACACATGTTTAATCAGGAGATATTTACGGTAATGTTGCAGCAAAGCCAGAGCTCAAAGCGCTGAGGTCGGGTTCAGGTTGTTTCCTCAGTTCGTCCACGATACATTTTCGCTGGTAACACAGCCAAAACACATCTGAACTTGTTAGACTCAAATGTGACTTTTAATTTGTTTTCATCAACAAACTAATGACTTTTGTATCAGAGGCTGTGACAAAGACATTGAGGTGTGCTGTGTGTTGCTCACCAGAGCAGGTCTCACGCCTCCAGGCAGCTCACTAACAAACTGAAGCAGCTCCGCAAAATCAGTATCATTGCTCCAAAGCCTCAGAAAGTCACAGCTCATTCCACCTGCAATATGATCCAGATCCCTCCAAGAAACAGAGTGGCCATTATTTAAATTGTTTATTGAGTGACTATCTGACCTGACAATGACTAGATCTGTGTGTTTTGAATCTTTAATTCAGTTTGGAGGTTAAATGAGGTAACGATTGGACTTGGAGATCTGAATGTTCTGCTATAATCCATCCAACTTACCTCGCCATCTGGTTGGTGATGTTTTTAAATTCCTGGATCTTTTTGAACAAAAGCTGAGCCTGTCCACGTGAAAAAAAGGGGTGTCAGAATCAACATTTTGACTGTAGTTTACCTTTGAACAGAAAACATTTAAATCAAAGGAGCTAAATTAAATTATGGTTATGATGAAAGACCAATGGATCAGTATTATGCATGCAAGTCTGCATTCATTTAATTTAATCTACAAAGTTATTTAACTCCTTCACATTGTCTCAACATGATAGAAAATAACTTTGTATTTAATCTGACACTTTTTACTAAACTTCTGGGTCATTCTACACCAACGCACCTAGGGCCTCCCAGTTCATTTCCTTGAAAGAATTAATGTTGAAACTTCATGGGACCTTGTATAATCCTATAACTGAACTCTTGTTCAGATGTGACAGAAGTGCATTAATACTCCACAGAACCAAATTTTGGTTGCGAGAAAGTAAAAACTAGTGCAGACATGAATTTTGAAAAATTACAGAATGTTTAGTTCTGGTAAAAAATGACTTCATGTTATTAATTTGTTATCTTCAGCACCAACTATTTAAAGGAATACATGTTGCCAAATTTCCTCAGGGTCTCTTGGATGTTTCAACCCAGTCCAGTAAAAAATGTGTGATTGCAGAGGATTCGAAAACATATACACAAAAATGCTGAAAGTTAGCTCAGAGGGCCAAACTTAAAATTCTTAACCTAAAAAAGAATTTTGAATACAGCTATAGGATTTTTGCAAGAATGTAATAGTTTCAACATACTTTTTTTTGAGGAAGTCCATGAAATGAACTGGGAAAAGCTCTGGATGTTGGGTGAGTTGGCAGGGAATGACCCTTATGTAATAAAATTTGGTTGAAAATGTAAATGTTATTAAAAAACTTAGAGTCGCTGTTTCAGCCAAATCATTTTTTGAGTGTACAGACAGGTGGATTTATAGTTTAATCACCAGTAATTACAATGTGACAATAAAAGGACTGTTATAAATGTTTAATCACACACATAACGCGGGGAAGTGAAACATTTAACTTCAGGGTTATTTAAATATAATATTTTAGGTTTAATATTCACTGACACAATATATTTAAGTGCAGCCACTAACTGAATAGGGCAATCTTTATTGATATGACTCAGGTCTTGTTAGGCCGAGAACAGAAGATGAAATACACTCTTGGCTGTGACAAAATCCCTTTAAGGTAGCCATTATTAATTTAAGCTACACTCCTCCACACCATTGTACTACATCCAAACTAATTAGCTTGATGGCGGCTGATGCTTATGGAGTATTAATATCCTGAAAGGCTCACCTGAAGCATATCCAATGAGTTACGGATTAATGGGACTGAAAACTGAAGCTGGTAACATTTTCTCCTTTAGTCAGAGAACCTCCACCCATTGTTGTCATATCAATGCAGCTTCAAACAGCACACAAAGGTGGATCAAAGTAAAATGTGCACCTGCTGTGACGACCAGAGTACGTTTCTGTACAGGCTGATGTCTCTTAGGATTGCTTCTCCATTTAAGGTTTCTGTCAGCTCCTTCAGAGGGACAAATGGTAGCAGACAGTTTACCTGCTGAGTGCTGTTCTGAGAGTCCCTGTGTAGAGCCTGTCGACATAAAACAACAACAACAACACTGTCAGTTGTGAAGGGGAACTGTTAAACCTTGTCATCTATTCAGTCTGTATTTCTACTGTACTGCATATGCTTTATAACTGTCAATCCAGATATCATATGATGGTCATAATGTTGCTTGGATATGTATAAAGACATCTTGTTCTCCGATAAACTTGTGATGAACTCGTGGGTTCATGTGTTTGACGTTGAGGTAATGTAAAATTGAAACTGTTGCTAAGGAGCAGAAGGCCGGTCAGGGCTGGTTTCTTTGTCTGTTGAACGCTGTTTTGGTCTCAGTTGCAGTGTTTTGGCAATATCTTACATAGAGATGTCTGCCTTCTCTCCATTATAATGAAAGGAGATGGTACTCGTATCACTCGACCATATTCACACAGCGGCAATTTTCCCCTCAGGAAACATTACGCTCAGGGTGGGAAGCTCTAATGTTGTACTACTGTGCTCCAAATTGCAAGCTGTGTCACCTAAACGCAGGGAATCTGACAAATAATTATTATTTCACAGCTTCCCAATTGATCCGCAACTGAAAAGACAATGGGTAGTGAAAATCCGGAGGGACAGCAGGCAATTTTTCAATGACCCATTAGCTTAAATAGGATAGGAAATAGGCTTAAAGTAGCGTAACGTTGAATGTAATGAAACGGTAATGCTAGCTAGGAAGTGGTTGAATGCTATCGTTAGCTAATGGGTTATCCAATATGTTGTTTTACCTCAAAATATGGCCTGATGTCCCTCCAGATTTTCATTGTCCGATAACTTTTCAGTTGCTAATCAACTGGTAGATGATGAAATGATAACAATATGTCAGATTATACAACCTGCAACCTATGACAGAGCAGCATAACATTATCCAGCATTCAAGCTCCCCACCTTGAGTACAACGTCAGAGGAAAATGGCCGCCGTGCGAATAGGGTCAATGGCATCCTCGGCTGAGCTCATACTTGTTAACCTTTGGGCTCTCAAAAATAGGGAGAATTTTGAAACCAAACTTGGGTTTTGGGGTCCAACCCCCAAAAAATGTGAGATTCAAGGACTGTCCCGTGTTAGTCAGCCTCTCAGTGGGAACTGACGTAGATTTTACAGCCTCTTCCCTTTAAAACTTTATATAAGAAACAGGAATTCTTCTCTCCAGGGCGTCTGAAATTTTAAACAATCTGTCTCTTCTCCATTTCTCTGTCCATCTCTTACTCACAGAGGAGGACGAGGCGCAACAGTACAGCAGACTACGCACTGTACCGGCCAGAAACTGGTTATGATAACTAAAAGGGGAAAATAAGGGTGAAAAATTGCCAGAGATACGAGAGAATTGTGACCCTGGGAGGAAAATGGGAGAGGGCAAAGTAAAACAGGAGTCTCTCCCGGGAAAATCGGGAGGGTTGGCAAGTATGGCTGAGCTGTAGCTTAGTTAGCATAATATACTTAGCCTCCTCATCCATAAGTAGATGAAAAGAATATGAAACTGCTCACAGCAAGGTCTGTGGATTATCTTTAATAACCGGTCATGACTTCTGTGAAGAGACATTGCTGTTGAGTTTTTTTAAATATAGCTTATCTTTCTGACCCCTAGAGCTTGATAAGCTGAGTGCCATCTAACTCCATTATAATTCAAAAGAAGGCAGCAGACATCTCGACAGCTGTTATCTCCAAAATTCTGCAACTCACACTAAAACAGGCAAGATGGATAAGTAGCACCAGTATTTTAGATTTTGGGGTGAACTTTTTCTTTAAAGGGCCCTTTAGAAAACACAAGGTAGGTTCAAACATGTGGATCAAATGAACACTGTCAGGAAACCTGAGATAAATGTTTCTCTGCATGCTACGCTGCAGTTTTTTGTTTTAATGAGATATTTTCCAGTAAGTTTGAAGCTTCTGGATGGTGTCGAATCATTTCAGCTGCCAAAACCATTTACTCAAAATGGTGAGTGAAAGCAGGGTTTGAGGAGGGATGAACAGATAAGGAAAGTTAGATGATAGCACCATCACCTCCTGCATTGCATTGTATAACATGGCTCTATGGCCGGGCTTCAGCTCAGTTAGCAGCGTTCTCCAGCACTGGCAGTGGGCAGCTTCAGTGATCTCAGGCCACTGGAGGTCTCTGAGCACAGCGGGGGAGAGACCAGAGTGTAATGGCTTCAGTCTGCACAGTTTTTCCATGGTGAGCTGGCAGGGAGAGAGAAGCACGGTGGTGAAAGTGCAGCTGGCTGGAACTCAGCAAAAATATTTTGAAAATGTCTACTTACAGTGGTGTCCTTTGATATCTTGGAGAACATTTGAAAAGCCTGAGGAGAAAAAATTGCGAGTGGGCGTACGAAAATACACAAGTGTTGGCATTTTAAGACAGTTTGATACCTGGGGGTGAAGGTCACATGTTTAATCAGTGTTCAGCCTCGTTTTTCTTGAGAAATTTGGTAGCTAATAAATTGTAGATCTACAGTTATGACAAAAAACCCTGCAGTACATATTAAAGGTTGTGAAAAATGCATCATGATTACTTCTTACTGAAAACATTTATTATTGCCTCATCTTTTTCAGCCACATTTGGAAACTTTCATTTAAAAGCACTTCATTTGAACAGGTTCACAATTTCATGGTAAGTAGGTGGTAATGACTGACTTTTTTGTTGACTTTTTTTAAATTACCCCCTAATTACCATTATAATTACCTCAAAACTGATCTAAAATGACCCCAACATGATTTAATAATATTCTGCTTTTTTCCAACAAGCAGTTCATAAATAGCTGGTTATTTATTTCATACACTTTCAGGAAACCTCCAGCTAGTTTCTGTCTAACTTCTCCACAGCAGACCAGTAAATTATTGTAAGTTGTTGCAGCTAAATTACAACAACGAACTTGAATATTCAATAATAATAATAAAGGCCTGATTTTTTTGTTATTATTATTTCCAGGTAGTTATTGTGGTAAATTGGCAGCATTTTCAAAGAAATTTCAAATATGTTCCTTGGTAAATACATCTTGCTTACCATGAAATTTGAGGATGTGTAAAATGACGTTTTGCCAAGATTACTTTCTACAAAATGCTGGAGAACATTTAACAACTGCGCCCAAGAGGTAACAAATAAATTCCCTACTGACCTGGGCTGGAGAATATCTGTGTAACCCTGGTTGTGACAGGATTTCCAGGAGTTGTTGTGAGGGGAGTGACAGCAGGAAGGAAGCTCCTAACTGAGGTAACAGACCAGTGAAGGCAGACAGGTCTGAAGGATCCATGCTGCTGACATTCAGCTTCTGAACGGCTGGTATCAACCAAGAGGACAACTGTCCATCACACACAAATCAGCCCAGTTAGTCAAACATTGGTGGAAGAGCACAGTGAGAAAAAATGATGAGGATGTCAGTGGTTTAAAGAAGATTTACTGAACAGGTAGTGCTTACCCTGCCGCTGTCACTGATGAAGCCCTTGGACATGCACTGAGCCAGCTGCTGCCAGAGAGCTAAAGACGCAGCTGAGTCCTGAAGAAATGAACCCAGGTCCACTGGATCCAGGTAACATGTGAGGACTCCTAACCTGCAAACAGAATTTGATTTCCTCTATAAAACCACACAAATCAATACATAAACAAACTATGATCTAACTTGTCAATGCCAATCAGTCACAATCTTGTATATCAATAAATAATCTCCCTTAGAGGTCATGTCGTCAGGACAGGAACAGCTTTGTGAAGTGTGCTCTCAGTTGATTAAACTTGTTCATAGTACCGAACGAAAAGCAACAGTGAACGCAGGAGCTCTGTATGTGAACAATGTTGGATAACTCTTCTGTTCAGCACTTCTAAGAGATCATAAATAAAGACAGACAAACATGAACATTAACTGAAGGTATCTCAGTCCCACCTCAGAATGTTATCACTGGTCAGGTTCTTCTTCTTGTTGAAGAGGGTCCGGAGCACGTGGCGCCCCCGGACACCATCCAGACTGCCGTTGCCTAGAAACTCTATCAGGGGAGTGAGCTAAAGAAGACAACAGATTAAAAGTTAGAACAAGCTAAAAACAAAAATCACAGATTAGTGACAAATTAAAGAAATTAGAATTAAGACCAGTGGTTGGAGTTTATTTAAGAAATAAATGCTATGTGGACCCGGACCTTAGACATTTGTGTGAAATGTTGTCATAATTAGCATATTGATTCTTGAGTTATGTTCACAGAACATGTTATGTGAAGTCACAGTGACCTTTGACCTTTGACCACCAAATTCGAATCAGTTCATCCGTGAGTTCAAGTTGTTGCTTTCTTCCCAATGTGAAGAAATTCCTTCAAGGCTTTCATAAGATATCGGGTTTACAAGACTGGGATGGACAGATGGACAGACAACTCCAAAACATAATGCCTCCAGCCACGGTGGTGGTGGTGGAGGAGCACCTAAATCTCCTATAAGCCCTTAACTGAAATGAGATCTGATGACTGTGAAGGCCATAAAACCCTCCTGTGGTCTTTACGACTCGCATGGAAGTATCCCGACTCATGTATTTAGGTTTTTCCCTTAATTTGACATCTGTACATATGTAAGATCCCCAATCCATGGCCTGAATAATCACCTGATCATGTCTGTGATGACTAACATCTATGAAAGAGATACAGCAATTATGTTAAGACTTTCAAAATTAGCAGATCGGCCTCTTACCTGCTGTGATGTCAGCTGCTGAAAATGACTGACTGGGAGGTAAGGTAGAAGTGGGAGGATGGAACTGAGAAAGTACGGTGGCCACGTAGGGACATCACCCAGCACACTCGACTGCAGGAGTCGTTTTACAAAGGCCTTTTTCTGGAGCGACTTCATCCCTGAGCTGTGATCACGAATGGCTGTCAACCTGGAGAGCAACACAGATGCTGTTACCGACAGGAAAAGTTACTGTGTATTAAACTTAACACGATCGCTTCGTAGGTCAGCAACTCACACGCTGTCGTTGACTATCAGGGAGGCTGGGAAGCTCATGATGTCAGAGACCGACATGAAGGGAATGAACTGAGACAGGTCGACGAACAGTTCTGGGGTCACTCGGGGGAACTTATGGATGAAAGCAGCGGTCATTGTTTCCATGGCCTGCAGCTCTTTTTGAGAGGCCTGACAGAGAAAACAATAGAGCAGGACAGAAACTGATGTGTATTCAGTCTGGCCCTCTTTAACTATGCATGGGCCGTGACATAGATTCAAGTAAAATAGAGACAGCACAGGAGAGTGTGAACAGAACTATAGGCATAGAGGCACAGTACATTGTAAAAAGATCTTATATCTGCAAAATGTGCTTCATAAAAAGTGTCACTTGTAGACCATATTCACGCAGCGGCCATTTTACCTTGATGTCACGTTCAGGGTGGGAAGCTTGAATGCTGGGATGATGCCGCTGTTTTGTATATTGCAAGTCATATAAATGTAGGGAATCTTACAAAATGATATTATTTCACCATTTCCCCATTAATAAGCAACTGATGAGAGGATAGTAAAGACCTCGAGGGACAACTATTAGCTTCTGTTAGACTGTGGCTAACATTAGCATTAAACCACTTCCTAGCTAACGACACTGCTTGATAATCTTACATTATACAGCAAGAAAGGCATTGATTAATTCTAAAATATCAGCACACAGCTTGTAATGTAATGCACAGCCAATAATGTGTACATCCCGCACTGTCACGAGTGTCTCCGCAGCTGATATCTCCAAAACTCAGCATCTCACATCAAAACAATCTAGATGGATAAGCAGCCCTACAGGTGAGAGTTAAAATATGTATTTTATGATTTGGGGGTGAACTGTCCCTTTAAGAACAAACCTGGTCGGTTTCAACATGTAGCTGGTCCCAACTCTGATGCATATGTGAGAGGAATCTCTTCACAGCATCTTTTTCTGCAGACATCACAAGCGTGCGAATGCTGTCTCTTGGCATCTGGAGGTACTCCTGGTGAGATAAAGTGGTTCCCCTCAGTGTAAAGTTCAGTGAGCTGATCTGAAAGATTGAAATGTGAATGTAGCTGCACAGGCCGGTACCTGCAGCAGAACCCTGAGAGCAGATGAGTTGTCGTCCCGCTGGATGAGGTCCCACAAGACGGGCTGGTGTAACAGCAGAAACAAGTTATTCACTCTCTATCTGAGTGTGTGTGTGTGTGTGTGTGTGTGTGTGTGTGTGTGTGTGTGTGTGTGTGTGTGTGTGTGTCACTCAGCCATCTTACACTGAAGCAACTCAGCAGGTCCTCTTTGAGTGTGGCGTTCCTCTCTCTGCGGAGGAAGACTCCCACAGTTTGAAGGACGCTCATGGAGGCCTCTGGCTGCAGTGCAGCCCAGGAGGTGTTGTCGAGGAGAGTGGAGAGGAGGATGGCCTGGCCCAAACCTTGCCTCGCCTCTCTTTCCCCCTCGTCCAATCCCGAAGAGAGGCCCACCATGAAGTCCAGGACACGCAACACATATCCCAGCGCCACTAAAAACCCTTCACGCTCCCCTCCCTCCACCTCACACACACTCAGCTTGTGTACGACTTCCACCAGCAGCGGAGCCGGGTCCACACACAGTTGTGAGGTGTCAAACTCATACGGCGCTGGGAGCATGTCAAAAAACCTCTGCAGCAGACACTTCCTGCCCTCCAGCTCTGCCTGCAGATCAGCACAGAAATCAGCAAACTGAGGCATTGATCTCAGGAGTCGATGGTAGAGTGTGGCGTTCAGACAGATATACTCTCTCAATCCATGTGTCTGCCCACAGAGCTCCAAAAGAGTGGAGTTAGTGAAATGATGCACAGCCCAGTCCTTGTACTGGCAAGTCTCCTCAATGGTGTCAACATGGGAGAGGTTTTGTATTTTGGAGCAGTAAGCAGCGGCCCAGCTGCCCTCTGGCAAGGACTGGTGCGAGTCCAGGGACTCTCTCCCACACAAAGCTGAGATCAGGACGGAGTTGTTGGGTAGAAAGCAATGTCTAAAAGTCTGGGCACTGAGAGACCTGCTGCCCAACTGGGCCAGACAGTTCTCGTCGAGTTCTGGACTTTCTATCGGCTCGACCGACAGCTGCACACACAGCTCGTCTATGCTTGTCTGGTTAAAAAAATGGTAGTCCTTTGTCAAGGCAGCCTGCAAATAGTAAAGTAAGCATAAGTTAAAATGAAGTAAAGGGACCAACAGATGCAACAGACATTTAGCAAAAAGTTCCCGGAAAACACTGCAAGCAATTCATTACCTGATGTGCTCTCTGCAGCCAGAAAGAAGAGTTGGCACACACCGTGTTGTTGAATTCATGGGCGAAGAACTCACTGCAGACATGAACCCAAAGGAAGTCCTCTTCAGCAGCAGACAGGTACCAAGCCGCATCCGAGCACGTGGCGTGCAGGTCGAGCCCCATCTGGGCCACTGCGGGATCAACTGAGCCGTTCTCCCCTTCAAACAGTTTGCAGTAGAGGAAGACAGTGAAGTTGGAGACGCCTGTCAAGCCCGGGATCGACTCGTTACACGCCGCCTCTAGGATTTCTATTGAGGTGGAGAACTCCATCTCTTTCTGCAGGTCGATGCTCTCTCTAGTTTTCCCTGTTTGTGGCTGGTTGAACTGCGAGCGACCAGGTGCGGTGGAGAGTTCATGAAGGCGGTTTTGTTTGGAGGTTGATCTTGAAGAGGGGGCTGTTTTTGATCTCACTTCATCTCCTTCAGTGGAGGGGCAGGACAGGAATGGGAGTGAGCTCGGGAGACCCTGGGACATCACGCCCAAAGCCTGAGTGTTCCACGTCACGTTATTTCTTATCCCCCTACATGTGCATGGACAGAACAGTGGTATAATTCTGTTTTTGCGAACAATTTACTGTCAGACGTGGTCATATTCCTAAAATATCTTACCATAAGATCAGTTGTCTCAGGTCGCCTTCAAAGAGACAAACAAAAAGCAAATATTAACAGAAAATCAAAGTGTATGAGTGGTGGAAAAAGCAAGTGGAGACTCCTATAGTACGTGCCTGATGTAACAGCGCAGCTCAGCTAACAATGCCCAAGATATAATGTTACTGACATCAATGAGAGGATAAAGAGATTAGCCGGGCTAACAACAGATGCTTTCATCGGCCAGGATGATTACAAAGATTTTAAAGCAGTGGCAGTCACTGTCACTGTCTCTCCTGGATCCTTCAGGTGAAACCAGGGCCAAACTCAGGAGGCTGTTAACAAGGGTTTATCTTGGATGAACAACGTTAAATGCAATATAAATAATGCATGATTTACTTCTTTACATAAAATATGTTTGAACTGACATGTTGTTTAATTAATAAGGTATTAAAACTTATAATATCATTGCTTATCTCAGAGTCATCTTCTGAAGCAAAGCTTCCAAATGTGAGAGTGCATCTACACACAGCAGCATCTGCCACGTGAACTATGGCTGGAAGCTGCTCTTTCTTAAATATATACTGATTATATAGTCAGCTTGTGTGTATGACTGTATGTAACTTTTAACACTTTTCAAGTCAGCTTTCTGTCCAAGGTTAAAGAGTTAATAGCTGTCTGATTGTGCAAATATCCTGTGAAGCCAACTGCTCAACATACTCACCAACAGAGCACCGGCCCTGAATGTTGGGCTGTGGCACGTCCACCAGAGTGCTGACATCATCAAGCAGCGCCATGGTTACTCGTGACACTTTTTTCCTCAGGTTGTCGTAGACAGAACTACCCACCCTGTGCAGGAGGCCCCTCCTCAGCCCGTCTAAACTCTGCACCAGAGCTAGATTTTTCTGTGCCAGGTGGCCACCTCGCTCTCCTCCGCCTGAGCGCGACAACGCCTGTAGGAGTAAACTTTGCATGAAGTCCGGATCATCCTCTGTCGCCATCATGTCATCCATAGATGCATTTACAGAAAAGCCATCCTGCCTCAAGGCCTCAGGAGGCATGCTGAAGGGCTTAAAGCGTCCAAAGGCACTTGAGCCTTTACTGTGTTCAGCACCTTCCCCTGCTGGATGTAAACTGACCACAGGCTTCCAGTTGCGGGTTTCGAGGAAACGCAGCAGCTGCTGAAGCCAGCTAACATTGAAGGCACAGTCACTACGACCCTTGAGAGCACAGATAAAGCCCTGCAGGCCTGCGCTGGCCTGGCCATAAGTCCCACTGATCAGAGCCTGAAGCGAAGCTTCCAGCACAGCGCTCACTGTCCTCCAGTTCTGAGACAAGTAAGTCAAGAGGGGCCTGTTGGGCTGACGCTCTGATAGACTGAGCAGACTCTGCAGCAGCCCCAGGAGCCAGTCCCAGTGAGGGCTGCCCCTCAGGGACAAAAACCAGTCCTGCACTCTGACGCTGGGTCGTGGTGGCACCCGGCCATTCCACTGGTTCAGCGCAGCACTCCCTTCAGACTGGAGAAAGAAATGCAGCACCTTCTCCCACAGATGATCCTCATCTGGCTCGGCTGGTGCCTCCTCCAGCTCAGCACCCATCTCTTGGAGGTACAGAGAGATGTTGTAGAGGAAGCCAGACAGACGGTGCCTGTCAATTGGCTTGTTTAAAGAAGGCAGGTTCTTGTTTGGAAAAAGTGTTTTCAGGCTCCCCATGATATTCCTCACCCAAGGGTGCACAGGCTGCTCCTTGTTTGTTTCTGGAGGAGCTTTCTGAGGACTCCAACCACTTCCTGTACTCCATTTTGAAATGATCTCCTTAAGAATGGCGTTTCTGCTGTCCTCTTTACCACCTCCTGAAAGAGTCCCATTAGAGGCAGCATCATGTATTAAATATGTTTTTAATAAACACACAAATATTGTATTTAGCAACATGATTTCTGGGGGTGCACTCACCTGTGTTCTCTGGGGATCCTTGTCCCAGTAAAACAGCGCAAAGTATGATGCTTGTGAATCGAAGAGTGACCATCCCTGGCCCTTTCTCTGCCATCTTCATCTCATGCCAGTCACATCTTTGTCCTCATCCTGTTTTTCCTATTGATTTCACAACACCTCGTGTTTAAACAGATGCTGCTTTTTTTATTTTCATTGATGAGATGGACTCAAGGAGTAAAGTATCTTGGCGGAGAGGGCGCATTAAACCTTAATGACTAGCTCCCACATCACCTTACCACTTTCACTGCATGGTCACTGAAACAAGTATCATGTACTTAACTTATAAAAACTGTAAGAAAACTGGGTCCACATGTGATGCTGGAAAGTGTGACCAAAGACAGGTTATGAGTGTGAGAAAAGATATTCAAATACACAGTTAAACACAAACTTCTGATTCTTAAAGAGATCAATTTTACAAATATAAGGATACATCCTGTTTAAAGCATTTTTTGTTAATTTTACCAACAGTAATGAGAATTCAAGGACCAAAATTCAGAACTCACCAGCAGTTACAATCCATTTATTCAAGTATCCCTTCAAGTTTTTGCCAGCATCTCTAACTTGGCCGTGTCAACACACTCGGAGCTGACCTCTTTCTGAGTGCCACTCTCTGTTTCACCATCACTCTGACTTTCTCTACCTTTCACTCTCTCCTCCTGCACCCCTCCCACCTGTGTCCTCTATCCCTCTCTTTGCTTTTAGCTGTGTTATTGTCTCTGGGGCTTAAGAGTTGATGCATGGCTTCATATTTCAGTCTATCCTGTGATGCTGCAGTGTGTTTGTGAGCTTTTTTCTATGACAATGCACAGAAAAAAAAGAGAGAGAGCTGTATGGTTAGACTCGTATGTACTCTATCCTTTTTGGATGTGCTATATGTTGTGTTCCTAGTTCAGTATTTTGGATCATCAAGAGGCCACAGGAAGGACACAGCACTCAGCTAGGTGCTCAAACAAGGTGAAAATCTGGATCATGTTAATCACACCCAGGATATCTATCCCATTCTCTAACTGTCTGATGTCTCCCACTGACTGATTCCCCATTGAGTCGTCTCTCAGCTGGGACTCATCTCGTGACTCTGGGTTTGTTGGGGGTGTAGTCTTACCGACGAGGCCGGGCCAGCGGGACTGTGCAGGCTGTCACTGTTTAGACACAGTTATCCCCTCGGTCAGGCGTACTCACAATTGAGCCCTGTGCAAGGGCACGGCAGCCGGCTCCCCAGAGTCAGACCACTGTCTGCAGGCCCTGAAACCCTAGAGGACTGAGTGAAAGGACCACCCCCTCCATCCACCTGCCTTAGCTGTATGATACTGTGGCCTGCACAGGGACAATAACTTCCTCCTGTATTATTGATACGGCAGGGAACAGCGATCACTCAGTGCAGCAGGGCTCGATTCGCCACAGGAATATTCAATGAGAAACTGGATCCACCCCATACGTTCCTCCTGTCTCCGCTGGAAACTCAGGCATGGCAGAAATCAGCTGGTGAAACTCACTGTTGAGATTGGAATACTTGGTTTGAGTCCAACTTTCAGCCCCATCTTCGCCTGGAAAAGTAGAAGCAGAAATACCTCAAATTACCCCCAAACTGAGTTGGATTTTTCTATAATCTACTGACATTAGAAGCTGAAGAACTGATTTCACTTGTTTTAAGCATGATGGATTTATTTAAATTGCACCTAATCAGCTGTGTAAGAAGTATTTAGAGCCTTTACTTAAGTTAAAGTAGCAATACAGCAGGGTCCAAACACTCTGTAACAAGTAAAAGTCCTGTATTCAAAGTTAAAGTAGAAAAGTATTAGCATGAAAGTATAGTTAGTGCCTTTAATACCTAAAGTTATTGGCCCATTTCAGAATCATACTGGAATGTATTTACTGATTCATTCATGTGCACGCCACTTTAAAGGTGCAATATGTACAAATTGGCCGCCTGTTGAATTCATACTCACAAATAGGGAGCGACATATCAAAGTAACCACCAACTGCTGCCAACTTTAGCTGCCGTTACCAAGTTAGCTCAGTTAGCTGTGTAGCTAACAGTGCAGACAGCGATGCAGAACATGCTTTGCAACACAATGCATATAAGATCATTTTGGGAATGTTTTAATGATTTTTAACCAGAATTCTTACATATTTAACCTTTAATGTTGAAGCTGGTGCTTATTTTAATTGTTTTACATTCATGCTGAGCCTAATCTAATAATAGAGAATCATTTATTATCTTATTTATATTTTATTATATGAGCTAAGTCGGCAAAGTAACTTGTTACTAAAGGTTTAAAATAAATGTAGTGGAGTACAAAGTACAATATTTGCCTTCAAAATATAATGGAGTAGAAGTAGAAAGTAACATCACATGGAAATTACTCAAGAAAAACAAACTACATCAAAATTGTACAGCACTTGAGTAACTTAGTTACATTCGACAACTGCAGCTAACAGAAATGTGTGGATATCAAAGAGAGGTTTTTTGTCTTTTTCAAAACATTTATATATTTTTTTATTAACAAATGTAAATATATAGACACACAAAAAGTGATCTAAAAGACTAAATGTTTTTCAATACATATTCTTACATCTATCAAGGAACCCTAAACTTAAACCCTAAACTAAAACAAATGATTTATTTAACCAAAATGATTCAATTGGGTATTATTTCTAATGCTCTGATTGGCAACCATTACTGCTATTCTTAGAAATGTTTGGATTTATAGGCCTGAGGCTTGTCATTTTATAAGAATCCATTAAAAAGAACAACAGGGGGGGGAAATGTTCCACTTCTGGAGCAGACGAGTGCTGCCTGTCTCGTGGTGAGTATACTCTATCAATCTCATTAGACTGTAATTGCCAGCACTTAGTGTTAAATGTCAAATTAACATTTTAGTCTCATTTTCTGCATGAATTAATCTTCAGAGCCAGTAAGATTAAGTAGATTGTTATGAAGATCATCCACTTTAACTCTCATATCAGACAACAAATTAATCTGGTGTGTTTTGTTTGTTTGTTATATTTGTGTCACCTAATGTTGAGAATTACCTCTTCTGTAGTTTTCTTGTGTTGCAGAGTGACATCAAGGCCATAATCATCAAGTCCATTGATTCTGAGTATCCAAACACCAAAATATCAAATCAACCCCAATAATTTGTTATTATTATATAGCTATTATTTACAGAACGAATTATAAAAAGACTAGAATAGACTTCAACTTTATTACATGTATTATACTGTATGTCCTCATAGCTGGCTATAAAACCAACACTTTCAAAGAATAGACAGTTTGCACAACTGGCCTCAACAGAGCCGATTCTCTGCATCAGTAAAATGCTACTACTATTAGGTCACATCATTGAAATACATTAACTGCTCTTTAAAGATAAAGGTCACGCTGAACTACAAAAGGCTGTTCTTCAACCAGATCCTGACCAGCCTGAGAGAAGGAAGCTCTGGAGCTGCAAAGCTTGGTGTTAGAAGCTTATCCTTATTAAAGCTGCAATAACACTGTCTTAACTTCTCAATTCTTTATTCACGAACAATGACATGAACATACATATTTTAAAAGGACGCCCCATTGTGCTTTACAAAGAGAAAACAGCAGAACATAAAAGAAATATTTAATTATTAAAATCACACAAACACACACAGAAACATCATCTTTCTTCTTGAAGCTGTGTGAAAGACATTAATGAATCTACAGTGTATATAATAAGGCCTTCAATTCCCTTTATGCTGATAAATAGGATACAGACATTATTACTACAAAGAAAAAAATGAACAACTCTTTCCCTGCACAGGTCTTCATCCCTCTCCATGCAGGGATGGATTAATGAACAGGCCTACCTGGCTCAGGTCCAGGTGGTAAGGTGGTCAGAGGCCTCTTTATGAGGTTATTACACATTCTTTGTTGGAAAGTCAAAAAAGCTCAGTGAAAAGTAGGGGTACTTGTATGGCCCCTAACCATGTTTTGAGATAATTTTGTTGAATTTTCACAACATAATACGGTAGCACATTGCATTCAGCCCAACATTATAGTTTCACAGTTTGGGAAAGGTTTAGACAGCCTCTCTTTATCTCTAGCAATGGTAACAGCAACATATGGGAGTTACAGTATGGTTAACGACCAGAAAGTTGCTCAATGATATTCAAAATGAGACAAATTATATCACAATTTGTCCACGTCTCCATGCCATGTCAAAGCTGTTTCTAGTGTGGTATGACTCATGCTTTCTTTTCCTTAGTAGGTGGACAGTGACACCTGTTGTCAAGTCACACGACACACGACAAATACCATTAACAGAAGAAAATCCCTTCCAGTGTACAGTATATAGTGCTGAATGAAGCAAGTGGCTGCATGTTGACACACCAGTATGGTTTGAAATAGTAACCTAACACCACTGCACTCCAGATTTGTTCTGTTGCTCCAAGTCAAATTTGTTTTTTTGTTAAGCTTCTTTAAAATCATACTTAAATGTATTTAATTCGATATTCACTTATTTTCTCTATTTCAATATAAATCTTAACAGCAACAGCAAAACAGAAATATGTGACACACTTAAGATCTATTTGCTAAATGATGATTCAAAAAATGATAAATAATAAACTACTTCAAATGGAGAAGACAGCTGAAGTTACACATTTTGTTAGTAGATCCTGTGTTGTTCCTGAGAACCGTCAGATGGGAAAGATCTTAAGGCTGAAATAATTAGCCTAAAAGCAATACAACCTTTTTATCCGTTACATGAGAACTTTAAACCCTATTTTCTTAACGTCACTGTCCCTGTAGTTACTGATCTCTGCCTCTGGAGGGCAGCCTGAATCAGGACCATGAAGGACCTTTTACTCGAAACTGCCCTGGTTGCACTTCCACAATTACAAGATGCAGAGAGAAAACAATATTTCATGTTAATATTTGTGTTACTAAAGATCAATGTGTGAGCAACATGTCAGATTCTCATGAGATCAGATGCATACAAAGAGAGATTTGCACTAAATACTTCAGTCTTTCATTTCATTTGATTCTCATTTAGGGGAAAACGAAAAGATGAAGGACTTGTTCCAGACTTTTCCCAGCTACACTGCTGTCAGAGGTCTTCACACAGCACCTCCACAGGGACACCAAGTGACCTCTGCTTTGCTTCAAAGGCCAGGAGCAAATCCTTGCGGGCCTGCCGGATACAAAGTTGTTTCATATACAAGTATGAATGTTACTGCACAAATAAACTACATAAACAGATTGAACATCATCATTTGTTCAGGAAGTAAATGAACTACTAACCTTGGAAATCTGAGCTTTTTTACATTGTAAGTTCTTGATGTTATTGTTACTGGAGTCAAGATTTTGCTACAAACAAAAAACAAGTTTCTTTAGTCTCATACAAACAGTAGGACAATGTGCATTAAACATACACTGTACCTTACAAAAGGAGGATATACAACAGTACCTCAACTTTGTTTGTGACCCCACCGAGGGCAGTTTGGTCCATGTTAGAAGCAGAAAGCACCAAGTTCAGCTGAGCCTGTGTCTTCTCCAGACGGTCTGTCAGAGCGTTCAGCTGCCTTTCCAGCAGCTCGCTCTCCACACTCGCTCTCTGCTGCATCTTCTGAATATTCAGAGTGAACGTCTCGTACAGCTGGTCCCTTTCCAGCTGAAGCTGCGTCACATGTACACAGGAGCACATGAGCATGTGCAGAAACAGATGCAAGAACGTTCACATAAATACCCAAACATACACAAGGAATATGGCTCACATCCAGGGTGCAAATGAATCAAGATAGCATTCGACTTTACCTTGCTGAATTTCTGTTCCAGTGCCTCGTGTTCCCATTTCAGATCATTTAGCTGCTTTTTCTTGATCTTTTCACCGGAGTCCTGTCAAAAACAGTGTCACAGCTTAACATCGTGCCTTTGTACAGTATGCACCAAGTCAGTTACTGAGACACATGCTCAGAAGGCAGCACTTAAGGCACTGGTAGCAACAGATAGTAGTGCGCAATTTGCAACAGTAAACTCAGCTTAAAAAATCCACATAGACACCAACTCTTGTCACTCCTTTGTAGCTCAATTTTTTCTCTTTTTCAGCGTTTTCCTCCAAGGCTTTCGAGAGAAGCTTAGTGAGACGTTTGTTATCCTGCAAGACAGGGACCAGGTCCTTTTTCCTCTGCTCCTGTTTCATCGTCATGTCCTCTATTTGTTTCTAAGAAAAGCCAATAAAACATGATTGGATCAAAACAAGTGATTCAACAACTTGTCATACATAGTCAATGATTTTGAGTTACATTTCTACGTTTTATATATTTTTTGAATCAGATATCAAAATTGATTATCAATCTTATGAAGAAATACATCATCTTGGAGGGTGTGATGGGCTTTTTCTCCCCATTTTAAATACTAAACACAAACATCTCAAATATATTTGGTGTCAATTTAATACCTTAGCTGAACCATTCACCATTTCCATATCCTGGTGCATTTGCTTTACAAGTTCATCAGCGTCGCTGAGAGCTTTGCAGTGGTCTTCATGAAGAGCGGCAATGTAGCTGTTCCAGTGATCCTCTCCCTCACTGATCTTGTTTTTCCCCATGTTGTCATGCTCTTGTAGCAGCAGCTCCAACTTTTTCGCATACTTGGCTTTAATTTCTACACAAATAGCAACACAGTTATGGCTCCCGATTTAGATTTGGATCGTATAGGGTGATGAATTCAACTTAAAGTGTGATGAGTTATTTACCTGCGAGCTGCTTCTCCCAGGTGTCTCTTGTTTTAGACATTTCTTCATCATGTTTCTGTTGAGACAACAAACAAACTGGTGTTTGCAGCATTGATGCTAACTTGTGGAAAATACATCAGGTAAAAGAGAAACATTTAATCCACAGATCTTTAATTTTACGGGAAAAAATGATTAGGTGTGAACTACAAACCAGCTCAAGCTCCTTGACAATGTCTTCAATGTCGAGCTCCTGCCAGTCTACCATGATGGCCTTCATTTCCTTATGAAGCTCAGCATCCAATTGTTCTTGCTCTTTCTGCACGAGCTCAGTGGAGACCAAACCATCTGCTTTCAACTCAGAGATTGTGTTCTCCTTTTCACAAAGTAGGTGCTTCATCTTCTGCTTATACACCTAGTGGGGAAAAATAAATCAAATGTGCAATATAAAATTAATTCAGCCATTAGATCTGTCCCTGGATAATCTATCCATGCCAGCGAATGTGCCAAAAGTCTGGTGAGCATTCCAATGGTTATGGGTAAGAGTGCAGGCAAGTATACAGGGTCACCTAAGTGGGCAACAGAAGGCATCCCCAATACTTTTTTTTCCTTTTCCTTTCCTTTTCCTTTTCCTTTATCAGTATATCTCCAAAATCCCAACTTTTCCCAAAAGTAATTAAAAACAGCCATCTTTTATGTGGATGACAATAGAGTTGTGACATTATCCGTAAAAGTAAAGAGATTAGAAATGTATTTCTCAATTTGTGGAGAAGCCTTTCAGCAATCTGTGATTCACAACAAAACAGTATGTAAAGACCCCCTCCATTGAAAATCAAGTTTTAAACCTTGCTAACCTGTAAAAATCGTGTTTCTTATTATGCAAGACATGTAATGAGCAAAATAACCAGTCAACACCATGGCTGAGCATTTCTGCTTTAGAACTGCCGTTTACCAAGGACAGTCTAAAAAAACAGATTCAGACAGCCAGTGTTTCATATGTCACAAACCTAAGGAACCAGTCCCATCAACGTGCGCGGTGGGGCATTCCATCTCATTAACATAACGTTGCTGGGAAACTAGCTGTACTCAGAAGAAATCAGGTGTGCAAAGGATACACTATTTGTGTTCTCATTCAGTCAAAAGAGGTTGAATACATTACCTGCATTTGAAGGGCCTTTATAAGGGCACATATTCTCAATTATTTACTCTATTTACTTGGGAAAGTGTAGCCTGTGAGTTTGGGTGTAGTATACCTGTGTATTAGACTTACCCTGATATCTACTTGGTGGCGGCGCTCATCCTCCTCTATGTCCTTATCTAAATTTTTCCGCTCAGCCTTCATCTCCTCCAGCTGTCTGTTTGTGATCTCCCAAAAGGTGTGGATCTTGTCCCTCTCCAGCTGAAAGTAGTTTCTCTCCTCCCTCTCTCGATCCAACTCCTCTCGAAGGCGCACAATGTGCTCTTCCAGCTAAAATTAAAATGTGTGTTCAGTGTGGGAATATTTGAAGCAGGCGATGTATATGTCTTCTGTGGCTCTGGAGAAAAAGTCTATGAAAATTATTCCAGTGATGTCTTTTAGGCCATCAGGGCATGAGGTAAGAGACTACAAATTTGTAATTAAAGTCTACATCAACAACTGGGTGGTTGAAGCTTAACAGGCATTATAACAGGCAGAGGAGCTCTAATGAAAAGTTGCTCCCGGAGTATCCAGTGTTTTGAGACCTTGGCACATACCAGGAACCACAACTCAGGATGTCTCAGCCTATGCTGCATTTATTTTAACCATTCTTGTTTAAACTTGTCTCTCTGGGGTCCCCCAGCTGTATGGAAGTGAAATACAGACTTGATGAAATGCCCCTAGAGGAGGCAACCTTTCTTTCCTCCTGACATAAAATATCCAACCATCACTCCACACTTTCCAACACACATCACATTTAGCTCTGACCTGCTCCTTGGACATCTCCTCCTTGGTAAGGCCATCTATCAGTGTCGGCGTCCTTGCCTTTGCTGGCTTTTTACTTGAGCCTTTACTTTTGGGCGGCTGGACAAAGGTCAATATAATAGAGAAAAACGTTAAAACTGCTTCCTACTGGCAACCTAGAATGTTTCTTTAAGTTAGCATTTGTGGCAAAGTATCTAGTCCGGGTCTGTGACTCCCGTGAACGTAATGATAACAAATGAGAAGCACTTAATATCAAATATGAAATTCACACACCAAGACACTGACCGAACTGTAGCTGCTAGGAAGCTAACAGCAAACGTTAGCTATGTAACGTTTGTGTAGTTAGCTCAGTGTGAACCCACAAAGTTGTCATCGATTAATTTAAAGAACGTTTGACTCACCATTGTATATACTGCGCGAATAACACGCAGACACAGTCAGTGTTTCAATAGATTTGACGAGCTAGTATAAAATTATCTCGCACTTGAACTCAGAGAAGTCCTTCCACTTTTATCTCAACACCGCTGTCTCAAACATTTGTTGCCATAGCAACACCAGCACGCTGTCAAATCTGAGACGTAACGAAGACATGGCCCGCCCTACTCGGCTTCTGATTCGTTTAGATTTAGGCATGAGGAATGTGATTGGTCAGGGCTACAGCAATAAGCTACAAGTACAAAGGATGTAATAAGTGAAAGTAATCTCACAGAGCTGCTGGCATGACTGTAGATTCATAGTCTTTGATTCGCAAGTACTTAAGTGGATCTACAGTGGAAATTTCATGCGTCTGATATATATATATATATATATATATATGTATATATATATATATATATATATATATAAAAATATATAAATATATATATATTTAAAATCAAAACTGGGAAAATCGCAACAGCAGGCTGAGGGAAAATTCACGTGAGGGCAAGAATTCAACCTCAAACACATTAAAATCCAATCAATAGTCCTGTTATAAATACTTTAAGGCTTAGTTATTGTTGCTGACACTGTCAAAGAGGTCTTGATTGAACCGTGACGCTGCAGTTTGTAGTGTCGTAGTCGACTGCATGATATTGCAAGATGCTTTTAATAGTTTGCTTCTGAATATATGAATGAGGTGGAAACAAAATTCGAAATCATTTCTTTATTATTTGTTATAATCAAATAACTATGTAAAAACAGACAACTATGTACATTTCTGGATACAAAAAATATTTACTTTAGAAGTCTTAACACAGTAGTTCATGGTCAAACATTGAGCACAGGGATGTCAAAGAGGTCACAGAGGCCTTCACTCTCATCCAGGTTACAAGCGTAATCCTGTTCAGAAGGGGGCGGAGATAGACGGAGCAGCGGAGACAGAACTGAGAAGAAGAAGTAACACATGATGAACACAAATACACTGCAAGTAACAGTATGTGATAGACATGAAGTCCGAAAATAAAATGCGCTTACCTTCAGAGGTCAGGAGCTGTTTGATTAGATCTGCGTTCATCAGTTCTACATGATAAGGGAAGATATACTTAATCTTACATTCATATACAGTAAAACATACATAAGAGTTTAATGAACATAAATAATTAGGAAACTCAAGAAACAACAAGGTCCCTACCTTTGGTGGGCTGTAGAAGTTCCTCCAGTTCTTTTGATAAAGTTCGCACTGGAAAAAAGATTTTTAAAACGATCAATGTAAAAGCGGTCAGCACTGACAGAAACATGCACAAGGCAGGAACACATTATTGTATAAGCATATAAAAAATAACCAAAGATGCAGAGAAAAGACACTGCAAACTAGAAACCACTGATAATATACAACTGATAAACTGTTTTTATCAGTCACTGACGGAAGAGCTTGACGTCTGTGTTATCTCCAACTTAGTTCAGATAAGAAGCACTAGCCATGCTTTAATTTAACATTGCATTCACTTTTGATTTAGTAAGTTAAATGCATATATGTCACACATCTCATATTTATACTGTCCAGTTTACTGAATCTGGTTTCAGTCTGAAGTGTTCAATGCAACAGCATGTTTTGCTTGTTTCAAAAGAAAGCAGTACAGTAAGTGTGACGTTTTGTTCTTCATGACCTCTCAATTCAAGGCAAAGTCATTATCTCCGATCTAGAGTTTGGATCAATATGGCGAGGAGTCCAGCTGAAGCTAAAAGAGCGTGTGAGGTTTCTGCTTCAGTGGCTTATCAACAAAAACGCTCTTCAGAAACTGTACAAGCTAAAATACTCACATCCAGATGCCTCAGTTCTGTTTGACTCAGGGTTTCTAGCTGTTGATGACTCAAGACGCTGCATGTCCTCCATTGCCGTCCGTAGAAAACTGGGGCTATATCTGGTGTTAGCTGAAGGCTGATATGGTGTAAAACTGCTTTCTGTCACATCTGATGTGGACATGGCCAACTTGGCTTTTCGTAAAATGTCTTCAGGCGGTGGGACTGGCAGTACTACAGGAGCAGAGCTGACAGAGAGTTTGTTAAGAAGCACGACATCTATCGGCCCATTGATGCTTTTCAGGTGGATCTGGTACTTTGCCGGGCAGTTCTGGACCTGACAAAGATTTATGAACATAGTAAATCATCCTATAAGAAAGCCAAAAGGACAAAGTAACTCAGGTTCAGGTTCAGGTCACTTACAGCTTTAGGAATGGGAACATCTAGCTGTGTACCAGATGGTGCTCGTACTGCTAAAAGAGTGTGGCCTGGAGAAAGAGGAGAGAGAACATTTTTGGTTAAAACACAATAATTTAGTCAAGTCTTTGCATATTTTAAGAAAAAGTAAATTAAGTTTGTTTGCCTTTATTTTGAACAAAATGTTCTGTTAGCTGCTCTGGTGATCTAAGTGTCATTGTTAACTTCTACAGTAGTGTTTGTCCAGCTGTGTTGACATTACTCCAACTTGGAAAATACACTGACTTCCCAAAACAACAGCTGATTCTGAGCTGCAACCTAGTTTGATGAACTCCACATCTCTGTTATTCAGAGCTTAAAATTCTCCTGTAACACATTTCTTTGGAAAAATAAATCAATGAGGAATAAAGTATGTTGCTTGACACATTTACGTTTAAAAAATGATTTGTTATAATTTTGGATCTCTGAGTCTTCCTACTAAAAGAGCGATCATTGCAACTCAACAGGAGCAACGATGGGGGAGGAATGTGCTTAGAAGATATTTTTGAGGAGCACTAGGATGTCTTTCACTGCAATAGAAAAAGGAAAGAATGATTATACATTACCACTGAAGCAGTTGCAGATATCTTCATGATTCACATAAGTCAGAGTTGACTTGAGTTAAGGATCAATTTGAAATATTGTGTTAGTTTGAGGAGAGACCTCAAGGATTCTGTCAGTGTGTAGCATGACAGAGAATTTTACAAGAATTGCTTTTGCCAGAGAAAATACAACATCTGTGTCATCAAGGAATAAAACACAAGAGATCTGACAAAATCTGCACAAAATGCTGTCCAATATTTCATTTTCAGTCTAAAGTTCATTCTTATAAACACATACATTTCTGCGTTGTTTTCTATGTCTTTTGTTAAAAGGATATTTGCTGCAGTCTTCTGTTGTGTTCCTGATGCTCTGTTCAACCCAGAATTTCTGCTGGTCCAACATCTTTTCTCTCTGCTCCAAATCCTCCAGCTCAGACTTCAACTCCATTACTCTGTTGGATGACTCGTGTGCATTTGATCCAGGCATTGAACCCCTTATTAAGAAAAAAACATATGTATTATATTGTAAAACGTTTTTTAGACCACACATTCATATCCGATTTCAAGCACACAATGCAAGGTTAAAAACTTACTTCCACTTTACAATGCTTTTGGAAATTTTCATAATCAGACCAATGCCCTCCAGCACATTTGTGATGTCGTAGATACGCCTTTTCTGCCCGACAGCTAGGATCCTGACAGCCTGAAAGAACACGTGTACAAAAAAACATTTATCCGCGTATTATGATCTAGGTGTATCAGAGGATCAGCTTGCCAGAGGTACTGAAACATTTAGAGATCACTTACAGTGGCTATTAAAAGTCCAAAACCCACTTACAGAAACCAAATTAAGCACTTAACACAATCATAGGAATGCTCAGTTTTGATAACATAATGCTTTTGTTCCAAAGAAGGTTAAATGCACCTATTGACAGTGGCCTCAGACAACAGCTTCTGCAAGATGAATGAAATATAATGTTGCTTTGAAGTGTTCACCTAAAATGTCACGTCAAATACAAATCTGAGGGCTTTAGTTCCTAGAAGCTAGGAAAAGTTCACTTTTAAGTTAAGTTAACTTTTTTCTCTCGGTCTCACATTTGGTACCATAACCAGAAATACAGATGTATAAACAATCACACATTTCTTATAAAGCATCCCAAAATAACACAAACACAATTATTATTCCCTGTACAAACAGTAAGCACCGACATTCATGGGAAATAAGATGAAGGATTTTATTTTAAATTCAATTTTTTTTTTATTGTCTGGAGTGTAGTGTTTGTCCAAGACTATGACATTAAACACATTTGAAGAGGAATGTAGAAGAGATTTTTTTATTCATGTTGCACTCATGATAAAACATCTGCAGAGTTGTGTTCAGTGTGATTGACTGGTGTCAGCTCACTCACGTCTTTGAGGTCCAGCACACCGCCCTCAGCGTCTTGTAACAAGCGGACGAACCTCGTGGCGAGCAGGTTAAGGCTCCTCGTACTCCTGTGGCACTTGGGGTTCTGTACTGGCATGGAGGTGTCCTTGTCTGGACTGTGTGGGCCTCCTTCAGGGTCCATTCTGCTGGACGTCAGAGGAAAACAAACATGGCAGCCTCCCTCAGTTAACAGCTGGCCAGAGCCTGCTTCTCACAACCATACAGGTTTAACTTCGACATACAATCTAGCCAAGGTTTCCTGTTCGGGTGTTCTTGTGTAAATTTACTTGGATTTGAATATATGATGTTAAAAACAACGTTCAACCCGGGTCGTTCTTCCCTGCCGCGGATTTATTGTGAAAAGTTTGTACCGGAAACACTAGCATTTTGTGTATCTTTTCAATCCTAGCTACACAGCTAATGATAATTTTTTTTAAAAAGCCTTGAAGTAATTGTTTAACTTTGGGCTGTTTGAAAAAATGCTAAAACATGCATACAAACAGACTACATGCATGACCTCAATGCCACGCTTGATAAATGTGATATTATTGTTACCTGGAGCGATGTAGGGAGCAGCGGTACACAGAGTTCCTGCCGAGGGTACCGAGCTAAAGCTAACGTTAGCGGTCCGGACGACGTCAACCGATGGTACTTTAACTTGAGAGTTTAGACGGACAGGTACATTTATCTTTAGTGTATTTTTAGGCTAAAGCCAATGTTTACGGTTCAGTCCAAACTTTACTGGTACTCCACCCCCCTTCTGATATGAGGCGCGTGTTTTTTTCCGGTAGTTGTTTATTCCTGCCTTCACAATAAAAGTCCCAACTGACCAGAATAAAATTCTTACACAACTTCATAAAAAGTAATCATGGAACAAGGATTAACCCAGTACTTTATTTAATATGTATGCCATATAAATTAAAGGTGCACTATGTGGTTTCAGGGAAGACATTTTTAGCAGTAGAGAAAGCTCTTCATCGA
The DNA here is from genome assembly GCF_965226575.1 of Pagrus pagrus. NCBI lineage: Eukaryota > Metazoa > Chordata > Actinopteri > Spariformes > Sparidae > Pagrus > Pagrus pagrus. The sequence continues at coordinate 24,973,335 of NC_140185.1, read as the reverse complement.
CTGTTTTTGTAATGCCTGAAGAAACTAAATAACAAACTCTCTTTGTTTTCATGACTGAATAAATTGAACAAACAATCTAACCTTAAAGGACGACACAATTTCATACTGTTTTACTTTGTTTATATTTGGCGGACCCTGCCACCTTTCTTGCTCTCAAGTTGTGTTCTGGGGAAGTTATTTTCCTCTGAGAACAGCTTGTTTATTCAGTTATGGACGATATAAATATTTCGGAGTTTTGTAGTATTACCTCTAATGTTGTAAATATTAAAATTCTGCCCCTTTAAGGATCAAACTAGTTTAATAACACTGAGCAGTCCATTTGCTATTATTTTGTCATTTTCAGAGAATGGCTGGATTGAATTTACGACTATCACACATTAATTATAACCCAAAAAAGTCTTAAAGGATTTTAAAAACATGTTAGCCCACAATTAAACCAATATACACAGCCTGTAAACTATTCAACAATTGTTTGTTACTTTTATTCGTAGATTAATATTTGTAGACATTCACAGAAAAATACCAAGGGTATGACCTCACTGTCTTCAATGGTAGTTACAGCCAAAACTATTGTCCCCATGTGTGAAAACAATATAGTAAAATTACTCAGGGCACTGAAATTGCCAAAACCATGCAGTTGACCAGGCTTGGTTGAGGTCCAAGGCTGGCAGACTAGCTGTAGGGCAGTTGCCTGTTTGGCTCAGTTAGTAATCAGGGAAACTTCTCTTAAGCTCCTTAACAAGTTTAATTCTGAAGAGCAAATATTTTTGTGCTACCTTGTTTTTTAAACTGCTATTAGTTTTCACACAATGTCATGCTTATTTGGTAAAACAGACCCTTTCCACAGAAGACGTGTTAACGCGTCACAGCAGGAAAAGCACAGGTGTTAATAATAAATTAACGATGGATGAATCCATGCAGCTGCTTCAGTTTCAGCAGGGTCCTGTATTGCTCATGCTGCTCACTGTTTCACCAACGTGGCTGACTGGGACACTTGAATAGAACAGAGCCATTGTTAGTGTTATTAGTAACACCTGTCCTTTTCATACTATGACAAATCAAAATGTCTGCTGTGAAAAAAGCCTATCCCCAGGCTCAGGGTGTCTCAGGGAGTCTATGCTTGGTAGTTGTTGGTAAAGAATGTATTATTTGTATTCCCTGTACACCAATAACATATTAACTGCAATATAAACCTCCATTATATTGTGAATATAATTTCTCAGAGGATTGTGAATCACCTTATTTAGCCTATCTCTAACTTTCTCTTGCCATTTGTATAGCCACAAATCACAGCGCCTCAGTGGGCTTATTCACTCCTATCTAGGAGTGTAGAGCCTTGATTCCAGTAAAGAAAATCTTCTTAATGAAAAAAAAACAAACTTTTAGCGGGAGAAACAAAAGATGGAGGAAAACTTGAATCAGCCTTTAAACACCAGATTAGCCTGAAATATATTACATGAATATATGTTGGTGCAAGTAATTATCCTCATGGGAAATTATAATTATAATGTTTGTAAATGGGAAAAGATTGACCATGTCAATATAAGAAATAAAAAGAATATTTGCTTAATGGTTCAGTAAATCTTAATTTCAATATCAAACGATTGTTCAGGCTTTAAATCACGCATCCTTCTGACGAGGATTAAACCACTAAAAAAAGAAAGAAAAAGTTTGGGACTTCCGGGTGGAGTCAGGCGCTGGTCACGTGACCCTCAGACGCAGTCATATGACGTTAGATTCGACTTGTTCACGCGGAGCTGCAGCTGAAGACGGTGGGGGAAGTTACTGCGACGAAGAAGAAGAGGAGGACGAAGAAGAAACCTCGTCTTTCTCTTAAATTAATGACAGCTGTTGTGTGGCGTGAGCTTGTGCAGTGATGTCCGCCGGCGGGTTGTTGGTGGTGTTTTTCCTGGCCGTGTTTCAGCTCGGCTGTCGGGCTCATTATGCCCCTGATGAGGTGACTTACCTGCCAGGCATGATGTTCAAACCCAGCTACCGACAGTGGTCGGGGTACCTCCAGGCTCGGCCGGGAAAGTTTCTCCATTATTGGTAAGAAACCGTCCTTGCTCCCACCTTGCTCGGCCTAAATTTTCTATTTTCTATTTTTTACTTTCTAAAATTGTTTAGAAAGTAATTGTATTTTATGCCATAAGTAATTTTAAATGAGTCCAAATTTGTAGTTTTTTAAGGTATGTGTGACATTTCTTGAAGGCATGCATTATCTAACCCTGGTCCTCACCCCCTGCAGGTTTGTGACCTCTCAGAGGGACCCAGTCAAAGACCCTCTGGTGCTCTGGCTGAATGGAGGCCCAGGCTGCAGCTCCTTGGATGGATTCCTGTCAGAGAATGGACCATTTCATGTGAGAATGCTAATTTAATGAGTACATAGGGATGGGAGAGTACGTTTTATTGCAAATTGTGATCAATAACACTCAGGATAAGTTGCTTGTGGTGAGTTTCCATTATCGGGATAATCGTGCCATTTCTTATCGTCCCACGCCTGCTGTACACTGACTAAACGAAACTCTGAATAGTTATTGATGAGTTTCCCTTTCAGGTGAACGATGACGGTGCCACGCTGTACGAGAACCCGTTCAGCTGGAACAAGATTGCCAATGTGCTGTACGTAGAATCTCCTGCAGGAGTGGGATATTCCTACTCCGATGACAAAAACTACGCTACCGATGATGACCAGGTGAGTTCAGACGGTGGACTGACTCCATTTTGAGAAGTAGACTTTAGAAGCAGCCTTTCCATTTCACTACTTTCTTCTCTCAGGTCGCTGAGGATAACTACAGAGCCCTGCAGAGTTTCTTTGCCAAGTTCCCCAAGTTCGCTCAAAATGAGTTTTTTATCTTTGGGGAAAGTTACGGTGGAATTTATGCACCAACCCTCAGCCTCCGCGTGGCCACTGGAGCTGCAACCATCAACTTCAAGGTGAGATGCTTCATGCAGCTTATCTTGAGCCTTAGACGAGCACCATCAGGAGCACCACCATAAAGCAGTTTGATGACTGAAGAGATGATATTTTACCCTTCAGGAAAAGACATTTGCAGTAAAGCCATGTGATTTATATTGAGTATATTTTGTTTTCAGGGCTTTGCAGTGGGAAATGGCATCACCAGCTTTGCTCTCAATGAGCAATCTTTGATCTACTTTGGCTACTACCACGGCCTCTTTGGAGAAGAGTAAGTGGCACTTTGTGGTGGAGGAAGCTTGTGTGCCTTGGAAAACAGTGTCATTAGAGTCAATTGTTTTCTCCTGGTTGTGCTCATGTAGCTCAGGAATCGTCTAGTAATCGGAAGGTCGCTGGTTTGAATCCCAGGCTCTCCCAGCTGTCTGTCAGTCGGCACCTTGCATCAGTGTATGAATGTATGGGTGAATGTGACGTGTTGTAAAGTGCTTTGAGCGGTCTGTAGACTGGAAAGGTGCTATAGAAATGTACCGTTCAGCAATGATTATGCTACTGATCTGCATCGATATACAGACATTTAAGTATTGTGAACAAGCCAAGAAGTTATACATGTTTATATTATACATATTACTCATATGAAGTTAATGGAGTGATTGTCATTTTAAACCTGTGTTTTATGTGCAGTTTGTGGCGTGATCTGAATATAAATTGCTGTGACAAGGGAACCTGTAACTTCTACAACTCCAGTTCAGAGACCTGCAAGACCCTGGTACATGTCCATTATTACGTTAGGATTCAGCTGGTCTTTTCTTGTGTTACTCATGAACTCATTAAATTTAATTTCTTCCTTGTTCCCTTCAGGTGGGTGTGGCCTTTGGTATTGTGTATGACAGTGGACTTAATGAGTATGCCCTGTACTTGAATTGTGAGGGTGGCAGAAGATCCCACAAAGGCTATGAGAGGACCATGACTCACCTGTTTAAGAACTACAGGAAACACTGGCTCACCCACAAAGTGAGTATTTCCCTCCACGAACAAGTGCTGCATGCACCTGTGCATCATGTTCTCATTTTCTTGTTGATGCTAAAAATCTTGACTGAAGTTTTCAGATCGAGTGGCTTCCTCAGTGTCTCTGGGTATAGTCCCTCCCTGCATCAACAGCACGGCTCAGATGAACTGGCTGAACAGAGGCGACGTGAGGAAAGCCTTACACATACCAGACATACTGCCACCATGGGACCTGTGCAGGTATGTTACAGCAAAATAATGAATGTAATCAGATGAATGCGATGCCAGGTATTTACCTGTAGTCGACAACAAGGGGTTAGTGTGACATTTGGAGACATAAAGTTGCAAAATAACAATGTGGCTCATTTGCTCCTGCAAGCAACAGTACAGGGTAATAACGACATGTCTTTAAGTCATTGATATTCAGTCTTTGTAGTCTAATACCTTAGACTATACTGGAGTAAAGACAAAGTTTCATATTTTGTTTTCTGATTCACCATCTAGCTAAGTTGGAGATCTTTACTGAAGGTCTGAACAACAACAGGAACACAAACATCTGTCATCATTTGTTAGAAGTATTTCTCTTTTCATAATCTCTTACTTCCCCATTAACTTTTAAAAAGTCAGAGAGAGACTGTCGCAAGCATAACTTCACTCAGCATTTCTCTGCAGCGTCCTTTATCATTTCCTTCATTTGCATGTTGGGCTGATAATTCTTGAGCGTGTGGTTGGATATGTTGTGTAATTTCAATCTTTTCTGAAACATTAGCCTGATAAAGAAACCATAATCATGGTCTGGGTTATTTAATGATTTCACAATCAGAATATCAATGAATACATATTTAGATAAAAAATAAATGACATAAAGGGGCAATAGAAATGATTCCTTCTGTCTGAGAAGTACCCTATATACAGTATAAATAAAATTATATAAATGCAGCTTGTTTTTCATGTGAAGGTGTTTGTCAAACGGGTAACGGGTGCTAGATATAATGACAAGAGTAAGGATAAAATGTAAAGTACTGAAATACTGTGTGAAATTGCATGAGCAGTTGTCATTGCTAGAAAAAAATCTGTATGCTGTTGTAACAATAACTGAAGGAGAAATGTACACCTATCAACACGTGTTGGACCAAACAGGAAATTTGATATCTAAAAATAGTAGACTCCAGACTGTCCTATGCTCTGACAATATTTTTTAAAAAAAAGGTGGAATCTTCTAATTTTTGCTTTAAAAACTGTTGTTTTTAACATTTGAAGTAGTTAAAGTAGTAAATTAAACGGCTGTCTTGAACCCGTTCATGTATCAATCTTGAAATCAGGTTGACTTACTGTAGTTTTGTAGTTGAGGTATTTTCCCATCCTGTCGGTGCAGTTTAGGTAGATCCAGGGACATGTTGATCTTGATCATGATGAACTCTTTTGTTGTAGTGATGAAGTTGGCATGCAGTACACCACCCTGTATGCAACGATGAAGGACGTGTATTTGAAGCTGCTCTCTCTGGGCCTGCGGGGGCTCGTCTACAACGGAGACACCGACATGGCCTGCAACTTCCTGGGAGACCAGTGGTTTGTGGAGGATCTTGGCCTGAAGGTAGGAACTCATTTTAGAAAAGATTATAAAATTATGTTATTTTCCAACCTCAAAACTTTTCCTAACAATAAATATTGTTCTCAGGAGACCATTAAGTACCAGAAATGGATTTCTGACGACCAGATTGCAGGTTTCTACCAACAGTTTGGAAACCTCACGTTCCTGACAGTCAAGGTAACCATCAGTGTGTTACTTAATTGTCCTGTTTTACTTTGATATGGTTGCGTTATTGTGAGGTACTGCTGTCCTGTGTTTCAGGGTGCAGGTCACATGGTTCCTCAGTGGGCTCCAGGTCCAGCTTTCGACATGTTCCAGTCTTTCCTCACAAATGGCTCCTACTAAGCCAAAATGTCAGATACCTGCACTCACTTGTTAGATGTACATTTTCTCAGGGAAGATGATTTTGGAGGGAAAGGGACTGTTCGGCACTTACTCTGATCATTTGTGTTGTTCGTACCTGCAGTGCAGTCTGAGTATTTAGAGAGGGAGTTGGCTTTGCTTTTCATCACTTTGGATTTGAAATGAAACGATGCAAGTCCAACAACGAAATCTATATTGGGTTGACAGTGTAGGAGTTAAAACCCTTTTTTAAACAGTCTCTCAGTTTTAAGAGAACACAAATAATTGTACACGTTAACAGATGTGACAAACTATTTATTCGGTTGCCAGCTTCACTTCTTGCACGTTTGAGGTTTTGTGCCTTCAGGATGATTTTCAGTAAGCGAAAAGCGTCTGCTCAGCTCTGTGTAGCTTTAAAAAGCTTCTTTGTGGCCTTGACTTAATGAGATTATTGTCCTGAAACTGGGGAACTATGCATTTATAAAAGGGTACAAGTCCTTCAACAGAAGTGAGAACCCTGCTTTAAAGTCAACACTTCAAGTTTCATTTCATATCTAATGTGCTGAATAAAAAGCCAAAACAGAAATTGCCCTCTTCCTGATACTCAAACTGCACTTTAAATGATCAAATGAAGCAATTGTCTGTGGCACTGATGTAAAGCTGAATCTTGGTGTTAGTGATTTTTATTGATATTTGCAGGAAAGTTACGAAACAGGACTTAACAATGCTCAAACTGCCTTGATCAAAACTGCAGCTTCACATGTCTTTATTAAAGAACTGCCAGTATCATACAGATTGTCAGATTTATTCACAAGCTTTGATCATAGTTCATTTATTGGTACATCACAGGTAGTACTGTTAAGTATTTCCATTTAAAAACTTTCCATGAACTTCATATTTGCAAGTCGGCTGTATGTGTGAGACAACAGGGGTCACATGATCTGATTAACTTGGAAAGAAAATGTACATCTTAAGACAGAAATCATAAATGCAACCAACATTCACTCATGACCAGACAAACGGTTGTCTGCAGCACCAAAAGGTTAAAAAAGAGATTTGACACAAATGGTTCAACAACAAACCTTAAGGTATTAGATTACACAAGGTCTTTGTATTCCAACAATTATTGAGTCTCTAAATCTTTGTACAGACCAGACAGCAGTACTGTTTTGACTAAAGCTTCTTTCGCTTCCTCTAAGTTTAACGGTAAAAGTATTTAGTCCAACAGTGTGACTAATGCAATCCCTTTTACATTCTGTCCCTCATGTCCACAAACAAAACACTTTTTGGTTATAATACAATAACAGTAAAAAAAAAAACAAAGGTTGTCAAGTCTTGAACCTCTTTGATTATAGATCATAACTCGTAACGTACCCAAGATTAGTGATAGTGATTAAATAAACCAAAGCAGGGATTTAATTCACTGTTTAGTCTTTAACTCATTGTAAGCGCTTGAATATTTTAAAAGTACTTGCAATACAATTTAATGATCTTAGTAATTGTGATTATGAACCTTTTTAATTAGTGTTCAGTAGAATGAATATTGCCGCATAAAAAAACAAAAGCTCACACTTTGGTCTTAGGTTTAAAAAGAAAACTAGAAACATCTGCAGTGGTGCGTACTGATTCAAGTAAATAAGTCCTCAGTCTGACAAGTTGTCTCTGGTCTATGTACCCAGAGCAAGTGTTTCCTGTAAGTTATGTGCAAACTGAATTCTTTGTAGTTTACATCCATGTTTTGCATACATTCAAAGTCCGTCTCATTTCAAACCCACTGAGGAATTGACACTCTTACGAGTTTTCATATCCTGAATGTGGAGTCGCTGCTCACCTCGGACACCCTGGTTGTCTGAAGGTAACTAATCTTTTGGAAAGGCCTGCAGGCTTACATGAACATAGCTTTGTAACCTTGTCTGAATAAAAATGACAGCCTTAAAGCCAATTATAGGATCATCGTCATAGTACGTCTCTTAACTTTTAGAAAATATGTAAGAAAATATATCAAATAAATAACTCATGATTTCCTAAGTGTTAAAATGTAAAATTAGTTTGCCTTGCCAAAATAGCTGAAAAAAAATATTTTTCAACTCATTAAGAGGTACCGACTGAAATTAAACCAACAACACACGCCCAGCCCTGCAGATAAAACCTCGCTAACGATGCAAACCTGTCTTAGATTTAATATGTTGACAAACTAACAGCAGCGTCAACTTAAAGTCTGGACCTGGATTAGACCTGGAAAACACTGCATGTCATTTTCAACAAGAAACATTTAACGTGCAAGTTAAAATACACAAATTGGTACAATTTCATCATTTAAATCAATTTGATTGTAAGACCTTTCTGTACAAAGTCCTTCAGCTCTTGTAAACAGGACAGTGTGTCGTCCATACAGGGTTCAGAGACAGGGAAGTCATTCTGTGCCCGTGTGGGACGGCTAAACCGCCAAAACCTGGTTCCACTGCAAGTTAAAATCATAAAAACATAAAACATGCAATTACTTTACATCAAATAAAAGGCAAAGTGTCCGGAGTTACTTGGCGCTGTGGGGTTTTCTCTGATGACTACCTGATGGAGTAAAGACCTGTGGAGCTCTAACTCAACATGGAGCAGGGATGTGACATGCCAGAGAGGTTTAAAATGAGTGTCATGAGATGCTTCATCTTATCCAGCAGTTCAGAATAGCAGCACACAGCCAAGCACCCCTCCCTCTGTCTCTAACAAGGAGTCCACTGTCCACGATAAAAATGTTTCTTTTAGCTCACGACGTCTTGATAAATGGAGTTGGTCGTGGTGAGGCCGAAGATGAAGGCTCCAATCGTAACCATGACGACACCCAAGACCACCAATCCATGCCAGCTGTGACACAGAGAGCGACAAAGAAAATCATCAAATCTGCATTAAATATTTGTTATGTTGACACTGAAAAATTGTGACAGATTAACACCGAACTCTGGAGATTTGTGTTTTAGTTTTTTTTTTAGGGCATCAACTAATTTTTTCATTATTGATTTGTCTGCTGATTCTTTTATCAATCTATCAAAACCCAAAAGTATTCAGTGACAAAAAACAAATCCTCACACTGATTAAACTGGAGCCAGAAATTGTTTGAATTTTTGCTTATAAAGTGACTATTTATTTAATATCAAAATAGGTGCAGATTAATTTTGCAATCAATTAAATCAACTAATGGTGGCAGCTCTAGTCTCGTTTCGTCTAGTCTGGTTTTGGTTTCCAAGCTCTGATACACTGTACACTACCTGCTCATCAGCAAACAGACAGAAAATATCTAAGAGTCAATCGTTAACCACATTACAGGGAAGTCGAAACAACTTCATGAGCAGGTGATATTGTGGGAGCTTATCCTGTAGATTTTCTGCACCCTAATGGCCAAGGTGTGATAATGCATCTTTAAGTTGTACTTCAACATTTCCTTTGAAGAAATTCATCCTCCGTTTCACCCATCCCAGAGTAAACATTAGCAAAGGGTCGATACAGTGCAGCACCGAGCTACCAGCTCTTGTTACAGACGCAAGGAGACAAACATTATAATGTAATTGTTTTTGAGAAGTTCCAGTGAAGCTGAAAGGGATCTGAGAATAAGCTGCATCTCACCTTGCAGATCGGTCTTCTGTCTCTGACAACTTGGCTTGCATCAAACACAAACCTGAAGAAAGAAAGAGACATCACAAGTTACAGTATGATATTAGAATTGCACAGAAATCTGAGATCTTGCTAAGAATGAGGGAAGTGTTACCTGGGAATACAAAGATAAAGCAGGCTGCCAATCCTCCGATCAGTGAGATCACCCGACCAATATCTGGGATGAAGAGGGCGAGGACGAGGGTGACAACAAACCACACCAGCGTCTGCAGGATCCTCCTCCTCTGCTCACGACGGACACACACCTCCACCTGCTCGCCCTGGAAACGCAGCCAAAGTCCTTCGATAACCGCCCTGAAAGGACACACGATTACAGCAGAGAGCAGTGAGGAAATGCTGCATTAACTGTGTTGGGAAAATAAGGAAAACTGTCTCGATCACATATAATTCCATGTTTTCTTTCCTGAGTTTTCTAATACTAGTTATCTCGCTAATAGTTTCCTTTTTTTCACAATTTTTAATACACTTACTTATTAAAACCTGCACATTTCACTGCATGCAACTGACCTGTAGCATTCTTATATGTGTAAAGTAATACAAGGCTGTTACTACCAATCCCTTGGGCTGGGCAATATATTGACTTTTTTTAAAGGTATAACGGTTTATTTTCAAACAAGACGAGACAAAACTGTTTATTTCGATAAGGTTTTATACTGCGTTACCCGTTTACTCTATAATGCCATGCCAGTTTGCATCTTCCCTCTCTCACTCCACATGCAACCCTGATCCCACTCCACCCCACCGGCTCACAACATCTCCTGCAACACTGACGTAAGCCCGTGTGTAGCACACTGTGCAATAGCAGCTTTTTTTGCCGAGCTGCTTATTTGTGTCAAGTGAGGTTTTTTGTGCTTGTTTGTGCATGAGGTAAATCATAGCACATCGCTATTCTACTTGGTAGTTGTAGTCTGTTGTGTGATGTGAGACAGCAACCTGGACGTGGAGCAGATGCATTTATAAGATTGCAGCACCGTGACGATGCAGATATTTCATACATGAGACGAATACAATGTAGAAAAACTATACTATAATATTTAAACATCAACATATTTTTAAGGTTGTGCAATTTAAAAATCTTTATTACAATCTTAACAACTGACTGAGAAACAGTATGCTGAACATGGATGCCAGAAGTGTGTCTCTTACCTGCCACAGAAGTGTAAAATAGGGTATGAGGTGATGACACAGATGACAATGAAAGCTCTTGCGATGGCGACTGCAATATCATTGGGGGGGTATGACATCAACACATCCTGACTGACATTGGCGCCGAACGTCAGGAAGCCACAGACTCCTGATCAAACACAAAACACAGCAAATATTGAAGTACTGACAGCCAGTCACGAGCCATCTTACTTGTAACAGCACTATACAATAGGGGCCTTCGGCTCTCAGCATGGCTACCTGCATAGATGATTCATGTCTGGATAATGTTATCAAAATCAAACACGTCTTTACAAGCAGTTTCCTAAATGTAATTAAAAGCCAATACATGCGAGACTCGACAGGTTACAGTGAGTAACGAGTTCACACGCTGATAATACCTGTTCCTATGTAAACGAAGAGACAAATTATCATGCTGAGAGTGACGACAACTCCCCAAGGTTTGATATCCTTCTTGCTCATGCTGTCGAACACCGGCACACAGCTGACGTGGCACTGCAGAGAGATCAGGAGGAAGAAGATCAGACGAAAAGAGTTAATAAATATTGAACCGTTTAAAAGAAAGGCATATCAAATGATACCAAATGAAGAGATACCTGGAAACCAAAGCATATGGTGGGCATTGCATTGAAAACTGCAGTCCAGGAAGCAGAACTGTAACAAACACAACGATTTAGCAACTCAAGCAAAGCATGACGACGTGGATGCTTCTGCTTGAATGAGTGGGTGGACAAAGCTAAAATGATTCATCAAAAGTTGTTAAAAAGCTTATAGCTGCATACATTAAAGAGCAGTGTTCATGAAATGTAGCAGAGCTCACCTGGGTGGAACATAGCCTGGGGTCATCTCTTTATCGGGCCAGATGTACTTTATAATGACCACGATGGTAACATACCAGGTCCCCATCACACTCAGTGTACTGCAATGACGAAGAACAAGAACTCAGACGTGATTATTGTACAAGGTTAATGTTGTTTTAATCTTCTGTGAGAAAATAACCTGAGTATTTGTACCTGGCATACTTCTGGAAGCCAATCTCTTTGGGGATGGAAAGAGGAAGAATGATCAGGACTGCAGTAACAACGATGGTAAACTTGCGGTCAGTGTACCAGTAGCTGTCTGCACCCTCTGGTCTATGAGCTATCGCGTCTATCACTGAAACAAAACACAGGAATTACGATTAAAACTTTGAGAAGCACAGATAGACAGAAGGAGACAGGGAAATGTATAGAGTAAGGAGTGCCATCGTGGGAATTTACTGCAGACTGCTGTGCGCATGGAAGAGATTGAGCAAAGTAGATAATTAAAGTCACGACCTCTCCATTTATTTCAAAAGACTGACAGAGGTGGAGGGTCACAGTATATTTCCTGGAAGTAGGAATCCTACACCGTCAGCGTCTCAGTGCACGAGTGGGTCACATGAGGGACACGTTTATTGAGTGAAAAAGCTGACTGGTGTCATCCTTGATGCTCTTTGCCCTCGTCAATGATGGCACTGCCTTTTTAAAAAAGGTTAGCAACCCTACTACAGCTTCCAGACATCTTCCTTTGTTTAAACACACAGATCACTAAAATGTAGCACAATAATGAGTCATGCATTTTGTCTGTTGTCAGGAGACAGAAATAGGGAGGCTGTATTGACTTTATCACTGTGAATATACTTACAGCGATCCAGCTGGTCTCCTATGACAATAAAGAAAGCGATGCAGGTCCCAAATGTGTAGATAGCGATGGCTACTTCACACAGGACACCGGTGACTTTTCCACAAGTGGCTCGAACAACCTCCTGATACGTGCTCTCATTGCTGACCTAAAGAAACCAGACAGATAATTAGAGATAGTAAGAGGACAATGATTCAGCAGGAGAGGTACTGGAATATTCTTATAGCTGTCCACAGAATATTGCATGTCCGAGGAGCGAAGATCATTGATATTCATTTTAAAATATGTATATATACACACAAGGGATGTTCAAAACAAGTAACCAGAAAGACAAGTTAAAATGTAGACTACTCAATTAGTCTAATAGAGATTAAACACTGAGAAAACTGTTAAACAAGCACAATGGCAGCTCAGTTGGTAGAGCGTGCGCCCCATGTACACAGAGGCTGTGAGGCCCAGGGTTTGAATCTGACCTATGGCCCCTTGCTGCATGTCACCCCGCCTCCCTCTCATCCCATTTCCTATAACTCTTCAGCTATTCTATGAAATACAGCCATGAAAAAGGGCAAAAAACACAGCTTTATCTATAAGGTTAAACACTGTCCAAGGAAATATTGTGTATATTATAAGAGCCATTTGAAATCACCAATTGAAAAATAAAATGTGTACCGTGCATTATGAATATTGCACATTACATGACAACATTTTAAACTGTTGGGAGTAAATCAAAATCATTGTGCAGTTTCTTTGACCAGCTTGAAATGATGGCTGTGTTGTGAGGCGGTGCATTAACATACATTAAGATAAGCTGAGGCCTTGAGGAGATATACCAGCTGAGAGTTCAACAGAACCTGTGGCTTTTATACAATGCTGATCTGTTAACGAGGCTCGAAATGATACCAAGAAAACTTTCCCCTGCAACGATAAAACACCACCAGCGTCCCTCAAAATTCTGACAAAAATAAAAAATAGAAATGTGATGATCCAGGAACGGTCCTCTAATCATCAGCTACCCATTTTTTCAATCATATGCCCACAGTGGTTTCAGTCTGCGTTTCTTTGCTGACAGCTGTGACAGTTGTTAAAACAAAAAACGACCTTCTGCTGATGCAGCTCATGTGATTCAAGATTTGACACAGCACAGAGTGGAGTCCAAATAAGGTATCAGATAAGTTGCCAACCATAAAGGATGAAATTTACTGGTGTAAATGTGTCTCATTACGTTACCATTTTTACACCAGCTCTCCACTCCACAAGAAAACATGCAGCAGGAGCCTCACTGCTGACTGGAATCATCTCCAGTTTAAGGTGTTATTACAGCCCAAGTAAAGTTTTAGGGCTGTTGAGTCATCATACACATAAAGTCAGTGGCTCTCATGGAACCACGTGCTTTAACACAAAGTTCATCTTACAGGTGAATATGACCGATTGATGCATTTTAAAGCAGTATCCTTCAGCTGTTTCCAGATCAGAACAAATATCATATGTAAAGTAAAATGAATGTATTCAAATGACTCAAACCTAGATGGATGGTTTCTCCTTTATGTTTTAACTAGTAAGCAAAAGTCTGAGCCATCAGGAAGTGAAAGTCTGAGCTTTGTTGCAGTGTACTACATTTAACCAGGAGTACAACCACGGACCCAAGTTATTGCACAAGGCTACTCCAGTTATTTCACTGGAAAGTAGTCCAATTTAAAAGGCTGCAGAACATGTTGAAAGAGAAACAAGTGGAACGGTAAGAGATGAAGAATCTGATCATCCTGAAGACACAAACCTTGGAGCAGTAGCCCAGGATCACCAGTCCACTGATTATGAAGATCAACATGAACTGAAACAAAAGAAACAGGAAGCAGCACATTATAGTTCCAGTTCATATTGTCTTAATGCAGTTTTGTGTTGGTCAAAAGACAGAAACAGGAAATACACTCAGACTGTCAGCAGTTATCAGCTCAAGCACTGTGTGCCTGCACATACGTTAGAGCCCAGATCAAATAATCAAACATTGATTTCAGAAAACTGTGAAGTAAAGCGCCATGTTTTTCCTTTCAGCTTTTCTTAAACCCAAAAATATTTGCTTCTCTCTCATTATATGACATAATATGTTGGTGGTCACTCAATGGGTGGCTGCAATGTAATACCTGTGCACCATCCAAGTCCATACACTTATAATGCTTGTTTTGGCCACTGACAGGCTCAGATTGCTGTTCAAAGTGTTCTGTTCAAACGATTCCTACAAAGATAAATGTTTTCATTAAGAATAAAATCATTTTTGTTTGATCAGAAAAAGCTACCAGACTCCATTTGCAAAAACAGTCATTCAAACTTGACTCATTAAAACCATCCTGATTTGTCTTTCCAGTGTTCCAACAATTAACAACTCTAATTTAGTTTAAATGAACCCTTAATCCACCACTTAGATGCATGAACAGCATCTAAAATCACAATATTTTCACATCCATTACAGTAAATTCGGGATTTATTTCAACCAAACCAGAGTTGGTGATTGTTGGAACAGTGGAGAGAATAACTAAGAAGGTTTTATGTTTGGTTTTGTTTTTCTGGAGTGTTTGAATGAAGTGTGTATCATGGCAATAAAATTACTGCTTCTGCAAATGGAGTCTTGTGGCTTCGGTGAGAACAACATGGCAGAATTTTACTCTTGGATATAAAGGTTTTTTCTCTGTAGGGATCCTCTCCATAATGTTGTCAGACATCTGGCAATCTGAGTCCGTCAGTGGCAAGAACAACAAGCACTTTAAGTGGATGTACTTTGCCTGCAGGGAATACACTGCAGCCTGTTTCAGGGCTGCAAACTTCAGTGGTTTAAAAAACACCAAAGTGAAAATATCCTCTATTGGCCTCTAGTAATGTCTAATTAGCATCTGTCACCAGACTGACATTTTACATACTCAGTAATGAACAGAATTGTGGGTTGCAGGCCAAGTTATCACATTACAGCAAGAGTTTATAGACCGAACATGTGCCTCATCATCCCTCACTGGGATCGCCTCACCATTTGAAGCATCACTCCTGCAGTTACTCCTCCGGCCATATTGAAGGCTGCAGGGAAATTGAGTAGGCCTGCTCCCAGTGCTGCGTTCACTACAATGAAGACCGCTCCAAATGACGACACACCCCCATTCCTCCTCCTGTCTGTCTCAAGAAGCCGGTCAGAATCCACACTGGGGCTCTGCAAGAGCCACGCTCTTTCTCCAGAGTCATTACTCCCAACTCCGCCCCAGTCCTCCACATCGGTGTTAATTGCCATGCGTCAACAGGCTGTAGCTTGGCCTGCCAAGCCTTACACACTTCAGAAGATCAGTCTCCAACGCTCTGGATCCAGAGAAGTTGATCAGAGGTAGAAGCAGTGGTGGCAGTTTATGTTCAGTGTCTGAAGTCCCACAACAGTCAGGAGACAGCTGATGTTTCTGAAGGTGATCACCAGCTGCGTCAGTGTGGCGGTGGAGCTGTTTCGTGATCTGTAATGAAATATTGTTGCATTTAGGGACACTTCTTTCAAACCAACACACACTGTAAATCAGTAGAAAGTAGTCATTTGTTACGTTTGTTTGGATTACTGTGAATAAATGTGAGGCACTGGAGTTGTTTTCAGTGAGGAACTTATTTTCTGTACAGTTGGAATTAACCTGAATAAATAATATATGAAAAGTAGAGGCAGGATAGTCAGGCCTTGTTGATCTCGAAGAAGGCTTGAAGGTCAAAATGTCATTCCAACTTTAAAAAAAAAAAAAAATGCATATGAAGCCGGTGTGCAATACTTTTTTTGCTTTCAAGTCCTTCCAGTGTCCCATGGTGTGTATTACTTCTCTATTATAGCACTCATTACAACATTTTCCATGTCAGAGCCCACTTCCATTGTCAAGTGTGCAACCTTAGGCTCTAATTGGCTGACATGAAACTTGCATACTGCCGTCTCACACGATCTTGGTGAGTATATTAAGGTTTGTTGTGGAGTTTTTGTCAGACTTTGCTTTAACAGTCTGGTTATTGCACAACAGGGACCCGTGTAGAGCCTCAAGTCAAACGGCTACACAAGTATTTCCCCATTAACACTGGCCGACTTTAATACCGATATATACACTACTCAAAACTAGTTAGGGATAATGGGATATGGGTGCATATATGCATGTGCATGGATATGTAATAAACGTCAAATTAAATGTGTTGCATTATTTTTGGGGACCGAAAATATTCACAAAACACAGAATAACAATTCAGATATGTCACAGAATAAACAATCAAGTGAAACACTAAACTATCCCACTATCCCTAACTAATTTTGAGAAGTGTATGCTTGTTAGATAAAAGTAGGAGATGGTTTAGCACTACACACAAGCCAAAAATGTAAAGATACTTTCATTAATTTTTAGTTTTCAAGACCCTGACAACTATCTGATGTCACTGTGTTTGGTTACATGTCCTCAAAAAAGATCATGGGCTCGAGAACAAACAGAAATCTCAAAACAATAAAAAACCATTTGGAGAAAAGTACGCCTGGTGAGCCTCTCATTAAATCACGAATGAGTTTACATCAACAGAAACTGTAGTAGAATAAGTAAAGCAAAGGTTACAGGAAATAAGAAAAGGTGCTGATGAAGTCCAGCTGACCTCAATTCAATGTACTGCTAGCTTATTCAGCACAGACAAACCTTCAGCTGCCAACATTAAATAATGGTTAAACACCTCACCTTTTAATGTGATTAGAGTATTGCTTTTCTTTTCTTTTCATTAACACAACAATAACTTCTGTCAACGCAGTCAACCCCTTTGTCACTCTGCGTCCTACAATAGCTAGCTAGCAAACGTTACACCTAGCTAAACACAAAATACAAGCGAGATCATTTTTCACATAACAGTCCGCACATTTAAATACTTCTACATCTTTTATATTCGCTGTTATGTCGTCGCTGTTAAGTGGTGCGAAGAGGATAAAATGCTGATAATAAGGAGCAGTACCTTCACTGTTGAACAGCCCCCACCGCAGGCAGGTGATGACTGAACAGTCTGTGTTTTGGCAGCCAGCACAAAGCGGAGGAGCATGTGACGCTGCGTCACGTGACTGATATTCTGGGTCTTCCGCTTGCTTGGAATTGTGGGTATTGTAGTTATCTGCAGTGAAACGACTCATCCTCCTCCTTAAACGGGCCAAACCCGAATATTTATATAGAGAAAACATATTTAGCACAAGGGTACTTGTTTGGAAATGAGGTAAGAAGTCTTATGTTGTGTTTTTAGCATTGTACAATTAGTTCAATGACTGATAAACTAAAGAGGAGTAAGGTAACATTTTTATCAGTGCATTGTAGATCAGAGCCAGGTTATCAACTGGGAAAAGTGGCCAACTGTATCACATAAGATTGTGGTGATGTGATTGATTACAACTTCCTCTGGGAATGTCACTACTACTAAAGCAGGAAATTAACTGAGGTGATTATGGTCTTTGAATCATTTCTGCATTATCACCTTATCTTCCAGCCCTGTTATGTCCTGTAGAGGCTCTGTGAGAGACTCCGCTGAAGTTTTGTAGTCCACCTAACACTAGCTTCAAGGGAAAGCAACGTTGCAGCATTCTCCTAAACAAATTAAGTAGAAGGGGATTTGTTCTAAAACGTCAGAAAAACAACCAGGGAAAATAAATAAAATGGCTCCATACAGCTCGCTGGCGTCCAAACGTCCTAAAATCCCAAATTGATTTGAAAAGTCTTTATTTAGGGTCAAGCTGGTGCACCCACTTCAGATTGGGTGTGTGAACACTTTTAGTTTAGCAGCTACAGTAAAGATTTCACCTTAAAAAAGTGCAAATAACATCCTTTCAAATCATTTTGGGATCGCTGGGCTTCTGGAGACTTGGATTATGCTGGATGAGCTGTATGCCACTTTGGTCCCCATCTACTTCAGTTGTTTAGAAGAAGGCTGCATCACTGTGAAGCTTCAGAAATATTTTGTTGTCCAAGAAACCCGACTTTCCATCGGCATGGGGAAGAGTAGATAATGAGAGAATTTTAATTTTGGGGTGAATTTACCCTTTAATCCAGCTATGCTTTAGATCCAGTCTCATTCTGACATCACTCTGGAAAATGACTCATCACAGTATGACAGTAAGTTTTTAAAATAAAGCAAGCATTATGATCTGTAGACCTAGAGTATAGTGCAAGTTCATCATTATTGTGATGTAAAGCAAATCACTCATTAAATAAGCAATATGTAGGCATACCAACTCGGAAAGTTGGGTAAACTGCAAGTAAATGGATCAACTGATCACAAAATGAGGGGAAAAACTAGAAAAAACACACATTAGAACACGTATTACTCTATAGCCATTTATTGTTTGTTCAATGATGATCACTGATCCATTGTTTTATGACAGAATGCAAAATGTGGCGGCGACATGCCAGTTTCAGTATGACCAGACTGGGGGCAAACCCCACATTTTTAAAATTCCCCGTGTATCCAACAGTATCACTGACGAACAGATTCATTCAATGAACCATGATGTCTGAGTAAATGAGTAGCATGTGCATATTTCTTCATGAACTGTCCAGTGTTCACCCAAATCAGGTATCCCACTCATCCCAACACAGAAACATCTGTATGAAATACAAGGACTCCGTTAAAATAAGAAATGGGACATTCGATTTAGGGCTGTGGTGCTATATGAAGAAAAACTCCTATCTGTGTAATTCCTTCAAATTGTTGATTGCTTGTCTGTACCGAGTTTAACCCTTTTTTGGCTTATGAGCTTCTTTGTATCTGGGATTAAAAGGGACTGACAGAGAGACTGCTGCCCTCCCACCAAAAATCATTCATGAGTCCTATTGGAAACATAGTGAGGAAGATTCCTGACAGAAATAATAAGGAAATTACTGGATGACGGATTAGTTCAGATGAAAAACCAGAGATCTGCCTGACAGTTAACAGATTACATAATTGAGTGCCAGCCTAATATTGAAACTCAAACAGTGCCTTACACCTTATAAAGTGCTACGACTCTTCCATAAAAATTAAGGAAAAAAACATAACAGAACTCACATTTTCGACGGGCTTTCAAATGCAACAGAGACCTCAACATGAATGTAACGCTAATGCACAGGCTAATATTACCCCGATGTTGGTTCCTTGATGTTTTAAGGTGAATGAGCTCACAGCAGATAAACGGCACACATTTAGGAGGACACTAATGCACAGCCAACAGTTGATTCCACATAATAAATAAGCAAAGATGATCCGTCTGTGGTGGGAGCAAACATGTCTTTTACAATTTGGCAGGGGAGCCGGTTGAGTGAAATGTTGAAGAAAAGGTAACCAGAAATTAAACCGTTTAACAGCAGCAAATGTTCCAAGTTGAATTTGAAATCCAATCAAGAAAATGTCTAACTAAATATTGAGCTCTTTTCTAAATGGTGGAATGGAGGAGACAGAGAATAAGTGATGCTTTTAAGCTCCTCTCAAACACTGCTGCTTTGATTTCGTAGCTCTCCTTGCAGCATCCAGTCTACTTGGTGACCGTATGGATCCCGTGTGCCAGTAAGCCAACGTTCCCAGAGGTCACGCCTGCCATGGAAATTCTGCCATCCTTGGTCATGTACACGGAAAACTCCTTTGTCAGGCGCTCAACCTGTGGGACACATAAATGAACACACACAATTAGCAGCCATAAGATGGAAAGATCGACACCCCTCTCATACCTGTACGCTAAATATGAAGTCAGTGGCTGCTTAGTTTAGTGAAAAGACAGAAAACAGCTAGCTAGCCATATCTTGTTTGTTTAATCTGTACAAAAACGCAGTGTAAAAATAACAATCTGCCATTTTGTGCAGGGTTTAGAGCCAGACTATTTCTTGGCTATGAGCAGTTGCCCGGCAACCAGCGGAGACTCAAGGCAGTCGGTGGTCTCTGCTCCTGGCTGTAGCCTTTTAATTAACAGATAAATCTGACCTATCAAATCTACCTACACTCGATCCAATTCTACCTGAAAGCAAAAATACGTATTTCCCAAAACATCAAACTATTCCTTTAACGTGATTTTCTCTGAGAATTAGCCGTTGTTGTATGGCATCATTTAATTCAGTCGGTTTTATGTAAGAATTTAAAATTTGCTAAATTTCAGTGATAAACATGTTTTTCCATTCTGTAATGTCAACTATCAAAGGCCAAAATGTGTGTGTACCTGGTCAGGTTTGAGTCCTGTGAAGCAGAACATGCCGATCTGGTCGGTGACGTGCTGCCAGTTGTGGGTGGAGCCCTCCTTCGTCAGACCAGCCACCAGCTGTTCCCTCATCTTAATGATGCGGTTAGCCATACCGTGGACCTCCTCCAGCCTGGAATCAAAGAAGGCAGGGTCAAACAGATCTGGAAATGGATTTCTGAACAGTTTGGTGCAAATGAAAGATGGAGACTTGGACCTGAAGTTTGACATCTGGTGCAGGTAATATGTACGCATCTGTAAGCACTTACCACAGTGAGCGCAGATCTGGTGTGTTGAGAATGATTGATGCAATTCTGGCGCCGTTCATTGGTGGGTTGGAGTAAATGGGCCTGATCAGGATCTTAAGTTGAGACTCTACCCTCTTTGCCTCGTCTACATCGCCACACACCACAGTGAAGCCTCCAACACGTTCACCTGTGAACATCAAAATCCACGTTCAGTGTTAAACATCGTGATCTACAGCGAATCTGACCAACTCAATGTGGTCGAAAAAGGAGAACTGTAAATTTGCAACCAGTAAAGTGTATTTTGGAACTTAAATTAGATATGAGGGGTTACACATGACAATCATACAATTGTAAGCCAAAACAGACTTAAAAATATAACATTTATGGCTTCCTTCAGTGAGATTTGAATGAGATCTCATTCAGAACATGTTTTAAGAAGACTAGAGATCACTTGGGCTGCTTCATTGTTGATTAATCTGTCAATTTTTTTCTCGAGTAATCAATCAAGTGTCAAAAGATGGTAGAAAACAACCCAAAGCCCCAAAATACCTTCTCAAATGTCTTGTTTTGTCGGCAACCAAAAGATATTCGGTTTATTGTCACAGAGGAGGAAATAAACCAGAAAATATTCACATTTTGACTAAAAAAATTGAAATTACTTAAACCAATTAATTATCAAAACTGTTGGCGATTAATTTAATAGTTGACAACTAACTGATGAATCGATAAATCGCTGCAGCTTAAGAGATCGCTGCATTCACTTTATGAAACATTGTTTTGGTGAAGAACAAAACCACTGACGAGTATCTAGATGACTGCTTTGGGGTATATTCTGAGTTAACACAACATAACTAGTAGTATAGGTAAAGGTAAAGCTGACATTAACTTATTTTTTCTCACATAATAGTACAATTGCATTTAGTCCTGTGAGTCTGAATCCTTAATGGAATAAATCATGTGTGACCAGCTAGTTTTTACCACTGGGTGGTGATAAAACACAAGATACAGTTCACACAATCAGTCACTATGAACAAATGCACTCATTCATGTTGTCTTCCATAAAAAAAACGTCTTCCAGAACTGTATCTCTAGCTTTATGGTATGTACAGTACAGCATATATATGTTTCTATGAATTTGAAAGCATCACTCATTTCAACAGATTCTGCAGTTTGGTCAATGCTAAAATGGGCAGACCCTGTCCAGCGCTAGCAAAAACTAACCTGCAGCTCAGTTTTCATCTCATGTCTGTACTGTTATCTTTATGTGATCTTTATTAGTATTTCTTTAAGCTCGTGTTGAATTCTGACTGACCATAGAGACCCATGTTCTTAGCGAAGGACTGGGACAGCAGGATGTTGTGGCCCTGCTCAATGAAGTAGCGCACAGCCCAGGCGTCACGGTCGATGTCGCCGCTGGCGAAGCCCTGGTAGGCCATGTCGAAGAACACAAGCAGGTTCTTTTTCTATGAGGTGCAAATAAAAGAGGTAGAACATAGGAGAGAGACATGGACAGAGACGAGAAGTTAGTAATGTTTCAAGTGATAACAGCTCGATAAAATACCGTGCTTATCACTTGTGGCTTTTGAACTGTCAAAAATCTTCTGATTTGAAGATAAAAGAAAATGTGCAGACTTTTTTTTAAAATATAACTTCCCCAGGCCTTTACTGAGATGACTTGTACTCACCTTAACAATGTCAGAAATCTCCTTCCACTGCTCAGGCCTGGGGTCCACACCAGTGGGGTTGTGGGCACAAGCATGCAGCATGATCACACTCTGCTCTGGGATTTTCTGTGACATAAGAAAAGTGTTTGGTTAATCACCTTACAATACCATGTGTAGTACAGACTCTCTTGTTTGACAGTGTTTTCACTGCCAGACATACAACTGGTTATATAACCGATTATTTTCTGCACAATAAACAGTTTTCTGTCAACAAAGTCACTTCATAAAATCCTGGTTATAAACAAAAATGGGGGCAAACACATAAAGTCTTACAGAGATGTCGTCGAGAGCTCCTTTGAAGTCAAAGCCACAGGTGGAGGGGTCGTAGTATCTGTATGCTTTGAGCTGCATGCCGGCGTCTCTGAAGATGGGCGTGTGGTTTCCCCAGGACGGTTTGGGCAGGTACACATCACGAGGACCTCCATGGAAACGAGACTGAGACAAAGGAAGGACCTGGTGAGATAACCAGCCTGACCTAACTGTTGGTTTGTCTGAAATGACTGATACAAGAGAACCTCACCAAAAAGTTGCCCCCAATGCGCAGAGATCCAGTTCCTGAGATGGTCTGGACAGTGATGCTCTGTTGGGAGAAGAGGACTGCTGTACTGACTTGGACTTAAACTATCAATTGAGTTGAATTTCATTTAGTTTGAAGGAGTTATCTTACCCTGCCACTCTTCAAGACCTCATTATCATTGCCAAGAGCGAGTTGGGCGCAGGACTTGGTGAAGTCCCCCAAACCACCAATGGCTAGGTACTCCTTATCCAGCTGTTTGGCTGCAATGATAGCCTCTGCCTAGAAAGAAGGTTTGAAAATCAAAAAGGATAAAACACAACACAGTAGTACTCCCTGTTTTGTACATACAACATCTATTATTTAGAGACTCTTCCATTTTCAAAATACTAGCTGAAAAATATCACAGTCTAAAAGTGCATTACTGTGGTTTTCCTTGAGGTCATTAGCAAAAGAAATTAAGATGCTATAATATGACTGCTTTTCCCACTAAACCCTGATTGCATGGGGGATATCACTGTGTGCATGAGTGTGACATGAGAGAGACATAGTGGATTCGCTGCATGGCTTGGTGACAGTTGTACCTTGCGGACACAGCTGAGCACATAGGGCTTGCCCTGGTCATCCCGGTAGGCTCCCACTCCCAGGTTCATCTTCTTAGGGTTGGAGTCCTTCTTGAAGGCCTCGCTCACCCCCAGGATGGGATCGGGGGGACCCATCTGCACTCCACCCCACCATGAGCTGCAACAACATTAAATCAGGTGATGAGGATGAGATGGCAAAGACTGAACACAGTCAATTTCCCTCACAAACAGAAACACTAATGTGCCTTTACAAGGTGATGAAATTAGCTGCTTTCTTAAGTTTTCATGGCCTTATGTGACACGGGTCACACTAATTAGCCATGTTCCTGTAACACGCCGTGGACCTAATGCGTGAGATTAACTCCTCATGTGACCTTAGGATACCACACTGACGTAGAGACTCATGAACGACACATGGTCAGTGGGCACAAGTTTCATGAAACAAACATTATAATCCATTGAGGTCCAAAGTCCAAAAACAGGAGGTAATCTGGGACTTCAGATTGTTCACCGAGTCACTTTTCCCACCATTATCAACAACCAATACTCTAGAGTGAGAAATGTTCATTATAAACACACATGCTAGTATTTTTTACCATTTCTGTTACCTTTACTTTTGCGATATTTCCAATACTTTTTCAGAAACTTAAATTTTTCAGTCCTATAATTTATTAATTTCTTCTCATCATCAACCTTTAAATCATTTATTAATCATTTGCTAACATGCTTAAGACTTTTATATTTTCTAGTTCAAGGACAGTGTTATGTCATGTCAAACTTGTATTTGAACAGTTTTAAACTAACTGTGTTTTGCGTGCCGCTCTCTGCTACAATAATTCAGAAAGAATATCAAATTCATAAGGTCATGCACTCTGACCTCTTGACCTCAGCCTGACACAGTCTACAGCTTGTTATGCACATGACACTGCGTAAATGTATTAGATCCAGTTTAGACTGGTGATCTACAACATGTACTATAGTAAAACACACACCAGTCACTCTAGAAAGTAACACTGGACGCTCCCATTTTAACAAAGAGGAAAGATTTTAAAATACTTTTCTTTGAGGCCAAAGAAACAAGGGATTGCATATTGATCTACTGTGAAGTGAAAAGAGGATGGATCAGACAAAAATATCCACAACTTAGAATCACACTAGCTGAGTCATCAGTGCATGGTGAGCGTTATGCATCAAAAAATAAAATGGCATCATGTGAAATATACTGAAGGCATCTCAATGGTTTTATCAAACTCACAAAGCAACTATGAATGCAATGATTATCCCTACAAACATTAAATAAAGCATACACTGTTTTAAATTTCTACTTTTTCTTAGAATACAACTTGGACTTAAAATGGAAGTCTATATTCAGTAATGGGGGACTGCACTACTCCAATGTGCTGAGATTAAATGAAATGAATGCAAATTGAAAACTAAACTGTGGTAGACTACTCGATTCCATTTGTTGTAAAGGCTGATGAAATCAGTGCTTTATTGGCTGCTTTGTTACTGGATATTTGGCTACAGTATCATAATGCATTGCTTGCTACAAATATAAAAATAATCTTGCCACTGTAAACTTTTGTACTTGAGATGTAAATTAAATACATTACAAACACAATACATACATGTAAGACACATATATCTGCTTGATAAATGAGGGTTGCTGCTTGTTGTAACCTTCACTGCGCCACTGCCCATATATTGTCTCAGGTTTCTTCTACTTTATAAACCCTCCAAAGTTTGCAGCTAAATTTAGGACCGAACACTTTGCAAAAGGGCAACGGTCTCCAATCTCCTGCTAATAATTCAAAAAGGATCACGCTGCTTTATTTTTAAAAGCATGTACTGTATGTGCTAAGTCCAGTCTTTCATTTGTTTAACTTGATACAATGGGCTGTTTGATCCTGATACTACAGGCAGTAGACGACACAATGGAAGCAACACTTAAAAGTACAATACGAGAAAACACAACGCCCACCTTTCTGATGATTAAAATGTTCGTACAGTGTCAGAGAAGTACTGCTTCCATTGTATTTGTGAGGGTGTAGTTATTATTTATGAGTGTATTGTAAATGCTGTTATCAGTGCTATGCTATATACTTTTGAAGTTTACGATTAGATAAGATTTCCTTATTTTCACTGCACAAATGCAGGGGAAATACAGTAAGCAGCTAACTGAGAGGGCATTTAACAAAGATCGCATGTATGTACACTACTCAAAATTAGTTAGGGATATGGGAGCATATAAAAAATATTAAAAAATATTAACTGTTTGTGCAAACTGCAAACATAAGAGGCTGCAATTATTTTACTTTGTATAATTGTGAATCACTGCAGCGGATTTAAATGCTATATACAGTAAGGGGCATTCAGGTTCAAGTGGTCTTATGTACACAGAACCTTTGAACAGCTGAACATCAGCATTTATATAAACACGAACATCACAGTGACTGGCAGTTATCTGTGATCAATAGACCAAAGGCCTTCTAGGCAAGCTGCAGGGCAGGACTGCTGGGGTTAAAAAGGGGTGATCATTCTGCAACAATCTTGATACTAGCGTGGTGGTGGAAAATCCCTATTGTCATTTATTCAGTCTCTGAAACCAGACCAATGTGCTGGAACACGAGACGACAAGATGAGACACAAGCAGAAACACAGAAACACACCCACACAGACAGGAATATGATAGCACCGGCTAGCTAAACGAAACCTCGTTTACACCTGCGGAGACAGAAGCAGAGGCTGAATAAAGATGTGAAGATATGTGCAAAACGCCTGAGCAAAACGTCTACATTTATAATGGTTACACTTGAGATATTTTAACACAATAAAAGCGCAGTAACGGATGTAACCTAGTTTGCCCTCCAAGCACACCCTGAAAGGACATCGGTTCCTATCTCAGCTTCACCGCTAGAACTTAGCCAATCAGCGGGCAGAGGCGGAACAAGACAGCCAATCAGCGCACACGACTTCACCAACTACGACAAGTCGCTTAGCTCAAACTGTGCGTGGGATTTGACAGTTGAGGCCATCGCGATCGTGTAAATCCTTCAGAAAACTGCCGCTCAATATGAAATTAAGCTAACTCGCAGCCACCTTAGACGAAATATTATTATAAACAATTGATTTAATACGAAACAAACCTACCGTTAGCTGGGCTGTTATTTTCACCCACACACCGGCGAGTGCTCCATCGGAACTTGTGCTGCTGACACACCAACGTGACTTTCATCAGTAATTTAGCGAGCTTCACTGATAGCGAGTTAACCTCTGAGGTCAAGTGAGTGCAAATCTGAGAGGATGTCTAGCACAACAGGTGTTGACCTGGGAGGTTATCGAGTCATAAACCTGCAGCCTGTCACCTTAACCAGCTAACCGACATGAGATTATTAGCGGCGCTCTCGCCACAGGAGCTAACTTCACACAGCACACCGGGGCCTATTGAAACCATTTGACCCCTGTCTACGATAAGCTAGCCAGCTGGTGTGGCTAAAGTAATCACAGAGCAGTGAAGTTTCTACATAAATCTAATGACGCAATAACTGTTAACGATAACCTTAAAATTACAGCTTGTCTGCAGGTCAAGCTAGCTTAAACTAATGTGAGGCGAGCCGCTAAACGACCATGGCAACTGTATCTAAATGTCTCTTTCTCTGTTAGCTTTGAGTGTTTTATCGCTGTTTACCTGTTGCGGCTGGACAGAACCCCCAGGGCCGGGGAAATGTTCCCCAGACAGGAGATCACCTTGTTTGACTTGAGCAGGGCCATCGTTGGACTGCACTTGGGAGCAGAGCCTGGTAGGATGTGGACGGATGTGAAGGGCAGGGACGACGACGACGCTACGCATCGAGTACGTGCTGACGTCACGACAGCGTACAGTGATGCGCAACGTGGGTGAAGCAGAGCTGAGGCTACAATCCGACTAATCCTGAGAGGGGTGTACGAGCAATAGAGTAAAAAGTACAATATTTCCCTCCTTTCTCCTCCTTCCCCTGTTTTCCAAGGTTAAAATCATCCAAGTTAAATCACAAGTAAATTAAAATTTTACTTCTGGACAGCATTTGAATAAATTTACCTTCCTTCCACCCATGAAAAGACTTAAAAAATAAATAAATAAAAAGACCTTCAACATCATCACATATGTCTATATATGAATACAAAATAGATTAATACAGAGAAAAAAAAATCAGATTAAGACATTTTCTTCCCATAAATGAATGTGTACAAATGAATGTAGAGTAAAAAAGACACAGAGTAGAGTAAAAATTACATTGTGTTGCTGTGTTGGTGTGACTGTGTGAGAATCGGGCGCAGATGACATTATCGTAGTAGGACGAGAGCTCAGAGATTACTTTTAACTTTTGGGATTGAAAAGATGATTTATTTTCACTCCCGTTTATCAACCTGACTGCAGCCTGTCTGCAGAGGTGACCTCCATTGTCATGTGTTGATGATTCAAAACAACTGATTTCTTATGAATTTTCAAAGACGTTTTGCTGTAGCGTGACCATCAGGACTATCAGCCCACCATGACAGGCTGACATGGGACTGGATCAACAGTGTGTGCAAAGTTTGTTTATTTTCATGCACAAGAAGGCAGATTTCCTCACAAGACGAAGAAGAACCTCAGCTGTGGTGCCACTGCACAGTTTCTGAGTGCAACACCACTATCATAAATACAAATCCCAGGTCTGCTCCCAATTCCCTGCATATTAAACTGACAGCTCTCCGTAAGACAGTTATCTGTGTGGGACAGACTAAATCAAGAACAGAGATGAGGAGAAGCCTGACTGTGGTTTTCCTTCACTAAAGACAACAGAGTCTCATTAACAGAGTAGCTCCATAAAAAAAAAAAAAAATCTGGACCTCACTCATTTCTAAACCCTGGCTATGGCCCTGATTACATCATAACAATGTTATGTGTTGAAAACTTGTATGTTGAAGTAAACATGTATGTAACGCTGTGATCCGACCCTCTCACTGAAGTTACATAGTGCAGAAACAAGTGATGGGGGCGGAGTGGCTGAGACAGAGACGCCATTCACTCTGTTACAAGGCACTGTATCATCAAAATGATCGTGTAGCTGTTATTTTAGGGTAAAAATAAGTTACATAATGTGCCTTAAGAGTGATGGTTACTTTTTTTTAAATCTGATGTGATTGCAGAAATGATGCCATTCCCTGGCAGTAGCATTATACAGTTACTTCATTTGTCCTATTGAGGGCAGTGTCACACAACGGACACTGCTTCATATCTTGAGCTGCAGCTGCTATTACAGTCCCTCCATGCATGTTTATCCAGCAGTAGTCTTTAACCATCTGTGGCCATGTCATGTAACAAGACATTGGACATTTAATGCTGAATTACACATAGCAGAAACAGTGTTTAACCAAACTCTTGTTTTTTTTTTAAATAGCATTCATTACTGATTTACTTTTCACCTTTTCCTGATCGCTTGTTGTCTCCAACGTCCCACCAGATGGAGACCTTCACTACATTTCACTCCACAAAGCTCTGCAGCACTCACTGCTTCACCCGTAGTAGCTTAACAGTCATTGAATTATTAGTTCACATATGCGATACAAAATGGTTACAACCTTCAGAAAACAGCTATGTCCCAGTTGTTTCATATCCCTCGAAAAATCAATGAGGGATGTTTCTGCAGAAGTGCTGTGTTAGGTGAAGATGGCATCATACAAGTTTATAAGAACAGCAGAAGGAACAGAGACCTGGAAGAAGATCACACAACAATGCCTGGAAGTCCATGACACATTTCTTTTTCCTGCAACCAGACAGACAACTCCCCCTGGCACCCCAACACAGTGACAGAGGGGGACATCAACTTGGCTTGCATGTGGGACTGCCTGTGTGTGGAGGAGATATGGATTGTTCCAACAAAGCCATGGAGTCAGAGACAACACACATTCTCACATGCAATGTTCAACAACAAAGTGGAACAGAGATGAGGCTAAGTACAATACAGTTCCCATTGTTTATTCAGTGGCATGCTAGGAAACATGACGTGTTGTCATTTTTGTCTCTTTAATATTATACTTGGTAGGTATTTGGTTTTACATCTCAGTGTTTGTATGTGTGTTTTCATTCAGAACAGGGCTGAAATCAATCCACATTTGTCCTTAAACCACTTTTTAGAAAGAAACTGATGACAGTAATGAGTAAGAGAGGAGCAAACAGAGCAGAGCTGAAAGAAGCATTAAAATGAAAGAGCAGCAGGAAAGAATAATGGAAAACTGATAAGAGTGAAGAGTTACTGACTGTAATGCTGAGTGACGCCTCACAGCTTAGCTTGGAGTTTATACCCACTGTAGAGTATATATTTGAGTGTATCCATGTGTATGTGTGTGCACTCCCCCATCGTCAAACACACAATATGCTCACACCTTTGCACTTCCTGTGAGGTAATAGGTTAATAGGTTGTGTGACAGCAGGCTGCTGTGATGATGAGTTGATGTGAGGTGGTGCCAGTGAACCGTCCGACGTTTAAGTTCGTATATCACTTGCAGTAATAACTCTTGACACCGTGTGGGCTCTGTTTCTCCAACACTGTCCAGCTCGCTGTGTCGCACTGTGGTTCATAATATCTTGTTCACTTTGTTTTGGATGGCAGCTCTCAAATATGCAGTCGCACATTTTTATTTAAGGGGTTTGATTTGATCACAAGTGAAAGGAAAAAAGTGCTGCATCTCAATTATATTTTCAGTGTATCTGCCTCCATATGCTTCATGTATGTCAAACTGCAATGCGTTCAGTCCTCTGTGCAAAGACAAATGAATAAAACAATGACATGATGAGCTTCTTTGGTTAAGCCTCCAGTGTTTGACGTATGTGTGCTTATATTTTATGACTGAGAGAACATCTAGTGCATGTGTGTGTGTGTGTGTGTGTGTGTGTGTGTGTGTGTTAAGAAATTAGGGCAAAGTTTAAGCTAAAGTGAATGCCTCATAAATCATGCTTTTTACAATAAGTACAGTCAAATAGTGAACATGAAAGTCTCTCTTGGCAGTGATCTGAGAATTAATATTGTGACTTTAAAGGCCCTGCACTTCCAGCCACACAGGTGTTTTCACAGTTTGCTGATTAGAGCTCTTCTCTGGATTAGCACACACTTCAGACTTGTCATAGCAGGAGAAGCACAGCTGTTATTACAACAACATAAACAATGACTCCGTATTCAAGGGTCTCTGCAAGCCATGCCAGCGTGACACTGAACCAGCCTGCATGATGGCAGGACCCTGAAGCCAACTGGAATTCATCCATCATTAATTTGATTATTTATGCCTGTTTTTCTTACTGCTACATGTCCAAAAGACCCCTTTTGTTGTGCCTCTGGGCAGTACATATTACACTTCAATCATTCTAATTATTAGACGGCCGTGGTGACCACATGTCATTATCAGAACTGCTTCACTAAACCTCAATCTGACCAAAATCTGGTCAGCCAGAATAAGTGAAAACACCTGTGAGGGTGTACCGGGCCTTTAAAACATGACGTTTTAATAATGTAAATGTACTTCTGTGTTATCATGGGTGTGAATACACCTCAGGGCCACCAAGCTATCAGAACAAATGTTGTTTACCATAAAGATTATTAACCCTTTCATGCATTAGTTATTACATCTCAAGGAAATATTTGTAATGTTTGTTTCAATTTTCTTTTTGCATTTACATAGATGTAAGGAAGCCAGACAGGTAAAAGCAACATTTTCCATTAATTAAGATGCTGGACATGCTTTTCACCAGATCTTAATAATATTTTTCTTGTTTATCCTTTATTTTTGACTGAAAATACATTTGTCAACTCCAGCAGCAAAAGGTATATTCTGCCTATTGGGCCTATACTTAGTTCAAATCTAAAGACTGTTTAATATTGGTGTTTGATTAAACTATCAAACTACTAAGAGAGTTTATTATTTCATAATTTAAAGTAAAATACTCAAAATAAGGCAGATCTGAAAAAGCAGAATAAACCCTTTGGTGCAAATAACATCCACTGGAGTAGACAGATGAAAATGTACAAGAAAAATGTTAATCAAATCTTGATAAAAGTATTTTGAATACCTTATTTAGTTGAGTCTTTGAGGGTTTTAGAGGGTTTAACAGTTATTCCAGAGGGACTTGGTTTATCTCGTCTTCCCTCCACCATTTTGAATTCATAATGCCATATGCCAAAATGACAAAGAGATATAAAGATAATATTTAAATTGAATTGTGGACACACACGACTCCGGGGATCCACTGCCTGGTGAGTGGGACATGGTGCTCCAGCTTAAATGGTTATGAAAGGGTTCATTTTTTATAAGAGCTACGACATCGAGCTGTACATTTTGTGTTGATTTTGGCAGCCCTTTTTGTCAAAAGATGACGATGAAACAAAGTAAAGTTTGTTTTAGTGTCGCATCACCAGATCACAGAGCAGCTTCTTTCCTCAGGCTTTCCCCCAAATTCATCCTCAGCACTGCAACGTGAAAAATAGTTTTAATTTTGTGACTTTTCCGACCAAGATAAATCAGAATTCAACCCTGTGACAGGAATTAAGATTAACTAAAATAAAGAGAAATAGACAATCTTCTTGCTGCTCGTTTCATAACCAGTTAAAAGTTCCTTGTAGTACATTTAATAATTGATTTGTACTGTAATAGTATTGTCAACCCACTTTTCTATATGGTACTCAGTATTTTATTCAACTAGAAACTTGAATCCCATATTATTTATTATTTTCATGTTTAAATTGGATGCTGCAATGTGATTTCTGTGGTTTCTGTGGAGGAAAAACAAACACTGTCCCCAGTGACTGTCATAAGAGACACACAATTAGAATACGATCCAAAAATACCACTGATAGTTGCACAGATTTTCTGGGGCAAACATGAATAAAATGTTGATCTAAATGACTTTAAGACAAGACAGTAGAGACGATGATGATGGAATAAAAGACGAATAATCAGCATCGTGGAATCTTTTCAGTCATTTGCAAAAGAAATTATCTCTGAAGGGTTTCGGATGGATGTACTGTGACAACCGTACAGCCTGCTTTGTATCTGTCTGTCATATATAAGTGAAGGTACACAGTGCAGTATTGTTTTGTCCTTGTCTTTTAAATTCATGATCATATCATTCATTCAACTGTGTCTATCTTTGTAGACCGTGCGTGTGTGTGTGTGCGTGTGTGTGCGTGTGTGTGTGTGTGTGTGTGTGTGTGTGTGTGCGTGCAGCTGTACAGAGGGTAAATAACAGAGGGAATCTCATCTGTCCGCTTCTCCCTCTTGTCTCATTGCTCTCACTGAGTGGGACTGATGTGTGTGAAGGAATCAGAGCGGATATAACTCTTGCTTTTCCTTGTTGTCAGCAGTTAGCAGCTTGAACTACAGCGCAGAGTTTCACCGTGTGTCCTTGTGCTTTTCTCTGTGGGTATGTGTGTGCGTATAGTATGCCCACACGTGTGTGTAACATCGAACACTCGCTGAAGAAACTGTTTTTGTGTATGAGTGCAGCGACGATGTGTGTGTGAAGGGGTGTGCTTTAAAGATAGTGAGTTTAATTAAAGATGAAAGAGCTGATTATTAATTGATGGAAGGTAGACTGTTCCATAATGCTGAAGTATGGGGGTGTGTTGCCTCTCTTTTCCTAAAGAAAGAAATAGAAATGTTTTGTTAAACTGTGACAGCATCTTTTAAAAAGAAATGTGAGTAATGATGTTAAATAATCAATTTAATCCACAATAAAGATATGCTGTCATATCATAATCACTCCTGTATTGGAGATTTGTTTTGTCAGCTCAGGTGAGGATCCTAACGTGAGCATTTCTGGTTGAGAAAGAGACATGTTTCAATTATTTAAAAGTGCAAACTGCCATGTTGCATTTTCTCATATTGTGTTAAGGCAGATTTTCCTACATGTAAAAGAGCAAAACAACCCTTCTGCTGCATTTTTTGTTGTCCTGATCTTCCAGCTCGTCCCACTCTGCTCACTTCATCTCAAAGTGCCACAGAGGCTCCGGAGACTCACCGCTATGAAAAATGGAGCAGCACAAGCTTTTTTGACATCACACTCTCTGTTACCAGGAGATTAGAAAGCGAAGGTAGAGCACTCTGGAGAAAACACTCTTGCTCTGGGCATCTGTAATCTTCACTGGAACCACACAACTCTCAGGGTGGGGGAAGAATTATTTCCTTCTACGAGGCGCTGAGAGAGAAAACTAAACAAACCTCGCACAGTGGAGACAGCGGCACAGTTAATATGATCCCCCTGGCAGCAGAGGTGTAACAGAACATCGTTTAGATGAAGATATGACTTTTTAATGCAAGTGAATAAGTGGGACAAGGGCTGTCATGGTATATTTATTCATTCTCTCAGTAATATCTTTAATATATCTTTAATAGAACAGTACAAGCCTCATCAAACGAAACAGGATAATGTCAAATTAAATAGAAATAAATAAAATAAACAAACAGCTGTCACAAAAGTGTTAATTCATTGGGAGGAGAACATAAATAGATAAGAGATGAATGTAAAAAATACAAATGCATATTAAAAGTCAAATAAATAAAACCACAATATACTCCTGTAGTCATTGCTATGGCTATCTCACGATGGATGTAAAGTTCAAAAACAGAAAAGACCTCAGAGGGATTCGAAGCTAAAACAGCAGGTTCAGCGGTACACTTTTAGTTTTCACTCTAAGTGGTGTAGCGAGGTTAAGGGTCACACATGCACCAGGTTACATCAGGAGGTAGGAAGGCGGAGGCAGTGGGGGGAGAGGATGGCAGGGTCCCGGGCAGGGAGGTCACAGTGTTGAGTCCCGGCAGAGGACGATCTCCAGCTCAGTGCGGTACAGCTTCCCTCCGTCAGACAGAGCCATGATGCTCTTCTTGTACCCCCCCACACCTGATGAGTCCACATCCTGCCAGAAACGACACACACGTACAATCAGCGGGCACAAGGTGGTCCATGGGTGGCGCAAACATACAGAACATTGCAGAGGTATCTCAGGCAGCTCTATATTTGGCAAGTGGAAAAGTAACTTGAACTGATCAATCAATAGGCTAACTATTCATTACCATTTTGTTCTTGTCACAGAGGTCCTTCAGCAAAGCCTCCAGCTCCTGCTCATCAATATAGCCATTACCATCCTGGTGAAAGACAATATGAGAGAGTTACACAGAAGAAATTAAAGTATCCAATGTTAAAGTTAAGGAGACCTTTTGTGCTTTTTTTCTCCCCTTTCCTTTAGTATTTTCTGGTGTTCTTGTGCGTGTAAAAGATCTTAAAGTTTAAAAGTTCAAAGTCCGCAGCAACAGAAGCTCCTCTCCTCTCCCACGGAAAACACCGCACATGAAATGCCTCGTCAGTAGTCCCGTCTTTAATTTCATGACTTTGTGACATCACACTGCATCACCATGTCACATATTTGCATAATGTATGCCTAGCAGCTGGTTTGACACATAAGAATTGATTTAGCAAAGCTGCTCTGTTGTTGTTAGCAGTGCTGGCTCAGGCGTGTGTGAGCTGACCAATCAGCTGGGACTGGGTATTCGGGACTGGGTAACAAATGGTTTTGTTCACAATTGAAAAGATATTCAGTTTATTGTCACAGAGGAGTAAAGAAACTAGAAAATATTCACATAAGTAGCTGGAATCAGATACTTCAAAGATGTAATTATACTCCACCAACAAGACGCAATAGAATGGGTCTAATTAAAGATGATCTATGTTTGAAATGTAGACAAGAACAAGACACATAGATGCACACATTTTGGGAACGTCCCTGTGGAGGAATGTTGTAGATTATATGGATAAATAGTTAGAACGTGAAGATTGTGCCTCCTTGGGGACAAAACTGTAGCATTGCAATTAAGTAAATTTGCATTTAGAGTGTTAAAAACTGGCTCAATAACCTGTGCACAGATTATTCTATGATACTTGTTGCTGGGAAGACAAATTATGTGTTTTTTTCAACAATGGGATAGCTTTAGTGGGTTTATGTCTGAAGGGAACAATCTGATCATATAAAGGAACTGATGGTCTGGTATAGTACATTTGTAATGTGCTGATGCAATTAATCGCTGCAGCTCCAGTTAGCATGCTAATATTTGCTAATGAGCACAAAACATAAAGTACCGATGAGGCTCATAGGAATTCATTTTTGTTGGATCATAAACAAAAGTACTGGAAAAATTTATTTAATTTGACCTCATAGATAGTTTTTACAATTTATCCTGAGAAGCACCGTATTAAGCATTGGATTGCCTCCCCGGTGCTCCCATGTTCAAAAACACGCTGTAAAAATGCCCTCTTGGATGCCCCTAAGGTAGATAAGACATGATAAAATGCCCTCTGGGGTGCCCGTTCTGCACGCTGGTGCCCCACCGCCTACAGCCCCTGCCCCTCAAAAATCCTGTGTCCGCCACTGCCAGAAGATACATGAATCACGTACCAAATTTAATGGAAATCCAACCAGAAGTGTGAACCTCATGGCGGTGCTCGAGGAAAGGTCATGGGATCCATTAAATCATTAAGGTGCATTGTCTGGACACCATGACTGTTTGCACAAAATTTTAAAGCAATCCGTCAAATAGTTGTTTGTAGTTGTGGAAAGTGGAAAGACCCAATCAATCTTAAGCCATATATGCATTAATAAGCAGCAGGGTGTAATCAGTCACATACAGTCTTATAGGAAATATGGAAATAGTATGTATATGTGTAACACACAGACATAGTATTCATGAAAGTAAACACAAAGACCAAGAAGCTCGTTTCACCTTATCATAGTAGGTGAAGAGGGAGTCAAATTCTTTCACCGTGAGTCTGATGCCCTGCATGAGAGAAAGTCAGGGGGAGAAAAGATGTGAAGATTGTTAGAAACTGCAGGACATTTTCTCGAGAGCGGTAAAAGCCCCACCAGATCCAGAACTGATATTAATCCATGCAGATTATGATAACTGGGACTAGAGTTGAGTTAATCCTGATCAGACAGACTAATCCGCTGTCAGAAAGGAATTGTTGATCTGCTCTGGCAGGCGAGCATGTATGTATAGGAACACACATGACAAAATAGGGGGAGATAAATGTAGATTAAAACGGTCCCTGTGCTACAAATTTTGAACTTGAGGCCTCATAATGCTCTATGTAGTGGCTATGTATTCCCTCCATCATGTCGTAAAACTGAGATTATACATGACTCTATGGGATTAGATAAACTATTTTTATTTAAAGATGCAAATTAAAGTCCTATGATAATATAAACACCCACAGGACTTTAAATCATTTGACTTATCAAATAGATGTAATAAAAATTAGAAGCTGTTCCCAAACACATGAGAGGGATGTAACATGTTTTCAAAGAAATGATACGGTAATATTTAAATCCCGAAGGACTTAACGCAAGTAAACTCGCATTTGTGTCAGAGACCCATATGTCCGCTCAGTGCTTTGATGACAAATAATCCTCTTGTAGTGAATCCAATAATGTTGAATTGTACTACTCTTACTTCTCTACGTCAGAGTCTTAAGTTGCTGCAGTCATCATGATTTTGTTTATTGTGACGGTAATTTTACCTCAAACTTCAGCAGGAAATTTTCCTTGACTGGCAGGAGCCTGCAGCAAAACAACAAGAACGGTTTAATCTTGTTAGCGTCCTCTCAAAGAGGTTTCAAACTTTACGCACAGACAAAAACAACTGGAGACGCACTCACCTCGCCATCTCAGAGAGGCCCAGCTTACCGTCGCCATTCAGGTCAAACATCCTCAGCTGCACAAAAAGAAGATTAGCAGAGAAATGAACAGAGAAGCAAACAGGGGGTCTGAAAATACTTCATGTACAGTCCTGCACACACATATTACATGTTAAAACATTCAAGAAAATGTAAATGGTGGCAATTGAGACCACGTGAAAGTGATGTGTCAGCACTACAGGTGAGCTGGAAGGTGAATGCAGACATTGATGTTCACTACGTTAAAATTCAAGCCTTTAGGGAAGTTATTTCAGTTACATTATGCAGAAACATTTGGGCATGAAGGCATTATTGTTGAGTATAGATGTGATTTAGTCCTGTATGTGTGACAAAATGATTTTATATAAAATCTTATTGAGAACATAATCAACTGATACAATAGATTTTATTTTAAATCCACACTGGATCTAAAAGGTAAATGGTTCTTTTCAGTTTGGGGCTGCGCAGGCATCACCACAATGTCATATAATATGGACAAATAGAAAGAAATGGTGGATTTTCTACAGTGAAGTCTTGATTCTTGCAGTTATAATTTAGAGTTTGTCAAAGCAGAGAGAAGAAAAAAACCTAACTCATGCCTCCTGATACTCACAATTGTCTCTGTGTACTCTTTGAGCTTCTTGTCATCGTAGTTTCTGTTAGCCTTCTTCAGCAGATCCGACAGGAAACCCTGAAGAGAGAGAAAAACTCACACAGTCAGTGACCGGACGGCATAATGCATTTATGATTGGCAGTTAACACTTATGGTGAAAATGAATGGTGTTAATGCACCGAGCTCAGGATGTGAGTGAGAGTGTGCCGTGGTTTGTTTTTATACATGTGCAGGTTTAGAGTAGCTCCCTCAGAAGAGACAATTATACTGACAGCATGAGACAAAAGCTAATTATCAACCAGGTCTGGTTTGTTTACAGTAATTACAAAATATGCACATACACATCTATTATATTACAACCACAAACAACTCTAGAGAACAGAGAGCTGACGTGCATCAGTAACCTCGAGGGAAACCAACCGACTTGAAAAATATAAGTAACACTTCACAATAAGGTCTTTCTAGTTGTGTTAATAGGTAATAACACACGTAAGAGTCCTTATAAAGTGTGTATAAACATTATTATGTGTTAACAAGACTATACAAGTGTTAATAATAGCACCACAAACATGTTTATTGTTATATTATAAGTAATTTATATGCACTTATAAGAAATATGTTGTTTATAGATGTTTAACAAGCCCTTAAGAGTTTCTTCTAATAGCTCATAATAACATTACAAACATCTGTATTATCTATTATGTCATTATTAACCACAAACTTTGTCATTGCTGTGCTAAGATAAATACTTCACCATTTAACTGTGCCTTTCTACAGCTGCCAGATCTAAAAGTTAAAAAAAATGCCTTATTACAATTAATAAATCCTTTATCAGGCACGTATCAACAGTTTTTTAGTTTCAGTGTTGAAGGGGACTTCTGGTGTTTTTAAACCTGGGCCCTATATTTATATATTTTGGTGTGAAAATGATTCAAGCTTACCAAAAGATTTGAAATCGGTCCAGTAGATCGACTTTGCTGGCAGCAGCAACGCGGCTACAATGTAATCCTTTGGGGCAACTCCAACCATCGGGTAGAGCCACTAAGAGTGCTTGTTTTTGCCACTGACAGGCTGAGGTTGTTATTCAAGCACTTGGCAACGTTTTGGAAAAGATTTTCTTCAGAGGCAGACCTTCTCATTTGTCCATTTTGTTACCAGAAACACAGGTCTCGCTCAGAAATCTCGCGTGGTGAGTTGTTACAGTTGTTGCCTCATCTTGATTGCCAAAATCAGTCAAATCGGACATGACTTTAGAAATACATTCTTGTTGCCAGTTCCTCAGAGTAAACTCCTTTCCACTTTCGTCTTCCTGCAAAAACTCCCCTCTCGTGTGATTCCAGAGTGAGACTTCTCCGTGAGCGAGACTTGTGTTTCTGCTTATGAAACGGATCTTATTATTCAACAAAAAGGTCAATCTCTGTAGGAAATGTACAAACAAAAACATCTGCCTCCAAAGGAATCTTCTCCATGATGTTGCCAGACACTTAGAATGACAACCTCAGCCTGTCAGTGGCAAAAACAAGCAATTTAGCGGACGTCACTCTGACAGAGTTGCCCCAAAGGATCACATTGCAGCTGTTGCAGCTGTGTCACAACTGCCAGTTGAGGTGATGTACTGGGCGAATTTAAAAAGTTTTGGTTGGTATGAATTATTTACACACTACATTACAAGGATCTTAATTCAAAGCCTTACCTCTACCCCCTTTATATATCTCTATACATTTGATACTATTACTTATCGCCTCAGTACTGAACTGTGCACTGACAGTGAAGTTGAATCTGATCCAATCTCATTTCTGACTGTAATTACCATGTGTGAGGGCATTTTTGACACTTCACGGGTCAGATGCAGAACAGAATGTGTGCATGTTTTTGCAGAGGCTCGGGTCTAAATGACAGAATGACTAAACCTCTGCGATAGTGCTGCGCTGCTGTCAGAGCAGCTGTGCACTTGAAATGATCCCTCATTAATTAGCTGTATTGCAGATTTTTGCCATATTGTGTTTTACCTTCAGCTCATTCGACTCGATGTACCCACTCCGGTCGGAGTCATACTTCCGCCAGGCCTGCAGGAGAAGAGCGATGCAGTGAGCGAGGAGCTCTCAGAAAACATGACGAGTCAAAACGCACACTTCACTTTTCGACTTGCAGAACTTCTCTTTATACTGTCAGTTATACAGAAGCTAAAAGACTAGGAGACAGTGGTAGCTGGGTGTCGCCTGACATTGTGTAAATATAGAATTTGTCAAAGCCCTTATCAAAGATGGATACCTAAACCCCTCCAGCACTCAATGCCTTTCCCCTGCAGAAAGCTGCGCTCCATCCATAATGTATGGCTGTCTGAGAATAGCTTTAACACACAGAGCAGCCTGAGCATCACACCACCACTGAAAACCCTCCTCAACTAAACCCAGAGTACACCAAGTGTGTGTACGCACGAGTTATTTTCAATCACAGAGGACCAGATGTTCGATGCTTCACTGTTTTCTCTCCAATTATTTTGTCATATGCAACTGAAGAGGACGAGAGGATACTGATGGTCCTTTAGACTGATAATGGCATTTAATACCTGAGTGAAAAGTATGTTTAAAGGTTATTCCAGTGTATGTTTGGCTCTTAATATCTTTCACATCAGCAAAATTAGCCACTAAAAACGCAGATTTATGAGTATTCAGTATTCGCACCTTCATGCCTCTCTCTGACCATAATCTAAAATGACAACAATTTCTGACAATTTGCAAGTGTCTGAGTTCCAGACACAGCATCCAGGTTTTAAATTAACAATTTACAACCTTGCTGGACTGTTTCCACACTAAACAGACGTCCTAGCTTGGCAGATAAACAAAAGGAATCGCATGGCAGCTGAACATGAGTCCCACAGGACGAGCCGCGATGGCACTGCTGACTTGAGGCATTCTTAGGGAGATTTCACAGCCCAGTGAAGTTAAAGCAGTTGGTAAGTGAGCAACTTTCTCCAACAGCAACACAGACAGGAGAAGGGGTAATAGTGGCATTTTGAGCTGTAAAATCCATATTATTTGCCATCATTTAAGGGAATCAGTTTGGATGACTGTAAGACTTGAAAATACAATATGAACAAACTTACAGTCATAAACTCAGAGCTGGATCCAACAAACTCTCTGAAACAGAGCAGGAAGTTTTCCTCTGTGGGCAGCAGCTGAGCCAACTGAAGAGAGGAAGACAAAGAGACGTTTGTTTTACGTTGAAACACAGGAGACATCTAAACAGTTTCTATAGATTACACAATGAGGTGAGTTATGACATGCAACCAAAGCTAAAGTCGCACCAAGCACTGTCCCTCTCACCTCTGCCATCTCAATCTTCCCATCAGCGTTCTTGTCAAAGTTGGCCATGAACTCCTTCATCTTCTCTTTGAACGCTGCATGTGAAGGATCCTGCAAATACAATCACACATCAAAGAGACACACAATAACACAGTATTTAATTTAAACATATATGTAAGAGAAAACCAATTAAAACATGCTAACTGAGACAACCCTCCCCCCCAGAAATGTATATTCCTACTAATCTGTAGCAGTAAATCAGTTTCGTATGAAACAGAAGGCCGCCGAGATAATCTTTACTGTCGAGATAATGACAAAACGTTGTTCATTAACATGTGAGGCAAGTGGCAACATGCTTACAGTGAATCTGTCATGGTCCTAAGATTTAGTTCAGCTGATTTCCTGTTTTATGTGGAAAGTTTATCCTCAAGTTTCATGTTTTACTTCCCACGTCCTGTCTTTGTCTGTTGTCCCGGACGTTTTCTGTGTAGACACGAGTTTCATTTGCTCATTAACTCTTATTGATTAGATCATTATTGGTTTGTATGTTTTCATCCTACGTTCCTGCGTCTGTTCCCAGGTCCTTGTGTGGTCCTGATTTGTTCCCCGTGGCTTCATGGTTTGTCCTCTGTTATTTTCTTCTTTTTTTGTTGCAGTACTGTTTAGTTTTCTGGATTCTCCTAGGGTCTTTTTGGATGCCTGCCTTTTTGTAACTTGGATTTTCGATTTTTGAAGTTTGAAGTATAGCTCACTTTCTGTTGTTCAACCTGCCTGCCTCTGTGTCTGTGTTCGGATCCTTTCTTGATGAATTGTGACAGAATGCTGAAAACATTCAATGACAATATATTTAATATGTTTTTCCTTCCTTATGTTTGGGCACTCTA
This sequence comes from Pagrus pagrus, assembly GCF_965226575.1. Classification (NCBI taxonomy): domain Eukaryota; kingdom Metazoa; phylum Chordata; class Actinopteri; order Spariformes; family Sparidae; genus Pagrus; species Pagrus pagrus. Next base: position 24,931,178 of record NC_140185.1, on the reverse strand, counting down.
GATTACTTTTCCACCTCCCTACAGCTATCTTACGGTACACAAACCAAGCACTTCCCACATCAAAATAAAACATGTAATCCAGGCAGCACTTTCATCATATTGGCAAAACAGATTAGCAGTTTATAAATGTCATTTCTAGGCTGCTGAAGCAATTGTGATTAATATATCTTTATTGTAGCTTTTTCAAATGATGGATTAAAGGTGGAGAGAGAAATGCAAACAGCTGCTGCTGTCAGCACACGCTCACCATGCCTGCTCCCGCTCCTCGTCTCGCAGTCTCCAGCTCTTTGAAGAAATTCTCCAGCTCCTTCCCTTCGATGTAACCGTTTCCTGCGGAGCACCAGAGGAGCTAAATGAGTTTGGCACAAGTGATGTTATGAAGCTTTTAAGACGCCTGAAGCTGTGTGGACTGTTCAAAAGTTTGATGAAAGACTTAGATGCGGATGGAAGATTAAAGGTCGTTAAATTTTTGGAAAACTTGAGCGCTGGTCCGGTCTCAAGTCCTCTATGATTGGATCCAAGTAAGCTGTTTACAGAAGTTTATGCTTATATACATGCTTACAGCTGCACTTAAGTTTGAGCATTTCTGAGGGTATTTGGGTGGTTTAGCCCTGAAATCAGTGCACAAGTCACAACACAATTCTGGGTCGTCACGTCTTGAGTGCAGCCTGAAGCACAACGACACTGGCAACGAATGATCCACACATGTTATATCATCTCTAAGCAGCCCAAAACTTTTAATTGAAAACTCACTTTGATAAACTGAAGGCACCCTACACAAAAACTAGCTCATGTCTCGAGAATATTCTCTATTCACATCCATATATCTCATGCCAAATTGGCATTTAGCAGTGGCAGCAGGAAAAAAAAAACAAGAGTCGGGGGCCGTTAGAGTGTAAGCAGTATAATGAGTGTTTTCTTGCCTAAGAGGGTGAAAGTGGGCAGTCAGATTGATGCTTATTGGGGCATTCTGTCCCTGCTGGATTAATACTTCTTACAACAGCCACATGACCGGGGATGATTCAATATAACAATTTACTCCACTGTTTTCCCTCTGCGAGTCACAGTGAAACATATAGGGCGGTCAACTTTCTCTTTTTAATCATTAGAATGACTCCCATCTGTCTACAGTCTGAGCCGGGCTCGGAGGGTTTGTGCTTTTTATCATACAAAATAGATGTTAATAAAATTGTTATTTTTGATTCAGAGTATAACACAGATGTACAGAATAAAATGCAGAGATTCACCCCTCTGCCCCCTTTTTTTTATCTCTTAATCTCTTATCCTCTCATCCCCTCTCCTTTCTGATCATTTTCTCCCTCACCTCCCCCTCTCAACACCACCCTCCCTCCCGTCTCCCCGCCCAGATTCATTTGCACACTGTATTTTATAGGTAGTCCATGTCACCATCTGTGCTTCGGTTGAGCTGTTGTTTTTAGATTCAAACAAATCACTGCAGGAAAACAAAGCGAGCCGGCTCAATACGCCCTGACATTCATCTTCAGTTCAGTTTCACTTTCAAACTTACGCTGCTAATAGTTCAAGGTGTTTACAAACAGAGTAATGACCGGACGTGACAGGACAGAATTATTATATCTATATCTGCAATAGCACTGATTGGCACATGGAGAAAAACTGGATGGAAATTGTTTAAACTATCAAAAGTTTAAAAAGGAAAAAAAGACTCTTGACTGTCAGTTTGCTTCAAATTGGATGTTGTTGTTTTTTCTGCTTTAGCAAAGACGAAGCAGGGTTGCCATGACAACCAGCTAATAATCCACCCCTACATTGCGAAGGTACCATCTGAAGTGTCAAACGGAAATCGGGTAAGGTACCTGGAGTCGAGCCGAGTCGTACGTGAGTTACATGAGGGTGACATGAACGTGTGTTCAAAATTTCATGGCAATCCATCTGAAAGCCACGATATTTTAGTCAGAACCAAAAATGTCCACTTCATGCTGATGCTAGAAGAAAAGTCGGGGGATTACTATAATTCAGAAGGAATAAGTAGGCTATCAAATACAGAATCATATTACTTTAAACTGTTTTCAGAAATCTGCCAACGAACTTCCACAGAAACATTTGTGACTAAGTGGCCTAAAGCAGTAATTATTTTCCTGAGTGCTGCTGCATCAGTTTTTGCTTGGCTGGGTCTGCAGAGTCGGGTTAAGCCAGATCAAGTGTGACAAAATGTGTGTCACGAAAGAGGAGCGTACACAACTTATTGTGCATAACAGTGTCAGCAGAGTGGTCCACATGGCACATAGCGTGTATTTGTGTATCTGAATGTGTTCTTGTTGTCCTGCAATGACCTGAAAACACCAAAGCGAAGGAAGATATCGTCATCTCACTCTGACTGACCCTGAATAACCATGATGATGTCCCCCATTTCAACAGAAACCTTACATTCAATTCTAGCTAACCCATTCACCTGACAAATGTCATGTCCAGCTTACTCTTTTGGATTATGCTGTTACATAATCTAATACATGGCTGAAGCAGATGATGAGTACAGTAAGAGACGGTTGAGGGTGTCGAGGTGGGCAAAGCAAGAAACAAGTAATCAGTGTTGAAGTATGAGTGTGGTCAGAGCCTGTGACTTGTAGTAAAGTAAGTAAAGTAAATGACTGTGTCCTCAGCTCACTGGGGCTCACCGCCAGAGCTTCACTGCAACATAAAATATCGGCTGCCACATGGAGCACACCACTGCACACCGAGCAGATGCAGCCAACTTCCCCCAAAACAGTTTCAAGCACAGCTCAACTGCTGATTGCTCAATAGCACTTTATAAAACAATCCAGCTGCCTAACCCAAGTTGACTGAAAACAACAAGAAATGGACTGTGCCAAATACACAAGCGACTCGCTGACTCACTGTAAGGAAAAGCCCACATGAGTTTGAAAACTTCCCGCTGCCGCTGGAAAACCCTTACTTCACATGTGCACTTGCTCTATTTGTCCCAGATTTCCCTGCAGCCAGTGAGGAGCTGGGGTCCAGTCAGTCCCTGCTGCACTGCAGCTGTGGTCAAAAAACAACCTGTTGCTGCTGTGACACCGTCTAAGCCAACGACGACTGTTTTACAGCGAATGGATGTATGACTGTGCGACTGAGACTATCTCTGTGATGTGGTCCAATTTGCGCCACTCAGACATGTCTGCTGCGCCTTGATGATGATATTGGATGAAGGCAATGCTTTAAAACATTTTGTCAAACTAAGAAGGGAAGAATTTTTCAGGGGTCTGGGCCCAGAAAAGCAAAAACATTTCTGTCGCTTATGCAATTGAGTCCATGATTGTGCCCATTCAGAGCGGAGGTAATTAGCTCTGGTTTCTTCCTCCTCATTACCATGAGTCTGGTGGCCTTGAGCTGAACATTTAACCCATGAGCTCCTCCAGTGGAGCTTCCAGAAGACGATGGTTTAGAAATGTTTTTAAAAAGTCACTGCAGTCGTTTATGTTTTCTCTCGTTGCATAGTAAGACGCTGCTGTAAATGAGTCAGTGGTAAGATCAATGGTTGTTGGACATCTGGATGGTAGTTGAATAGACAAAATGTCCTCAAATTAAATGAATGTATAAATATATACTCAATATGAGTGTTTTCTGATCGTTATCAAGCCTGTCCTCATCAGAAAAACGACCATAATAAAAGCAGCTTATTATAAAACATATTCACGTTTGCTGTCAGACAGCGACCTCTAGTGGCTGCAGTAATTATCACAACTACAAAGGAGGAAGTGAGGACAAGTAGTATAAAGAGTCTGTAAAGTGAAGAGTTTTGGGGGGCGGTTGGGGTAAACAAGCACAGGACTTTCATAGAGTGCTGTAGTAATGGGTCAGTTAGCATTTCAGCACATTCGGTTCCATCGTCTCAAAATCAAAGAGGTTTTCTAAATTGGACTACGGTTAAATGTTTGAAAAAAGGTCTGTGGTTACCACAGGCTTAAGATATTAACACGTTTTGTTCTACAACATAAAATAAACCTTTGAACAACAATTTTATGATAAAGCGCTTACGTGCCTTAAAAATGTTGGTTGCTAACAAGTGGCTAAATGAGACTACAGAAGTTCTCACGGACATTAAACGTCATCACACCAAACACTCAATTGTCCGTCTTTACAAGCCGACTTAAGTTACGAAGCGTTCTAACTCTAACTTTACAACTTCTACAATGATCAGTTCATAGAAAATGTGTATAGTAACTGTAGTAAGATGCCTAGTGGTGGTGTAAGCCACGCGACTGAAATGTAGTCTGTTCAAAGCCTAACAGTAGCTTTTTACTTCTAGCAATAAAATTTACGCTTCGAAATTTCAGCAAAATCCAGAAAGGGCTTTTTGTTAAGGGAATCCGGGCTACTCCGTGATAACTTCCAGCTTAGTCTAAAACAATACGTCAGACCACTGTTCGTGTCCAGTGTGAAACCAGAAGCTCATGTGTCATGAGGCTGTTTGATGAAAATAAACTGAGTTTATTGAAAATAGATTTCAAATGGGTTTAACAATAGAGGGCAGAGCTTTTTTACTGAATGGCTTCAGAAAAATAATCCTTCAATTTGCAACACTGAACACGAAGCTGGAGCTGCTCGTCGTGAGACAGAAGAGACAACGCTCTACATGTTGTCTACTGGGAAAAAATATGACCCACAACTTTCAGACCTGAGAGTGAAACTTCAGTCTGTGTGACAGTTTTAAGTACTGAGGAAGTTTGTAACTGCTATCAGGCTTTACATGGTGACTAAATGTAACTATACTTAACTATTGACCTTTTTATCCTATTACTTTGCAGACTAAGACTTAACCTATGATTTGTTTATAAATATGCAAAATATGCATCATTTATAGGCCTGCATTATATTAACTATCAAAATTTAGAGAATGGTTAAAGAAAAATTGCAGAAGCCCAAGTCAGCGCATTTAAATTGCTTGTGTTGCCCGAGGGACCCAAGGGATATACAGTTTAATTTGATAGAAGACGAAGGAAACAAGGCAGTTTTACATTTTTTTTTATTTTTTTTTTTTTAACTTAACTGCCTCGTGGCTGTCTGCCTCTACCAATCCGTCAAGTTCCAGTTTGCATCCATGTCGGTCCAGTCTCCACAGCATTTACATGTTTAACTCCACTGATTAATGTCCAGTGAGACACATGCAGTCTTCCCTTAGGGACTATTTTTTAACAGTACATGGTGCAACAACAATCCCCTGAAGCTCAATATCAGCAAACACAATGAGCTCATGTTGGACGACTTCTGTATGTCTGTAAGTTCGTGAGTGAAACAGTCGTTGTATAATAATGTGTAAACTGGATGCTTCACCGACATGTTCAACCCAAAGATCTCTACAATCACCACAGTTACAAGATGGGAACCCAAGATTAGACTCTCCGATTCAGCATCCAACCAACCTCCACTTCTGCTCCTGAGGTACGTTGTTGAATAACGGCCAGAGAAGTGTTTTTGCAGTATATCTCAGTGAAGTTGACCTTTAACCTTTTGCATGTATGCAAACGTCATCACTTCATAATTTTATTCTATTAGACATTTGTGTGAAATGTCGTCATAATCAGTAAATTATGATTGGTTACGTTACGTCACAGTGACTTCTGACTTTTGACTTTTGGACACCAAATTCTGATCAGTACATTTCTGAGTCAAAGTGGACGTTTGTGCCAATTGTAATGAAAATATAGACATAAAAATGTGAAGCTTCAGGGCAGACGCTGAGGCATAAAAACGACTTAAACAGTGAATGAATTAACAAAATAGTTGATCTTTTCGCTGATCAATCAACTATTCACTCCAGCTCTAATTGTTATTGATTTAACAGAGCAGCATGATTACAATTCAGCTCCATCTCCACCGTCTGACATTAAACGGCTGCTTATTCATTAATGCATCAGTACTAATAATCCATTACTTAGAATTACTTATAATCACTACAAGCCAACAATCACACCTGCATAATCGACACATTGATTATATTATATATTACAGTTATATGTTACTATTTACTTTTGCTTGATTAAAATCTGTTTGGTATATCGCTGGTTGTAAAGGACCCTACACACACACACACACACACACACACACACACATCCAGTTCAATCCCAGTAAGCTCTCAGATTCAGAGGCTCCTCCCAGTAAAGTCCAGTAAAATAAACAGACTCTACTCTCACCCCCCCTCGCTTGTCCTCCCCCCTCTGCATCTCTTTTATCCCTCCCTCCCCCACCTCTCTCTCCTTCATACTCCCCCCTCCTCCTCTTCCTCCTCCTCCCCCTCCTCTTCCTCCTCTTCCTCCTCTCACTTATATATTTTCACTCTCCCTCTTTTCCAGCCTCCTCTCTTTAACTTCACTCTGACGGAGTCTTGTTTAATTTCTTTCATCATTGTTTTTAAAAACCACAACTGACACATGTATAAACAGATAAATCACAGACACGTTAATGATAATTCAGGATGCTGAAGTGACACCATCGTACATAAGAGCATTAAACACTCATTAATCAGGGGCTTTTCACCTCAGACGCACGAAAAATCATTTCAATTTTAAGAAATAACACTGAAATCAGAATATTTTCCTTTATAGAGATAATCGTGTCAGATTATCTGGACTAAATGTTATTTTCTTGTAGTAGTTAGTGATAAAACTAAGATTTAATTATTTTTTTTTACTGGATTATTTTGACAACACAGAATTAAACTCTCTTAGCTGTGACACATTCAATAAAAAACATGCGTTTCTAACAACGCAATTCTATATCTTTAGCTTCTGATAAATACTAATTGATCACTCAATTAATCAGACCGGTATTGACACTTGCGCGCACTGACCGTCTGCGTCAAAATGTTTCCAGATGTCGATGAACTGCGCCGCGGTGAGCTCAGCCAGGTGCAGGTGGGGCGGCTGCTGTGCTTGAGTTGCCATCTCTGCTGTTTCTCCCTCCTGTGAGTCGAGCGTGATAGTTGATGGTAAACTTTTCCCGGTGTAGAGCTCCTTGGTACTGGGCAGCTCCTCCTCAGTTGAGGCTTTTAAACCCCCCGCGGCGTGCTGCGCCTCTCCTGCCCGCCACACGGGGGCGCGTTGAGCGTCAATGGACCTTGCAGGCAGCTCCTGCAGGAGAGCAATTACAGGAGGAGGAGGAGGAGGAGGAGGAAGGCTCTCCTGGGCTTTCATATGAGTTACCATTAACTGCTGTCCAGGCTGCTGGTTTGATAGCAGGATCATTATACATCATCCAATCCTGCTTCTCCCACGAGGAAAGGACCACATCAAACAATTTACCCGTCAGCGGGGCGCCCTGCTGGCTCCAGTGGATCTTGTAGGATCTATGTCATCCTTGTCTCTTCTAATACTATAGCTCTCTGAACTGTGAATTATCAAATAAAGCCTGAATAAATTAAATATCCCATCCCGGGGGCAGTAACACCTCAGGAGGAGGAAAACAATCAAAAAGTGCAGTGATGTGGAGCTCAGGCTCCAGTGAGGGCCACGTTTTACTACACATCACCTCCTCTTCTGTCACTGTCTGCTGACTTTTTGATTTTTCCTATCAGATCTCCCTCAATCCTTTTACTTTCACCTCCTCCCTCCATCATTCTTGCTGGCCTGCGGAGGTCGGAGGGGCACTCAGTCTCATCAGCTAATCGAACCCACATTTGGAGTAAATCCAAGCAGCAGCAACTCCTAAATCACCTGCGAACCTTTGTTCACTCTGCTCCTCCAATCTTTTTTTCTCATCTTCTCCTCCTCCTACTTTGGTGCATCATCTCCCTCTTTTTTCCAGTTTGGTCCCCACAAGCTGGTGTGAGGGATGGGTGCTGCTGCAATGGGGGGAGGGGGATCAGATGTAGAGGATGCAGAAGAAGAAGAAGAAGACTCTTTATCTCCTCCCTGCAGAGCTGTGTGCTGCTGATCAGGAATGCACAGAATAAAACAAGAACAGAGAGAGAGTTGGAGAGAGGAGATAATAAGTGTGTGTAGGATAAGTGCATATGTGCGACTACTGTGTGTGTGTGTGTGTGTGTGTGTGTGTGTGTGTGTGTGTGTGTGTGTGTGTGTGTGTGTGTGTGTGTGTGTGTGTGTGTGGAAGAAGGGAGGGAGAGAAAATGATGGGGAGATATTTATAGGAACTCCCATCATAAAGCCTCAACTGTGTGAATAATAATTACTGAATTTATAGGATTTGTTTGCGGAGCTCTGAGTCGCCTTTGTTGAAAGTGTTGGAGTTGAAGAGATGGGATGAATAATGGAGACTTGTGTGGGATATGAGCACGACAGAGATGATGATGATGATGATGATGATGATGGACCTCTGAACACCTTGCAAATTGAAAAGTGTCATGTGGATATGAACATGCAGGCTCATGTACTTACATGTAATTGTCTCAACCTCTCTAATCTATGTCCAAACACAGACAGCTGCACATGAACACGTAGATGTAATGTGAATTTAAAACAAGCAGCTAATGGGAAGGCTGTGGTGTTGGCTTTGCATGCCAGTCATCATACATCTGCAGATTATAGATAATGATGCAATCCTGTTAAAGCATATTATATATCAAATATATACAATGAAATTTAGCTGAAAGTGGCTTAATGTTGATCGTTAACAGGAACAGAAAGCAGGCAGCCAGGTGTTTAAGAGGCTTTTCAGTTCAGATTTAATTTAATGAAATGAAATGACAACGTTACATCGTAGAATTAGGATCAAGAGCACAAATCCTTATTGAGCTTACACAGAAGAAGAACTGATTATTTAAAAGTAAAATAATATGCTGTGATCAGAGTGCAGACTAGTGTTACCTGTTAAACTGAGTAGACAATGACTGGAACGTATTCTCACGCAAATAAAGACATATTTGTTGGTGAAAGTGTGGATTAATGGTTTTCGTTATGATTGGTAATTACCGTCCGTGTCTGCTGCTGTTTCACCACATCTGTCTGCTTGAATCAATGAAAGATATTACTCCTGTTCAAAGGAGTATTTTGCAACGACTAAAGCCTTGTGTTTTCAGTGTGTCTCTGAAAACTAAAGCTTATATCCGTAATGTAAAACAGCCTCCGAGGATGAGCTTCAGACGATGACATTAATCCAAACAAAGTAACTTTTCTGAAGAACTCAACACCAATTTGAACCTTTTGAGAAGCAGGAGTAGGGCAAGAAATTGCCAAAGGTTTTCTTTGTCCCATTTGTAGGGGTGCTGTGCTTTGTGATGTTTATATGATAAGATGTTTGCTGTGTGTTTGAAAACAATGTGGAGGAAACATGGCCTATTAAACTTTAGTGTCTTCTCAATAACACAAATGCATCAAATGCAGCTTCACAACTGCCTTTCTTGCCGAAATGTTACCTCATGCTCATCTGCCTATTCACAGTGAGATAAAGACTTGCTGATTGCTGATTAACATGACGACATATAATAGCCTGTTGTTTGATCTCAAATGAGTCATTGCCAGTTTCAATTTTCGTTTTTGTTATTGTTGTGCAGCACAATTTCTATAATAATAATAATAATAATTATAATAATAATAAACTTTGGGTTCTATAAAGAACCTAAATGTTTCATATACAACCCTAATAAACCCTCTTTTCTAATGATGTACTGTAAAGTAAAACATTTAACAATGCTATTTTATCTCATAAGAGGAATATCTCAAGCATTTACTACTGTACCATAGGTGCGTGTCTGTGTGAGAGTGTGTGTGTGTGTGTGTGTGTGTGTGTGTGTGTGTGTGTGTGTGTGTGTGTGTGTTCATGTGGCAGGACAGCAGCTGTCTGATGAGCCCCTCACCGATGTTAGCGTGCACACATGGACCTCGAGCATGCAGCCATCATGGCTGAATCTGATATCTGATCAACCAACAGCACGCAAAACAAAGAGATGACCCACCCGGCAGATTAACTACACCTGACTCGGTAGAGAGAGAACCGAACACACAAAAACATCAGACATCCTTCTCCTCTTTGCTTCTGGCTCCTCCATAGTTATTAACCGTGTCGACTTTCTTCCTCTTCTTTTTGTAAATGGCAGATTGCATCCACTTTGAAAATAAGTCCTCTGCTACTGTCATGTTTTATCGAGGATGGGGACGAATCCACTTCATCTCGCCTGAAATGTACGCCTGTGGGTCTGGTAAACCGAAATATCTTAAATATCATTGCATTTAATAGAAAGACCTTTTTGACAACTAGGCAGAACTGTGAATGTGATACATAAAGGGAAAGTCCTCTATTTGAGCCGTCCTACCACCCAGTTCATCCCCTGACTTCGCTACAGCGTCAAACATTAAATACGGCCACTGACCAGGCCGCTGTATTTGATGTGTTGGGAGTGAGTACGGGCTGGTGATGCAGGGCAGCTGAGGGATCAGCCATGGCCATGATGTTCAGTTGCGTCAGACACAGCGTTGTGTCGGCTAATTCCACAACGATGGAATAATACTGAGCCAGACACAGCGAGCGAGTGTGAGCTGGGAACCTTTCGTGTTGGTTCAGTCCTGCACTGCAACACACTGCAGATGACTGTTGGCATCTTGCTTTAAGGGCTAACTGCATGCTGATTGTTGCACTTACAACATGCCTACACCTGGTATTCACCACATACATCATCAGGACACATGAAAGCACATGCAATTCAGGAGACCATCATTCTCCTGAGTGGCCAAGAGGCTGTCCAATCAGGTCTCACTATGCAGAACAGTGCAACAACCCATGTGGCTGTTTGTCTAACCCACCCATCATTATTAGATGTTAATGTGAACTCCAAACCTGCACTTTCGCTTCTTTACTTTACTCCATCATGCTCATCCCCTCCTGCAGCGTCTCATCCATTCAGATATCCGCTGAATCGCAGAGCTGAACATACACAAGTCCTCCTCACTGATGTGACGCCGCTTAGACAGCACACATCTAAAACTGCATAATCACATGCTCAGAGGAACAATAACTACCAAATGTGCATATTGTTGGTAGGAATGAATATCACAGTGTGGGATTATTTGTCTGGAAGTGTGCATGTAGATTAAATTAGGCTTTCTGGGTTCCACTGCTAGAGACATTTGCTCCAGCGTTAATACGGTTGAGCAGAAGTCAGAGTGGGAGTGTATGATTTGTGTAAATTAGAGTGACAGGGTGCCTCATTGCAGTAATCAGCCATTTGTATATCAGCTGCACAATGTGGACTACAGTGTGATCATGAGAGATAGAAACTGTTGGTTGCCAAAGGCTGAAAACAGATAAAGCTGAATCAAATTTTCAGTCTATTTGGCAGATTGCATTGTTGTGGTTTTTTTGTGTCCTGCAACAGATTAACTCCTTACAATGAGAAAAAACTGCATGCCATTTGTACAGGGAACAAATATGTAAAAAAGAAAAATCACATGCAGTAATAGCAGCACAGCGAACACTACCATCACACCGTCGCTTCCTGCTGAGATAAGAGCTCAACTCGAACAATGTGACCCAAACATTACACAGATGAGATGGGCATTAAGCACGACAGCCACACGATAAAATTGTATTTTTGAGTTTGCTGAACAGTCGGGAGGAGAATGCCATCTCCCTGTATGCCTTGACGGGTTGTTCTCCCCCCCCCTCCGCAGGGAACAATTAAGATACGGGACCTCCAGAGAGAACATTTCTCAACTGCAAAAACAACCCCACTAGTAATAATGTCACTGGAGACAAGAACTGATTATTTGTCCTCATGATGCAACAGTGAGCCCCACAGTGAGGCTGCGAGGCTGCGAGGCAGAAACTTCATGGATCCGCTGAAAGAAGAAAAATGACGAGAATGAACGTCAGGTAATTATAGTTTTCAGTCAGTTAGAAAAGACACACAACACCGAAGAGCAGAGAGACGTTTGAACTCTCACGTCTGTCATATGAATGTACAGCCAGCAGCTGGTTAGCTTATAGCTTTGCATTAAGACTAAAAGAAAGTCAGAAACACACAGGAGTGCGTAAAAAATTAGTGTTATCTGTTTTAAAATTATTCAAATGAATACCCTCATTATACCAGAGGCAATGCAACACAACAGAGTAACCTTGAGGGCGTTTTTACATTGGACATTTAATCTGTTTAATCAATTCAGGACCAGTTAATTTAGCATAAACTTCCAAACCCCACAGGAACAACTCGATATGCACACAGTGAAGCCGATCATCTATATGGATAAATACTGGAAATGTGGAGAGGTTGGTTTCAGTAGGAGGTCCTCAGAAAGGATTGTCAGGTGGGGGCAGGGTCACAGAGACACACACAGGGACAATTTAGTTTAGATGAAATGTTTTAAAAAAACCCTGCTCTGCCCGCCTACGTCAAATCTCGTGTCCGTGCTCGTTAGAAGTGCTGGTAGGTGGATTTTTTTTTTAACCTTTTAACAGAGTCAGGCCTGTCGGTTCTCTGTCTCCAGTTTATATGCTAAGCTAAGCTAACTGGCTGCTGGCACATTCAGATTCACATTCAGATTCAGATTCAGACAACTTTATTCATCACACCAGGGGCAATTTGTTTGAACAGCTTGCCTTGCACAGATACTAAAACAAACAGTAACATTTAGGCACAAAAATAGATGAGTGATAAATACAAATAAAAATAAAAAACAATAAAATAAAATAAAATATGACAAGGAGTAGTTTCATAATAGCTTCATATTTACGATATGTGACTGCAATCAAAGTTTTCATCCAACAGGATGAAAGAAGTATACAGCTTTCAAACATTTACAGAGCTTATACACATTCATAATCCTCAATCACAGTCAGACTACCTGATAAAGTTTTACATGGTTTTTATTTCACCCACAGAGATGTTCTTCATGTTGTATGTCCCTTTTCAGCACCTGTAGCTCTGTTTCTGAGTTAAACTTCCAATCACAACCCACCAACACCAGTTTGTGAACATGCCAAATATCAGCCCCATCAGTCAATCTACATTAATTTCCTTCCTCGCTCATATTTGCATTTCGATGAGTTTCTCAGAAAAAGCTTCATCCATGTGCAGGTGTAAAGCACAGACCTGACATCTGAGACTAAGACAAAAAGTGTTAAAGATGTTTCAGAACATGTCACCAAAGACACTGAAACATCCGGGCGTCACACTGGAAGGTTTGCACATAATTACATCTCTTAGATCTCAACAGTACAGTCATGTCTCGCAGTGTAGAGCCCTTTTTAACCTTTACAACCTGAACTGAAGTGTTGATCTGACTGCATCAAAAAATGTGGCTGGAGTCTCCAGGGCATCATAAAAAGCATGTGTTTGGCACTCACACACACAAACACAGTAAGGGCTCACATTCAACCCCGACCAGCGTCCACCACACTTCATCATCTGCGTTTTTTTGGAAGGAGAAAAATGAATCTGTGCAGAAAAACATGGATCACACACACAGAGGGAAAAGACGTCCGAGCACAGGAGCTCAGTGCTGTGATGAATCATCGTGAGCTGACAGGCCTCCATAAACAAATGCACTGAAGCGCAACAAGCACTCCCACATGCGCATATAAAAGTGCAGTATACGTACCTGAGCAGACATATCCTCAGATGGGTGTGTAGTGTATATGTGTGTGCTCATATCGAATGCCAACAACAAGTGTCCCTGAGGCCTGATTTGTGCCCCCTGCCCCCGCCCTCTGTCCAGCCAATCCCTTTTATTGAGTCGATTCAATTCAGTGGGTGAACAAAGATCTATTGATGTGCCTTCAAGCAAAGGGTGAGAGACAGAGAGACACCAATGTACAGTAAACAACACTGGCAAAGAGCTAATCTATCAGCCATCGATTGTGATTGTTCAACACTGCAGAAGAGAAATAACAGCCGCTAAAAATCAGACAAATTAATCAAATTAAACTAAAGCCATTCCAGCCCATATGGGACATAATCTAGCTGCCAAACATTAGGAAAAACATGTGTGACCTGTCAAACCCTCAGCAGCCTCACACACTAACTGCGTTGGCAGCTGCACATGTAAAGCTTTGGCTGCGACGTGTTTTTATTTTGGACAGAAAATGTCACAATAAGTTCAAAGTGCAAGCTGTTGGCTCTGAATGGAGGCCAGGCAGGTTTTATCCATAACAGATTAACATTTTAGGCATTTCTGGTTTTTTAAACATCCCCCTGCCCCGCCCGCGTAGGGAAATATGCAAACTCACACGCAATGTCAGCAGAAAGTTCATCTAAAGAGTGACGCTTCAGAGCTCCGATGAAACGTTGCATATCTGAGGAGCCTGACTGACTTAGTACCTTCCTTTTATACGATTTAATGCATTATAATGTTTATATCAGAGCAATAAATGACGCAGATTTACTTGATTCAATTTCACTTTTTTATCCAGTGTGAGACGTCTGTCTGTGTCCACCCTGTCTCATACAAACACTGCTCCTTGTATTTGCATCATGTTGCTCCGATTGTTTGCCTTCATTCTTATGCAGGAGGTTGTGTTTGACCCACAGCAGTGCGTTAGTATCTGCAGCCTATCACACAGGTCGGCTCCTAAAAATATCAGACGTGCACAACCAACCCACACCGGCTGCAGCTTCATCAGATGCATTTTCATATAAAATGATTTTTGTTTTTAGCTTTGTTTTATTTTGCTGTCCGTGGAGGAATATGAAGATGCAGGATTATAGCACAGCATCGGAAATCGGAAAAATTCAATTAAAAACTCACATTGCTCCGGAGTGAAAATCAGTAAAAAAAAATGATCCAACCCTCAGTCTCGTTTAAAGGGTAACTCCACCAATTTTACATATTAAAGTGTGTTTACGTGTCTCTGAGAGGTCTACTGCATATGTGAAAAAGTAGTTTGAAGTCTTTTGTGGCTCCAGAGGAAGCTGCATGTGATCTGATGAATTGCCTCCAGTGATGCATTGTTGCATTGTGGGTAATGTAGGCACCAGGTTTAGAAAAGAATGAGGAATGCATGGCAAGGCGATATCTCTGGTTCTGCTATATTGATTTTGATCATTTGTTTTTAAACTGTCCTGTCAGTGGACTGCTTTTTAAACATGGCGCCTTCATTACCCACAATGTAACACAGCCACCGAGTGAAACCAATGAATACAATTTTATCAGATTATATGCAGCACAAAAGGCTTTATACTACTTTTTTACACATATGTAGTAGTACTCCACAAGACCTGTAAACACACTTTAATGTGTAAAGTTTGTGAAGTTACCCTTTAAACAATGGTATAGTGTCTGCTCTGAAGATGAACTTTTACCATTCAATACAAGATTCAGGCTCCTCAGCGGAAAATAGATCAGTGTGAGCATTCGTGCAAGCTGTAATTGTGCTGACGCGTTGTTGGCTGCAGGGGACGTGTCGTCACTGTCACCAGTTATTGAAGAGAATGTAACAAGGTTGTGAATGAGTGTGCAAGAAGAGAAGGGTGTTTGAGATGTTATTATTTAGTGATGTTTATTGATTAATCATGTTGAGGAAACAAACAAAATTTTTTGTCAAAATTGACATTTTATAGGCAGATGAAATGGGCTAAAGCTGATTTAAAGCTAACCAATATAGCGGTCAGGCTCTACATGTGATAATATAAAATATCTTTTGTGAGAATATTCAGTTTAATTTATCAGAAGCTTTACTATTCAAAAAGCTGTCTGACCTGAATATTTCCGAAGTGTGAACGCAGCTCATAAAGCACAGGAATGACAGAGGCTGTGCGTCAGTTCACGACCTGTATTTCCTGCTGGTTCCTCTCTGCACGGATGATTGTTAAAAGAAAATAAAGCAGCAGCAGCAGAGGAGAGAGTTGAACTGATTAGCATTTTAAGAAGACAAATCCAAAGACCATTGTGCTTTGGCAATAAATCTGAGACCATCCAACATGATTTACATACTCAATCCATAAAATCAGCCATTAGAACAGGAACTAAACTGCAATATTTCCAAGAATCGACAAGGATTGACACTTCAATTCTGGCCGGGTGTCAGAGGTTAATTGGTTGCTGTTGTTTATGAGTGGAAAACACCTGCCACAACAAAAGATTTGTGACCCCAAATCCCACTTTTCCCCTCTGAGGAGTTTTTAATTTTTCCCTACAGACACCTAAGCTGTATGTACAACCTCATGTAACACTAAAACCATAACTCAAATGAAAGTCGGATTTATTAATTCCTTCCGTCCTCTCATGGATTTTCCAACTGCATATTCTCTCTCAGTAAGGGTTTGAGGATTATTATAAGAATGTATCGCGCAGTGTATATTTTATCTTCAGTCGTCACAGTTTAGAATACTTTGATCTTATTTGATACAATTTCAAGTCAACAGTCTGGCTGGATTACATCTTAACAGTCCTACTCTCCTTATCTATGGTCCTCTTAGTCTTTTCCTTTTTTCCTCTCATACTGCAGAAAATAGCTGAGCTTCCTCACTATCAGCAACTGTTCAGCTGAGCTCAGAAGGCTTTGCTTTGGGCAGTAAATTTTAAAACCCCTCAGCCATGACAGTAACTTCACCAGCCGCTCTCCAGGGCTGTTAACACAAATTAAAATGCGCTCTCTCATATTTGCTATATCCCTGTTACACTGTTAAAGTATTGTTTTTGTGTCTACGCTGCCAGATGTGACATACGCTCATATCTGCTTCTCTAATTCAGAGATTGATCCATCTTCTGTCTGTTTATAGATGATCCATCTTTCGTCTGTGAGAGGGACAGAGAGGGTTTGTTGTCAGACAACAGCTGCGGGAGGAGAGAAAGCGACTCGTTTGCATCGCTGCAGTGTCACTGTGACAGAGAGCAGATGTTTGCTGTGATTGCTTAGTGGTGTGTTTATTTCTACTCTGTTCCTCATCGCGCTGGAGCTGAAACATTACTGTCAGTCTGAACCATCCATCCTGTATCACTCACACTCAACTCCTACAAAAACATACTTAAAGGCTCCTCATGTATCTACCTTTTATATTTCATTTTCTGTTGTGATATAATGACTCCAGAAAAGTAAGACCATCATGTATAAGGTGGTTTATTCTATGTGCCGCTTTATATATACATGTACTGTATGTATATAGGCTCTGGGTATGATTTGCCAATAAATAAACAGACAAGACCTTCGTCATACGCTCGCAGTTTGGTTAGACTAATATACCAGCCAAGCCATGGCACATCCACCACATCCTCACTTGAATAGGTCCATTGCCAGTGGCTCCCAAAACAACATATCTCACCGATCCCAATGACCAGACACAAGACAACCAAACACATTAACCAGCGCACTAGCGGCAGCCGAGCCGGGCCTTTGTTGTGCCCTCGCAGTTTGGTTAGGTTTAGTCACTAAAACTTGGTTAGGTTTGGTTTAAAATAACTATGTTACTTGATCATAAGTTCAGTTAAGTTAGTCAATTTACTACGTTAGTCAGTTTAAATAACTCGCCAGTCTTTTGTCGTTACAGCGGAGGAGAACAATGGTCTTCTCTGTGAAAGTCCTATGCTTGATTAACCTGTCCATCCATCCTCGACCTCCTCCCTACGCAGACTTTGCCGCTCTTATATATATAATACTACTTCGCTTGACGTCCTCCTTTGTAGCTGTAATAATAACCAAAACCACCAGAGGTCGCCGCCTACCTAGAAACGTCAGTATGGATCTTAAAAAGCTGCTTTCAGGAGCCTATTTGGTGTTTTTTCTGATGAGGACAGGCTGGCCATGGAGCGAACAGCTAAAACAGGAAGAGGACCGACTTTAACTGTCTCTTCTTCTCTGCTGTAGAGCCGACGCAGCATCTGGTGGAGCATCTGCTTTGGCAGTAACAATGTCATTCGCTGACCAGATAACATGAAGGGAAACCGATGAAGTTAGATGAAGACAGACAGCTGTGATCTGACAAACCAAACAAACTTTCCTCAATCACAGTATAAAAAGAGTCTTTTGGAAATGCAGTGTTCATAGTTGTCACACATGACTTTGACTTAAAGCAATAGGTCACGGAAAAAAACATTTTCACTTATTTGGTGAAAACCTTTTTAGCATAAAGATTGGGGAGAAAAACAAGAAATATATTGAATTAAATGGCAAAATATTGTTTGTACAGGTTAAACAATAAAGATATGACATGGTAAGCACTGAGTTTTAGAGATGCTGGTACAGAGCGAGGTTTCACACAAAACTGAACATATGTTTCCTTGACTCATGTTGACTCATGTCCCAAAAACGAGGACTTGACACTTGACCTGCTTGGAGTTGCTCGACAGCCTGAAACCCTGATTTACTGAGACCCCGAGAGCAAACACTTGATTAGTTTTAAGAATCCTGAAGCAGGACAGAGATTAATCATCAGGACCGAGCTGTGCAAACAATGCACACACAGAAAAACAAGAAGTTGGAAAGATATTTTGCGATACTGAGGATGTTTTCAGGAATAAATATTTCTTTGCTGAAAGTCCTCTCGCAGTGTTGATTCAAAATGAGATTAACAAGCAAGAGAACTTCTCTGAAAGCGAGATCGCAGAGTAACAATTGACTGACGGAGCTGAATTCCTCCGCTGAACACATCCTGCTCTGCTGGGAACACATCTCCTCCTCTCATCTCTCACAAATTTATTCCTGCTGCCTTATTTTTGTTACATAATGAGAGTTTCACTTCACCTGATCTGTCAACATCTTTTCTCTGTAGACCGACAAGCAAGTGGCGACTCTCCGCTAAGCAGTGATGTGAAAACAAAGAACGCTCACAGATTCAACATTCATATCTGCCAAGAAATGAGCATTACTGGATTTTGTCACATTTACACCGAAAGTTCAATATTGTCAACATGCATCTGATTGATTATTGTCTTTCTTTTCACCACGTTCACCACCTGAAGAGCTTTAACTACCTCTGATATTGTTCTTCTTCTTCTGTCAATGGATAAGATTGCTCTACAAATTATCAGCACATGTAGTTGTATATATAATGTTGAATTGTTTTTTTACTTTGTGCACACATCAGCGATATCTTCAAGGATCAGGCAGTGCTTTTAAGTTTGAAAGCCTTTTGTGAAACACTAGATTAACCTTAAAACTATGTCAACATGGAAAAGGTGAATAGATTGATGAGTTCATAACAGATGAGTTCACAAGTTCACCATCTGATCATCCACACGGATTGGACTGTAGTCAGCATCAGTGTGTGGATGTGTGTGTATGTGTGTGTGCTCGTTCAGTATTTGGAGAGGACAGATTGGTGACAGAAGAATAATGCACTGAGGACAGATTAAATTCCTGGCGCACAATACAACCCAATCACACACACTGTCTCACACACAATTTCTTCTTATCACACCTCACCATTTTAAAGTACTGTACACAGCAGTCATATGCTTTATCTTACTGTTTTGCATGTGAAGAATGATTAAATAATAATAATAATAATAATAATAATAATAATAATAATAATAATAATAAAAATCTCCCCAAATCTTCAAATTGTCTGAATCCGTCGGATTTGAATTGTTTTTGTGGGCGGTGGTGTCACTGGAGTCAGACAAACAGGGAGAAGGATTAGTGGACGATGACTTACTGATTTACTCTCTGATCCACTTTTCAACTGTAATCCACAAAAACCACAAAAGCAGAAACTCCAGAGGTATTAAACTGACGAATGAAAACCCTCCAAGTAACCTTTATTTTTGAGTAATGAGGGGGTGACCCACAACATTAACCTATATCTGTACTGTACCAAAGACGAAAAGTTGACGACAAAGGAAATGGCAACAGATTACAGGTTCATCTCTCTTTTGAGCCACTAAGACGAGAGTTTCGATCGTGTTTTGTATGGATCGTTTTAATATTTTGACAGGAAAAACACAAGTGTTGCCGCGCTACCTTAAAACCACGATGTGTGAACTGAATACAGGTAAAACAGAAGTACGTCATTAAAAGCATTAAAAAGCAGGACTGCATCTAGTTGAATTGTTAATATTAACTATTCTCAATCATTTTTGCAATGAGTATATGTCGTCGTTTTAGCCATCCTCCTGTCCGTCTAGCACTTAGCAATCCCCTCTCTCCTCTCTTCTTCACCACACCTGCACGATGAGGCAGCTCGTCTTTGCCTCTTTCTTTACTTCAAACGTTTTTCTTCACTTGGGCTGTTTGGTGGTAAAAGCTGTCTCCAGTATCCTGCTCTCTGCAAGTTCACGAGCAGACAGGACGACCTCTTTATGGAGTTATCTGTCCTGATGGATAAGGTGGGCAGGGACTCCAGAAGATTTCAGGGGGAGGAGGGTCATGGGTTACTCACCAAACACTCTGTAACAGTGATTACTGTTGGTATGCAGGGTTAATGTTAATACTGGTTAGTTTTATTATTACCTCACTAACACAGATAGAGCGTTGTCTGTGACCTCCTTGTGAACCACCTGCAGGCTGGATCATTTTCATCTAAACATCTGGTCAGTTTGTCATTAGCAGGTGCTGCAAGTGAAGGCATGCTGCAGGAGATTCTGCACGGCTTCTTCTCCTCGTTCAGATACGGAGAGTTCTGTGTAATAGAAATACAAACATCGGCTCCGTCTGCAGGCACTGTACCAATCACAAAATCTACCAATGCATGTTACACAATGTAAAGAAGCTGAGATACGACGTCAGCGCATCAGTTATCTGACATCAACAGATACGCAGAATATAATCACACTATTTCTCGTGCTGTAGTGAATGAATACCGCCATACATATGAGTACATTAGCAAACAGTCCCACAACACTCCCACCACCACATGCGTCACTACGTATCAAGCTCACCCTAAAACTCACTAGAACGTCTTAACGTTTGCAAAGTGGTGACACAGAGGTAGGCAGGAAGACGTAATAAAACTTGAGGAACACAAAACACGAGAAGAAAGTAGGACTGGGGAACTGACATGGAAACTTGGCACTGCAGGTGACGCAGGACAGTTGTGATTTGCATAAATGGACAATTATTAATGCAATCACACAAAGAGATGCACAATCATCTTCCTGCACCTCTGATCCTCTCTGTAATTATTCTGTTGTCATGTCAGATGTTTTGTTTTGTTTAATTTGGGTAGATTTTGGGTTTATTATCTGCATTTTATTGCCACGAGTCAGTTCGGGCAAGCATTACTTTTGGATAATTGGCGCTGAGCCAGACGAACTGAGTCTGCAGTGTCTTCATCTGATCGTTGTACAGAATATAAAATATTTCCTCTGGTAACACCTTCAGGTCAGAAGTTATTTGAGTCCAATCAGTTGTAAGAATTCAGGAATTGCTTGAGAGAAGTATCGGATCAATAAAAGTTTTCTCCAGCTGTGGATCTGAGGAGAGCAAAGCTGTCAATCCAGTTGTCATCCATCTCTCTGTCGCTTTCTAGTGTGAAATGAACAAAGTGTGACCTGACAGCTGGCAAGTGGTAGTTTTGTTTCTGAAACAGTGTCTTTCTGCTGTCTCAGTGAAATGAAAACTTAAGACTTTATGTCATTTGTCAGTGTGCATTTTTATTCTTTTAGTAAGAATGTAAGAAAATAAACTCCAGTGGCATTATATTGATTATAAGGCGGTAACAAAAAACTTCCAGTAAACAAATGCAGCATGTCTTTATTGAAGCTAATATATGTCTTTCTCAAACAGCTCCCTCGTTGAATAGCTCATGCAGTATATAAAACACTTTAGTGCACACAGGCTGTCATTTTATATGTAGATATTAAGGTTTTTCTCACTGGACACATAACAGAGAAATTGTAATTGCTTAACATTAAGTTGGCGATAAGCTGCAAGATGGCACTCAGACAAAAAGATCCCTAACATCCTGGGATGAAATAAATAATGTGTTGTACAACACGACAGGCACTTTCAGGGTAAAACTCCAGGGTGTTTATGATGTGGGTTTCAACACAAACCATCTGTGACTGACAGGAGGTTTGGTTCTGAGGGTTGGACTGTTTATTCTGCCTCCCTAAAATCCTCAGTGAATTTAGTCACGGATGAGTTCTGCTGATCAAGAACTGAAAGTAATTTTCATTTTCATGCACTCCAAGCTTGCATCATCAGACAGTTGTTCCCGCCTGCAGGTTGTCAAAAGATTTGGATATAGCACAGATACATTTTGTTTGAACTGAAATAATAATAATAATGTTTTGGAGACCTAAGTGGTGAAGGCTGACCTTATTTGATATCACAATCTGCATGTCTGCATGGAAACCCAACTGGCACATCTGCGTGGTAGATATTATGGGCTGATTTTAGCTTATCAGAGATTAATCAGCATATTTGTCCTTCAGAAACTGTGTCACCATTGCTCAGTTCGAGAGTACTTTTCAACTCTAAAATCTCAAATGTCCATGTTCCATGTTGAAATGTAAAAATTTGGTAAGAAGGCAACACAAAATAAATCATCACATGAAAAAACTGGGTAGAATGTAAAAATGAACCAACAATATGTGAAATAATCTAATAAATCTTCTTTCTCGACATTGTTGTTACTCTAGCTAACGGGAGCTAACTGGCCAAAAATGCTAGCAGGAATTGATCTTAAGATATGTGTGACTGACTGAAAGGTGAAGCCACAGTCGTGAAAAGGGACGTAATGAAATGAGAAGAAAAGAGTTCATGAGGAAATGCTAAAATGAAAAAAAAAAAAAAAAAAAGCGAGTGAGTTCAAGTGAGTTTTATTTATTATGGTTTCATTTATATATCACACACTTTATTCATGTAACTATTTATGTAATAACTATTTATTTAATAGTGAAGTGAGCTTTTCTTTGGCTCAATTCTTTAATAACCAAATCCACATCTATCAATATCAGCCTCAAAATGTCTTTATAAGACAGGCTATAACCTGCACTTTAATCTATCTTCCATTCTCTTGTGAAATACATCATGGAATAAACTTCTATCATCACAAAATTGATGAAAAGGCCTCCAAAAATTAACTTCATGTGACATACATGTTCTGGTGAACAGGCTATGTTTTGTTACTCATCAGCTGATATAGAAATATCTGCGATAAGATAAAATGGGCCATGCTGATGTGTCTGTCACACTCGTTACTATTTTATATGGTTGCTTTACAGTCTAAACTAATATTACAAATTACAGTAGTATGCTAACTTAAAAGGTAGTGTCCAAATGTCCTTTAATACTTTGCATGTATGACATCATCCTTTAAAAGTCATTCATTTTCTTTTCTACATCATTACAGTATGTCCCAGAGGTATCTCTTACAGATACTCAATACATCATCACACCAACTGGAGAGTCCATAATAAATAAAAGCCATGAAAATGATGTGTAAAGAGCAGAAGACAGCAGTAAGTGTAACACCGTCTGCAGTTTCTACACGTTACACTGTTTACAGGCGTTGAGGAGTTTTACTGCATGTGTGAAAAGGTTGTATAAAGGGTTTTTTGTGTCTCCAGAGGGAGCAGTATGAAGTCTGATAAACCGCCTCAAGTGATGTCACCTGAGTCAGCAATGGCTGGGTCTTACGACTACGAGGGTTGAAAATGAAAAAAAAACTCACTCCTCGTCTCTGCTTGACGCTACATCAGCCGCTACTAGCATAACACACCAAAATCTGTGCTCGAACAGAGCGGGTGACGCGCATTGTGGGTGATGCAGGTGACGGGTTTTGACGAAGAACAAATGTGTAGAGATAAAAAAAAAAAACTTTCAATCCTTTTATAATTACCCATCGTGAGTCTGCCAATGATTAGGAGCAATGCTAAATCAGTGGAGTACTCTTTAAATGTCAGCAGACAGAAATTATTCAGTGACTAACTGCTGGAAGCTCATTAAGTTAAACAGTCTGCTGATTCAACAAGAACAAAACAGACTGTAACATAATAACACAGCTTCTGAAGTCGCAGTTAAATGCTAAACTGCTGCACTATGACTGCATGAGCAAATGCAGCTTCTGTTGCATAATTTCAGAGTTCATGGTCCACAGGAACTCAGTCAGTCCTCCAGTGAGCATTTCCTCCATAGGAACAAACTGCAGCACCTGTCTGTCGCTCCCAGACGGCACATTTTCACCCTCCTCTCCTCCTAACTGACCCATGCAGTTATGGACATCAGTCAGAACAGGGAGTAATCGTGCAGCAGCTTCAGGGCAGAATCCAACACACACGAGCACTGTCCCGATTACGCCTGAGGGCTGCGGACACCTGTATGTGACCGAGTTAAAACAGACATGCAGGCAAAGCACAACAGCTGCCGTGACACGGGTGAAGGCAGAAAACACAGGCAGCAGCAGGGCATCCCCAGAGTTCAGGGTCTGCAGGGAAAACACAACACAACCTAAGAGCTGCTGCTGGTAAAGCGGCTCCCCGTCGTGCAGCGTGACACAGCCTCTTTGAGGAAATGAAGGCTCTGCAGAAAACATTAAGACTAAATCCTCGAGTTGGCTTTCACTGGCGGCCCACACCGAGCGGCTGCCAAACACCAGACACTGCCTCTTTTTTTTGGTGGCATCACTGAAGTCGCGCAGACTCGCCACATCTGACAAGATGGAGGCCGTGCAAGCGACATGACATGAATCACAGGAGGGTAGGCAAGTCAAGTCTACTGCCGTGTCCATCAGGGCTTCATTCAAGTGGTTCAACAATACTCCTTCACAGAATGGAGAGTTTCTGACTGCAGGCAGCGCAGCCCCGACGATAACAAACCATGAGTCCAGGTGACACTCGGACAGTGGTCCTTGCAGCAGGCAGCCCGTCCCACTGGCCTCTGTGCGGTGGCTATGTATCCAGGTGGCATAGCAACCTCTCTCGATGCGCTCCCTCCAGCTCAGGGTCTGCAATTCCCTCCTCTCGTTGAAGGAGCCTGTTTGCTTCCTCTGTCCCAGAGGTCGACCCGCTGAGACGCTGCAGCAGGCCGGACTCACCGTGTTGCGGGAGATCCATTGACTCCGGGGAAGGAAGCTCACCTACGACAGAGACACTTGATCAAGCTCTTTTGTTTTTTTCTGAAACAAATGCTGTTAGTTGTAGCTTCTAAAATCTTGCTTGGATAATAAAGTGTAGGCAATGAGACAATGGAGAATATCTACAACAAATCACTGACATAAATTTGGCTTCATGGTTCGGCTTTATTTGGTGATTTTAATGTCATTTTGAGCAGCCTTTGTGGCCATTAAGTGATGCGAAGAAAAGCTCTCATTCAGCTACCAAATGGACCTGAAATAATGTGTTTTGTCAACTGCTGTTTCAAAGATAAAGGACTCTGAAGCTCAATTACATGACATGCTCCTACCTGGAAGCGCTGCAGGTATTCCTGAGCTGTACAGTCCCTGATGTTGTCGAGCCGCTGCCTCTGCTCTGGGCTCATTCCTTCAAACAGTCGCAGGTTTTCTGTGATGGTCTCCACCTGCAGTGCGTGGAAGTACAAGCACACCTCTTCATGCTGCTTCTGAAACGACTCCGGGATAAGTGAGTTTGAGAAAAGTGCCTCTCTGTCAGCCAGATGTGGTCCGTAGTTACGTATCAGTTTTGAGAGCAGCGGCCTCACAGGTTCCTTGCCGTCATAGTTGAGACATACGACGTAAACCTCAGAGTTGCCGGCCTTGCTGGTGGCAGGTTTGAAGACGCTGACAGAGCGGAAGCAGCAGTTCAGCAGGTAGAGTAAGCAGACAGAGGAGTGTTCATACAGCGTAAACATTTTCAGTACGAAAGAGCCACCAGGGCTCAGGAGCAGCAGTGCAGCTGTGACCTCGCAGTAGTGCAGTGACGCCACCAGCGCCTCCTGCTCGTCTGGGTTCTCCTGACAGTCAAAGCTACCATCTGCGGTCACCAGATCAACTCGACGCATATTTGCCACAAATGCCTGCAGTTCTAGCAAATGCTTCTGGCTCATGATGTTCCCTGTGTTGTCCGAGCCGAAGAACCACCAGGGCAGCGTGTTAGCAATCAGCCGATCATCTGCGATCGTTGTGCTCCCACCGTTAGCCTCGTGGTACGGGTTGAGCGTGTTGGCGGCCCAGCTCCAGTCACAGTAACGAGTGGACTCGCTGGTTTTGACGTAGTGGTTGAGAGCGGTTATAAAGGCTCCTGGAGCTTCGCACAGGTGGATCGTGTTCAGCTCTCCATTTTGAAGAGCCTCCCCTGGAAGAAGATTAAAGGTTCCTAGGATCTCAGAGAACTTGCACCAGGCCTGAGTGCAGATCTCAGCGTTGGCAGCAGAGCGCACGGCAGCGATCACCTTCCCGGCTCGATTGGTGGAGTTGGTGTGCTGATGCCAGACCTGCACATTCTTGTCACTGAGCTGGTTCTTTACGGCGTTCAGTGACGCCTTCAAGGCCTGCAGCCGGCTGTGTTCCTCCGCAGAGTGTCTGAGAGCAACGTTTGGGTCAGGGAGGCTCCACTCCCCATTGGATGGTTTCACATAGGTTTTTACTTTACTAAAAAGAGAATGAATCTCAGTCTGTGTTTCAGGGTCTAATGCCACCATGTTGGTGATATGCTGCTTGCCGACTTTCCTTCTTGTCCCATGGCCTGAGCTCATCCTCTGCACCTGTTGTAGCAGAACAACAACAGGAGTTAGGAATGCTCTGATAATAAAACACATCTGTATGATCCATTGTCTGTTTTGATGCAATCCACCAGACTGTTGAGTGTTTATCTGACCTGCACTAATAGCACAGGTAGAGTCTTAACAAAAACATCTGCAAACAGAACATTTCACAGTGAATTAAACCGAGGGGCCGCGCTCTGCAACCCTTCATTTTTCTCTACATGCATGAGTGGTGTTGAATTACTAATGTCAACTCATTGTGATGTGGTGCCCTCAGGTAACAGAGCAGACTGTAAATACTGGTGATTACTCCACCAGGCCAGAGCTCAGAATAACAAGAGATTTCCTCCAACTCTACTACAGCATGCAGGCTCTTCTTATAAGACTCGAATATTTCATATCTTATCAACAATTCAAACTCTTGCTGTAGCTTGGAAAATGTTGCCTGTCTTGGTTTTTATATAATGAGTAATTATTTTAATATTTGCCAAAATAAACAACCTAAAAAGAGGTCAGTTGGATCCTGGTAACACACAGTCTCTTCTAATAACATTTTTAAAAATGACAAAATTCAATAGACACTGGCATATTTTTTTCAAGTTATTTGGACGATTTAGACTAATTTTTCTGCCTTATGAGTAGGGTTACAACAGTATACTGTACCGCAGTACAAAATCTGATTAATTTGCTTATCTGAGATATCAAATTCTACTGTATTAGTGTGTTAAAATATATGTATTTCATGTTTAAATCAAGTTTCATATCTGACAGGGCATTGTATTTTGTAAAATTATAATTTGGTTGAACAAAAACAATCTTTTAAAGGTCACTGTAACTACTATTATAATAAAAAAATACTACCCTATTCCGTGATACCATGAAACCCAGATATTTTCTGAGATGGCCATCATACCTTGAAAATGTCATACTGTTGCAACCAGTGACAATTCATTTTTCAGATAACCCAGTGAGTTTTTAAATGATTTAATGTCCTCAGAAGAATGTAAAGTGATACATAATATATATCTTGGACTTTATAAATGCACGGATTGCGTGACAAAAGAAAATATCATAATATTTTTGACCAATACTGCAACAATATTGTAGAGTTGGTACTTTCACAAATTATTAACACAATTACATTTTTGCTAAATAATCATCAGTTATGTTGATATAATGAATAAGCGGGTAAAGACAAGTGTTAGAACAAGTAGAACAGTCCGATAAGTTCAGAAAATAACACCACTTTACAGTAATGCAGCACTTGTGCCAGATAATGATATAACGATATCCAAAATGAGTGAGACTTCTCCACAACTAGAAATGAACAATATGTTAAAAGAATTAATAAAACATTTTTTAAATTACATTGGGTCTGTACTAAACAAGCATGTTCCCTTACATCTGGAATATGAATATGATTTGTAGGGTGTGAATCTCTGCATCAGCACAATGCTTTATTCATAGCGGTACAATGTGACAGATTTTACTCCCATCAAAGAAACTGCAGCTCCTGCACTTTTGGATATTGCACTTGGTCACACTGCGATTTCGATAACATTTCTGTTTAATCATGCAGCCCTATCTCAAGCCAAATTTTGAGATGTGTGGTTTAATCAAAAAGCAACATTGTGTCTGTTTACCACTGATGCAGGAGGTCAGTATATTCAGATCAATCTGTGGTGATGATGATGATGATGATGATGATGATGATGATAGTATGACCTTTTACTAGACCATCGGGGTGTGCTAAAAATAAGTTCATAACACTTCATGTAATTATTGAGAGATTTCTAATTGATGACACAAATAAGATTTACAGTCAGAATCAAATTAACCCCAGAGCTAATCCTCTGCTGGCGTGCACGTGATTTAGATGACAACACTGGGCAGGAGAACGGATTTCTGGGTCATTTCTTGATTAGTCCGCAGTGAAAGGCAATATATGGTGTATAGCTAATGGATGCACATTCATCAATTATTCCTCATAAATCAAACTGTTGTTAAGCACTGCTTCTGTGTATGAAAGTCGACTGCGCTGCTCTGTTTGTCAACGTTAAAATACACAAGAGAGAAAAACAGCCTGATGTTAATGTTTTATCCATACAAGAGATTAAGGGAGGTGATAAAGAGATTTTAGATAACTTTAGATACTTAATTACTAATTCTATTTATTAGATCTAAACTAATCATTTCAGATTTGCTGGGGGAATCTGTAAGACCTCAGTTTTATCATAAATACAAGCTCAAAGTATAAAAAACATGTTTATAAATTAGCACTAGTTTAGGATTAGTTATATGTATGTCAGCTTCAGTGAGTTCAAATATGTAACGAAACAATAAGTCAACAGAAAACTAATCGAAAACAATCAATCAATGGTTTTAAGTAAATTACGAAATACATTTATATCTTGTATGGAGAAAAACAGCGACATCAAACTGTTTTTCGTGTTAGTTTATGTGAGCAGCAGTTGAACCATCTTCAAACAGCAGATCATACCCAGAGTAATGTTTAACAAAATGATTTATGAGAAGTAGCTTGAGTGTATCAACTGTGGAGATATCAAAATCTTATATTATTGTAAATGACAAACTAGTTGTTTGTTCATTTGTTGATGACACCAGGCTCAAGGTACTCTGACATTTTATAGCCTCAGCAGTTAATATAAATTATCGACGTTTAAGTCTTTATCCCACTCAGTCAGATGTTTTGTATTTTAAATGAACAAATTACATAAAATTCTAGATAACTAACAGATTTTGATCATCCATACCGACATGCAATGTCTCCTTTGTAATTGTTTTGTAGCAGTGTGGGCAGGGGTCATTTTTGGTATTTGTTCAGCATCCAGTCTTGTTGGTCCTAATTTTGGTTCTGCTGCTATGAGTGATTGGACCACTATTGTTAACATTTAGTTATTTGATCATGATTAAAGGGCTACTTACATGTACTGGGACCTCATGTTTGTTTGTGTCTTTTTTGTTTGTTTTCTTATCTAGATCATGACGATTGTTGTGGTAAAGCTCTTTGCTGTGGTGGTCCACCACTGCTGAATGAATGTGGAGGAAACATTGACATGAGAACTGCGAACCATATGACATATTTTTCATTATCTGGAAGGACAGATTACACTATTGAATTATCTCCCACTGAATTACTGCCTCGTGTCAGCAGTGGAGGAAGGAGTTCTCAGATCATTGACTTAAATAAAAGTAGCAATTTAACATCGTAAACATATTCTGTTACAAGTAAAAGTCCAATAAAAAAGTTAGATACTTAAAGTACCAAGAAGTAGTTGGTTTATTTCAGATATAATAATATAGCCTGTATAATATCCCTTTGATTATAGTAAGTGATGAGTTTACAGTATGTGTAAGTAATGTTGCAGGTTAAGGTTGGGCAAACTTCACTATATATTATATGGTGTAGAGTAGCTTTATCCATAATTTTACACTGTAATGTATTTGTTCATTTATATTTTGTATCAGGGCTGCACGATATGGTCAAAATGTATTATTATGTATTATTTATATTATATTGTGATTTTTTTGACAGATATTGCCATTGCGATATAATTCATGATTATAATGGATGATTAAACTTAACATCACAATTTTCATTGACATTGAAAAACTAAATCATGATGATGTGGCATTTCTCCCAGTCTCTGCCAAACATACATGATTTATTACATCTGGAGAACAAGCTCTGTAGGCCTGAGCATCTCTGCAGCCCTAAACAATTTCATTAAAACACTGTTTTGTGACATATTTTACTTGTAGGTATATAACAAATTCAGACAACGTTTTTCCACCTTAAAATAATAAATTCAACTTTATGAACTGCGCTGCTTTCCCCCTTAAAGGGGCACTGTGTCGTTTTGTAGAATACATTCAAACTTTACATTTTTTAATTTACAATATTAATTAGGTAATAATACAAACTCAAACATTTGTTTTTTCCATAAGTGAATAAACAAGCTGTTCTCAGAGGAAAATGTGGTCCCCACAACACTGTTTGAATGGTGGCAGGGTCCGCCAAATGTAAACAAAGTAAAACAGTATGAAACTGTGTTGTCCTTTAAGGTCAGTTTGTTTATTCAGACGTGAAAACAAAAAGAGTTTATTAAATTGTTCATTTAGTTTGTTTAGGCATTAAAAAAATCAGTCAATGATCTTTAAAATGTATTTTCCTGCACAAAACCTTAACTGCTTACAAAATCTGAAAACAGGATTAATGTTATTTATTTGTGAGCTTTACTGCTCTGTTAATGAGACACATAGCCTAAATGTAGCTGCATGTTTGGTCTGTGATGGTCGTGACATGATAGCTGCTTGTTGAAAACAGAAACCACCAAAGTTTGTCCTCAGCTGAAGCTGCAGTGAGACGCTTCCTACTGCACAGAGCTAACGGCCGTGTTGTGTTGGTAAAAACCCGGAAATACTGAATTTCTCTGACACACTGAGCCGATATCAGCCCTCAGAAATAAAGTATCTGCTTCGGTGTACAGTATGAGGACTGGTGTGTAGATAACAGACACACAAACAGCCTGAAAACACTGAACAGAAACTCACCGGAGTGTCGCTGCTGTCCTGCTGTCAGGGCCCGGAACCACACTTTCATGTGACCCGGAACTGCACCGCGCATGCGTATGAGCCAGAGGGCGGGGCTTCTGTTAAAGGAGTAACACACCCTGTTAGACTCAAGGGTTCAACTTGTTTATTGTACAAATACAACCGTGTGAAAATCTTTTGGTGCGGAAATGAAAAAAAAAAAAAAAAAAATGAAATAGAATATAAATAACAATAAAACAATAATAAATAAAGAAAAACAAAAACAGAGTATGCAGAGTAAATATATGGACTGGAATATGGAGCAGGGATAAGATGCATGTGTATAAACTATCTATACAAATGAGACATAATTATAATAATTACAGTTATAAATACAAGCTCAAAGTATAAAAAACATACTTATAAATGAGCACTAGTTTAGGATTAGTTATTTGTATGTCCGCTTGGTTAAATCAGTTCACATATGTAAAAAAAAAAAAGAATAATTCAACAGAAACTAACCGAAAACAATCAATTAATGGTTTTAAGTCATTAACCTAATACATTTGTATATGTATGGACAAAAACAGCGACATCAAACTGTTTTTCTTGCTAGTTTATGTGAGCCGCAGTTGAACCGTCTTCAAACAGCAGATCACAATCATACCCAGAGTAATGTTTAACAAAATGATTTATGAGAGGTAGCTTGAGTGTATCAACTGTGAAGATATCAAAATCTTATATTGTTGTAAATGACAAACTAGTTGTTTTTATTTGTTGATGACACCAGACATGCAGCTTAGGTTTGAAGTTAAATTTACTTTACCGCTTTCCCCTCAAATGTAAAAAATAATAATAATAAAAATGAAAAATAAAATTAATGCAAATTAATATAGTGTTGTCTGTCTGGTCTATTGTAAAAGATGTGTTGGTTCTGGTGGTATGCTGGAAAAAACAGGGACTTAAGGAGGTTTGACAACCTAACGTCCAACTTGCGTCCCCACAAGGCTGCTGAGTTCATTACACAGGACAGGACAAACAGCATAATGGTGTTGAGAAAACAATCAAGATCCATTTAGTAGCAACAACTTGCAGGTCCATTTTACTTTCATACATTTCATTTAGCCTATATTTTTACATGAATAGCCTTCGATGTTTGGAAGGATGAAGACCTGCAACTCCTTGAGTAGGAGTGGATCTGTGAATGAGTTTGAAAATAAAATGTATCTTGTGTATAGAAATATTTGGAAAAACATTGATAACATAAACTGTACAAAGTGAGTATTCTGAAGCTGATTGGTTTAAATAAGTTGAATATAAACATAAACACCTGCACCAAACCCCATTTACTGACTATTTATCGTGTTAAATATAAAACAACTAATTTGTCCCCACAATTGGTGGTTTACTTGTTCACTCACTGTTTTTGTAGATTAATTAACATAGATGATGACGTACATATCTGGTTTAATGCTCCATGATAATAATTTTAATGCTATGACTCTTTCATAGTTTTTTTTTTCAGACAAAAAACAATGTGTAGCTCCAAACAAGAGAATGACTGTATAGATCCATGTTATAGCATTCAGATTTTCATTTTTTTGAGTCTCAAAATAAACTGTATAACCATCTATTGTAATGGATTTGCTTGTGTGTGCATCTTTCCAGCCAGATTATCCACAGTGAACTGATCTGTGTCATCATGTTATGTAATTATTAGAGCTCTTCAGAGTGTGAGCTGATGTAACTGACAAATAGTGTCTTCTTGCCATGTTTGAATCTGGTTTACAGAGTGTTTGTATCTCTGTTTTCCCTTTTCTCCCCTCCCAATATACTTCACATAGATTGCATACTGTATGCTGCATGCAAAGATAATACAGGATTTGATAAGAAATATGCCACTAAGTAAAAAGAGGACACTCACAGAGGGAGTCTCATTCATAAATAATGGACCTTTGGGATATCAAGGTGCAATTAGGAATTCCAAAAGTGGTGGATGTAAACATTTTGTCATCCGATTTACTGCTATAACAGGAGCACCTCCTGTAATATTAATGTGTACACTGCGGCGTTATCTGTCTATTTCTGTCCTAATGTTCCTCCAGTAGTGTCCACATGCAGTATCCCAAACTGTGACGGACAGAGACGTTCCTGAAGTAGTTTGTGGTGAAGGCAGTCATGTAAAATACAAATAACAAACAGGCCCTTAAGGGGACGAGGAAAGCTCTGAGCTTACAGTATTCAAATCAAATGCAACCGCACACTGTATGTATGACTATTGATATTTAAGAGATTGGGGTTTTAAAGGTCATGTGTGACTTTGAACAAAATTAAATGTGCTCTGCAAATGTGAAGAGAGACAGACTGCGCCCATTCTCTATGTGGTATATTATTCCTAAAGGGCAGCCACTCTCCAGCATTCATCTCACTCAGGTCTCCAATAACAAACTGAGAAACTCAGCCAGTGACACTGTCCTTTTGCAGTGGACTGTATACAGAAAACCAAAAAGACTTTTCCCCATAAGCTTACATTTTAAGAGAAGCTGCTGTCAAACGTGGAATACATTTTTTTTTAGCGTCACAACACCAGAGAAATGACTTTAAAGGTTGCATTGATAACATTTTATGGAGACAACTCATTTAAAAAAACAAATACATCTACTGAACTTGTAGAAGGGTGCAGAATAAAATCTATTTTACTTAGAAACCTTAGATTATGATTGTCAGCCAAGAGTATAACGCCGTTGGTATCACGTGGCATCTGCGTTTTGTCAGCATCGACAGTCTTGGTAGTTGCCAGTTTGTGAAAAAGAAATGTAAGAATGGCTGATTTCTACAGTATGCGCCCAGCTTACTGCCTAATGTTAACTAGCTAGCGTTAGCAACATTAGCTAGGGCAACAAACCAGCAACCACTTGAGGGGCAGGTGATTCGAACAGCTGTGTTTTGACGTGAAAACAATGGAAGGGGGAGATGAAATGCCACATTTTGTGGCTGATTGTTATCAATAACACCTTTAACTATGAAAAGTTATCCAAGTAATAACAGTGAGTCGCCAAAAAATGTTGCTGTGGTCTATAATTTGCTGATGTTTTTTTGTCTGAAGGCTTTTTATTACCAAACAGATGTAGTCATCACTATAATGCTGTTACTGGATGGAGAGATGAGGCAAAGTGTGCAAATGAAGCATAATTGCATGTGACGGGGAGAATAAATGTATTATGCAGTCTTACTGCTGTTTTCTATTTTTCATTGTTTATCATAATCTAATATGTGAATGCAGTGACAGGATTAATTCTGAATCACGTCTTTGGCTTTGAGTACACACACCATATCTAACTACTGTAGTAAATGTAATTATTCAAATTTCTTTGCGAATCTGACAATTTTCCTCTTATGTTTCAGCTGGCAGCAGTCTCTCAGTTTGTCTGTATTTCCCTCTATGGTTAAAGAAATTTTATTTTTTATAGCAATTACATCTATTAGAGTGCTTAAAAAGTCATTTTTACACACACTTCACGAAACATGAGCACACATTGTTCTGATTGCATCAAATATGACCAGAGATGAATCAATAAATTGATCTAAAGTAGATCAGCTATAAAAGGATATTTATCAGCCTACAATTGAATCCTTTATTTTGTCATTTTGGCTTATTTGCAAACAAAATCATCTCAGAAGTAAAGCAGATACACTGTTAAAACATTTAAAGGCTGTTGTACAATAGCCAGGAAAACAATAGTGCTCTTTCAGTATCACACACAGGATTCAATGTGATCCTGCTCTGCTGCACTCACACAAGGTGACAGAGGCCTCTCCTTCACCTGCACTCATTGCCACAGCAGCTATTATCCCACAGAATTTGGCCCAGAGGTCAAAAATCTGCTGTCACCACTTCAATAAAGGCCTGGGCAGCAAACGTGATGGATGCATGTTATCTCCATCATGATGATCTCAGCCTGCTGGTCATAACCTTGATGCATAGAAAACAAGGTCATACACATAATTGCACACAACCACGCCATACATACAGTAATCTGTTCTTAGCACACAGTCACAACAGTGTACAGTAACGTACATCTTCTCATTAGGTAATGAGACAGACAGTCCAAAAACTCCCAGTTTGCAATCTGCAAATTAAAAAGGAGCAAAAAGGTTTTTTTTTTCATTCTGAAAACAAAAGGTAGGCAGATTTCAATCAGTGTGACGGCGACAATGAAAGAAACCACACTCACAGACACAGTAAGAGGAAACACAGCAGCCGTCCCTTTTCATTCAGGAATTTTGCTGATGCTCTTATCATGAACAATTAACATTTAAAAGGGATTTTGCTACAAATTGCCATTTCATTAATTAGGACTGCGAGAGGCCTACATTACAAGTAATCTTTCAATAACAAAGTAGCTACAGGGGACAGCATAATAATGAGGACTGGAAATAATTTTTCAGAGGCAGAGGAAAATGAAAAGATAATCTAATGCAGAGGATAATGGATGTTTTTCAGGCACGCTCGTGGCTCTAGGGATGGTAGTGTCGGTCGGTTGGTCCACCACTCTGGTACAGGCTGAAATACCTCAACAGCTATTGGATGGATACCCTTGAAAATGTGTACACATGTCCATGGCATTCAGAGGATGACTCCTCCAGACACTGGTGAGCATTCTGAGGTAAATATTGCTTGCACAGTGTAATGGCTGCAGAAAAATGACATCATCCACATATAGATTGGTTGCGGTAAGTCGCCTTCACTAGGTCACATTACGACAACAAAGGAAGCGCGTCTGCCATTAAGCAACCAAAACAGGAAGAGGCATTGTTTTCCCTGGTCAACTACAGTAACTTGGGAAACTTTGCAAAAGAAAAAGAACGGCTGATAGAGGAGGCAAAGAAGGCAAAGAGGGAAAGAAACCAAGGTAAAACAAAAGTGAACAGATGGGCATTCACTCGATGGAGAGTGCCAGTGTTGTGTTCTCACAGTTGTTTTTTGCTTTGTGCAGTAGCCAAGCTGCTAACGGTAGCAATGTTGCTAAAGCTGTCTTTACATTGATACCACAGGGAAACACAAGGTTGTTTAAGTTTGGTTTTAGTTAGGTTTACATTTTCTATTTCTGCTGTAAGTGGCACTAAAGCATATAGCTAATTAGCAAACACGAAACTAAACTAAGATGGTGAACATGGTAAATATTATACCTGCTAAATAGGAGCTAGCATTGTCACCAAGGGCGTCGCCTTGTGTTGAAGAGTGACTTCCATCATGTATATAAATGACATCTTTGTCACTGTGCACATGTTTGCATTAGCTCAATACAGCTTCACAGGGCAACTAGCGTGGCTGTAGACTCTTAGTTTTTGTGTTTCTATTTTGGTATGAAATAAAACAAAAGCTGACATAGTCATATTTGAGACAGGTTGGAGGCATTGAAGTCTGTGGCTTACACAGACAGAGATCTGAAGTCCTAAACTCATGGTAGCTGCATGCTAGCTGTATTATCCAGGACTGCTCAGTTGCTTTTACAAATCTATGGACTAATTTTGACTGAGTGCAGCTGTAGGATCCAAGAAGGAATTTCTTTTGCGATATTTTTAAGGATTTTTCCCTGCATTTAGTGGATTTAGTCATTTGGCCAGCAGGTTGAAATATAATCCCACGGGCTAAACACAAGTAGAGTATAACATTTTGAGGTTTTCCCTTAAGGACATTCACGCTGCACGAGATGAAATAAACCCATTACATAACTGAAGCGTCAATAAGGAGCCACTGTGTGCTTCTAGATGGTCTATTTTTGAATGAAGTTAAGCATCCCCCCCTCCAGGCACATATACAGCAGCCATTTTCTGGATTTACTGTAAATCATTACTCACTTCTACACTCACACGCATGGGAGCACGTGCACGCTCACAGGCAGTGTGCCATAACTCCTTTAAGGTTGAAGTCAATAAACAATAAACAGCGATATTCAGCATGGCTCGGTCATCAATCTGTGCTCAATGAAAGCTGCAGATTAATATCGCTCAAATGATTCAGGCCATGTGGAGGTCGGTGGAGAAGGAGATGGAAAAATGCAGAGGAAGGATAAGAATCATGTATTTAAAAGAAAAAAATCTTAATATCATTCACTCATATTATCATCTGGTAGATCTAAACATGTATTTCAAGGGCGTAAAACCCATCTGGTTATATTAAAAAAAGAATATTGTCTTGTTTAGTTGATTTAAACATGGCAGTGTTGTCAAAATAATCCCTGGGGCCATAATAACACTGATAAGACCTGTGTTTTCTCTTATCTGTGCTGCCAATATGCACTTCTACTCATAATGTACATGAAGCAACTACACAGATAGATAAATAAATAATGCTTCAGTGGTCCAATACTGCCCCCTGGTAGTGTAAGACTCAAAGGCAACACTTTGTGATTTCTCATTTAATATATTATATAATTGACATACCAAATAAA
Organism: Pagrus pagrus; assembly: GCF_965226575.1. NCBI lineage: Eukaryota > Metazoa > Chordata > Actinopteri > Spariformes > Sparidae > Pagrus > Pagrus pagrus. Next base: position 24,893,709 of record NC_140185.1, on the reverse strand, counting down.
ACAGATTCACACATTCAGACATAAATATTTTGTTCTGCACACACTTAACAAAGTTCTGACATTATTCTCTTTGACATTATATAATTGTCCATGCGCATCTAACAAAGAAAAACATCACATTCTCACATAGTAAATATATTTTATATCCAGGTCCTGGATGACCCTGATAAGAAATACAACTAAAAACCACCTTTAAAGAAAAGCAACTTTCTGTTGTGCAAAAGTGGCAAGCGTCACAAACCGCTCAGAGTTCACAGTGAAGCAGCTGCTGCAGATAGTCGTGATTATGGGGAGAAGTTCAGAATTTTTGGGCCAGCTCCATGATAGCGATGGTTGTGCTCTGTCCAAAGATGAAGGCTCCGACTACGATGGTTATGACTCCCCAGACTGTTAAAACCGCCCTGCAGGGATATCAAGAGAGAGACCAGTACAGAAGTTACATTAGCAATTAGAAAGTGGATGTGTACCAGTTGAACTCTATCTCTATTTTCCCTTTAATTGGCCAGAACTACTTAGTTCTTATGGTTATTTCTTGGAAATTATCAGGCAATAATTCAGATATTGTATCCCGTAAAAATTAAGTGTTACCAAGAAAGGGAATTTTAAAATAAATACTTCACACTCACCTGACTTTTGGATTCACAGATTCAGTTTGCATTGTGAACACTAAGCAAAGACCTGCAATACATGAACACACAAACCTATCAGACAACATTTATTTATTTGACTTAGTCCAATTTGAAGTGACAGACAAGCTAGATGTAAGATAGCACATACAGATACACATATATTAAAGTCAAGGTTGTTTACATACCTGGAAAAATAAAGATGAAGAAGGCGCTGATTCCTCCGATGACACTGATGACCTCACCCATGTCAGGGACAAACATGGCGATGAGAAGAGTGACGGCTATCCAGATCACAGTGAGAACGACTCTGCAGCGACTCTCAAACGAATGAGTGACGATTCCTCGGCGACGTCTTTGAACGCGCAGCATCAAGTTCAGGATGACAGATCTGTCCCAGACACACACAAACACAGAGACACAGAGTTAGGTGTTAAAACATAAACTCAAACAACACAGTTCAACTCGGGTGTCGCTCACCTCCCCAGAAGAAGAATAATAGGATAGATGGTGATGATTGATATTCCAAAAAGCAGCCTGGAAATGATCATGACCACATCGTTTCCTGGATATGACATCAAAATATCAGAGGCGACGTCTCGTCCAAACGTCATGAAGCCGTACACACCTGGAGACGGAGAGGGTGGATGTGATTAGGAGCTCTCGAGTTAACACATGATGTACTGAGATCTACGGAGGTGAACTCACCGGTCAGAGTGTAGATGAGTAAGCAGAAAAACATGGAGAGCACAGAGATGATCACCCAGTGGGAGAGCTTCTTGTTCTCCATGCTGCTATAGATGGCTATACAAGCTTCATGGCACTGAAAACACACACACACACACGATATTTTATGGGAATATTTGGATTGATCTGCTGTAGCTGTACACGCCAAGGTAACTGTGTATGTAAACAGGAGCTGCAGAGCGCATACCTCTGCCTAGGCCCAACAGTTCCTTTTAATTCAATCAAGCCTAATCCAACATCACACTCAATAGACCTGTGTCACTCTAAATTTTAAGCCACACATGACTGCTTACCCATAATTAAGGCCAACCACAAGGACAACAAGTCAATGCAGATGGAATCATAAATCTCTACGGTGTGACGGAGAGATAATAGTTTTATTAGGATCCACATCAAATTTTACTCATTCATAGATACCAGCCATCTAAATACATCTGATTATATTCATCAATGTTTCATGTTTTTTAAATTAATTCAAACTATCAACGACCCAGTAATGCATTATAGATGTGGTCTTCTGCGAGAGTCTTGCTGTGTTTTCTTGAATGGGCGATAGTACCTCCCTATTCAACAGCTTCTAGTCACATCAAGTCTGATCCTACCTGGAAACCAAAGCAGATGGTCGGCACAACACTGAACATTGAAGCCCACGAACCGACACTGAAAAACACACAACACACACACACATTAGTGATGCACACAGAACAACGGGATAAAATAAGTAGCTGATGGTAAAAACACACATGCGTCTATTAAAAACAGTGTTACTGACCCTTGGCTGTGCTCTGGTGTTATTATAACAGTGTGGCTCTCCATCAGGTAATACTTGACAATCACCGCCACACACAGATATGAAGCAGCCAGCGTCCCCAACACACTGATATGAGGAGAAAACAGTTAAATCACATACAAGCTGGATGTCACTCCAGAAACACAGATAAGTGCTGTGTACCTCGTGTATTTCTGGATGCCGATTTCTTTTGGGATGGACAGGGGCAGGATGATGATGAGGCACATGACGAAGAGGGCAAATCGCTGGTCGGTGTACCAGTGATAGGGCATCTCTGCCTCAGACGACCCGGTCACAGTCTCGTATAAAGAAATACACACTGGAGAAGAACAAGTCAAAATGAATGTGATTTATCTGCTGCAACATGAAGGCGACAACACAGACTACCAGGTCATCTATATTTACAAAAGATTCATTTACAGTAAAAAAACGTTGTTTATGATGTTTTAATGGCAAGATCCACGCTTTGATGAACATAAAGGATAGTGAAAACATTCCTTCGTCCTTGAGGATATCTCGCCAGCTGCTCCATCTGCACGGTGCCCTGTGCAGAGTTTCTGGATCAAATGTTTGGGGTTTTTTTACGGGGGGAGGGGTGTGTTGTAAATCCAATCAAACGCTTTTGTTTAAAATTGGAACAGAGCAAAAACATTAAAGGGATTTGGACAGTTTCAGATGGACAAAATGACAAAAGGAATAATGTCATTATGTGCGTTCGTGAATGTTATGGCTGTGTGTCTGTTGATTTCCTGTTGGCGTAGGTGTGAGTGTGTTGGGAAGCACATGAGGGTGAGTGGTTTAGAAACAGCCAGAAGGGGAACTGGGAAAAAGTAAAAGAAAAGTGTTGTAAGCTGGAAAAATGCGACAGACAAACAACAACCAATAAAGTAAGATAAAATAAAATAATATTAGGTTGAATTTGACATTGAGGTGAAACATTCGATTATTATTCCCTTCCTTTCCTGTCCCTCTTCATGAGACTGTTTTCACACCACATGTCTAATTTAATACCTGTTTCAAGTCTGATGGAAAGCCAATAGCAGCAATACAGCCCACAATTATTTATTATTATATCACCTCCAATACAATAATTCCTAATTACTTAATTAATCAAGTGACTGTGACCTGAAGCTGCATAAACGGGATTGATAGATTAACCAATTAAAAGTTCAACTAAGTTTTTGATTACCTTGACACTTTAAATAAGACATTATTAGACATAATCTGACTGAGGGCGGCCTCGTGAACTCAAAATCCACTGTGGATCAACAATCTCACCTTTATTCAGGTGAAAACATAGTATAACTACTATGATGGTCTACAACAAAGAAAAGTAAATGTTTAAGACTTTTTAATACCTTCTACAAATGAACTAATTTCAATGCTTAAACGTGCAGAAATGGGCCAATCGCTGAAATCATATTCAAAATAAATAGGGGATAGGGGATCACTAGAATTACTGCTATCTGTTGCTAGCTCGTTAGCTGTGTAGTCGGCAGTCTGGACTAGGAGTTCGGAGAACACAGGAGCTGGGACTAGCTGGTTAGCATGCTAACTTCTGCAACACAATACACAGACTTCATAATGTCAAAATGTAAAATATCACGTTATTTCTTCACATTCTGTTGATAATTGTAGCTGATTTTTGTGGAACTGATAGAATTGTCATGGCCCTGAGTTTTGGTTTTGTGATTTCCTGTTTTATGTTGAAAGTTTATCCTTATGTGTCATGTTTTACTTTCCACTTCCTGCCTTTCTGTCTTTTCTTGCCCTTTTTTCATCCGTTTTCCAGGTTTTCCAGCTTTTTTGTGAGTGGATTACTCTGGTTTTGTTGCCAGCCTTTTGTTTTGGATTTTGCATGGCTGAGAAATAACCTTTGATCCACAATGTTTTGAACTGATACTTCCAATTAGTTGGAGCTCTCAAAGGAAGGGAAGACTTGCCTGTAGTACGGGCCATGTTTTTGTTGTTTTCTTTGTCATTTTGAGAATTGTTTGCCTTTTAAGATAGTGATAGTATTGAGATGAAAGGAGGAAAGGAGGGAGAGAGCGATGCAACAAATTTGTGAATTTGAACCCGTTCCTTTGCTGTTTATAATCGATGTCTTAACCCCTAAACACCCCTGTCGCCCTGGATGTTGCTGTGTAATTATCTGTCAAATAATATGTGTCAGTCACAGCAATGTAAAGCAGCCAGAATCAATATTAGAGGAAGAGGAAACATTACACAGATGCTTTCCTCTTTTAAAGGGTTAAACAAATGTTTGAGCCCATAAACCAGCCAGAGAAGTCCATGAAAGTAACTTTATTCATCACTTACATTTCTCCAGCTGGTCCTGTACCACCACCAGGAAGGCGACACATATCATGAAGAGGTTGAAGCAGAAACAGACTTCACAGAGTTGACCCACAGCTGATCCACACACCTCTCTCACCACGTCCTGATAGGTGTTCTGTCTGCTGACGGAGGAGGCGTAGCCGAGGATCACCAAACCACTGATGAGGAAAACCAGAGAAACCTGCACAGACACCAAGAGACGACTTCAAACTTAATCTTCAATTTCACATAAACACACATGCCATGGATGGATAATTAGACAGTGGGGTCCTGAGCACCTCAAGGCCCCCGTCCTCCTTCTCCTCATGACCAGAGGTGTTTAATCTGCTGCCTTTTTGCAACTTTTCAGTGATGAAGAAAGGCTGTAAAAATTACTTCTAAAGGCGACAACAAAGCATTATTTTCATTATCAGATAATCTGAGGATTATTTTCTGCATTAATCTATTAATCTACACTTTGTTTCATAATTTGTCAGAAAATATTAATAAATACATCACAACTTTCCAAAGCTCAATACATATTCAAACTTTGTCCAACAAACAATTTTAGTTTGATATGACAGAAACACAATGGATTGTAACTAAGTATATTTACTCAAGTACTAGATTTAAGTACAACTCTGAAGTACTTTACTTGAGTATTTCCACTTTTTGCCACTTTATAATTTCACTCCACGACAGTTTGGAGGCAAATATTGTACTTTTAACTCACAACATTAGATTAATTTGATAACTTTAGTTATTAGTCACTTTGCAGATTACGTGATGCATCAGGGGCACAGTAGTGAATTTTAAATTAATGTATCTTTTCAGCAATGATTCTGAAAATCAGACAAATGCTGAAGGAACTGTTTGACATGGACTTTAACCTTTGGTCAACTATAAAAACAACTGCAGCTTAACGATCAATTAACTGATTAATCAGCTAATTGCTTCAGCCCTTACAGATTGACAAAAGAAACCTGGGTTGTAAATTATGTTTTTCAGAGCAAATGTTGTTCTGATTATTCTAATGTTAACTCCCTAACCTGTTTTAATTTTAATGTAACTGTGGCCAAAGTAAGCCTATGAGCTGTGCTGTTGAGGAATGAACAGGAATACATTAAGAACAGGTGTGATATCAGCAGATACTCAGAAAACGAGGCTCCTTCTTGGGAGGCCCCTGATGACTTTGGCCCCTATGCCCTTCTTGGAAAGCCTGCATGGAAATCCATCCACAGGACACTTTGTGGCAGTCAACAGATGCAGTGCAAGAAAAGTTGAGGTCGCCTAAACTGGAAGCTTCATTAGAGCTCACCTGTGAAAGAGATGAGCCTCTTTCACACCAGGGAGTGATGAAGGGCTGTGAGTCTATACATACTCTGTCTACAGGCTGACTGACCTCCAGAAACCTCTGAGTAACAATATATTCAATATAATGAAGACATTTCAAGGTAATTTTTCCCAATTAATGCATTCAAGCCTTCAACACTTTTTTTCTGAACAGTGCACAAACAGTAAACTCTGCTGTCCTCACCAGCTCCACACTGACTGCGGTGTTCACTCCCCCCGCCTTCTGGAAAGCCCAGGGGAAGTTGAGCAGTCCAGCTCCCAATGCAGACTTCAGCATGATGAACACTGCACCAAAAGAGCCCAGTCGAGGTGGGTCCGCGTGAGACGCAGAGCGGGCCAGCAGGCTGATGCTCTCCCTGGCCAACTCCTCCATGATCCTGAACCAGCTCCGACACTCACACAAGAAGCTCTGACTGATAAAAAGAGGCCCACCGCTGACTTCTCCAACAAGTTTGACAAGTAGTCCAGGGGATGTTTAGTTCATTCATCAGAGTGTCTTCACAGCTAAACCTGGTGAGTCCTAAAGCATCCAGATATATAGCTCACTCACACGCTGCTCACGTGGTCTTATTGGACATTTGGACAACGAAACATTTCACTGTGAGGTGACACATTTGTCACTAAAGTGAGTATGTTTGCTTGTGTTCTCCCTCCCTTTTCTTTTGAGGCTTGTCTGTCACATGGTGGTACACAAAAGATGGTACACTGAAGTGGACTTCCCCTAAATAAGCCACGAATCTACATATATTTTTTTTAAAAAGCATACATTTTGTAATTCTGTCTAATAACCTGCTTTGCAGATCCAGGGCAAAAATATACCCCTGTTATTCCCACTCTCAACAAAACTGACTCTATAGACTGTCTTAAACTTTATGTTTACACCAAACCTTCTAAAGTTTTAAAGAAAGATTAGACAATAAAAACAGGACAAACCTTACTGCACTCATCACGTCGTACAATCTGATATTGCTCTGTTGTTGTTGTTGTTGTTGTTGTTGTTGTTGTTCATTGAACATCATAATTAATGTTGTTCCATGCTGGACCTCCACTGCCACTGACCAGTCATGTTTTTGTATCGTCATAGATTTGTGATTCAGGGAAAAAGACCAGGAAAAATACTCACATGGGAGAAGTTATCCTTTGAAACGTGGCTTTGACACCGTGTTTTCTTCGACCTAACCAGGTATTTTTGTTGCCAAATGCTTTGGCTACATTGAGTCACACATCTTCCAGTTTGCCTCGTGGGACCTTATTTCTGAATTGTGAATTAACACATATGATGTTTGTCAATTTAAAAGATAATTTTTCATCTTGAGAAAGTCACAGATCGTCATAAAACTAATTAAATATAAGATGAGTGATAAGTGAAAGTGGGCAGCTGTGCATCATGTGACATTGTAAATACAATTACACTGTAAATGTCAAAACGGATTCAAAGTCAGCAAACACATACATTGTCTTTATAATCTGAATAAATGAGATACAATAAATAAGACTCCCTCTGTCCTCCTTGATTCAGAGACAGAAAAATAAATAAAAAATAAAATTAAAACACCTTTAATGGAAACCTAGTAGACTAAGAGCTGTCAGCTAACCAGCAGCAGAGAGATTGGATTAGGACATTGTCTATTTTTAATTTGTTTATGATATTCTTGTATGTACAGAATTATATGTGTAGAGTTGGTGTGCAGTACAGCTTACAGGGATGTAGCATTTGTTCATGTGCTGCTAACACAAAGTCCTGGTCATATGGATCCGATAGTACAATCCACCACACATGTTATTCATAATCCCAACCATGGTTCATGCTACACACCATCTGTTGTAGTGCATCGCTCAAAATCCCATCAATGTCCTGCATGTCGCTGACAGGAAGAAGAAAAAACTTTCTTTGTATTTCAAACAGCTGGGTGCTGAATGTGAAGGCTTCGGGGCACCTTAAAAAGATTTCACGGTGATGTTGCAGATTTTCTCAAGTGAAATGCAGGACAAAGAGAGATTAGAGGGAGCAGGGTCATCAAGGTGTTCTGGGGACGGTTTTAAAGACTTACTCAGTTTATCCTCCGGGATATGTTATGCTGTTTTCAAAAAATATCTCAGGAGTTTAGTTAAAGAAGTGAAGAAAGAGGACAGGTCAGCTTTTAATGAAGTTACACATGAAAAGTGTGGAGTGAAAACAGGGTGATATGGTCATTACATTTTACCTACAAGGCGTTTCAGGAGCAGTGTTTTCTGTAGGAGAGAGGAGCTTCTGTTGGTACAGACTTTGACCTGACCTTTCAATCTTTTACATGCATCTGTATAAAACACTGAAGGAAAGGAAAAAACGAAAAAGCATCATAGGTCTCCTTTAAATAAGGACTCGTCTTGACTTGACACAACATGCGACTTGCCAAAGAAAAAATGACTTGGGACATGCCTAAGACTTTAACCATAAAACTTCATTAGTTTGTTGTCTTTAATTATCTTATTATCTGTCTTTATAAATATGAAAACATCTACTGAAAAATGTGGCAGCACACACACTTTTAAAGTCCTTTTAAATTGACTGAAAATACAAAAAACTGATGTTTCCATTTATTTTCAGGCCTCCACAGACACACACACTGCCTATAGACACTGGCTCAAACTTCAGACACACCTTCATAGTATTTTACATTTCATACGAAAAATCAATTAATCAAACAATACTGAGGCTCAGTTAGATTTGAATCCCCTGACAGTGCAGACTGTCCACAGTATTTAAAATCATGGCCAAATCAGGGTGATAATCTGGTTTTAAAACACGCAGGAACATGAACAGGTATCAGCTGTAAAATGCTTCAGCTGGGAAAAGTGTGAAACCGCACTGTTCAAGTGAGCCATTAAACCTGTGAACTTTGGGTTAGAGAGGCTGCATGGTGGTGACCTGACATTTAATCAGAGGAGCACATGAATCTTTAAGTGGCAGCAGAATTTTAAAGCAGGATGCTCAATTCAGCCCGCCGAAGTAATGAAGTGATCACCTCTGGCCTTTAGTTGTCACACCTGCTCACATCATGATCGAGCCAACGTGGCAACAGGCCGCACGACCAATCATCATTCACTTCCCTCTTTATTTATCCTCCATGCTACGACAGCACTGAGGCTGTTTTCAAGGGTTTCAAGGTGCAACCTGCTACACAGAAACATGAGATTAATCTACTCATGATTCAGCTGTTATGAAACAGCTTAAGAGTATTAAGATCAAACACGCGCGCACACACACACACACACACACACACATCCGTCACAAAAGCCCATGACTTCAAGAGAACTAATAGTTGCGTTTAAAGGAGAATAACTCTGCATCGCGTTTGTCAGCAAACCTTTAATTTAAGTTTTTGTTGGGTTAAAAATCAGAGTGAAACCAAGAGCATTGTACACCACTCTGTACTGCTGTGAAAATACATAAAGTTGTACATCGTTGATGTGAAAACCACAGAATAAAACGCAGTGTGTGGTTGCATAACAGAGCTCAGTATGTGTAAAGTTATACAATATTAAATAACATCATCATTGTCTTCCCACCACTGACTTTTGCACTTGTACATGTACTTTGTAGTTCATACTTTTTAGTACTTTGCAATTTTGTGTATTATTTGTCCCTTTTAACCGCCCCACAGGGGACGCATGAAGTCATTAACTTAGATAGATTGAAGTTACTGTAAGCAGCACCCAGAATAGAAAAAGCAACACATAACTGCTTAAAAAAAAAAAAAAAAACATGACTGGAAAACAACTGAAAAGGGGTCACATGAAATGACACGGTTTTAAATACTTCCACACAGAAATCATTTTCTGATGTTAAACCAGTCGTACAGGCTGATGAATTAAACTTGCGACACAAAAACAATGGTTTACACCCTGTAATAACACTCACCTCTGCATCACCCCTGATTGGATCACAAGCTGAGCTGAACACCTGGCACTAAAACGTCCCTTAAAATCTCCTTTGTCCTAAAAATCATGTGGTATTACTGCAGTTGTGGTAAAAAATAAAGTGTTTACAAAAGAGTATTTACAATAAATATTAGCTTATAACTGAAATTTTTTTTAAGTGTGTTTCATTCCCTCTCCACATTAAAGGGCAACTCCACCAATTTGACACATTAAGGTTTGTTTACAGGTCTTGGGGAGTACGACTGCATATGTGAAAAAAGTAGTATGAAACCTTTCACTGGAGTTACCCTTTAACTGTTAACAGCCTATACAAGAATGGTCATGGAATCATCAATCACAATCAATTAAACATTTTTTTTAATTTAAAGGGGTCGTCTATAAGAAATGGCCAGAATTAGAAGGTATGGGGCGGCAGCATAACTGCTAACTGCTGCTCAGTATTCTCTCTGGCTGTAGCGACTAGCTGCTGTTAGCAAGTAGCTCAGTTAGCTGTGGAGCTAAGTGGCTCTATTAGCTGACTTGAGTCAATAGGGCTCCCAGGGAACACAGACTGGGACTGAACACTGAAACCAAAAGATGCCAGTTTAAAGACCGGAGATACAGTGCAGAGGTTATCGACAGCGACTCTGACCAGGATCATGACTCCAGGGACAAGAAGACACAGCAGGCGGGGACAGCAGAGAGAGAGAGAGACAGTTTGGCATCAACAGCGGGTGAAAACAGCATGCAGAGCCGGATTATTTTCACATCTTTCTCGATGAGTTGAGGATTTATTTCGACCAAAGCAGAGGTGATTGTGGTAGGACAAACCAACTCTTTCATGAGTTTTATTTAGCTTATGTCGAGTTTGAATGAAGAGTGTTTTGTATGAGTTAAAAGAGCAATTTAGCTTGTGAAAGATATATTATATTTAGTAAGGAAAATAGGTGACAAAATATCTCCTTTCATGACATTTTGTTAACTTATTCGACTAGGTAGCGAAGTTGCCACTTAAACATCTCCCACCTAAAACTGAGTGCAATATCAGACTATCACCTCTTGCAGTTGGGAGTATTAGGAGACAGGAAGGGTTGGGGCTAGCTGCAACACAATACATAGCCGTCTCTGACATAATGTCAAACTGTTTTGTGATAGCGTTTTAAACTAAAATTCTGGCCATATCTTACAAAATGCTCCTTTAATTGTTGTACAGTCCACTTAACTTAATATGTGTTGAATACCTTAACAGGTGCACCACCCCATCCAAGTAGGAAACACTGAAACAAGATCAAGTTATTGAAATCCTTATCTTAGTATTGATATGGCTGACTTGTGAAGAGAGTTAACCCTTGTGTGTTTGGGTCGTAGGTGGAGCAGGACTCATCACTCGGATTAAAACACTTTGGTTAACTAACTCCTGAGTAGGAGTAGTAGGGTGCTGCATACAGGGAACAACAGTGTGGCGATGGTGGGGCTGTGCTTGTATGTTTGCCCTTTCAGTGTCTCCTGGTTGGTCTGGTCGGAGGTGGGAGGGCTCTGGGCTGCAGGCACGGTGCTGGGTGGGAGGGTGGTGCGGCTGGCACACATGTCATAGAGGTTTCCAGAAAACTGCGTCTTCCTGGACTCTTGTCTTAGAGACTCCCAGACGGCCGCTGCTTCTCCGGGACAGCCAGCCAGGGCTGAGTTGGCACAAACGTGAAACGCATTCCACGACCTTCAAGGAACGAAGACAAGAGAGTCAATGTAGAAATGTAATGGCTGCAATGAACCGTTCACCAGGACGTGAGGAGAAAGTGGACTACAATGAAGAGATCACATACAGTTAACCTAACACCTGTGCAGATGTTCAACAATAATGAACATAGTAAGGTTTAACCCTTCATGCTGCTGCAGCGCTGTACAGGTGTACTGCAGGACCCTGTGACATCACAGCTGGGTGTGGCTACAGGTACAACAGAGCACATGTCTGACCACATGCAACAGAAACAGACTTGAGAGGGAGCAGTGAAACAATGTGTTCAAGACAGGTGTTAGATTTCTCTCTAAAGGTGTAATACTTGTTGAGTTTTAAGTAAGTACGTTTTAACAATACTGGTCTGTGCGTCCCATTCGTGAATCGAGGGTTGATGGACTGAGGGTGTAGTAGGCTGTACAGATTGTAAAGCCCACTGAGCCAATGTGATTTTTAATGTTGGGCTGTATAAATAAAATTGACTACTTGAACAGTATGGTTCAAAAATAATTACACGACTCTATATAGACACGTGTTTCAATTTGAATACGTTTGTAAATTATACAATGCTTCATTAATTATAAATGATGTAATACGTAACAAAAATGTTATTTTTTTCATCATGCATTTCCAAAAATACGAAAGTCTCACCAGGACAGCTCTTAATGTAACTATTACAAAGAGACATTTTTGGATTGCATTAAAGAAATGTGTGGTTGTATCATCCTCTTAGTCTGTCTGGAAATAAATAAAGACTGCCCTGCCTTGCATGTTTTAGATGTTTCTGCCCTGACACACCTGATTCAAATGAATGGGTCATAATGAGGCTTCAGCAGCGCTTGATGACGAGCTGATCATTTGAATCAATGTGTGCTGGGTCAGGGAAACATCTAAAACATGCAGTGCAGGAGGCCCCCAGGAACAGGATGGAAAAACCCTGGAGTAGTTGTTCAGACATGGTTATTTGTGTCCCTCCTCAGGAAACCATGAATGTCAGTGCAAAGTTTCATGGAGTTTCATGGAGAGCCCATTCCTAACCCATTTCTAAAGCCTCCAGCAGAGCTGATAATACTATTCATTAGAGCAGATATGACTTTAACAAATTGAGACAAGCTGTATCAGGACATGCAAATTGTTACTGGATGGTTACCACGGTAATGGGCGAACACACACACACACACACACCTGCAGATTGCATCGATGTCCTGCGTGTTCTGGTCTTTTTGTGTTTCCACCAAACTGTCCCCAAGTGTGAGTAAACACTGAGCGAAACTCTTGTAGATGGACCCACATGAAACAGGAATAGCAGCTCCGAAACACACCGGGACCAAGCCTAGTAGAGAGGAGGAGACAAAAACAACATTTAATAGAACAATACACACTGCACCGGACTGCATCAAAACTATATAAATCAATGCGTAGTTGAGGACATTGGAGATGAGAGAGAGAAATAATATCACCAGATTCTTTGGCTTAAGGATTTCATCTTGTCGAGTGAAACATAATGTTTATATGTTTGTAGAGACATGATCCGTCTGGTGCTTAGATGGATCAAACAAATATAAAAATATGTTGTATTCCATTCATCTGGAGGGATTATACTTCCTCGAAGCCAAATTCAGCATAGGACCACAAAGCATGTATGAGCCGTTTGAGCGCATTGATCAGCTCATACGTAACACATCCCTCTGAGACTGGTTTAATTTTTCACTGAAAAGGTTTTACTGGAATATTTGAACATTTCTCTTGAATAGAGGACTTCTGATCAAGTACATTCGTACACTATCCTGACCTGACATCATGAGGGCGAGGAGGCAGATCTCTTCCTGTGCATTGGACCCACACAGTTACTTTGTTTGAAGACATGTCTGAACAAATCAAGCTGTCGGCAGCCTTGCTTTAGCTGTCCCAGGGTCAAAAGTACACCACATAGCCATAGTATGTGGACAACTGAACCCTGTGTGACTATAGGCCACAACAGTTGTCTGTTGTTTCTTTTCCACAAGTTTTTGGATCCTTGCTGCAAGATGATAGATCCAATTCATCCTGCAGTTGTCGGATGAGGTTGAGGTTGGGGCAAGTTGCTCCACAACAAACTCAGAAAACCATTTCTTCAATAGTCTCAAGCTTTCTGCCAAACAATTGCCAGAAGTCATACAATGTATTGGGAGCTATCAGTAGAGTGTGCATTTCTATTATCTGACTTCTACCTTCAGTCTCTGTCTTTGTTTGAGCGCTTTACAACCCTTGTCATATTCTCCCATTCACACACACATTCATGCTCCAAAACATGAATGTGCAAAACATGAAAGAACTTAAATGGCGACATTGGCATTCACATACTTTTATACATTCACATAGCTTATAAACCTTCGCAATAAATGGCATTACTCATTACTATCATCTTTCCATCTTTATATTTAAAGGAAGTTATTTGACCTTCTCTTTAACTTTCAGAAGCGACGTTTCTAATCATTTTAAAGGTTTAGTGAGATATTGCTCCCATTTATTCCTCAGAGACAAAAGCCCAGCTGTGATTCAGCCCCCTCACTGCCCTGGCTGTCCTACATGAGGAGTTTATTATTAACGTACGAATAGGCATCGTTAAAGACTGTTTTGTGTTTATTGCTGTTGTAATTTTATTTCTGACGTTCTAGCATGATTTTGCCGCCTTCAACACATTTTGTATTCCTCTTTAAAACATTTCATGAGAGCTACAAGTGTTTATTTCCTGTGCAGAAACAATCTGACTTGAAAAAACGAACTTGAAATACCCTCAAAAAGGATGGATAGAGGAATTCGCACCCAATTAGATGATGTTGTACACCAAATGCACGCGCACACACACACACACACACACACACACACACACAAAGGGAGAGAGAGACAATCAGAACATGAGGGGACAGTGAGCTTTTCATTAAGGTAAGTGCATTTGTTAAACCTTCCTCTCGTCGATTTCAGACAAGCTGAATGGAAGAGCCGTCATCAGCCATTTAATATCTTTTTATCTGACAAACCTGCTGAAAGTCAACTGAGTTTCTGCCCAGTTTACGACGTCTATGTGCAGAAACAGACACGCCAGATAAACTAGAGCCAGTCAGAGAGCACAAAACAGGACAGGCACTTACTTACAAACTTTTTCCAAATGACTTAAACCCACAAAAGTCAACACACACAACAGTTAGAAAGAAACATCCTTACTGAGGCAGAGAGCGATGGGCAGCAGCATCTTCACCGTGCCTGGTTGGGACCTCATCGTTCGCCCCACCTCTGAACCAGAGGCTCAGCTGTGATGTGAAGCTCCCACTGACTGTAAATCCAAATGGTATGAAGTTGTTGCCTTAAAATGTGATGTGTGTCGACATCCGTTGGGAATACATCAGATTGCAAAAGTAAAGCAATGCACAGAGGCACAACCCGGCTGGATTAACAGTGGAAGGGGGCGATGAATCACAGAGTAAGAGGATGCTGTGTGTGTGTGCATGTATGTGTGTGTGTGTGTGCGTGCACCAGGGAGGAGCACAGGGCGAGAGCTTGGAGGCAGCAGACCAATGACAGCATCACAACACAGCACACTGGATTAGAGCATTCTCATTTCCGGTCTTTAGTATTTAGAGCATTTATTTGAAATACAAATAAATGATATATCTCCTGATAGTGATCAGCACGCTCAGGAACATTATCTGCTTTGTTCATACACATCTACCTGATGCGAAGACATGGTGCAAAGGGCTCTGTCACAAATAATAGTAGAAGTGAACATGATCAGAAGTGTCAGGAGGAAAACATTGTTTGTTTTTTTCATGTGGACAGATGGATGACGTCCCAGAGAGGATAAGAGAATCCAGCTCACCTGGGAGTCCAGTGTTGATGCAGAGGGCTCTCTGAGAATAGCAGCAGCCCATGTGAGAATCATTTTCAACTATGTGGGTCACAAGGGGTTACTGGAGAATGCTGTGGTGCGTTAAACTGCAACAAATTACACCCTGTTTTTAGACTACCATAACGCAAACACCTTAGTCCCAACTTTCCTCACTTGAATCCCCCTTCCGCTTCCTCTCAGCCTCCAGATCCCTCTGCTGCGCCCCCCCAGATGGCTCACACACTGTGCATTAGTATAAGTCCTGGTTCACATCTGCATACTGTCACAGGAGAAATGGTAACCCATTGTTAATCTGCAGCTTAAAACAACCATTAACCGCAGAATAATCTGTGTCTGAAGCTGCTGCCATGAATCAATACATCCTGGGAGCTACTTTGGCAGCGGCTCCAACTGTGAGTCTTCCTGAAAACATCTGTGGCAGCTCAGGGGGTGCAGGTTGGTTTCACAGTCTCACCTTACAGATGTGCTCAGGATCGATCAGGCTGGATGTTGTTAAATGTTAGCCCTGACTTACAATTAAGACAGATCTCACACTTGTACAGGACTAGTGATAGTTTAGGGTAAGGAGAAGGTCCTCTCTGAATGAGTCCTCAAAGGTTTTCCCAGATTAATGTGGAAGAACGTGACCTGATCTCAACCCTGACTGTGAGCCAGTCCTCATCATCCAGCATCAGTGGCCGACGTGATGCTCTTGTGGCTGAATGGGAGCAAATCTCTGCAGCCAGGATACAAAATATTGAGAAAAGTTTTCACAGGAGAGCGGAGGCTGTTAATGCAGCAAATTAGAGTGTTAGATTTGAGATGTTCATTCATTACATCTGGTATCTTTTTTTCAGATTACTGTCGTAGACGAGTAAAGAAACCAGAAAATGTTCACATCTAAGAAGCTGGAAACAGCTAATTTTTACTTTTGTTTCTTAAGAAATTACTAAAACTCGATAATCGATTATCAAGAATAGTTGGTAATGAACCAATTGTTGCAGCTTGATCCCGGATGTATCACTGTAAATCAAGTTCATGAACACACGCTGTATATCACAGTCAGTCAAATGTATCTGCATACTGTATCGAAAAGCCATCTGTGGAGTATGAAAACATCTTCTTGCAGCATAATCATCTCTTGCTCCTCCAGACACATGCTTTGTTTGCTACAGTTTAGTGACAATAACCCACTTACTTACTTACTTACTTACTTACTTTCAATATGTTACTTTGAAAAGTATAAACGTGTTTTTTTTATATGAAAGTTAATTTAACAAAATAAGGCAAAGTTGTTAGACTGCTAAAGTTTGCCAAAACACAAGCAGCTTTTCAATAACTCTGCCTAAAGAAAATACTATTACCACAACTGGCAAGGTTTTTTTATTTAAATTGGCTAATATCGAAATTCTCAGCCCTAAAGTGAGCTGTGACTTTCGTTCACAACTAAAACAAACAAAAAGCTAAAAATAACAAATACGATGACAGACTCGGCATCTGCAGCAGACAAATACCACAGCAGAAAATGAATCACCTCGTGTCATGCATTGTATTTTTTAAAAAGATCATACAAACACTCACTAAAAGCTTATGGCATGTGAAGTATGTCACATATTCTTAGAGATACTTGAACCTTTTCTTTCAGCATACCATGAGTAATAATGAGATTTTATACACTGGCAAACTTTCTTTCCAGGCAGAGTTAGTACGGTTTTGCTGTATACTCTGATGTCAAACGCTGGTTTCTTAGGGTCACGTCTTACTCACATTGTTTCACGTCACCCACACATTACATAATAATTACACTCCTAGAATGAAACAGTGGATGCTATCGTCTGGCCTAAATGTAAAGACAGCTGTTGTAAATGGCAGCAGCCATAGAAAAAAGCAGACAGAGTTGTGTAAGTTTGATCGACAGCTCTGGATTAAAGCATTATGCAACACTGTTGGGAGTAAAAAAAAATAAATCCAGATGAGATTAGGATCTGGATCCTCGCTCTCTCCAATGCTCTCTGTCTATCCATTCATCCGTCTCTCCCTCTTTCTCTGTTTCATGTAACAACATTATCACAGTAGGTGTTCAAAATTACACTCTTTAAAATGCTGGCTGGCGCGATTGCATTACAGCTTTACGTTAATTGGAAGATGTTTGACATTTAGGTGCTTTGATAGGAGAGACGATCAAGCAAATGACCATCCAAGCTGTCAACAAACAGTCGGATAGATAAAGCAAATTAGGCCGTATAGACAGGAGGTAAACCTCCGCTCTTCAATCTTTTATTCCACCGCCATCTAGAGGGAGGAGATAAGGCTGCAACATCAGCACTGTCAAAAACATTTTGATACTGAGATCAACCTGTGAAAAAGTCTAAAAAGTCCATAAATCAATAATTTATCATACACTGTATATGTACGCGATGATTAGTCAAGGCGCAACAAAAGAATTAGAAAAAAGTATTTAATTAACGTGATTAATGAAGCAAAAATAGCAAATCACTTGCTGGAAATGGTTTCTCAGATTTGCTGTCATTTACTGATGACAAAAATAAGTATTAAAGACACTATTTCATCTTTTAATGGCCACTTTTCATTAGTTTTAGACAATTTAAGGCCTAGACTAAAACTATTCATTAATAAACCACACAGTAATAACAGCATGAATCAATCACTCAAAAAGAAAACCACTGAAATCTGAACAGGAACATTAGTGCCTCATGAGCTCTGTGAGAGTATTTCCAAGAATGACTCAGAAGAGAGTTAAAATGATTTAAAATGATGATGAACGCTTCACAATATTCATCTTAATAAGGCAACAGTTTGTTCAGGACGCCAACACTGACACAGTAACTGTTGAGTCAGGCTTTAGGCACCAGCTCGTGCAACAGGTGTATAAAACAGGGCAGCAGTGTTCAGATTACATGTTTAAGTTCATGTTTCACTCTCATCACAAATCTTATGATTGAGGATTTAATATGATACAAGTTTTATACCTTTTCCACAACTTTAAAAAAAAAATAGCCCTACTTGACAACAGAGCTTCAGCTACTGGTTTTAATCTCTTCTTGTCCAAACAAGTGCTCCTGACAGATGATGGATGCGGCCCAGGTGGTTGAGGTACTTGAAGCTGAAAAACTTTTTTTTTTCAAAACACCCAACAAACTATCTCTACTTTGTGACACTGGACGAAAACAGGACACATTTCATGACTTGATAAATTATTCAGAGTGAAGCAGCATTATTTCAAAATGAAATTTACTTTGAAATGAGAGCAGAGCAGAGCTGTCGCATCAAGTTCAAGAATGAGAAATGTGTGTAACATCCTGCAGCACAAAACACTCATGAACAGGACAGAAAGACGCAGCCACTAAACGTCTGCGTGAAGAAACAAAATCACACTGAAACAAGTATCTGACATGTTCAAGTTACATATCGTATCGTGACAAAATGTTTTTCTCGTATTTCTCTTAAGATTTCCTTATAAAAGAACGAACAAATGTAGCTTAATGCACGTCTTCGAGAAACATTCTTTAATAAGATTACATCTTTTGAGCGCCCCTTCGAGTTTTGATGAGTTCCTTTAAGTCCATTTTCTTTGCACAAATGTCCTCAGTGAAAAAAAATTAAAGGAAAACAACTGAAGGTTTCTTGAACGGCGACTCAGATTAAGTCGTGGTAGTTTTATTCCATCGATCTACCAACACTTTAAGAGTGGCAAGAATAGTGTTTTGTTCACAAAAAAATCCTAGGAATATTTCATCTTAGCTCTGCAAATCTATCGTGAGGTGTTTCTGGACAACCATCTAATTTAAATTCATAGGCAACGAAATAAAAACACTGTAAGAGAAATCTGTAATAGAAAAACTCTATGTAACTAGGCAGTTATGAGCATCTTCCTCATCTGTCCTCCCATCAGTCTTTATCAATGTGTGAGCCCCTCTACTTGGTAAGTCTGTGCAAACTATGAGCCATGGCTGAATGGATAAAATGTGTGTTATTGACCTTGGTTGGGCTGCAGGCCAATGGTGGGTTTCTAAGTACTGTCATTACCAATGAGATTATTAATATAAGCTACATAAACTAGCCAGCCAACTTCTCTTACATCAGGCCTACGAAAAATCAGTTCTACTTGTTGAAAATAAATTGTCATCGCTCACAGCTTCATACAAAATAGGGCTGGATCAGCTGTCTTCAAGCACCTCCGTTAGTCTGAGTCTCTGACACGGGTCATCTCCAGTGATGTTCACCCATCAGATTTTCTTCCGGACGCTGAAAGCCACAGAGTTCCCGTACAGCAGCCGATCCCGCTCCCGCACCTCCTCCTGCAGCTTGGCCTCGGCCACCCGGAGCTGGCGGATGGTCGCCTTCATCTCCTTCATCTTCACCTCCATCAGTGCGATGATGTCCCGCTGCTCGTTCAGTTTCCGCAGCAGCTCGGCGGACGTGGTGCCGGTGGTCAGAGAGTACGAGTGGTCCAGCGGGCTGCTGGTCACACTGACGTACTGCAGGGCCGGCTGGTGTACCGTGGACCCGGTTTCGACCGATGAGTCGTCGCCGATCAGCTCTTCGGGGTTGCTGATCGGCGCGGTGTAACAAGTCCCCTCTGACTGGGCGGGCAGCCGCGCCGTGCCCAGGTACTCCCCGTTCTGGCCTATCTGAACCACGGTGATGGTGTCGTCGCTCGCCTCGCCTCCAGCAGTGCCCTCGGCTCCCTCCGCCGTGCTGCCCAGTACGCTGGCTAGGACGATCCCGGAGGTGGCTGCAGCAGCTGTTGCAGGAACCGCCGCGGACACCTTCCTGCCTCTGCCCCGCCGACTCCTGCGCTCATTCACCCCTCGCAGGGGGAAGAGGGACGGTACTCTGATGGTGTAGGTCTTCCTCCCTCCCGCGAAATGCACGCTGCAGACTCGGTGTCCTGTGGTGGGCTGGAAGGTGCTGAAGCAGCCGCTGACCCCGGCCCGGGAGATGTTCCTCAGCCACAGCTCCCTCAGCGTGGTGTCTTTGGGAAATGTGTAGAAGCGCAGGTCCCGGTCCCGGTGCGAGTTGTTGTAGCAGCCAGGGACACAGCAGGTGAACCCGGGCATGTTTGCTTCAACGCCGAGGCTAAGGGCACGGTCTTCGGGTGAAGTTTAGGTTATTTTATTGTTGTTTCTTTTTTCTATGCGTTGTTAAAAAGCTCAGTGGCCTGCAAGCGGAACTACACGTCCCACAACGCTAACAACTTCCTGTTTATTTTCCACCAAAAGTGAGCCGCTATTCTTCATACGACGACTGAATCCGCCCGAAAATATCCGGACTCGAAGCACGCAGAGCTTGAAATTATGCTGAACTCGAGGCTGATATTTTATTTTCGCCGGTAAATGTCTTCATTTGTTCTTCGCAGTGTTATCAAGCCAACCGTCATCCATTGAGAACTAAAAGTCCCACAATCCTTTGCGCTTCCTGTCCATGTCCGTTAGTAAACGAGCGCCCCTGCTGGTCAGTATGTGGTAATGCAGGGCAGAGCTCAGCTGACAGATGCAGACTACTGGATTGTTTCCATACAAATATTTGTGTTTACTTGCAATACAGGCGCACAGACACAATGTCAGCAGGTAGAAGAACAATACATTAATAAATATATTTTAAAAGTTTTGAAATTACCATCTATCTATAATTATCTCTTTGCATTAATGCAGATTATTTTCCATGTATAATAAAACTGGTTTATTTAAGGCTCTGCCCATCCACACAGGTGTTAGCTCTAGAAATCCTGGGAATAGCTCTTATGTAAACAAACTCTATGAACTAATACATCCTGGGAAAAGGTGAAATTAGGTAACAATTCTGAAGGTGGACCATAGGTGTTTTAGGGCTTTATATTAAGAATTTCCTAATAAAGCTGATTAATATCCTCATCTTCAAGCTGAACACATCTAAACCCAACCACAAGTGTTCAATATTCACCCACCAATGCAATGCAATTAGTGGTTTGATAGTATATTGGTCAATTCTTAAACAATACACACTAGCTACAGCTCATTGTACAGCCAAGCCTGTATAGCTGCATGTGGTAGTAACCTTTATCCACCACCTGATGGCCTTATAGATCCCTCCTGTGTGACTGAGTGTGTGCTGGCACCCACAGGGGAGCATCAGCCTCAAATCTCCCCATGAAGGATGTGCTGGTTTGTTTGTCAGATTTCATAGACGTGTGTGGTTGAAGATTTCTACACTGCACATCTGTCGTCTTAACTACAACTACTCCACCTGCCAGACACATCTGGCATTAATCTACAGATCCTCATGTCAAACAGTTATCTGCATGTCAGCACATCTGTAGCTTGAAGTGTATATCTGACATACAGACATTTCCATAACTGAAATTTGTTGACATCTAAGAAAACAGAGTACAAAGAATTCAATTGAGCTTCAAAACCATACATGAGCAAATAATAAATCCTAAACAATCAACTTAAGTAAAAAAAATAAAATAAAAAACTGAACCACTAAAGATGCAAAACATAAAAGATGGTTCATGGACCTGAGCACTGTAAACTCAGGTATGGCTCCAATATCCTTTGTGGGGAAAAATGTTTTCATGGTGCCTTAACTGAACAGAGTTAATCAGTGTTAACATAATCTGGAACAAGAGGAATTTGATTTTTTGTTTTAGTCACACTACTGTTACTCAATCCCCTGGTCTCAGAGTGTCCTGTACTGTAAACTGCACAAAGGTCTGTTGGTATCAATCATTTTCCAGTTTTTGTGACAACAATTTAGGCACTGGAAATACAGTCTCAGTTTCTGGAAAATGTAGTTGTCTAAAGAAAATCTTAATTACTATTTTATCTGAGAGTAGTTTGCTATTGTCGCTTCATTTTTCTGTCCACCCTCATCTCGTACATATACTCATCTTGCAGGGCGCTTGGTGTAGATTCCTCCAAAGAATCAGTTAAAATGATCACAGATGAGCCATAATATAAATACAGAAGAGTTCAGTAAAATGTTCAGTGTAGAGAAAAATAAGAATAAGGTTCACTTGTGTAAAAAAAAAAAAAGAAAAATGGAAAAAGTTAAAGAACTAGACATATATTAATCCATATCTGCATATTTTAGATAACTTTTTCCTGCAGGTTGACATCTCTGTTCATAAATAGCAGTGGTGTTGCCCTACATTTTCCTCTGTCATCAGGTGACAGTAATGGAGAGAAAGTTCAGAATAAGTTTGGACTGTAGGCCGAAAAAGGAAAGACACTGTCATACTTTCGGCTCGTCTTTGAGTGTAACACTAAAAAGAAATGTGGGAGCATTCTTAGGGTTTGTTGAAACAAGTCTGTGCTGTGAGCGGAGTGGTTTGGCACAGAGTTTCATGCACTGCGGTACCATTTCTCATGGTGCTGATGGTCCTTATTGGAGTCCTGATCTCTTACACTGGGACTCAGTGAATTTTAAATCTCTTTGGAGAATTCATCATCTCCCAGCATGGTCTGGTAAAAGGTACAATATGGAAAAATATACTGTATTAACTTCGCATCAAGGTTGTGAGTGGCCCCAGAGAAAGCTTCAATCTGTCTTACAGTTCCCTTAGACAAGACGCACTTTTCAAACTCAATTACCTGAGACCCACAAAACAATATAGAAACTTTAATTTGCTCCATCTCATGGCAAAAAAGTCACCTGAGCAACACTGGTGACAATGTAGGCGTCACACAATCACATAATAAAACCAAACCTCATTAAAATTGTGTTTTAATAAATAAAATGCCTTTGACAAAGGACAAAAAATGTTTACACGGAGTAATTTGCAGGAGTTACAACGTTACAAGCTACGCACTGAATCATGGGAAAACACGATGCTCGACCAAAGAACGCACTTGCTCCAGGGGCACAAATTAATCCAAATTAGTTTTTAATGACCCACCTTTTTGTCTGCAAAATAACATGTTTCACAGGAAGGATTCTAGTCGAGTTTTGGTGCTCACACGCGTGTTGAAAAAGCCTTTTTTTTAGTCTAGCTAGCTAAAAGTATCGATGTACCCCATAGTCTATCCGCCGCTGGTGACACATCTCCAGCCTCAGTTAGCATCTCCGTCTCTCCCCACAGTCCTGTCGTTGCTACTGAAGTAACCATTAGCAACTGGGCAGCGCCCGGCAGAGCACCTTCAACCGCTGTCGATGTTGTCCTCGCAAACTCAGCAGGTAGTTAATGGTACATTTTATTATGGGTTATTTTTTATACCAAGGTTAAAGACCGTTTGATCAATTAACTTTGGATATTAACTCTGTAAAGTACCGACGTATATTGGGAGCTTTTTTAGTTCGCTTTGCGACTGTCTGGCCGGCTAGCTAACGTGCTAGCTACATTATCAATAACCAAGTCTAGCTAGCTTTAGTGTGTGGTGTGAACCTTAGCTATCCGGAGCACACCCGCCTATAATAGTCAAAGTGGTGGCCACCTCCGCTAGTGTTTGGTGTCATAAAAAGTATGGCTAATGCCTCACTACTATTAACCTCGACAGCGACAATATTGAGATGCATGGCTTTGTTATCTGACCAGCCGGGAGCAACACAGCACAGCACGGCTACTTTTCAGAGAGAGTGGGGCTTCATCTGCTCTTCGCATGGTTAATGTATGTTTGGTCACAGTGTATATTTGAGCACCGAGGTGATGTAGTGTGAAAAAGAGAGAGCTTATCTTTCGAGGGTTACCTAGGTTATGCAGGTGCACAGGCACATAGTTGCTGGACAGTCGTGACTACTGGGAGGTCAGTGAGGCACAGTGTCAGCTCCAGCCAGCTCTACTCATATCCTCTCATAAATATATGTATATAAATTATATGATAATGTGACATTTTTATGTTTTATTTTTGCACATCCTCATCAGAGCCCAGCCAATAAAGAGCTGCTCAAACCACACTCCTTCTCAAAAGTAAATAATACTATGTGCAGGTGCTACAATTACATATATGACTGAAATAAACAGTTAACAGTCCATAAAAGTTTGGTTAGGAAGTCATAAAAGGTGAGTGGAGAGTTTGGGAGAGCCCCAGGTGAGCAAGTGGCACAGAGTCAAGGATGAATGTCTTTTGATGTTATTAGATAAATCCAGCTGTTCTGTGTAAAAAGTTCTTGTACATAAATGCCATTAAATAAGTCTTTTAATAAGTCCACACCATGAACATAAGTTGCACTTGCTTCAGAGGTAGAGATGACGTTGACTTTTGCTGGGTGTGGAACATCTGAGGAATGGCATGTTAACTATGTAGCAGGACACAATGCGAATAGCTGTCACAGACCGATGATAAGGAAAACCAGTCTAGGCCTCCGTTGGACTTGTTTGTCCTGTCTGTTGGTGCGGTCATTAGAGCTCACAGATCAGATTTTGATATAGATAACATGGTTTAATGTCTGCTCTTTCGTCCTGCATCACAGTAAAGGGTTCATCTGAACTTATTTAACAGTTTTGCTGATATATGATGAGTGCTTTTATGTACATGGTCATTATTTGCCATCTTAAGTTGAAACGGCCTAAAAATCCATTAAGAAATGTTCCTTAGTCTGTTCTTTTATTTTTACAGGTACCGTAAGCTCTCCACACAGAAAAGCCCTTGACAGACTTGTGAATCATAGGCTGTTGGGATGTTTGTGAGGCTGGCCATGGTTAACACGTAAGGTCCCAGTGAGTGGCACTGACATGTTGCCAGGAGTTGGTGTGTTTGGCACGGGGAGCACAGCCCGAGTGCTGGTCCCGTTGTTGAAAGCTGAAGGCTTCGAGGTTCATGCACTCTGGGGGCGAAGTGAAGAGGAAGCGTGCTGCTTGGCAAAAGAGCTTGGCATCCCATTTCACACCAGCCGATCTGATGATGTCCTGCTGCACCAAGATGTTGACCTTGTTTGCATCTATATTCCACCCTCAATGACGAGGCAGATTGCTGTCAAAGCACTGGGTAAGCTGAGCCTACATACAGTACATGCAGTCACTCCGTTACAAGCTAAAAACATACAGCCTTGCTGTGAAAAAGGAGAGTATTGGTGGATATTTAAAACATTTAAAAACTGGTTATTTATTTTTTTTATAATTCTTTACATTTCAGAATTTTTTGGGTTTATGTGAGAGATGACACTCAAATAAGATCAGTTTTCCTCCTAAACAGCAGGTTCAGGTCTTGCAATCCAGTTTTTCACTTGCACTGTATTTACAGCTGAGTTATACAAATTTGCTAGCTGGGCGTGGCAGGTCAGCTCTGGGACAGATTTGAATTTTTTGTGACTGTAATGACAGTAGCCCTTCTACTCTTGTAACGTATTTCACAAGGTTTATTTATGCTTGAGATGTGATTAATGATAATCATAGCCATGACCACAAGGAACACAGTCATTTGATGGAAAGAAGCCCAAAACTAAACTAAAGACAAAACCTACAAAATCCCCACATCTCACATCACTTATTAACGCCCTGAAGCAAACACAATCGACACACTGTCGTATCAGAGTAGATCTATAACGTTAACTTACTGTATCTGATGGAATTCCTGAGTGTTGACCTCAGCTTCCTGTTTTAGTTGTAACTTCCTGAGTGTGTCCCCGCCAAAGGACTTAATCCCTGGCACTGCTTTCCAAGGGGGACTGAAGGCCACCAATCTCCATCTATAAAAACCATGCACATCCTCTGCGTTATCACATGTGGCTGCAGGAGAATGTTGACTTTTTGTTTATTCATACCAAACTCCAGCAGCTGGGCAGTAATGCCATCTAAGGCAATCAAGTCCACAGTGGGTCTGAGCGCTGAGACACCAAGTCCACACTGAGTCTTCAAATCATATTTTATATACACTCAGTTGGCATTTTAATAGGTACAACTAGCTAAAACAAATGCAGTCTAATATAGCAATTATAAATCTTGTTTTAGTGGGCATTGAATCAACTTTATGGTCATTTTGGACGCTGCAAGTTGGTTTGTGATGCTGTTGAATTGTTTAGGGTTATTCTGAGAACTGTTTCTAAAAATGTTGTCTGCCCTGATTGATTAAAATGTAGGTAGCAACTTGCTGAGAGTTGCAGCGATTATATTGGTTTCAGTGTATACCATGGTATGAAAATTGATTTTGAAAATTGATTGAAATTTCAAACCACATTTGCTTATCTATGGTATCACATTCTACCATGTTAGTGTTATTTATTTATTTTTAAAATTCAAGGTAACATCAAGTTTCTTGTGAACACGATGCTCACAACCGTCACCATCAACAAAAGATCAATTCAAAGAAGAAAGTCAACTGTTATCCTTTTAATTGCTGTTGCAATACAAGATAACCAAAAATCACAACAGGGTTTAATGTAAGAGGTAGAGATTTGCAAGATTTTATCTTTGAAATTTAGATTTTTTATTATTTTTCATTGAGTTTACTCTATTTAATTCAGTTTTATCTACATAAAAATAACCCCTGCTTTTCTCTCTGCAGGTATAGGTAAGAATGTTGTGTGTGAGAAAGCTGCAACTGCTGTGGATTCATTCAAGATGGTGACTGCCGCCAGATACTACCCCCAGCTGCTCAGCATTATGGGTAATACCCTGCGCTTCCTGCCAGCTTTTGTTGCAATGCGCCAGCTGCTGGTGGAGGGGTATGTTGGTGAGATGCAGGTGTGTGATGTCCGAGTTTATGGCCCCAGTCTCCTGGATCAGTCGTACGGCTGGACATGTGAGGAGCTGATGGGCGGAGGCGGTCTGCACACCGTCGGCTCCACCATTATTGACCTTTTGAGTTACCTAACCAGTGCACGGGCCCAACGTGTTCACGGCTTATTGCGGACCTTTGTGCAACAAAATGGTTTGATCCGAGGCATCCGCCGCGTCACCAGCGATGATTTTTGTTTCTTCCAGATGTTGATGGGTGGAGCTGGGTCGAGCTCCGGTGGTGTGTGTTGCACTGTGACCCTGAATTTCAACATGCCAGGGTCATTCGTGCACGAGGTCATGGTAGTTGGATCCACTGGGAGACTGGTTGCCAGGGGAACAGAACTGTATGGGCAACGCAATGGGAGCACAGGTGAGGAGCTGTTGCTAGGTGACAGTGGATGGGTGGGGCCAGAGGTGAAAGACATGCCCTTGCCTCACCTGCAGGGGCTGAGCTCCATGGTAAAGGCACTGAGACAGTCTTTTCAGGCTCACGAGGAGCGCAGGTCATGGGCGCGAGGACCGGTTGCCATAGCATCTACGTTTGAAGATGGTTTGTACGTACAGACGGTGGTCGAGGCGGTGAAACGGTCCAGCTGTAGTGGGGAATGGGAGTGTGTTGAGATCATGAGTCAGGAGCCAGATCCGAATCACAACCTGTGTGAGGCTCTGCAAAGAAATAAGAACTGAATCTATTTATACACCCAGTGCAACTACTACATGTGTCTGACAGAACTGGGCTCTGAATGTTTGTCCTTTAATTTCGCTGCTGAGGCAGTTTACTTTACCCATGACTACTTTTTGCATTTTTTTTACATTCTGTCTCAATTTGAGCAGAATATTTTGGTTTCGAAAACATGACTATGTTGTGGATGTTTGTACCCTCAAAGTTGTAATTAGTTTTTACGCTAAACATGTTAACCACAGCTCCATTATTCCGATTCTCAACAGAAGATATTGTAGTTGCGTGGTGTATTTTAGCATGTCAAATATGCCTTTGCCCTGTTGACATGTTTATTCCCTGTACCATGCTAAAATGTTTACAAAGTCCTAATTCTCACTGAAGCCTGAAGTCATGACTGCAAGTTTCCTGCTAAATAAGGTTGATCGAGGTCACCTGTCAGTAAGGCACCACACCTATGTCAAATATTGGAAAAGAGATAAATTACTGGGAGTCTAAAAAACAGCCTTTCAGTGGATGTGTGACCATTGTCTTTATCCTCATTTTAAGCAGTTTCTCTGGATACATTTCTGTGTATTAAGGAACATGTATGTAGGTTATTGTGTTTTATTGATAGTTGGAGATAGATCAAATAAGCTTATACCTTATCCTTGCTATAGGAAAAGAGCACAGCTTTTCCTGAGGTTTGCCAGATCATTTTGAATAATTAATCTTTTAGCAGTTAAGTCATCAGACCATCAGTGTTTAAAGTGTTTGCCATGAACCAGTTTTGGGTCAGGACCTGTTATAGAGAACCACAAAGTTTTTGTACTTTATTAGTAAGTTAATAGTTGGGTCCTTCACAATTTTCTCCAACCCCTAAATTTTGTGATTATGCTCAGATTATAAACCAGCTGTACAGTCCAATAGGAGAAAACATTTTAATCTCTATTGCACATAACATTTCAATGTTGATGTATTTTGGTGGTAATTTATTCCAGCAGTAGCACCTTATTCTGAAAGGAAGTGTTTACCTCAGACATGAATGTGAATATAAAAGCATGAGGATGATTTGACTAACAAAACACTTTCACTGTTCACAGTGTGGTGACTGGCAGGATTCAAATGACGGTTCAGTGGAGGTCAATCTCTGTTGTGTTAAAATAAGACTAATGGAGCTGTGCAGAGTTTAGTTTTATTTTATTTTTTAATTTTTGTATAATGATAAGCAGACATTTGAAAAGTGGAGGCGGTGTTGTGTCATGGCATGCTATGACAAACATAAAATACCAGGGATTGAGTAAAATAAGCTATGTAGAATTAAGACTAATTTGTAGCATCGCCCCACAAAATGCTCAAACATCAAAGTGATACATCTTATCTTAAGTCTTTTTTGACTATTACTCGCACCATGCAGGCTAGACAAGTGTAAGAAGTTTTTAGTTTCCTTCTTCCTTCATCCATATTCTCACTGTGTTCAATCATCATGTGTTTGAAATATATTTCATCCAAAAAAGTACGCTACTTTAAGAACCTTTGATGTGGGTGATAGCACTGCACAGCCGCAGGCTTTTTATGAATATATTTGGAAAACGCTGGCATAGGACATGAAACATGCCTCAGAGAGGTGTTTATAGTGATGTTTGTTATTGGTTTCCACTGTTAAAACTTGCCACCAATAAATAATTTTAACCATAGACACTGACTGTGAAGGAGGAAACTACTTATTTCTAACAGCCACCTGTCAAGTTTACACAGGGTGATGCTCAAAGGATTAACTTTAGGTGGAGTATCGCATTAAATCTTATATTGGCACAAACAGGCTTGTCCTACAATTATTACAGATTGGTGTCTGATAAAAGTCGATACAAAGCCTGAGGGTATTTGACAACTAAATGAGTTTAAAATGTGTGTGAAGAGTTTGTTTACATGTGCTAACCATTGAAGTAATTTTATTTGTTTTTACAAGATTTTTTTTCATGCAACCTATGCATTTAAAATTATTACAGATTTTCAAATCCAGAGAGTGAAACCTTACTAATTTTTATCATTAAGTACAATCACTGGATTTGACTTGTGTGAGAGTATAAATGTGTACCTCTCTAACTCAGACCAAGAGAAGGAAGTGTAAACAGGTTATGGTTGTAGTCACTCACTGCATCTCAGTACTGCTGCATATCCTAAATAATATTCACCTGCACCGCTCTTAATGCTGAGACAGGAGGTGTTGACAGAAGCAGTGTGCTGGTTTGATTTGATCGGTCTGTTCATGACACACGCAGGATTGTATTGGGAAAAAATAAAATTGTGTTTGTATATCACAGTTTCCAGCAGACAAGGATACATACACCTTACACGCTTACCTCACGCTATCCCAGCAGTGCTTTACAAAAACAATTCATCAAGTTTACATTAAGTTTCTTCATAAAACACATCATACTTGCTTGCAGAATATTAAAATACATTCCAACTGAGTTTTCACCATCTTGTTAAGAGGTGTTTTGGGGTTTTTGCACTGATAACTGCTAAAATGCCACATAATTAATATGCAGTGTGGTGCTTGTGCCAGCCAGCTCGCTGCAAAAATGAATTTAACATTTGTGTGTATGAGGAAGACTTTTTGTATTTATTTATGTCTTGTGGAGAAAGTTTCCCATCGTTTATTCTGTTCAGTGTTTGTGTTTTCAGCCTGTGAATTTCTGTTTAAAGCTGTAATATTTAAATTGTTTAGATTTAGTGTTGTTTTAATTGATAATATGGCTTTTTGAGCACAATGTGTTGCATTTAAGTTGGGAACTGATCTGTTTATCTGCCTGACAGACATTTCCTTTAATAAAAACAATTGTATTCATCCAGTGTCCGTTGTCACACTTCAGTTTGATTCTGTTAAAAAAAAAAAAAAAAAACTACCTGTATTTGCCAGTTTTGTCTTTAGATAATAGAAAGACAGACTGAGATATTACAGTAATACTGTTCATACAATTTTAACATTTTTAATATAATCCATTATTTCATATTTCTACTTTAGCTCTGATGAAGCAGCATACAATCTGGAACTTAACTAGCAGTGTTATAACACGCACCCAAAAGTCATACTAGAGTAAAAGTAAAGATATCGTGATAAAATATTACTTTGGTTAACATGAAAGTCACCCATTGCCAGTAGTACTTGAGTAAAAGTATGATATAAGTATCTGATAGTAAATGTACTAAGTATCAAAGTCATTTTCTGTCAATAAATATTTGTTTGCACACAAAAGTACAAGTAATAGTAAGTTATACATGTATTTACATGTATATATGGTTATACTAATTAGCAGACACAATAATCAGTATATTTCTGATTATTGGAATTTGTGTTTTTTTAAGAAATCTGATTGCGAATAAAAATCAATGAATCAAAAGCATACTTCTGATGCAACATGTAATCTGCAAATGTAGTGGATTACAAAGTACAATATTTGCCTCCAAAATGTAGTGGAGTGGAAGTATTAAGTAGCAGAAAATAGAAATACTCGAGGAAATAGTATTTAAAGCTGGAGTATGGAGCCTTTGTCTCCCCCTTGTGGCAGCTAAGTTGCTCTACCATAAGCTCTACATAGTTGCTGTATTAACGTATTATTATTATTATTATTATTATTATTATTATTATTATTATTATTATGATTGTATTTTTTATTTTTATTTTTTTATTCAAGATTCGTGAATTATGATACGGTTAACCCGCCCCGGATATGACGTTGCGTTCGGCAGCGGAAAGGCATTGTGGGTGAAGTGTAATAAACTGCTAACAACAACAACAGCTAACGCTAATGTTTCTAGTTAACTATCATCATGTCGTGTGTTGACGACCCGGAGTCAACAACGATGCTCAGCAGGAGACGGAGCGTCGCCTGGGACTTCTTTGAGACCATCGACTCTGAGAAGGTCCGGTGTCTGCTCTGCAGGGACTACATGGTCAAACAAGAGCGGGGCAGCACCACCAACATGCTGAGACATCTACGAGCCAAACACCCCGCCGAGGTGAAGAAAATGAAGGGTCGTGTGGCTGAAACTGCCTTCAGCAACGGTCATGAAGACATGGAGACGGACAGTGAACACTTCTGCTCCGGTATGGTTAGTTCAAGACCACCCCAGACATATCAGCTTGTATTTTGGATTATAATATTGAGATATGACATAAATGTTGTCTTTTCCTGGTTTTAAAAGCAGCATCACAGTAAAGTGGTGTCATTTTCTGAACTTAACACACTCTTCTACTTGTTCTGCTACTTGTACTGTACCCACTCATTGTGTTAATATTTGTGTAAGCATCATCAAGCATCATACAATACCGAGGTGTTTGGTTAAAAAAAAAAAAAATAGTGATATTTGATTTTGTTGCCTGTCCTGTTATTTATGAAGTGCTTTTTTGAAGATTTCAAAATATTGAGATATAATTTAGTTATGGCAGTACAGTCTGAAAATACCCCAATATTATTTTAAGGACACATCGCCCATCTCTAATTATGAGACATTACATTACTTTCATAATTATTGCTTTAAAATCAGTTTGTGGTAAATTAAACTAGTCTATCAAAGGTACTATATTAAATGTCAGTACACAGAGGGGAGTAGTCAAACATTCAGCTTTGTAACTGTCGTCTTTTTCCTCTCATTTCTAATGAAGAATTTAGTAATATAGCAGGTTATTATTATAGTGCTGAATGAAATAATTGTTTTTTAGATACATTTTAATAATGGATCAAGGTATTTACCTCGCATATTTATTTATTTTAACCAATTTCTAGACATTTAATACACTGAAAAATGAATTATATGCTTAAAAATATCACAATATCACAAATCAGTAATGAATTGATGGTTGTAGCTGTCATTATGACTTTGTTTTTTCTCATATTTAGTAGAAGTGGCCCTGGAGGACGGAGACTCTGACTCCCCTACCACGGGGAATGATGCTGACTCTGCTATTAATGGCATCCTGGAAGCTGCACAGAAAGGTCCAGCAGAACAAATAACACGTGAAGAGGCGGCTGATGACCGCCCCGTAGGACGTAGACGGAGCTTGATTTGGAGACACTACAAGCAGTTGGACAGTCTGGCAGTTGCTCTTTGCTGCATTTGCATGAAGAAGCTACAGTGCTTTGAAGGTAGCAGCACCAGCAACCTGCGTCGGCACATATCGAAGAAACACCCAAAGGTCTTCTCTCAGCTAGTGGCCGATGAGAAGAACTCAGCATCGCGGTCATACACTAAAGGTGGCACAGCGCCGCCAACAGAGAGCTCATTTTCAGGTAATGTCGTATAAATCACTGCTGTGTGTGTATGTGATCTTTTAACTAATTTCTGACATTTTATACCCTGAACAATTATTCAATTATCAAAAAGCATAACAACACAGTCAATAATGTCTTTTTAGTTGTCATTACAGCTCTGTTATCCTCATATTTTAGTGGAAGTGGCACTGGAGGACGAAGACTCCCTTACCCCAGTGAATCACGCTGACTTAAACTCTGCTCTTAATGGCATCCTGGAAGCTGCACAAGGACATCCAACAGAACGAATAACACATGAAGAGGCAACTGATGGCCGCCCTGTTAGACATAAACGCACTTTGATCTGGAGACACTACGAGCACTTGGACAGTTTGTCCGCAGCTCGTTGCCGCATATGCATGAAGAAGTTAAAATACTTTAAAGGAGGCAGCACCAGACAACTGCATCAGCACATGTCAAAGAGACACCCGGAGCTGCTTTCTCAGCTAGTGGCCGATGGGATGAACCCACCACAGTCATGCTCATCACAGGGCTCAAACACTAGCGGTGACACATCGACACCACCAGAGACTGTTGGGGCGATAGAGAAGAGAACATTTTCAGGTAAATGTAAAAAATTTTAATGTAAATTTCCTTTATACTCCAACTCAAACAAAAGTAACTGAACATTAATGTAAATACATGGCTTCATTTAGTGGTTCCTACCGGCTGTATACAAGATTATAGTGAGAATAAACTTGAGGCCTTCTCCACCTTTTGTCTTACAGGTGCGGCGAAAGTTTCACAAGCGTCTGAAGGAGAAAAGCGTCTGTTCAGGAGGGAGCAGGAGCTGATAGAGTCTATGAGGAGAGCGCAGAGGGAGGAGGCGCGGGCTCTGGAGCATCAGAGGGAGCTGCTGGAGAAGCTGCGTGCAGTGAATGCCAGGGAGGCAGCTGCAGAGAGGGAGCAAATCGAGTCATTGAGGAAAGCACAACAGGAGGAAGCCAAAGACTTGAACAGACAGAAAGATGAGCTGCAAAAGGAGAAGGCAGAGCTGCAGAAGAAATGGGAAGAGCTTCAGCAGGAAAGAGAAGAACTACTTTCGTTTACCAGCGAGTAGCAAGTTGATTCTGTTACTACTGTACATGACAACAGGAGTGCGGTGTTATCACCGATTATAGGTTTCCTGTAAATGCTATGACACAAATTCTAACACATGATGATGTAAAAATGTAAATTCTCCTTTTAGTAAAATTTATTTTGCAAAAAATCTATGGACAGCTGATTTGTTTTTCTTTATGGCTGTTTGTTCTCCTTTGTTTTTGTTAACATTTTCCATTTATTGTGTAATGTTCCAACATCATTCTGGCATCGAATTAGTCTAAATGTGACCTCACCCAGAGACAAAAATTATTATTATTGCCAGGGGTTGGACTTATCAATATCCGAGGCTACCTTGTAGTTACACCATGTGAAAATATTTGTTTACTCTGGTTACTGTGAGGGCCTGAAATTATCTGCCAAATCAGTTTTGCTTTTTTTCTACCACAATACATCATGTCACTAACAAGTGGTGTTATCCTGTTTATTAAATTGAATTTACCTTGAGATTTAAATAGAGTGCCCATGTAGAGACTTGAAAAATCTTTTTAAGAGCAGCATCAGATGTGCTGGTAAGATGACATGAATGCTGAATTAGTCAAAGCTGGCCAAGTTGTTTTTTTTTAGGTTTTTGAACTCGGAACAAAAAGCCATCTTGAGACCATCATATTTTCATTATTAGACCTTTTTTTTTAAACAGCACATTTAGGAAATATGTAATGTCGGAAGGGATCAAATAAAAGCGAAAACCAATATAGATTTTACAGTTTTATTTTTGGTCAAAATGCTTTTATACTCCACTGAAGCCTTATGGGATTATCCAATTTAAAGGAACATTGTAGGAAATTACATTAAAAAGATTATATTTTGAATAAAATGATGATGATGATTTTTGTATATAGGCTGAATTGACACTTTCAAATAGACCCACTTGTATCTGTGCCTGTGAAAGGCTCCTGTTGCCATCCCAAGGTAAACTCAACTCCACTGTCTACTACAAGAATGCACAACCACGCATGCGTAGTAAAGCCTTGTTGTTTTGTCCAGAGTTTGACTTCTCAGGTTGAGCTCTTGCGCTGCCACAGACAGCCCCACCATGATTAAACAACAGTCTGTCGGTTTATGTTATAGGTGGTTAAGCAGAACGTTACGGACGTGCTGAGCGTTATGTTCACCCGATCTTAAGAAGAAGGAGCATCCTGTCCTCTCTGAAAGCGGCATTTTCTTGCGAAGAGGCGCTGCCTGACAGGCTAAACCCGGGGAAAACAACACATCACTATGACGTGGCTGCTGAATCCTGTCTGTGTCGGAAGATGGCTGACAGTGGACCCTTGGCAGCGAAAAGATGCGACTCTGGCTCAGTGTCC
Organism: Pagrus pagrus; assembly: GCF_965226575.1. Lineage (NCBI taxonomy): Eukaryota > Metazoa > Chordata > Actinopteri > Spariformes > Sparidae > Pagrus > Pagrus pagrus. The sequence goes on along the minus strand of NC_140185.1, from coordinate 24,858,343 downwards.
ACTGTGAGCATGGAGACCATCTCGGCCCTGACGGAGCTGGAGGACCTGGAGAAAGTATATCAGCAGCTCTGCGTGCAGGAGGTCAGTAGGAACGGCTGTTAACGGCAGTTTGTTTGACGTCGACACGTCCTCCATTTAACTTCCGGGACGCTGCTGGCCCAAAACACTACTGAGGGAAAGAGCTCCACTTGGATAAGATATGACCAAATTAACAAAAGAATAGTTAAACTATTACAATAATGACTTTCAGATCATGCTAGAGCTATTGTTTACCGTTTACTAGCCTCCAGTATACGTGGAAAACAGGGGTAACGTTAGCATCTGAGTTGCCAGGGAACAAACCAGTCCACAACACCTAGCTAACACAGATATTAATAAGTGATCAATGATGAAAGTGATCAAACTGATTCTGCTTGTCAGGATTTCGACTCTATAAGGTCTGTCTGAGGGTGTTGGACAGCAGGTTATAACGTCAACCTGCTGCCATTAAGGATGTATCTCATGTTGAGGTATACATAGTCTTTTTTGTAATTGTCATTTTTATTAAAGGTGCACTATGTAGTTTTGGGGAAGACATTGAAAAACATTTACTGATTTTATGCCAAAACACACAAAATAAACAACTCTTTTACTGTTACCCACTGTTTTACTTTGTTTATGTGGCGGACCCTGCCACCTTTCTAGCTTCAAACAGTGTTCTGGGGACCTCATTTTCCTCTGAGAACAGTTTGTTTATTCACTTGTGGAAAAAAATCTATATTTCCTTGTGTAATTACCTCATTAATAATGTAAATAACAAAATTCTGAGTTGGGATTTCTTCAACCCCCTTTCAGAATCTAGAAATGTCACTCAGATATAACTGCTTCCTCTTCACAGTATCTTTCAGCACTCAGTTCATCAATTATGAATATCTGTTCTGAGACTTAAAATTAAAAGATAGGACTCTCTGACTGACAGTGTGAGGAGGTCACCACACTTTCAGTATCACAAACACAATTACTCAATCAAATGAAGAAATGTAGCAGTGGGATCAAAGAAAAATGGTAATTCATGGACCATTTGTGCAAAGTAAATGGTAATGGCATGTTCACATGGTGGGTTTTTATCCACGCAATGTGTCATCAGCCACAACAAGTAAAGTAAGAGTAAATTGTTGTCCAGAAAAATCCTGAAAAGTGTATTAGATAGAGCAAGAAACATATGTAGTAAGGCTCCAAAGTCCAAATTAAAAATGACACAGAGTCCTGTAATAGCCATACTAATGCAGTAATGTTATTCAACTCACCCTACATGTATTGTTTTTTCATCTGATGCAGAAAGAAGTGGAGGCTGAGCTGGACAGACTGGTGGGACAGGAGGGCGCCATTCACACAAAGATGCTGGCACTGCAGAGGATGGGGTACAGCTTGAGCAGATTAGCGTAGTATCAAAAGCTCAGCATTTATTTGAGTCCCAATCACAGCAGTCTGTGTTCTGTGAACTGTCTCCGTCTCTTACAGGCCCAACCTACAGCTGATCGGAGGAGACGCCAGTCAGCTGTCAGGCATGATCACGTTCACCTGTAGCCTGGCTGAAAACGTCAGCCGCAAAGTCAGACAGTTGGACCTTGCAAAGGTAAAAACACACACGTAATATATCTATAACAGATACAGCATCATGTATTTGCATTTATATAATAGATTAAATCATTTTGACACAATGCCAAAAACACCACTGCAAAACGTATAATTTTTAACTGTTGCTGACACGATCTGATCATTTTAGGTTGTATCTATTTCAACAATGTTGCAATGGATCACACTGATCTCGTAGTGTATATCTTGTTTACCCTTTTTCTAGACACGGTTGTATAATGTCATCCAGCGCGCTGACGACATCCTCGATCTGAAGTTCTGCACGGACGGTGTCCAGACAGCTCTACGTAATGAAGATTATGAGCAGGCTGCTGCCCACATCCATCGATACCTCTCTCTGGACCAGTCGGTTATTGAGCTGAGCAGGCAGGGAGAAGAAAGTACGAGGCCTACAGTTCTCTGTCATAGTGTATTGCTCAGTATGCAGTCTTATGCTGCAGAGAAGAAGTACTGTAGTCTGATTTGATTTGAATTTTTTATTTATTTATTTTTTTGCACAATGTTGAGATCAAATGTGTCGGATTATTATATGATTGTAGTTATTCATAAAAGATTGGCAAGCATAGTGGAAAAGCACCAAACATTTTACCACTGTGATCCACCAAAAGATTTTATACTTTTGTCACTGCAGTGAAAGTAGCAGTAAAATAGCTGCAAAATAGGAACTATGTACTGTATGTCTAAGCTTGTCGATGCATCATGTCTGCTCAGGTAGTGCTGTGGATGCCAGTCTGGTAATGCTTCAGGAGGCCGAGCAGAAACTGAAGGTCATCGTTGCTGAGAAGCTGGATGAAGCTGTTGCAGCAGTTGACCTCGCACAAGTGGAAAGGTTTTTCAAGATCTTCCCTCTGTTGGGCCTCCACCAGCAGGGCCTTGCACGCTTTGGACAGTATCTCTGCAGTCAGGTCAGTGTTGTTTTTGGTCCTGTTTTTGTACGAGGATATCTGTGAGTACTTTTGGTGGAAAGATAGACTGTGGACCATTGAGCAGTCATTTATGATGAATGTAGTTACACCAGTCCCATGAAAGAATGGCCACACATCATACAGGTTTTTAATTAAGCTCTCTCTTTCTGTTCCTTGAGCACACACTGTGAAAACTACAAGATAATAAAAGACATAGCAGTTTCAGAACATACATCTACCATTCATTGTTAAAGTTTCTCAAGCTAGTCTCCATTGATAAGCAGTCCCAAACACGTGAGCACAACAGAAATGTGCTGACATTATATAGAATTAATGAAAATGTCTCACTGTTGTCCATGTAAAATGTCAACAAACATTGTACATAAATAAAAACAAAAACAAATGAAAGACAACCACGGGTGACTCTTGGACCACGTGTACAATAATGTTATTTTGGAGCTGTATGCTCTTCCTCTGCAGCCATGTTGGTTCTTATGTCTGAAAACCTCCATGGCGGGGTTAACAATGTTACCTTTCACCTTATGTATTAAATTTTTAAACACTTTGTAACCTTGAATTTATGACTGAAACATAGTCAAGTAACATCTCAGTAATACTGTTACATGAATTTCTTAACATTGTGCATTTTGTTTAACATCTATTTTCTGTTGGATAAAAAATCATTTTGGCACATGTAGTCCTTGAATGTTTATCAAAATGTGTATTTTTATGAAAAATCTGGATCCAAATGCAGTTTTCTATTGAACAAACGGATTTTAATAATTGCACATCCTTTGTGAGGGCTTCGTTTTATTTACTTTGGTAAAAATAAATTGCTCTCCTTGTTGTATGTTGCTTGTAAATTCTATGAAACTGATAACTTCCTGATGCTAAAATTACTGTAGTTGTACAACCTTCTCATTAAACAAAAACGGATGGAACTGTGAGTGAATCTGATAAGATACGGTTGTCAAAAACACGAGATTATGAATAAATATCTCATTAATCATCTTGTTTTTTGATCAGAAATAATCAAAGATATGTTGGTCTCATTTTTTATGTCCCATCTCACATATTCTCACACAGCTTGCCTCCAAAGCTGAGGAGAACTTGGTCCTTGCTACAGGAGGAGACCTGGGTGAGAAGAGAGCTCCGCTGGTGTTTGCAGACACTCTGACGCTGCTGCTGGAAGGTGAGATAACAGGCCTGATCCTCTGCCTGCAAACATTTTCCTTTATTTCCTTGGAGCTGACTCCACTAACGTGTTGGTGTGTGTTTACAGGTATTGCTCTTGTCATCGAGACTCATCTGGTGATTGTAGAGACGTATTACGGTCCGGGCCATCTGTACACACTTATCACTCACCTGCAGCAGGAGTGTGACCAACAGGCCCAGAAAATAGTCGACAAGTTCATCCAGCAGAGAGGATACCACAACAAGGTGTGTATGACATCTGAGCTGCATGATTGATTTTACTGCGTATTGGTACACACTGTGAACTTTTATCCTCCTTCAGTTTCAGATTGTCCAGAGCAGCATGATGAAGAGCGTGCCAGGGGAGCGGATCGAGCCCAGGTATTTGTCTCAGCAGCGTCCTGCTCCTCCTCCATATTTGTCTCTGTGGTGTTTTTGTTTATAACATCTGTCTCAAATAAACAGGGAGTTGGACCCTGTACTGACTGAAGTAACCCTGATGAATGCACGGGCCGAGCTCTACCTGCGCTTTTTACGTCGTCGCATGCTGGCTGACTTTGAAGTCGGGGATGCTCAGAGCGTCACACAAGGTGGTTTAATGTTAACGTGTGCTGATATATACAGTACACTGGTGCCTTTTTGAGAATGTAGAGCTGAAATCAGTCATCTGAATTCTGAATTTGTGATTGTGTTTGTTCTTCCTAATTTTATGAACAGAGCATCAGCAGAACGTGGAGAAGCTACTGAAACACTGCATGCTGAGCAGGACGATGCAGGAGCTGATTGGTTACTATGTTCCAATGGAAGAGTACTACATGAGAGAGTCTGTCAACAAGGTAAATTACTCTGTTTTCTAAAGTATTTTTATTTTACAGGTTTTGAGAACTCTACCAATTTTGAATATCAGAGTTGGGGCATACTTCTGCGTACTTGGGAAAAGTTGTAAAAAAAAAAAGCTTTTGTGTCGCCAGAGGGAGATGAATTGACACAAGTGATGTCACGTGAGTCGGCGTCAGTTGGGGGCTGAAGACTACAAGTTTGAAAATAAAAACCTCTGTAGACCACTCCTCATCTCAGTTTGAGGCTATGAACTCGAGGTTACATTAGCCACTGTTAGCATAATGGAGCAGAATCTTTGACCAAACTACAGCAGCTAGAATTGCATTGTGGGTAATGTCGTAATGCAATTTTTTATTAAATTAAAAACAATTATATTTCTGTTTTTTCTGCATCAATTCAGATTTTTCTTTATCGTGAGTGTGGCTATGTTTGAGGAGCACAATGATAAATTGGTGGAGGACTTTTTCAATTCACTTACTAGCTTTTACAGGGCTTTCGACCACATACCACATTCTTCATCAATGAACGGACTTTGCTTAGTTGAGATTTGTCATCAAATTATTGACCTCCTGTTGTGTAATAACAACTAATGTTTGAAAAGCTTCATGCAAATATAAACTTACATCAAATTAGTTTACATCTTTTCCAAGTACATGTAAAATGAAACAAGTGTGGCCTTCCTTGAGAACAGATTTAAATATATGATAGATACCTTGCAAATAAGATACTGAACAGTTCTCAATGCTGATGAAGTCATTGAACATCTGTTTATAACACTGTATTATATTCAATTACCTCTAAATTAGCTGAATTTTCTCCTCAGGCTGTTACTATGGATACATATGAAAAGGGTCAGCTGACCTCCAGCATGGTGGACGACTGTTTCTACATTGTGAAGAAGTGCATCAGTAGAGCTTTATCCAGCTCCAGCATCGACTGCCTCTGTGCCATGATCAACCACGCCAACTCTGTGCTGGAGTCTGACTTCAGGTACTCATTCTTTCTCTTTTCAGTTCACACTTTCAGTACTTCTTGTTGTTTACACTTCACGTCTCGTGTCCATGTGCCCCTTCCTCTCTTCACCTGTCAGGGAGGTGCTGTATAATAAACTGCGGCAGGGCTTCCCAGCTACGACCCTGCAGGACATCCAGCGTGGCGTCAGCAGCGCGGTCAGTCTGATGCAGAGCAGCTTACAGCAGGGCAAGTTCAACACACTGGGTATCGAGAGTGCTGAGAACGCCAAGGCTGCTTTTCTGGTAATAGACACACGCACACATACACACATATCCCTGCATCACTCTCAGACAGTATCAGATTGCTGGCTAGACTATGCCAAAAATAAACATTGAAGTTTTTGGTTTGAGGCTTGCTTAAAAATGATCAGCAGTGATTTAAGTGAGGAATCAAATGCATGAATAACCCCCCTCTAAATTAAGTCATGCTTTAATTTTTAAAATGGCTCTTAGCTGAAGGAAGCACTACTTCAAAAACCTTTCAACCCGCTTGTCAAAAGTTAAATTGGAATCAAGAAATACTTAAAGGTTTTATATCTCAGCCCTGTCACCAGGATAAAATGTTGGCAGAAGGAATGGGCCAAGAAATTGTGAAATCGTGAAAATACTCACAATAACTTGACTGTGGTGAATTTTCATTATTATAACACTAGATGTTTTTAAGTAGACCAGGGGACAGTTTTCAGCTGTGTTTGTGTTGACAATAAAATTTCATTTTTGATGGGAAGTTTGGACATGGCTGTGTTTGTAGCAACCAAGATCTGTATTTTAAGCCAAAAGTTGATCTTTTCCAGACCTCAACCAGGCGTTTTTGGGCTTAAATCTAAGCATCTTCAGAGCATAAGGACTGCATTGTCACAAGATAAAAATGTTTACATTGAACCTAAAGAGACATAACATAAAGAAATGTTTGAACATATCCGTGGGTTAACAGAAAAGTAGATTTGCCAGTATTTATTCTGGTGATTGGGTTGCACATCTGCCAGTCTGACCTTGACAGAATGACAGAATAAGACTGAATCATACTGAATCACATCAGCTGTGAAAATCCTTCATTCACTCTTTTCATTCTGTATCAGGTGACTCTGAATAACGTGGAGGTGTGCAGTGAGAATATCACGACTCTGAAGAGGAACCTTGAGGTAAGATTCACATCTTTGAATCTCCTCTCATTGTTTATAGTTTACCTCGTTTCTCGTTTTTTAAAATTCTTGTATTTCTTTCTGCAGAACGACTGCTCCAAGTTGTTCAGTCAAGGCGCCGGATCTGGGGAGCAAGCCAAGATTGAAAGCTGTTTGTCTGACCTCGTCAACACGTCCACAAAGTTCAAGGATCTCTTACAGGTCTGAGACACATGCATATGTTGATCATTGCTCTTCAGCTGAGAGTTGTGTATTTACATATATACAGTAGGCACTCAGCAACAGGGAATAATTCTGTCTGTGTGCTTTTAAAGGATTATTGTGACAGAGCAGTGTCAACAGCAGAGAGAAACCATGTCTTATTTATTTATTCAATGGGAAAGTTGCTGGTATTATTTTTTCATAAATAATTCCAAATTTTATTGAGATATTTACTCAATCAACAGTGTTTCATCATTATAAAGAGAGTAAAGATGAGCGAGGTCAGAGGAGACATGTATCCAGGGTCTTGTAAGTGTCTTTTGTGGTAAAGCTTTCACACTCGGATGTGATTTTATTTCACAGGAGGGACTGACTGAGCTGAACACAACAGCCATAAAGCCTCAAGTCAAACCCTGGATCAGCAGCTTCCTGTCCATCTCACACAACATAGAAGAGGTAATGGTGTCAGAACAATGACAAGAAATAAATCAGAGGTCATGAAACACGTTGCTGTAACTGCCTTTGTTCCTCGCAGGAAGAGTTTAATGATTATGAAGCTAATGATCCCTGGGTGCAGCAGCTCATCATTAACTTGGAGCAGCTCATGGCAGAGTTCAAGGTATCTAGTCTGAGCAACATTTCAGCCATCACTCCAAATAGTAATGAATTTAATTCATGTGTTTAAACTTTTTTTTTTTTTTTTAAACGTCTCCCTGCCTTCTCACCAGACGGCCCTCTCTCCTGTCATCTATGACACACTGACCAGCCTGATGACCAGCCTGATATCGATTGAAATGGAGAAGACTGTCCTCAAATGCTCATTCAGCAGGGTGAGGAGCCGGGCTCGGCCACAAGGTGGCACCGGGTGCCCTGCGCATCACATCACATCACATCTCTGACACACATGTGGTGAAAAGCCTCAAGCCATGATTTATTAATGAGTCCAGAAAGGCCTGCAGGAGAGGTTGCTTCCTCTTTGCACGATAGCATCCTCCTATTTTGAGCTCCTCACAGGAAGCCTCCAAATGAATTCTTATACAACGTCTCGTCTATTCTCTGTTTCTGATCTTTTTGTTGCAGCTCGGAGGGCTGCAGTTTGATAAAGAGCTCCGGTCTCTGGTGGCGTACCTCACCACCGTGACCACCTGGACCATCAGGGATAAGTTTGCTCGCCTCACACAAATGGCCACCATCCTTAACTTGGAGCGGGTAATTTAGTTCAACCTACACATATACAGAATATAGTAATTAGTATAATTAGTATGAAAGCTCATTTTATGTTTCTATCTTAATGTTTATAGCATGTTGATGAAGGTTCTCAGTCATCCAGGTCATGGTAAATCTAAGTGCTATATTGTAAGCAACTGGACTTGTTTCAGTTTCTTGAAGACGTTTCACCTCACATCCAAGAAGAAACTGAAATAAATCCAGCTGCCTCCGATATAGCACTAGGAATATTTATAGCAGTTTACACTAGTGGTAGCCTGTAACCAGGTACATTTATTCAATAAAATCTGATCCCATTTTGTAATACTTTTTAATTATATTCCACTACATTTCAATTAGAAATTATGACATTTGTTTTTACATCACATTTATCTCACAGCTGCTTAACCGATTTTAAGATTCTGTATACAAAAACTGTGATGATTTTATAAAACATTATTCATTGTTACAACATAACTACTGACAAGATTTCAATAGTAGAATTAGCTTCACCTCTAAAAACTACACATTTAAATTGGGCATCCAGGTAGTTTTGGGATCTATAGATGCTGAACAGGAAATGACAATTTTGCTGTATTAAGTCAAACCTTTGTTGCAAAACTGTGATATAATAACTAGTAGTTTAACACATTATAGCTTCTTTAACGATTAATATATTGAAGTATTTTGTTATAAATACTTACACTGTGTGGTATTTCTCTTTGTATTTCTTGGTGTACACAGGCTCATAATGTACATTTTTCTACTACAGGTAACCGAGATCTTGGATTACTGGGGCCCAAACTCGGGCCCCCTGACGTGGCGGCTGACCCCAGCGGAGGTGCGTCAGGTTCTGGCACTGCGCATCGACTTCAGAAGTGAAGACATCAAGAGGCTGCGGCTGTAATTCAGGAACCAGCTCGCTGTTTATCAGCGACTGCCGTGCATACTCACCTTGTGATGCTTTTCACTAAAGAGCTCAATCCAGGTTTAATCCACGTTTCTGTAAATGGATGTGGGCAGGATGCAGGCAAATGGCCGGGGATTTCCTTTTGACTGGAACAAAAGTGCACATTGCTCATAGTGGGTCTCCAGACTCAACACCTGGCTGATTTCAGTCTGCATCAGTGAGTTCCAGCTCAGCTTTTAGGGACTTGGTTTACGGTTACAGGGCGGACACGCTGAACTGTTTGATATGAATGATCTGAGAATGTTCTGTATAATGTGTAATTAAAAAGTGTAAATGTGTCACACTGGGACTTCCAACATTTTAACCTGTAACTATCTGTGAGAAACGAGGACACACTGGGACTGAGGAGCGGCGCTCTGCGGCTGTCAGTGAAACAGAGCAGTAATGAACATCCTACCCATTAAACTGACAGAAGCAGGTCAGACAGCTGATCCAGCCTAGTCATTCAATATATGAATAGCTCCTTGTCTGTGATGATGGAACACTTTTAACCTAATAAATTGAGAGCCGCTGTGAAAACGCCTCTGATCCCTGCCATCCGCCACATTTCACGAAGTGCTGCCCTATTGCCATGGAGGACCTGCTCCCAATCTTTTATACGTGTTTCTGACACTAAATACAAAGCTGTGTTCACCAGGCAATGAAGCATAAAAAGTGGTCCACTCTCATAATGTTCAGCCTAATTTCCTGGTCTAACCTTCAGCCTCTTCATTGATAAAAGCGGGTCAACGTGTATTTAAACTTTTGCACTGCAGTGTCGCAGCTCGTCATCAACCCTCTCACCTCCTTCTTTGTTTGTGTAATCAGACTCAGACGACAAATGCAGGAGTAGTTAGGAAAAGTGTGGCTTTAATGTAAACACAACATTCGATTGGCTCAGCACAAACATTCCACATGAGAGCAACCAATAAACTACCAAATAGGATGGGGGTGCAGCACAAAAACATTCACAGTAAAAAAAAATTGGTATAATCATAATATATATACAGTACGGTGCTTTTAAGGTGAAAATGGAGATAGGATATGGGGACTGATATGTGATAGATAAGAGTATACAGGGATGGGAGGATGAATTTCAGGGTGCACAGGTGAAAATGGAGAGCTGTACTTTTTCTCTGTGAGAAGAGAAACGTGACAGATGAGGGGGGTAAATGGTTCCCTGTTTACTGATCAGGGGAGAAGAGGGTCCTAAAAACCCGCCGACTCCCCAGACAGAGGCTGCCTCAAATGATATTGTTCTCCTCGTGCAGTCTTCTATTTCTACACAGATTCACGTCAAAGGATAAAGCACCACACAGAGAACAAGATGTCATTGGAGGGCTGCTTTCTACCCTCTGAACCGTAGACAGGTGACGGTGTTCCCCCAGTTTTTCATGTCAGGAAATAAATATGTGGCACGGGATTTCAGGAGGTAGGAGGAGGCATGTAGGGCATGAGGCTTAAATAAATAAATCATTCGATGATAATAAAATGTTATATCTCACTTAAATAATATTAGTCGATAGTATGAACATGAGCTATGATTTCTGATACTAATCCCCTATCTGTTGTCAAATGGTTGGCACCGATATGACGTTTTTTTCTCTTTTTTTTGATATATCAGTGGCTGATAGGCATTTCCTCACACTACAGGAGGCCAATGGCGGTGGGCAGCAGCCATTCTGAACAGAAGAATCTCCTCTTTCATTATGTTTTAAAGTAAAAGAGAAATCAGAGAGTGGAACAGACCTGCAGGCTACTCAGTCATGTGTGGGTCTGAAGGAGAGGGGAGCTTTGTCCCATCTGAAAGTTAAAATAGCCTCCTTTCCCAACCATGACCCTCAGCCACGAGTTCAGCACCTCCCCAACAACATCATCATCTCCACGTTCATACACACAGCAGCTCTTCAAACGGAGCACAACAGGCTATATTCAGGACGGATATAAACGCCTCGAGGCTCGCACAAAAAAAATGTCACATAAAAGATGGGACCATATTCCACGCCGTGGTTAAAAATGACATTGCACAATCCTCGGGTTGCATTTCTGGGCGCTTTTGAGTTTTACAGAACAAGGCTCCAGCTGAATATAACCCTGGTGCTGCCGCTTCTGACCTGGCCAGTTGTTGACACAGTCATCAACGAAACATGAAACATTCAGCTCAAGAACACATTTTTATATAAGACAAAACTGGGGGTGTGTACTGAAATCCAAATAAAAAGGGAACAAATCATGGCAATAAATCAGTGTGGTGTCTGACGGCAGCTCTTTGGGTCCTTTTGGACGTGTAGAATTACATATTATGTGTTTAAGTATCATCAAAATTATCATTATTAACACCTCATACTCTCCACGACAACCTCTGTGCTTGGACAGGCCTCAGTATAAGCCACACCCTCTAAGGTTGTTTGCGATAATGATGTCAGTGACGGCATCAAACACTACCTGGATATTCCCTGTGTCTGTGGCACAGGTCAGGTGACAGTAGATCTCTTTATTGGGAGAGCGGTTCTTACTCTCAAACTGAACCTGAATATATGCAGTAGCATCGTCGTAAGTATTAGCACCTGGAGATGAAAAAAACAGAGAGAGAAGAGAGCATGAGAGACCGGCGTTTACCACTTTGCCCGTGAAGCAGCTTGGCTGAGACATGAGGGTCGGGCGACTCACCTGTGTATTCTGGAAAACAGATCGTCAGCGGTGACTTCTTGATCTTCTCAGCGAACAGATCCTTCTTGTTGAGGAAGAGGATGATGGAGGTGTCGATGAAGAACTTGTTGTTACAGATGGAGTCAAAGAGCATGAGTGACTCATGCATGCGGTTCTGCAGGAAGATAAATATGCGGTTAGCGCTACATTGAGGAGAGTACCTTACAGTATGTATGTCGCCTTACAGCAACACCCAAATTACTGACGTTTCACTGACAACTTAAAGGTCCAGTGTGCAGGATTTAAGAGGATCTATTGACAGAAATTGAATGCCATACTCATAATTATGTTTTTTATTAGTGTATAATCTGAAACTAACAATCTTTGTGTTTTTGTAACCTTAGACTCAGCTTTTTATATCTACTGAGGGAGCGGGTCCTCTTCTACGGAGTCTGCCATGTTTCTGCAGTAGCCCAGAATGGACAAACCAAACACTCTAGAGAGGGCCTTTCGCATTTTAGTGAATTGGTTGCAATCTGCCTAAATACCATTACACACCAGGCCTTTCATGTGTAACTGATACATATCTTTGGAAACAATTGTGATTGTGTAGGTTCATATTTCAGAGGTTTTTTTTTATTGAATATCAACCAGGAGCAGAAAAAATAAACATTAAAAGGCTCATATTTTCTTCTGAGGACAGCTTTTTTATTTAGTTATGGAAATATATTCATGGAAATAAATATTTCTGAGTTTAGATTATTACCTTATTAATATTATAATAATTACCTTTCTATGTTTGAATATACATAGTGCACCCAACCCCTGGCAACTGGCTGATATACAACACACACGTTTACAATTTATACCAAAGGTGAAGACAGTAAAAGAGGGATCTTGTGGTTTCTCCCTCTATTTTCACTGTTACATGACATTAAGGGTCACACGATAGAGGGTGTTGTACAGATTGTGAAAGTGATTTAAAATCTATTGTCATTGTCAATCTGTAGCTATCGACCTTTAAGATGTTTTTTTTATTTTGCCATTTTGCCTCGATAGATAGCAGTAGTACTGTAGATAAGAGTTAGAGTCAACAGTCCAAAGTCAGGTTATCAAGGCAACAAAAGGTCCCCAGCCAGACTCCTTATATGTATCTTAACCACTGTAAGCCACCAGGACGCCTTTAACATCAGTCAGAGCCTCACCGTGAATTAACTGAGTCACACTTACGGTTGTTTCATCTTCATGGAGCACCTGGTCGTATCCGCTGAGAGCCACACAGAAGATAATGGCCGTCACATCTTCAAAGCAGTGGATCCACTTCTTCCTCTCTGACCTCTGTCCTCCCACGTCAAACAGCCTGGAAAAAATGTGCAAGAAGTCAATTCAGACACAGAGCTATAATCCCTGAAGCTAATCTTAGATAAAATGCCAGCAACAAAGGCCGAGTCATCATGAGCTGTAGAACAACGCAGCAGCGACTCCATGAAAGCTACCTGAAATGGAGGTTTTTGAAGGTGAAGTGGGTTTCGACGATTCCAGTGGTCTTCACTCGGGTTCGCAGGATGTCCTGCTCTGTGGGCTGGTAGTCTGCTGCCCCGATCCGATCTAGACTGTCCAGGTAGCTGATGAAGAACAAGAAGGATGTGGATTAGACAACTGGCGTTTTCTTTTTTTGTTGCACATAGGGGTTCTTAAAGTCCTTCTTGCTCCACTCACTATTGAGCAGAGTCATTGAGTTGGTATTCCCGGGCACGGCTGAAGCACTCCTGGGTCCCGGCATCGGCCCAAACACGCTTCATCGCAGTGAGAAGCTCTGCAGAGTACGGCTCTGTGTCCTCCATACGACTGACCACATCGCAGACCAGTTTAGCATCCGCCTGGAACAATACATTTCATGAGATCAGGGAAGAAGGAACAAAATGACATCGGTGCATTTATTATTTATCACCTGTTTTCATGATAATGCAGGATTTTTCTTTAATTAACTACAAATCAATTACAAAGTCAAATATTTCCTGTCTATGAGGGACATCAACTGGACGTCTTCACCCAAACATCAGAAAAACAATCAGATCCTTCTTTATTTCTTCTGTCCAAAGACTTGAGTACAATCAAATTTCGAGGATGTATGAATAAAATCTCAAATTTCAGCCGGAGGTTGGATTTCAAACTAACTTTTCTGTCCTTGTCTCCAAACTCGATGCCCAGGGAGTCCATGGCTCGGAGGATGGCAGCCAAGCTCTGGATGGTGTTGCTGTAGACCACAGGCTTGTACTGCTTCACGTCATCCCCAGAAAAACCATCTTCATGGATAATCCTGTTTGCACGTACAGGTATTAGACACAAGCGTGGACTATACCGAAGAAGGCACACATATCCCAATGTTCTTGCTGACCTAAACAATAAACCGTGTGTGCCAGGTGTTTCTTCTTCTTACAGTCCTCTCTCTCTTCCTTCCATCTCCACCTAAAATGCATCTTTAAGTGTGTCGGTGTATAATGGGATGGGAATTGATCATATTCTCAGTGTGATCTGTAATTGGTCAGTAATGTGATATCTAAGCCATTTATAATTTATGACGGGCAATGGAGTGGAATCAGTCAGAGCACTAATCAATCACAGCAGGCAGGACTCTACTGTTACATTTAGTATGACACAGTTAATCTGGTCATCATTAAATTATCCATCAGCACTCCCTCATCTGACCTCACCTCGACTCAATCTACAAAGGATCAGTCATAACGGCCCGAAAATGACCGACTATACACATCAGCAGCTTCTTTTGAGATCACTCATTAATGTTTGATGAGCAGAATAAATAAGAAAAGATGTTTTTTTTTACCTATATTCATCTCATCTGTGCACATTATGAAAAGATGTTTTATTGCAGCGCTCCATCACCTCCACTCACACGAAAGAAAAACATTTCCATGAAATACAACATTAACCTCCAGGGACAAGCGGTAGAGATGCAGTTTCACAACGCAAAGGCCATTGAATGCTTTAAAGCTGCACCTAAAGATTATTCTTTATTATTGATTGAGCTGCCAAATAACCACTCTGTCTATAAAATATCAGATAGTTAAAAATAAAAAATGCACGTTTTAATTCCCCAGAGTCGTCAAATGTCTCCAAACCTCAAAGATGTTCAGTCTACTGTTATGTAAGACAAAGGAAAGCATCAATTTCTCATAATTAAGAAGCAGGAACCCCCAAATGTTTGGTATCTTTGCTAAAAGAAACAATTATACAATTCAAAATAGGTACTTATTAATTGTTTGTCAATCAACTCATCGATTAATCAACTATGATGACGATGGTTTACCACCATTTTCTTGGACGAAACCCAAAAAGAGGTTTTTAATCTGTATTTTGTGCGCTCATTGTGTTAAATGAATGGACGTTTAAATTAATTTACAGCTAAGGTTGCTACTAACAATTATATTAATTATTTAATTATTATTGGGTCCATTAAATCTTTTGAAAAGTATGTATGTTCAACACAATTTCCCAGAGTCCAATGTGACGTCTTTCAATACGTCATTTCATCCAAACAGCAGTTAAAAACTCAAAGATATTCAAATTATTATCACAAAGACAAAGAAAATCAGCCATACTCACATTTAATAAAGCAAATTTTTTTGCCACTTTTGCTCACGAAATGACGATTAACGATTAATAGATGACCCAAATAGGTCCAGATGAATTTTTAATTTAATGGACTCATCATTTCAGCTCCATATAGGCTACAGTATGTGCAACGGATGAAAAGTTAACTGACCTATCACAGTGTCCGAAAACAGAAAAGTGTAAAAATAGACACCACTGACATTTTCTGCAGACTGAGAGCATGGTTAGGTCACCCATCAGTGAGGTTTCTTCTTTATTAATTCATATCCATACGCCATGCTTATTGTGAACATGTTCCCAGCTGTGGGATGCGACTGTGGTTACATTTAAGATCCTTTAAAGATCATTTTAAGATTTCAATGGCAGTGGCTCTATATCAGGTGTATTTTCACTTGCCTTGCAGTCATGAAACTACCACAACCAGGCCTGGATCACACAGTATTGAGAGACTCCCAACCATCATACCAACCTGCACAGCATGTGATGATGATGTACAGCAAATTCATCGACCAATATCTAAACTTTATGACCCAAAGTGTGTAGTAAAATCCACCCAGCTGCTGCCGGCCGAGGCTAAAACAAACCCTGAAAAGTGTTTGTAAACACTATTTGGCCTGGTGTCTTGTGTTCAGGGCAGAGCAGTGAGTTATAGACGAGCAGAGACCACAGGGAGGGTAATGAGGTGAAGGGAAGAAGAGGAAGCAGGGCATGCATGGAGGGAAGGAGGGAGGGAGGCAGGGAGGGTGCAGTCAGTGCACTGCAGGCCGGGATGCGCTGAGCAGGACGGAGACACACAAAAAACTGGGAGGGATGCTTCACAAGACACAATATACAATGGATGGCCGGTGCCTTTTTCCGACTGGAACATCTAGAAACTTAACTAAGAGGTTTAGAGAAAACAACAGTGATTTAAAACATCAAAGGGTGATTTGGCTTAGACAGGGGAAGGTTTAGATGCGGTTTTAGAAGCCATATTTCTGCGTAAATCCGCTTTATAGGCAAAGTACCCCCGGCGATATCGGGCACTTAAAGCCATTAAGATTAAAAGCAGAGGTATTCACTAATGGAGCTGTAGTGACCTCAATGTAATTCACACACACACGCACGCATGCACGCACACACACAGAGGAACAACACCCACATATTCCCAGTCGTGCACTCCCTGTGGACAAGTAAAACCCTCGTTAACTACATTTCAGCACCCAGGCAGTGAACAGCACCCTGGGGCGCACCGGTGCGGCCTCCGCAGCCTCACTGTCGGTCTGCAGGAGGTGCTCGAGTCACCGGCACTCCTCCGGGGCTACGGCCTCTCGAAACATGGCGGCTCAACCTGCCTGAGCACAGATAGGGGAGGCGCAATCTCGGGCCTTTTACTCTTGCGGTGCCGAGGAGGGTTAAAAACGAGCCGGGAAAAGAGGGGGAGAGACACTTACTTCATCTGTTTGACGATGGTGCTCTTGCCGGACTCTCCGCCGCCTGTAAAGAACGGAGGGCAGAGTGAGAGCCGGCAGTGAAATCAGTACCACGGAGAGCACCTCCGCCCCAAGCAGTCCCACCACAAGCAAACCGAGCCGCGCCGCGCCGCGCCGCGCCGAGGCGCAGCCGCCCCGCGGCCGGAGAGGCTCTTCTCTTACCGAGCAGAAGCAGTTTGACGTCCTTGGCGGCGACCATCCCGTCCTCCTTCAGGTTTTTCTCGATGGCCTTGCTCCGGTCCAGAGCTGCGCGCTCCTCGGCGCTCAGTGTACATCCCATGTTTCCAGGCGAATGAGCAATCCCGTCGTCTCTCCGGTCCGCCCTGTCCCTCAACGACTCTCAATCAGTGCGCTGTCTCTCGCTCGGGCTCTCCTCCTGCGCGGTCTGCTACAGCATTAGGCCCGGATTGAGGGCAGAACAGAGCCGGGATCCCGAAGCGGTCTTTTCTCCGTGACTCTGTCTCTGCCTCCTCGCTCGGTCTCCTCTCTCAGAGGGGATTGGGGGGTGGGGTCGATGTGCTCGAGCCTGCGGGGTTGGGGTTGTTGTTAGGTGGGGAGGGGGGGCCTGGAGCTCTCCCTCTCTCTCTCTCTTTCTCTGTATGGCTCTGCCTCTCTCTCTCTCTCCCTCACTCTCTATGTCTCTCTTTTTCTCTCTCTCCTTTTCTCTATGTCTCTCCCTCTCTCTCTCCCTCTCTCTCTCTCTCTCTCTCTCTCTCTCCTCTCCCTCTCTCTCTCTCTCGCGCGAGACTCATCTAAACGCGCACAATCTCGCTGACGTCAGAGCAGCCGAGCTTTAATCACGTCCTATGAAAGATTATTCAAATGAAAGAGCCGTTTAAATGGCAAATGTTGCCCTCTTGTCTCTCGGCATTAGTGGAAACTGTTGTTGTTGTTGTTGTTGTTGAAAAATTAAAACGACACAACACTGGCAGACCTCTTCCTCTGTTCTGGGATTAACATGCAGCAATATAGATGAAGCCTATAGCAGAAACTGGCATGGTGGAGCAGAGGAGCCGTGCAAAACAGACTGGAGCCAATGTGTTACTTAAAGGAGCACTGTGTAGAAATTTGAATCAGGAGAGAAAGATCTTTATTCACTGCCTCTCCTTGTTTTCATGACTGGATAAACGACAACACAATTTCATACTGTCTTACTTTGTTTATATGTGGCGGACCCTGCCACCTTTCTAGCTTCAAACACTGTCCTCTGAGAACAGCTTGTTTAAATCAGTTTGTATTATTACCTCATTAATATTGTGAAAATTTAAAAAAACGAGTTTGAATTTCTTCTCCAGAACCATGCAGCGCCCCTTTAAGTGGGCTAAACAACATTTATTAGCAGTAAAATGTAGACTACTACATTGTTGTATTGTATAAGGTCAACGTTTTAACCTGTATTGATTAAGGGATAATAACGATTACCTACAGATGTGAAATGAATGTAGGGCAGCAGAAGGATTAAACAGAAATGTGTACATGAGTGAATGTACCCAGTTAACATCCTATCACAAATAAAATCTTAAAATCTTATTTAAATAAAAGTCAAAAAGTATTGGATAGAAGTAGGCTATTAAGTAAAATGGCAAGTAATGAGCGGGTTATTTATAGAGTAGCTGGGAGGGAGGATCTGTTTGATGAAGTCATGGGATCCACTCCTTGCTCAACTACTCGATATAAAGGTTACTTACCTGAGCATGATTTGTATTTGGACCAGGTATGTGCTGTATGTGCTGTGTAGACTTCCTAGGGTGTTGTGTTTTTGTGTTTTGTGTTGCTTGTCTGGCTAGTTTTTAATTTTTTCTTTTTGCTGGGCTTTGGACTTTCTTCTTCAGTCAAAAGAAAGAAAGAGTGGACAGATCCTGGATAGTATTATAAGCCAAATGTGCTTAAACTTAAACTGCACACAACGCAGTAGAGCAGCCACAGTATGAGTAATTTTATTACATAATACATAATTAGGTTATTAGTAATGAAACATCAGCATGAAGAAGATTTATAATGTTTATTTAGTCTAGGTGGAGCTGATTGTTCCTACTTTATATACTGCCAGGCAGTTTAATCTGTAGCAGTGCATCATAGTTTACAAAATGATCATAGGTTTTGTATGTAAAATCTTACAATCGGCAGAGTGGCTGATAACAATAGCTGTCAAATAATGAGTAAAAAGCAGCACAATACTTTCCTCTGAAATGTGGTGGAATAAAAAAGTACAGACCAAAATAGAAATATTGGTAAACTGACACAGTATTTGTACAGTTGTACGAAATCACTCTCCGCTCTCCACGCAGATTATCAGCAAATGTGTAATCACACACAGTTGATCTGGTTTGCATCTGTTAACATCTTCTGTACAGTTACAGCGAGGGCCATAAAGAGGACACGTCACTCAAATTCAACTAGAAAACCCCCATCCACTTAATCACAAAATCTCTTGTTTTTTTAATGCATTTAATTGTATTACCTTCATTATGGTCTAATTTCTGTCTACACTGCAAGTTATGTCATACTTTTAAAAAAAGAAAATTAGTCTTAAAGGTGCAATATGTGAGAATTGGCCAAATTCATATTCAAAACAAATAGGGGCCAGGGTATCACCAGAGTAACCGCTAACTGCTGCTAACTGTACCAGGCTTTAGCTAGTTAGCTCAGACAGAAGTGCAGATAGCGTGCGCAGGAAGTCTGCGAGTCTTGAGGGCTGTCCAAACTCACATTTCAGGAGACTTAAGGACTTTCTGCAAACTTCCAGGGAGTCCGCTTGGACTGCAGTCTTCACCAGACTGCTCTGATTGAATTACACACAATTCATTGCAATACGGACGTGACATTGTAGAAAAAAACAAAAATTATTTTATTAAAATGTTATTTGAATCGTGTGGGCTAGAAATAACATTCAACCACATCATATTCCAGAAATAGCACAGTCTGTAGAGGTAATCAAAATGTCTTACTTACTTATATTACTGTAGTCTTTAATGCTGTCTATCAGAGGCTTATATTTGCCTTGCCGTCTCATGCACGCGCAGACTTGATGTGATGACATTGAACACGTCACAGCATGTACGACTGAAGCCCTTGAGCGCTCAGTCTGCGATGCCAGAGGGTGGACATTTGGATTCAGCATAAGAGTTAATAAAACTAGCACAGAAGCTTTTAACCGGGATGGGGCTAGCTGGTTAGCATGCTAACACAATGCACAGACATCATAGTGTCAAAACTGCTATTTGTTCACACTCCGTTATAAATTTAAGTTAATTTTTGAATGTTTTCAACTAAAGTTCATACACGTTTCCTCTTTAAATAATAGCAGATTTTTGTGTAATAACAATATTTGTGTAAGTGTAGAACAGAAATATTCTATATACGTCATAAACACCCAATATTACCAGAAATATTACCAAGGACATAACGTCTTCAGTGGTAGTAACAGGCCTGGTTTCAGCCTAAAGAGACACAAGTCTGTTAATCATAACTTACACAAATGTATATGTCTATGTTGGGGGTTGTGGCCAAACCATATAGCAGTAATATAATGTTTACGTGTCTGATAAAAGCTTCTAATCCACACATCACATCTGGATGGATGGTCAAGTGGAGTAAAAAGAGCGAGAGGGGGGGGCAGGGCTTTTACAGTGGACCCTGAATGAAAACCAGCAGAGGAGCTCAACCTGAAGAGACTCCATCCATCAGTGAATTTCCTCTTTGACAGCCAAGCTGAGATAAAACCTCCACGCACACACACACACACACTCACATCTCAGCTGCAATCTCCACCTCTCTGCCCTGAAGCTCCCACAACGTGACACATGCAGGCACATACATACACTCAGCCACAATATCAGTAATCAGCACAGTTTAATCATATGAGCGTGTGCACGTGTGTGAGTGACAGGGAGTGATGGTAGGGAGGATTAACACTAAATTATACCTGAGGGAATTTTGACAAAATTATGTTTTCAGTTTTAATTACACTAATGCATCAAACACAAACATGAAGACTTTTTTCTTTTTTTTTTTTACAACCATTTAATTTGTTCAAACCCATTTTGTAGAAAATCAATAACCTTCAGTTGTGTACTCATTAGAAACAACAGGCTCCATCTGTAAATTGACTTATAAATCAGAAAAATAAAAGAGAAACATGATTTAAAAAAAAAAAAAACAGGTGTTACAGTGCATTAAACTCAAGACCCAAGCATATTTTTTCAAACAGTGATGACAGGTCATTTCATCTAAATGAAAAACAATAATACCAATAAATGAAAATCAAGATTTGAATAAATTTTTCACAGAGATGTTAGCATGTGTTCACCTGTCTGAAACATGTACATGCTCACTCACACACTCACACACAGGAATGATTTTGAATGTCAATCGAGGACAAACATACTGTATATAAAAGCAGGCAGGACAAAGTCAGCAGCTCCTCAGGTAGAGAGGACCTGTCCCCCTCAGTTTTCACGACTCGTACACGCAGAACAAACGCACACAGAGTTACTCTCGTGGCTGTATGTCCAGAATATGTTCAGCCAGGCTGGTGAGTTTGCAGTCCTCCAGTGCTTTGGCCAGCCGGCTCAGCTTGGCCGCTCTCCCCTCCGCCTGGATGAAGCGGCTGAGCAGCTGATAGGCTTGCTCATACAGCCCTTCTCTCTCGTACTCATAGGCCAGGTTGTCTATGGCCGGACTCTTCAGAGCCCGGCAGCTCTTTCCCAGGGCCCTCCCTACGTGCTTCCACTGACGGCCCACTCCGTTAGAAAAGCTCTGAACATCTGCTGCTGACAGCATTCGGTCCTCTGACAGGCCGAAGGATAAAGGATGAAGGGGAAAAAAATACATTAATGTAAATACTACTTAATTGTGATTACATACCTTTGGTTTAAAAGCATATGTATGCGTAAACAGTAAGCATTTCCCAGAGTTACTGACAGACTTGCTGTGCATCTCAAGTGTACAGGATATCAACAGGATTGTTTATATACTTGCACATTACGCTGTTGAGGCATTAAAGGGGCTCTATGTAACAATTTGTAGCAATTTACATGTATTAATCACTTATTTATTGGCCGTATGTGAGCGGATTGTAACGTGACGTGAAAAATTAGACCTCCCCGTCTCTCTCGGTTGCCTGTACAAGTATGTGGATGATTTGTTTCAATTGTTTAATGCTGCTGGACTGTTGACTTCTTTGTGAAGGACTCGAGTCCAAAGGATGTCACTCTATGTACATTCTCGAGTACCTCGTCTCAGTGCCTCTCTACTTTCCACTAACAGGAAGTTCAGAAATGGAGTCTGCGAACATAAACTCACTATGGGCTTCGAGCACAACACAGAGGTTCCACAGAGCCTCTTTAAAAGGACATTGATTGATTTTTTTATTGGCCACTTACTTTGGGACAGTGATACAAGCTGTAGGACAATATTTATATGTTATCAAAAGTAACATTCTAACACACACAGCAGACAAGGAACAACATTAGTATTTATTTGAGTCTTGTTTGTGTCTAACATTCACTCTGCTTTTAGCTTTGATTTGGTCCCGAACAACTCCTGTTGGAAATATCAGTCTCTTTCAGCTGCTCACTGCTACTCTGTGTTCACCAGCTAGTTGATAGCTTTGTCTTTCTGACACCTGGTGCTAAGCAGGTAGTGTGCAGTGGGTTTATCAGAGATCTGAAATCAGCTGCGTGCTGAAAACACAGCTGAGGAGAGCAGTGAAAATCGACTCATATAGTAAACTTGTGGGATGCTAAACCAAAACAATGGAGTGGAAACCTGCTGAAATGCTCCTTAGAGCTAAGTGGAACTTTCACGTTACGTGTAGGCCCGTCATTTCTGTCTTACTGTATTGTGTTATTTGGGGCTACGTGGCGTCTTTGCAGTTTGCACCATGTTTTCCTCCTGTGTTCCTGTACTCCTCCCCAGGTTGGTCTTTTCCCCCTCGACACCTGCCCTGAGCCGGCCTCGTTAGCCGTGCCCTGTTCCCAGTTGGTCCCAGCTGTTTTTCCCAGCCTATCAGCTCCCTTACTGTTTTGTTTCTTTACCTCATTCCGCTCACCTGAGCTCTCTCCACCTGCACCTCATCCCCTTGTGAGTTTAGTTTGTATTCAAGTCAAGTTTTCAGTTCAGTCTTTGTCGAGTCATCCGTTCTGTTTACCTGTTCCTCAGGCTTATTTTGAATCAAAGCTCTTCCGTTGATTTGCCCGCCTGCTTTCCACCTTCTACTCTCTTTGTGTCTCAATATCCGTTTTATGATTGTGTACATGTGTGAATGAATACAAAACTATCAGCTGTTGTTATTACTGATAAGGATGGAGAGACTCATGTGTCTGCCTGCTCTTTACTGTTTAAAAATCAGCTTACAAATTTCAGTAAATATCACAGGTGGTATATTTTCACCTCAAAATATCCAAAATGTCGTTACAGAAAAGTTCATGTGAGGTTGAGCATTTTAATTTCAAATTGTTGGGCAGCTATTTTTTTTGGTTCAGCATCCCTCTGAAGTGAACCATAATCCCTATTTTGCTCACAACACTGAGGGAGTTTGAAGAGTTTTATAACATGACTTTTGAAGCACTAGCAAAAAGAAAAGCCACAACATTTTATTGGCAGCTGCTTTTATATACTAGCAGCTAAATTTGACTGCAGCTTTTACACATGTGGTCACCAGGCGAGCGACTGATATTAAAACAGATTTGTGCAACCTTCAAATGCCTTTTAATTGCTTAAATGTGAACTATTAAATCCAAGCAAATTAATATGTAATTACTCAATTCTTACATTAGGTTCACTCAATATGAAAGCAGTCAGACTGAACCAGAGCAGCTAGTGCTGCTGGAGGCCTTGGAGGAGACACTCTGGGAACTAAAGTCCCTCATGCCCAGATACATTAAACTGTCTGCGGAAGCTGAACCTAAATTAACACGCACTGAAATTGAATCTGGAATTAACTCAATTAGAAAATTAAATTAACTTTCAAGACATTGCAGTGCCTCATCGGTTAATGTTAATTCAACAGTTCAATATGAGGTCGTCAAATTTAAATCAGTGTAAAACGAATACATTATCTGCAGGCGCTAATCTCTTCCCGAAGACTGACCATCAATTTATAAAAGGTCGGATTAGAGAGTCAGCTGACAAACAGCGCTGAATTCATATGCTGTCAGACAATTCAACACTAGACGATCAATCAGCACTGTTGGATGTTGTGAAAATGATAACATGAATCTGGCAGCTTCTCACATTAAAAAACGTTTTACTTTTTGATGGCAGACCAACAAATCTAGACCTCTAGGCTGTACAGCCGTGCAGCACTGACACACTGACTTTTTTAAAATAAATAAATGCACGCTGACGCTCATTCTGACAAATCATAATATAATAATATTTAACAAGCAAGTTCCTTATTTGAACTTGACATTAACACGTTGTTGAATGCACTGAAACAAAAGGCTGCCTGGCAGATGCCTGATTTAAAAACGTATAGTATGCTTTTGAAAATGACTGGAAGTTATGTAGTGCGCATTAAATTTAAAACAAAAACAACTGTATGGTCATTTAAAGTCGACAGCATGGTTTCTTCACTATGTATCGCTGAACCATGTGCTTCTGGTGAATCTAATAAAAGGCAACAAGCATCTCAAAATAAAGGAAAAAAGGCTTTTTGTGACATAAATGCTATTTTAATCTCTACTGTGACCTCTTTTGGCTGATAGTCTACAGACTACAGAGGACTCAAACTAGGAATTGTCGCCTTGACTCACCAAACACTCTGTTCTGAAACTTGAAGCAGTTGCTGGGGACAGGAGACTCCTCCTGTGTGATGGCAGTCGTCGTAGGGGCAGGACGGAGGGCCTGAGTCTGAAGCAGCTGCTCCAGGTCATCGATCTCCTCATCACGCAGACGCTCCGGCTGATACAAAACAACAGAGAATATTTTTAATGCATCAGTGTAAAGTTTTCTTCTGGTTTTACTGCTCTTCCCTCCTCTGTAGCTCTCTAGCTAAGCTCTTATTTTATTTCCAAAATACATACTAATGTATACAATCTGTACTATAATCAATAATGCTTTTGCAGTTAGAATACAAGATATCGCAATCCTTTAACATCTTATACCAACAGAGGTAACACGATACAGCATCAGATGTCACTTTTATTCCACCTACTTTTATCTCAGGCTATCTTTGCACGTGTGCTCTTATTGATGTTTTTTTAAATTATCATGTCTGGTTTGATGCTGCAATTCCCTTAATCAAAGACAGATTTCACCCACAGGAGACAATAAAGTAAGATTAACTTTAAGATTAAAGGTCCAATATGTAAGAAAAGTTGATTTTTGAGACTCATTCACAACTTGTCAAATAACAATGCATCAGTATTTGACGAGTTGGGAATGAGTCTCAAAAATCAACGTTTCTTACAAACAGAACCTTTAATCAAATGCACAGTATGTTATTTCTGCTGCTAGTGGTCTCAATCAAAACAATGACAAAAGACAATGTTTGATGACATCGTGATGGAGTGTGGAATCATGGGAGTTGTTGTCTTCTCTCCATCACGACCAAGCAATACAAACAATAGTTGACAATAGACGTGCTAGTATACCAACTTCCTTCCTCTCTGGCTGATGTATCATCTAATTTTTCCTGTTTCTCTAGAAGTCATATGAACTAAAAAGAGACCAAATTAAACTCAACATAACCTTGAATAAAATGACAGACCTCTCTGGGTTCAAACATTGTTGGGAACTTTTGGGATAATATAAATACACAACACAACAGAGTACATGACAAAGGTCTAGCCTTTTTTTTTAACTTTTATTTAATTTTAATGTAAAAATGTTATATATTATGTCATTAAACTGTGACTTTAGAATGAAAATTAAACTTTATAGTTTGTGCAAGTATTTTTTCTAAAGATTGTATTCTTGTATTCTTGTTGTTTTTGAACATCTCTCTGGGGAAGTCTCACTATCTGCAATATATTTAAATGTTTTTTTATATATTAGGTTAAGAGTTGTAGTATAACCTCATGTAGGTATGTAAGGAAATATTTTAACTTGTAGCTGTGTTATGTTGTGCCAAGAAGGGAAAATATTCAGCCAAACAAAATGGAATAATAAAGCAATAAAAGTATTTCTGATTTATTCTATTTTTGTAGTACTGGGATATTCCTCTTGAGTATTTTTTCACAACCCGTATTGGTATTTAAACTGTTTTATTGCCACAGCTAAATGGAGCTCAATCAGAGATGCAAATGGTTTGGTGCTGTACTCAATGACGGCAGCTTCACCAGATGGAGAAATGACTGACTAATCGGAGCCTAATAGCACATTTAAGAGTGGGGAAGTCATCTTTCTACATGTCAAGCTCACTATATTCTTAAAAAATAGCAACAAGCATGGATGAGGTTGATGTAGCTGAGCAGGTTGTTGTGAGTCACTTACAGCAATAACAACACTTAAACTGACTGATTTCTTTTATCAACGTGGAAAAGTGAAACTGCAGGTTCTGTGTTAACTGAAAATGATGAAGGCGGGATATATTTTAAAAAATCTATTGGCTACTTGAATATTTGAAACACTGGAGCTCAATCTCAGATCACCAAAGAACCGACAAACAGAAACATCCAGTCTACCTGTGACAGGTGGATGTGCTGTAGGCAAAGCTCCAGCTTGTCCAGATACAGATCCAGGATGTGTGTGCCGGCCTTGAGCTGCGTTTCCACTGTGAGCTCTTCAGGAAGAGCAAGAAGCCGGCATGCGTGTTGAGAGAGGGACTGACGCACCGCTCCAGAGCTGTAGCTCTCCAGGAACTGCTGGCAGGCTGCCACATCCACAAACTTCACCTCCACCCCCAGAAATGGATCAGCATCATGGACCTTCAGTATCTCATAACCACCCAGACCTCCTGCAGAATCTGACCATGGAGAAAACTCATGAATACATGTGACATCCAATAAAATACACATTTGTTTTATATCTTGATTAGTATGGTAGACACGCCTAATAGATCCTAACTGGAGCGCTCACCTATGAGTGTCAGCTTGATGACTTTGAACACGATGAACTTGCCCTCCTGCTGGTCTTTGTAGAGCGAGAGCAGGTTCACATCAGGACAGAGCGACTGCAGGAACATGACCGCACATCCTGCACATGGCCCACGATCCACAGTCTTGTCTGCCATTCTCTGAAGACAGTGGGAGACATGCAGTGCGTGGTTTCAATAAGGGCTGCACAATGAATCGAAAATAAAATCAAAATCGCAAGTGCAATATCCGTGAAAAAAAATGTGTGAGCAAACAGAATGAAGTATTGTAGTCATAATCATGATTACAAGTTTCAGTGAAAATAAAAATTGTGATGCAAAAATGATCATTCCCACTTATTGTGAATAATATCACAGTAAAATAATCGCAATATGATTTTTTTAAGCATATCGTGGAGCCCTTGTTTCAATGATGAGCAGATGACATCAGAGGATCTTAAGACAGGGATCGTTCTCCCCTCTTTGTTTTCGTATGCTCCTCCTCATAACATACATCACAACACTGACTGCAGCTAAAGATGCTTATGACTTATGTTGTGCGTTTGCAGCTCTCCGCAAAAGTATCTGTGTTTACTGAAGAATAGGCCTTTTAAGGTATTTACATTATTGACTCTTCCTACATATGTCACATTATCTTATCGACTTATCGATATATGCACGTGAAATCACGATTATTTTTGCTGACCTGTCAAAATAACTAGCATGGTTTTCCCTTCCATTATAACACTGTGTGTCATTTTTACATCCATTGCTTTGGTTGTGTGGTTTCATTTAATTTATATTCTATTTATTTATGATTGTAAAATATTGTTTTCATTGTTGAATATTAAGAATTAATAATTAACTGCTCTTTGAAAGGGTGCATTATAATGCTGTTATATCATCATGATATCAGTGGCATAAAATGGTCTTTAAATTACAGTAATATCTTTAATTGCAATTATTTCTGGGACGATATATCATCCAACAAAAAGGATTTATTCTGACAAACGAACTATTCCATAAACCTGAACAAACATTAACTTTAACTGCACATAAGTTCAAAGTAAAGTGTCTGAGAGGTTTAACAGTATAGTTATCAAACAGCCTCTTATAACATTGGCAGCTGTGAAGATCAAGAAGTCAGATGTCATTGTATTCAAAGAGAAATTACCTTTACACTAAATTCTGTGGATTATCCTCCATAATGTGTATATGAATATATGTAGCTATTTTTTTCAGCTCTGTCTCTTTTTTTCAATTTCACTGAGTATCCAGCAGTCACCACTGATCGGACTGACAATGTAATTTATTTCTCTGTGTGTGTATTTGTAACATCTGTAACACTGTTGCATAGCCTTACTCCATTTATCCTCTGTAAAGTGGGATTAATCAGTAGAATTGATTTTAATATACGTGACCGCTTTTTTTGTTCCGATGATTTTTTTGAGAAGGACCATTATTACATAACGCTACACCCATTTCAGATGATGATATCATGAGACCTAAATAAAACTAAACCCCAAAAGGATTAGATCAGAAATGGAGCAATTCACAATATTCATGATTATATTCAATATTTTACGGCAGTGTGACAACTTAATTCATTTTCAAGTAATGAGTTTTTTCAGCTGCAGTTGATTTTTAAAGAAGTTTATCATTTCAGACTTCAGAGCGGTTTTTATGGAGCACATGTTCAATATGTTAGTGAGAAGTCACTTTTTTTAGAGGCAATTTTTCTTCATTTAAATCAAACGAAACGAGAAACAACAACAAAATATTATATTCTCAATTGTTTCAAAAAATAAACAGCTAAATTTCAGGTGCACTGTTACAACCAATGAAAAGTCGTGCACTTTACAGATTTTTGGGAGCATATGTGACCAAAGTAGTCGAACTCTGAAGCTGCGCAAACCGTTTATTTCAAACTTTAGATTGTTGAATGGCAACATTTTGTTACGTTTAGTTTAATTAAGTTTATTTATCTGGCATGAACATATGAGTAACAGTGCTGCCACATAGTCATGCACAAGCACCAGATGCACTGCACTCAGTGTTTATAGCAATATGCTAATTTACAACACCTGGCCATGGGAGACTTATTAAAAATTAAAAGTAGCAAAACAAAAGGTTAATGGAAAAATACAATTCAGTTATGAATACGATGCAGGTCTAAAAGTACAATATTATAAAGGCTTAGATAGTCTGTGCAGGAGAAGTTGTGTTGGACTGACATGTTGCAGACTAAATGATGAATTTGTTAATCAATCTGTGATATTATTAACATAAATAGTGACAAAAACAGTTGATATTGTCTCAGTTGCACAACTATTGTACTGGATTGTTCTCCAGACTCTGAACTTGATGAAACGTTCGATTTACTCGAGCAAAATAAATCATAAACCTCTCTAAATGTAACTGCCTGGACCAGTGAGTGACAGCCAAAAATATGTTTCCTCCTGGACTTAAAACCACTTCTCTCCTAGTGGTCCCTGGCTGTTGTGTCCTCACTCCACTTTACCCTTTTACCCCAGCCTCCCTTTGAAACCCTCATTACATAAAAACATGTTTAATCTCAGCCTTCCCCTCCCCCAGTCCAGCCCCTGACTCCTGTGCGCTGAATGAACCACCGAGGCCCACTAGCTCTCTCTTGGTGTTGTCTCCATGCACAGGATGCAGAGCGCTCTGCATGGAAAGAGCATCCTCTGAGCTGGATTATATGCATGTCCTCCTATTTCACTAATACACAGTATGCTTGGCTACTAGGTCTACAGGAATCTCCACAACTTAGCCCGTATGTAATTATATGCGATCCTATCTACCAGTACTCTGGAAGTACACTGTGAGATTTGTTCACCAGCTGTATGAGGATTAAGTGATCATCAGGAGCTTAAAATATATCATTTAGCGTTTGCTGCCAAAAGGCAACCTCTAGTATTCCCTGGATAGCTCATCTGATAATAAATGAAAAAAATACTTGATTCAGAAAAAGATGCGCTTCCATCGATCAGTGATTTTAACTTTTTGTGATGGTGTAAGATGATGTTTCTGTCTGTTTTGTGTTGTTGTCTTTAGCACCTTACAGCTCCAGATGTAAACAGACCTGTAGATGATGGCTTGAAATATAAGAAACCCATGCACCATCAAATGAAGGCTACCACTAAGAATTATTTCTGTGTCAATCAATGTGTTATTTTTTGGTTCATCATTTAGTCTGTAAAATGTCAACAACTTGCCATCACAATTTGAGACAGACAACTGATTAATTTCCAGTCGTATGAGGCCAGTGAATACAGCTATCTCGCCAATTAAAATAAAAAATGTTGACATGAGGTCGCTCCTGTTGTGTAACAAGAAACTTCTAAAAATCCAAAGAAACAAAAAAGCCTAAATGTGTCACTTTCTAATTAACACACTTCTTATCCATACTTAACTATAACTATACTATACAGCCCGCACAAACACACACAGTTGTTTCCATTTGTACTGAGTGATTAAATCTCAGCTCACACCATGCTCACTATATATACATCTCTGAATTATATAACACAAAGTGCCTGAAAACCATACAAACACGGATGCCTCACATCAGCTAGAGGCCATTGTTCAAATCCTTTGAAATGAATGCAGTGCTACTGTCAATGCACAGTATTTGTAATGTGTACAAAACCAACTCCTCATCCCTGTGAATGCCCTGAGAGAACCCTGAGTCATGTAATGTGAATCCTAGCAAGTCATAAACATGAGAGTTGGATTAAGTTGGATTAAACTATTCCTAGTATTACAAGATGTCATTAAACATCACGTACTACTATGAAAGAAGTGTAGGTTTGTTGTACTCTATTGTAACAGGAGAGTGATAGAGAGCAGTCGAGCACAGTCTGTGCAGTACATGCTCACTGTCCTCAGAAGAGGTCTAATGTAGGGGTCGTCCAATACGGCTTTTTCAGCGATGATAATGACTATTAGAAATCAAGGAGACTGAAAACAGATATTTGGGACTGATATTCATTTGCAGTAAAAATGGAAATCTTTGTCAAATTTTAACACAACCAGTGATGAAATAAACCTAAGTACAATTTACTAAAGTAATGTTCTCAAGTACAATTATGAATAACTTTACTTGAGTATTCCCTTTTTCTGCTACTTAATACTTCTCTCGATGACATATATTTGATAAATTTAGATACTAGTTACTTTGAAGATTCAGATTATTCAGTTTTTATAGCCTATTAACTGTGATGTGTTACCAATCAGATAGTGTTGTGGGCAGGACATAGTGTGACATTTTTAAATTAGTTAATTTATCGGGAATCTGACACAAAAAACACTGGTATCGATAATCGGAAAATGCTGAATGTCGGCCCGGGCCAATAATCGCTCTACTCCTTGTCTAATCACGCAATTCAAGTGAAAACACATTTGTAGGAGGACTATGGGTGTGCAGAAGCTTAGAGGATAGGTTACCATGTTTCAAATCTGTCTTTAAACATTACTCACAAAAGATATATACATATACACAGAAAGTGTTGTTTGGTGTCACTATTCTTTATGAAAAGTAACCTTCCTCAAGGCAGTTTCTGTCCAACTGGTGTCAGGACACCTCTGTTGTATGAATTGCAAAGTGACAGACTAGGTAAGTGACAATGAATTACAGAAAGGAACGTCACTGTAGGTTGCTGAAATAATCAGTTGATCAACCAACAAAAAGCAAAATTGCCTAAATTTGATGGTGGATCCAGATTGCGAGGGACAGGGGACAAAATCCAGTCTTTGCAGGACAGTTACTGGATCATATTGACTTTAACTGAACTTTAGGATGGATTAGTACACATCAGCTCCATAAGAGAAACAATTACAGTGAATATTGATATTTTTTGTACATACATGGGTGTAAATAACATGTAAACCTATCCTAGGTTTGTAGCTTTTGTAACTCTACTCATGTTTTGCATCAAACTATTTTTTTTCGAGTGAAAACACATACAGCCAGGTTGTACTGTAATTTCACGTGGTTTTAATGTCAAAGTGCTGAATGTTTTCAAACAGCAGGCTAAGCTACAGGTGTGGTTGCTAAGCGATCCAGACCTAACGTACATGGGACGTTACAGGTGATTTTCGGCTACAACACGTGAAGTTAGCTGTACCTGCTACAGGTGAGAATAAGTCACCAAAAGTTTTACAGCAGCATTACACTTTCATTCAACCAGGAGGAGACACGGAGAGTCCGTTTTAACACGTCACAAAATGTAAAGAAATATGTTAAAACCGCAGAAATATGAATGGAGTTCGGTGGGTTGTTATGAGAGCATAGTTCGTGTTGGTAAACCTCATGTACAGTAGAAACAACTGCCGTAAAACTTCGGCCACAGTTCGACCAAACGAACTGCTGAAGTGTTTACAGGAAGTTAAAAGACCCATGATTTGTCACGTCTCATTATATGATTCACAGTGAAGTAATCCTTCGTTAAAGTCGGTTCAAACTTACCTTAAAACTTTGTGATATTGTTCGGTGGCGCTTCCTCCTGCGGGATCACACCCACTGACACAGTAATAATTTCCTGGTCTCCCATTGGCTGAGCGGGAATCATACATGGGTGTAAATAACGCTCTGATTGGTGGAAATCAACACGCAGCCTGGGGAAAAAATCATGACAGGAAGGAAGTATTTTTTTCTTTGATGTAGCTCTCCATATGTAGGGCACACCACTTTGAGCTAAAAGTCGTCTAAAAATCAACATTTTCCCGTCACGATTCCTCACGACTGTAACATAATCGTTCAGATGAGGGGTAAAACTTATGAGTGTTAAAATAACGAATGAAATGAGACAACAAGGAAGTGGTTTCAGGGCGAGAAACCGCTTGGTCAAGTGATCAAATCAGTGCTGCTGTAATTTGTGGAAACATAATGCTGTCGGATGTAACGACTACATTGATTTTTCTCCACTTTCCCGTGATATGACTACAAGCCCAGAGTTTTTTCAGTGTTGCTGTGGTTGTATAAACTGTGTCTATTCGTGTTAACAGCTGTAAACACATTAAAAAGCACAGCAGGGCAGTAGATATGGCACTGATAGACCAGATAGCCTAAGTCACAACAGTGAATGTCAAGGAGGAACCTCTGTTCTTGTTAATTGTTGGCACTGGTGCTGAAAATGAGTAGTCAATTTACTGATTTGTCACTGGACAGAAGGCTCAAGCAACTATTTTGACAATCAACTTAATCATTTAGGTCATATCAAACAAAAATGCCAAAATGCTTTGCTGATTCAAGCTCATCGGATTTGAGAACCATTAGTTTTCTTCTGTTTTTCTATCATTAAAAATTAATTATCTTTGCGTTTTTGTGCTGTTAGACAAAACAAGCAATTCGTAGTCATTACCCAAGGTGAACATTTGTAGGAATTTAAATATCATGGACTTAATGATTAATCAGTAATGACATTAATTATCAGTTACAGCCCGAGAAGCTACTTTTCAGCATGCATTTTTTATGGAGACATAATTAACATAATTTCCCCAGCAAAATGTAAGCATTACAAATGAATAAATAACATTTCCATGGAGAGCTTATGCCCAAATCTGTTATCTCTTTATTGAATATCTTTTAAAAAAGATATTCAATAAAATATTGCAATAGTTTGTGTACTTGTGTATATGATTATGATACAGTTCACCACTGTGTCAAAAGTCATTCTTTTACATCAAAGTTATTTTTCACATTACACTCAATGACCTTACAATTAAAAAGGGAACCAGTAAGTCGATGAAAAAATGGATGCTTCCTGTTTGATTCATGAGAGGAAAAGTCTAGGAGAGTGGCTTCTCATCATATCTACTTTCACTTCTCGTCTAACACACGGAGGGCAACAACAATAATAATGTTATTGGCAATTGTTCAACATGTAGTTGCACTAAGAGGGAAATATCTTATCTAGCTGAAAAACCTCAGCAGACTTTTAAGATTGCAAATGGGCGTGCCTGAACAATATTTCTTAAAACAGATAAAGCTCAGTAAAGTTTTCCAAGAGTAGTTAATGCTGATCAAATAATCAAAGGGTTGGTAGTTCAATCCTGAGCTCCTTCTGTCCACACGTCCAAGCAAAACACTGAGCCTCCTCAGGAGAAGATCATCAAGTGCCAATGTGTACACAACACATCTGTGTCAATTATCTCTAAACAAAACACCTTAGGAGTACAATACAAACATGTTAAGAAACCCACACAATAGACGTACTGAATTTATATATATATTTATTCATAGTATACAAAAGAGAAGTCATACAATGCTCTGCGGGTTGAACTGTTGCCAGAATCAGAGGAACTTCTGTGGTTGACATGTTTGACAAATTTGAGGGTTTCTTTGTCTCTGTAGACGAGGGCGAGGGAATTGTTCTCTGGATACACTGTGAGAAGCTGCGATGAAGAGGAAACCAAAGCACTTATGATAAGCATTGAAGTATTGCCCACACATGCACCATTAGACTTTTTAGTTATAGTCAACACTCACCTCCTCATCCTCTTCATTAGCAACATAACACGTGTAGCCTCCAAACTCTGACTGCCACTCTACGAAAGACAAGTCAACTGTTGGAACGATCACAGTATTGATTGACACTTTGTGTGTGTGTGTGTGTGTGTGTGTGTGTGTGTGTGTACACAAAGACTCACCAGCACTGCAAAAAGGCAAAACGAGGTCCAGGGCGTACTCTGCCTGTGCTGCTTCTGCATCGTGCAACAGAGTGTAGCCGCCATGAGACCATCGACGCAGTTCACCACAACATACGGGTGTGCTCGGCTCTAAAGAAAATAATAATAACGGTCAAAACACACACACATAAAAAACTTTGACTGAAGAAACTGATGCACACCTTTCTTTCTGCTTGTATTCGCTGATTGTGATTCAGTTGATGACCCCGTGGCTTCTCCACTCTCTGGTGCATCCTCCTCTTCTTCTTTATCATCATCATCCTCATCATCAGCAGGACACAGGTAGTGCAACTGAAGGCCGGTGAAGTTGGAGAGAAGCAGGAAGAAAGCCTCTGAACGAAGCAGCTCCCAACATTCACCCACACACTGCGGCAGGGTATCCAGAGAGGCCACTTCATAGCATCTAAACACACACAAATACAGTCTTAAAATATGCTCTTCAGCACAGAACATATAAAAAGTATACCCAGACACATGCCCTACCTCTTATTGGGCGGACCCCTCTTCGTCCAGTGAATCTGAGCAACTCGCAGCGCTTCACTCACCTCCCTGAACTTCTCCTCCTGAGGACAGATACACAATCAGCCAACAGGAACATTCGAACACATGCAAGGCTGAAAAAAGTTGAGAAGTTACATTGAGAAAATCTTTGAGCTGAATTTCAGAGCTGTCCTCAAACTCCTCTTGAATCTGCTCTTGATAGGAAATGTCCAGGTAGACTGGATTGACCCACTCCAGCAGCAGTGTTTCCTGAACACAACAAACACATGTCAGCGGGAACGCAGGCCGTCTGTTAGATGAATAGTTTTACATTTTAGGAAATATAACTAAAGCAGATGACTGGTTGCACTGTGTAATGCAATATAAATGCAACACCACTGTCGTAAATACAAATCCCAGGTCTGTAACAATTTGCCAGACATAATGTAGGAGCTAACTAGAAACAAAACTCATTACATCATAACCATGTTGAGGTAAACATGTATATGACGCCGTGATCCTACCCTCTCACTGAAGTTACATAGTGCAGAAACAACAACACATCTTTGTGCATGTTTGACCAGACTCACATCTCTCGGTAAGTGTGGGCTCCGCGGGACTGGGGCCTCTATGTGGCGAGGAGGACGTTCCAAAGACGGGCCGTGAAACCAGCCGCTCAGCGACAGACGACACTTGTCCTCTGTCAAAACCTCTGACACCTGAACAAACACAACACACGTTATCGATCTGAATCAAAGGTGTAGCAGCGACGAAAAGGCCTGGGTGGTTATTCTTACTTGGTGAAAGGAGATTGGAGAAACTTCAAAAAGGACGAGCGTGTTCAAAGACGGTACGAGCGACTTTACTATGCTCTGTGGTTGGAAGTTACCTGATGACAGAGATGAAGATTGTATGAGACCTTTGTTATCTTAAAGCACACACACACTCACAAACAGTGGGAGACTCACTGTCTGTTGAGTAAAGATCGAGGGTTCCCCCGTCGCTGCTCTGCCACGGAGGCACCAGATACAGGATGAAAGCAACACGCCTCCCCTCCAACTCATCATCATGACACAACAGGACATCTAGAAAGAAGAGAGAAGGTTACATGTTTAAAAAAGGAAAACATACGGCAGATAAGTGAGCAAAATCTGATCAAAAGAGCCCAAAAAAATATAACAAATCTCACCACTGTATTCATATCTGGCACATGAAATATCCACCGTGGGCTCCAGTTCGACCCCCAACACTTCCCCGAGCCAGGAGCGAAAACGCCCAAACAGAGCTGCCCTGAAAACAGACACACAGATTAATGCAAACTGCATTTCATTCACTGAATTGTATCGGCAGTGAGAATAAAGCTGCACCTTTAACCTTGTATAAGCCTCACCAAACAGAATGCTCAAACCTACCATGACATTTTGTTGTGACATACATAATAGATGATCACAAGAGGAGGCCGTTACTGTGCATCTAATTATGGTATCTATTCTCAAGGGCTGCATTTCTTCAGTAGGTACTGTATAATCACAAGTAGGTATTTATGAAGAAATTACATGTTTCTTCCTGCTGTAATCACAGCTCGTCATAATCGTAATAAAAAAGGCACATTATTTCTAAATAAAGGGGTCATTTGTGCATTATTTTGCTGTCTGGATGCTGTACAAGTCTCAGAGGTGTTGTCCTGGATTCAGATTTGACACTCAGCTCATTTTGCTCTTGATTTATACGTTGAGATCTTATTTCTTCTTGGACTTGGTTCAAACATGAACCTCTTGGCAGGTTCGGCAGGTTCGGCAGCTCTTACCGCTCCGTAATTCTACAATCACAGCTTTGTTTCTAGTCATTTGTTTGAAAGCCCCGACATTTACACTGCTGTAATAACTCTCAGTGCAGCAGTGTACTGAATAAGAAACAGTCTTCAGGCTCTAACAGGGATCACCTTGTGCTCTCAGGTGATTAACTGCAGCTGAATCCATTTTCCATTAAGTTCAGCGTGCAGTCCTCCCATGCCAAATGTTAATGCTACCGTTCAGACTCCGCAGCACCAAATGATGGAAACATACTAATTAGGAGTCAGATGTAATGTCTGGCGCCACCTGGTGGAGCTCATGAATAAACCATAACATTTTTTTTACTATTATTATCAAGTGAGGTTTATTCTCCATCTTATTTTACAATAATTATGGCACTTCATCCCTGTTTTTATGTTAATTCTGTCCTGTTTTTCATGTGAGGCACTTGCTGCCTGTAATTTCTTTGTTGTAAATCACTTTGAGCTGGGTTTTTTTGTATGTAAAGTTACAAATAACGTTGTACTGTTGTTGTTGTTGTTGTTGTTTTAGACCTTGTATGTAGCAGATAATATCAGTCCTGGATCAGTCGTCAGTACAAAATAGTCAGACTAAATTTGTGCTCTTCTATCAGGATTAAATATCAGTTGAGTAAAATCAGTTTAAAGAGAGGCAGCTCATTTTGTCCTATAGGAAAAAACCATCAGCGTCTATCACAGTAGAATCAAAAGTTGTTTAATTTCGTCACGTGAAAAAATAGCAACAAAATCAGAATGACCAACTGATAACATAATCAGGCTTTAGAGAAAGGCAGGTCGCTCCATCAGGTAGGAAATATTGATTACAATCGATTACCCAACAGACTCACAGAAGGTAAAACTTGCTTTAAATAAAAGTATATTAATTCTGTCTGGTAGTAATTATCTATCAGATAATAAGACACAAACTTGCTCCTGATGACTGTGTGTGAAATTTACGAATTAAGTCTAACGAATTAATGTAGTGAAAGGTCTATCAGAACAGACAACCTTTAGTGTGAATGTGCATAACAACAAGGCATCTCTTTTCAGTTTAGTTTATTTCCCATCTGACAGAATGAGCTGACACGCTTCAAAGCACTTTTCTTCCACTTGTAGCTCATGTTGACAGCAGCTCAGATTGTCAGAGTAGCAACCACTACCCACACTTTCTCTACAACAATCCTATTTTCTTTAACTTTTATTAACTCTGCTGCAAAATAAACTCATAGCATCACGTTAGGTCTGTCAAATAGACTGCATAAACACAAGAAGACAAACGATTTCTTTACCTCAGTCCTGTAATATGTGGCTCTTTTCGCTTCTTCAAGTCATCTGACTGCAGGGGAACAACAACAAAGTAATGAAAATAATAAGACGACACCACAAACCAACTGGAATAAATCAGTGAGGAGATGAGTTGGAAGATGGACGACCTGTTTAAATTTGTACAGATCGTTTGACTTCTCGTGGAAGTTGAGCCCCAGCAGTTCTGTCTGCAGGTTCTCTACGAAGGTCTCGCTGTCCAGGAAGTTCCTGATGATGCAGTGAGGGAACGGGTGGCAGTCCAGCTCCAGATCTCCTGCACATGAACAATGAAAGATCACACGCCTGCGTGAGATGCTGACAAATAACTTCTCGTAAGCAAAGGATCTGCTAAACGAACCAAGAACTAGAGTCTCAGCTACAGTCACACAAGCTACATTTATCTGGACTATCAAACAAACTCGTTACAACAATGATGAAATATTATATATATATATACATATATATAAAATACATATCATACGTTTCATTCAAGTGGGGTTAGGTTAAATGAAATCAAATACAACATGAAAAAAATAGTCTCAACTCAGATGCAATCTTTCAACATATTGGAAGTCAACATTATACGTTGGGCAATATGGGGTATTTTATCTATATTTAATATTTAATATTATTATTATTATATAATTAATATTATTTAATCGATATCAACCAATTAAATGCTTTATAAACAATTTATTAAGCAATTGTTTGTGGTAAAGATGCAATTGATGTTTTAAATACTTTTCAGTTAATAAATACTATACAGCTCATCTATCATTATTTGAGAGGCCATTAGACGGTTCCAACTGATGTTTAAAAACCTTTACAATCGCTTAAAGGGGCACCATGTAGTTTTGGAGAAGATGAATATTTACAATATTAATGAGGTAATAATACAAACTCAGGAATACTTATTTTTTCCGTAACTGAGTAAACGAGCTGTTCTCAGAGGAAAATAAGGTCCCCAGAACACTGTTTGAAGCTAGAAAGGTGGCAGGGTCCGCCACATATAAACCAAGTAAAATAGTATGAAATTGAAAGAGAGTTTGTTTATGCAGAAAAAATAAGTAAATGTAAATCTTTCTCCTCTGATTAAAAATTCTTCCCCACCTTTAATGAATGGTTTATAAAGCATTTCATTGTTTATTAACAATGAAATAACTCTTGACTAAAGTATAATAAACTACAAATTTACCATTTATTATTGACAGTTATCATTAAGTAGTACCCAATATGACAACTGTAACATGAAAGGATATAAATGTATTTACCATTAGAGATTTTGACCTTTTTGGTTTATATTGTTGTAGAACTGTAAAGGTGCACTATGTAGTTTTGGGGAAGAAATTTAAATCAGAAGAGAAAGATCTTCATCATCAACTGATTTTTTATGCCTAAACAAACTATCTTCATTTCATGACTGAATAAACAAACTGACCTTTAAGGACAACACAAACTTTGTTTATGTTTGGCGCACCCTGCCACCTTTCTAGCTTCAAACAGTTCTGGGGACCTTATTTTCCTCTGAGAACAGCTTGTTTATTTAGTTATGGTAAAAATAAATATATCTGAGTTTGTATTATTACCTCATTAATATTCTAATATTTCTGCATGTAAATGTCGTCTCCAAAACTACATAGTGCTCCTTTAATAAGTCTGGATGTATGAGATAATTAAGGACAATGCTGAAAAAACAATGAGCAGGCCTATTTTATGGCAGTAATGGTCCTAAAACAGAAGTCACATAACCAGCACTATATTATTACATCAGTATTGTGACATATAATGACTGAAAAGTTGAGAGGATCTGAGAGAGGATCTTAACCATCTCATGATGATGGATTTCAGTGTCTTGGTGGTGAAGCTGGGCAGAGTTGTTTACAGGCTACATGTCCAAACTGAGGCTGGTTTTAGCAGATTAATCCGGGTTTTCTATGTGCATTACTTTCTTAAAAGATCATCTGTCTCACCTACATGTGCTTTGCTGTTGTCTTTATGATTGAGTGATGTTATAACGCAACAAGCAGGACAGGAAGTTTTACAAACACTGAGGCTAGCTGGTTCAGAGCCGATAATCTGACACGTCTGCCTGGAGATCTGCTCTTTACTTCAGACCGCCTGTTAGTTACTCCAGCTGTAAGTTAGATTTGCAGTTTGTTGACTAACCGTGGCTGTACTGAGTCTTCTGGCTCCATGCCTCCCTCACAGCCCTCTTCACCTGCTCGTCTCCCACAACTGAGCAAAGTTCAGCTGTCTCCTCGCAGTTCTTCCTCTTCTTCTTCTTCTCTGTCTTCTCACTGTCTCCACGCGGTCGTTTAGAGGCCATGGTGTAAACTCACAGCAGCTGTTAACTCATGTGATGGTGCAGTTTGTGAAGAGATTTTTACAAGATTTACTTTATGAACGTGGGGAGGTGTGAAACGGCCCGTGCGTCGCGGACAAATGACGTTTCGGGCGGGGGAGGGTTGCGCCCCGAGTTCAGACTGTCAGGCAGCATCGAAAACTGACCAGAAAAAAATCCCTTTTATGTTCAATTTAAGTTTTGGAAATGTATTGCTTCTCATTTATAACATTAAATAAACATGCTGTTTAGCTTTAGGAGAGATAAGGAATTTGCATACATATTTTAATTAGGGATCAACTGATTGTTCGTTTGCAATAGGGATGCAGTGCAAAATGGCACATCTGCAGCATAAAAGCATTACAAATTAAGTGTAAAGCAATGACTGATTTTTCCCCCTTTAATCTGCAGAAAAGAGCTTGTTTATGTGTACTGTAACAAGGAAACATTGTGGTTTTCTCAAGGCATGGTTATGATTTATTTTAATCTGAATTGATCCTAATGTATACACTATTAATTCTGCCTTGTGCACATAACTTTAATCTAGACACAACAAAGTGACTGATTGAATTAATTGGGGCAGTACTCAGCTGCCTATGAAGTAAACCCCAGGACAAAGTAACCCCTTATTTTGTACATGACACTTGACAGAGTAGGCTGCAAACTTGATATATGAGGCCAAGTCAAATATTCATTCTGGCTAATCTATATGGTGAAGTATTTTGATTTATTTTTACATTCAACTGATGCAAATTCAGTGGAGATTTTAATCCGATTAGGCAAATATCTCGCCTGCAGGTGTCTGCCATTTTGATTAAGTGGACTTTTTTTTCCATTTTGATTGTGGGACACTTTCACATAATAGTCCTCTTCTCAGTCTTGAACTAAAACAATGAGCTTTATATTTACTTTGAAACATAATACGTATCAGTCAGCCACTCACTTGCTTTTTGCATTTTATAAAAACATACTCAAAGGACTGCTTTATTAAAAAGGAAAAATAAACACAACATTGTTACAGGTTAAAACAACAGGAAACTCAATGATGCAATTTGTTTAATCAAACATTGGCCTCCTCTGAGAGGACATAAAAGCAGATTCTTATCACACTGGATTACAGACCTGTAGACTACAAAAACTAGCAGTTTTTCAAGATAAAAAAAAACCAGACACGACATTTTCATTTTTTCTTTTTGCAGTATAAACACCCCTGTGAACTGTCAATATACCTGACATGACAAGCTTTTGTTTTGTAATCAGTTGAGCTAAAGATGAGACATTTTTTCACCACATCTTCACTCGGACGGGGCTGCACTCACAGAGACAACCCGTCATTCTTCAGTTCACTCGGGTTAGTTGTAAATGAAATTGAACCTACAAAAAGAAAAAATAAACATTAGAAATTCGAACCTTTAGTTTTCAATTTAGCTATACTACTTGCACAATGATCACACAAATCCAGGAAACATAAAAAAAAACCTGCTCAATAGCTGCGGTAGACTGGAGATGATTGGTCCATATCCAGGTGCGTTGTCATAAAGTTCAAACAGCGGTGCAGCCACGAGTTTGTAGTTCTTGGGGACAGCAAACAGCGCTGTAGAAAACACGAATCACAGGTTTCAAAAAGAGAAACAATGATACTTTTTCATGAATCTCTGTCTACTATTTTTCTCTACTAAACTTCAAAGCTAAAAAACAGAATGATTTCACAAGTTGTATCGTGATATACTGACCTTTTTCCTGCAACTGAACCAGGAACAGTTTCTTATGCTCCTTGGGTTTGGTGATGTGAGCTGGAATGTAGGGATACTGCAAGACAGACAACTCAGGATGAGTTCACATCAGTGCACACAGACATAAAAGACATCATGACTTATTTGACTCCAGCAATCTTAAGTTTTATTCTGGATTGATGGAAGCAAAAAATGGCTGAAAACTATCTGCAGTATGTTGTAGTCGGTAACTGATTTATGCTGTAAAGTACACTCTCATCACACTGTTCAGCAGTGAGTCATCTAAAACACGGACACACCACTCAGACACAGCACCCTTTTTGAATTTTTTTTCCCCATTATCTCTGAGAATCTGACATTTACCTCACATTAGTCATATTGTTATGTTAGCAATGAAAGTAAAGTAAGTAAAGCTCTGTATTTTAGACAATATAACAGAAAGGTAAA
This sequence comes from Pagrus pagrus, assembly GCF_965226575.1. Lineage (NCBI taxonomy): Eukaryota > Metazoa > Chordata > Actinopteri > Spariformes > Sparidae > Pagrus > Pagrus pagrus. The sequence continues at coordinate 24,815,657 of NC_140185.1, read as the reverse complement.
TTGACACATGTTGTTAAAACATTTCTTTATCATACATTAGTAAATTTAGAGTCTTTGCGTTTTTGACAGTTGGTTGGACAAAAGAAGCAGTTTAAAGACGACAATCTGGGCTCTGGGAAATTATGATTAAAATTTTTTTACTCAATTAATTGTGAAAATAATTGTTAGTTGCAGCCCAACTGATCCGTAAATGCTAAACAGTTTTTAATATTCAAAATATTTGCTAAAATTCTTCTTATTGTCCCCGGCATCTGTGTGTACTAACCTGTGGAGGCTCAAAGTTGGGGCGCCACCAGTTGCCGATACAGTCGTCAATGACCCAGTCCTGCTTCACACCGTCCTGCCGTCCGAGGATCTAACATCCAAACAAAAGTTTAAGCACATAAAATCCACAATCACCACAGAAGAAGAAGCTTAATCTGTGCTGTGATGTAGCTACCTCTGTCATCAGGCGTTTCAGACCCTCCACCTCATCCTCTCCCGGACTCAGCTCTCCCCCGGGCCTGCAGGAAAGAAGCAGACTGTCAGACAACAACTTTTCATACTGCTGGTGAGTGCAGGAGCCTCTGAACATTAAATACTCACAGTTTGAAGAAAGTGGTGCCCAGCTGCAAAAGTAACACGTGAGGTAGTCTGTGTTCATGGACAATGAGAACTCCTTCCACCGTCCTCCGCATTCCCATCTTATCAAACTCTTCCCGCATCCGCTGGAAGCGGGCGGCCACTGAGCTGTCCTTCTCATACAGAGGCTCCTTGGTGCCGAATGTGTAGTTGGTAAGAGGATATCTGAGGTAAAATACACATTTGAAAACTTATTAAACATGACCAGAGATCATCAGTTTGGTTCATACCTGCATGCTATAAAAACTAAAGCTGTGATATACAACATAATAATGATAAAATCTTGAAAAAGCCTGCAACGGACAACTATTTTCATGTTTGATTAAACCATCTATGGCTTTTTTTTTTTTAACTAAAAGATTGTTTTTAAAATCTATAAAATGTCACAAAATAGTGAAATTTGCATGTCACAATTTCCAAGACTTCAAAGTGATGTCTTTAAAGTGCTTCTATTGTCTAACAGTCCAAAAACAGAGATAAATTATTTTTTGATTATATAAAACAGAGAAATCCTCACATTTGTGAGGATGAAAAAAGGAAGTATTTTTTGCAAGATGAATGACTTGAAAAACTGATTATCAGCTGTACTGTAGATTAACTGTATGTACATCTAGTTGCCGCATTGCAATTTGGAAATCGATTTATTATAGGCCATTCATCAGGAGGGAAAAAAGGTCAGATTAACGTTGATTAGGGCTGATGAACACTTATTGACGTTAAGAACCTTCTCACCTAAAATCATGTATTTGTAATGTAATGTACATAGCCTAATATTATATAAGTAAAAATGCACATTACAATCTGCTTTTGGTCAGGCAAAACAAGCAATCTCCACATGTCAACTTGGACTTTGGTAAAACCCAAAAACATCAAGGTTACTATGACAGAAAACATTTTTGCATACTTGCTTGAAAAACGTAATAAATGATCACAATAGTTGCATTGCATTTTTTATCAATAGTTGCATTGCATTTTTTATCTATTCATTTGTGCTTTTCGTCTTTATTGTCTATTACATGCCATTTTAACATTGACCTTAATATCTTATGTTTAATGCATTCCTGTGTACTTTATGAATACACTTGCCTTGCTTTCAAAACTGGCCATTATTATATTAGCATCATATGATAGTTTTCTAAAAATTTCCCAGTGTTACTTTAGACACATTTAAGCCCAAAACTTAGCCACATCACAGACACTAATGTATTGTGTCAGACACAACATGCTCAGTATCTCCTGGGTCTAGTAGGAAGCCTGTTGTAGCAGGCATCAAACACAATTAGCTAACTGAGCTAACTGTGGCTGGATACGTCTGATTGGACTGTCGGTCGTCGGTGTACGCTAACTGACCGGCACGTTTTGATACTGAACCCAGCTACATGTGCATTATCTGGCCACATTGACTCACAGGTTGATGGTCCTCTCCAGTGTGAGCGGTTTAGCGGGCCCGCTGATGTATTTGTTCCCAAACTGAACGGCACCACCGCGCGGCCAACCGGCATTCGAGCGACTGGGAGGCACGACCGACATTTCTACCGTGAGCACGACGAGGCGAAATCCTCCTGCAAGTCCAACTCTGCTGGTGGGTGGTTTGAAACTAGTTTGAATATCTAAATACTGGTAGGAAAAGAAATGCTGTGTACAGTCCACAACAATTTCTCGATCGTCGTTTCCCTCGTTCCTCCTCTTCCGGGTGAGGTGTAGTTTTCTGGGTGATGTCATCGCCAGCGACCCCTGCTGGTCTGGATGATGAACACCAGGGATTTACGTTTGTATGCGTCTGAGTGGTTGCTTCAGTATGATATGGTCATGTATATGTACATATTGTGTATGTATGTTAATGAAGGTCGCTTTAACAGATGTTTTCTAAATTATAGTTAGCTACAACTCTAATTAAAATCAAATCATACCAATTTCTGAAATTTTAAGACTATGTAGTGAAATAAACTCAATTCATCAACGTAGCTTATATATACATTCGTTTACGGTGACCTTTATATCTTGTGCATTTCAATAGCCGTTTCTCAATACCCAGTACGCCAAGTTCGAACTTGTGAACTCCCAGGGGACGGGAGGACGGGAGAACGGGAGGACGGTCCGCTCCGCTCCTCGGCCACGGCTATCACGAAATGCATTCTGGGATACATAACTTCCCAAAGTCCACACAAGTCTCCACCGATGCATCCTCGATGAAACGGGTGGGGCAAGAACACATCCGGGGTATTCGACCGTACTTGGCCAGATGCGAACTTTGAATTGGAACAGTACTTGGTCCGGCGCTGATGACGTTTCTCAAGTCCACAAGAACAGAAGTACAGAGAAGAACGCATATTGAGAAACGGCCTATGTCTCTGTGAAGCACCGCCTTGTGTCAGAAGAGTACTTTATAAATACACTTGCCTTGCTTTCGAAACTGACCATTATTATATTAACATTCTAAGTGCTGTATCGTCATCAAGTGGATGGGTTTCAGTTTCTTGGAGACTCGTCCAAGAGGCTTCTTCACTTCTAACTAACTGGAGGGGAGTTGCAGGCTTTTAAACTCTGTGTGGGAGTGTCCTTACACAGTCGCTAAGGACACACGTGAGCTCTGAGTTTCAGTCTTTAGGGCCACTTTATGGGTCGTTGCCCTTAATCAGCCTTCATGTGAGTTGCTAGGGCTAGGTGAGCTCAGGTGTGAATGGTTGTTAAGCTGTCTGGGGAGGGAACTCCCCAACTCTGGGGAGTTTAAAAGCCTGCAACTCCCCTCCAGTTAGTTAGAGCACCTCATGGTCTTTCTCAGCACATGGACTTCAAGAGTAGTTCAATTATCACCATGTTGTTCAAATATGGTACCAAACACCACTGTTGAACAGAGACAATGATACACGGTGACTTCTAGTAACATTTGAGCTATGCCCATGGCAACAGAGGAAGTCCATGACCTTCAGAAAAAGCCAGTAAGGAAACCTTGAGTAAAGATTTTCTTGTCAAAAAACATAAATTCATTAGAAATAATGCATTCACACAAAGTAAAAACCAGAGGGGATGACTCAGTCAATCTAATAATCCATTTAATAGTCATAACTATGTCTCTTATCCATCTATTGTAAACATGGTGTATTTTACCACAGTAGTTGTCTTATGGTACATAATCATACGTGCAATGCAAAAATTCAAACATAAGTTAAAAAAGGACAAAGACACTGCTGGATTTGTTGATTACATCACACCAAGGGGATCTCAGTTCTTTGGTCCAGTGGCCCACCCTTTGTGGTGTGCTGCTGTAATGTGGTGGTCCCTGTAGGAAGTGCCATGGATCATCTGCCCCCACCCTTTACCCTTTACTGTGGCCTCTCCTGCCCCTGTCACAGTAGTTGGTCCCGTGTTTAGTAATTTCTTTATTTCTCAATTACTTCTCAACCACTGACTTGGTTTCTTCTTGTTTTTGACCTTCTCTCACTCCCTCATCACTACCATCTCTTCCTAGTACGGGTTCAGCCACTTCTGTTTTCACTGCGTCTTCTTCAGGTTTCACACTTTGTTCCTGCGCTTCTTTCTTTATCACTTTGCTGTTGTCCAGCGCAGGCTTCTCGTTTTCATTCTTGCTCTCCTTCTGACCATCGACAACTTTCTTGCTCTCATCCGTGCCAGCTTCCTTGCTTTTTTGAACCACCTCATTTGCTGTCGAGAGAGTAAAATCACAATAATCACAAGTGCATGCAGGCATACATTAAAGGAAGATTTAGTCATTATCTACTCAAACCCATGTGGATGGAAAGCTGGGTGAAGTTTTACCGTCCACAAAACATTTCTGGAGCTTCACAGCATAATAGTGTTCTGTACTTGTGAACTAAGGTAGATGTGGAGATGTTTTAAAACATAAAATGGCTAGATTCAGCTTGCTGAAAATTGATTTGAAAGCATGTTGTTTACACCCTTTATTAGGATGAAATGCTCACTGTAGCTGCTTAGCTAAAAGAATTAGTGTGTATCCCTGTACTAGCTCGACCATGCATTGAGGGTGTAAATAATGTCTTTTCAAATCAGTTTGGGATATCAGGGCTTCTGGAGACTTGGATTACACCAGATGAGCTGTATGGGGCCATTTTATCCGCCGTTTTCTGTTGTTTTTTATTCTAAAATAAACCTCCATTTACTTCAGTGTTAAAGAGAATGTTGCAACACTGTTTTGCTGAGAAGCTCCAGAAACTTCACCCAACTCCTATTGGCACGAGCGCAAAACGATACTGACTAATTTTCATTTTTGGGTGAACTCATCCTTTAAATATTCACAGAACTTAAAACTTACCTGCACCCTTCTCTGCAGGCTCTTCACTGGATTTTTCTGCAGGAGATGTCTGTAAATCATTGTCTTGGCCTGGACTATCATTAACAGGTGCTGGACTGGTCAACTGGGGAGAAGTAGCACTTGAGTTTTCAGTCACGACGGGGCCAGAGATAGTCGGTGTGAGCGTAGTGCTGACGTCGTCATTGTTAGGTGGGTCTGAGTCAGTCGGGACCGGGGAGCTAATTGCAGCTGCGGTTGCTGAACTGGTGGTGGAGGTGGTATCTGCGCGGTTAAGAATGGTAGTGGTGGTAGTAGTGGTGTCTGTAGGGTTTGTTTCACTGGATGAAGTGGAGGGAGCAGAGATATCGGCAGGGCTAGAGGTGGCTGGGTGAGTAATGGTAGAAGTGGAGTCCATGCAGTCGGTGGATGTTGGGCTCGTAGTGGTGGTGGTGGTGGTGGTGGAAGAGGTGGAACTGGTGGGAGGAAGTGCAGAAGAGACCAGGGAGGATGAAGGTGTAATGGTTTCACTCGAATCAGGAGGTGGAGATGTTTTAGTGACTGCTGAAACTAAAGTTACAGGGCTAACGGAGGTGACTGAAGTGGAATCATCAGTAGCTTCAGTAACTGAACTGGTGGTAGCAGACATATCTGATGTGCTGGTGGAGGGTACAGAAGCTGTGGTGGTGACAGTAATAGCTGCATCACCACCAGCAGCAGGAGAAGCATCAACTGAGAGATCATTTGGCTCTGGGAAAGTGGATTTAGTTGACAAATTTGTTGATGTTGTGGAAACCGGGCTTTCAGTGCTGGGAGCACAAACCATTTCCAAAGTGGTAGTGGAAGGCGTAGTTGTTGTTGTCGAGCTGGAAGTGACAGAGATGCTGGGAGTAATGGACTCAGAGGAAGTGACTGAGACAGTGGTTGGGGGCTCTGTGGGTGTAGTGGTGCTTGTAAGGGTAGGCTGAAAGCTAGTGGTGGGTAGTTCAGTGGTAGCTTCAGGGATTGAGGGTTTGCTGTTGACCTCTGTAACATTCGTGGCTGTTGTAGCTGCTGCGGTGGGGTTAACAGAGTCAGTGCATATATCTGTGTCAGAGGGCAGTACAGTACTTGAAGGGGAAATAGTAAAATCAGTTGAGTCGGGGACTGAGTTTGAGGTTGTCGGTGCAGTAGGAGAGATGGTAGCAGTGGGGGCAGGAGTAGGGGTAGACGGAGCTGCAGTTGGACTCTGTTTAGTGGGCGTGCTTGTCTCCGCTTCCTGTATTTGAGCTAGCTCGTTCTCAGGTGTGTTGCGGCCAGATGTTGTTGGGGGTGGACCTGGCTTGAGAACGGGCTTTGGAAGCAAAGCGGGTTTCCCAGCAGACTCGTGTGCTGACACACTTGGACGAATTTGATGCCTTGTATCTGAAGACAAAAATGATTGTGCAAATTGTTTAGCTTATCATACACAGATGAGAGGGTCAATCTGTGTTTGTGTGTGTTTTACCTGATGAAGCAGACATTGTCCGAGGTTTTGTGAAAGTAGGTGGTGGCTCAGGTTTACTGTCAATGATGGTACCTGAGGCAAAAAGATCTTATTTTACTAGAGGAATTAATTCACCAATGTTTCTATAATGGATTGAAAACAGTCTTATCAGCCCAAAGAGATAATAAATCCTTTTAATGAATAACTGATCTATGTCAAAAAGTCCATTTGATACAAATCCCTCAACTTCGAAGATTAATTTTGCCTAATTACCGCTAATCTGTAGCAGAGAAGAGTTTGATCATATTAACCATCACATAGATAAGAGGACATACCTTCAGATTCTGCTTTTTTCATCTCTCCCTCCTGACTCTGCAAGAACAAAGGAGATATTTAAAACTCCTGAAGACTTCTACAGTTTACATATCTAAAACCAGATATCCACACACCTGTGTCTCCCCTGGCTGGGCTTTGGAAACTCCAATACGTTGAAGCATGAGGTGGAGTTTCTGTTCAAAGCTATGTTGTCCTTCGAACTGTTTCTGAAACCAGCAACAGCAGAGTAATGAGTGCTTTTACAAACATATCTATTGATCTAAATGTGTATATATATATAGATATTTATATAAACTCTACTCACACTCACCTTGTTTCTGGCATTAGTACTCCCTGCTGCTGATCCAGACAGCAAAATGAGGGACTGGGATTTCCCCTCTCTGAGAGCTCGGCGGGGAGGCACCGCTTCGCCCCTCAGCGGTGGAGCACCAGAAACAGGTGTCTCCTGAGCAGCTGACTCTCCAGTAACAGCGCTGGGATTCTCTTTTGCTTTCTCCTTTTCATTTTCCTTGTCGTGCTCCTTCACTCGGTCCTTGTCTTTATCTTTCTCTGCTCTGGCGACCTCCCTGAGCGGGCGGATGAAATCAGCGATGGAGGCCTTTTTGGGACGCCCCTCTTGGCTTGTTTCTGATTTCAGACCTCGTCTCTTTTTGAGAGTAAAGAAATCGCCAAGCTTCCTCCTGAGTGTTTTCGTCGGGGGTGGACAAGGGACGGAGCTGGCAGGAGCCACTTCGTGAACTGTGATAGATTCCTCATCTTGCTTTTTCCTATATAAAGGATCATATACCAGATCAATCCTGTGTGCACTCGGGTCTGTAGTACAAGTTTATTAAAGCAGTATTGTTAGGATCTAGATCAGCTGAGTGGCAGCTGGTGATACTCACAGTGTATCAGTAGGCAGCACTCTCTTAGTGAAGAACTCTTCAACTCCTTCATCCACCCTCCCCATGAACTCAAGGACTTCATTTTCACTCTCAATTATCGTCTCCTAATGACCACACACATATACAGAAAACACATTTCACACCAAAGATCAAACAAACGGATACTGAAGTGTAACTTGCATCACGTGAAACTTTACATTACATAAGCCTCACCTCTGAAAAACCCACACACTCTGGCACAAGTGTTTCTTCTGCCTCTATAGGTGTATTTTGGTTTGAATCTCTCATCCAGTCATGCTACAAACCAGCCTCCTGGGAGTCAGTTGCTCAGTAACGTACAATGGGGGGGCGTCACTGGGTTTTACATGCGGAATGAGGGCAGGATAACTCATTTCGCCAATGTAGGTAATCTGATATCGAAATTGCAGTTATACAGCGTTGCATCATCCTGATCATATTAACATCTGTGCACACAAGTAGCAATAAAAGCCAGGAGGTTGACTGCAGAACACAAATTTAGCAGAAGTCAACGTTACATGATATCCTATCAGGGGAATTGCTTGGATTTTGTCTCCCTGGCCACTGGCTCCGAGGGAGTGACTATATGTCTACAGCCTAATAGCTCTGTGACAACATGATCAGCTCAGTGGAAAATGGAGATGATCACACACACTCATTCCATACAATCCTATGGAAAAATAAAAACCATACTACAGCAGCTTTTTTTCGGAGAGAGTACGAGAAGACATTCAGTCAAACACCAAGTGTGGGTTCTTCGAACAGCCGGTGACCGGTACAATGGGACTGCCTTAATCAAGCAGGGACCAGGCATCTTTCACAGCACTCCCCCTCCGTCCTTCCCTTCCCCCTGCCTCTCCCCTCTGTACCCTATTACATCTCTGCCTCCCTTCCATTTTCTCTCCTCACACACACACACACACACACACACACACACACCACCTTTCCCTCACACTCCATTTTTCCAAAACCTCTCTGATCCTCCTTCACAGTACCTGCGGTCTGCTGGGACGGTAGTTCAGTTTTTGTCGGTGAGGTCTCGGTCTGCTCTGGGTGTAGTGCCTGAGCGCTGGTCCGCCCAATGGCAGCTCCATTGGGGAGACACGGCACGCTGTTGCTGTGGAGCTCTGTTGCTGAGGCACCGTTGCTAAGAGCACGAGCACCAGCAGTATGTAATGCCTCCACTGAGGGGGGCGGGGCCAGGCTGGCTAGACTGACAGATCTGACAACAGAACCTCGCCTTTCTCTGCCCCCTCCCCTCTGAGAGGAAAACCATGAGAAAAAGATGGTGATAAAATAAGAAGAGGCAGAGAGAGAGGGAGGAATAAAGTGACCGCACTCGGATTTGTTTCATCCATGCATCCTAGTCCATGACAAGTGCAAATATATGAATATACTGCCATGGAAAGAGCTGAAATGAACAAAATGTTCTTTTGGTTATGTAACAAATTAATAATTTATTTTATATGCGGAAAAGATGCTCTGAAATGCTTGAGTGACAGGCTGATCTGGTGTAAAATTACACACACTTGCATGCTTGTAAATTTCAAAGTGAGATGTCTCACCACTATTAGAGGAAACTGTCTTTAATAGTCCAAAGAGGATTGTTATAGACCTTGAAAAAGGAACTGAGATTTGTTCATAAACCATGAAATAAGGCACAGGCACACACCCACAAGCACCAATTTGTTTGTAATTTTAATTATACAACAAACTCCCCTGGGAGTATGCGTGGCAAGTTTTATGAAAACTGTGTTGCCTAATTTAAATATCAAATAATAATTCAAGAAAATTGATTTCTGGTTTGAAACTTGATTTAAATGTATCGTTCACACTGGCTTCATATGCATAGGTTAGAAAATGCTTCATATTATTCAACACTGATTTATGACTATAACAGTTTGATTAAATGTCCAAACATGCAGTTTTGCATTATGGATTGTGTTTGTTTTCTGTATGATTCTGAAAGTACATATTTCAGGGACTGTTTCCACTCTGAGCGGTTCATAACAAGCCATAAATAACTTGTTTTCCACTTATGAAGCCATGTCAGGTTTTCCACACGGAACAATATGACATCAGCTATTTTAGTGCAAAGGTGTAGGTGTAATAGACCGACAAGGTTACTGTAATGTGGATCACAGTAAAGTATTACTCTGTATTTTGTTTTTGTTATAGACCAATAAAATAGAAGATTAAATGAAATCTTAAAACGAGGTGAGATTAAAATTTCAGCAAATAAGCCGTTTCACTTGGGAAACTCATGCTAAGATTTCATTAGAGGGGGCAAACAGGGGCTTGATGGTCAGCCAGACTTGAACTGAGGACATCGTGGCTCACGGTCAGGGTTTGGTAAACTCCTAAACCACAGTGTTTCAGTTTTGCTCTTAAATGTTGCATATTCCTAATCTGACATGTTGAACCATGCTACCAAACAGCACATCTGGGGCCAGGAAGTACTATCGAAAAGCTGTAAGGATGCACTCAAGGAACAGGGGGCTAAGGCTAGGCCCAGTATCTAAATTTTCCATCCTAGCAGTTTTATCTGATCATGGTGGTAATATCAGGATTTTGGACAATATTGGCTTTCATTTATAAACTGCTGGTTGTCAACCGTATATCATTAATGTAAGTCACTTTCTGGATGTAAAAATGTCACCTTCTATCTACACTGACACAACTCTACATGAAAACCCTTGAGAATGATGTGCAATCACGACCATCTGTGTGCTGTGAGGCCCGCCCTACACGTACAACATTCATACTGCCCTCTTGTGACGGATTTTATGAACTGCTTTAATTCTGGACATTCATGTAACCTCGATTTAACAGTGACTCGAAGCTGTTGGAGGTCTATATTTCCCTCTTGAGCGAAAATAACCTGTACTCCTCCTCAGAAAACCGATCAGAAACCTCTCATATCTGCTGATCGCCCTGCCAGTGTTACCGGACGCCACGCCCACGCCTTAATTCAAATCTGGCGCCCATCACCCACAGCCACAGCTCGGCCACGCCCCTTTACTCCCTCGAGCGCTGTGCTCGCGCAGCCGCGTTAGCTCTTGAGGGCCGCCATTTTGTGTTAGGCCCACTCTTCCAAAGCGGGAGAAAATTATTAGTCCGGCGCTCAGCACGCACGGACGGCCACAGCGGGATCGAAGGGAGCGATCACAGACGCCGAGCTTCGAAGTGAATATAACGAGGAAAAGAAGCAGCCGGGAGTAAGTGAAGACGTTGCTTTGCCTCCAAACACGGAAACGTTTTTGTAGGAGCCGTCGTCGGCCTCTAGGTGTCACGGTAGGGCTTACCGGCCAGGCGGCTGGCGGGGGGTGTTTGTCTCCCTCTATCGTTGTCCAAAATGCACTAAATCCGTATATAAACTGCAACTCCCGGTCTCAGTTGAGCGATTTGGTTGTTTTTGGCTAATATTTTTGGTTATTTGCAGAGGGATGGTTGTATTTATGAGTGTTTCTGTTTTAAGTTAGTTCAGGCCTGACGTCCATCTTATCGTGCCCTTTGTTTCCTGTTTTCAGACGTACTCGCGCCTCTCGAGTTAACAAACCAACTAACACGAGTTGACGCTTCACTAGTTTGTAGCGTTTCAACAATATATGACTTTAAGACCGATAGACTGTGAATTAATAATGAAATGTTACGAAGTAAGGTGCTCTTAAAACAAGCGAGCGAGTAACTGAATCGTTGATTGATTGATCGACTGATTGTGATTTCTATAAATGACAAACAGGCAGCTCATCAATGTTTAAGCACCACAGACCAGCACAGGAAGGAGTAAATGACGACTTTTTAATAGTTTACCTCACTTTTGGACAAGATAGTGGTACTATGCGTCATAAACTCCTCGCAACACACTGTTCACTTTAGTTTTACACTAAGCTCCAGGTACTGCTTTATCTGACTCGTACCCTTATTCTATCAGGTGTGTGTGTAGTTATTTTTTATATATATGTAAAACTAGAAGTCACTGGTTATCAGGGTGGCCTTCATTGTATTCAGCCAGACTTGGTGCATAGTGTACCAGAGATTAAGGCTGACCATGATAGAGAGACGGTCTTCATATGCCTCTAAAATACAAGTTTTAACCAGTTTTCTATCACTGCAACTGCCTGTTTTGAATTCCCACATATGGAGATGGGTAAATTACAGATTTGACCTTGTTGTTGCATTGTTTGGTCTTGTGTTTAAAATAGAGCATACTTATTGCCAGGAATTCAGAGAGGACAGTTGATTAAGTCAATACATGCAAAACTAATGATTGGCCTTTTAATGGTCGATTACGGGGTCAGGTCATTAAAATGACAAAAAACACACAACTGAGCTTTTGAGATATCTTCTGCTGATACTGCTACACCACACCTATCGAGAGCCAATGTCCCATTCCTTTCAGTTTCACTCATTTCAGAAAAACTATGTACGGTGGTTAATGGTGAAAGATGTGCTGAATTTTTTAAAAGCCCCTTTGAACTGTGCCGTGAATTGCACACGTTTGTCAATCAAAAAGATGTACTCGCAAGTCGACATACCTCACCAACATGGCAGTCACCAGGCACAGAAAAAGTTTTCAAAAAAAGATGAAACTCACACAATTCTGGCCATATTGGCAGCTGCAGTTATGCACAAGGAGACTTGGTGAGTTATGTGAGCTCGCAAATATGTGGGCCAACTCAACAGGGTGGTTATGGGTTTCAGCGAGTAATAATTGAAACGACACCACTTCCGTGACTGTTGGGTGTGTTGTCGTTCTACTTATGCACACTCATTTTTTGCTTGATTTAGTTGTATCACAAACTGCGACTTTCTCAATGATACTACCAGCTAAAGCTCAGTGAATATTAAGAGTGATTAGAAATAATGGTTTTAAGTCTAGTTGAGCTGAGCAAATATGTCCTTCCGAATATTTTTGAAACAGTGGATACAATTTCTATAAGCAAACATTAAAAAGTTAGTACAAGTATATTCAAATACACACATTTCCCTGGCCACATGAAATCTTAATGTTTTATTATACCAACAACATAATTTCGCTTCGCTATGTATTTTTGTTTTTAAAATCATGTGAATACTCATTCATGGAGGTCTATCTCAGAATTTTAATAATTGTCTTCTTTATTAAGGGTGTTCGTTGGCCTATCACCATGGAGGGTGAGGTTGTTACCATGGAAACCACCCAGGCTGATGGAAAGGCCTTACCAGAAGGTGGAGAGACCTTGATGCAAGGGGCAGCCATAGCTCAACAGGGCGGGGTGGCTGGGAACATGGAGATGATGGTGATGGATGCTCTTGATCCAACTCTGCTGCAAATGAAGACGGAGGTGTTGGAGGGCGGCGGCACCGTTACTGTTACTGGTGGAGACGATGGTCAGATCATCACACTCCAGGTTTGTATAGAACACAGGTTAAGCATTTGTTGGATTATCAATAATTTTACTCTTGTTAAGTAATTTTATAATTTTATCAAATTGAAGTTTTGGGTGTGTTTTTTTTTTTTTTTTTTCAATCTAGGTGGTGAATATGGAGGAGCAGGCTGGAGCTGCATTAGGTCTTGGTCAGCTTCAGCTGGTGCAGGTACCTGTCACAACAGCAACTGTAGAAGGGCTCCAGGCCACCTATGTTGATGCATCAGCAGTGAACAAAGATGCAGAGCCGGTTATCTGTCACACTCTTCCCTTGCCTGAGGGTTTCCAGGTGAGAAACAACGCTGGGCTGCTGTGAAACAAGATCAGGTTTTCTAGTTGTCATCAGCTTTGCATACTGACAATAGCCTGGTCATATTAAGATTAAATGTAATGTTTTTTAGGTGGTGAAAGTTGGGGCTAATGGTGAAGTAGAGACTGTAGAGCAGGAGGAGCTCCAGGCAGCCCATGAGGAGCTTCAAGGAACAATGGCAGAAGAGGAGGGAGAAGAGGCAGCAGAAATTGAGACAGCTGTGCCGCAACAAGAAGAATCAGAATGGTCCAAGGACCCCGATTACCAGCCCATCACCGCCATCCGTAAAGGAAAGAAAGGAAAAAAGAGCCGCCTGCGGTATGGGGAGGGCAATCGTGACATGGATGTCTCTGTGTACGACTTCGAAGAAGAGCAGCAGGAGGGGCTGCTGTCGGAAGTGAATGCTGAAAAGGTTGTAGGCAACATGAAGCCACCAAAGCCCACCAAGATCAAGAAAAAAGGTTCGACACTGATTCTTTAACATGACACATTTAAGATTGTACTTTGGCTATGTGAGGTTCCTCTTTACAATCCAAAAGTGGTGTATACTTGTTGTGCTTTAAATGAACCATGATCTCTCCTTTGTGTGTCTAGGTGTAAAGAAGACTTTCCAGTGCGAGTTGTGTAGCTACACCTGCCCAAGGCGCTCCAACCTGGACCGACACATGAAGAGCCACACAGACGAGAGACCGCATAAATGTCACTTGTGTGGACGGGCTTTTCGGACAGTGACACTGCTGAGAAACCACCTCAACACACACACAGGTAATGCAAAACTGAATTTTTTTACTTGATTGAAAGCATATTAGAATAGGTCAAATAAATTGGTGAGCGAAGAATTGAATCTAAAGAATTGAACTGGCTACCTTTTTACTTTAGTCATTCATTAATTTAGCACAGTTCTGTCACAACATGGCTTATTTTTCATCCATGATTTGATTGCTTTTGCTTCATGTTACTTGGAGACAAAGCAGGCATAGAATATTTTTATAACTAAACCATGGTGAGTGTTTCTCATTCTCACACTGTGCTCCGTTTGTTTAGGCACTCGGCCACACAAATGTACGGATTGTGACATGGCATTTGTGACCAGCGGTGAGTTGGTGCGTCATCGTCGCTACAAACACACGCATGAGAAGCCCTTCAAGTGCTCTATGTGTGACTATTGCAGTGTGGAGGCAAGTAATCACAAGTTGATATGTGTTCAATATCAACTAATCTTTCATTCTTCTCTCTATACCCCTGGGTAGACTCCTATTTGAATGTTTCTGTCTCCTCTTCCAGGTCAGCAAGCTGAAAAGGCACATCCGCTCTCACACAGGAGAGCGACCCTTCCAGTGCAGTTTGTGCAGCTATGCTAGCAGGGACACTTACAAGCTGAAGAGACACATGAGGACACATTCAGGTAACATACTTGCACCATCTACTGGCTAAAAGATTCAGTTTACCCACAGTTTGAGAAGAGTTGCCTCAGTTACTAATTTCTCCTCTCTGTTGCAGGTGAGAAGCCATACGAGTGCTACATCTGCCATGCCCGTTTCACACAGAGTGGCACCATGAAGATGCATATTCTGCAGAAACACACAGAGAATGTGGCCAAGTTCCACTGCCCACACTGTGATACTGTCATCGCACGCAAGAGTGACCTTGGTTAGTTATTTGTTGTCATTTTTACTTAAAACTATGTGACATTAAAATGATCAGATGTGTTTTTCGAAATGCCTGTTTTTATGTGGGTTTTACTAAATTGGACATCTTAAGGACAGTTGTTTGTCTTTTAACATACAACAGACCAGAGTAACATTTGTCTAACTTATTTTCATGTCTTTCTGGTCCTGTTCCAGGTGTTCACTTGCGGAAGCAACACTCATTCATTGAGACAGGAAAGAAATGTCGTTACTGTGATGCTGTTTTTCATGAGCGATACGCTCTCATCCAACACCAGAAGACCCACAAGAATGAGAAACGTTTCAAGTGTGAACAGTGTGACTACTGCTGCAGACAGGTTTGTCAAGTGGACCATGAAACACCTATTTATTGCTAATATTTTCTTTCCTCATACTTGCTTACTAAATTACTATTTTTGTCTGACCTAGGAACGCCACATGATAATGCACAAGCGTACACATACTGGAGAGAAGCCGTTCGCCTGCAGCCAGTGTGAGAAAACATTCCGGCAGAAGCAGCTTCTGGACATGCACTTCAAGCGCTACCATGATCCCAACTTTATCCCCACTGCCTTCGTCTGCAACAAGTGCAGCAAGACCTTCACCCGCAGGGTAGGAATGAGCTCTGTTTCATATAATGATTTTTAAAGTATAATACAACCTGGCTACAGTACTGTTGCTCAGCCTTGGTTCCAGTTTTGCCCGGTGGCCGCATATGCATATGTATTGCAAAACTGTTAACAGAACACCTCTCGCTGCCAAATGAGGTTGATTATGAATTTTTGATTCATGAAGATTTTATATTTGTAAAACTTCCCTCAACCCAAGGACAGGGATTTAAATCATCTGTGATATCATCACTGTGAAAAGTCTATATAAGCCGAGTAGGAACCAGGGAGACTCTACTGCGTGTATTCAGTATTTCCATAGTTCTACATACGCCTGGAAGTAGAAACTCTTTTTGCGTATGCACTTTGAGAAATTCTTATTGGACTGAATAGGTGCTTTCTTTGGGGTTCAGTATCCAAATCTTATTTGGCACAGATACTTTTTTTACAGCATGTCAGAGTGATAATGGTTATGTACGTGCTCCACAGAACACTATGCTGCGTCATTCTGAGAACTGCAACGGGGAGATTGTTGAAGAAGAAAATGGAACCCCCACACCCAAAAAGGGTCGCCGGGGCAGGAAGAGGAAGATGCAGACTAGGAGGGATGATGATGATGACGACACAGGTACTGTATATGTGTGCTTTTGTAGCTGCTCCTCAGTTTGAAGCTAGAATACGCAATGTCATTTGTTCAAAATGAGTCAAAGGAGCCTATTTATCATTGAACCTACCGGTAAAAAGCTGTTAAGTTAAAGCAACTTAGTTTTATTTAAGCAGTGTTTCCCATTAATTAACGAGACTCTGGCGTGCTGCTATAGTTTCGTATTGATCCAAAAATGTTTTTCACCTCTCGTAATAGCCAAAGTGTCTTACAGGAATAGCTGTCAGGTAAACTTGTGGTTTCTAACGGTAACGTTAAGTTGATGTGTTAGCTTGTAGTCAATCTCTTTCCAGTCTGTTTGTCTGTCTTGTTAACCTAGCCGGACAGTATATAGCCTGTAGTCCTCAGTTTACCAGCCACTTCCAGCACTGTTCTGTGACGCTGTGCCTGGAAAAACATGAGACTGAAATACAACTCATGTTGTCGCGTTCACATGCACGCGCATGAAATGACCGTGGCGTTTTCCAGCAGCAACCTAAACCACAGAGACTGGACAATATGTAGTTAAGATGGCACTCTCAGGCACTGATAATTTTATAACAAGGCAATCTTATCTGGTCTCTCAGTGAACGTTTAGTTACAAGTCAGAACTAATAGGCTACAAGATTAAAAGCAATTTATAGGCTTGTATTAACATTGTATAGCCAGTGTAGTAGAGTAAATTGTGAGGACTGGACTAATAACCAGGCAGCAGAGCCAAAGCTCAGTGTTATATTTGATTATATTCTACCTTTTATATTTTCCATAATTTCTCAATCATGGTCATGTTATTTATGAGATAGCCTCTTAATGTTTCTGTCAAAATGCACCAGATTGCCTTTTTATGTTTAAAATTCGCAAAATTTTCTTCCGGGGGAGCAGGGCCGCATACCTCGCTAGAGGGTCCGAGGTCCACCCCCCCATAGTCTTACGAAATCCTGTGGGAAACACTGTTTAGTTTCTCAAGATATACTCACACATGCACTGCGACCCCGATCTTTAACAGACATTACCCAGACAAGCTGTATGTGTGAATGCAAATGTCCAAATCAGGGATACTGGACTTTACCCTGCCAGCTCCCTGGTATAAAGTCTATGTAATGTCAGACTTGGCCCATGTGTGAATAGAACAAGTCATTGTCTGGAGAATTCACAGCGAAACCTCATGCTCATGACGTTGCACGGCATGAAGCTGCTTCGTACGCTTTCTACTCTTTGCCTGATATTTTGGATACATCCAAATACATGTACTATCGATATATTATATACCACTTAGTTAAATGTCAATAATCTTCATGTATAAATAATGTCACATATTGCACATATTGCAGTGGTGGTTATTATATTGAGTAAACTTTGTCAGTAAATATCCTCAAAATGTAATTGGTATCGGCTTGTTGTCTTTACTCCACATGTAGAGGCTGAGGCTGAACTGGACGAGGAGGAGGAGGAGGAGGAGGAAGATGAAGAAGAGCTGTCAAGTGGGATCGAGGTGGAACAGGCCCCACCAGTTGTCCCTATCCCAGCCCCTGTGGAGCCACCAGTCAAGAGGAAACGTGGACGCCCCCCAAAGAGCAAACCAGCAGATGGTAAGCATCAAACTACATTACTTCTGCTGATGGACTGTTAAAATTATCACAACCTGATATCTTAAATCATTTTAACAGAGTGAAAAGCATTGTTTACATCTTTTAGTACCAGAATCTGACCTGCAACTCTCTTAACAGCGGCTGCTATTATCCGTGTGGAGGACGAGGCCACTGGAGAGGTGGATGACATCATTGTGAAGAAGGAAGTTGGAGCCGAAGATGACCAGGAAGATGGCAACGACGAGACCGTGGAGGAGGTGGTGGTCGGTGGAGGGAAGTCGACCATTCAGATGGAGGAGTTGTCCCAGGAAGAGGGCACAGCACAGCTGTCTGAGGCCCCACCTAATGGAGACCTGACCCCTGAGATGATCCTCAGCATGATGGACCGGTGATCGATGTGAGGGTCGACCCTGTAAACACACGCATCACATCTTAATTTTTGGAATTTAGGATGACAAACACTTCCTAAACAGAAATAAACATCACTGTTGTAATTTAAGATTTGCTTTTTAATCGTGTATTGATAAAAGACTTGGATGAGTGAAAAAGATTTTTAATAAGGATTTGCCTACCAAAAAATGCATATTTCAGAACATTAGAGTTTGGGGTGGCCGTAATTGATAGCAGTGTCCTTTGCCTTCTCATTATTGTCTTAACTCGTTATCCACCTGTGTGTAATTAGTAAGGGATCTTGCTTTACTGCATATTGACAAAACTTCTTATCACTTTTGAATATCCTCACTGAAGAGCTCAATGTACCTCTCAGTTTGGACAGAAAACTGCTGCAGCATCATCAGAAATGTCCTAATATTGCAGAAACAACGAGGCAACTCTTGAGGGATTCACTGCCTTAATTACAGCCACCTCAACATAAGAAAAAATATTTTTCTTTTTTTTTTCTTTTTCTGTGGTTTAGTAAATCCCTTTTTAATCTAGTTTTTAAGAGCTTAAATAGATTGCTTATCTTATGCTCCTTTCTTGCTACTGTAACATCCCTAGATAATGCATATGTACTAAACATTGTCACAGATAATTTCAAGGAAATAATGTTGTTTTGCTCCTTTGTGTAGCCATTCCACTTTGGGTTGATGTTTTCCTTTTTGTACCATTGGCAATGCAATGCTACGTAGCTGCTTGAATGATATTTTAATAACTGTGGCAGATGAGACCGGATGTATGACTGTACAACCAATAAAAAAGTAGACATTGAGATTGATGTTTAGGTTTCTGCAGCTGTAATGATTATTATCATGGATATTTAAAATCAAGAGACAACACATGTTAGTGGTACAGTTACAGCAAAAAATGGCTTGAATCATTGTTTTATCAGAATTGGCTGGGTAACACCCGAGTGTTGACACAGAAATGTCCGTGTATTTTGCTTGCAAATATATTTTATTAAATGGACAACTTGATATTAAGATCATCACTCATCTGTATGTCTAAATAACAGAAATTAACTGAAAATACAATGCAAGGCTTGTGCACCATTTTACTGGATGTCTTGACCAGTCTGTTTTTCACACTGGTATTGTTCAAATATGTCCTTTTTTTTTAATGACATTTTCATTTTTAGCCATTTATTTTAAAATAGCTTTAACTGGGATACAATCAACCATCTGCCTCCAGTGATGCACTTTTTGCATTTGCAGAAGGTTGTATTACTTCACTTGGACGCCAAATGAAATGGGTTTCTCTCTGTAAATCATGACTCAGTTTACACTTTCATAAGAAGAAAGCTCAGCAGTTGGCTAATACTTGTGCTCTGTTGTAATTTATCAATCATCTCCAATTAGACTGATACAAATCGGAAACGGCATGACTCTAAAACACTGGCCAACTTCTTTGCATGTGAGATGTTGCATGAATGCACATCATGTGAGAAGAGCATGTTGAAGCCAATTAAAAATGACTTCACTTTCTCATGAGATTTCCTATTGTCAATGCTGCCGCCAACAAAATCAGTCAAGTGCTACAACGTGCTCAACGGTCAAAGAGGAGGATTTTCTGCCTGAAATCATACTGGAATTCAGGAGATCTCTAAACAAGATATCAAAATCTTAGATCCCATTGGATTAGCTGTCAGACAGCAGTTTCACACTTGCAGCCTGTTACTGGCTTTGGATGATACTGTTAACAAGGTATCGGTATTACAGAAACTAAGCCAGAGAACCTGTTACATTAAAGGAGCACTTTGCAGTTTTGGAGAGAAAAAAAATCAGTCTTGGAAGTGTAATATTTTCAAAATCAGTTAGGTGATAATACAAAGTCCGTAATATACTTTTTTTTCTCCATAACTGAATAAACAAGCTGTTCTCAGAGGAAAATGCGGTCCCCAGAACACTGTCTGAAGCTAGGAAGATGGCAGGGTCCGCCAAATATAAACAAATCTCTGCTAGCTAAAAGGTGCACTATGTAATTTTGGGGAAGAAAGTTTAATCAGAAGAGAAATGACTCTGCCTAAACAAACTCTTTGTTTTATGACTGAATAAACAAACTGACCTTAAAGGACAACACAATTTCATACTGTTTTACTTTGTTTATATGTGGCGGACCCTGCCACCTTCCTAGCTTCATACAGTGTTCTGGGGACCTCATTTTCCTCTGAGAACAGCTTGTTTACTCAGTTATGAAAAAGATTTATATTTCTGTGTTATTACCTCATTGATATTGTAAATATTACAATTCTGTTTGAATGTCTCCAAAACTACATAGTGGCCCTTTAACTAGTTTCTAAAATATGTAGTTCAATTTAATGTGATGAAGACAAACATGTCATGAGGATAAAATATTGAACAGATATCCAAATGTTCTCTTCATAGTTTCCTGAACAAACACCTTCCTCAACAGGCATTAATCCTCTGTGAAGAAGTTACCTCCATGTCTTTTGTTTATCCTGACGACACAGAAACTCTGAGTCCTGGTGGTTTCTGAGGTTGGGGAGCCTCCTCGTCATGTGATGGTTGAGCAAGTCGCTGTAACTTTAGCTGAAGCTAGTTATTGTTTTAGCTAACAGCTAGCTAACACGAACAATGAGCAAGACATTGGCTTGCTTCCAAACTTTTTAACCATCGTTAACATCACGTAATGAATGATAGTGGCAGGAGATATTTGGTAGGTTAACAGTGTAATACTGAGACCGTGTTTAAGCCCTCGGTAGTCTTATTTAAGACATCTCCCTCCAGCTCTTCTGTCTTCCAGTTAACTTTACCCTCCATCTAGTTAAAGTATAGTTTGTATGAATGCAGTTTAGCTTTAACCAGAAGGGGGCAGATATTTAACCAGTTAATGTGGATGATTAATAGCGGCACTCTTGGTTTGCCAGCTGCAGCGTCCTGTTTTGTCGGAAATCTGGAGGAAAAAGCGCCACATGCTTTCCTTTATCGCCGCCCCCTCCCCGGCTTGGTCAAATTTGGACAAACGGCCCCTGCGCCGCCGCTGCACCTGATAGATTTATCTGCTGAACGTGAACCTACACGTTTTACTTGGCCACCCATGGGTGACTCTGGGAGGAAGTTGGTACTTCTTCTCCCTCCTGTCCTTCGGAAACATCATGTCTGTTTTTTTCCGATGGATTCACCGTGGCGTCGCCAGCGAAGCACAAGCAGCAACGGAGAAAACAGTGACAGACTGAGAGACATCCTTGTTGCCACAGCAACTAGCCGAAGCTCGATTTCCGGTTAGAGTAGCGACATTTCACAATAAGTTTACACGAAGGTGTAATGGTCCAATCTGTTCTCATGTACACAATAATTACTGGCTTCAAACATACGCCACTTAAAATTAGTTAGGGATATTGGGATATTTTAGTGTTTCACTCGATTGTTTATGCTGTGACATATCTGGATTTTTAATTTTGTGAATACATTGCACGTGCATATATAAACCCATATCCCAATATCCCTAACTAATTTTGAGTAGTGTATTAGTCAAAGGTTTCAAACGAACAAGTTCAGTGACTCTGTCCAAGCAAAGCTGTTCTGAATATATTAGGCAAAGCTTGTATGAGTTTTGATGTCTGGTATCCAGTGCAAAATGTTAAATGGTTCACAACAGAAAATGTCATCTGTCATCAAGTTTATATGGTCTGTATGTGTAACATGGGTTGTTGCTGCATGTGATCCATCAGAAGATGTATTTGTGGTTGTATTGTCCACAATAAGTTGTGGAAAATGTATTGTTTTTAAGTCAGGAAATTCATGCTGTCCCAAACATCAACAACTTCTATTTCCCCTTTTATTATTATATGGAAAATTGTCCGAAAATTTGCCGGTTAAATGTGGAAAAATTGTTTAAACAAAGTAGAAATAAACACATTTTCA
Organism: Pagrus pagrus; assembly: GCF_965226575.1. NCBI lineage: Eukaryota > Metazoa > Chordata > Actinopteri > Spariformes > Sparidae > Pagrus > Pagrus pagrus. The sequence continues at coordinate 24,793,516 of NC_140185.1, read as the reverse complement.
CCTCGTTACAATAACATTACAAAAATATGCACATATACCAAAGTAATTGTCTACAGATTTGTAGCTATGATGGAGGTGTGTAGTAAATGTGCAGCAGTTCACTATATGGTGTGGCTACAGATAGAAGGAAATAATGTAAGTAATGTACAAATGTATTTCCATTTTATTTTGAACCATTATAATAAACCAACAGATGGATCTTATCCTATCAATATCTAGTATCCTTACTCAATATAATTTCCATTCATGATTGTTGAAAATGCTGTTTTCAGTCAGTGTCCTGGAAAAAGGATCCCTACACTGATGCTCTTCCATTATTTTTGTTCATTTATCCGATTAAAGGTTTTGTGGCAAAGTTTTCCCAAATCCAAATTGAGGGGAGAGGGTGTTGTGTTTAGAAAAAATATCAAACTCTCAGATAAATACCTGTGATTTGAGTTGCATGAATAAAATTAACATATTATCTCTTGATCAGTGCTCTAAACCTTGTGAGAAAATATTTTTTGTACTGTCTCCACTGAAATATTTGAAATTTAATTCATGTGTTTTGTTTTGTTTTTTTCAAAGTATATTCATTTTTTTTTTCAGGGTTAGGGTTACCTGTGGGATAACCCTACCTTATTGCACCATTCCATAATCCATTAATGATTTATAAGCATACAATGAAAAGAGAAAATGCAAAAAACTAAAATTATGCAAGACAGGAGAAGAGGAAAAAAGAAAAGAGAGGAGAAGGGAGGAAAAAGATACTAAAATTAAATGAAAGGAAAGGAAAAGAAAGGAAGGGTTACATCTATTGATTTAAAATGTCTGAGGCGTCCATCCTTTCCACCTGATTCAGAGCCAGTTGCCAAATGGTATGATAGTGGAGTGAGCAACCTCTTGTAGTGTAACAACCTTTTTCTAAGGTCAGATCATGCATGAGCTCTCTAATCAATGAACTAAACGTTGGAGATCTGTCTTTCCATTCGAGCAGTATAAGTCTCGTTTCCAGGAGTGTAATAAACGCTATCGTGTTTTTGCTGCATGACCCAATATTGAGATCCTGCAGCACCGTGCCAAATGTTGCTTTTATGGTGAGAGGTCCTATGGATATTCCTAATACATCAGAGAAAAAATGTAATAAGGATTGCCAAAAAAAAACCCGTCCAGTTTTGGGCTAATCCGTGTGTTTTATTACTTGTTGCATCTTTTTACTTCCATACCAAGTGCAACTTTTGGTTAACGTTGGGAGCTTTTATTGTGAAAACCCCCGAAGCGGAAGCCGACTTGCTAACTGCCGCTAGCTTAGCTGTGGACACAAAAAACTGCGAAATCAAGGAGAGGGACAGCGCCCAGAATAACTGTAAACCTCTGCTAATAGCGTGGAGCATCGCGTTGGAAATGAGACTCCGGTCATCTTCTCCGGGCTGTCGGACAGTAAAACAGAGGTAGGTACCTGCTGCTTTTTTTCCGCCAAGGTCACAAGAAGAAGCCCGTTAAATTTTTCTCTACATGGTCATGAGTCCGTCCGACGTGAAGTTGCTTTCCCGTGATGTTGTCGACATTATATCCGCCAGCTGGCCGTGATTTACTCAATCCCCCCTTTTCTCCCAGCTGTTTGTGGCGGTAGCGGGTTAACGTTCAGGGCGGTGGGGGTCCTGGTGCGGACGGGAGTGGACTTTTTGTGGCCTGTGATGTGAGCTCCGGAGAGCTGGGGTGGGATATGTGCGGAATACAAAATCTGGCCCGACACCGCGTCCCTAAGTTTTGCTGTTTGGACTCCATCATTCACTAAAGAGCTCGGCCGTGATGTGTGAGTGTGTTTATCCGACTCAGTGGCCTGCTGCCGCCAGGTTAGGCTAATCCAGTAATCTGGAATAGAGGTGGTTGCATTGTATTGTAACACCATTACCCCCTCATCCTCCTCCTCCTCCACCACCACCACCTCCTCCTCTTCCTCCTCCGGCACACTTGGACCCACAAAGTATGGATGATCTGGAGGGGAGGGAGCTACGTCGTTGTTTATATCTGCACTAAATGTTCAGCCACATACAAGAGAAGCTTAAATGCTGAAACGATTATTGGATTAGTGAACTTCCAGTAATGGTTATGATTCATCTCCAACATGACACATGACTTTCTTTTCCCTATTCTGTGACAGTAGGTCACATTAAACCAGTTTACAGACACCAGTTAGTTATTGGCACGTAGTGATGTCTGAGACAGTAATTGACTAAGTAATCAGCAGAGAATTAATCACCATTTAGTTGAATAATTGGCTAAAGGTTCAGGTCATTCATCAAGAAAGGCATGGCAAGGATATACAGAATAGACTAGATGAGGTGCCTTTGTCTGATTTAAAGGTGCATTATGTAGTTTAAAAACTCAGGAAATTATTATTTACAATACTAGTGATGTAATAGTACAAACTCATAAATAGTTATTTGATATAATTTCATATAAACAAGCCAACCTAGAGGCATCAAAGTCCCCAAAACATTGTTTGAAGCTAGAAAGGTAGCTACTAAGAAGCTTCCTGCAAATACAAACACAGTAAACCAGGATGAACTTGTTTGTTTATTCAGTTTATTCGGTCATGAAAATCAATCGGTGAAGGTTTCTTTCCAAACACAGTGCACTTTTAAACCATTGTTGGTTGAAATGCCTCATCTACTCTATTCATCCATTGAGATGGATTTTTTTTCTTGTTAGCTACTGTTTTTATTTCCCAAACTTCCCAATTGCAACAACAAACACAACATGACATCGGATAACTGCACCTATTGAGACAAAACGCATAAATACTGTGAGATTTAATCAGTCGATTTATTAAAAACATCCACTTAAAAACAGTAATCTTCAGTTTCAGCCCTATTCAGTTAACTTAGCGAGTGATCGGCCAATTTGTGAAAAATAACAAATGACTGAGAGTGAGTGAGTTGTGGGTCCAAACTACTGTCCGGACAAGGCTATATGTGCTTGTGCATGCAGTGAGTGTGTGCGAAAGGCTTTTTTTACACAAAAAACTCCAGTCTTGTGAGGTGATTGGAAACAGTGTCCTCTTTGTTCGCTCTGGTCTGTGGAGAGGATTAATCCAGCTAATGATCTCTAATGTAAGGAAAGGGATAAGAGCACATCTGACAGAGAGGAAACTGGGTGACTGGCACTCGTAGTCATCAGGAAAACTCAGTCTACTCAGAGACTGCGTGGGCTTCCTCAGGTACAGCTATTTATGGGTGGGTGGGAGTATGTGAGATATCTCTCTCTCTCTCTCTCTTTGATTGTGTGTTTCATCATGATGACTTTGCACTTTCATGGCTCCCCAGGGTGCAAGTCCTGCATGTTCTTTGGCCGTTTTTGGCAGAAGTGGTTGTTTTCAGGGTGTTTTATCCGTAAAGGACCTCTGGTATGGCACCTTCTCTTTGCCATGTTCTAACTCTGACCAACTCCAGTTAATCCTCCCAGTCTGCAGCTCAGATTAGAGGTTTAACTGGACCCCCGGCCTGGTGCACCCCGAGTCCATTTCACCTCACCGTGTAGCGGGGGAGCACAGAAGCACAGCACGGTGCATACAGCTTATTCTCATGTCAGCAGTGTTTTTCCTAATAAGGCTTTGATCATTATGAAACCATAATCTGTGTTTTCCATTTCTGCGACTCCAACAGGTGGAACGTTTGATCCCATCTGTTATAATGAGGCACGTTTCTCTCCTGGTTTTGACTTTAGTGTAAGACAATGGAGAGCAGATGTCACTAGTTGCTCTGTCCTGAACTAGCTCATTCACAGATACCATGTGTTAATATGGGTTTGGCTTCTGCTTGACAGATTTAGTGTGGTTTAAGACTGTAATCTCTTTTGTGACTAGATTAGCTCAGGCACGACCCTCCCTTCCTATAGTTTCCCCTGCCTTTGGCGTCGCGCTAATCTGCCCGTTTAGTAGCTTAGCTCGGAGTAGAAAAAGGGTCAATTCTTACACCCTCGCTCACAGTGGAGGGATGGTTTTATATTCTCGGGCCAAACTTCTGTGTAGAATTTCCTGTGTAGAGTCAGCCATGAGACTTCCTGTACTCTGGTGTTGGATGTGAAGAGGGGGGTGGAGAAGTAGGGAAGGAAGGGGAAGAGAAGCAAAAGCAGACTGTACTCCCTTCTGTTGTCAGCGGCGGCCAGTGTGGTTGCTGCATGCATGTCGCTCGGCATCTCAGACTTTCAACAAAGCAGTGTGGCCAGACCGGGGAAGTGAAAGAGTGGCTTCTATCCTCTTTCCCTCCCTCAACTTATCCTCCAGTGACTTCTGTAATTATCAGAATCCTTTATAATCACAGAGAACGAGCAAAAAAAAACCCTTGTCAGGTACAGTGAGGTATGAGGTGTAGGGGGACGTTTTTGTCTCTAATGTTTCTTTTTTGTGTAATTACAGGACATGTCCTTCGGTTTGTTAAAGCCACAGCGCTACACTCAACTCTCCAAGCATGCTACAGTAGTGACAGTCTCTCTCTACTCAGCAGGTGAGCTGAACTCATGTCCGTCTCTCCATCCAGCCAGTTTCCTGGAATAAACCAAATAATCACGAAGGCCTTATCAGAAGTGATCCCATGTTCTATCTCTCTCTGCCTCTGTCTCCCTCAGCACTGTTTGATCCAAGAGAAACGTGCCTTGTAAGGAAGCAGGATGTTCACAGGCTCCACCAAACTGCCACCCACTAAAACCCCCCAGCCCGAGCGGCTGGATGAAGTGTACGCTGCCTTACGCAAAGGCTTACAGTGAGTAAACACATCTCCGGCACTGTTTGCATCGATAGCAGTGGGTGGCTGCCAGGTGGAATGTCACTGCATATGCAGGATACAACAGCTTTTCAGTCTTGAAATGAAGAGGTAACGGTGATTGGGTTTTTGTTGTTAGGTCGTACCTGCAGGTCCACCAGCTGGAGCTGGACAGTCTGGGTCAGCAGATCAGAGAAAACAAGAGGAACGGTCGTTTGGTGAGCTGCTCATGTGGTCAAACCAGTCACGCCAGTATTGATAGTACCAGGCTGGCTGCTGTCGTCTCAGTCAGGATGTTGATTTGATACTTTGTGATGCTGAATGTTTTTATTCTTACAATGTTTTTATTATTACTTTGCAGGGGTCTTTGTATGAGCAGGATAAGGTGAGTTTCATTCACACCTGTGTTATACAGACATGAGTGCAGGACGTTGAAACTGCACAAGGATTGAAGAGAGGCAAAGATTTCCTGTGTTTTGTTTGTCAAGTTTAACAATTTGTTTCTTGTTTTGCAGCAAGTGAAAGCCATAGAGAGGTTTATGCGACGCTTGGACTTCCATCTCAGCAAGGTGTGTATGCACGTTCTGTATATATGTGTTATGTCTTTTTTTATTTAAATGTACTACAAGGAACGTTTAACTGGTAATGAAATAGTCTCATGTGATACCGATCCCTCTTTATGACCTACATAAGCAAACAAGACTATTAGATGATTTTTCTGTTTCTGTTTCTGACTTATCTGGGTCTGATAAGTCATAAAATTACAACTATTTTTGATGGTGGAGTGCTGAGGATGAACAGAGAGGTCTCACAGCCTGGGGAAAGAAGCTGCTCTGTTGTCTGGTGGTACGCCAATAAAACACAAAGTTCACTTTGTTTCACCATCAGTATCTTTTGTCCAAAAATAGAAAGTTCCTGTTGTAGCTTTTAAATGGTATAGAGTCCCTTTCAAAATATTGTACTGAAAGTATACTTTAGAGGACAATGTGTAATGTAAAAACTTATCAGTGGTACAAACCCAGAAAGAATTATTATCAACCGACTCTTTATGGTGTTATGGTTTTGGTTCACTCTCAGCAACTCATGTCCAGCTGCAGCAGCTGTTTATAGGTAAAATAAAAAGAAAAAAGAAGAAGCTCTGAGGAATTCACTACTCATGACCTACCTGGCATCAAATGGCAGACCAACGCAGTAAGCGACTAGCTGGTGAACATAGTGGAGCATCTAGCAACTAAAAACAAGATATTTACCTCAGGAGTTGGTAGAGATGAAAACAGAGTGAATGGATCGTGATTATTTGACCGAAACTCGTAAGATTGACTTGAACACGACTCCAAATGAATGCTAATGATTCCTCATGTCCGCTGAATGTGTAAATAGGCAAACGTTTGCTTACATGTTCGCCATGGCAAATTTTCGTGGTGATATTGTGTCAGTGCTGTGTTCTCAGCCTGTTCCACGGCTCCAGAGTGGCTAAAAATGCGTCAACTATAACACATAAAATATGTTGTGAATCTAACAGCAGCTTTCTATCAATACAAATTGATGATAATATTCATTTTCATTCTCTCTTCAGTTGAGAATTTAACATTATATCCATTTGTTGAAACCCGTGTTTTCCAGGTTGAGGAGCTGTACGATGCTTATTGTATACAGCGGCGACTGCGTGATGGAGCAAGTAAGATGGTGGCGGCCTTCAACTCCGCCACTGGCAGCAAAGAGGCCAGAGAGAGCCTGAGTGAAGCCAACAAGGGCTACAGGGAATGTACAGAGGCAAGTGACTGACCTGAGGGCGTGGCTCTCACATTATTTTAGCTAGAAATAGATGTATATTCTAGTGTTGAAAAAATTACATTATTACACAATTACATTATTTAATCCCTTCCTCTGTTTGTGTCTGCAGCACATGTGCTCACTTGAGAGTGAATTAGAAAGCCAGATGGGAGAGTTTCATGTCAAGATGAAGGGTGAGTCACTTTCTATACTCATATGACTTCCTATTTGCTCTCCAGTTCTCATTTTTCTTGTCCATTTCCGATGTTTCAGGCCTCGCTGGCTTTGCACGGCTGTGTGCTGGCGACCAGTATGAGGTAAGAAACACAATTACAAGCATGAACGCTGGAATCTCAGTCAGCATCACATCTGCTTCAACAGATCAACTGTTTTTTTGTCACATTAGGTCCTAATGCGCTACGGGCGGCAACGCTGGAGGCTACGAGGCCGCGTGGAAGTCAGCAACAAGCAGATGTGGGACAGTGAGGAATACATCTTTCTGCCTCTCGTCACGGAGCTGCTGTCAATCAAGGTAATGAGATCAGCTGGTTTTCCTGATTTTTCTTACTGTAGACAAACTCCATGAAAAGTTTGACTTACCTAACTCATCTTTGTCCACCGGTTTCTTCTCAAAATGTAAATCTTGAAAAAGGAGTCACAATTGCAGAGTTTAATTTTAAAAGAGCTAAATGATTGTCCTAAAACAGCTGGGTGGATGGTTTTTAAGCAAATGTAACTCAAACAGCAGTAAAGTAGATTTGTTGCAGACTATTTTCAGCTGCGTATATTTATGGCAGCAGGAAGCTGTGTGTGGGATCGACTAAAAAAAAACTGCCCATCATAATGAAGAAACATGTTTCCTTCTCCTTCGGTGTGTTTGTCTTTTAATGGTATTTGTTCAAAATGAGAAAAATACATTTTCTCACCAGCCTCTACTTCACTTCATGCAGTCTCACTAAAGCTGCCAGCTTGTGCTAATTGTAAAACTGTGAATCTCCCACGGTCTCGGCCTCTCCTCATCTCTCTGGTGTTTGCTTGTTCTGGTTGTCAAGGTGACGGAGCTAAAGAGCCTGGCCAATCACGTGGTGGTGGGCACCGTGTCCTGCGAAATGCTCGACCTGTTCTGCCCACTCCCCCAGACGCTTGCCGTGGATATCAACGACCTCGGGACGGTGAAGCTGAACTTGGAGGTCACCTGGAGGTACTGAAACTGCAGCACACACCTCTTATGTTTTTTTTTTTTTTTTTACATTTTTAACACATTTATTCAGGCGTCTTTTGCTGTTTCTCATGTTTTTTTTCTTTCTTTGTTTTTCAGTCCATTTGATAAGGATGACCAGACATCATCCACCAGTACAGTTTCCAAACGGCTGCTGTCCAATCAGAGCCCTCCAGACACGCCCTCGATGCGGGAGCAGGTGTTTTATGTGAGTCACATTAAAAGTCATATCCTATTAGCATTTTCCACCAACATTACCTCCATCTGTTACACCACTTTTTCATAAAAAATGGTTTGTAAACTCTTCATATGCACACTGTTTATTTGCCATTTATCTCACTGATGGCTATTATTACTGTCATTTCACCGGCTTGTTCTATTTCAGCTGCTCCCCAACTGCTTTGTCTGTAGCAGTAGCACTGATGTGTGTGAGGATATTTACAGAGGGCTGTGTGTGAGGACGTGTGGAGGTGGGAGTAGCGTGCCTAACGCGAGCAGAATGAATGATAGCAGTAGTGTGACATGTGACAGCAGCAGCATGTATGAGCGGAGCTGTGGTCCTTGTAGCTGTTTAATCGTGGTTGAGTAGAGCTCCAATATGTCCCTCCTCTTCCTCACCTCCTGTGAAGAGCGTGCCTCGTGTCGGGCCCAGACAGAGCCGCTGGTCGGCGGAGACGTTCGTGACGGACAGGACAGCGTCCTTGCGTTGTGATTTCGGCCGCACAACGCCCCGATTCACCTCTGTACAGTCGGTGTGTTGGGACGTAGTTGTAGCTGTAGCTGTTTAGTTTACAATAATCAAAGTCATAAAAATCTGAGAAGTGAAATTATAATGATTCGTCAAGCAAAAGTAATCAACATATGGAAGTAATTGTACAAATATTTAGTAAATTGAATGAATTGTTGAAGGTAATTTCCAATCAAATCCAGAATACTAACAGAAAAAGTTTTAAATGGTTCGATGTCAGATTAACCTGAAAACCATCAGACATTTTGTCAGCTGCAATATGCGTATACTGCCTTTAATTTTTATTTTTGTGTGTTTATTCTAAACATGATACAAAACACAACATTGGAGCCCTGCAGTGTACAAGCCGTCTTTTTGTTTTATGTTTTGCTTGTATTCAACTCAGCACCGGCCAATTTTGGCTTTGATGTGCGTGTATACTCCTATTTTTGTTAATTCCCCAAAAAAACAAGCTTTAGACATCTTATCATGAAGCATGAAGCAAGATTAAGTCTCTTTCTCATCTATATCTGTCTTGTTTACTTTCTAGTCTCTGTTGAAGCGACAGGGAGAAATGGAGAACGGGACAGTCTGGTCCAACTCTTCTGAATCATCCGACGACTCCTCCAGTCCGGCCTTGGCTCACCATGCTCAGAGGCTGGCGGCCTCCAACATGCTGCAAAGCACCCTCACCACTCAGCTGTCATTCACACCGCACAAGTCCAGCGCTTCGACGCCGTCGCTCTCCTCCAACCAAGAGGAGGACGAGACAGAAGCAGGGGAGGTTTTCTCTCAGGCAGATGCGGTGCCCAATGGCCATCTGCAGACTTCCTGCTCGCACAGCCAAGTCGGCGAGAGCAGTCCAGACTGTACTGTGACTGATAGGGCGTCTGTCCAATCAGCTGACCTCTCGGAGGCCTCAGCAGACCTGAGCTGCTCATGCCCTGATGTCTCCTCTGTGCCTCCTGAGTCGGATTTGTCTGAAAGCAGCATCCCACAAGTGTGTGTTTCAGCGGAGGAGGTAAAAGATGACGCATCTGAGGACTTGTCAGTCCAGGCTGGACGGACTGAAGCAGAAGCAGAGGACAGCACCACTGAAGCAGGAGAGGGACAACAGGTAGAAGAGACACATCAGTCCGTCCAGGAGTCAAAACAACCAGAGGACGCTCCGAAGGTGAGCTCCCGCATTCACGTTTGTGTTTTTGCCAACTGTAATTTATCGATAGTGATATTGACACATCCTGCATGTTTCTCTCCGCAGGCTCCTTTTCCTACTTCTTCTAGTTTCACTCAAGAAGTCGAGACAGCCCTTGAAAGTTTTGACTTTCTCAACTGCTCTGACCTCGAGGAAGACGAGGAGGAAAAAGAGAATGAGCAACAACAAGAAGAAGAAAAGAAGAAGGATGATGATGATAATGAAGATGAAGATGATGGGCAACATGAAGAGAACCAAAACATAAAGGAGGAAGAGAAAGTGGAGGAGGAAGAAAAGGATGAAAAGAACTTTTACTCTGGAGGAAGGTTAGTGTCATCAGGTTGTTTTTGTGTGAGAGTTTGGACAAACGTGTCGGTCATAGTAGTATTTCATATAAAACATTTCCATCCAAATGTCACATGACACAAGATTAGATCCATTTCCCCTTTTATTGTGAATATGCTGCATTGACACAATTCATTCATTCATTCGGACCTTTATTTAAACAAGGAGGGGCAATGAGAGCAAGTTCCCCTTTTCAAGGTCACCATATAAACATATAAATATAATAAAAATGAATGTATTGAGATGTAATGAGTGAGAAGGGGAAGACTGTTAGCGCAGCACGATGCAGAAATTTCTTGTTTCTTGTGTTCAGTATTTGTCGTTAACAAGTGAAACCATACAAACAAATGAGGTCAGCTTCTTTTAAAAGGGCTGAATCAACTGTTTTAGTGCTGAAATTGAATTTTATTCAGACGTTACTGACAGTGACAGAGGCTTTGTCGCCAAGAGTCTGTGGGCGGGGCGATATCTCTGAGTCCTAATTACAAGATTTTATCCAACTCAGCTGCTCATATGTACAGTCTGAATGATATGATGTGGACGTAGCAATAGCAATTTAACAACACAACTCAACAAAACAAGTCATTTATGTACACTCTAACACTCTAATGTGTGAATCAGCATCACTGTGCCATTGTTAGCCAACTAGTTAATTTTCAACTACAGTCCTTCAGTGATGATGTTTTTGACACTATAAAGTAATAACATTTACACAACGAAGATAAGAAACGCCATAAAGACAGCGACAAAACAAGAACTCTTTAGACAGAACATAACCCACGCCGAGCAACGAGAAAAGGCAAACCATTAGGAAAACATTACAGCAATACAATATTACAAAAAGGAACAACACACAGCGAAGCAGTTCTTACGAAAACCATCTTTTGCAGCAATAACCAGTCGACATAAATAAAATACATCTTTCTGTGAATCTTGATAAAATGTTAAAGGATCTATCCGGCTGTATTTTAGGGAAATGTGTCACATCAGCCTACTTTTTGTCTCACTTTGCAGTGACGATGAGGAGGCCGGCGGTCTAGAGATCCTAATGGAGGCTCCAGAAGGATTTAGGAACTCAGATGAAGATCGTTTCTCTGAATCACAGGTAATCAAAGAATCTGCTGAATTCGTTTTAGAGCACTTAATGTGAGTGTGTTTTTCACATTTGTACTAAATGAAAGCTAAAAGAAAACAAATGTTATTTTTAAAAAGGAGTCCAGCGTGGCAGACATGCAGGATTTGAGTCAGATAGAAATGCCGGAGGAGCAGGAGGAGCACAGCGAGGAGAAGGGAGATGAACAACACGGTGAGGGGCAGCTTGTCGGTGAACAGAGGCCGCAGTTGTTCATGTGAACTCGACGGCAAGCATGAGAAGTTACATCTTTCAATCTTTCAGGAGACGACACATCACATGGTCAGGAGGAGCGTCCCTCTACTCCTAGCCACTTGGCCACTACTGTCTTCTGATGACACAGTGGAACCATAACCAAACCATTTCTCCCATCTCCCTCTCACTCTGCGGGATTGGAGGCCTTGAGGTTGTCCCACTCACTGCTCAGACAAACAAGCTCTTCCATCGCGGCAGAGTTTGTGCACACATTTGCCTTGTTCTGACCAAGAACGATAGACCTCATGACAGAAAGTCCCCTTTAGAATAACTCCCCCTGAAGTCCTCGTTCTTTCAACACACACTCCATCACGTTGCCTGGGTTGAAGTGGGATACCACTTACGTTTACACTTTCATAAACTGTTCCTGTCATGTGAAAATTCAGTGTCCAAAATGTAAACATTTCAGGAACAGCTAAAAGCGGCCTTGTTTCTGGCGTTATTACAGTGCATTTACGGAGTCATCCGATAATTTTTTTCAAGATGGTGGATTTCTTCGATCAGAGAGGCGTACGAATCACCCAGAGTTTCATTACAAGGTTTTATCAGTATTTGTGGATATGAAAAACTATCAAGGTTATGACTTTCAGTGTTAAATCAGTGTACAGCCCAAAGCTATTTCAGGGAAAAAAAGACTTCATGAGCATGTGATGTTTGTCTGAAGATTTGTGTCGCCGTGCTGTGGACATGAAGTCATTTCCAAACCAGGAATGTACCCTGAAAACTAACAGGATCTTTTCAGTTTTGGCATCAGAGACAGTTAATGAGAACAATCAGAAATACACATGGAGTGCAGGCGTTATCTTCAAATCATCACCAGGAGCAGAAGTAGTGTTAGGAATGAATATAAACACTTGAAGAATAGGAGTCAAACTCACTATGGTTCAGTTTTTACAAACAAGAACAATCTGCAGTGTAAAACTATATTTAAACCTGCATGTGTAGCTGCCTCACACTGCCAGCATGTCTGTATAAAAAGCTCAACTGATCAGTTTAAGTGTGTAAGCTAGGCTCCTGCGCCAGGAAGCCATCGGGTCTGTATCTGTGTACAAGTCGCCTCACGAGGGCGCTATAGTCTTTCAGCATCATGCTTTACATTGTTCTACAAAAGCCTCGTCATTCAGAAAGTGCCTCAAGTGACAGAAGTAAGGTTTAAAATGCCATGAGCAGGAGAGATCAGGCAAAAGATAACAGTGTTTATTTTCTGAATTACTTTAAGAGTGTGCACAATAAGAGATATTTACTGTTTCATATAAAGAATTGTATATGTCTTGAAAAGTTCAAATGTTTATGTCCAGAAATGTTTAAACTTTATAAAGGTTTCTTTAAAATGAACACGTTGTGCTGTTATGTCTTCTGTCCTACATACTGATTTATTCAACACAAGAGAGCAAAAACAACATTTCCTGAAGAATTATTTAATTAAAACACACAATGAAATGAAGAGGTTTCCTTGTGAACATGAATAAATGATGTGTTTCTGGTGCTCTTTGACTTTCAGACTGAAGAAGTGAATGTCAAAGGACATTAAGGCACTTGTAGTAAGAAACAGCAGTTTTATTGAGGCAAACAAACGATGTGTGCTACTTAAATGAACGTTGAGGATTTGTGTTAATCCACCTGTGTGTTGGCTTGTTATAAAGAAACAGTTTAACAGTTTATGTCAAAAAGGTAAAACAGGGAAAAACAACCCTGGTAAATTCATTAAAAAACACTTAATCAAACAGAAAAACAAGTGACCAGTCAAAATACCAGTAAAGTTTAGAAGAACATTATGACACATTTAACTAACAAAGCATCAATATCACCCAAATCTGTTCTTCAAAACTCAAGAACTTGACTCCTCCTCCTATTGAAATGTAAACCCGACAGTGCCACACCTCTGAGAAAACACAACAATATCATAAATGATTAAAATGATCCCAATCGAGTGTCATCTACACAGACTGAACTCTACAACACTCTCAGTGCAATAAAACATCACATAAAACAGCATGATTAAAAAAAACAAAACAAAAAACAGCTCATCTTCTGGTTGTCTTCTTTTCCATTTCTCTGAAAATATAACAAAGAAGACGTGAATATTATTATGACAAGTGTTTAACGTATAACAGTTTGAGGTTTAGGTTTCATATTTCTATTTGAGAAGGTGTTATTTCTGGGGATAAGAGGGACATGTTGAAGGTTTCTATTAATGATAATGTGTTTAATTATGTGATTTCACGTATTAACAATAAAGCAATTTACATAACGTTATTTGGAAACCCTGATGCCCAGTTTCCTAACAAGGTTACATTGATTTATCATTTAACAACATGTTGAGCTGGAGTCTTTTTTAGCTACATCACAGAAACAGAAACATAAAACAAAATAACTATTTTATATGGTGGATTGCAGAGGATGAACTGACAACGATGTGTTATTTTATATCAGGGTTGTCATGATTCTTAATTTTAAGGTGGCGATTCAGTTCATCTTCCCTTTGAATTCAAAATCGCCTAATAAACACTAAGAGATACAAAGCCAATATTATAACATAATGTGTCACTGGGTCACTAAAAATCTTATTAAGAGTGGATGAAATAAAAAAGTAAATTAAATATATAAAATATTCTGCAGAGTAAGTTTTTGGTAAAAAAAGAAAAAAAAAGGGTCTGAACCCTGTGATGTGAAACCAGATTATATTGTTGACCAGACATACACAGGTGCATGTGTTCATACTTGTTTCCATCCTCACCTAAAAACTGAGCGGCAGCTCCGGTGACGCCCCCAGCTGCAGTAAAGCCTGACTGAGTCGGTCCTTCAGCGCAGAGTAGTCCGGCTGCTCAGAGTACTGCAGTGTCATCACTGTGGTCAGGTATGTTTGAAATGCACCTACACCATCGCACACACACAGACACAGAAGGAGAGAAATATATCGGCAAAGGACATAAAATCAAACACTTCTTTTTTTTTTTATGGCAAAGAAACGTATGTAAACATTTTAACTCACTGGAGACTCTCTTCTTTCCAAAGCAGTGGCTCAACAGCGCAGGAACATCCTCCATGTACCTACAATCAGAACTCTTTTGAGTAACTTACATTTTCTTCATCTTGAACAACTAATTTGATGATAACACTCTCTCACCTCTGTTTCTGTGTGGCTACCTGGTCCGGCTGAGTGACGGCAGTCCACGGTAGTGTCCCTGTGTGCCAGCGCAGCATGCAGTAACCCAGAGACTGCAGGTCACTGCGTCGAGACGGAGCTGAAAGGAGAAAACACAGAACTATTAACATCTGTTTTCCCTCCCAGATTTACCCTGATACATGAACATCACTGAACTGTCCCCCGATGTGCACATCACCTTGTTTTTTTTTGGTTTATATAGTCAAACAACTCAAATGCTAAAAGAACCTTTTACACTCTCACTATCAGTTCCACATGAAAAATCGAATGTGTCTTAATCTGTGAAGTGTGTGACGGCTCTGTAGACAGATGGACTGTGGGTGGAGTGCAAGTGTCTCTCGTCGAGGGAAGAAAATAAATCCAGTAGCATTTTATTTACAGTAGCTCGCGGAGGAGTGACTCACCTGCTCCCATGTGTGCATCCAGGCTGATGAACTCGATGGTGCCCTCGTGCGGTGTCCTGCTGGCTTCACGGTACTCCACATGTTGTCCACCTGGACAGTACCTGAAAGCATGGCAGTATCCTACCAGATATACCTAAACACACACACACCGAAGCAAAGAGTTGTCAGCGTAAAACACATTTAAATTGTCCATCACAGACAGATTACAGTTTGTACTACAGGATGTTTCTCACCTGTGATTTCTGTCCTGGTTTGATGTAAATGTTTTCTGCATTAATATCAGCGTGAACGTACTCGTTTGAATGGATGTACTGCAGAACATCCAACTGCAAAAGGAAAGAAAGGTTACCGTTTCCTAAATTAGGCGGGATTGTAGTTCTTCACAAAATCTGGATCTTGTATTTTCTGGCAACTACAATTAAGAACTATTTAATTAATCGCCAACTATTTTGATCAACGATAAATCACTTTGACACAAAAAACCCCAAACAAACAAACAAACAAACAAACAAACAAACAAACAAACAGAAAAAGGTCAAACTCCAGCTTCTTGAATGTGAATATTTTCTGGTTTCTTTTGTCCTCTATGACAGTGAATTAAATATCTTTGGGTTTTGGACAAAATACCTTTTATAGGCCAAAAAAACTAATTGAAACAATAATTGACACACTAATCAGATGAAAATAATCGGTAGTTGTAGACCTAGTGTACACTCACTATTCTACAGGCGAGCTGTAGGACGACTTTCTCAGACAGAAGCTCATCTTCTTCCTCCATGACAGACTGCAGAGACTGACCCATGTCTGGGAAAATCAGAAACCTATAAAAAATGTTTTTAAAAAGGCAGAATATCAAGTTAAAGTAAAAATCTTTTCTTTATACATGTGTTAATATTGACAGAACTTAATTCACACCTGTAGGAATCTGCATGAGGACCAAAGCCAACACAAGAAGGAATCCCGAGAAAATCCATCTTGTTTTGTTTGATCCACTTGTCCACTAGAGAGAGACAGTGGGAGGATTATCATGTGTGACACGACATGTGTTTGGTTACACCAATGACCAATCAGAGCTGCAGCTTAAAAGACGGCATGATGGGACTCCTCTTGCACAACTCTGCTTTTGTGATATTGTGTAACTAGATCACATGACAAACTGTCAGAACCTCCCTTACTCTTTATTTCACACTGTTAATGTTCGCGATTCTGTTTCTAATTTCTGTTGGTCACCTGTTCATCAGACTGCTACAGCCAAAATAAACACTGAACAACTTGTACAACTGACAGTGATAATTATTGCTGCAACCTTTATTTAACTACAGTGCGCCTTCCACAAGGGACAGAAAATCTCTTTAATCAGTGACATCATACTTGTTTTTCTTGAACTAAAAGAACTGCTTTGAGGAAACATACTGAACACTCACCAGTTGCAGGTTTAGCAGCTCTCTGCAGGAAGTTTTGCTCAGTAAAGATTCTTCCATCTTTAGCCCCCTGAGAGGAAGAAAGATCAAATAAACTTTATTGATCCTACTCAGGGAAATTGAAGAGCTGAGGGAGCATTTGTTACAGGAAATTGAGAACAACTGAAAACATTAAATTTGATGATGAATACACAAGAGACACCTCAAGAGGCGTGTTGTAATAATAATTCAGCAGTTTTTCAACAGAGCATCTTAAATTTTACAATGAGTCTTGAGGCAGCACTTACCAGTTTTAGGATGTGATTTGATTCTTTGGAACTAGATCGTGAAACCGTTTGGACCACTGAAAATCACAAAATTATATCATTATAGGCTCTTTTCTACAATTAAACTTTTGTTAGTTACTTGTTAGATCCTGCTATAGACAACTGCAGCTCAATCCCCTAAACTAGACAAGCCTCTCTTTGTGTATGTCTGGTACAAAATCTGCTTTAATAACTTTATTCAAGCTGATTTTATGGATTCAAGACACTATTTTTGTTTTGACTTTGTTGAATATGGCAGAGTAAACATAACAAGGTCATTACCTACTTTACTATTAATATCCACAATTTAAAAATAATAATTATTATTATGGTAATTTCTTCACTTTTACAGTGTCTAAATGTATATTTCTTTATTCATGGTTTGTTGTAATGTGTCTTATTTTAATCTCAGGACTTTTTGTATCTGTTTTAAGATATCTGACAGTTAAAGTGATGGCTGCAGGTTTATCATCACTAATATCCAATTTGTCTAATTGTACATTTATTTTACTTTCCAGTATTTGCCCCGACGTCCTGTAAACAGCTTCACCTTCGTAAAGGAGCTCCGTCGTACTCTGACTGAGCAGTTTCAGCAGCTTCCACTTCTTGCCCGTTGTGTCCGTCACCTCCTCACCTTCCTGCAGCGGCTCCACAGCCGGCACATGCTTTGCCTTCTTGGCTTTGCTTTTACCTGTAGCTGAAAATGCAGAAAAAAACATGACCAACCAATTATGTTGTGTGCTGTGCGACAACAGAAAAACGTTGAATGCAAAAAAGAAAAAAAAATATGCACAACTATATAGTTTGTCACTCTGAGCTTCTAACGACACCCTGATGTGTTTGAACAGGCTGACCGAAAAACGACTAATATCAATAAAACAATGTGGACTTATTTTTTCTAGATGTCCTTTTACAGTATTATGTCACAGTCAGTGACAGAAAACACAAGAAGAGAGGAGGATGGGTGCTATTTTAAAAGGATATATGTCTTAGATCACTCAAACATCAAGTTAAAATCTTTTTACATAAAATCCCTCAAGAGCCACCCTTTAAATTTAGTGGTCCCATTTACACTTAGTCATTTTATGCTACTTGTATGCACACAGTATACCATGACAAGATTAACCACGTCTCCATGCATTCAACCTTTTACTTGATAAAATACCAGTAACAAATTCATGTCGTGTGGTAATAGTGAAAGTTTCCACTCCACCTTTAAAAGTTGGCCTGGAGATTGGTGAGGAAACAGGGGAAGTCACGGCCACAGGACAGCCGTCTAACATCGACTCTTCTGCTTTCTTACTGGTTTTATCAGTCAGCTTCTTTCCGTCTTCTGCCTGCTTCTTCACAGGGCTGGAGAGTTTTGCTTTTCCCCTGACTGCATATGAATCCAGGCACAGTCAAGATTAATGAGAGAAAAGATTATGACAGAAAAGAGGAGAGACACTGCATTTTTCATGTGGAATATCTTCTGTTTGAACTCACCAGGTCGAGGTGATTTTGCAACAGGAGAAGAGGAAGACTCTACAGTTGGCTCAACCGCTGCGTCAGCTTTAAAAGTGACTGTGTGCTGCTTTGTAGGAGTTCTAGCCAATCCAAAACCATAATCTGTTGATACAAATCAGAGACTCTTTGATCCAAAGGAAGGCCTCAGCAGTCAAATTATTTTATTTACACCTGTGCCACACTGATACAGCACGTCTCTGTACTCACTTCCTCACAACATATCATAAAATAGCTGTTTCCACACCGTTTAATTTACCTTCAGTCCGGTCATCTCTGACAGGTTTAGTGGAGGGCACCACAGGTGCAGTGGAAAGGTTGAATTTAACATCCTTGTCCAGTCGTAGTGAGTTACGGGTCTTTCGGAGTGCAGGACGAGTAGTGATTGGAATTGAAGTAGTGCATGCAAAGGCTGTGAAAAGAGAGAGTTTGCTAAGTCTACTATCTATGGATAACACCAAGTCACTCATGAAAGAATATTGCCAAGATATTTACCTTTACTCTCAGTGGGCTCAACACTTGTGCTTGACGCAACAAGGCTCGCGTTAACTACTGATGTTGCAGCTTGATCACTTTTGAGTGGAGTGCGACTTAAAGAAGCTGTCGAGCTCACGGTTATAGGTTCATCAGGACCAGGACCGGGAAGCTTCTCCCCACATGACGGACAGAATCTGAATTCAGGCACCAACTTTGTCCCGCACTGGGGACAGAACCGGAAAGGCATTCTGCAAGAATAAACACATAGACGCACAAACACACAATTAAACATTAAACTTCACAGGTGAAGTATCTCTTTGGGTGTAATCCTGTCTATGGATCTTAAATTAACCAACTTCACCAGAGAAATACACACACAAACCAGCTATTATCCTCCACAGACTGATCAATATGGAGGCTTACAGTTAGTGTGAATTTGCTTATAACAACCACGAAAATCATCACTTATAATAAACTATACACTAGACTAAACTATACATACAGATACACTAGTTATTGTGTTCGTGCACGTATTGACAGCCATGATGTCTATTGCCATGGAGATAAATTATGAATTACCATGGCAACTCAATGACAGCAAAACTCGTCTTCCTGTAAATACACCCAACGAAACAACATTAGACGTAATGAGACGGGAAAGAAATACAACGCTCGCTAAAAATAAAAAGGTCATCTGCTCTCACGTCAGAAAACTTTAACTAGTTAACTGCTGGTTAATGCAACGTTAGCCAGCTGTCTTTAGCACTGAACTGGAAATATTGAAAAGTCATAACTCAACAATTTGAGCTGCAAGTCGTGTCTGTCTTCTACATTAAGTTATTTCATCGTGCGACAGTTTTGTGTGTCAAAAAAGCAATCAATTGAGCGAACAGCCTGACGTGAGCTAGCTTGATAGCTAACATACTACAGCAAACTTTACATAAATAAAAAAGGACTGGTGAGTTTTAGGCAGGAATATCGTCAGGGTTCTGGTTTTAAGCCTTGACCTTTCAGGTAAAACATATCTTTGCATTTAATTAAAAGGTTTCCAAAACAAATTGAAAGTGTCAGATACCTTCCGAGCACTCCTCCTGGTGCTTCTTCTTCGCTGGATAATCAACGCTGCACTCGGAGGTGTGACGAGGAGGTGCTGCCCCCTGAGGGGGTTTAGAGCAGTTGCAGCCAAGATGTTTTCTCATTCACAGGTGAAACTAAAATGAATCAGCTCTTGGAAAAACTGGATTATTTTTCCACTACTGATGATACGAAAATTAAATCATGAGAGATTCAAAAAGTTTACATTGAAACAAGATTATTGTAGTAACTGTCATTAGAGACTGTCACGCATTGATAAAATGCTATTATAATAGTCTTTTAGTTCAATCATATCAAATAATTGAATTGGTAGCACATGGTCTCCAGGTAAATTGTTGACAAATCCAGGATCATCTGCTTTAAAATAATTTGCAATAAGAAAAATGGGTTTCAAATGTGGACTGTGGTATTACAAAATATTGATAGGGTTGAACACAATTCCCTTTTGTTCTCTTTTTCTATCCTGAGTTAGTAAATGTTTTCCATATAATAATGAAATCACTGTGCAAAGATCCAGCATTTTATATATTTATGTACTATTTTTTTCTTTGTTTTGGTATGTATTTAGGTTGTTGGGCCTGTTGATAAAGGCTGTGATAGTGTGTGCATATGTGTTAGTATCAGAAGGTATTGGTCTGATTTTATTTGGTATTGTTTTGGTGTTGTGAAAAAGAACATTTTGTGTTGTATGTTTCATTATGAACACACATCAGAGATCAATGATGCCTAGGAACAGGACCTGGTATCAGTGGCACTTGTACACATCACTAAGTGACTGATTATATGAAATGAGATACTGCTTCAAGGAATACATAAATAAAAATGTTTATTTTTGGACATAATTTACATATTTTGCATATGAAACTGTATGGCACAATTATAAAACATTAACTATTTCAGTTTAGTCCTACTAATATAATCAAATTCAATTTCAGTAATAGATTTTCAAAACTGTGGATTGAAACTGAGTGAAAAAATATATTCAGTGTCTTATCTAAAACACATTCACCCCTTAATACAAGAAAGAAAAACAGTGTGATACAAATAATGTGGATTTGTGTGTGACACGATAACAGTTGGGACATACCATTTCAGTGTTTTACTGGGTATACATACTATTTTTGTAAGATATTTATATATAGAAGACAACAGCCTAAACAGTAGCCACATTCAGTAAAATTATAACATGTTGCTGTGTGAAATAGCACCTTTCCTCTTTTTCCCTGAATTCCAACGTTTTTATTTTATAAAAGTGTATACATTTTTTAATAATTGTCGCAGGGATTGTCGGCCCACCACCATAACAATAAAACACCGTGGGAACTTATTTAGATTCATAATCATCATGGGGCCACGGCACAAGGTGCAAGCATTTAAAATCTGACATATGATCACATCTGATATAATTCCATACAATACATTACAAGTGAATGATGATAATAATAATGATACTACGGGTGGAGTTACTTAATATCCATAAGGTCTGACCCTATTAATCGAATCGTTATCCGGGACAATATTTGTTTGAACGTTTATGTATTTACAGAGGCAGAACGATTTGGCTGGTTGTTTTAAACATCTATAAGTAGTTGATGAGAGTCATTTTTCAACCGAAGCACTGAATTAAATCGTCACTAGATGTCCCCAAACTAACTTTTTAGTTTAAAAAGGTAAATCTAATCGTAGCATCACATTTTGTCCAAACAGTCAAAATATGCAAATTCTATTTCTTTATTTATTGTGTGGGTTTTTGTACAGCAGGATACACTACCTGGGTTCCTGAGTTATTGCTCAGTTGTTGTTTTTTTTCGCTTTTTTTAACGCATTTTTTCCTCTTATCAAACAACTGAGCATCAATGATTGTAACTATTTGCAGAACGTGTTGCCGTACATTCTAAAGTATAGATGACTCAGTCAAACTGCAGTCCATAATTCTCGTTTGGAGGCAAACAAGCACAATTATTGATCTATAAAATAAAATAAATGAGTGTTAATTGTCCATCTATCGTCGGATTGGCAACATTTTTCAAGGCTGTGGCACCAATGAGATTGCAGCCTGACAGTAGAGCATTGGTAGTACATAACTGGTTATCTATAAATACATCCATCGGAAACTTCTCTCCATCAACAAACCTTGACTACAGTCACTATTTATCTGGCAGTAGAAAGAGACATAAAAGTGGCTTTTTTGAGTTAATTGCAGTGTGAATCTACGCTAACCTTACAGCAAGTAAAGAGCATTAACAGTGTAATTATGGCACATCTGACGGAGCAGCTCAGATTGCTTCGACTTGGAGCACAAAGTTCATACCTGATAACATGATCATCATATCCAGCTGATGACTGAAGTTGAACATTTCAGCCATACGTTATAACAAATAAATATCCCACACTCCAATATGAATGAATTATGTAAAAAACTAATCATATTAATTGAAATGAAATGCCCATATTTGAGAGGCACTTAACTCTGACAATTAATATAGCATCTCAATGAAAGTATCAGTAATGCACTGGTTTGTGGGGCAAGGGACAGATAATGTCAAGGTTTACCCAACATAGAACACAATATATGCGTAATTATTTATATATGTACTCCCAATTTGGATGTCTTCCTATTTTTTCACCACTATTATGGACACAGATGTGTAACCACAATGGCTCCTCATCATTCTAACATGCACATTTGCTCCTGTCAGAACTCTCTGAGAGGTCTGGGTTGGTGGCTCCATTAACTCGGACGGTCCCATCGGGGATCCAGGACTTGTCAACACATCGTTCCATCCTCTTCATGATGAGATCCAGCAGGACGTCCACTGCCTGGCTGACGTTCTGTCCGTTTGCAGCGCTCGTCTCAAAGTACGGGATTCTGCATGTGGGAACACATTAGTTATAAACACAGGACCACCGACCGCTGCTGCCAGTTACAACAGAAACCTGACCTTGGTTTCTGAAGTTCCCTCAAAAAAAGACCATAAACATTTGGTCTATTTCCCTCTTGAAGGCCTTTAAAACATTTAACACAGTATTGATTTCCACTACAATATCTGTTTTTTTAGTAAAGGCGTGTCCAGCAGGATATTTTACACGTATACACAAATATTTGCCTTTCCAGGAGGACCAATTTAGTGTGACATTCTCCTACACAGACTTGGACAAACAATACAGCCACTGCCTTCTTGACAAACACTTGAGGGAGAGGTTCATGTACAGATGGATCAAAACTGAGACATACCCATACTTCTCTGCCAGCTCACGGGCCTCATCTTCAGACACTGCTCTCTGATCTGTCAGGTCACATTTGTTGCCACACAAGATGACGTCTGGACTTTCACAGTATGCGTGAACCTGTAACTGACCTGAGAGGTGCATTCAGCAATTTAGTATGTTTTCAGTCCTGTTTAATCACATAATATATTGGGTTTAACAGCAGCTTAGATGAGCAAGACACAAAGAGTGTTTTAGTTACCATTCACTGAAAGTATTTCAGCATTCAAAAAGGGATTTAACTCAGGTGTCATTTTTGAAAGAACCATCAGTTTAATAACTAAACAAGTACATTTAGTGAGACACATTAGAGGACATACTCATCCAGTTCCTGACGTTGAGGAAGCTTTGTTCATTTGTGAGGTCAAACAGGAGGAGGAAACCCATGGCGTCTCTGAAGAATGCAGTCGTTAAACTCCGAAACCTGATACCATTCAGGAAGTAAAGCACATGAGACATACAATTAGTAGAGGAAGAGACATACTTGAAAACAACTGAAGACAAGACCAGGTTGAGAAAGTCTGAAGTACTTCATGTACCTCTCCTGTCCTGCAGTGTCCCACAGCTGCATGTGGATCTTCTGGGTTCGACCTGAAGTTCCATCTGGACCCGTTGATTTGTACATCTGAGTGAAACAGAGGGGAGAAGTGAAGTTAAACATGATATCGAAAACTACAAAACCAAAAAGATAAGACAGAAAAATCCAATCCCAATCTGGATGGGTTCTGTTGGGGGAACATGGCTTTTTGTTACTGCTGGCTCAAAGGAGGAAATTCCTAGTGTGGTTTAGTGCCAGTTGCACATTCTCCTTTACTTTAAAGACAGAAATCAAGAATGTAAAGGCATCCTAGGCAACATCCACCAGCTACACCTGTTAATTAATTATGTATGAATTACTTTTTTCTTTTAAATCAATTAATTATAATAATGAATGTTGTTGAGCTGTCTCTGAGGACGGCAATCGAAGGTAATACCACAAACTCAATACCAATGTGCATATTGTATTCTGTATTACATCTCTTTTATTCCTCCAAAAGTACATCAAATACAAACTCTTGCATCACAGACCTACATTTTCACTGATTTGAATTTACTCTAAAAGATTAGCAGCAATAATCTGTTGTTTCATTGTAAACTGGATGACGGCTGCTTACAGTAACTCAGTGTTATTGAGATTTCTCCCAACAGTCCAGGAAAAAACGTATACCTGCCAAGAAGTAAATTTAATTTCACAGCACATTTCTTCGTTCAGATGTTATCCACATCTGGTCTTTAATCTATTCAACACTGCATTAGTTTTCATTAGCCAGTTAAGGTGGATGCCTAAGTCTATTCAAGCTTGAAAGTAGCGTTAAGTCTTTACTCTTAGATTTTTTGTCTATGTGAGATTGTATATCCATAGTCAGTGTATTAAATGCAGTAGATGTCAGCTGACCCCGTCTATAGCAGACTGTCTGACAGACGGTCTGTTGTATGGTTTTTACATTTCACAGATTTTAACAATCAAAGACAGGCATCAACATTCTGGGTTGTTTGAGGACACACTGTAATTACTTATTGTCCTTTAATCATGACGTTTAATTGTGAGAATATACATTTTCAAATCAAATCATTTTCAAAAGTGATGGAAAAGCTTCTAATAAAAATTAATGATCAGCAAAATAAGTTTTAGTGTCCATTATAGTTTTAAAAAAAACAAAAAAAAAACTGTTTTATTCTTGGAGCTGGAGGTCAGCAGCATTAAAGCGTGAATATTAAGTAAATATGAACACTGCTCAGCTGTTTGCCAATGGTATGAAGTGTTTATTCTTAAGGAGGGTGCTGCCTGCCATTCACCAACATTAGTCATAACTCGGACTTCTGTTGCAACATTCATCAGTCGGCTTTTGTTACAACCCTGTTACTTAATAGTGAAGGAATGCATTTAAGCCCCTGATTAGGCAGCCGTAAATGCTTGTAGCACACACCAACACAAGGAAGTCTTACATCCGAATTGCAGAATGTGTGCTTTAACTGAATGGAGGAAATCCCCAACAGTTCTTAAGCCAACTTGAGTTACGCTTTACTCAAAACTGGTTGAACTTACCACTCTTTTTTCTCTGAAGTCTATTCCGACTGTAGTGATGAACTTGGAGTTGAACTTGCCATCTGTGTATTGGTAGAGGAAGCTGGTTTTTCCCACGCCAGAATCACCAAGGGCTAGGAATTTGATGAGGTAATCATATTCCCCATCAGACATAGTGAGTGCTTAATTTCTGAAACAGACAAACAAGTCACTTAATCTACAATCATACTGTTTGGCAAAGAAATGAAATTCAAAATGAACTGGTATTTGTTTTTTCTATTGCCCAAATGTAAAGCATTGACTGGATCATGTCGATGGTGACACGCAAAACGCACACTGACAGCCGTCTGCATCTCATACAAACACCAGAGAACGATTTACTTGCAAGAAGCTCTGGATATTTAAAGGGATAATCCTGACCATCAAAAAGTAAAACCAACAACTATTTTTTCCTTAAAAAAACAAGTGTTTCCTGCGTAGCCAAAGCCCTAATATAACTTTTCCTCTGTGCCATTGTGTCCAAAAGCTACAAAAAAACCCCATCAATGAGTCACACAGCACCTATGCACTGCTCCTGCTCTACATTCTGGCACACCAAATGTGTATTCATCTGCCACCGCTGAAAATAGTCCCAGAAAAAAGCACTATTTACTCCTGTTTGAGTAACATTTGATAAAAACTGCAGTAGCCAGCTTTTTAGGGAAATGACAGAGCCTTTTTTAAAAGTGGAAAGTGTACATTTGTTGCCAGTTTTTAAAGGTTTCAGACAGTTGGAGACTTCGATGTGTTCTTGAAATTTTTTAAACTAATCTAGGTCACTCTATGTGGACAGCAACTAACGGTTACAACTTAATACCATATTACAAATTACAAAACATATGCAATACGAGAATTACCAAAAGATTTCTAATTATCAATGAAACAGTCTCTGCCTGTATGACATCAAATTTGGCTTGTCATGTGATAACATTTTGTTTCAATTATTTTTTCCAAATTGAATTCACACAAATGTTTCCAACTGGGAACTAATTTTTCAGATTAATACCATATGAATTCACTTAAAGATTAAACTAATGACTGCCTCATTCACCACTCTCTGTATAACAGAGACTAACGGGCAACAAAACCAACAGGAGAGGGAGAGAGATGTCAACCAAGTCCAGTTTGTACAGTACATACCCACACAGACAGGAGGTCAAATCAGGCAACACAGTTGAAAACATTGTGTTGGTGAACAATGGGTGTGTAAGATCTGTCTCTCAAGTTCCTAAAGATCATTTAGGAAAAATATCTTACACAACAGGAGTTTGGTATTGGAGTGTAGACTCATCCTTCCAGTCCAACTGGATGATTTAACAGTTAGTAATAAACATTTAATTGCGGTGGCCATCATCTTCACATGAATCTATCCTCACTCTGATGCAGGTCAACTGAGAACAACCATAAAAACAAAAGCTAAAACACATCTGTCTTTGCCATTAGATTTACGTAAGGACATCATGTCCTACAACAGATGCCAACCTTCATGACTTATTGAAGATCTCACCACTATGGTAGATAAAGCGATCCATTACACTGGTACCTTAAGTCAACAAATACAGCACAGGGAGAGCTCACAATTAATGTGTAAATCAGTTATTTATCTATAATCTGAAGGACCAGTGAAAATGCGCCAATGACAGCATGTAGGTCAAACTTGCCAGCTTAATTTGGCATAACATCTTTCACTTTCCACATTTTCCCACACATTTAATAAGTAACGAAAGAAACAGGCTCCGGTCCACCTCCATACTGTGTAGTTTAACCCAAAGGCAGCAATACATTTTATCTTCACTATTGGCCCGCAGACACACATTTGTACAGTACATGGCATTGTGGGTGAATGTGTGTAACAAAAGAGCGGTTTCGTCATGCTGACACAGTGACAGGAAGCATTATAAATTCCTGTCTTTCTACAGCCACAAACACCAAAACAGACCACACTCAAGTTTCTATCTACTCACTGTCACTTTGAAAAGTAGTAGTTGTAGTTTTTCTCAATACATTAGTAGCTTGTTGAATATTATTAAATAAGCAAGTGTGAAGGCACGTACTGTATGACACTTACACAATGAAAATGAGAAGCACACAACATTTTCACTTGACATGGTCGACCAATTCAAGTCAAAACATTTAAAACTAAGCACAGATGGATCATATGACCCATGCGTAGAAAAGTATTCAGACAAGTCTTACATTCCTCTTCTGTAACCCCCAGTGAGCCTTTCATCTGCAGCCATAAGCAGCTTAAGGTCTTGTGCAAAATCAGGATCCATGATAAATGCACAGTGATGGAAACGGTTTGTTTCAAGCACTGATGTGGCCATAAACGGTGAGCAAAGACCACCGAGCCCCCGAACTATCATGTCCACATTCTTGCTCGGGGGCCTATTTTGACGCAGGTGGGTTAAAAGTTATAAATAAGGTCTTATTTAGAATTTTCAAAAGCCATAGGCCTTTCCATCAGGGCTGATGAGATAAGCTCAGGTTGGATCACTTGCCATCAACCATTAAATAACTTACACAAACTTTAGTGAAATTATTATGCATTCCAATTCCTTCAGTTTTATTACTCTTTACTGCTCGTTCTTGAACATATGTTTTAGACTTTTATCAATCTCTTTCTGTTTTCAAAAAAGCTATCTCACTGTTATTAATAAAAGAAATAAGATGATGCCATTAGTGAGCTGCATATTCACTATAAATAGACTCTTTAAGCACCAAAGTCATCATAGAAACTGTAAAAAACAGAATGACTGCTTGCCTGTCAGCTTGTTTTATTTTGGTCAGTGAAGATTGTTTTATCAGATCTAAACATCCACACCTTTATATTCAAATATGAGCAGGACTAATTAGCTTAAAACACATACCTTCATGCCACATTTCAACTATCTTTTATTCAAAAGGCCCTCTACTGATACATATACACCCAGTTGGCAATGTATTAGTCACACCTAGCTAAAATGTATGCAGTCTTTAACAACAGGCCAGCAGCTAAAGTTCAGTTGTTGAAAGTGTTGCTGAAAGAGTTGTGTCACCTTTCTGGTAATTTGGGAGGATTTATTGCATTATTCTGAGCCATGTTTCTAAACTTTTGTTCAACCTCACACAGACTTAGCAATGCCTATAAACATGAATTAACACCTCCTGTTCTGTATATTGCATTAGTTTTGGTTAGGTGTACCAGAGAACGTGGCAACCACGCGTCCCTGGTCGACCTTATTCACAGCAGGCATTTTGTCATAGCAGGAAAAGCTCAGACGAAATTAATACGATTAATTGTGGCTGCAGCACATTTAGATGAGGGTCCTGTTATTGTGCATGTTGGCTCACATTAATGGCAACTGGGATGACTACTGAGACTGAACTGAGACACCGTTAATGTTATTAGCTACAAGCGAACTTTTCCTGCGACAAAAACAAAACAAGGGATACTAAAGCAGTGATGTACAGTTGTGGTCAAAAGTTTACATACACTTGTAAAGAAAATGTATATCATGGCAGTCTTCACTTCCACTGATTTTTTTATCCCTTGGCCATTTTCACCTCAATTAGATGATTCTGATAGCCATCCACAAGCTCCTGGCAGAATTTTTAACCACTCCTCTTGACAGAATTGGTGAAGTTCAACTAAATTTGTTGGCTTCCTGCCACAAATTTGTTTCTTCAGCACAGTCCACATGTTCCTGATGGTTAGGACTTGGGAAGACCATTCCAAAACCTCAACTCTAGCCTGATTTAGCCGTTCCTTCACCACTTTCGATGTGTGTCTGGGATCATTGCCCCGTTGGAATACCCAACTGCACCCGAGACCCAATCTTCTGACTGATGATTTTAGGTTTTCCTGAAGACTTTGGAGATAATCCTTCTTCATTATTCCATGTACTTTCTTTAGAGCACCAGATCTACTGGCAACATATTGCTGCTCATTGTGGCCAAACAACTCATTTTTTGTTTCATCTGAAAACAGAGTTTTCCTCCAGAGGGTTTTTTCTTTGTCCATGTGATCAGCAGCAAACTTCAGTCAAGCTTTAAGGTGCTGCATCTGGAGCGAGGGCTTCTTTCTGTGGACACTGTCACCTGTCTGCCAGCAGCTTCTCATTCATTGCAGACTTGCTTTTTGGTGGTTTCTGGTTGACTCTTGAGCATCCTGACCAATGTTCTCTCAGCAGTAGGTGATAGTTTGCATTTTCTTGTGCATGCACGTTATACTTCCAAACAATGGTTTGTACAGTTGATCTTGGGCCCTGTAAATGCTTTGAAACTTTACTAGGTTGTTCAAATCAATAATTGGCTCTTTCAGATCAATGCTGGGCGCTTCAGACGATCACACTGTACTGTTTGTGGCTGAGTCTAATAGGTGTATCAAACAAGCCCTATTAAAATGGGCCCAGAAAAGTCACTAGCCATTATCAATCATAATCACTCAGAAGAAGTTCAGAGGCCACGCTACAAAGAAATTTTGATTCACACAACTTTCTATAACCACCAAAATTGATGGCTCAAGTTACTGTATGTATATTTTTGAGCCAGCAGATTCGGTCACATTTTCAGAAGACCCATAATCAATTCAGATTTGAAGCAAACTTCATGAATGTTTTAAGTATTATGGGTTCCACTCATTCCATCACAGAAAAATTTGAGCTGTAGAAATCATTGGAAGTGAAGACTGCCATGATAAACATTTTCTTTACAAGTGTATGTACATTTTTTACCACAACTTCTAACTTAGTCAACAGATTAAACACTTTTCTACCAGAGTTACTGACATTATTATTGAAAACTCTGCCAGTAAAACTTGAGTCAGTTTAAGACATATGTTTTGAGTGAAAACAGGTCACAGAAGTGACACAGTCAAACAAAACCACACTGCTGGAGATGCAGATTGTGTCAGCAAGTTTTTGCAGACTATTATCAGGCTAATCTATTCAGACAACTTCTTACTGAGCCCCAATCGAAATACAAAAATAGCATAATCTCATGTTTGCAAGCGAGTGTAATAGTGAAATTAAAGCAAACATTCATGCATAATATATTTGCAAATTATATGACATTTCAAGGCTATTGCCAAGTCATATTTCTCAAACCTATCTCAGCTGTAAAAAGGAAGCGAGCTCTAATGGCAGGGTATGATCTTCCGTTGTGTTAGATATGAAAACACAGAGTGAGGTAAATAAAAGAAAAAACAACACGCCTTATCCTTAAGACTGCCTTAAATCAACCTGTCTGAAACAACAAACTCTCGACCTGGCCTCCTGTACTGGATGTAGAACTGTACTGGAGCGCTCCAAATGAAACATAATGATGCTGGTTTCACATTAAAGGAGGTGGAAATGAGCTGGCATTAAGAAAGCATTCAAAGTTGGCAAGAAGACACCTCTGAGACTTCTTAACTGTGAATCACTGTCCAGGGTTGAGTGGTCTCCCAAATATATCAACTTTCTTTAATTACCTTTTATGCCTTAGAAATTGCGCAAACTAATTTGGTTTTGAAAGAAATAACATTAGTCTCGTGTTTCCCACAACCTTTTAACAGACAACAAATGAGGCCCTGTTGTACTACAAGACTGAGGTGTCACATAATACAGTCATTCCTTAAGTGGAACGGGCCTCACAAGCAGCAGTTAAAGCGCAATTTAAAACTAACTGTGACGCCGATCTTAACACAATTTATTGGTGTCATTAACGTCAATGAAAACTCCTGTCTGGTAACACCTATGTCTATACTGTAAGTGGTGATTATCCTGGCACGTTTTGACAAGATGCTGTAGAGGAGGTTTGTTTGTTTTTCTTAACTGATAGAGATGCACTGTGTACTGAGTATATAAGCTTTAAAAACACAAATTAGAAACAGACATGTAATAGTATGACTTTTTTTCCTTTTATAATACAATTCTGATATGTAAACACAGTCTATTCGCTGTCACATGGTGACAATCTAACACCATTTAACCCAGTAGATCTTTAGTTGATGTGGATCGCTCACATCTGACCAGTACAAGATCCACTTATAAAGATTAGTATCGTTGCTGATAACCAATCCATGTATCAGATCAGAGCATTCAAGTCGGTATTACCAACTAGTCAAAGCAGTCGCCTGCCCCTGGGACCCCAGAAACCTCCAGGGTAAATTTTTTCTCTGGTAATTTGATTAATTGTTCATTTGTAGTTACATAGTGTATTTTACTGAAACAACTGTAATTAGCCTAAAATTACCACAAACTAATAACTAATACCCATACCATGTGCAGAAAGAGGGGAAAATAGGTCAATAGGTCTCAACAGTGTGTTTTTGCTCTTGGTTAATTCAAAATGTCTGAAAACATGTGCAAGCATTTTGTACAGGGTCACATGATCACACCACAATTTTGACAGCTCTTAAGAGGGTTGAAGGTGCTACTTAGGTTGATAAAATCTTTTAAATTGTTGTATTAGAAATTCTGTTCATGATTTTGTGGCATATTTTAGTCATCTACCTTGTGTTGCTCGTCTGTAGCTTGTTGTTATTCCTGCATATTTTGCTGGCACTCTCTTAAAAGTGATGTTTAATCTCCACAAGTCTTTCCTATTTAGATAAGGTTTAAATAAAGCAGAAGTGGACTAACTCTGCTCGTGTTTGCCAGGCAAGTGCTACCACCCATGCAGACCAGCAAACAAAAAGCGGCTTTAATCATTTGTCAGGGAGAAGTGGAAGACCCACCCTGGGCAGCTGTCCAACACAGAGGCCGGCAGCTCCTTGGGAAAATCCGGATATGCGCATACCATAAACCTGAAAGGGCGCAGCAGCAGAAATGACACACTACATGATGGTGTAACTCAGAATAAAATCACCATGCATCCTTAAAACTCCTGGCTACCAAAGCTAAATACCTTGTGAGGATTTATCTACAGCAGCAGTACTCGTTGTGAGGACATAAAACTCAATCCTCATTCTGCTGGGACACAAACAAACACTCAAATCTCAAACTGTAACAAATAGAAGATATCAATGACCCTCAGCTGGTCCTCATGTGGCTGGCACTGTCACTGATGGTCAGGAGGCCTCTTAGGCAAGAAATAATCACTTTTCACTTGATATGGATTCTGGCAAGAAGGACGATGTGGATGCCAACTTCCCAGCTTCCTCTGTCAGACATATTGCAGCCAGCTTATGGGTCCAAACATGCCTAAACTCTGTTGTACGTGTGAATAACTTGAACTCTGCTTGGAGAGACCCGTTGTTTTTTTTACTTGCATTAACAGCGATGTTAGTTTATACGAGTTTTGAACAAGTGTGGAAAAAGCTAACAAGTCTGAGAAGGAGGCAGGTGTAAAAAAAAGTAACGACAACGAGGGTGAATTTGACAAGCAGATTATTGGGCAGTAAATCTGCTACCAACGCAGATAAATGAGTGAATTTAACGTTAAAGGAAACTTTTAGAAACTCTCGCTAACTCCTGACAGATGCTACAGACGGGTTTGTTCGCCTGACATTTCCTGGAAACACATTGTAAGTAACGTTACTCACCAGCCCCGGGGCGTTGCTGCCGTGTCGTGGTGTTTAAAAAAAGTAGTTAGTTAAAAGTGACCGCTGAAGACTCTTCCGCAAGGTGAGTAAATGAAGACTTTACTTTCTCCGTCGCCCCTGAGCCATTAGCTGCTGACATGAGAGCCGCTTCATTAACACTGACCCGCAGCTCTGCTCTCCGTGGTGAGCCGTGCTGCTGAGAAACAGCTCCTCCCCACGGAGCTAACGGCCGTTACATCCTCACAGCTAGCTTAACTGAGGGGAAACACCGGCCGTTACAACACCATGACGACTAGAGGCCGATCGAGTTACTGTACTCGAGTATTTCTACTTCAGGCTACGTTACACAAATACTCCAATACACTTAATAGGGGCATATTGTAGTCTTTATTTCACCTCATTTATAAGACAACTTGTTAACTAAGTAGGCTAAATTCCAGTGGTGGAAAGTAATCAAATACATTTACTCAAGTACAGTAGCCTACTTAAATAGACTTCTGAGGTAATTGTACTTTTATTGAGTATTTATATTTAAGAGGGAAATATTGTGCTTTTTACTTAAAGGTGCAATATGTAAGAATGTTGGATGAAAACAATCAAAACTTTATCAGCAGAATATGTTGGAATAGAGTGGTGTAGTAATGAGTCTCAACCCCAGACACCAGTTAGCATTTTTGAACTTCCGGTTCCCATGTCCCAAAGTGAATGAGTTTTTTCAATGGGTTTTCAGTTAATTACCTGAAATAAGGTCTGTGGTTACCACAAGCTTAAGATATTTAGTTTTGTTCTACAACATAAAATACAGCATTAAATGTCCAAAAACGGAGTTATGAAGAGCTTAGCCCTCTTAAAAATGGCGGCAAGTGGCCAAATGAGACTACAGAAATTGTCATGGACATCAAATGTTGTTTTGAGTACAAATTCAACAGGTGGCCAATTCTTATATATCCCACCACTGATTGTGCCTATTTAATATCTTTTTGTCACAGTTAGCTTCTTTGCAGATTCAGATTAATAGGCTACAATCACATCAACAAATAAATTATGATGTATTATTATTAATGATAAAACTTCATTGATCCCTGAAGGTATCAAGCTGTATATAAAGTATAAAGCAGCCTATATCCATAGTGCCAGTATCAGTACTATGGTGGTTCAGTACCATTCAATACCGATATCAGTAGGCTATACAAAGTCAGTATTGAACAATACCCAACCGTTGAAATTAACATATTAATTTACATTAAATTGAAACAAACATAAGACAGTGTCCTGTCTCAAGCTTGACACATAAAATCTTCCCATAGAAAAGCTCAGTTTTTTTAATAATCACGCCCCAAGAACTAAAATGAAGAAAGAAATTAAGGATAATTTAAGTACAACCTTTAAATTATCATATAATTCACACCATCATGAAATGGTCTTCTACAATCTCACCTAAACCTGGTTTTGGCACTCATACAAAGATGGCAGCGTATAATGAACATCACAGTCTCTAGAGGCCACTTGAAGAGGTTAACAGCACTTTAAGTTGTGTTTGATGACATATTAAGCCTCAGAGCTGTACCAATTATACTTTTTTGATTCACAAAGACAGTATGTAACATTTATTTATTCATTCAGTATATACATTTAACATAAAGCATTCAGAGAAGGTCTTAGGCAAACGACTTCCTTCTGTAAGCTTTGGAAATAAAAAATAAATGTATAATGGCATGTCATGGCAAACTTTGACACGTCTTTTTGAAACAGTTGATAATTCAGGAGGTCAAATTATTAAATATTTTATTTTTGCACATCAACAATCCCCCAAATAGCATAACTTTATCCATGCTGGTCTTGACTTTAGTTCAGCCTCCACCTCTGACAGTCCAGCAGCCTTTGATGTCGTTCTTCTGGCTTCTGTCTGTGAAGTATTTCCTGAGTGATGAGTTATTGTGACGAACTGTCTGTTTCACTCTGTTTCTTTGGCACATCCTGGTTTTGCTGTTCTGAACTCTTCAGCGCCGGGTCAAAGTAAGGTCTGTAGATATAAATACCACCACCGAAACCCAGCAGTGTGACAAAGGCAATCTGCGAGAAGGGTATTCTTCTTCTAAACATGACTTCTTTTAAAATAAGAATCCCAATGTTAAGACACGAGATGATCCTGAAAGAAGAGTAAATTGGTGTTATGTAGGGAACTTAATCTAGACACTGAATTATAATCAAATAATCTTTTTAAAATCATTTTGCATCTCCTGTGCTCTGTTGAATGTTACATGTTCTTGCAAAATTTTAGGCATAACTTGCGGCACGGATGGTTTCAAGCTAACTGCTGATTTGCTTGCTGTGCTGGACCAAATGCTACTGTTTAAGCAGCATATCCAGAGCCACCACATAGTACTTCTGCATAAACTAAACAAAATAAAAAATCTAAATCCCTGACCAGCCACAGGATTCCCCCTCATGTCCTTACACCCTCATATGAAATTCTTAAGTCAGAGGGTATCTTCAACCCAAAAGTCTGGTGTCTGTTTACCGTGTCCATTCAGGAGTGAACCTGTAGCCCTGCACACAGCTCAACACACTTAGACATAGCTTTATTACATCTATACTGAAACTAAAACACCTTCCAATACTCTCCTTAACAAGAGGAGTGCCAGAATGTGAAGTAGATTCTCATGTGTTTCACCCTCAGAGAAACTTGGGCTTGTTTTTTAAATTGTTAAAATTAATAAAAATATCCCAATTAACACATTCCCAGACTCATATCACTCAAAATCCAAGGATAACTGGATTTGAACAATGGTCTTTACCTCATGCGTTCTCATATGTATATACTCCTGCATGTATCAAGCTGTATAAGAGTGTATTTTTATGATGCATATGGAACAAGGCAAATTAGATGGGATTAGTGATTACACACTGGCTGATGGCTGCATTACCTGAAAAAACTATCTGCTAGTAGAGCGATCAAGTCATCTATCAAACACTGATGTTCTGCACTAGGAAAGATACTTTAATCAAGTGATCAGTCCCTATGAACTCAACAGAATCCCTACACTTCCAAAATGTTCCGTTTTTATGGTCATATAAACCATTTTGCCATGAGAACAAAGCCATTTACCCTGACTTTTAAACTATTTTCACTGAGAATTATTTACATTTGTATGAGTCTTATTTTGAAACATCCAGACCGGATATACACAGAGCGTCTGCTAGCTTAACAGTTTCCTTAACCTTAAGCTGAATAATAAAGGCACTTATGCTGGTTTGGAGAACATTCTCAACAACATTTATAACTTACCGACGAGCGGTTTATTCGAAGCGTCTGCAGTCACCAAACGGAGACAGGCAGGACAGCATGGAGGTTAAAAGACAAGACACAACTTCAAGGACTCAGAGGAGACTTGTGTTCAGCAGGCATGCGTTCTTCTTCTACTGTGTGAATTCTGGTAGAACCGTGAGAGCTACAGTTCGCCACCTAGCGGACAGTGCAGCGACCTCCTCCCTGCTCTGTAGAGTGATACTGCAAAGATTTACCTGGGCGACATTAGAGAAAACTTGAGTTTACATCATTTAAACAAGAGTGGAGGAAGTATTCAGATTTTTACTTGAGACACAGCAGTAATAATAAAAATAATTTTTAAAAAAAACTGCATTCAAAATGGCACTAATATAATTTAAGTAAAATCATAATCAGATAATAGTAAGAAATACTGTCACAACTGCCAAAAGCTCAAGAGCTGACATATTGAGTGTTTGTTTCGTCAAAACAATACTATAAAATACAAATGTATTCATGATAAATGAAACCAATTAAAATAATTATAAACAGCAAATATTCATCTTCCTTTGTTAAACTGGAGCCTTGAAATGATTTTGCGTGAAAAAAAATGACAATTTTAAAATTGTTTTGATTTTCTGCTATAAACTTAGTGAAATTGGCTACAATATTACAATTATTACTACAACTAATACATGATTTATTTCCGCTTTCTCATTAATAGTAGTGATTAAGCGGTGCCTTTTTGTAACTGTAATGTTGACTGAGCAATGTTGTCCTTTGTAACATTTCCCTAAATGTTTTACTGTGCAAACTATTTAAATATATTGTCTGCAGTTAGGAGAAAGGTGACTCAAATGTTTCTGAGGCTCATCAAAACCAACATGTCGGTATTGTAGAGCTTTTACTTTGAAGGCGGGAAACAACGTTCCCCCGGAAGTTAGTATGAATGCGGAAGCGCAGCTGATGAGCACCGCTCGCTCTGTGCTCACTGGAAATAATAGTTCATGCTCGTTCAGTTGAAGTTGTAACAGTTTAATACTGCTGGTGAAATAAATTGTGCAGGATGTTAACTCGTAGCACCTGATCAAACAGGTTAAGTTAATATCGTATGTTTAAAGTGAAGTGTGTCTGATCTCCACT
Source organism: Pagrus pagrus (assembly GCF_965226575.1). Classification (NCBI taxonomy): domain Eukaryota; kingdom Metazoa; phylum Chordata; class Actinopteri; order Spariformes; family Sparidae; genus Pagrus; species Pagrus pagrus. The sequence goes on along the minus strand of NC_140185.1, from coordinate 24,756,468 downwards.
TGAGGAGTTGATTCAGCCTCTGAATCTGACTGATCACACCTGACCTACATCCTGACAGGTGTATTATGTCGGCAGCAGACTGTGGAGACAAGAAAGACAAAATGTCCTGATGGAGAACATCCGACCACGTCTGAAATTTGGGAATAAAGTGGAAGAAGTGAAACTGAGGAAACGAAAATCTCAACTGTACTCAAAGAAAGATGAATCTCTTCTCAAAGACGGTGGGACCCACACGTGATAGTTTCATGTCAGGACAAAACATGTATGCTGTGATGAAAAGAAATAACACTACTAATATGAAGGGATTGTTTGACTCCACAGGTGTGCTGAGAGCCAGAGTTGTAGTGTTTTGTGTGGCGTTCAGGCTGATCAACTGCTTCCTGGTTCAGACCAGCTTCGTCCCTGATGAGTACTGGCAGTCTCTGGAGGTTTCCCATCGGATGGTCTTCAAATATCCTTTGTGACATGATCATCTGCTGCTGTGTGACTGGACTGCTGTGGATTATCATTATTATTAGCACTAGACAACAGTGTCATAAGGAAGATCCACATAGTATGTTAATGTGTTTTTCTCCATCAGTTAGAGGATCTTATTCTGTAACTTTTCACATTCAGTGTCTCTCAATAATTTTTATTTTACCAGGTGAGTCCCACTGAGTTTGGGCACATCTTCTGCAAAGGAGTCCAGGATAAAATGACAGTATATAGAGCTGCATATAAGACAATACAAAATCCGGCAACTGGTAATAAACAAAACTTAAAATCAGAATCAGAAATATTTCATTGAGCCCTGAGGGGAAATTGTTTTTCCTTCAGCGAGGAGTTTGTCGTAGCAACATTGTGTGTTAGACACAATGTTGTGATTTTGCTGTTTTGTCCAACTAGAACTCAGCTTTGGGTTTGGGGCCACCTATTTTCAAAACTGGGCTTTTGTTTCTTACAATGCAACAAAACAACAAGCAAGTGTTGACATTTGTTTAGCTGAAACCTGTAGCTTGTTATTATTTTCGTCGTTCTTCTATTATTTTGTGCTGTTACAGCCTTAACAGTGTGACTTATGGGTACATGACCTGGGAATGGAAGGAAGGAATAAGAGGATTCTTCTATCCACTCATGTTTGCATCCATATACAAAATATTACACTTCATAAACTACGACTCTGTCTATCTCCTGGTAAGTTCTCATATCTTCTACCCAGACAACTTTACATCAGAAAGTCACTTTGTCTTTCTAATCCTGCTTTGGTTGGTTGTGCAGATTTGGCTGCCGCGAGTGTTTCAAGCACTCCTGGCTGCGTTTGCAGATGTAAAATTCTTCTTCCTCATCCGAACGCTGGAGAGTCGTGACGTTGCAACATGGACGGTGAGGAGGAGATTTGTGTGAGGAATAAAAAGGCAGAAGTGCCGGATGTAAGCCGTCATCTAATGCCTCGCTGTTTCTTCTTCTTCTGGTCTGTAGTTCTTCTGCCATCTGTGCTCTTGGTTCTCGTGGTTCTGCTGCACCAGGACTCTGACCAACAGCATGGAGACCACCATCACCTGCCTGGCTCTTTTTTATTTCCCCCTCCCGGGGTCCAAAACACACAGCAGGTCTTGACTCATCTCATATTTTCACTCTTCTTATTGTTAATTAATCTCATCTGTAAAAATAGATTATTTACAGATACCTTGTTGATGTTTTTCCAGCAAAAAATATTTGTCCCTGGTGGCCTTGGCAATCATTGTGCGGCCGACAGCCCTGATCGTCTGGTTCCCTTTGCTGATGTATCATTTCTGGCAGGAAGAAAACAAACTGAGGCTCATCACTCATAAATGCATTCCTATAGGGTTTGTACCTTTTTAATGTCACTTAAAATAATCTGTATTTCATCCTCATGTTTTTGTTTAATAATCCTTTTTTTTCCTCCTTTCCAGAGCTGTGGCTGTTGTGATTTCAACACTGATCGACTGTATATTCTATGACAAGGTGAAACATTAAATCCATGTGTTTTTAAATCACACTAACTTCTGCTCATAGAGTCAAAAATAACAGTTTTTCTCTGTGTGTTTCAGTGGACCATGGTCCAGTTCAACTTCCTCAAGTTTAACATCGTCTACAGTGTGGCTGATTTCTACGGCTCTCATCCCTGGCACTGGTACTTCACTCAGGGCTTCGCCGTTGTGATCGGCCCTCATCTTCCTCTCTTCCTTCACGGCTGCACCATCGCCTTCAAAAGATACAAGATTCTGTTGGCAGCAGTCGTCTGGACGCTCGTGGTTTACAGGTAAAACGTTTGCGCTCACATTCACAGGCTTTAGTTATCAAACTGAGAAGGTAGCTTCGAGAAAGATAGCTTTTCATTCTTTCTAAAATAAAACCTCACATTTTATTTGTGATATTTTGGCATTTAAAGTAAGTATATATTTATTTTAAGTTGATTATCCTTGTGTGAATGTTTAATATCTCGAGTGTCATACATTGTTTGCAGGTTTCTTTCATCATCTATGAAATATGACTTAATATCTTCGGGTTGGGACGTCAATTGAGGACATCAGCTTTTGGAAACACTGCTCCACATTTTTCACCATTTTCTGACATTTTATTGACTAAATAACTAATCAATTAATCAAGAAAATGATTCACAGATTAATCGAGACTGGAAAACATCATTGGTTGCAGCCCTGAGTGCATGTGTTTTTAATGTTATCTTGTACTGGAAGTTGCCCTTTGAAGTTCTCTTGTAAACAAAGTTTTGTTTATGTTAAGTGTTAGTCACCAACACAAACATGCTGAATTCATTTCCTTCCTCAGTCGACATTTGCAAAGCTGATGTTTTTGATCATTTTGAGTCCTGTATTGTTTATATTCACATTCACTTGCTAGCAGTTTTCTTTTTTACTCCCCTTACTGGTGCAGTTCTATGTTTTTTGGCGTGTTGCTGCCACATGTAATCAGTGGAATATTTTTTTGAAACAGTTTGCAGGACTGCAAAAGATACAAAATAGGGACCCGCTCAGGGAAATGTTTTTCCACCGCGATGCCAGTGGTCAAATGCTCCTCAGAGCTTCACTTCAGGCAGTTTGATTGTGATGAGTTCTGCTCTGTTGTAACATGTTTGAATCCTTTTTATTCAGTTTGCTTCCTCACAAGGAGTTCAGGTTCATCTATCCGGTGCTGCCGTTCTGTATGATCTTCAGTGGTAAGTTCTCAGTATCACATCAAAAACATCTACGAACGGACAGATATGTGTTTTTTAACACTTCTTCCTCTGCAGGCATATCCCTGGCTAACTTGAAAGCGTGGCGACGAGCTGCTGCCTTCTTCTTGTTAGTGAGTAACCTGACTGCAGCGCTGTACACCGGTCTGATCCACCAGAGAGGCACTCTTGACGTCATGACTCGTCTCCAGACACTTTGTGAAGTCAGCAACATCTCCAGCCCTCCGCAGACAGACGTCCTCTTCCTCATGCCCTGCCACTCAACGCCTTTTTACAGGTGCATTACAGCCGTTCACACCTGGAGGACAGTCTGCAGTCTAAAGACTAAATTTTGAGTAACTGTAGTAGTCCTATAATCAAAAGTATTTCATGGTGACTCTTTTTTACAAGAGTATATGTAAGTCCATGGTGACTAAAATATGTTTGAAATCTGAGCCCTGAATTTTCCTGAATAAGATCTTGAAAACGTGACTAAAGCTAAAAGTTTCCAAAGCTTAAAACTGAGACAGAATAAATGGTCATCAGTTTCATGCTCAACCTTGGAAACAGCAGGAAAAAAAATCTCACCTTGAGGTCCATTTAGTGGATGTTGTGGAGTTTTCAACCATATCATGTGTTCAATGGTAACTGTGCAAACATGACCCGCTGATGAGGACAGGAGAAAGCTCGATCTCAACTATTACAGGGACCTTGAGGTGACTTTAATAACTTGATACAGGCCAAGTGAAACATCAAACTTTACAAAAAAACACTTTGGAAAGTAAAAATTCCCTACCTTGTGTTGAACACGACCTGACTGACGGTTCTCTCTCTGCAGCCACGTCCACTGTCCGATGAAGATGAGGTTTCTTGAGTGTCCTCCAGACCTCGGAGAGGAGGGTTACGTCGATGAAGCGGACAGATTCTACGACGACCCTCTTCACTGGCTCAGGACATCATTTCCGTACAAATCTTCTCTACCGACACATCTGGTTTTGTTCGATGTTTTGGAGAAGGTAAGACATCCACAAGCGATAATTCTCCATGTGTTTTAAAACGTTTTGTCTAAAATTTGATGTGTTTTTGTTGTTGCAGGAAATCTCTGTGTTTTTGCAAGCGAATAACTTTGTGAGGACAGCAGAGATGTTTCATACTCATTTTCCTGAGGGAAAAGTTGGAGGAAGCATCTTTATTTATGAAAGGCACTGACAAACACTGGAACAATGGCAATTTTCTTTCCTCAATAACAATGTCACATGATATAGATTTGCTACTGAAATTAAACTCTTTTTTTTTTAACATCACTGTGTCAAATGTGTGTTGTTTTGTTATTATTCACAACTAAATTTGGTGTGACATTATTTTTCCAGTCTTTTTTCCCCAACACATGGACATAAACAAGTAAAACTGCCAGGTCCAGTTAAAACAAGCTCGAGGTGGAATGTTAGAAAACTGCATATTAACTCTGAAAGCATAACAACAACCTTGTCACAACCCTGTCTCTGTAGCAGCAAATTAAAACAACTACATGACTAGACACAAACATCCAAAATGTGGCATATCTTTGTTTTTTTATAGTTCGGTTCCAAATTACCATTTTCTGCTCATTATTTTAAAGTCTCTTTTTAAACATATGTAGTACCGATCGCGTTTCAGCAGAAAGTCTTCATCAGATCAATAATTTAAAGGCCAAAATAAGAATGAAACTAAGAAGAGCAAATGATGTCAGATATGCCACATCTTCCACTCCGAACCTAGTAATTACTTCACTGAACACAAACGGATCAACTTCAGTCAGTAGCATTGAAAAGTTAACATTGTGCAAACGTACAAAAAAAAAAAAGGAGATTTAGCATCTACATACAATCCAAAATAGAATTTGCAACTAGAATATTAAACCGGTTGAGATTTATCAGTATTTCGGATCAAACGGCATTGGACCCAGTTCTATTTTCACATCAGCAATGTGTCGGTCTGCGTTTCTTCCTGATCGGCTCCATTTGCGTTCACTGTGTGGTCGAGGTCGGGCTCTCTGCTGCTTTCGCTGATGATGTTTTGCCCTCGTGTCCTTGGAGTCTGCGTCGGGTCTCTCAAACGGCCCGCTGTGGGATTCAAACACAAAACATAAATGGCATGACTTAGTATTATTGTGTTGAACTCATGAGTATGTACAAGCTGTTGGATGATAATGGAAAAACATCTGAGGTTCTGACTGCAAAACAACTAAAAATAAGTCCTAACTTGAAGACTTCGGTCAAAGATGTCATTCACAAAATATTTTAGCTGTAAAAATAGCTTCAGTATGAGAGAAGGCGGCCCAGAAGAGTCCTCAAGTCAGCAAGACCTGCTCACAATCCGTCAGCTGCAGTAGACTGAACATTTAACAACACAATCAAAGCAGTCTAGTAACACAGGAAATGACAGTTTGCACAACTCCACTGCTTCAACACTGAAAAAAATGATGTGTTGATTTGAATGATTTGTTGGAAACACTTTTAAAACTTAAATTTTTTCAAGAGTTCATTAAATATTCTGTAATAAATAAATAAACAATGTAACAGATGATCCTTTCTGCATCTATTTAGATAATCAAGTAATCATTTCAGTCATTTTTGAAGCAACTCTACAAACATTCGAAGATCTGGACTCTAAACTTTTGGATAAAACAAGATATTTGAAGACGTCACTTTGGGCTCCATCCATCCATGTTGCACTCAAGTTTGTGAAATAATATTTTATTTCATATTAGCTTAGGAATTAATTTACAGATATAGATTTCTTAACAATTTCAGTTCATGTCATTTAGTCCAATTTTTGGGAGAAAATATTAATTTCCTTGAAAGAAAAGCTAATTTTAAATCAACACCGTCTCTATTTCCCCAACATTAGTATCAGATTGATGCTGCGTTCCAGACAACTCAGAACTCAAACATTTCTGACTTCCTTCTAGAAAATGTACAACGTGATGTCACTTGAAGTTGGTAAAGTTTGTAAAAGGTTGGAACTAGGAAATTCAGACCTCCAAGGTTGTCTGGAACGCAGCTTAAGGCTTTCATTCCATGAAAAACTTTGAAATAATCTTGGAAATTATTCAGTAATTGTTTGGAAGTTCTGGAAGGAAAGCCTTAGTTAGTCTTCAAGGTGGCCTTCTTGTATCATGAGATACCTTGTGACTACAGCCCCAGGAGACTTACTTTGGGCCATAGCTTCTTGTGTAAGCCTCTCCAAAGAAGTGGCGGTAGACGAAATCATCAAGATCTCCAAACACATTGTCATCAAGTCCGTGGTACTCATGCATGTGGGTCAGATAGTCCTCCACGCCGCTGACAAAGTCTGTGAACAGCATCCGATCGTGGATGAACACTCCATTGTGGAAGAAGTTGTTGATGAACATCTCCAGGTCTTTCCAGTGGTGGAAGTGGTCGACTTCCTGCTGCAGGTAGCTCTGCAGCAGCTGGTAAAATTCATCTGCTCTGATTGGATCCATGGCTTTGTTGAAGAGACTCATGGACTCCTGGTAGGCACAGTCGAAAACTCCAGAGCATCCTTTCAAGTTGGACTTGGGGCCGTTTTGACCTCGATCTTCGTGAACTTTACCTCCTGATTTCCGGGTGTTGTGGCTGCTCTGGAAGGAGTCATCAAATTTGTGTGCATGTCCGTGGTGAGGCTTGTGGGATCTGTGCTGCCACGACTCTCTTGATTTCTTCTCATGACTTCTCTTATCATAAAAACCTCTGGCTTTGTTGATGAAGGTGGAAGCTGAATCCTTGAAGTTTCGGAAGGTTAATTTGACAGAATCTGAAAACTTCCTCAGATTCTCCTTCACAGCTTCCTTTGCTTTCTTTATCTGCTCTTTGTGGTGATGAACAAACTCCTTGGTGGAGTTCTTCACAGCATCAAATGTCTCTTTCACCTTCCCCGCCATGCCTGGCTTTGGTTTCTTCATTTTAGGCTCAGTGTCTCCTTTGGCTCTTTCTTCCTTTGTTTCCACATACAGCCTCTCCCACAGGTCGGAGCGCTGCTGCTCGAAGCTAAGTCTCTTCTCCAGCTCCATCAGACGCGACTGAAGCTCTTCGGACTCCGAACCAGCTTCCTTTTCAGCTCCGTGGATGCGACCTCTCAGCTGATTTAAGTCCCTCCTCAGCTCATCTGTAACCTTCCTTTCCCTGTCGAGCTTCTTCCTCAGTGTCTGTGCCTCGGCCATCATGTCTTCCCTCTGGCCTTGGAAGCTTCGGATCAGCTCTTTCTCCTCCTCGAGCTGATCTTTCAGCCTCTGGTTTTCTGACAGCAGGGAGTCAGTAACTGCTCCCGATGCCTCCCAATCTTTAATCTTGTTTCGCAGGTTTCTCAGCTCCTCCTGTAAGGTGGACAGGGTCTTTTCTTCACGTTCAAGGGAGTTTTTCAGCAGCTGGTTCTCAGCTGTCAACGTCTGCTGCTGAGAAACAACGTTACTCCTTTCCTCAGCCTTCTGTTTCAGCAACATCTCCAGGTCATCTCTCTGAGTCTGATGGGAAAAGAAGGTACAAGAGGGGGAATTATGGCTTTTTGAAAGGGATGCAATGAGTAATGATTAATCAATGAGGTCACAAAGTTCACTCAATTTGAAAAGCGAAACAAAATTGAGGAAGAAAAGTGAAACAAAGAGCTTTTGCTTCAGTTTTAACTAACAACATTTCCATACGGTTACATTTGCATTTATTTTGCATTTGTACTATGCAGTTACCTGAATGTGAGCCTGTTGGATGTTGAGCTTGTGGTTCTCTCTCTTCATCTTCTCATTCACCTCTGTGAGCAGTGAAATTACTTTTTTCTCATCCAGGTCATCCAGGTCGAAGTCGCCCCTCTGGAGAAAAGGAAGAGACGAGTTTTGGTCCATTAAAGTCTGGTCCATTCTAGTACTTAATATAGTTTACTCTTACTTACTCTTGTTGGATTATCTTTTTCTATCTAAATGTCGTTTACATCTTGTGATATATTTTTTACTCGAGAAGCAGCATCTGAAAAGTATGTAATTCCCCATGGGGATCAATAAAGTATTTTCTGATGCTGATTCAAAATTGGAAACGGGTGGAATTTTTCACTGATTTATCACTGGACTACTGTGTCTTGTTGCATCAAACTAGCGTGCAGGGTTTCTGTGTTTAAGAATAAAGTCAATTTAAATATAAAGAAAAATAAGTCTGCATTAAAGAAGTAACAGAAGTCAAAAGCATGGTAAAGAATGAATCAATCGTCATGTATGTTTGCTGTGAATGAGCTTATTATTATTGTGAGTTGTGACTTGTGTTGTGCCTGACCTGGTTTGTGTGTTCTCGTAAATGACAGTGAATCAGATCTCTCCCACCATCAAGGTCATTCACTCTGATTTTCTCCACAGTTTTCTGTCTTTCCTGAATCTGCACTGTGCCTGTCAGTGAAACACCAACACATTATTTACACAAACAAAACATTAGAAAACATTGTTACAGGTCAGTCGGTCTATAATGTCTGTAAGAGTAGGACGGGTACAGTACTCTTGCACCTGGTCAACCAAATCTAAAGAGCCGTGAAAACAAACTGAGGATAACTCTGACACAAAGTACATTTCTAATGCTGCAGTGAGAGACTGACCACGACAAAACCAAACTAAAATCTCTGTGAAAATCAGGTGGATTTCATAGATGAACTTCTGCGTTAACAATAACGTCAGTAAAATCTTACCATGGAAGTGTCCAAAGCCCATGCTGATGGCTACGACGAGGGCGATCAGGATACACTTGTTGAGAATGCTGCTGCCCTGCATTTGCACATTTTGGCCATCCAGAGCAGCAGCAGGGGGTCTTGCTTCAGCCTGCTCCTCCTGCTCTCCGTCATCTGCCTGCTCCTCCTCCTCCTCCTCCTCTTCTTCTTTCTCACTCTGGCCTGTCTCCAGAGCCTCCTCCTCCTCCTCAGGCTCTGTCACGATGCTCGTGGTATTCTTCCTCAACCTTCGTCTTCGGACAACAGTACCGCCGCTTCGCCCTGCCTCATCCTCACTGCTGCTCGAGTGTGTCACTGCAGGCTGCTGCACCGGGAAAACTACAGAAAAATACACAAGGTTATGGTTGTAGCGATCCCATGATGAAAAGAAAGTAACAGAAAGGAGGAGGTACACACAAAAATATCAGGCTCAGAAAGCACCATGTGAGGTCAATCATGCAGATAACAAACATTACAGATTAACTGATTCCCTACTGTTGAACAACTCTGTTGCAAGATCTTGATTCATTTTAGTGTTTGTGAAATTAAAACATTAAAAGAATATTTTGGAAATAATATTTGCTTTCTTGCTGAGAGTTGGATGAGAAGATCGATAACACAAGACAAGAAATAGTCCGACACATAAACACTGTAACATTGCAAAGAGTTGTTTTTACACTTTGGTTTTTGTACAGATTAAACACATAAGATTTAACATGTCTATTAGCGAGCTTTAGAGGTGCTCATAAGCAAATTTCATTACCTTCGGACAAAGCTAAGCTAACTGGCTGTAGCTTCATATTTACTGTACAGACATGAGAGACTCTTAGAAGCCCTTTTGTTTCTTCATTTCTGTTTTATAGTTGTATTTATAATTATTGTTTTAGTTGTTTTCTGCTGTATTCTTATTTATATGTATGCTTCTCTGTGTTAGATTTGCTGGATTAAAAAAAAGCTAAATGTCACCAAAGAAATTCACACCTTAATTCACACCTTCAAAGATTAGATTTCAAAGCGTATGGCTGCAAATTATCGGCTCACAATTCTTAGACTGACTCATAATATCACTACAAGGTCTCTATAAGGCCTCTTCACACTCTAATCAAATAGTCTGCCTGGAACAATAATTGTTGTCTGATATATCCTACGCAAAAAAAGTATCCACATTAAAATCCTCAGTGCATGTGAGGCGGAGGCTTCAAGTTCCCACATCTTGGCTTCCAAACTATTTATGTCACCAATCGTGCTTGTATGAATGTGAAAACAGCCTTCTAGTGTCAAACTCTGCACACAGTGGAGCTCAAACAATCAACTGTAGGAACAAGAAGAAAAACATGTTGTTGACTGAAGGGGGACCAGACGTACACCACGCAAACATGCAAACACGTGGAAAAAAAAAAAAAACAGTGAAGGAAACTACTTTGCATTCTTTAAAATGTGGTTGAACATGCACAGCTGGCTCACATCAGCCTGTGTTCTTGTCAGCCAATAATCAGGATTAGTTCTGTGAGCAAGCTTAGCATCATTTAAGATTCACTCCAGTTTCAATCAGGCCACCTGGGAAAGAGCGGCCTCCAGTGAGCTGACTTCTCAGGTGGTAGCCTAAGCTCAGGAGTCTCTGTGGAAGTTTCCAGTGACTCAACCTCAAACCTGCTTCGACGACGTACAAAACAGGCAGAGAAAGAAAGTTTTTGCGTTGATGTGGCGAAGAAGACGCAGTGACAGTTCAGCGTGTCAGCGTGTGTGTGTTGTAGCAGGCCTACCAGTCTCAGCAGCAGTGAAGGCGTACTGGCTGCTGCAGGAGGTGCCAAGGTAGAACTCCTCATTGGCTGCTGCCTCTTCGCCCACCTCAACATGCTCGTCCTCCTTCAAGTCTCTGAGAGTCACAATGTCCGAGTGATCGCTGGAGGACAACAGACTCACATTCTGGTGCCCTGTGGTGGTATTTCCAGTCTGGAGAAAATATAATATATTAAAGGTTAAGGGCAAGGCAGCAGCAACAGAGTGGCTCTGGATTGTTTAAAGAACAGGTTATGCAGGTTATTTGTCTGTCTCACCTCAGAGGCGTACAGTGTCTCTACGGGTTTTTCTCCCAGAGTGTCATCAAGTGACTCAGCGATGCTCTCCTCAACACAGTCAGCTGAAAAATGGGTTTTAAAAATGATATTCATAACCAAGGCGGCAACTCAATTTTTCAACACAATTTTGGTGATTGATTAATCTGTTGATTAGTTTACATGATTAAACTATTTATTGTTTGGTCCATAAAATGTCAGAAAACAGTTTTTAAAAAATGTTCAAGAAGACATATTCAATTCCCTGTTTTTGCAACAGTGCACAACCCACAGATATTCACTCTCTGACAACCTAAAAACTGTATTTCTTTTAGCATTTGTCCTTGATAAACGGACATCAATTAATCAGTTAAGAAGAAAGTAACTAAGAAAAATTAACAAAATTAAAAAAGTTGATAAAATAAGTGTTGAAGGCAGTCAACAGTGTGACTTTCAGATGTCTCACAAAGTCAACGCTGATAACTGTAATTCAACTAAATGAGATTTATTCACTTGTTCTTTCATCTCCCTACAAATCTGTATGCACATCAACACATAATGTACTAAAATAATGATTTTTGTTTTTATAATATTACACAAATAACATAACTAACAGTCAATATTACTAATAAAAATCCACTACTATTATACTTGCGGCTAAAATGATAATATGAGGATTTTTACCAGCAGATGCAGCGGCCTTTGCGTCCTGCAGCTTTGTTTCTTCCACTGGAGGGCGCTCTAACAGCTCGGCTCCATAGTCCACCACCGCCTCTGATCCCAATGTCTCGATATCTGAACCCTGTAAACACAATGAGCATATATTAAAACTAGGCATGTTGGAACACAAATGTCTTTATTAATTATCAGAAGTATAAATACTGCATTACTTGATAAGTCTGAGCAATAGGAGCCTACAGTAAATATTTCTGTGTAAGATGATTTGTAGCATTGACTGGCAAAGTTAGAAATATTAGAAAAAAGAGAAAAAGAGAACGACATTTGCTTCTGTGACTGAACAAACATCAGTTGGCCAGAATTGCTTTCAGTGTAAAAATCCCATAAAAGGGAAAAGCTGCAACTGCAACTAATTATAAGCAAAAATAGTCTTTAATTGCAACAATTGTTTTCATGACAAACACTCCAGCTTGGATTTCAGTAGTAAAAGAGTATTTTTGCATACAAGTTGCTGCAGGCAATTGTAGATTTTCCCCTTTTATGGGATTTTTTTGTTATTTGCAAGTTTGTGCCACCAAATCAGTTTACTATGTCTGAAAGTATTGTAGTCCAATCAAATTAAGTCTATCATCCGGAAATGTTTATTTGACTGTAAATTCATCTCTATTCAATACCATAAATGTCAGCTCCTAATCCTTCTCTCCTTGTTGCCACCTGTCAAAAACTATATAACAAAAAATGAAACTAGCTGGGATTAAGAAGAAGGAAAAAGGATTTGTACCTCATTACTGATAATAGTCCAGCCACAGGACGACTCTGCATCACTTGACGTCTCTGACATTTCTGTCAGTTGTCAGCAATATACAGGGATCTGGAGGATATAAGGAGGTTAAACACTGGGGGCAGCATGTTGTGGCGATAAAGAAAAGTAGGCCAGTGTGTCGCAAGCTGAAGAATAGTTGAATGAATCTTGAGTTTAAGCAGGCCAGAATTAGTTTATTATTGTTAACAATCAAGATACCATATACAATAATAAACATCCAACTGTAAGGGTTTGGGAAATTGTTTTTTTAATAATATTACAAGTTTGCAGGCCAAGTTCAGTTGCATACCACATAACCATGTTTCTTTACAGCCTCTATTCTGGTCTATTAAATAAAGGGGGAAAAGAGTGCTAAACAAATAAACCTCCCTTGCTTTGCTTCACTTTGTGTTGCATTTGGTATTCAGAAAATGTTACTTAAAAAACATTAAAAAGCAGGAACTGAAACAAACATCTGCTACTGCTTTACTGTGTATAGTTGGTGAACATGAATCGGTGAACCCTGCAACTCAGACTTGAGCTCTAACTTGAATTGCAGGGTGCTGTGCTGTAATTTTAATCAGGTGTACACCAACACACTGCTGGTTTTTCTTTTCTGGTAGCCTGTACCTGCATGAGGAGCACTGAAAAGTACCCCAGACTTGGAGACACTTAACAACAACTTCGGGTTTGTTTTTGATGAATGAAGTGACACAAATATATAGAAGTACAGAACAATACAGCTCATTGACACAGAGTAACATCTGGCTACTTTGAAAACAAAATCTCATGAACTTGAACACTGTATTTACAAACAAACAAACAGGAGAAACGGCGCCCTCTAGGTGACAGAGTACAATAACAGCTATGTGGTGATGCCAGCTCCTGCGGCCTGACAATGACAGCAGCCAGGTTTAACATCGGTTTAACACTGCAGCCTTTAGCTGTAGTTGACATTAGCTTCGTCTGTTAGCATTCAATAATGACAATTAGCGGTCTGTTAGCAGCTAGTTAACTAGTTATCGACGCCTCCTCTCTAAGAATCGCCAGAACGTATAATTAGTGTCGTAGACAACGTATAATATGTTTAGAAGCGAAACAATACCGCTATCTTTTCAATAAATGCGAAAATGGAGTAAACTCACCGGTGTTTAACGCCCAACAACGAGGCAGCTGTTTACAAGCAGCTCCAGAGAATTGCAGTATACCCAAGCCTAGGTTATCCGTTAACAACCATGAAGCCGACCGTCCACGGGAAATGTAGTTTTATAGAGGTAAAGCTGGCCACGCCGCGCAACGCATTCACCGAACTCTGAGAACAACAACTCCCATCAGTCAGCGCGGTGACCAAACAAGGCTCAACGAGGGCGGAACAGCCGTGAGGAAACTCCGATAAAACATAAACAAGGAAGCGTGACAAAGCAGACCGCCTACAAAATTAATAAAGACAGAATAAATCAAAATGAAGTCAATAATATGTTTTGTAAAGTGTTGCAGCACTATTAGGAGTTTTTAAAAAAGCACGCAGATGATGTTTAAAAGTCCAGCTGTCCGTCAGGAAGCACGTGGTCGTCGTTGTTATGGGTTGTGCGCGCGTGTCGTCTGGCGCCCTGCCAGCAGCCTGATCTTTGCGTGTTTGAGTTATGTTGCGGGACAGGTATTTGCGGTTCAGTGGCTCTAAATACTAATGCAAATACTTACGGCGCAACCTGTGGAGACTCATTAAAACAACCACACGTATCTACAGTGTTTATATTAGTTAAATGATGCTTTAATATGAAGCAAAAATGAATAAACACTGCAATATACTGACATTTTAACACAAACGAAACACAAAACAAGCATAAATATTAGTTTTGGCAATAACTGTTTTCCTGACTGTCTGTGTGAATAAGTGCACATCCTCTGCTGTGGATAAAACTGACATAAAATACACAAAACTAAAACTATTCATCATTTTTGCCCTATTTGTATGTCTACCGGGGAAAATGTATCTCACATTCTTAGAGAGGGGATGAAGTCTCAAAACTCTCCATAATAAAGATGCTGTGTGGAACTAACGTATAGTTTTTGTTGTTTTTATCATTACATTGTGGATCAATATTAATAAGATCTGCTGCTGTTAACATGTAGTAACAGTAGAGGTCAGAGTTGTCGAGGTTATGGTGAGTGTGTGTGTGTGTGTGTTTGTGTGTGTAGTAGATGGTAATTGCTGAGTTGTAAGGTGCATATAGATTTACATAATGGCAAATAGTTTCAGCTCATATACATGCAGCAACTAGGAAAAGTGTATTTTGGCTCTGTAATAAGACAATCTTTTACACATAACAGGACACTAACTGTTGTGTATAACCTTTTATCCAAGAGTACAAAAAATATAAGCAGTAAAATGTCAAGTAGAAGTACAGAGTATGCCTCTTACTTTTTATGATTTATAGTGTTAGAACATAAAGTTAATTATTGGATCATTATTGCTGATAAATGAATGTGTAAGCAGCATCTAATGTTGTAGCTGGTCAAGCTTGAGCTACTTTAACTACCTCATACACTGTTGTTGAATCTATAACAATGCATCATCACAGTTAATGAGTGTATCATGTTTTTAATATATAAACCAGCTTATCTGGATATAAGCATCGATTAAAGCTGTCAAATAAATGCAGAGGAGTAGAAAGTACATTTCTATTATTACTAACTGAAGTAGAAGCAGTGGTGGATCTAAGTACATTACATATGCAGTACTCAAGTGCTATATACTCGAGTAGAAATCTTTATTTCACTTTTATTTATTTATTTTTCTTTTCATACAACTTTGTTCTTCCACCTCAGTACATCTCAGAGGGAAATATGCAACCTCAATTATCTGACAGCTATAGTTACTAGTTAATTTACAAATTAAACGTTTTACACACAGCAAATATGAGGAGCTTAGACAAATAGAGCTGAAAATGGTTAGTAAATTAATCAATTTGTCGATTGACAGAAAATAATTAGGCATGTATTTTTAGGTTTGGACTGTTGGTTGGACAAAAGCAGCACTGTGCAGGTGTCACTGTGGGCTCTGCAGCTGACATTTCTCACTATTTTTCTTACTTTGTCCTGAATTTCTACAAATCAAACAAATATTTTTTATGATAAAATAACCAGCAGATGAATCCATAACTAAAATAATTATTAGAGGCTGTTCTATGAGAAATAGATTAAAAGTAGTTCCACCTCAACCAACTACAAAAGTAAAACGCTGCTTAGTGAATGAGTTATAATCTAATGATATGTAACAGTGTAACAGTCACAGGGGACACTTTTCTACATCAAGCACTTTAAATACTTGAAGTACATTTTCTGATTATGCTTGAAGATTTTCAATGAAGGACTTGTACTAGTAATGGATTATTTTTAAAGTGTGGTATAAGTACTTTTAGTGAAGTAAAGGATCTCAATACTTCAACAACTGAGTAGAAGTATAAAGCACTAACTTAAGTACAGTTCTTGTACTTAATTTACTTTGCACCTGTTTTAAGTATAGATATATATAGATAAGATATGTTTGATATACACGTATATTTTCAAATTGGTGTCCTGTCTGGGAGGTCATTCTAGAAAATAAAGAAACAAGTTGAACTGTGCATAAAACTATTAAAAATTACACTCTGCAGCAGCAAGATCAAACAGTGAATGACTGTTTCATCTGTCCTAGTTTTGTATTTCAAGCAGCACAAGAACTGAAAACACATTCAGAAACGAGAAGTTGCAATTTTTGTACTTTTATTTAAACTGAGAATCAGAATTTTTCATTATTATCTACAATCTCCTAACTAAACATTTTTGGCAAAAACCCACTTGCAAGTGACTTTGCTGACAAAGACAAATTGACAAACTATAACAAAACATTAACAGAAAATATCAGAAAACATAATAATTACAAAAAGGTACATTCAATTTTCAAGACTTGAAACCTGCTTTCTCTTGGAGGAGGAGCAGCTGCAGGTTCCCCTGAGTTTGACTGTAAATGACCCCGCAGCGCTCCTCCTCACATTATTTAAACACAACATTACTGCAAAAGGGAGAACACACAGTGAGACCGGACTGTGTGTTTTATCCCTTTAAAATTCACATGCTCGGACAGAAACTTAATTCCAACATAACACCATTCATGAGATGGACAGCAGACCAACGTCACGGGTCTCTTGGATGGTGATGAAACATCTTGACCTCAATCTTACAAACATTAATGACCCAAGTTTACTGTATCTGAGGTAGCACTTAAAAACTTGTATGAGCTTCAACAGACCAATTCAGAACCTGAATGACTCTGGTAGTTTTGTGTCTAATGAACACAAGTTGAAAACACGAAGAGCTACAGTTTTGTGAAGTAAGAGGTTAGTTATCTCCAAAACATCACTTGAAAATCATGTTCTGGATTCAGGAAATAAACATGAGTGCTATTTTCAGATTCTGAATTGAGCCCTTAAAGCTCTAATAAACAGGATATATGAATACATTAAAGGGTTTAATTTAAAATGGAAATGTGAATCCTTCTTTTACTTAGCGAAAGTAGGTCAAACATGATTCTGGACATAAAAACACAGTGTAACGCTTCCATCCCGCTGTCTCGTAGTTCAACACATACAGTCATAAAATGAGTTTGAGAACACTGGAAATGATGACATTTCACACAAAGATAGGATACTTTTAAATTGATCTCTTGCCAATATGCAACGGTGACCTTTTGTGAAAAAAATCTTTGGTTTTACATTGTTTGCTTTTCAAAAGAAAGTTAAGCTGATTGTGTCACTTTTCATCCCAAATATTTCCCATGATTGAATCCTCTGCAGAATCCTCTGATTAAAAACAGACATGTGAAAACACCCACTGATTTTTCTTCAATCTTCAATTGAGATCTTCAACTTATCTGTATAAAAGCATGATATTTGAATACTTACTAAATACTTTATGTAATTTATATTTAAGTCTTTTTTTTGGTGGTGTAAAATCAGCGGGTGCACATTTACACACAACTGCACCGTTGCAACACAGACTTTTAATCAATATAATATACTGTATTTAACTCTTATAATTTTCCCCTACAATGTACAGACATCTGTGTGCAACAGTTTTCGAGGAACTCCGCGTCAGGATCATTTGGCCCGTGTGCATAAAATTGATTATTAATTGTCACTCCTGTTGTATCCTGCTGGCACTTCCTCGGAGTTTGAACCTGCGACTATCTTCACTCTTTCTGTCGCGGGTCAAGGCCACTAATGTGCAAGGCTTCGTTTGGAGGAGCAGCGCCTCAACTCATCTCAAAGGCTGCGTTCAACTCATCTTTGGTCTAATCTGTTTAGATTATTTCGCATTCCTCAGTAACCTTCTGCCAGAGATTAGTTAAGAGGCTAAAATAAACTCAGGTAGCAAACAACTCTTTGGGTTATAGCGTCACAAGTCACCGCTGCACATTGGCCAATAATACAAAACTACTTGGCAGACAAGTGCTAATCTTTATCTACTCTACAGCAAAAAAAAAAAAACTACTTGGGAGAAGAAACTACAATGTGTACTCAGTAGTACATTATCTTCTAACAAAAATATAGACTTTTCTTACTAAAGTTTCATGGTGTTCATTCAATTCTTCACTTTCATCTCTGATTAAAACACTTCCATTGCTTTTACTACAATCATTCTTCACGTGTTGCGTCCTCATGTGGAGCTTCTCCCTCAGAAAGATTAGGCTTCAGCTTCTGAGGGACGCTTCCCACATTAAGGCCAATTATAAAGCTTTTCTGTACCGACATGCCACTGCAAGCACTTCTGGTGTGATTCTTTACACGAATAAAAAGGAAGAAGAATAAACAAAAAGAGTCTGCTGTAAAAGCAGACGTTACAAGACCTGAGGAGAAACTACAGAGGGGGTTTCCATCTGTTGGGGAGGGCAGCACAAATATCTGAGCTACTGGCACACAATGTCGGAGATACATTCATAGCATTTTCTATTATGCAATTACACACTACAACGGTTTAGTACTGAGAAGATACCCTGTCAGATCAGCATGTAACACTACATGACTTTTCAAATGTACTAAACCTTGTTCCCTGAGTTTAGGAAAACAATAAGACAATAAAATAAATTCTTAAACGAGGTAGTATAAAACAGGAATGGCAAGGGCGGCTGCACATACAAAAAAAAAAGCGGACATTCATTATCTTTTCATACCATTACTCAATAATGGACAAAATGAACCAAAAACATATTATTAATACTGGCACAGCACCTCAGCAACATCTGAGGAGATAAATAAGAAATGTATGTGTGTTTTCCACCTCTTCAGTCCACATAACATGCGGAGCGAGAGGAGAAAAGCTGCAGCGCCCTTACCATCCAAAACAATGCAAGAGAAAAAACACAAAATGGGATGACAGTCAGAAGAAAGTCATCAGGAAGTATCAATGTAATGTAACTGAAGCAGCCCATCACATAACGTAGGTATAAGTAGTTATTAAATATACAGTGGAAGTTTACCCGGAGGTAAACCGAGGTAGATAATCAGTGAAAAGGGCTCACGCTTCCCTTTCGCTCCAGTGATAAACTCTCTTAAATAATGTCAGAAATGTCACATTCGTCACATTTTTGACAGGCTTTTTAAACATTCATGGTGGGTGAGATTTTTTTTTTCAAAAACATACACACACAAATAAAGAGAAAATAAAAAAACAACATATTCACTGAATGAAAAAAGGAAGAAGTAAAAAGAAACCAAATGACGCTCCTTGCCAACAACTTATACTGTTAAAGGCATCTGTTGGCTTTCTGTTCATTGTGTGTTGGACCAAAAGAAGATAAAGGATTCAAAAGAAGGACGCTCTCTTTGTTTCTTTGCACCTCTCTCATACTTACATTCAGGCATGTAGTATACTTGCAATAGAGAATACCTGGAGGGCTTTGACTGTTTCTAAATCATCATTGCCTCTCCTCTGTCTTGCTTTGTTGTTTTCTGAGTGTCATCATATTCTCCTGTTGTTCTTGGTGGCAACGACAAAATTAATGGAGTAGTTCCACATTTTGGTGTATATGCTAAGTCACTTTTTTGGTAAGCATTAGATAACAAGATCCATACCACTCTCATTATCTGTTTGCTCAATATGAAGCTACCACCAGCAACCAGTAAGCTTAGCTTAGCACAAACAATAGAAGCTGGGGGGAACAGCTAGCCTGGCTCCGTCCAAAGGGAACAAAATCACCCTACCAGCACAATTCACTTATGAACATGCTATATGATTTGTTTAACCCCTGCAAAAACTGATGTGTAAAAACGACTGCTACCAGGCAATGAGCAGAGACTCCAGGAAGTTAGTTGTCCCGGCACCTAACCATCTGTAAAGACCACAACTTGTTTCTACATTTCAGTTTTTGTACAGATTGATCAAACGAGATATAACAAGTTGGTACATGAGCTTTAGATGTGCTGGTCGGCAGATTTAGTTCCCTTTGGACGGAGCCAGGCTAGCTGTTTCCCCCTGTTTCTGGTCTTTGTGCTAAGTTAAGTTAAGCTAACCAGCTACTGGGTGTAGCCTTATATTCAACAGACACAAGAGTGGTATCAATCTTCTCATCTAACTTTCTGCCAAAAGGTCAATAAAACTATTTCTTAAAAAAAATGAAATGTTCCTTGAATTTTTCACATTCAGAGTAAATGAACAATATGACACTGCAGACATTTATCATTTATCACTATGATGTGATCCCCTGTTTTCTACATCAATACAGTTGGACTCTTGTGCAAGTATATCACCGCCTTCACACACACACACACACACACACACACGCACACGCACACACACACACACACACACACACACACACACACACAGTCTCAGACACACACAGTCTCAGACACACTCAGACGCACACACTTGGAGAGAAAGCTCAGACTGAGAACTGCCCTGCACTTCACAACAGCTCTCCACAGACTCCATTAACTTCCGGTCAGTCTGACTTTCCTCCAGCAGCTCGCCTGGCTCTTCAGCTGAGCCGCCGCAGTCCGAGCCGCTGCTCTCCTCCGCTGATAGAGACGGTGGGCGGCTGCTGGCACCAGATGACAGGTTGGTCATCTCTGTCTCGTCGTGAGAGTAACGACCCGAGTCGCCAGTTGCATGGCTGCCCTCGCTGCTGGAGGAGCCCTCCGTGTCTCCGGGACGCCAGATCAGGGCCTGCATGGTGTTGGGCTGGTCTGGGGACATGGACAGCTCCTCTTCAAAGGTCAACACTGTAGAACTGAGCTGGTAGGAGGCGCTGCCATGTTTCTTATTCTGCAGCACAGAGAAAATGTTGTGTCTGTTAGTCTGAGAGTTGACAGCTCAGTTGTGTAGCTGCAGATAGTTACAACATCTAACATGATCTTATTCTGCCTTCGCATACTCTCGACCAAATCTACAAATTGCTGATGATGACTGAACAAGCAGGACTGGTGATTCTTAATCATACCTGTACTGCTTTACTGTCCTTTTTCACATTACTGCTGAAGGAAAACCATTTCTCTTTCTTCTCAGGGTTAAGCTGAACAGGACCGAGACAATTGATGATGAGATTTGTTCCACCCTACAAGTGAAAAACATAAAATGTAAGTCTGAAAAGGTATGAGCCATGTACAGTACTAACTATAAAACATGATTGTAACACTGTCTCATCATCGTGATTAATGGATTTGTATCATTAGTATCCTTATTTACAATTTCATGCTCACTCAAAGTTGAATAATCTCTTCAAAGTAACCATGTTACATGCTGTACTAAGTTTACGTACCTTGGCATCAATGAAGTGGTTTTGACTCATCATTGGCACAGTCACATCAGCGTTCTCAGCTTGTCCCTCAGAGGCCAGATGTCCTGCAGCCGCGGCAGATGTGCTTACTCCTTCTCTGTACGTTTTAACAGCTGAAAATTTCCTGGAGGGAAACAAACATGATGTCACTACAGACAGAAGATACTCAAGGACACTGGGCTTTTGTCGGAACCTGTTTTTAAGTACAGTCAGCGCTGGTGTCACTGTGTTCAGACATATTAAGTACCTGTTTTTGCCTCTGCAGACAATGACGAAAGCGCAGATAATAATGCAGATGAGAGCGATGCAAACTCCCACAGTGATCCCTGTCATCGACTTTTGGTCCAGGTGGTAGAAACCATCAGAAAAGGCTGTGAAGGATGAAGGCAACACACTCAAATCATCTATCAAAAGTCTTAAAAGCTAAATTAATTTCAAGTTCTGTGACAGGAAGACCCCAATCGAAAACATATCAAGTGACCTGTGGAGTGTGTGGAGCCACGGGAGAGCCGGGGGTCATGACCAGAGGAGAGATCTGCTCGTACTGTCAGCTCCACCGTATGAGAAAACGGTCCATCACCCATGTTGTTGGACGCAGAAACTTTCACAAAGTAAATCTGACCAGGCTTCAGGTTCTCCAGCAGAGCCATGGTGATGCTCCCTGTTGGTGAGAACAAGTGTGAGTGTTTTTTTTTTTTATCAGATATTCACAGACCATCAGGAACTACAGACAACTCAAGAACATGTTTGAACTTTCTGTTGATGCTTCATTGATCAAGCTTGTAATTTTGAACATAAAAAGACAATTAAATTTGGTTTAAAGTACAGATTTAAGCTCAGCATTTCCAAACCTATTCACCTCTGACTCTCACAGTCAGCTGAGCTTTGAAGAACAGGACTTTGTGATGCAGTGAAAGACATGAAAGCCAAACATAAAAACAATCCTCATGGCTGAGAGGTGCTATGAGAGGGGAGCTTCAGAGGGGAAGAGCAGGAGGTCAGAGGATCAGGATACACATTCCCTTATCCAGTACCACCCAGTATACACAACACCAGGGTCCCAGCAGAGCCTGGAGAGGGAGTGGGGGGTGTTCAGCTTGGGGCGATAGGGGGCTGGGTTGAGCTGGAGGGGCTTTGTGAATGGCTTCACTTTTGACCCCTTCACCAGGGGCAAAGGGGGAATTGTGGGTCTTTTTGTGTGTTTCCTGGAGTCATCTGCTCTTAAAAACACCTACGCTGCCTCACATCCCAGATACAACAACAGCTTTATAATTTATAATGCCTGAGACTGAGATGGTTCATTTTAAGTTCATTTCTAAACGTTATATCTTTTTAGCTTAATCGTATCAAACATAAATCATTTTTCTATAAACAGTATGTTTCTGTGAATCTTTTTCATTTACAGGTCACTTTATGTTAACAATACATATTTCCCACTGATTACACAAACTATAATTATCCCATTCTAAGAATTAATTTAAAAACAAATGGCTCACAGATAACTGAATTGCGCTTTGGAGGACAAAATATCTGCTGTAAACTACACAATAAAACCCATTTTTAATCATCTTCCATAATTTTTCACCCGTTTTTTGGTAGTTATGGTCACAGGTTTGTCGAAACATGGTTTAAAGACACTGTTTTAACTACATTAACTAGATATTTATTTTAGTAAGTTTCTCTCTGATGAAAGCTAATCAACCACATATCTGACACAGATTCTTTACAGACAGGATTCTTCTTTTTACCACTGCAAAGAAAACAAACTCTAAAAATCAGAGGGAAAGAAAATGTTTGGTATGGGTGTGTATGTGTCACATAATTTTCTCTTGTAGGCCTCTTTCTCTTTCTGGGACTATTGCCACAGTAATCCTTAACATACGGCTAACTATTGAAAATATACCAGTTGTACTGTATTACCCCTGGTGACCTGTTTGTTCTGTTTTTTCTGTGTATTTGTGTTCTAAAATAAAAAACACAAGAATGAAGAAATCTAAAAAAAACTCCTGCACTTTGACGTGAATCAAGAAAACTAGGGCTCTACTTGAACAGAGTGTATCAGTATCTGTCGAAGGGGTTCTGAGTGGTCTTTGTGTGAGGAGGTAAATCACAGCCTTTGTTGTAATCACATTAAACCACCAAACTGATCTTTTATCAGTAAGACAAAAGGAGCAGTGAGCTCACTATGTCATGGCACTATTCAGGGATCACAATGACCACAGACACAGATTGGAGGATGAAATGAGTTACTGATTTCCAATGCACCATTTGTGTGGGACAGGACAGTGGCTTTGTGCTCTCCCCTCCCCTGCACACCTGAATAACACATCGTTTTCCTAACCTTCTCTCTGCAGCACTTGCCACTCCCCGGCTAGCCAGGCATGTCTAGAGGCGTACAGGATTGTGTAATGTGTCACGGCGACGTTGGATTCATCAGGGGGTTTCCATGAAACCAGCGCTGTGTCCTCTTCAATCAGAGTCACTTTCACATTGGAAGGAGGCAGAGTGGGAGCTGGGTGGAGGGACAGGTGATGAGAACAAAGTCAAATAAAAATACTACAAACACCACAGTTTTCATGGGTAACAATAACATGTGAAGAAATGTATATGCAGGATTTTAGAGGACAATATTGATAGTGATATTTGAGAGTCCTACCATCAGGGAAAGTGGTCTGATAGACCACAGGGCTCCAGGGGCTGGACAGCTGGTCGATGTGAAGGCGAATGGCAAATTCATACTTGGTGTTGGGCTCCAGATCTCGCACCAGGAGGCTCTGCTCACCCCTGCAGAAGAAAGACATAACAGAGGCTTAAAGCTAGTTCTCGCAAACATTTTTCATTTCCTTGTGCCTAGATATATCTATCATCCAAATCAGTTAAATGTAATTTGCTGAGGTTTGGATATATTAGTTTTGAAGATCACTCTGACAAACTTCTTTGACAAGCATTTTACACAACATTCAGTTTACAGCCTTTTGTCTTTAAAAATATTATAATGTAGTTATATAAATCCACACAAGTTTTACTGTGTTTGTAAGCTTTCTTGCCCAGCAGGTGGTGATATAGAGCTGCACTGGCAGCTGAGAAAAGAGGCTCTGGTGACCTGAAAACTTTCTCGAACACGTGTGAGGAAAGTAAGAGTAAAGTGTTGTAAAGACACAGTTTAAATGATTTGATACACTTTAGGTTGTGATAATCAACTGCTGCTCACTAAAACAATATGATGTCAAGATAAGAGCTCAATTGTGGTATGAGACCAAGCCATCATGACAAAACACATATACAGGGACTTTTATCTTGTATCTCATCCAGCTGTGTGTGCATTCTCATCTGCTTGCATTGGGTGTCTCGTAACTTCAAACAGAGATGAAGTTCAGAAGCGATTTGGGCAGAAAATGTCTCATAAAACTACCCAAATGGTATAACAAGAGAGATTATCACTTTTCATGCACATAGATGTATTATTAAAAAACAAAGTGCACTCAGAGCACCAGCTGAGGCAGAGTCACGGAGCTCGCAGAAGAAAACATGGAAAACCCTGTCTATTCTGGTGAAAAGTTTTAAGTGAGACCCCACAGTTACATGTGTTATACATCTGGTTTCACTTTACATGAACAGTAACATACTGTAGTCCACACAACCTTAACACTGAAACACAAATAAACGTGTACATAGGCCGTGTAAATATAGACCTGTAAATTGCAATAATATGTCAAATGTTTGTGTGAGCAACTGTTTAAAATGAAAAGTTGTATGATGAAGAAATTCTTACGTCTGCAGGTAGAGCACCAGGGAGGCGTTCTGCAGGCCGACTGGGTTGCAGCGGACAGTGTAGTTGACTGCATTGCTGGAGGTGAAGGCTGGTCGGCTCCAGTGCAGAAATACAGCGGTGGAAGTGTTAGTCTTAGCGTACAAATTGTGTGGAGGAGGTGGAGGTGGCACCAGGCGATCTCGAACAGCTGTAGATACATTAAGAGTAATGTTATTTCCCCCACTTTGTTAATACAAGTGACACTTCAGATGCACTGAAAAAATATAGAAGTGTATTGGGATTGGGACTTACAGACACATCCAGGGGTGCTGATAGTCTGGTCTGCCTGGTAGCCATCTCCAATGAAATTATAAGCCAGAAGCTTAACGTGGTACTTCTTCCTCGGGTCTGTTTTAAGAAAAAGAAAGAGAGCAAAATGTGTAAATAAATCACATCCTAGAAATGTGAAAAGCACCCAGAGTTCAGCCTATGTGTGGTTTCAGATCTAGATTTCAGTAAACTAACACTAACACACGTAATAATTCACCACAACACCAAGACAGATGACACTATGTGATTCCTACAGCCAACAGGAAGCAGGGGTGACACATGAAAGAGACCTGGACTGTGTGGGTGTGGGGTCAGTGAGGTTCTCTGGTTTGATGCTGTGGTGGGAACTAGAGGTGAGGCAGTGTGCGACAGATGCTCAGTGCCGTAAGTCCTTTGGTCAGTTTCTGCTGCACTCAGGGCAGCAGAACAGAGGAGCTCCACTATCCATCACCCTGTCATCAGGATTCTTTTGATTGTGAATACGAAGGTCCTTTCTCCTGCTGGTCAGTGGTCAGTGGCCACTCCTATTCAGGTCCAGAATCTGGGGGTTAAATCGACGGACAAAATCCCCTGGGAAGGACACCACTGACGGTCAACAGCAGTTGTAGCCCTCAGTGACCCTGAAAACCCTGCGCTGAACAAAAGCCATCTGACCAAATGTCCCTTTTAACCCTAAAAGACTAATGATCCTGGTCCAATGTGTATGTTGCATACAATATTAATAAAGATAATAAAACACAAACTTATCCCCAACCTCTTTAATTCGTGTTTCTCTGATGCTTAGTCACAGTCGGGTGGGACAGACTTTAAAAATGATTTTTTGCAATACTGTTGGATAAAATATAATCAGAGCCTTTTGATTGACACTGTAACTACAGTACAGCCTATCCTGCAGAAAACCAAAAATGCTCTTGCTGTATGAAACATTTAGGTGCTCTAGAGGCCACAGGAGATAAATTTAAGTCCATCGAGGTTTGGGAGGGGTGGAGTCGAGCTACTTGCCCCCCGCCCATGCAGCCCTGAGGAGTTTCACTGGAGCCAGACCAGGACCAGCAGGTCAGGCCGAGATTAAACTCTGAAAGAATCTGAGGTCACGGGTGTAGAACATGAGAGGAGCCTCTTCTTCTGCTTAGAGATGATTCTCCCTGAGTACAACTACATGGCTCTTTGCAAAGACAATTAAGAGTAAAATAAAATTACTAAATTAAAAACACAGCGGTACAAACTGCATCATGAATGTTTAGCATACCGAGACTGAGCGGGGAGATGATGTGAAGGAATAAAAAGTTCTCTAACTTCTTTTTCTTGTTGTAAGTAATGAATAAAAGCAGAAGGCCTTCACTTTTTGCACAATGTCCACCTTGTTTCTACCCAGTTTGTTATGCCTCAGTGTCCACCTCTAAAGAGGAGCAGGCACATAGTATGCACCTCTACCCAGCCCCACAATACAATGGGCCTGCCGTAATTATGCGAGAGAGTAGCTCTGCGAGGGGGGAAGCTGTGACATCTGGGCCACGACCTTTGACATGGAATCTGGGCAAGCTAAATCCTGCAAAAGGAGGGGTTATAGGGCTCTCTGTGAGGGGGGAGGGTCAAGCAGAGGAAGTGAGTGGAAAACCAGGGAGGAGTCAAAATGAAATGCCACTTAATAGGTGATGACACATTGTCCTGATAAGAGAAAACTCAGAGGACAGTTTTGTTTTTCACTCACAATGGAGCAGATACCTGAAACTCGTACCTTAAAACACTGTATTATCAAATCAGTCGTTATTATATCCTGCTGTGTCTATAAACAACTGCTTGGTCAAACATAACCAGGATGTTACTGACCCATCCATAACATACGCTACTTCAAAGAGACAACCACACTACCACAGCTAACAAAACCGTGTCATTATTCATCAAAGTTAATATTCTTGTTTATAAGATCCTAATATTAAGGCTCCAACTAATGTTTAATTTCATCATTGATCCTGTCATAATGCACCAAAACCTGATAATGAAATTTCTGCTGTAATTCTGTCAACTAATGACATTTCTGACATTTTATAGACCAAACAACTAATGAAATAATCAAGAACATAATCAACAGATTTCTCGACAATTATAATCATTATTATTAGACTGCTGCTGTCTGCCTGAGTTGAAAGCCTTCGGTGAAGACACTTTCCTCTCCTTCCTACTGGCATGACCTTACTCCCATAAATTATGCTGTTTGTATTAAAGGGCATATTTGAGCCATTTGTGGTCACCCTCTTTTTTTTTTAACAGCCAAAATGCAGATCCTGTTGGCCCCTGAGGTTTTGTTCTAGCCTGCAAAAGGCCCCCCAGGCCGCAGCAAGCCAGGCCTGAACAGGGGCCATAAATGTCAACTCCCAAATGAACCCTCACACCAGCATCTATCATCTCCCCCCCTCTCTTTTGCCCTTACTCACACAAATCAACACACAGACACATACTGACACACACAAGTTAAGCACAAAATGACCTTTTAAACTGATGGTCAGAGTACAAATGTAGTTTTCACACCAAGCATGCTCGGCCTCGTGTTTAATAGAGGGAGCCGGGATGCGAGGGGGGCCTGCAGCTGTGAGATAAATCTACAGTTGTGCACACAGCGCTGCCTGGTGCCAACAGGTATGAGAGGTATTTAAGCTTCGACTTCGACTACATGTTCCTCTCATGAGCCGAGCAGAGAAAACACATGCGAGGAAAGGTCACATCACCGTGTCATTTATACCCAACTGGAGCCTCTCAAACACATTCCTGTCTCTCAGGGTGTGCTTTCAATCATCTGGATCGTCATAAGTGATAATTTAACAGCCAGCTCAGAGCATGTCCTCCTGCAGCTGTACACTGTGCTGAATCAGCAGCATCCAGTTTTACCACAGCCGATAGTTCAGAAATCAATGTTATTGGCACAAAAAGGGATGGCTGCCGCACGCAACAGCACCAGGATTATAGGAAATACCATTTACAGTACAAGCACATTTAATTTGCAAAGATCGCCTGCTGAGAAAAATCAACATTTACCATTTGGTAGCCTCAAGGACAATAAAAACTTCAATTTGTATCTACAACATGTTGCAAATAATGTCTCAGAAGTAATCTGCTTGGGAAAAAAATGTATGATATTCTCTCATAGTAGGTTAGAAGACCAAAATATTTTGCAATGCAATGACAGTGCAGGAAGAGAGCAACATGTACAGAAATAAAAAAATTTAAAAATCCACAGGATGAACTTCCTGTTCCTGATGTGCATATGTCCTTTCACTGCAACAGTACAACAGATACATTTGAATAAACCAAAGCAATGTCCCTTCTTTCCATTCAGGTCATGTGCTCATTTGTGAGTAAATATCAACATTACTGGTTGTCAATATTTTATAATAAATGATCTAACACCTCCTGAAATGCATATTCCCTCATGTTTTATCTCTGTGGATACAGAGTTGCTACTTTTGGAACAGATTACCAGAAGTTCTTATGTGACTACGTAACTTCTTAAAAAAGAAATAAAACATTCTTCTTGCAAATGAAAAGTGAAACTCATTAGCAACAAAACCTTAAAGTTGCTCAACTAAATACACTCAGGGGTTTAGCTTCTACAGCCGTATTTGATCTGGTAGGACTATGAGCTTATGGTGGCTAATGCCAGCTAATGTTAGCAGGCTTTAGATACAGTAGATGTTGCTTTATAACTGACATTACTGAGTGAGTTCACTGACTTTGTGACTTCTTTACTTGCGCTACTGTCAGAGGAGATTTTAGCATTAATCATGTAGTTAAAGCAGGATTATCTCTAAATGTAAGTGCTGTTGCATGAATGAACGGGGAATATGCAACAAAATGCAATAACAAATAAACAATTAATTAATTTGAAGCTTAAATATGGGTTAAAAATGTGATTAATGGGTCACAATGTAGTAATAATTGACTGATAGAAGAGCTATACGTTCATACATTTTTTATTTATATTTTATTATGTTTGCATGGTGGAACTTAAGTTTCCTGTTTGTGCTGCTGTAACACTATGAGAGAGCTCACTGAAGGACTGTATGGAGCTCAGCTTGGACACGTCTCACACTGTTAATATGTTGCATTTTGACTGTTTAAATGTGAAGCCGACAATCAAATGAACTTTTGAAAAAGTTAACAACCTGTGCAGCTGTAATAACAGCAGTTTAAAGTAATGTCTTAAAAAAGGAAGTAATAATCAATAAAAAGCATTAAAGCCATCAGATTCCTCACAACACAGCAGGGTTTTTCTCTGATGCAGGATGTGTTGCCAGACAAGAGGTCAGATGCTGCATTTTACATCTCTCCACTTGTGCACAGAGCTGCAGCTAAGCTATGAGAAAGAAATCTCAGATCTGCAACATCGTGAGCTCACAAGACATGCTCATTGTTTGGCCTACAGCTCAGTTAGTGAGAGGCTGCATTTCCTTTAAGTCTTGGCTAATAAACTATCTTTGTGGCTCTCAAAGCCAAACACAATGAGAGGCTTTGATGTCAATGCTCCTCCAGCAACACTGCTCACAGCAGTCATAAAACACATAATAAATCGGCTCCCACTAAACAGCTTCCCTCCATTCAAAACACAGCCCTGCAAAGCTCCTTTATCAAAGACGAACAAAAAGATAATTCTTCTCATTCAGCTCAAGCTCCATTTTTGATGTTGCTAATTTTGCTGATTGG
The DNA here is from genome assembly GCF_965226575.1 of Pagrus pagrus. NCBI lineage: Eukaryota > Metazoa > Chordata > Actinopteri > Spariformes > Sparidae > Pagrus > Pagrus pagrus. The sequence continues at coordinate 24,726,447 of NC_140185.1, read as the reverse complement.
CTTTGTATCAATAAGAAGCTTTAACTGCAAGAAAATTCTGACCTGATAAAAACACCTGAGAAACTTTTAAAAACTGCATCTCTCTCCATATTAATACACACCAAAACAACCATCATGGCAATAAAACTCATGATTATCAAATAAATTTAATGAATAAAACACAAATTAAATTTTCTCTGTTATTCCTTTCTGGCCACCATCTGAAGATATTATTGAACTGGCATTCTAAGTATCTCTTTAAATTTAGCTTGTTACTTTAGTATTCAGTGTGATTTTCTCAGTATGACTGTTTCATTTTATCAGTAGAAACAGGAGTAGTTGTCATAGGTTTCACAGTAGGTGTATTGTAGCACTCGCATTAATACCAGTGGTGTTTAAAACATTAAACTGAATATCTAACTAGCTAAATGCCTGCAGCAGTTAGAGTTAACACCTAAAGTAATTTATAGTACCTCCTCATCTTTCTGTCTTTCTGATCCCGTTCTAGCACCGAGCTTCCTGATTTACAAGTCAGCTGCTGACCACCTGGTTGACCCCCTCCGGCCACAGATGGTCAGATGTCCACTGCATTGGCCTGATCCCCCTTTCCTCTCTCAAACAAAAAAAGTCAAAATGAATCTGACCTAAAGGCCACAAGAGCTGTGATATGGCCCAAACACCATCCAACAGCTGCTGAGAGGACACGCACACTGGGCAGAGGTTGGGAGGTCATGAAAGTGGTGTGGTGCTGCTCTATTCGACGGCTAATGGCGCTGCTCGACACATGACAAGATTTAAGGCAATTAATCACTCATAAGCTGTCAATAGATGCTGCTGCTGGTTTCAACCAAATTTGTCCACCATTAGCTATTTCAAAAAAGCTTTTGCAACTTAAACATTTTAAATGACTGTTAAGACAAACAAGTTCTTAGTTAAAAATCTTAAGTTGTGTCTTTTACATTGGTTGTCTCTTAGCTGCCTAATGACCCACTATAATCACTCACATATATGGAAAGTAATGAGTCATGTTAGTAAGGAGAGTTGTAATGATTAGTTAATTAATCTAATAGGAGACACAAATTAATCTAATTAAAGCAATTTTGATAATTGATTACTTGTTTAAGTCATCTTTTAAGCAAAAATGACAAACATTTTCTTTATCCAGTTTCTTAAATGGGAGAAATTGCAGCTTTTCTTTGTCATTAATGATAGTAAATGAAGAGGGTTTTGGGTTTTGCATTATTGGTTGGACATAGGACACAATTTGAAGTCGTCACTTTGCATTTTTCACGATTTTTTGTTGACAATTTATAGACTAAACAATAAATAAAAAAATTGGCAAATTAATCAATGATGAAAATAATCAACATTTCCAACCCACTTTTAAGGCCAATAATTACAGTAATTTAGGAATAAGTTGGCAAAAATGTACTTTTTCCACATCACCACCAGGAGTTTTGATAGGAACTCGTACTTAACAACTTAAAGAGGTTTTAGGAAAAGTAATCTTTTTTCAGAAAAATGCAAATCAATGATGATGAATGAAGATGTAAGTAAATCAGATCAGATGATCCACTGTATAAACCACTGTATAAACTGTATGAATTTGCAGCGTGAATATGAGGCTCCTGTCATGCGTTGTTGTTGAATGTCAAGTCATTTTTACTTATATAGCCCAAAATCATAATCACATTGCCTCAGTGGGCTTTACAATCTGTACAGTGAATGACATCCTCTGTCCTTATAACCTCTATACAAGTAAGGAAAACTCCCCAGAAAAAAAGGAAAGAAACCTCAGGAGGAGCCAAAGAGGAGGGATCCCTCTCCCAGGACAGACAGACATGTGTCGGCATTGACATGAAAACCATGAAAATACTGAAGGCAAGAGGGTTATTCAAATTATCTGAAACAGAACTCACCAAGGCCTCCGATGGTGTGCCTATTATCCGAGGCACGCAGCTGAACCGGGGCGTTCTCGGACTGGCTCTCCTCATGGTAGAAGAGCCTGTAGCCTTGAACGCTGGCCGAGTTCCTGGGTGCCAGTTGCCAGCGCACCAAAATAGTGGTGCAGTTTAAAGGCTCCAAATGCAGCTCAGGAGCCAGAGGAACTAAGAGAAAAGAGTCAGAAAAACATTTATATTTTGATAATGGTATTCTGAGGTAGATTACAGTCCTACACTTAAACAAGAAAGGTTAAAGAGTTCACAAACAGTTTCTTCAATAACACTCTAGATAAAGGTCCACGTGAGCAAAATGTTGACACTCTCATTTCCGCACTATGCTACAGTAAACTATCTTAATATTCCCTTACAGTAATTCAAACCAACCAACAACAACAACAGTAAAAGATGTTGTTCCTTTATGTGTACTTTATAGGTCAAGTTTTTCAGAAAGCAGGGACTTGTTCTTGGAAAACTGGAATGTCCTCACCAAGCTGTTTCCAGTGTTTATGTGACGATCAGAGGAGGTTCCTGACCAGGAGCCTTCTTTGAAAAGTGAAACTACCATCTGATGTCCTACCAGCTGTTTCACACTCAACCACACATGCAGTCAAGGGAGCGATTTCACACATTTTTATTTTAGGAATGAGGGGAACGAAGTTTACCAATTGAAGACTCCTGTCTAAAGAGTTTAAACTGGAGACAGAGGGCAATAGAGATGGGCAGGAAAAACAGATTCTCCCCTCCCCCGCCTCAAAGCTTCAGATGTGGCTCTAAGCAGCCGTATACTCTTTCCCACCCAGAGGCTTGAGACGCTCCCTTTATGACCCATGACTGAAGCCCTTCCAATGTTACTGACAGTGCAGGGCAGAGGTCACAGAGTAACAAACGCAATGCCTTAACAAGATTATTAGAGCAAGCTCTTCTCTTGGCTCTTTCTCATGATTTGAACAGAAGAGAAGTGATAATAATTATTTATTTTTGGGTCAAATTCTTCTGTCTAGATGTTATTTTTTTAATGAGCCTGCACATTTGAGAACAACTCTTCGCTATGCTGTACCTCGAGCACTGGATGCCTTCGGAGTGCAGTGGGACGTCCAGGCAGACTGCTCCCCCCACCCTATGCTGGTGGCAGCAGCAATACGCAGGAGATAGATGGTGTCAGGCTTCAGGTTTTCCAGGAAATGCTGGGTCTTCTCTCCAGGTAGCTCTACCTGTGAGACAGTATTCTCAGCACTGGTGCGATAGGACAATCGGTAGGCTGAGACTCGGCCACGACTCAGCTTGTCTGGAAGGGGCTGCCAAGACACCTGGATGTCCACAGGACTGTTGCTGGTGAGGCTGAGCTCAGGGGCGCGGAGGGGAACTGTGGACCGAGAAGACAGGAAGGTTAAGACTGAAAGAACCCAAAGACAACTGAAGAGTCCCCCTTGATGATTTAATGGCTATTCCTTCTGAAGGGTAGGCTTCACTAAAAAGAAATAGGGGAACCTTGCAATGGTGTTTAGTAGATACAATTTGAAAAACATTTTTCTCAACATACCAGATCACTTTTATGGCAATATTAGACTTTCCTACTTAAATTTCACAGAAAATGTTCCACGATAGATGTGATATAAAATTAGATAAAAAATAACACAGCATTTTTTTTCCATATTCCATCCTATGGAGCAAATCATGGTGGAACCACCGGAATTGGCAGGATCAGCTACACATCTTGTTTTTAGAAGAAAGAAGAAGTATAATCTTTATTTAGGTCACACATCATACAACGGACAATACAGAAACTAGTACTCTGCATTTAACTCAGGGAGCAGTGGGCGACACTCATGCCGACCACTCCAGATCTGAGCCAGTGCCCCAGTCAAGGGCACTGACAGGAGAATTAACCTACTGCGCATGTTGTGATGGTGAAGGAAACTGGAGCACCCGGAAAAAAACCCATGCCAGTGCTAACCACTGCGCCACCAGTATTTTAGTGGTATTGTTTTAGGTGAAAATCAGACATGCTAAACAATTTAAAAGACATTTTATATACATCTTTCTATACTTCTTAATTAGAATCGGATTGGACTGCCTTAAACTGAGCAACTATTTAAGGTGACCTCAAGCTTGCCTGTGGCTATGTAACATGTATCATTTAATAACTTCAACCGTGTAGAACAAGACACAACAGCCTTTGACCCAAAGGCCAAGACCGTGAGCTAATTAAGTTTTCCTGGAAATCAAAAACACTCCAGGGGCCTGAGATATAAACACTGGCATATAGATTTATACATGAGCTTGTGTACATGCTGTAGGCATACTGTCTCTAGCATCAACAACAAAGCTCATTCACTGCAGTAAACAAACATCCTCTGAGCTCTCACTGGAGCAACATAGACTCTGTTTAAGATCAATAATAGCACTGTCTCTCCTTTATCTGTCCATCTCACTCTTACATATGACCTCCTTCTGGTGTTGTACACACTGTGGGACAGATTATATTGTTTATGACTTTCACGGGTGCTAGCCTCACCGTCCTCAAGCGTGTGCTGGAACACATTGTCCGACATTCGACTGGCTCCCATGGGCATGTAGGCCACGACGTAGAAGGTGTAGTTGCGAGCCGGCTCCAGGTCATCAATAATGTAGCGAGTTGTATCGTTTCCAATGACAACCTGATATTCCTCGTTGTTTAATCCTGAAAAAGTATCACATCATACAAGGAGTTTAATTTCAAAATACATGGAGATGATAAGGAGATGAGAACTTTTTTTTACAGACAGCAGGCTGTCTTTTGATTAAAAAAAAATGCAGTTGCACCATAACAATCTTTAAACCAGGAGGAAAACCCTACCTATTATCCAGTTGACAAAAAGTGTCAAAATATGTTCATAAGTAGATAAGTTTAAGTTTTTAATGTTTGGTGAAACATGTTTACTTGCACTCGTTTTTTCCAAATGGCCTACTGTGCAATAGTTATTTAATTAGAGCAGATTACCAAAGTCACAAAGTCTGTATTTGTGCCCTGGGGAAAGAAAATACCTGGTGTGATTTCTGACCTTGTAAACAAGGTACTCGTGAAGTAAATACAAAAAGCTTTCTCTGCAATCTGAATGCCTCAGTAAGCCTCTCAGAAAAGTGTTACAAAGTCTCCTTTCCTGTCCAATTCACACCCACCCACTCTCAGAGAATACACACTTTTGGACACTCCATCACAGGGGCTAATTAGTTCCTCCTTTCATTAAAGCCTCCATTTAGGGCCAGGCTTCTCTGTCTGCTGCCTCAGGTGCAGAGTGTATTGCCTAATACTCTGTCAATGTCAATGAACAGCCATTCTCTGTGACTGGGACCAGGGAGATTGTGTCATTAAATCTAAAGTAAGTACAGAAAATCCCTTGACAGATGTCAGTTATTCAAGAATAAACAAGAAAGAATTTGTTCAACTTGTTCTTTTTATTTTGACCTCCTTATCCCAAACAAAAGTAACAAAATCGAGCAGGTGTTCCTTTTTCCACACGTTTCACCTCCCCAATGGAAGTCAGTGGCATTATAATTAAGTGCAACGCTTGAATGAAGTAGCTGAATTTTTTTCCTGAAATGTCTCATTGTTTGAATGTGACTCTTGTTGTCAACAGCAAGAGTTCCCAGGAAAGCTGAAAGGCTTTTCTGTTGCCACACTACAACCTATGTGCTTTTTGTGAATAGTTCTGTCTGCATCCTGCATCTTAACAGACAAAAAGAAGGGACCCCGCGCCCCAAGACTCCACAGGACTGTGGTCTTTAGAGGACTATTCCTGTTTGTCATGAAAAAAAGAAGTTGTTCTTCTTTATTTTGGAGGAGTACTTCTTTTTTCCCTTAACCTCTGGCCACCAACACTACACTGACAACACAGAGTCAGCTCCCACAATATGCTTCATAGAAAGGAAGTGGCATAATTTAAGATCTAAACTGCTATTTCCTGTTGCCTTACAGGGGAACTGCACCAATTTTACACATCATCATGTCTTTTTACAGGTTCTGGGGGGTACTACTACATATGTGAAAAAAGCTGTATAAACTAAAGCATCCAGTCTCATCAGACTTCTGTAGCTCGCTCCTCACCTCAAGACTCTTTCAGCTGTGACAAGAACAGCACAAACAACAACACAACAATGACCGAATTGTCAGCAGTCTAGTTGCATTGTGCGTGATGTAGGCACATGTTTTTCATGGAATATTAATGGACAACATGGGATAAGAAAAACTATATCCCTGGTTCTGCTGTATCAATTTTGGTGCTTTCAGTTTTAAAGGGGCTCTCTGGAGCTTATGTTTTGTGCTGGAAGCCTGTCGTTAGTTTATGTTAGCGGACTCCATTTCGAAGCTAACGTAAGCTACAACTACTCTCTGTTAACAGAGTGGAGAGAGGCCAATCCGACACGAGTCCTTCACAAAGAAATTTACAGTCCAGCAGCATTAAACAACTTATACAAATGGTTCCAATTTTCAAGTCAAGTTACAATCAACACAAATATTTACATACAGCCTCTTTAAACCTTCCACTGTGCGTTCAACAGTGTTATAAAATTGCGATGCTAAATTGGCGAAGTACTCTTTCAAAGGCCATGGATGAAACATCTAAATAAATTAATAGTTTCTCTCTACTGGAGAAAATATCCCATTGAGATTAAAAGACGGTTGTTTGTTTACAGACCACTCACCTTCAGCTTTCATGTAGTGCACTGAGTAAGCAATAACTTTATCGGAGTTGTACAGAGGCCTCTCCCAAGCCAGAAGGATGGCGGAGCTCGACACGGTGTCAGCACGGATATCCCTGGGAGCGCTCGGCCGATCTTCAGACATCACCACGATGAGCCTCGCCAAGGAGAGCACTGATCCCTGCTCATTTTCTGCCTGGCATTGATAGATGGCATCGTCCTCAGGGATGATCTGGTTGATGACCAGTTTGCTGTGGCAGACACACAGACGGCGTCATCCCGAGGCTCTTTAACCAGGGTGTACTCATTCTATAATCACCTTTAACAAGCACTGACAGTTGAATAAGTAGCAGGCGAAAATTACAGGGAAACCAACAAACCCAATTTGCTTTTCTGTAAATTATTCAGTTTCCATTCTGCTGAAAGGACAGTGGTGAATAATTTATTTAAATAGTTTGGCCAATAAAGACTGTTAAACGAGTGTTTTATGTCAAAAGGAGTTAGGGTTCCTGTTTTCATTACCTATGTGCCTGCAGAATTCATTCAACTTATCAGAAAAGGAATAATAGATCCCAGGAATGACACTTTCAATGAAGAGAACAATACCTGTTGTACATCTTGATACGACCGTTGGAGTGAACTTTCTCTCCATTCTTGAACCAAGTGATTTGAGGCGTTGGTACTCCTTCAGCTTGACACACGAAGCGGGCGGTGCCGGCACGTGGCCGGGTAAGACTCTCTGGCCACTCAACCAAGGAAGGTGGTGCTTTAGAAGAACAACATCAATGAGAAAATATTATATAAGAAGGTTTTATAATTATCAATACAAAATCCAAATATATACAGCCAAACTAGTTTATATCTTTACCCAACACAGTGACATTGGCTGACGCGACAGTATAGTTTCGCGTGCCGGGAGTGGTAGCTCTGCACATGTAGACTCCTCCATGCTGAGGCTTGATGTCTGTGATAATGAGGTTGCCATTTCCCAACACTTTGGTGTTGTAAACATCAATAGACTTGCTGTCTGCTCGGCTCCAGGAGATGATGGGTCGGGGATTGCCTGTGGCCATGCACTCCAGAATAGCATTCTGGTGCAGCGACACCGAAACGTTCTGTGGCCCGGAAATGATGCGCGGCCTCTGTGGAAGCTGGGGGCTGGGGGCTGCAGAGAGGGAGAGGAGACAGCTTTAGTGTACAGTAGTGTGATGTGACGTACACCATAGAGTCAGTCACAATTCTGTCCCTTTAGTGAATAAATAAGCCTTTCAACAAACTATAGACGTGTCTACAGCTACCTGAGAGACACAAACCAATAACCTTACAAAGATATTACGGTGTTGGTTTTACCAAGGATTCCCATTATATCTACCATCTCATCACATATTCCTTTTAATGTCTACAGCAAACATAGTTTCTGCCTTGTGATGGATATTTCACAACTGAACTTTGTGTTGTTGCCCTCTACACAACAATCTTTACACACCTGGGGTGACAGTGAGGGTGGCCTCCGTGCTTCTACGGCGGCTGGCAATGTTGGTGGTGATGCAGCGGTAATTTCCAGCATCTGCCCGCTGCACCCCGATGATCTGAAGAACACCACTGGGCAGGACTGTGATTCTGTGACGACAGAGACACACACACAGATACAATACCGCGTTAATCATTAAGTATGAGTATGGAGCAACTTATAAAGCCGAAGAGTGGTTAAGATCATACTTCATGTCCATTAAGTATGGGAAAAATGGACGGAATGAAAGTTAAACTGAAAACAATAGAGCGCATACCTTTCAGTGGCAAGGGGTAATGTGACCCGATTGAACTCCCAAGTGATGATTGGAGGAGGGTGGGCACTGATTTTGCAGGAAAACCTGGCGACTGAGCCTTGTGTCACCACTATTGACGCCGGCTGGATTGCAAAAGATGAGATACCTGCAGCAAAACAGACCACCAAGACACAACTGTTAATACACACTACAAATACATTTGATGTTCTGTGTAGTGCCAAATTGAAAATAATTTGTTCTATAACTTTTTCCCCCTTTATCTTGTAGTTTGTCAGAATAAGATGGCATATACTGCCTCTCAGTAAATCCAAATAAATAGATGATTTACTATTAGGATTAACTAAGAACAGGTGACTGACAGCTGACAATTATCAACATCCACCCACTTCTTTAGACACACATTTAGGTTGTAGATCTACCAAAGGGCAATAAGAGGAGAACTGGCCCAGATGTATAGACATACAAAGCTTCTGGTGTCTCAAACTGTAGAATTCTTCCCTGAGACCAACAGATTATTCATGTTTTTATCTCTTATGTGTTGTCTTTTTAAGATAAAGTGAATGGAAACTCCTTTCCATTGTGTTTCTTTGCTGCGAAACCTGGTGTTGTATTTCGCTCCACGAGTTGCCACGAAACTTGCCTTGACATAACATTTCATGAAATTAGACATTAATATTATTAAATACCATCATGGACGTAAAGTGTCCTGTTGTGGATGATCATCTAATTACCTCCCTCCCTTTCCAAACATATTGATGTATTTCAGTCATCTATCCATCTCAGTCAGTTTCAGTGGATGTCAGAAAACAGAGATGCCTATTACCTCTAGCTACAGACCTGCTGAGTGCTGCAGGAAGGTGATGATTGGAGTCAACAGCTACATCCTGCGTGGATAGGGTTTCCCTGAAACTGAGCTGTTGTCAGCCACCAGCTGAGCAGCAAGCAATGGAGGCCCAATGTGAATTACAATAAGGCCTTTTATAGTGAAGCACACAGCCAAGAGAAGTATGTGCATTTTATAATGATTTAAGTTGTTTTCGTTAATAAACGCTCTCTTTGACAGTGGTTCTTCCTGGGCCATAAAAGCCCTAAAAGCCATTAAGGTCACCCAGTGCTGTACCGTCCCCCTCTGTGCTCAAGCTGCAGAAGCCTGAGGTCAATCATTCCATACAAGAAATCAATCGCACTGCTGTTCGTGGTACAGAGCAAATACTGTGATTACCTAAAAACAGTCAGCATCACGGCACACTAACATTTAACTGATTATAATAAATATATCAATCATCCTTGGACAAATCAATAGACTGTAAGGAACTTTTTCCAATAAAGTAGCAGAACTCTCACCTTTTAAGTAATGGACAAACAAACACACTGCAGTGCTCTTTAACCTTCGTTCATTCAGAGCTTCTTATGCTGCAGTGAGCCGTCAGCGCTCAGCGAAGAAGAAACAGAAAGGAGCAGGAAGCCAAGCATCAAGTTGAAACCACATGTGGGAAAAACATCCAAACATCCAACATCGTTATCTGTATATTTTTCCACAGACACACAATTCGACACTGTGGTAAACTTTGCTTTCGAGAAAGGTCCACAGGAAATCCCTCCACTGCCATAAACACACAGTAGTGTGTACGTGGGCCATGATAGATGGCTATGTGTAAGCAGTGTTGCCAGGTGTTGTGGTGCTAAACCGCAGGAGAGCTTCAGTGAATTATGACTTTTACACAAGTTGCCTTCAAATCAAGCTGACATTTGTGGAGGAAATTTTTTTTTGACCAATGTATGGGTGACAGTTAGGGTTAAAGATTAATTTGTATTTCTGATTATTTTAAAAGAAATGTATGTATTCATTATAACTGTTAAATTTGTTGTAGATTGCTGTATTTTATGATGGCTGCTGGGTCTATTTTTTTTTTTTATTGTCATAGCGCCATGATGGTACCTGATACAAGGGACATGACAGCAGTATGAAATGAATTTGTTTGTTAAATGCGTTGATGTTTTCAAAGACTGTGAGGGTAAATGTTCCTGAAATGGTTCTTGCTGTTAAGAGACAAACTGTCATCAGATCCTTTCACCACAGACAGATTTAATCAAATTAGTCCTGAGTTGTTACCCCTCCAAGCTCCACTGTGGTTGTTTGATGTGAACACAGAAGTAGGCAGAGGCACTCAAACCCCCCCTCCTCATTCCCACACCCATCCTCTCCCACCCCCCGTGTTAACGCAGGCTCTTACAAAAATGCCATTAATGTGCTGAGGTGATGTGCCTGCAGGGCATGAGAGATGAGCTGCACTCATCCTCTCCCTCACTTCTTTGCTTTTCCATTCAGTCAAATGATGCCAGATTGACAAACAGCAGGATAATCATTGATTATTGATAAACTACTAAGACAAGGTGGAAAATCTATAGCTGCTAGGGCTTGTCGAGCATTGGCCAGAGCTCTCCTCTCTGAAAATAGAAGGCTGACCTTCTGCTCTGAGCGTTGATGTTTGCCGAGGGGCATCTAATGTGCAGATGAAATGATCAAGGCAAACATGCAAACCTCTGTGATTTTCTTTAATAATCTGTATTAACTCATCCAGCGATCTATTAATTGTGTGTTCGAGAGCAAGTACATGTGTCTGTCATTTTCTTTATTCTACCAAAACACATTAATATAAAGTCTTTGGTCTTGTTGGCCATAACATTTCAGCCAACTCAAAGTTAACACAGAATGAATTGCTCAGCCTTTTCCACAAAAGCATGAAGAAACTGTCCCTCCCAGCAATCTCACTTCTCACCTCTGACCTCCACAAATCCTGTTTAGCACCCGACTCAGGCAGAGCCCTGCATGACCACCCGAAACCAGCCCTGCTGCTCGCTGCTGCCCTACTAACTACCTAGAAATCCCTCTGTTTGTTCTCCAGCTGGGACGTTTTTAAATGCTGTTTTGTAATGATATCTTCCTCTGCTGTATCGATGACATCAGCCAGTTGCTGCTAGCACAACAAATAAAAAAAATATACACGGTCCAGCTGTTGCAGTATGGTCAGTATACAGTATACCACAGCTGGAATGGATTGCAATGTGATGAACTGAAAGCTGTCTATTTCTCTCTCTCAATCAGAAGAGAGAGAAGCATCAGTTTAATGTGACAGCAACATACATAGTTCAAAATTCAAAGCTAAACATGCACAGTACACAGGTCTGTCCAAATGCCTTCCTGGTTTATTACAGTACGTTCTCTCTATCGCCCAAACTGAACCTGAAGAGTAAAGCTCGAGTTGCTTCACTTCAACTTGCAACAGATGGGCCTGCTGATGCCAGCAGCTCAACAAACTGAAGGTCAGTGGACAGGTCAGGCCCAAACAAAGGTTCCCTTACAAATACCAGGAATTAGTTCAGCCCTCTCTCCTCTGGTTACTCTGGTCAGTTTCTCAGCCAGGACACAGCTCAGGGTAGTATAACTGCATCTGAGCCACAGATTTTGTTGTCCAAACAGTGATGTACTCCAACTTAATAGGGCACCAGCAGCACAATTAACAATCTAAAAATGTTGTATTTCTGGCCTTTATTTTTGTGCATATAGTTTTACAGCTGTCATTCTAAATAATACTGTGAATGGAAACTTTGTACCTGTTTCAAGCTAATGCTGGACACTCCTCTACTCTCTGATCCCACAAATGAAACATCAGCACGATCTTTAAACACTGACAGCACTGTCATAGTGATATACACCAAAGCACATTTTACATGTTTAATATTAAACAATATGTACTTTCTCTTATACCAGTTTCAAGGTATACTGCGGTATGAAAACTGACGGTTATTGAACAATGTGTTATAATATTTGCTTATGTATAATCTTTGCTTATCTTCTTCCGTACCAATGTTAATAATATATACATATATTTCAAGTTTATATCAAGTTTCTTGTTTGTTAGTACATAATACATTTCTGAAATGATTTTCATTCCTTTAAATGTAACTCATAATAATATATGTGTAATAACTTGATACCGTGATAACTTGAAACTGCGATTTTCTCAGATGGTTATGGTACCGTGACAAACTCACAACATTGAAACCCTACTTTCCCTATCCTACCTGAAATTTGTATTTCTTGTTCAGGTAAGGTAACAACACACTCTGTCTCAAATACACCCTCACGAAGTGTCACGATTAGACATTATCAGTTAAATATAGAAATAATTTTGGAATAGATCAAATTATTTTCTGCTGTAAAGAACAATCTGAGAAAATAGCCTCACATAAAGTCATGCTTCAGCTCTCTAATGAAGAGAAAACTTGAAACTGACAGAAGCAGTTTGTGCTCAGTTACGCTGTGTTCATTTACTTCAGCCATGTGGAAGCTAATGATGCCCCTCGACCACACCAAAATAAACTAATTCTACCTTTACTCTTTCCAGAACTCCTACTGAAAAACACAGCAATTTAATTGAGTGATGAGTCCTTTACAATTTTCAGTGACCTCACTGAACATTAATAAAAGCCTCTGGAAAAAAAGAGGGCTGATAAGCAAGGAGAAGAATGCAGAGCTGAAAAAGCCCACAAATCAATCACGAGCTGCCTGGCAGATGTGCTGCTGCTACACCCAGGCTGCAGGACAGTCAAGTGACCATGGCCTGGCAAAACAAAGAACTATTCCCATGAGCAGCGTGACCTCTCAAAGCACCGACCGGGCAGTGGGGGAGCGGTGTTGGAAGGAGCATTCATCCCCTCCTCCAATCCCTTATCTCTGCCACAAAGTTTTCCAATCATTCAACAGCAAACCTCCACTCACCACACACAGTGGCTTCATTGTTTTTAATCTCCATATCACAACACAGAGTTGAAGAAGTCAATCTGTCTACATTCTGGTTTTAACAACAGTTTCATCCTTTATCATGAGGAATTAGAAAAGTAAGTAGAAAAGTTGTTGTTACAGAAAGTCAGATAAGAGAGTGAAAGATGCTCATGAAAAAAAAAGCAGACCCACTGATGACTCTACCGCAGCAACTGATAAAATGAAATGAGCATCCAGCATTATTGTAGGAAAGATTTAAGTCCTGCACTCTGTCTCACTGCCCTCCATCTATTGAACAATTTAAAGAAACCTTTGACCTCTGGGCCTGCCGTTCAGGGGAACCATGGTAACCTTTCGTGTCCAGCAGAGGAGAAAAACAAGATTCCAGGCTTTGAGTTGTCTCACTTAAGGCCATCTCATTCATTCACACCACAGCTCACACTGTGCAAGGTTTGCTTTCGTCTTATTGGAGTTTCTAATTGTGCCGAGCCAGCGCAAGTCCGAAGCATTCCTTAGCAACTTAAAATAATGCTGGTGGTCCTGGCCTGGCTGCCTATGGCCACATCAGTGAGGTAAAATAAACTTTGTGAGTGAACAGCAGCAGCTCCTTGCAATTCATGTTTAAAGCGTTCATCTTTAAACATGAATATCATGAATAATACTTAACATCGTAACATCTGCATCAGAGCCAGAAACAAGCACACAAACTGTAATCTAGGATGCCCTTACAATACAACGAACTGTTTTTGCTGGATAACCCCAGTTTAAAAGGACTTAAAGGCTTTATAGTTCTCATTTTACTTGGAATACACTCTCTAAAATAGAGATAGTACTCTGCAAGTAATCATCTTCTTTCCAAATTTTCGACCAAACGACGACAAAGCTATTGGTGCCAGAACCAGATTAGAGATGCACTGACAGATGACATGTGACAGATCAACATTGAATACAGTTTCTTTGTCAGTGTCATTAAAACAGTGGGTTGAGTGTACAACTCAGAACTACACATCTTGATCTCCAGATGGAAGAAAACATGTTTGCTTGGAACAAACTCTAACAAATGTCATGTATTCTTCAAGTGAAAATAAAATCATGATCATTCTCAATAATTGTGATTCATATCACAATGGTATTATCTGTCAAAATATTTGCAATGTGATGGGGTTTTTTTCATGAAGTGCAGCCCTAGCATCAATAATACCAGGGTACAATAGAGCATTAACATTACTGACTGGTCCATGACTGCCAATATGTCTGAAACCAACACTAAGGGGCCACAGCTGAGCTATGCTTGTAAGTATTCCTCAGTTTTCCTGCCTTATTACGTACCAATGATCATAAGGTGCAAGAGCCCAAAAAAGGGAGCCAACTCAGGAGGCAATCTCTAGACTGAAATCCCCATCAATCTGAAGTCTATTGACAAATGTCACATGGTGAGGCTCAAATATCGCATTCCTTTTCATCACGGCCAAATCCCTTCTCACCTTTGTGCTTTAGCAACACAATGTTTAGGTTTACCCTCCATCACTATCACATTCCTCAAAGACAAACTAGCAGGTCCACAGCTTCAACATATGAGCAAAGGATTAAAAAGCACACAATGGGTACCAACCCTACACCTGAGGTATAAAACACTCCTGATGTTATCCTCACTTAGCTATTGGAAAGAAAACGGTCACAAGAGTGATAAAGAGGGGTATGTAATCAGCTCTGTCACACTCTACATGTCACACTATCCATCTTTCAGCTCAGGATTTAACATGAGAAAAGACCTCGGGACACTTAGAGATTTAGATCAAAATGTTCATGATAAACTGAACTTCATGCAGAGTCTTTCTCAAGTTTAAATAAATCAAAGACAAATGACCACATGTTGCCGTCTCTGTATACTTTTCCATGCAATAGCCCTGTGATAAAAAAGAGCCATGCTGTTTAATTAGGACCAACTTAGAATCAATCTCTGATCTTTAACTTTTACACTTAATGTAATTAGCCTTGCTGTGGTGAGCATGTCCAGCTGTTCTGTCCACTGATACCCGGACAAACAATTGCCCCCAAACTAACCTTTTTCTTCTGCGAGAATAGGGGTGGGGGCAGTGTGGACAAAAACAGTCAGAGTGAAAAGCTTTTCACTCTTTCACCAGAGTACTGAGGCAGAAAACAATTGTGTGCAAAGCCTCCAGCCCCTACTGACCTGGTAAGACCTGCAATAAAGTTTGGTCATTTAGACACTCGGGGGCAAGGCAGTGGTACTGGGAAACAGCAATTCACATTTGTGTGTGTGCGTGTATGTGTGTGTGCACACACCACTCGCAACAACCCCCACCGCTACCTCTGTGTCCTTCAACTGAGCATTTCTCAGGTATGTGCAAACTTTATGAGCTTCCAGATAGACCCTCAAGCAGGTCTAAGTGCCATTTTAAAACAAACTTGTAAAGGTTACTGGCAGCCTTTATCACCTCTTAACTTCTTATAAAGCAGGTAAACTACTCAATTAATTAAAAAATGTATATACTTTTTCAGGACCAGAAAATATCTGAGTTACAACTGGGATCTCTACCAGAGAGCATTGAACTCAGCGACAATGTAATTTACACTAACTGCACTCCATTTGTCCAAAACATAAAATTAAATTTAATCCTGCACAGAATGTAAAAAATGCATGTTTTAGTACACATGGGAATGCATTGCCGGCAGGGTGAAAGTGTTAACATATACATGCTGCAGAAGTGGCACAGCAGGACACATGGCCCGTGGTGTAGGAGGTCCCAAAAGATCAACTCTGCCTGAAGCTTCTCTACTCCCCCCTTAAAATATGAGGCCAGCTCGCACAGCACTGGAGGAGAAAGAATTCCAAAAGAACAATTCCTCAAGCGATCAGGGTGCAATAACATGAAAGCCCCCGCTTGTGAATAGGGGTCATCTGCTCTTTAGCATTGGAGAGCCGGTATCCTGGACAGCTCCTAACCTTTCAGATCTGCTGCTCCTTCATTTACACACCAATGGGCATATTCCCCTTCCAAACAGCATCTTTTTTGGGCTCTAACTTTGAAGACTTTGTCCACTCATCCTACACTGCTACCATCAAAGCTGAGCAGAAAAAAAACACTAAATAAACAGAAATGTGAATAACTTTAAATCTCCTTGGATGACTCATACAAGGAGATCTTAATCTCACACACTGATTATTGTAAGTTAATGGCAGCAAACAGTCAGGATACAAGAAGTTTGGGACATGAACACAGTTGTCCGTCACCCTACATTACATCACATATCCTTGTGTTTCCGATGTGATTCCAGCATGATACTCACTTGCGATTGTAAGACGGGCTTTCTGGCTCAGGATTGCACCATACTTGTTCTGAGCAAGGCACTGATAGAGCCCTTCATCTGATTTGTCTCCTCTTCTGCTCTCCACCTCTGAAATATAAAGGGAGCCATTGGAGAGCAGGTACACCCGTTCATTCTCCACCACTTTTACTCCGTTCTTGAGCCACCTGACGTCAATGGGCGACTCTCCGTGCGCCTGACAGTCCAAAATAACGGCGTCTCGCCGCATGACCGTGACATCATGAGGCTCCTTGATGAAAAATAACTCGCTAAAGCATAAAACACCTGCAGAAAGAGAGAAGAGGAGCGCATTAGGAGTGAAGGTGGTTATCCGTTGGGGCAGAGGAACAAAACACCTACAGGAGTCCAGTAAAACATTTAACCTTTACACACTGATCTAACTATCTTAAATCACCCTTTTACATGCAATCAATGCATGAGATCTGGAGTCAGGGGCTCACTATCCTCTGAATGGGTACTATCAGTGTTTATAGTTTCAGAAGGAGACAAGTGTCACATTAAAATGTCCTACTGAGGTGAAATGAAACATTCGATGGGCTTGGAGGCCTGCCAGCAAGAGGTCTACTTTGCTGTACAGTAATCACATTGTAGCTTCATAAAGTCTTTCCCGCTCCACTTTAATCCAATTACTTATGGCTCATAAAGTCACCAGCTGAAGGTGAAACACTTGATCCTATTAGTCCCTTTAGTTTAAAAAGAAACCTATTACAGAACTCTCAGCATGAGCTTTACGTAATGTTTCATTAATGTGACCTTTGTGGACCAAATAGAAGGACACTGTGTCTTTCCTAAAAGGCTATAATTCAATACATCTACAAAATACACTGCAGGGTCTTCAGCTATGACACAACATCAACATGCAACTATGTGATGTTTTTATCTCACAACCAGGTGAAGTTTGCAAGACTTTCTCCTATATCAAAGGAAGGGACTATTCATAAAGCATGGCCACAATATGCATCTTTTTCTCGATTAATTTATCTCCTACACCAGACCTGTGTTTGATAAGAGATGTTTTGATTTTGTATTAGTAGATTCACACGCCAGGTCTCTCATTTGAACTCTGTAATTTGATGATCCTAGTTAGAAGATCACAAAGTCACACTACTGCTTAATACCATACATTATAAATGTACTGCCACTACACAGTGCTCCGCTTTGCTACTCACTCACCACAAATCAAGAACACATCAGCAATTTTGGCATATCCACAGTCCATCTTTTCATGTCCTTTACAGCATTTGACTTCTTTATATTTATCTTAAAGGGGCATTACGTATTTTTAGAGAAGAATTTTAATATCTACAATATTAATGAGCGAATAATACAAACTCACAAGTATTTATCTTTTCCATAACTGAATAAACGAGCTGTTCTCAAAGGAAAATAAGGTCCCCAGAACAGAAGAAAGGTGGCAGGGTCCGCCAAACATTACCAAAATAAAGCAGTATGAAATTGTGTTGTCCCTTAAGGTCAGTTTGTTTATTAAATGAAGAAGTTGAACGAAGATCTTTCTCTTCTGATTAAAATGTCTTCCCCAAAACTACATAGTGCACCTTTAACTCGAGCAGTATAGACTTGGAGGAGTAGCTATAAACATTAAACGGAACAGGTGAATGAAACCACTGCTAAACAAATTGATAACCTTTAACCATTTATATCAAATCTAATACCTGACAGGTAACGTAGGTAACGTTACGTCTGAAAGTTAACTGACAGTTTCTCTCGCAGTCAGGCGACCATGTTTCGTGTCGTTAAAATACATTTTCATTAATAAACATAGATGTAAATGTAAAAAAAAAAGGTTAATCAGGTTATTTGTGATGCCACCAAAGTGTATTCGTCTCTTGCAGCCACCAGCTTTAATGATAAACGTTGACAAGTCTTCTCAGTAACATTTAGTCGAGTTAATAACCGTTAAGTTACAGAGGAGCTTTAAACTTAGCTCAGAGGTAAACGGTTAGCTCCAGTCAAACCCATACCGGTAGGTTACGGGGCAGTCACAGTGATGAACACAACAGTTCAGTGCTGAAACTCTCTCACAAAATATCACTGAAAACGCTCCTTACCTGAGATTGGAAGAAAAACCACCAAGAACAGCAAACGCTGGTATAATTTCCTTTTAACGGGCGCCATTTATCATGAATTGTCCGTGCATGCTAGCTACTCTCCCATAGTTCTTTCCTCCAGATGAACTGCGCTGCTACTGAAGAGGAGGGCTGGTGTGGAGAGCAGCAGCAGTGTAGTTTCCCTCCTCTGGGATGGACAGAGTCAATTAACCACCTCTCCAGGGCTGATTGAAGCTTTCAGACCAACGCCACCTAGCGTTAGCTGCAGGTCATAGGGAGGCTGGTGCAGCCACCATAAACCCTAACCCAACTTTAAGTTTGTTCCCTGTTTGAGTCTGCCTCACACTTAAAAGGAATATAAACAACTCATTTTGTAATTGACAGCTGTCTTGGGCAGTTTGTTAAAGTCAATTTCATACTCACAACAAATAGGGGGCAGCATATCACAAGAGTAACCGCTAACTGCTGCCAAATGTAGCTGCCGTTAGCTAATTAGCTCAGTTAGCCGTGCAGCTAGCAGTACGGAACGGTAATTCCGAGTGTTGGTGTTGTTTACACTGCTACCACAGGAGCTTTGGATCAGGACGAGCCAGGGCTAGCTTATTAGCGTGCTAAATTCAGTAGATATGTTGCAACACAATAGAGCAGTGCAGTTAGCATTTTTGTACATCCGGAAAAAAATAAGGTCTGTGGTTACCGCAGGCTTAAGATATTTACAGGTATTGTTCTATGACCTCAAATACATAATTAAATGTCCCACAATTTAATCATAAAGTGCTTACGTGTCTTAAAAACGACAGTTGCTAACAAGTGATTAAGCGAAACTACAGAAGTTGTCACGGACATTAAATGTCAACGCAGTGAACAAGGAGACTGATCTACCCGCTAGTCCGTCTTTGGTTACAAACTTTTCTAACTCTTACTTTACAACTTCTACATTGATCAGTTTATAGAAAACGTAGCGGTGGTTTAAGTCATGCGACCGCAATTTATTCTGTTTATCACCCAACATTAGCTTTTTTACTTATGACGATTTAATTTACGCTTCGTAAATCACAAATTTTGCGGGACAAAACATTTAAGTATCATAAACTTGTGTTTGCCACAGAGCTTGTTTTTCGGCGATATTCCAAGAATCCAATTAAAAAATCCTATAGGCTTTTTGTCGAAGGAACCAGGGTGATGCTAACTTCCAGGTTAGCCTACGTCATCCCTACACCACTCTACACATAGACATAATGTCAATACTGTTAGTCCTTCACATTCTGTTGGTAATTTTAATTCAGTTTTGAATGTTTTCAACTAAAATTCTTACATATAGGACCTTTAATATATGAATAGTGTGCTTTATGTTGAAGGTATTCCAGCACTATGACGGATTACTTCCTTAATAGGCTACCTTTAGATAGCATTCTTTGCTAAGCAATGTGTAATATTTTATAAGAATATACCATATGAACGCAAAATACTTATGGCTATGTTTACCTGAAAAGTAACCAGAAGTAGATGTCAGATAAACAAGAACAAATAAGATGAGGGGATTCCGTTGCTTGTGTTTAGCATGTGTATAAAAACTAATTTATTTGGGAATATGCACCCAGCACATTTTCATGAAAGGCCTCATGAGATATGTAAATAAGGATTTTGGGGGGTAGTTTTTCCTTGCTCAACTCGAGGGTCTAAAGACAAGAGAGTTTCATACACTGTACACATTGTAAAGGTAATTGTGATTTTGGTGTATATAAAAAAAATGTTACTTGACTTAAAGATTTGAGCCTCCTTTAACTCACGAGGAAATCTTTGAGAAACCTTTCCTGTAGAGCAAAGAAGATCAAACCTTTGGACGGCATTACCAAGTTAGAGAGGATAGGTCTGTATGTTGAATTCATAAAGTAATTATTTGGTAAGGATACCACATTGGCTCCTTTCACAGTGACCAAACATCCTGTAATAACGCTTTTATTACATATTTTTTGACAAAAAACACCCTTTTAATTGAAGGTCTAAGAGTTTGCTCAATTAACTTGAAAACAACATGACAACCGCTGAGGAAGACCATGAGTTGAGATTGAAATCTTCAAGGAAATCCAGTAAATGGAGTTTGGGTTAAGATGATTTTTGTCAATGTACTGTTTCCAAAGTCAAGAATGAACTTTCGTGCTATTTTTTTCTAATGTTGTCTGTTAAGGGGACACATTTCTTCCTTTATTCAAGTATTTTTCATCACAAGTTACTACTTAAATAACAGTTGCTTGTGTGTACTGTCCCTCCACTCTTGTACATGTGACAGCCTTTAGATGCAGTTCAACAGACAAACCGCCCTTTGAGTCAATTGCAATTTTAAATAAGATTTTATATGCTACAAAATCTGTCAAGTTTAAGTGAACAAGCCTACTTCAACACAGTTTACTGTATATTAACACTCTATGCTTAGTATCAGTAACCTTGTTATGTTTTCTGTGTAGTGTGAGCCTGACACCAAAACCCTGACTGATCCATGATGGATGTCTTAGCAAATTTTGTGACAATGGGAGTTCAACCCTCATACACCAGCAGCGTCATCTCACTTGCTCCACCAAGACCCTTTCACTTTTCCTTATCAATACAACTGAGGCTGTATTGATGAGAGCAGATCCGTCAGTATCAGAGACCAACTGCACACCAAATGTTAATGGAAATGAGTTTTCCCTCTTGTCCTTTAAAACTGGGCCCAGCAATTAAGAGGAAGCATTGATAGGAGCAGGACAGCTGCTGTGTCAATGTCGATATTGATCCAATGTCCATCACTTATTATGCAGAGAGATCAAACCCCCTTCATCCCACGATCCTCGCCCCTCCCTGTGTGAACCTTTATTCAGATGCAGGACCGCAGCCCAGCTGTGATGTCCAGTCAGTCAGAAAGAAGACAAAACACTAAGAAGGAAAACTGCGTGTTTATAAATGCAACAAAAATATAAAAAGGCGATACAAAAGGGGAAAAGTGCATTGTCATCATTGCAATTTCTTCACTTTATTTCCTATTGGGGTGCCAGTTTTTTCCTGAATTTGAAACAAAATAAGTTTTTAACTTATCCAGTTAATCAAAAAAAATCGAATCTCTTCCAGAAAATATTGTTGATGTGACATCTTCTGTCACACACACTTAAGCTGTTTGTTCGTTAATGTTTCTCTGTAAAGTACTTGTATTGTATTACATAACCAAATACTTGTCCACAGCCTGAGTGCAGGTTGTGGGCTCTTCTCTTACATAACGTGAGAAAGTGAGAGCCCGGCCTCATTCATGGTCAGCGAGGCTCTCCCCAGGGTGTTTAATTAATCAAGAATTCAGTTTCGGCACCTGCCAATATGGCAGAGTTTGTGGGTGGAGTGATGGCCGGCCTGCATGTGCACTGCGGTCGAGCTCTGAGGCCGGATCAATGCAGTAAAAGTCATTATCAGGTTATGAATGTTGGTAAGGTTGTGGGTAGAGGGGACCTGCTGCCATTGGCTGAGGCCCATGCCTTCCTGCTCCCACACATGCCCATCCCCGCTGACCTCAGGAGTGTCCAAAAGGGCCGGCCTGAGTCCTGTGTGACCTTTCCACTGACCCCTGTGGAGAGAAGGGGGTTTTAGTGCCACAACAGGGGGGTTGTGGAGAAATTAGGACTGGTGCTGTTGAGCTGAGTCACACAAAAGGCTCCGACCACAGAGATGAGTCCTCGCCACTGCTCCACAGCTAACACTTCATATGAATGTTTATTCCATACTGCTGGTCAACAAGCACACAGGAAAGATCACATCTGTAGCTTGAGATAAAAACTCAGACTGTGCTTTTAGTTATGTGGTGCAGTGAAATGTAGTTTGAATAAATAACAAAATAAAAAGCCATGACAGACTGACAACAGTTGGACATAAAAAAAGCAGAAGTGAAAGAGAAGAACTGATGATTTTCTTGCAAAATAAGATCTGAAAAAAAAAACAAGTGTTCCTCACTGGCAAGTTTTAAAGTTAGGCGATGCCCCTTAAATTAGTCCAATGTGTTATATCTCCCCCAGCTGGAACAACTCAGTACTACAGACACCTACATCTATACAAGACACAAGAATATGATTAGACCATGTGCTATCCAAAAGAGAAACCATGCACATCTCTGAAACCAGCTGTAGTACTTAAAAGGATATTTTGAAATAATGGAGCAAGAAATCATAATCAGCTGTCAAAAATTAAATGTCAAATGGTGTTTACTTCATAAAATCCTAAAAAATATCAGTCAAAAAAGATTACAAGAAGCAACAGCAAATGTCTGCTCCAGAGGGTGTCCTCCAAACTCTTCTTACAATCATAAAAATTTCATTTTAATAAGGAAATACTGCAACTAAACACTCCTCAGTCAAGACCAGCCTGTGGGCCAAAGTTGGTCAGTTAGGTTCAATTTGGCACCCCAAATGTTTCTAGTGAAAAAAAAAAAAAACCTGGTCTAGAAAGCAGTGTATTACATTTAACAAATATTCATAACAACTATAACGTAACTGTAAACATATATGTAACTTCTCTGGGTAACGTTTTTTATCAATATGACTGTATTTCAGTCTCATCCACTATGTTTACACACTAGCTTTCACTTGAGAGAGTTATAAGTGTCAACAAACACATGACTGAACACTCATCTCTTTCCAACTACGATATATTGTACAATATATTGTTTGACTCTGATGAAGATGCACATTGCGTCATAACGTTAATAAAAGTTTGTGCTCTGAATCTGTGTGTTCCAGTATACCAGTCATTTTGTGTAATAAACCATTTATCGTGTTGATGAAGGTGCTATATCGTAGGCAACTACACTCGTTTCAGTTAAACCATTTATCAAGTTTACATTCTGCGTATAAATACTAAATAGGGGGAATTAAAGTAAAGTGATGCTGAGAAATATGTGAAAAGAACCAGAAATTATTAAAAGTTAAGTTCAATGCATCACTGCCTTAAAAGTCTTGGGTACAGTTCATGAAATCGATGGAGAAAATCTGTAATAAGAATAAAAAACAGAAGTGCACATCAAGAGCAATAATGACGAGACAGACATGAAGACACTGCATAATTGTTTTTACATATCTTTATTTTTCAAATATATTTAATTTGGTGTACTATAAGTAATCAGGTTGGGATTTAACAGCTACAGTTCATTCCACCCCTTAAACTGTTGTATATATGTTGCATGCATGTTGTTGTTGTTGTAATGCACTTATAGGTGTTATAATTAGATTCTATAATAACAAAATTTTATATATCAGAAATTAAGTGTTGCTCTATTCATTATTCTTCAGTAGACAACAATACATATATAACAGTACTTCCATTTAGAGATTAAAACATCAATAAACAATCAAAGTCTACAATAGATTACAAATGAAGGCCTCAGGACTTAATTCTTAAATAGAAGAGAAAGAAGAGAATGTGCTAATTTTCAGCAATGTTCATATGTAAACATTTATAACACATATGCACTTGAAGCATAGGATCAGATTTAAGCAGTCTGCAGGTGACAGATTGGCAAAGATTCAGACAGTTCAGAAGTAAGACTCATCGATATTAACAAAGTGCTTCACTTTATAAAAGCATAAGTATAAAATTGTGTTGCCAGAGACAAGAACCAGCCCATGATATCTTCCTTTACCAACGACCTGTAAACATGGCAGGTAGTGTAAACACATGTTTTACCATTCAGAAAACGTTAAAACTACTGCTTGAGCGCAGTTGCTTTCCTACAAAGGGATTACAAGTGATGACTCTTTTTGAAAACAGACAATAATCTGTACACAACCAACAAAACAATCTTTAAAGTTGCACTCTTAAAAATAGAGCACTGTGCTGCAATTAGACACCCATGATGAGTAGAAGAAAACAAAATGATATCACTCATTGACAACAAAACATAATAATTCACATACTGTATGATAAGGCCAGTCTGTTTGATAATGTTTCTATAAGCTACTGGCCAGGAGATATATCGTGTATATACATTTCTAAAACACAGTCAGTGTTGAACTTGAGTATGAGTGGCTATTGATCATAAATGACAGACTAAAAGGATGAACAATGAGGAGGTGCACCAATAACCAATTTGTCATTTTGAGTAACCTTTAACAGTTTTAATAAATGCTTCATCATTTTGTAAAAGGGAAATTTATATTTGTATGTACAGTATATTTGTGTATATAATAACAATGTCAATATGTACAATAATAATGCATAGTATTTCAGCACAATCTAACACTGCATGAACTCACTTCTTTGGATATGTGGCCTACACAGACACAAACTACTGTATAATTAGTTCAGCCTGTTACTGGTCCTGGTGTTGATACATCACTACATTAATGATTAAATGACACTTGCTTTAAGTAGTCACTCAAACTGCTTCAAATGCTTTTGAGGTGCATATATTTGGGATTTGCATCAGTGTTTCTAGTATGATGGAATGAAAAATGTTTAATTATGTATAGAATTTAAATGACAAGAAAACGGAGAGAACAAATCTTCACATCTGTTTTATTTAGTTTGAATTGCCTTTTTTTTATCATTCAGGTTTTGCTTCTTACATATTGTTGCCCTCAGCTAGTGTTCATGTAAGGGCAATGTCATTTTTAAAGGGATTTTGGACTTTTGATATGTAACATTTCTGCATTAAAATGCCTTAAATAGAAATTTGTTATATACATTTTGTTGAGTTGTTCATTCAAATGATCCAAAACTCAAGGTAACGCTGAGTTTCATTTGGTCACCAGTCAATGGAGTCATATCCTTTACACTGCTATCTCTACTGGGGAAACACGGAAACACCAGTTGATATGTCAGAGTGAGGAAGGAAGTCAGCGAACTCTATTGTTTACTGTTGTTTTTATTCAGGGTTCCTACACCTTTGCATAGTCAAATTTAAGCACTTTTAAAGCATTTTCAAGCTTTACATGCACCTTAGCATGTAATACAATGAATTTTGCAACGTAAACCTGCATGTTTGATTATAAAATAAAGTATCTGGTATCATAAATAGATATTTGGGATTTGTTGGGAGGCCCCAGAAACAGAAACAAAGGGCGGCGTGAGGCCGGCCCAGTTGCTTTTATCTGCGTTTTTAATTCTTTATCTAAAAATGTAACTATTCAGTCAGGTAGCGATTTTTCATGACAGTAATGCAGTCACAGTTTCAAGTACTTTATCAAGAATCCAACAACTTTTCAAACCTTGAAAACACCAGATTCAAATTCAAGCATTTTCACGGATTTCTAGCACAAACCCTGTTTTATTTCAGTGGTGAACAAGCATGATTGTTCATTGCCGTTTGCTGCACTTTCTGATGCCAGCTGTCTCTGAAAGCTCAAATGTACAACCAAACAACCTAAGAAGATTACGGGTTGGTGTGGCATTTCCAAGATGGAGAGAACTTTGTGACAAGCTGGGACTACAGAAAGATGCTGATCTCGCATGTGTTCCACTGGACAGGTAAGGATTGGATTTTCATTGGCAACTGTGGCTCTTTGGCAATGAAAACAACACCTCTCATGATCTCACACTACTTCACGACATCATTAAACTACATCTTTCGTTATTGTTTTTGAGAGATTCCTAGTACAGAAATAACATACTGTGCAATTAACTTTGGAGTCGAAGGATATTGGTCAGGATACACAAGTTGTAAGTTTGAAACTTTTCATATAACTGTCATAGTGGGGTTGACTACTCTGACCCATGGTTCCCTCTTTCCAGCACTAACATGTTGTGAAAGGGCAAGTTACGGAAATTCATACCATTCATAACATTTGCACAAACATAACTCAACTAACGTGAAGACGAAAATATTGCAGGTACCTGATGTGAGAAACTTTTTCTGAGGCAATTCAGCCCAAATAAAACAAATGTTTGTTTTTTTTTAGATGTTTTTGTTACACAGTATACAGTTTTGAGTTTTTGCTTTGTAAACTTTAAAACACGTGCGGAGTGATTAAATACCTCCAGCACTCCAGATTTTATGTCCTTTTTCTGCTTGTGCCTCAACAGTTTGAAGAGTGTGTGACTGTCCTTCATCTGTCACACAGCTGGCAGGTTAAGACCCGAGTCTGACGCACAGCTTGTTTCTCTCTGACGGCAGTAATGTCCGTTCAGCTCATTTACAGCAGGAGTGCTAATCCACCCCGTCGAAGCCTTGTGCATTCTCGATGGCGATGTTGAGTTTCTCCCTCAGCTCTTCAAAAGACTCATAAGGAGGCAGGTCCAGCCGATTGAAGCTTTAGGAGGTGAAAGTAAAGACAATCATCAAATCACATCTAAATAGGAGTCATTTAAATAATGCATCTGTGGGAATCAACTACGAATGCAATTCGGTCGTTCACAATTCTTACAAGACATCCAGATTTAATATTGCACCCCAAAAAAGAGACTTTCCACAGATAGATTAACAAATGAATGTCCAAATTTGTTGCCACAGAGGCAGAAATTTCCTGGCTTTTGGTCCCTGACATGTGTCAAGCTCCACAAACCCTGAATCCTACACTTCTCATGCAACTTAACTGCAACTTTTGCATTCTTTGTGACTACAAAACTGGCTTTGACATGCAAATCTGTGTAGTTCCCCCTTTTACACGGAGGTGTCTAAGGCTATGTTTAGACTCAGTCTGGATGCTCATATCGGTTTTTAAAGTGTCTTTAACTTGCAGTGTGACACACAACCTCAACGTCATATCCAGAGAGACGTGATATCCAAAGAGATGGACGATCTGATCACTTACAAATAACAGTGCGGACAATCGGGCATTTGGATCTGAAAAACAAATCTGATCTGCCTGTTGCAAATGACTGTATTCAGCTCCCAAATAGCAGAGTGAGAGATATGACTGTATGCAGCCACTAGAGGGCATTAACCCACTTTGCTCAATTATTATTTTGTACTAGTCCTTTTTTATTATTATCCATCACCATGGCCACACAATAACTCTAATCTAAGATGAAGAAACTAATACATGCACAACACATGCAGCTGTTTCCCAACTCACTATTTTCTTTTAACGATTGTGTGTCTGCTGTTTACTGTTGTCTCCTGAATATCTCTTAACTATTTTAGCTGCCGTTTTGCTCTCTTTAAAAATGTCAACTTTAGAGACACTGGGGGTCTGCACATTTTAGCCACACCACAGATAAATGATCATATTTGTGTAAGTTCCTCAGAACTTTGACAAAAGGCCAAATTGAACTACAGACCTGACCGCTTAACATAATCAACAAATTAGTATATATCATAGATAGATAGAAATTATATCTAGAGTACATTGCTAAACTTAACTGTGTTGAATATATTAAAAAATAATAATAATAATAGGGAGGTGCTCACCATGTGTGGGCTCGGGGGAGTTTATCACGTGTTCCCCACTGCTCGATGGTGAACAGCTGTGGTCCGTTAGACCCTGGAAAATAAATCCATCAAACATCAAATAAATACATATGATTATAACTGGAATTCAGTTAGAAGAAACAAAAAGAAGAAAGTTAGCGATGAGGCAGAGATCATTTGTATCAGTTGTCCTGCTTGGGTAAGAGTACAGTAGAGTCGATAATCTGTAAAATGCAGAAAGTTATCTCACCATAGAGTTCAGCAAATCCGTTCATCGGGACCCTCGATGTTCCCGTCACAAACTGCAAGAGCCGGATTCTCTTTTCTGCATCCATCAACAGCACCGTCTGTAACAACACAAACAGACGCATCAATAAATAACTAATGCAAAGCTCTTCTTAAAGGAGAAAAAAACTTGGCTCCAGGCATGGAAAGTCTTCTTACTTTCCAAAACCACTGGATAACGATGTGGTTGGACGCGTAGCCGTTCTTGTACTTGGTGTTCTCCCTCCAGTCATTCACATCCACATCTCCCAGACCACACATGAGGAGCTGTGGAGGACAAGAAGGCAGGTAGGCAGATCGTTATTCATCTTATTGGAATGAATCTGGTTCATTTCACGTTTCGGACAGACTGAACACTCACCTCGAGCTCATTCTCATCAAAGATCTTGATCAGATCTTGTGGTATCAACTCAAAGAATCCCTAAAAATACAACAGATTATATGACATGATATTTTAAACTGTTTAATGGTGATATATGAAAATGTATAAAATAAATCGTCACCTCTTTGAAGGCAGTCATCTGCTTCTGCACCCTGTTCACAAACCTCCACTGCATCACCAGACTGTCAAACACAGCAGCAGGTTAGCATCAAACCATAATTTCTGTGAAGATGATTAAAAGTTGCTTCTTTATTGCTTACTGGATGTACTCCTTCTTCGTTTCATTAGTGACGACAATGTCTGTTCCGCCAGGCGTCAGTTCATGCTGGTGAGTCTGAAAAAGTTGGATGGTTTCATGTAAATCACATAGAAAATCACAAATTTAAGGCTGTTGAGGCAAAAAACAAAATTATAGCCAAACCTGTCCAAACAAGTCCTCGTCAATGGTGAACCTCAAATCCAGGTCTGTTGGGTCGTTCTCCAAAATCCACATCAAGGAGTTAAAATATTCGCTATCCTGAAGAGACAACAAACACATTTAAACACACCAAAGGTCTTCTAAATTGCCTGTAATGTGAAGATCCTGATTCAAGGTGTTTACTCAATAAAAAACACTCACAACAGACTCCATGTCCTGGAGAGTGATCGGCTTCTGTAGCATCATCTTGTAGAAAGGCCGAATGAAAAACGCTTTGAAGAGCACAAACAAAAATGTCAGAATCTATTAAAATCACACAACTTAATCTAGTTCTTTTAAACTTTCTCACTGCTGTGGCTGCTACCATTAGAACAACATTTATACAAACATTTTCACACACGTCACACAGTCAGGTAGCACTCACCATCGAGCAGTTTGCCATGATAAACGGCCATGCCTGCCACCCGGCCGATGAACTTGAAGTAGGACAGGTGGTCCTCGTTGCATAAACCTGAGTTGGGGTTAATCTGCAGCGTGTAGTTATCCCTGGAAGACAAACACAAAGACATTTTTCAAAATCAGCTGTCCTGCTTCTAACCTACAGATAATTACAGCTCTCCCGAGTGTATTTTTATGTTGCTAAAGGAAATACAATTCTGTGATTATGTATTCCTTTTGACCTGTGCTTGTATTTTCGGTCTCAGTCTGTGCAACACTAGACTGGTATGGAGCCTATACTCATTTAAACACACGTTAATGATGTGACCATTAGAGAACATATAAAAAGAGACTCACGTGGCAGAATACTCAAACAGTCCGTAGTACGGGTTGAACATCTCCTTAGACATGAGGAAGAACCACTCCCTTGCCACGCCACCATAATCCAGTCCTTTTTCTCCCTCAAACTCCACCCACAGTCGTGCCTTCAGCAAGTCAGCCTTCTTAACTGACAGGATGCGTCGGTATGAGTCCTCGAACACCGCGTTTCGTCTCATCTTCATCTCAAAGCGGTTTGGGATGTCAGCCTGCATAGAAATGTATTGAGCTCATTAAGGATAAAGCTTGCGATTATCCGATGGTTAAAGGTCCCATATTATGCTAATAGTGGATGCCTACTAGAAACTGTCCATTGCTGCAGCACCTCTATTCGCTCTCTGTGTGAACTCTCGGTGTTAGTGTTTGTCTCATTAAGGGTCACCTCTCAAAAAGCCCAGTCTGCTCTGATTGGTCAGCTCTCACCAGCCTGAGCAGGCACTGCCCACATCAGCTCTTACAGTGTTTCTGTAACCACAGTCGTGCTGAAGGTTGAAGGTGGTGACTGTATAGCTGTGACATCACAGCCTTACAGACGTCCTGATGGCTCGTTTGAAGGCACCGTTTCTGAATACAGGCTGTGTGCATTTTTTCACAGATGGACCGTTTTGATAATTTCACAGAATTTATATATATATATATATATATATATAAAAATATGTAGAGAGCACTATGCTTTATAATAAAAAAATACATGAAAATCCCACATTCTATAATTTGGGACCTTTAAACAAATACAGAATATGTGAAATTGAGACAGAAAAACTGATATCAGAGTAACACCACTCCTTATTAGAATAGTTTTATTTGCAAGGTAAACAGTCTCAGTTACAGTTGCTCCTGAAGGACACTTACCGGTTTCTTGAGCTTCTTCCTGAAGTAGTCATACTTCTGTTTATAATCTCTGGAATAAGGCACTGCCTATAAGCAAAACAGGACAGTGTTCAGCAGCAACAAATCAATCCTAACCTTATGACCTACACTGTGGTCAATGATACATATCTATAGGAAACCTGTAAGCTATAAATAGAGAACAGGTTTTATCTTATGCTAATATCATGTTACTGGAGATGCAAGATATGGATTTTTTTTGGAGCCCTTACCAATAATCATAATTACATGATACTCATGGCCGATAATGATAATATAATTGATATTTCACATGTTTTGTATTGAAAAAGAAGTTCAAAATCGATGGTTTATGCACACCTGAGGGTGAGAAAGGCTTAGATCTAGTGTCCAAAGACATTTTGATATTCCACAGCTCTCATAAGATCTGTTAAAACTCGTATACTTTTTGCCTCCTCTCTGAACCCCTGTGAAACATGTGCTGCAAACTGCAAATGTGTTGACTTCCTCTGAAACTGTATGAACAAATTTGGCTCTCTTGTTTTCTCTGTGTTTATTTTTCAAACCAACTTTCAAGGTGCAAATAGCCACCTAGTGTATCAGAGTTTGTAAATGCTTTTTAGGTCAATGAAAGCAGTTTGCCTTCTTATTATTGGCTCTATTTATTGGCTAAAATAATACAGATGAACAACCAACAATATAAGTTTCCCAATATTGGGCCAATATTTCAAAAAATATATATCGTACTTGCCTACATGTTACTGAGAAATAAAGGTTCAAATTCAGGTTATACTTACTGGTCCAGTTATAGCTGAGTTCTGTAATCTGGGGTCATCCCATTGTGTGGTCCTGGTGTCTATGAAATAAAACACATCAGAGGCCCTTTTTTTAGTATGGAAACATACTCATCATTTAGTCTGAGATGTATTTGAGTGTTGAATGTCATACGTACTGTGATCTATGTAGAATATCCTCCCATCAGTGTGGACTCTCTCCTCCCAGCCAGGCTAGGAAGGAAAAAAATGTGTTTAATAATTAACTCCTTAATAAGTTGACTTTAGACTATTGAATACAGTAGGCAGCACTGTCAGCTCCAACGGTGACAAATGTCTCAACTGATTTGCTACTGATCTTTTCGTAGCTAATGAACTTACTGGCAGAACGCCGAGATCAGATGGGTCGAGTGAGGCTCTCCTCCTCTGCTGCACAGGAATCTTTAGCCTGGGATCTTCCTGTTCAGTGCAAAACAAACAGGGCGTGTCAAAGAGGAATGCATACACAGGAGATATCACTGCTGAATGGACTTTGCATCAGGAAACACGTAAGAAATAAAATACTAGCTTTCTTGGTGCGCCATTAATAGAAATGCATCTCTAAGTGGGTGGCCACCACTTATAATTGTGTGTTGCCTTCTCACCCAGGTAGTAGTCTTTGTGTTGTGGTCGATGAAAAAGGGTCTTCCACTGGGAGCACTGCGAACCTCCCAACCGGCTGGCAGGAAGCCAGATTCATATGTGGGCTCGGGGCTCGGGGTGTGCTGGGGAGACTCTTCGCTGGGGGCAGGCGGTTGGGGTGGAGGGGGGCTCTGGGGTGAACCTGCACCACCCTGTGCTGCTGCTGGTGCTGTGGGTACCTCTGAGGTTCTCTGTCAAACAAACATTACAACATGGAGACATACTGGTGTTAAACAAATGACTAAACTTGATTAGTTGTTAGTACATACATATATCTATGCACGTTAGTATATTTGCCCCCCAGTGGATAATAGGAAAGCCTGGTGTGTACCTGAACGAGGGGTTTTGTCCATGAAGTGGATCGACTGTTGTGGTTGACGTAGTAGCGTCTTCCTTTATTGTCTCGCTTCTCCTCCCAGCCCGGAGGAAGCCCAGATGAGGTTGGAAGCAGCTATTGAATGACATTAAAATTGAATGCAGTGATCAATACAGAAACCTCAAGCTCCCTGTGAAACACAACACCAACAAAGACATTTATCTCACTCAAACCATTTCCTAACTCCAACAGCACAGGAAGTGAGAGAAGCTGATTAAAGAAAATACCTGAGTATCACTCACACAGCAACATTCTGATGCAAGACAGGTTTGGTAAAAGGTAGGAAGCAAGGAGTGATTTCATCAGGGTGTGTATAACTTACCACAGGATTAACGGGATGTTCCTCTCCTGTTGAAGACCGGGTACTTCCTCTGAGACTGGAATGGCGTGAATTGCTAGCATGATCCTGCATCAGAGGGGAAGGATGACAAACACAACAATGATCATCTGGTTATTAATGTGTATATAATGTACTTTCCTTCTCTCTCTCATTGGAAGCCTGTGGTTCATATAAATCTCATTATGTGTCTCTCTTCCTCTGACTTACGGTAACTAGAACCTTATGCTGCACAGAAAATGACTCACTGTCTGGGAGGTGTTCAGCTCGCTGGATGAGGCCCATGAAATGTTAACGTTTCTCAGATCGTCGCAGAACGAGTGGAATTCAGGCACAGGCGTTCTGGGTGTAGTGACCTGGTTATTGCTGTGGTTCAAGGTGGAATCATCCTCTGTAATGACCTCCCAGCTCTAGAAGATAAGACATTAGAGACACATTAAGGACACACAGTGGGAGACTGATCTACGGTTAGCTCTGCCAAATTACTCAGTTTAAATATACAGTGCAGGCCACTGAGAGTTCTGTTTCAAAAACCTAAATGTTAGTTTGTTTAGAGGAAATGAAAGTGTTTATGCCAAAGCCCTCAGAGGACAAGCAAGAACTGCACTGGTACAGCAACATCTGGCTTCAACATGGGCTATCAGGACGCATTCACCTGAAAAAGCATTGTTAAAAACTGTGTTGTGGACAGGCTGTGTGATATTCTTAAACCTGTAAAAGATGATTTTTTTTGCCACTTTGGGAAGTAGAAACAAGCTGTGAACACAACACAGTCATATCGTCACATTTTAGTTGATATGTTGAACAAACAGGTGCCTATTTACACATCCAACGGATACAGAGCAACAGTATCATTCATTTGGAGTCATGTTTGAAGTCCAATATTCGCTCCCCTTTTAGTTCTGTTTTTGCTCTTCACCAGATCCTGATGGAAAATATCTGGCTCTTTAGCTGCTAAATGCTCCAATATGTTCACCAGCTATTTGCTAACTGTGTCTGCCATCTGTTTGGTGCTGAGCAGGGAGTGCAAAGTAGGTTTTTTGAGTTTTTTCACTGAAAAACTTATGGCATGCTGCAGCATAAAGAACAATGCTATGAAGGCTGTGAAATTAAAACCAAAAACAGTTAAGTAATCGGCTGAAAAATGATAACGATGAGCTGAAAAACAGTAAAAAGCTTCAACGAGTTAAGAGCTTGTTCACTGGGCATGTTGGGATTAAAAAAGGTTTTGTTTTGTTTTAAAACTCATTCATCAAATAATTTTCCTTCCTAAACAAAATGGAAAAATACAGGTAGGTCTGAACAGAACACAGTAATACAAGACAAGCAGGACACAGTGAAGGGCATGCAAATACAAATGCAAATGTATTAAAAAGTTCAAATTACCTCAGGAGACTCTCGCGTGGTGTTCTCATCGGGGTCTGAGATCTGTCTGCGTGTAATAAAAGCATGCTCCACCTCCGTATTATTATTCTGTCTTCTTTCCAGTTCCACATTATTGTCTCTGTTTAGGACGAAAACATACATAAACATTCACCATCAGTACTGCACCAACAACTGCACCATTTTTTTTATAACTTTGCAGACAAGACTCTGCTTACTGCATTGTGGGTCGTTGCCACTGTGTGGTTCTGCTCTCATGATTGACAAAGTAGGTTCTCCCCAGGTTGTCCTGCCGTTCCTCCCAGCCAGGGGGCAGAGCAGGAAGCAGCTGGCTTTGTCTGGGACCTGACATGTCCTGAGACTCCAGAAACTCCCAACTAGGCTGCAAAACATGAACAAAACGATTTAAAAAGGCAGCACAAACAGGATGAACAGCTGTTTGACTGCACACATCAAAGAAGACTTGGCTTAAGATCATTCTGAAGAAATAATCAGCATATTTTAAAAATGCATAGAGTGACAACTATAAGCTAGACTCATGGACATAGTGTATTAAGACAAGATTTAGATTAAAGAGATGATCCATGCTCTAGAAGAACTCATATTACTCTCATGAACTTCAATTGTTGCCTATGGTTAAAATTATTCAGAGAGACATTCAACGTCCAATCACAATGATTTCCATGTGTGATGATAAACAATCACTTAACCTGTTCTTACTGTTTCCATAGAGAAAACTGTACAAGCAACAAAATGTACAAACAACCCTGAGTTTGAGTTTGGGCATGAAAGGGTTTGTTCAGTACAAATTCACAACGACTGGGAACTAAAAATCTATAACCTGTGATTGATGCTCTCATAAGTTTGCTTGAGGCCATCAAGCCACAACTGAATGACCTTATCAAACTGAGCTTATCTATCATAAACGAGTAATAAAAATCACTGCGGAAGCAAACCAAACACAAGAGGATCTGTGATATTTTTGAAGATCATGAGAGATATATTGTTACTGCACAAACATTAGCCAGACTTACATCCGTGTCCTCAGTCTGATCTGCTGTCTCCTCCTCCGAACCTGGGTTTTTTGGTAGATACGTCATTTTAAGACGCAGATGTCCTTTGACTCTGGACTTGTGACTGCGCAACAAATAGATTAAGGAATACATAAATATGTCAGGATGGTTTAAAAACAAAGTATTGAACGAACATTTCTCAAAATAAACATGTAAAAATGGAATGTAAAACAGGAAAAGACAAAAGATTTAATAACCATGAAATCATGCCAACCTTCGTGGGTGAAGCAGAAAATCCTTGAATGTGAATGGCCTTTCTGTGTTAGGATTTTCTGTCTGAGAAAGAAACAAAACAATAAAAAGGAAATCTGAGAATCTGAGAAACGATAAAAGGAAATCTTTAACTCTCCAAACACTTTAACAGCCACGTGAATAAATCTACTGCCCTGCATTGTATCATAACACTGTATATTTAAAGATACGACTGCATGCAATGATCTGTGACATTGCACCATGAGGGCAAATTTGTGGGTGTTGTATTTATAATGAAACAAAGCAGGAACGTAACATAAACATGACAGACTGTGTTTACAAAACTATAGACGACGATGTGGAACAGACACTAGAATACGGGTGAGCATGTTTACATTCACATGGTGGCGTGAATGAGATTGAGGTCGAGAGCTCGTACAGTAAAAACTACAGTAAAACAAAATCACTTCACCTTAAAACAAGTCATACAGAAGAAAGATTTCCTGCAACAAAGAACTCACCGGGATCTGATTCAAGGGGACGTCCACCTGTCCCAGGAAGTCATCCCGTGTCTGTAGGCAGAGGGGCACACATGTCAGGATCATGACAATATTATCTCCTCTTACAAACACACACACACACACACACACACACACACACACACACACACACACACACACACATATACAGAAGACTGGCCTGGACATGTTCTGTTACTTAGACGTCTTTGGTGTAATAAGAACCACTGTAATATCCCCATAGGAGCATGCAATGTGTATTTTTACCTCCTGTCATGTCTCTATCATATCAAGACAAGGCCTTCAAACTATCTTAAATCATCCTCAGCGCAAATACAGCACATTTTTTCTACTTAAAACAATGAGTCATTTGACTTGATCCATTTCCTGATAGATTAAAAAGTAGGAGAGTGTTTATCAGCCCACAATGAATGGCTGCACTGTGTTATTGCTTGAAAGACTGGGACAAAAATAATGTAGCATTTGTCAAATAAACTGTCCCTTCTTTGAACACTTCACACATTCACTGCATGCCTTTATTGCAGTCTCAAAGGCAGAAGGGCTGAAGGCACTGTGGGAGTCAGCTTTGAGACCAAATTAACACCCTGCAGCAGGTCAGACTGTCCAACAGCAGTATAGAGTGTTTACGTGAACAAATATAGATGGAGGCCTCCTTCGTCCTGCCCTTGCACTTCTAATAGTGCAGCCAAGAAAAAGCAGTTAAGTCCAAGTTAAAAGAAAAGTGACAAGCACACAAGCGATGATTAAATTCTGAAAACCCATATGCTACCATCCCTTTTAATTTTGCCAAGATTTTAACCACAATAGTGGGTCCTGTTTGTTTTTAATTACTAATAACCTCAAGTACATCAATGTTAATTTTTGGAAATCGCAGTCTGTTGGTCTAGAAATTAGACTTTACTCAACGGCAACAATTACTGTTAGTCACTCTGGGTAAAGACCGTCGGCTAAAATGGAAATCAGAAGTCTAAAATGTAGGGCTGCAACTAACAATTATTTTCATTTTGATAAATGTGCAGATGTTTTTTCTCAATTTATTGATTAATCTTCTGACCTGTACAATGTCAGAAAATTCTAAAAATGACTCATGTCAATTATTTTGTCTCAAAAGCAGCCTAAAACTTAAGAAAAATCCAGTTTACTATAAAGTAAGGCAAAGAGAGGCAACAATTCATCTCAACTCAGAGACTGGAGTTGAGGAATTTCTGGCATTTTTGCTTTAAATCACATTACTAGTCTGCAAGCTGTAGATGCTCTCCATTCCCAGGGAACAGCTGCATTTATGGTTGCAGTAGCATTGTTGTGTTTACAGTGAGCTATTTGTTTAAGGAGACATCAGCATTCAGTGTCATAAATGTAAGTTACATTTATTTACACACCACAGTCCACAGGATATTAAGAGAGTTAAAATGTGTATATCTTTTGGTATTGTTTGCATATGGCCCCTATAATAACCACTGGAGATTTACTAGAGTGTATGTGTGTATAAAGTATACACAATAGTGTTGTTTCATATTGAACACTTAGCTTTCCGCCTATATTTACGTTCACAACAGTTAATGAGAGTGGAGAGGAAAATAAAGATTTCAAAAAATATGACAGTGAAAAAGCTTCTTTCCTTCTGACTGAGGCACAAGATACCAAATTGATAATGACATTTTTGTCCCACAATGTGTCTGTTGGGTAGTCTCGTATCGTAGCATTGTTTTCTATAAGTCTATAAAGTCTTTTCTAAGTTTATAAATCAAGTTCATGTTTTGGAGACAATGCTTCAATCACCAGTTATCAGAAAATGTGTGCTTTTCTTACGATCCTATGCTGGTTGGTGCATTTAGAGATTTAGAAAGAAAAGAGATTCATTACTATACACAGTCAGACGCATGACATCTAGAAGGATTAAATGATCAATTCAGTGTCACATTCACACTGATTAGACCTTAATAACTTTAAACAGACTTCTCATATCTTGAGAAACTGAACGATACAAACAATCACAGACTAACCAGACAACTGATCCCTCTGTCAAATTAAACCTCTGCTCAGTCTTTCATAAACAGTAATGCATTAACAATTACAGGCTTATAGAGTAGTGATGATTATGCCTGCTGGTTTGAAAAATTAAGTGTGTCGTTTCTATTTCAGAACACACAAATAGAATTTTCTATGTAGTGAAACCATCTATTTCCCCGCAAACGTCCTGGATGTAAGGTTAGGTGAGGCAAAGCTTAACAAGGAGCGAGTGTATGGCCTGGACACATGACGAGACCTCAAGATAAAAAGTCAAGCAGAGATAAATGTCCATTCAGAGCATCCCTGAAGGTTCATGTGACACTAAAAGCAACTCAGTTTAGCATGTGGCATTAAGCAGTGCTGACCACATACTGTATGAGGCTGTGGCAAACAGCTAGAGACACATGTTTTTGTATCCGTGGAGCAAGCTCAGTGATATCCATCTTAGCTCTGCAACGACAAACTACTTTTAACAGGTGGACAGCAGCTTGTGAAACCTAAACTTCTGAAGAGCCGCCCAACTAATGTTATTGGAGCAGGCAACGTGTCTAATGATGAGCCATCCTGGTTACGAACTGAGGTACAAATCTGTGAAAACATTGACATTAAAGAAGAAGAAGTTATGTTTTGGCAAAGACACAAAGGAGCAAATGAAGGCTGCCAGAGCTGCAGAGACTACGCTTAATTATAATGACAAAGCTTACTCTAAGCTGTAAAATGTTGTGCGACGGCCTTGTTTTTTTCCACACTGGAAACTATTTACTGCAGGAGGCAGTAACATCAAAACAGATAGACTGCAGAGATCATTTGTTGTGCTGATGGAGAATGTATAACCAAAACATATTTAGGAAGAAAGTGGTCATATTCCAGTTTTTAAACAGTTAAAGTTGTTGAATTAAAGGTACTATAAGCTTGCTATGAAAGTCTCAATGTAATACTGATGCCTCTCTGACCTATATAAGCACGAGAAAAGGTTGGCTATTTCTACATAGTTATTTTTAACGCCTTCTACTTGGTCGGATTTCCTGTGAAATCAGACATAAAAATTTAAGGCACACAGACCGGAAGTGTCTGTTTACATTTCCCCAGGCAAAGCTTAACAGCGAGCTGTGCGTTTGCTGGTTAAAAGGAAGCAGGAGGAGACTTTTCTTTAGAGAATTTAATTTTAGACATAATATTTTGTGCTTATGGCTGATACCAGAGCGGTACTGAAGAGAAAAAGAAAATAATTGACCAAAGAACAAAAAAAAGCTGTAAGGGACAATCACAGAGCATGCGTGAAAAAAAAGTCAACTTTGATTGGTCATTTAACAGACGGAGAGAACTACGAAATTTGAAAGGATTCAAAACCGATCCTGAATTGGCCCACTTCCTCCAACGCAGGTATGTGATACAGGGAATGATTCAACTTTAGCTTTCTCAACAAAATTATTATTCATGCGCAACCAAAACCCAGGTGTTTGAATGGTAATTTTTCTAAAACTAAATTTACTTTGTTTCACCATCATCGTATTGCAGTTATTTATCTTATATATCCAGAAATTGATATATCCTTATTGCTATAAATCCTGCTAACATCTGTGTCGTCACAAAACAAATGAACACGCAACACAGATCAAGATGTATACATTGTTTTTTAACGGGTGAATGATTTATGTAAACCACATGTTATGACTTGAAGGAAGTAGGAAGTACTACTCTCCACGACAAACACTATGTCAGCGGCACAAAACTAGTTTAGACAATCAAATCTTAACTAGATTTAATTATAGTTAAATATTGGCCATTATACGACATCATCTGTTTATTCTGCTTGTGCCTTCAGTAAGCTACTGTATGACTTGCTTTTCTTGCAAATACAGCAGAGAGATTTCTGATTCGTGTTGTTCACCTTCCTTGTTTAACGTGGTCACACCTGGTTGTTCATTAACACATGTGAAGAGGCATATTGGGTTATGATGGCACAGCAGATAAGGGAGGCAAACCTCAAACTTTCAAAAAAATTTCCATTGTGGCTTGTGACACATTTGACCACATAGTTTGCCGCAAAATGTTTGAATTTCAAAAACTAAAGATGTTAATTTCCCCCATTTATTTGTAGTGGATATATTTAACATTGTTGGGGCTGCTTGCAGGCATGAGGCGATCCTTTTTACAGCTGCTGTAAAAAGGTCACTGGTGAGTACAAAGCTCATTTAGCCATATTTAGTCAGTGAACTCACTACCTGTTTTTTTTTTTAAATGCTTCAATTTATAGAAGAATGAGAATCCCATAAGACCATTTGAGTTATGTTTTAGTATTTTTACATGTCTAATTTGAATTATGTACTTTTGATAGTGAATAATATTGTTGACGCTCCGTTGTGTGTCGACACAGGCAGAATGTAAACAAAGGCGTGCCGTATTTGATGCAGATTTCTGAGAGGGAGATGTTTTATTTGTCACGGGACTAAATACACATGGAGGACTATCAACAGCAAACTCAAGTGAAATAAATACACTCGATAATGGCATTTCAGGGGCATTTTAAAGTGAGAAAAGGAAATCCAGATTTACAAAAGCAAATTTAGACATTTAAAAGTAAATGGAGCGGCTAATTACTGCAGGAGACCTTCATACTTGACAACCTGCTAAATGCAGGGGGGAGGCTGACACCTGATACTTCACAAACACTGCCTGGCAGGGGGACCCAGAGGGAAGGGACACACCATCCTTTTACTGGGAAAGGCTCACGCTCCCATCCTGCCTACATTACATTACCCCCACCACACGGACACACACACCATGTCCACAGATGGCTGGCATGACTGTGCGCTGCTCTAGTATCATGCTGTTAAATTTGAATCCACGGGACTGGGCAGAGCTACAGACCACCAGACTATCTGGAGTCAGGGGGAATATTTCAGAGGCACTTTATTTATATCAGCAAGGGGCACTGCTTTTCCCACCACTAAAATTAGCCTGGGTAAATACTTAAGTCGATCACTCATAGCGCTAACAGAATAATAAAAATGGAGAACTAACTAAGTTGAGCACGTCTTCACACACCAAACGAATGAACA
Organism: Pagrus pagrus; assembly: GCF_965226575.1. NCBI lineage: Eukaryota > Metazoa > Chordata > Actinopteri > Spariformes > Sparidae > Pagrus > Pagrus pagrus. The sequence goes on along the minus strand of NC_140185.1, from coordinate 24,685,318 downwards.
CACACAAGATGAAAGATCAACAACTTTTCCTTCTTGTCACGCTTTTCTTGGAAACCACCATGCAAATGGATTTACTGTAATGTAACCGAATACCTCCGAATGTTTGTCCACATTGGGCTTGTTAATTGCATGACTTAGCTGTAGCAATCTTCTCAGTTACTGAGTTTCGCTCTGGCTTGTGGCGAGCCTAATGGCTGACGCTGAGTAAACAGAGTTTTAGGGATTTGAATGGCATATATGTATATTCCCAACTCCATTAAAATATCTAGTGTCAGAAAAATAATCCCTCTTAAACTATCCTTTATTAAAAAATTGCCAAAGAAGCAACATTTAGCATCAGGCCAACATTAGCATATTTGTTATTTAAAGTAGTCATGACGCTTAACTTTCATTCCATGCTGTGCATAAAGGCTGAATTCAAAGTGGTGTCACTCAAGCAGTCACAACAAAGCAGTATGGAATCTACTTGAACCAGTTAAACGCCATTATGAGCGACACAGTGCTCATTCTTGAGGCCTTTCTGTGTCAGATATCTTGACCAACTTTGCCTCACAATTCACTGTGAAGTTTCAGACATCTCAGCTCATTCCTCATGGTTAGACACCATCACCTAATTAAGAAACTTAACACTCACCTTGGGGTTTTGACCAGGGCTCTTTGGTGTATTATTCCCTTCGTGGTTTGTGTTTACATCAGTGACAGAGCTAGGCAGCTTAGCAGGGCAGCAAGGAGACAAATGAATGTGCACATGTGGAGAGCAAGGGCTACTGAGTTTTGGATTTGAAACGTGACATGAAATTCCAGTGTTAGCGTAGGGCACCTCAAGAGAAAAGCTCCTTTGTATGGCGCGATGACAATGGTTTTCCTCAGGCATTTCCTGGCCTTTTCCTGAAGAACAGACCTTTTGGTTTTTCTCTGACAGTTTAGTTGAGGAGAACAAACAAGCAGAGGTACTACGATACAGTTTTTTGTGAGGGTCATGTTCACCCTCAGCCGGGTTGGTGACTGTAGCCATGGTTGTAGCTCCCTTCCCGGGTATGATTGGTCTCTGGTGGGCAAAGTGCAGCAGAACGCTGCTAGAGTGACGGTTCGATCTGTCTAGACTCGATGAGAGTTCCATCACTTTACTCCTGTCCTCCGTTTTGCCTTTTGGTTCATCCTGTAAAGGAATATTAAATTGCACCATGTGTTTGGTGTCCCTGAACTCGGCTGCACAATTTCCTTTTGGGAGACGACGGCCACTTACTGCCGTAGTGGTGGACCCTTTGCAAGTAACTTCCTCGTCATCTTGTGAAAATTCACCAGCAGATGTCTGAAGAGATGACTGATGAGACCCCCTCAATGGTGGGAGAGCAGGTAGAGCCACTGGACTGACTGGGGAAGCAGGTGGGGTGCTGCAGGGGCTCTTTGGAAATATAACCAAGGAGGAGCACCGTCTCAGCGGGACCTTCGACTTGCGGCAGAGTTGACTCCTCTCCTGGGTGGTCCTGTGCTTTTCTGGAGCCTCTGGCTCAAAGATGCTGTTGCTGCTACAGTACCCGCCATCGCTGGCCATGCTGCTGCTGCACGAGCCTCCGTCAGAGCCACTACCTGCTCCTCCTTCGTTACCCCCAGGGTCTCCATCCTCTATACTGCCATCCAGCTCTCCACTGACCTTTCCACAGGGCTGCAGCGCGATCTGCAATATGCTCTTCTTATTACATCCTCCAGTGTTAACCCTGGGTATGAATACTGAAGAGTATCGCTGTAAATTAGCATAGTCTGGTGACAGAGGAGTCACCTTCAAGTGGACAGAGCTATGAGCCAGAATCTCTGCGGGGCTTCGAGCTGGCACGCTGACTCCACTCTCCTCACCATGGCTGCTGAGGCTTTCTGACAGAGGGTCCGTGTTGCTTCTCCTTGACGCAAAGTGCAAGCGCAGCCGACGTGCCATTCGTTTAACTCTCTAATCCCTGCAGCGCCAGCCAGAGCTGCATGATCAAACTTGCTGGTAGGAAAAAAGGAAAGCAAAGCAACTGCTCCGAGCTCTGCTCTGTGATCACAATCATTAGCTGCTGTACATTGCCAAAATAGCTCTGGTGACAACCTACATTCCTCTCCAGGCTGATCTCAGCTTTTAGTCAGAGGAGGTCAGTGGTTCTGTTTGGAGACATGACCCAAACACACGACCTTTGAAACTAGAGCAATCACAGAGGTTTGCCCCTTTAAGGGAGCTTTAACTCTAAAAGGGAAAAAAAATACACTTAAACTTAAAGGACAAAGCCTCCACCTCTGACCTGCTTTAGCTTAGCTGCTAGTTAACTGTACCTCTCGAGTTGCAGACAAATTAACATCTAACACCCCGAATCTTTTCTAGCTGCCTCGCTCCTGTTTACCCTTTTGGAAAAACAACAACATGGAAGCCCTCTATGCTGCATCTTAGACTGAAGCTCTGGTAAACTGTTACATCTGCCTCAGGCACCTCACGCAAGACTTCCTGCTACAGCTATGCTTCTAATGTTTCTGCTGCTCTGTGCCCCCACAAATATTTTTACCCACTGCTATTGAATTACAGGAAATCAAAGGGAATGACTTTCAACATAATTCTGTATAAACCTGAGGACTGGGTTGCAAAACTGCATAGCACACAAAAACCACCATAGCTTGTGAAAATAGGCAGGAAAGTGAAAATCATTCAAACTTAAATCATACAAAAGTATAACTAAAGTCAAGAAATATTTCACTGTGTTTCTTTTGCTTGTGAAGAAACAGAAAACTTGTTTAACAAAAATGCAGAGATGAAGCGATATGTGACATGTTATCTGCCTACCTACGGAAAACACAAGGAGATAAGAACAGGAACGAACTGGGATTGCTTTGACAGTGACATGACACCTGTTAAATGACACCTCATGTAACAGTCAGTGCTCGTCTGATTTCCTCTCCATGGCTGTTGACAGTCCTGTTTATTAATGGCAGCCTATTGTGAGCCAGGCTGGACTATTTCAGGGCATTACCCTGCATCCAAATCACTTTCAGTATAGGGTGTAATAGTAAGAGTCGCGGCCAGGATAAAGATATGATTCACCAGTGGACACTTCATGGCTGTAGTGACCTATTTTTTAAACCAACATGACTACCGGGACACCTCGTGATAGGCTATTAATCACTCACCAGGCCAAAAGAAGGTTGAACTGACGGTGGTACGTAGGCCATAAGATAAGATTGGTGACGCACACACCACATGCCACGTCATACATATGGTGTAATAGGCTAATAATAAAGCAAAGCTGGCAATAATATACACATGAGTGTGGCACCAAAATGAGCATTGTGACCAAAGGAAAGACTGAAGGACAAGCTATATTTAATAAACTCTTAAGAGAACGTGTTTGAGTGTCATTACAAACTGTGTCTGTAAGGTGTGGTTAGAGTAGTCCACATGAGAGATGGGAAGGCTCTGACATTCAGCAGGAGCTAACGAGTTGATAAACTGTATGTGCAATCATTACTTTGAGAGCAGCTTTAATGAGTTAGACCAACGAGTTGCTAAACTATCACTTTGTGACAGTCTACAACCCTCCTCACCACAACTCAGTGGCAAATCAAATGTGCTACAGTATGTGATGCGATTTGTGATAACTGTGCCAAATTTCAGCAGATGAGAGCCCATCTAAGAGAGTAACTTGGAGTATCCACCCTATTTCCTAGCACCCATGAGACTTCTGGCGCATCTTGTAGCGTAACCAGAAATGGCGTATTCCAGGGAAACAGGGTGCTAATCCTCATTCTTAGAGCAACTGGTACGGCATATTCATTCATTAAAGATCTAGGTTACCGACTTTATCGAATGAATATTACTAACATTATCATTGTTGCTTGGCCCACTTAGTTTTCTAAAGCCTTGAAAGTGCCGCCGGTGCATCAGTGATTATACTTTGTTACTTATGCTAGTTCTGCAGAGCACCGGAAGTATCACAAAGAAGCGTTAACCTCCCCAGTGTCTTCCCCAGGAAACTCATGGATAGAGACAAAGAGAAAGACTGAGAGGACGTTGGCCTTGCAGCTTGTTCAGGTCACAGTGAGACAGGGCAACAGTGAGCCGAAAGTGGTCTCAAGTGTGGTTACACTTTTCAAAACTTGGCGAAGACAATGATGTAATATTTGTAATGTGCAAAGCTGGTGAGGACAACATGTGTAACCTGCGGAAACATACGATCAAACACAAAGTATTACTAAAAGCTGCACAGTGTACCTTGTTTGATAGTCTGTAAGCCAGGTCGCCTGCAGTAACCGCAGTTAATGTTAGCATGCCTGCAGCCAAGGTGGAGAAAGTTAAACCCTCTTTCTAAAACAAATTTATCAGCTAGTTGGATAAGTTATTGGTGGAGATAACTGGGCCTTTTTCCACTTTGTCACTGGCTACTATCGTTGGACCTATTTTTTTGCTTCTGAAAGTCGATTATTCACATTACAGAGAAAGTTAAGTACAGTAAAAAGATTTACTATTAAGTGTACTACATTTACTATCTGCCAAGTACTGTCAATGACCCAAATCTCAATTTACTTCTCACTATTGAGCAAAGTGTCGAGTGTCCATTATCTACTCTAGGGAGTAGAAAATGAGAGAACAAGGAAGTGATTTCAGACACAGCTCCAGTCTCTGTGTCCCAGCAATTATTGACAATCATCTTTTATCTTCTTCCCCAAATGCCCTTTCTGAGGCTGTTTATACTGCAGCCCTGTTGTGACTGTTGACTTGTGTGATTTGGTAGAATTCTCTCTCTGGTTTTTGGACTAATCACTGAATTTTTTGTCCAATAGTGTGTTCATAGCTTCACAGTTTCTCACAGAACAAAGCTTAGTTAGCTAAGTTAAGGCTAAGTTTATTTAGCTGGCCGTGTCGCAGCGCATCTTAACACATAGTGAGGGCAGAAGAATTCATCTTAGTAGCATTACACTGAACAAAGCCTGAAGACATGTAGATGCTTTAAAGCAGGACTTGTCAACCTGATCAAAAATGTTGTGGACTTCACAGGATATTCTGGTTAGTCTGTGACAACAGCTCTTGACCATTTTATCAGTGTTTTCCATGTGAATTCATGGTGGCTATTCATTCAAGGGATAGTAACCATGGTAACTTCCACATACGGTGATGTCATGTGCATACCATCTATTCAGGCTTGCTACAAAGACATCTCCATGCCAGCACGTGATATCTGAAAGGAAACTACTGAAAGTATCTCACTACATTTTTAATGTGTTACTACGACTATGTCGGCCGGTGTCTGGGAGTTTGTGAGTGTCTTCGGCTGCTGCTAAAAGAACTTGGAACCAGGAGAGACAACACTGTTGTTAGATTATGGGGTCCTTCCTGGTTTCGCCTGGAGCACTTCTTCTCTCTCCTCCTTCAATAAACATCTTAACTTGCTCAACAAGCTGCAAAAATGCTGAACAGCACAAAGTGCATTCTTTAGCATTTACAAAATGACTGATCAGAAGCTGCAATGTTCATCACACTCCAAAACACCCGTTTTTAAATTTATGGACGGCTGCCATTAGTTCTCAAAGATCATTGTTATGAAACAATCAGGAAACTCATAATGGCACTAGGTGAAAGGCCAAACTGCAGATCACAAAAACTATTTATCGTTGTAGAGCAATAACTATACAATGAATGGCAAATTTCATATCTTTAAAAGGGACAAGCAAACGGACCCAGCTTCATTCTCAGACTGTTGCTAACAAGACAAAAATGAACAAGTTTCGGCCCATTCCTCCGTGTGTCAGAGCAGCATTGACACACACGTGCTCAGAAGCACGTTCACAGTGCTGACACACCCTCCAAATTTCTCCAAAATCTACCTGGAACATGACAAGGCACAGTCTGTCAGTCACACCCAGGTTTTCTCATGTGACTGTCAACCTGTGACATAACACCTTCTAGAAACATTCAGCATTGCAAACAGAGTGAAGAAGAAAGTCCCCTGAAGTTGGTTTCTTAAGACTGAATTATTTGTGCACAAACTGAAGGTATAATTTCACATGGCACAAAAGTTGGTTGTGCCTGAAATATGAAGTGATTTTCATCGCTTGAGTATCATTTGTAATCTGTGGACCTCCGTATCTTCCTTCTAAATCATTCAGAAAGTGGTGTCCCCAAAGTATTTATATGCGAGTATGTGTGTGTGTGTGTGTGTGTGTGTGTACTCTATTTGTATTTACTTTCCAATGTGACCTGCCAAGGGACTGCAGATAAACAAAACCAAACAAATCTTGTGCAACACATCAAACTGCAACAAATGATCAATGTTGTACAAGCTTCTCCATAAAGAAGAATACAGAATTACAAAGCGTTGCAATGGTAAGAAATGCAACAGCTGAAAGGGAGTGGGGCAAAACTATCACAATATTTTATTTTCATAGCATAGCATTGTAAGTTCTGCGCGGAAAAGTGACAAGTTGTTCATAGTGGACAAGAGGTTGCAAGTAGCTGCCGCAAGCTGACTTGATTCTTCTGAGAATCTAACATGCGGCTCCTTGTTATATTCACCGAGCAAACTCGACCAGTTTGGACTGGTTGATGAATCAGTTTTTCACCATGGTGAAGGCAGGACAGGTACTGATATGTCTAAATGTTATTATAGCTGAAAATCAGTTGGAACAGCAGGATATATTTAAATAACACTACTATCACATCAACTAGAAACACCCGCATTACCTATTTATATTTATGTTATTCTTTAGTTATTAACTACATGTCCTTATAAACATTCAGTATGCTTGTAAGAGGTTAGGTGATAGTCAGTAGGGTCAAACACTTCGTGACTGTTCATGTTGGCTAAATGCTTGACTGTGTTTATATCACATACAGATGGCACAGTTCGCAGCATGTCTGAGACAACAGTGGCTCTGTCACTGTGGTGTGGCTGCTCAGGTGTCCCAATACCTGCTGTGCATCAGACCAGCATGAAACTGGGTCAAGAGCTCAACTGATATCAACCTGACTTTAACAAAAGCTTCAACACTGCTGTGCACAAACTGTGTAATCAACCAGAGAGTGTTAGACACTGGCCTCTATATTCACTGCAGCCTCCAATCTCATAACTCAATCTTACATAACAGCCTAAAGCTCAGATCTCACCAAGCTGCTTCTACACACAAGAACCCTGTGCATTTGCATCTGAACAGAAACTATTTCACTACATATCATGACGCATAATATCTCTGTCATCTACATGATCTACCCTTGGTGTGATATCTGACTCTTCAGTCTCTATGCACACTTGTACAGTAAGCTACAGGCCTTAGGATGCCCTTATGGCAGCCACATTTGCCCATATTTAAAGCTCGGACTAATAAGGTATCTCAGTTTTCAAACAATATCACACATGTCATGGCAAAATACGGGTGACAAAACAAAGTTAACTTTGCACTGACTGGAGGATACCTTTATCTACAGAGATATGACACAATCCCTTGTTTGGCATTCATGGTGTTTTTGTGGTCTACACACATTAGGTTTGAAAGACACACATGATGTTTATATAATGTAATATTTATTTAAAAAGCTTCTCTGCACATCTGTCTGTTTTAAATATTCATCCTTTGTGATACTGTTTCCAGGCTTAACATCTTTGAGCTGTGTCCAATATGCTGAGTGTGCTAAAACTATCAACACCACACTGCTATCAACTATCAATTAAGACATGTCCCTCTATAACAGAGCAGCTCTTAAAATTGATTTCCAGTACTTTATTTTCAGTGATTTGTTTAGACCAGTGTACACAGCCAGAAGCCCTATTTGTGTAGTGCCTGTCCAGGGTTCTAAAGCACAATATAGTTAACAAAACACCAAACCTTTAATTATAACAAACTGACATTTGTCATGTACAGGTGGAGCAGGTTATCCACCTTCTTAGAACATCTCTAGACTTAATGGATGGCAGTTTTCCCTGTGCACTCTGTGCTAAATGTATAGAAAATTAGATTTTGTGGAAGATTTAGACATATATTTTGTTTTTCACATCAGGAAACAGACAGTTACTATCTATAGGTGAACTAGCTGCAATAATTTGTCGTTTAATCAATTTGTTGATTGACAGCAAATACATTGGCATTTTTCAAGCAGACTGTCTTGTCTTATGTAGTAAATTTCAGACAAAACAACAGCTTTAAAAATCATCTTCTTGTGCTGACAAGCTTTTTTTGTATTTTCTGACATTTGATTGACCAAATGATTCATAGAGAAAATAATGAATGTTTAATTGATGAGGAAAGTTTTTGTTAGTTAGTTGCAGCCCTACAGTGAATGAAGCCTTCCACCTACTCTCAGTGAACATCAAGACACACTTAAATAGATATTGTAGGAAAAAAAATAAAGAACTAGAGCAATTTAAAAGAAAACTGTGTCCAGTTTGTCAGAATAATAAAAATTATACACAGACAGTTCGCACATTAATAAATCACTTACCAGACGGTTCTCGTCAAACACCTCCAACAGTACTCGATGCTTACTGGGATCAACCTGAAACAACATATAGATTGTATAGTCAAAACACAAACGTACTGGGTTCAACAATAATGCCTGGTCAACAAAGCCAACAACACGACTTTTTAAATGTATTTTATGGTTAAAGATGATGATATATCAGTAAATTAATCCAGTGGCTTGTCATGAAAGGCCACAAATCATTTGCTGGCACACCCATGTATGTGTAACACAACACAAGATAGAAGAGATAAATTTACTACTTACTCGGAAAAAGAACTCTTCATTCCATTTTGGGTCCAGTGTCTTCAAGTAGCAAGAGATGGGAAGGAAATATAAAATCAAAATATTAGTCAAACAAATAGAATAAGTGACACTGCAAATGTAGATGTTCAGTTACTCACCTTTTTTATTGTTTTAGTCTGAAGACTTGTGAGTTCTCCATTGACAGGGTCATAGAGGGACAGTCTTGTATATGGATCACTGAATGAAAAAGAGAGACACATATAGATTAATTCATGGTGCAGATCTATAAGATTTTAACATGTGTGATCTACTTTCTGCTCTTTGTGTGCATTAGTCGCTTATGTGGTTTCTAAAGGAAGTGAAACACTTTCCACCACTGCCTGATCAGATCAGGAACTGCATCCTGCCCTGAGAAACATTAACATAATGGTTCCAGCTAGTCTATGCTCAACGGAAAATTGAGTGTAATTGTTAATTTATAATAGTTTGAGGCACTGTGACATGCATTAAAACCACATCCATCATTGAGTAATGTATTAAATAACTGGTGTTACATTGGAGTGATACTAATACAGCAGTTTTGGTTATAACATGAACAATTAATCACACAGCAGAAAAAAGCAAAGAAAACCCCCAAAATACAAAAAAAATCAACATGTTGTTGATAGATTGTATTTAATGGTGAGGAGGAAATGTTTTTTAAATGTTTTTCATCGAGAATTTGAAATAGAGCTAATAGTAGGTCAAAGGAAGACGTTAAAAGGTCATAAACAGCTCAGTTAGAGGACTATATTTGCTTGTGTCTTTCGAGTTCTTAGTCATAAAATTCCCAACAACCTGACACTATGATGTAGACTAACCTAATCAGTACTCATTACTAATTCATGCTCTTGAGATAAGGGCCAGTGTTGCATAATTTGGGGCTATGTGCACATAAAACACCAGCAAATTTCTTAATTCTTAAGAATTTTGAACTTTCGTTTCCTTTTTTAGGATATGGTGGACTCAATCAGAAATAATGACACACAAACTGATTCATGGTTCATTGACAGATCACTGACAGGCTCTGACGTACGTGTGTTCTTTGTTCAACAAATGTCGCCATCACCTTCCTGTCCCGCTAGACAATGGTTTAGAGGATGCAATTTCTGCAAGCAAGTTCTGACTGTCACGCTGTACTGAAAATAGTTAAGACATTTGACAGGAAAAGGCCATCTCATATGTACAGGAAGATGACTTTGATTCCACAGAAAACAGAAAAACATAATGAGACATGACCAACAAAGTTTCTTAGATATTGACAGATAAATTAACAGTCAACAATTTTGATAATCCATAATTTGTTTAAGTAAATCATAAAAAAACTTTCTTGTCAAATGTGAGGATTTGTTTTCTCTTTATATCATATCTCTGATATATCATTGTATATTAAACATAGGTGAGTTCTGGACTGTTGCTTGAACAAAACAAGCCATTTTAAGGCATCATCTTGCGGTCTGGGTTTTGTGAAAAGCATTTTCACAAGTAACTGTTTTACTGATTAATAGAAAAAATATCAATAGATTAATGTAGAGCTACTAATATACTCAAATATTCCTCAACTATTTTGATAACCAATTTGGTTAAACAAATGCTAAGTACTTTAATGGTTCTAGCTTCTAAACAGTTAATTAATAATTTTGCTGCTTCGTATGTCTTCTTTGATAGCAAACTGAATATCTTTGTTTTTAAGGGACTGCTGCTCAGAAAAACAAAATATGTGATGATCAGTTGTTTAATTGAGAAAATAACTGGCAGTTTGATTGATTATTAATCTAATAGCAGCCCTATTACATTACCCATTACAGCCCCATCAGTGCATCAGATCGGTATCGGCCTTAATGTTGTCTGATATGCACTAATAGCAAGACTTTGTTTTAGATTTTAGAATGCAGAAAAAGATGCTTGGTGTGATTTATAATTCTCAAATTCCCAGTAAGTTTACTGTTATAGTGCAATGATGTCACTTCAAACTATAAAGTTTATTATTAAACCGTAAAATCTTCTGTTGAATATTCTATTCAATGCAAAAAAATCTACGGATATCAGCCAATATATATTTACTCTCAAACATCAGTATCAGCATTGCCCAAACTATCTACAACTTACCTGGCTCCAAGTATATCCTTTTTGGCCAGCCCAATTCCAGCAATGACTTTCAGTTTTAGGATTCTGGTTTCCTCCTGAAATAACAAAAAAACCTGCAAATTAGTGTATGAATACGATAATAATGTCATAAAGACAGAGATATATCCTGACGGAAAATTACAGTCACACATGAATCATAAACCAAACAACACAAGGTGAGTCAAAGAGGAAGATAAGAAACAAACAATAAAAACATAAATTAATTAAATGTTAACTAGAAACATATAGCGAAGAACTCTAACTCTAAATATACACAACACTGCCTGGTATTATCCTGTACATGGCCAGCGTAAGTCCAGTAGAGAATGAATATTGTCTTGTGTTGGTATCGCTTCATTAGATATGTACACACTCATGCTATACACAGATAAGTATACTATAGAAATCAATAGCAAGGTACTGAATAGGGATGGGACGATAAAAGAATTTATCTTTGATGATGACAAAAAACACTCACAACAAGTTATTCAGGCTTAATTTTCATTATTGGGATAATTGTGAATCCAGATAACTGACTATCGCTGTCTAGCTCACCGACTTACAGTCCTATGTTGTTTTCCTGATTTACGTTGAATTGTCTAAGCCTGTCAACATAGCTGAAGGCCTAGCTTGCAAATTATAATCGCCACAAAAGAAAGTTAGATCGGATGTGTGTAAATAGTCTGGATTCCAAAGTAAAAAACAACAGGGAGATGAAGTTACCACCATTTATTTATCCTTTATTTGTGCAGGAAGACCTTATGATTTATGATTACTTGAAACTGAAATTGGCATTATGTGCGATTAGGAGACCCCACAGTTTCTGAGTGCAACACCACTGTCGTAAATACAAATCCCAGGTCTGTAACAGTTTGTCGGACGTAATGTAGGTGCCAACTGCAAACAAAACTCATCATGTCATAACAATGTTATGTGTATCTTGAAGTAAACATGTATGTAACGCTGTGATCCTACCCTCTCACTGGAGTTACATTGTGACACAGTGCAGAAACAAGTGATAGGGGGGCGGAGTGGCTGAGATGAAGACACCATTGAACCTACCTAGCCATTACAAGACACCGTACTATCAACATGATTTTGAAGCTGTTGGTTTAAGCAAAAAAAGTTACATAATATTGCTTTGAGATTTTTTCGATCGAATGTTTTTCACTTTTCAAAAAGACGTGTGTCCTATCTGTGATACAGTCAAAATGTCTGTTTCCTAACCAAATGTAAGGTTGAAGTGATTCAGGTATGTTTTTTTAAGTTTTAAGAATATTTAGATGAGTATCAGGATAATATCGTGAATAGCAATAATGTTGAACAGGGTAAATGTGACAAGAATGTCTCATATTGTCCCATGCCTAGTAGAGAATCGTAATCTTTGTAAACAAAACAATCCCCCCTTCAATCTTATCTCATAAATTTACAGAAATCTTACTTTACATATTAATCCCTTTCACAGGCATGGTGTACAAACCCCCCCTCTGTGCAGTCGGTGTCGCCCAGTATTGTCAGGATGATGTAACATCCTGACAATACTTGGCACTTCCCACCATAATAACCCCAGCCTCATTTGAGCCTTTACTGTAAAGTTGATGATGAACCGTCATGTGATTTCGCAACCAAATCACAGCTCACACAGGCTTGGCATTATGTATAACCCTACCACAGGGCCCTTACATTGTTATCTGGACCAGAGAGCTCTGACAACGTGATTTTCTAGCAAGATAATTCAGAGTTTGGTCGACTTTTGTTTTGGTGTGTGTGTCTCTCTCTCTGTGTGTGTGTGTGCTGAGGACGGGCCAACAGAGAGGCGTTGACAGCTCAGGAGCCTGTTGTGTTTCCTGGCTAAGAAAAAAAGTGAGCAGCCACGGCTCTAAGTTATGCATAACATAAATGTAAGCTGAGAAGTAGCGGAGCAGATCAATACCATCGATTTTCTATCAATAATTAACACGTTTCAGCTAACAAAGAACTCCTGGTGTCGCGCGAGCTGACCAGTTAACGTTCGTTAGCTCGTTAGCGTCAACTAGTTAGCCATCGTGCTAACGACGTGGTCACATGAGCGCTCTCATTAACGAGATAGTTTACCTCATCTGTCTGAAGTCCTCGGATCTGTGGAGAAAGTGCAGCCATAATATCCTCGCCCTTCTTCCTCCCAGGGAGCGACGACAAGAAGAAGAAGAAGAAGAAGAAGAAGAAGAAGAAGAAGAAGAAGACAGTGGTCCGGCCAACAGTAGTTAGACTCTTGTTGTGTTCACTTAGTACTCTGCCTCTGTTATGTCCTCTGTGTGTTTACGCGGGTAGTTAGATACCGTGAAACTGACCTAGTGGTTAGCTGTGACACCGTCGTCACTCACAGTATCCATCCTCCTCCTCCTCCTTTCTCCTTCCTCCTCCTCCTTCCTCCTCCTCCCCCTCCTCCTCTTGTCCCACCTCGCTGTATGTCGCTGCTACAACCTGAGATAACCCAGAGGGAAACAACAGAGAGGGCAAGTGAATGCATCATCGTGCTGTATTTGAGTACACTTTTGAGGTATTTGTACTTTACCCGAGTATTTCTATTTTCTGCTACTTTACACTCCCGGCCCACTACATTTAGGAGGCAAATATGGTAGTTTTTACTCACTATATCACATTTGTTTGATAAGTTTGCTTACGAGTCGCCTATATGCAACAAACCAAGCCATTACAAGCTGTAACGTGCACATTTCCATAACCCTGTGAAAAACAGGCTCAGTAGGTATCACAGATAGAAAACCTTGAATCAACACAGTACAAATATCTGATGAAATAAAATCACTGAATTTAACATTATAGTCAGTAAAAAGTACGAAAAAATAGCTATAAATAGCTTATAAATAATGGAGTATGGTAACATCTTTGGATTTTATGTTTATATATACGCAATGAATATCAATATTTTCACATAGTTACATTTCCCATAACTTACAAAGTATTTGGAGTACAGCGATATGATTTTACAAGGTCCCATGAATTTAGTAGAAGTTTCAACATGAATTTTTTTCAAGAAAATCCATGACATGAACTGGGACGCCCTAGTTGAGCTGGCATGGAATGACCCATCAGCACGCATACATAAATATTTGTATAATTCACTTTTTTCCACCTTATTTTACCAGGAAAGCCCATTGAGATCAAGATCACTTTCACAAGAGAGACCTGGCCAAGGTAGCAGTCATAACATAATAAAATGCAACATATAAAACCTGATATACAAACATCCACAATAAAACAGGAGAACAGATATGCAAACACAATTTTACTTTCACTTTTGATACTTAAGTGTTCATTTATTGACAAAATATTACTTTTGATGCCACAGTACATTTAATATCAGTAACTCAAGTATTATTTGCATGAGTGGCTTTCACTCAAAGTAATATTTTAACACAACATCTTAACTTTTACTCAGGTATGACCTTTGCATACTCTTTACAACACTGGTATTTGACACCAATGGGTGAAGGAAGTCATTTTTGTATAGTATAATTGTGTGTTTTTATTATATCTGATGCAATAGTAAAAGCTGCAGCTTGTTAGCTGTTCAAGGTGGAACAAATTTTTATTATGTTACAAAGCCGACTAGGGTTACAACAGTATGAGATTTTCACAGTATGATAACCATCTCCAATAATATCACGGTTTCACACTATATGGTATTACACAAATATTATAAAATAATTATATACATTAGTTACATATATATATAATTATATAATTAGTTACACTGACCCTTAATGAACAAAAAGTAGTAAGGGTTTTCTTCACTGAACAAATGCTTTCTTATAATTTCACAGAACATTTTGTCCTGACAGACACAAAACTTGATATAAACTTGAAATATATATATTTTTAATAACACTAATATGTGAGAATTAAATATTGTAGATAAGCAACTATACATGGTATAATAATAGTCAATGTTCATGCCACGTTTATTTTGAAAAGGGTATACTGCTGCAACCCCTTACTCTACTGTTGGGTAGTTTAAGGGCAGCAGCTGACTCAATAATAAAAAATGTGTAGCTCTAGTCTCTGAAATGTGATTTATCATTGAAACTGAATTTAATGTGATGAAACTGAAAGCAGTTGCTGCCTGGAAATTGGGAAGCTGGAAGCTCAGAAAACCTGCATTAGTAATTAATGGTGTGCAACCACACTTGTGGCTCAAAGACTGTCTGCAGAAACATAAACAGTAGATGGTTAGAAAAGGGCAGAGACGCTTGGGCTGTCATCAATCAAACAGTAAGCTGAGCTCAGACAGAGCACGGTGCTGGTGTTTAGTGCTGCTGCACAAACAACAAGAGAGGTCAAGTTACTCATAGCAAGACGGCTGGAGCCCAGATCCAGCACAGGTTTAATATTATTACACCTCAACACATAGGGGTAAATGAATAATAAATGTACATTTACGTTATTTCTGAGGGACTTTACCTGAGTATTTCCATGTTTATACTTCACTACATTTCAAAGGTGTGGGAGCTACAAATGTTGACCTCTATCTTACCAATTTTCTTTTTCCCATTTTACTTACCTCTGTCCTTGCTATTGATATTTATTAAGTCATCTTCAAAGATCCTTCACAACCACACAGGTGTTTTCAATTATTCTAGCGAATTAAACTCCTGCACAGATGGCAGCTAGTTTGAGACATGTTGGGAGTTTTAACAGCAGACGTTTGGACAAATCATAGCAGGAAAAATAGAGCAAAAATAAATAACTGTGTTCCATTTAAGTGTTACACCTCCAAGGTCCTCGTACCCAGCATGCCGGCTGATGGTCATACGACTTAAATAAATGTGTACGATGTCTGACTCTAGCATTAATCAGGTTTGTTAAAACACCTCTGTGGACAATTGAATGGCGAATCTTGAAAAAAAAATCTTCTCAGATCGCAATTTTTTCCCCCCACTATATATCAGTATGCCTAACTATTTCACAGCAGACATTTTGACTTTTCAAAGCAAGAAAAGGACATGAAGAAAAATGTCTGCTTTGAAAACGTCTATTGAGGCACCTAGCACACTGATCCAATACTAAAACATGGAAACACTACAGTCTGTTGATTCTCATGGATTGCAACAGAGACTACAAATCAGCCCAGTTTTTTATTTTCTGAAAATATCAGTGTCTAATTCCATGGACGATCAACGCAGTGAAGACATTGCTCGGCTTCATCTGTTTATAATTCCCCACCAAATCCAGCTGGTGCCTTTTTTTGTACTTTTTTGCCCCTGCCCCTCAAACAACCTGAGTACACCACTGTTGGTACCCAGTACTGTATTTTTTTATTTTCTGCAAAGTTTTTAGTGATTCTCAAAAAAATAAATAAAGGGTACCAGCTGCATGACAGCGTAGGGTGCAGTGAATAGTTAACAAATGCCAACAAGTTAGCTACTTACCAAAACTCCAGAGTCTCTTATGATGATATCAAAGAAACACTGACTCCCGGATACCGATGTACTTAAAAATGTTTATTAGTTTTAAAAAGTCTTTAAAAATGAGTATCAACAAGCACTTCCTCTTTAAAAGCACTTGCTAAAATGCAAAAAAAAAAAAGAAAGAAAAAGAAAATCGTCTGTACACCGAGCACAGCAACACAACAGTGGAGGGCAGTTCTACAGCTCTGAACCACTTTGAACAAGAGGAAGGGTAAAGGCTTAATGTAACACAAACGTCAGTGCTAACCAAATAAATGCAAATGTTTTCACAGACACAATAAAGAGAAACATCTAAACTGAGAGAACAGATTCAAAAACTGAATATAAATAAGAAAGGTTTGCCTAAATTAAATTATACTCCAAATGAGATTATCTACTACAGTGATATAATCTGCTTTGACAGAAGTTTTAATATATCATGACATTAGTATTACACCATATAAATATGGATACTCTGATTCCCACATTTTAAAACGTGTGCAAATATCTTCTGGGATAATTTTCTGCCAAAATCCAGTTCTTATTCATTATTAACCGAATATCATGTTGCAGAAAAGAACTGCATATGATACGTGATAATATGCTATGACACTTAAAAAGTAGGCTAAAAAACCTCATAACAGTGCAAGTCAGATTAGTGTGAGTTCACAAGGTTATATGGTTTGCAAGGTTACACCTTCTGTACAAACAACACACTCTGAATAAATAGTAAAACAAAATCACACTGAACAACAGGCCACACCTCTAATCTGTACAACAAATAATGTCAGTGTGACCAATAATACAAACACACTCAGGGATCTAATGCTAACACAGAATGAACACATTACAGTGTTTTTTGCCCCCATAAAAAGATTATTTTCCTTTTGCATTTACAAAAGCATCAACAATAGTAAACAAAGAAATCCTTGATGTCCTGATTTTATAAAGACAGGACTTCCAGTGCTGCAAACGTCACAAATATTTTACTTAATTCTCATTTTATCATTCATATTATTTGTTATGGCTATGTCCATCACACAGTAGATTGATCTCAGTGCATGTTATTTCAGGTTATATTAAAAGTCTTTGGTATGGACATAAGGCTCAGAAACCAAAACCCTTTACACGCAGATCATACTCGGTGGAAAACAAGACTTTCACATTTGATCAGTTGATTAGCTGTTATATCTCAGGGTGTGCAGTGAAAAATACTCCTCCGTCATCCAAAGCTGAACAGTGCATTTATGTAAAGAAACACAAGTATTACAGATTGTCAGTGCAGTATCATGAGTGCTACAGTAGGAACCAAAACTATTACGTCCATTTTGTCATTTTTAAATGAAAACCTTCATCTTAACTCAAAGGAGTAATTTGCACACAATACAATATGCATTATTATTATTTTTTTACCATCTCAAAATTCTTCTTTTATACAAGATTCATTCTTTAAAAGTGCAAAAACCTCCCATTCTAGGGGGTTACTGTAGTTCTTCGGTAAATGGTTTCTTTAATACATTTTATCCCCTTTTTCCAACCAGTGGTTATTTCCTATTTGCCTGTTTGATGGGCACCTTTCATTTTGTACGTACTACGATGCCTGGTGTGACATGACTACCATATCAATGCCATATAAATACTCAATACATAATTAAAGCTTATTTATGGACCCTAACCCATTACAGGACAGAGGTCATTCTTCTTGGCTCGAGGTGTCTACAATGTTATTATTTTGTTCCTTATAGTGTATTGCTGATATTTCTTAAAATATCTATGGATCTATGTATGGACACATTTTTGCAAAAGGTGGCTTGTCAAACAAAACAATGTGCAATATAAGCCAAATCATATGAGAGGTTGACTTGGCTCTTTAAATTTTAAATTTAATTTATTGGCTCTCCACTACATTTATTTGATCAATTTAGTTACTAGTTACTTTGCAGATTCAAGTGCCTATAAGTTTTTAATTGTGACGTGTTACCAATCAGATAGTGTTGTAGGCAGGACATTGTGTGAGAGGATGCTGCACCAGAGCTAAAGTAGCACATTTTGAATTAGTACAATTAAAAGTATTAACAGATACTCTTCCTGCACTCAATCAACGTGAACATCAGTGATGAGAGATCATAGGAATATTAAATGGCTGAATTTGATTCTATGTTTTTGTCACTAAATGATATTTCTGTAAACTGTCTTGTTGATAATATTTTTTTCAGACACCAGACGGACAGTTAAAGCTCTGACAAAGATAACCTGCGATGCTTCCAGTTTTTACATTGCACACAAATGTTTCATTTATGACATATAATTAGTTCAGCAGTAAATATATTTTGCGCCTTATCCTTCAGTTAGATAAGGCTTGCAGTTACCAATATCTAGACACAATGATATAAAGAAATCTTGTTGTTGCAAAATGCTTATTAATATTCATCTTGTTTCATTCATTTCCACATATCTATAAATGAAGACATCCATGGCTCTGTTATCATTTTTGACTGAAATATGAAACAAAGCATTTAAAAAAAGCAGGATTAGGATTGGGTCTTTTTTGCTCAGTAACCTTTGTTTACTTGTTGGAAATGCTCTTGATCACACAACGTGAGGTGATGTTCTCTGATTAAAGGGAAATGACCAGCATTTTAATCAGAGTGTTGCAGCATCATAGCAGTTCAGCCTGGCACTTAAACTGGACAAACCTCAAAGTGTCCAGTGTTGCATTATAAAATGTAAATGCCTGAAAATAAATAAAACAAACCACAGATTTAACATGTTCAACATGTTAAA
Organism: Pagrus pagrus; assembly: GCF_965226575.1. Classification (NCBI taxonomy): domain Eukaryota; kingdom Metazoa; phylum Chordata; class Actinopteri; order Spariformes; family Sparidae; genus Pagrus; species Pagrus pagrus. The sequence goes on along the minus strand of NC_140185.1, from coordinate 24,666,205 downwards.
TAAAAAATATTCTCAACCCATCAACCCAACAGTCGGATGATCTTTGTTTTCCAGCCAGTCGAGGCCACTTGAATGTGCCGCCTCACTGGTAATCTGCTGAAACAGCACATCATTCGCCAGCTCCTCCTCTGCAGCAGTGTTTTGATATTGCCCTTGCTGCTGGTTGGGGTCAAACAGAAGGTTTGTGTCCAGTGCGTTAAGGTCATTGATGCTGCTGGAGAGCTCTGATGTCATTCTGATTTCACAGGGGAAATCTGCCCCACCTGTAGTCAGCTCCGACACCTGTTCCATGAGCTGGTTGCCAGCAGTAAGGCTGTTGTCTGTCAGGAGGTCTTTCACAGTGCGGCTGAAGTCCAACTGCTGGTGCTGCTGCAGCTCTTCTTGATGCTGCTGTGAACTCAAAGACAACAGCATAGACTGGGCCTGATGTCCACGCTGCTCTCCAGAGGCTCGGCTGTCACCTGCTGAGAGAATCATTTGTTCGTTAATAGCATTTTCCATGAGGTAATTTGGCCTCTGCAACTTGCTGGTGGAGTCGGAGGTCATCAGGCTGAGCTGGTTGTCGCTGTAGGAGAGGTTGGGGTCAGACTCGAGGACCTGGGTGAGGTTCATACGTGCAGTGTAGCTGGAGGGTAAATTATTGATGCCCAGACCCCGCACAGTGTCATCCTGGTCCCCATCCAGCTTGTTCAGAAGGACATTGGTGATGTTTTTGCCGTTGCATTGTTGGCTTGGCGTGGGCAGGACTTCAGTTTGCATCATGACGTTAAGAGGCACAGAATGGCTCCTCTGAGCCATGCTGCTCACCCCGAGATTTGTCTGGCTGTTTGCAAAGATGTTTAACACCTCGGGCGTCACAGGCAAGTTGAAAGGGGACACTACTGATCGAGGGATATAGGGAAGGTTTCCTGTGTTCAGATTCCTCTGATGCACGGCGGGGCTTACGCTGCGACATCGAGAAGTTAGAGCAGGCGAGTTGGTGGTTTTGTTATCCAGAGGGGCAGGCACAGCAAAACCCTCCTGCTTGGCCATGCTAGCCATCTGCTGCTGCACAGGCGAGATTGGAGTCAAGCGGCCAAAATGGCTGTCGTGGTGGCGTGCATGAGGGACAGCAAAGGCGTGAGGCTTTTGAAAATGATCACCTATGAGGCCTTGATAGCTGGGGAGAATTCCCATTCCACTGTTTGACTTGTTCAAGCTCCCACTGCTGCTGCTGTTGTAGCTGTTGTTCATCCACTCCAGCCGAGTCTTGTCGGGATGGGTGGCCATCGGTCTCTGCATGGGCTTGACAGGGCTGCTGGAGACGGTGCTGCCGTCATGGAAACCAGTGATGCTGGAGTTGATGGGTGTAAATGCGAACGGGTTTCTGCACTCCACTGGACTGGGAGGCACATTGCTGCTGCAGTTGGAGAGTGGAGTACCAACTGGGGTGTGACGACTGCTTCCCAGCGCACTGTCCACAGGGGTTGTAGAGGCAATGCGGGAGCAGGGGCTCTCTCTGGTGAGACCTTGGGATCCTCCCATCATTTCTGATGTGGGTGTAGGAGTGGGTGTCGGTGTTGGAGTGTGGATCGGGTTGCTGTGGCTGTTTGCAGCATTATAGAAAGCAGTCATGGTCTGATTAGTGGACGTTACATTATCTGGCATCAGCGCCTGTTGGCCTTGCAGCGTGACACAGCCTCCGAACTCCTGCATGTTGTTGAGTTTCATCTGCTCCTCCATCTGCACCAGCTCTTCCACAATGCTGTCCTGAGTCACATCATCATCAAAGGGAAAGTAGTCTGTATCCGTCTGCATAGGGAGCTGGCTCGAGGATGAAGCTTGATCAAAAAACTCCAAGGATTCAGTTGCGAGGTTGGACTGAGTGTAGGTCTGCTGTTGAGCTCCTTCCAGGCTCCCCGTGGTTGAACTCCTCACATCACTCACACCTGAATGTTGTTGGAGGCCAGGGTTATTATGCACATTAGCCATTGTGTGCCCCTGGTGTTGCTGTATTAATGCGTGACTGACCGAGGTGCCAGTTTCCACAACAGTGGAGGTATTTTTCCTCTGCATTGAGCCCTGTGTTTTGGCAACAGAGTAGAAGCCACTGGCTCTGAAAGAGGAAGTGCAGAGTGCATGGACTTGAGTGGACGAGTTCATTTTCATCTCTACCTCCCTAGACACTGGTGCACTTTCAGGTCTAGTAGGAGCTCCTGGTCTTTGGATGTTGCCAACCACATTTCTAATCCCATATCCAAGCCCAGCAGCTCCCTCTACTGACTGCTGGGGCATAAATACCCTTTTGACTGGCGAAAAGTCAGGACTGAGGCTTGAGCGTTTCCTGAGGCTCTTAGTGGACAGGAAACCTTCCTTTGCTGATGTTACACTGCTGCCCTCCCCACATGAAGGTGTTCTGACGGTGTTCAGTAAAGAAACAGCACTTGTATTCTGATTGCAGGGAGTTAAGTGCAAAGTGCTTGTATTATCAACGCTATTATTGCTGCTTTCAGTGGCTGCCACAGTGTTAGTGCCTGAGCAGGACCTTCCACTGCAATTAGTGCTGGGTGTTTCCTCCAGACTCAGGAAGCCTCTCGTCTGGGGTATGGGCACACTGGCAGCCCTCTGTACGGCCCCTCCAGCCCTGTTTGTCATTGCTCGTTGAGTCAAAATCAGACTACTAGGATTTTGCATTTGGCTGTTTTTATGTATAGCTTCAACTTCCATTTCAACATCGATGTTAGGGGTGTTAGCAGCCTGCATCGGCCTGGCCACCGGGGCCAGAATGGGGACTGCAGAAGTGCTCCTCATGCTTTGATTGCAGCTGACGTCTTCTGCAACTGCGGAGCTGCTGATGCCTGCAGAAGCCGGCCGCAGAGAGGAAGTGGTGGTATTGCTGCCGGTGGGTGCAAGCGATATGGCTGTCATCTTGACCAAGCTGACTGGGCTGACATGACATGTAGTCATCACAGTCTTAATGGGGTTGTTGCCGATGATCATGGTGGAGGGCGAGCGCAAAGTGATGGCAGTCGCAGCCGAAGGTTTGGGCAGAATTTGCGCATATCGCTGCCGAGCAGTGCGTTCCCCCATGGGACTGGTTAGAATATTTTGTGGGGTTTTGGGGCTCTGTTTCACTGCCTGAACCGGCTGGGTCAACATTTGGAAGTTAAGAGGCAGCATTTTGTTTTCTACTGTTCCCATTGGACTGGGCGACATCAGCTGCCTGCTTCTCTGTACCTGCAGAGAGAAAAGAAACAAGTGAGCTCTAGACAACACTCAGAAGGTTTCTGACAACATATTTCTACCTGTCAATTCTCAAACTGTAATGTTAAAGTTTGTATCCGAAATGTAATGTTCTGATTTTTTATAATTCGACTCTCATTACTTGTGAGGAAAGTACTGCTTACTGTTGCACAGTTTTGTTGCCGTACATAAATTTGTGAAAATGAGGCAGGACCTGTATTTTCAGGACAGGGTTAGCTATTCAGGAATATCATTCTTTGTCATCTGACAGGTACTACAATTATGTTAGGATGCAATGCAACATAAAAATAAAACTGAAATTTGAACTGCATCAAGATGTACATAAATATAAATGCATGTTATGAATAGACCCCGAAAGTGACATGATATTGTTGATATAATAGTGTTCTGCATCTGCGTAGTGCTGCAGCAAAATAAAGTCTATATTAAGTGCAAAATGGAAAAACAGTACAGTTTTCATTTTCTTTTGGGATGTTTGGAGTGTTTCTTTAAGCAGATTAAGTTAATAGTATGACTTACGATTTACAGAGTGACTGAAAATTGTCTATATATCTTGGTTTGCATTTGTTGAATGCCAATGGATGACATATGAACTCCACAATGGCTACAGCTAAATAAATGTGTGTGTTTTCTAAAAATGGCAGCATTAAACTCATATCTGAAGAAAGATACTCACTTACACTCACATGTATTGTCATTTTTATGAAACACAAGGGTTTAAAAAACTATAATATACTATTTTAACACACTTAGAGTCCTGCTTTCTCACCGTGATGGGGCTTGGGACCGCTGCGACCACAATGCCGATGGTTGTCTGAGGAGACAGAGGAGTGGGGCTGGCACAAGGCACACCATCATCAGCCCTCCTAATTTGTCCCTCTCCAGGTAAAGGTGAGTGCAGCTTCTGCTCTTGTTGTTTCCTCTGGATCTTCCTCTGGAGCTGCTGCTTCGCATCGACAGAAGGTGAGGACAGGGTGGTCACATGAGGCTGGAAGGAGTGAGCCTCGGCGGTGGGGACGAATGCTGAGACTGACTGTGGAGTGTTCACCTCTGAAGAAAGGAAACAGGGATTTAGATGCATAGCACTGTTATTGGTCAAAAGTAATGACCTCATCATCATAATGTGTAAATATGTTAAGCTTGAGTTACATGTACAAAAAGGTTTTGATCATTAGACAACACCTTAACCTATATTTATTTGTTTATTTTTTTTGTCCACATTAGCTACATACGGCTGTCCTTATGAAAACAAACTGGAATTAAAGTGCAGTAACAGGCAGCTGCCACTAGATGCCAATATCGACCAGTTTTTAGACGGGAGGCATGAAGCTGATGTAAACTGTCTCTTACCTGTTGCTGTGCCGGTTGTAATAGTGAGCGCTGCCAAAGACTTGTTGCTGATGTAATGGCTGTCAATTAGGAAGCGAGCCAAGTCTTCCACGTCATCAAACTGTCGTTTCAAAACCTTCTGGGCCCACTCGCACACCAGATCACAGGCTGCAAACCGCACGTCCTCCTGTATGCTGCTCAGCTGGCCCGCTGACTCTAAGACATCACACTGGAGCTGCACACAAGAGATAAGCAGTTAAATATGTGATACACTGCAAAACAGGACAGTGACACTAATGGAGTCAGAATACAAATTTAAGATTATTCTGAGATATTAATAAAGCGTTGCTTACTCCGTCGCCTGTTTTATGCAGATCCAGAGTGGGTAAAGATGGCATGTGAACAAAGGGCCTCTTCCTTAGTCCACTATAGCAATATGTAAGCTGGTGTTAAGATCAAAAACTCCAAACTGATTGCAGAAAACAAACATATGCTTGTATTAAACCATATATACACCACTTTGGGGAGACAATTACCCTATCAACTAGTCAATAATAAATGTCAATAATTCATACATGTAATGACATCTAAAACTATTAGCTTAGCAGATGTATAACATTTAGTTGTAGTCACTGATGAATGACAGAAAAAGCACCTGGTACTTTCTGCAAAAATCAAAATGTGTCAGTACTTTTTATTGCACATTGTATCTTAGTTCAAGCCCCTCGAATAAGGCTTTAATTAGAGAGCAGTTGTCTAAATACATCAATTTTTAAGTTGCAGTCTATGTTGAAATGCTTATGTCTGATTTGAGCGTGGTAGCAGGTTTAATGGTCCAGATTCTGCTTTTAAATTTGCAGTCATTTGTAGACATAAGGTCTCAAATGACTGATGATCCAGTTCTTTTTTGGGATCTTTTTGATTACATGACTTATTGTATTAATTAAAATAAATCCTTTAGTCCTCGGACAGTTTGCTAATATGAGTTCAAAGCAAAACTCCTTCAACAAGTTAACATTTTAAGTAACATAATAATTCATAAAATGAATTACTTTTTTAATTAACATGAATGACAGACAGTCATTAATATGAACCAAGTTTTGCAAAAAAAAAAAAGTTCCCTTTTTCATGAAGGTCAAGATCACAGTGACTCCCCCGAGGGGCCTCTGTATTATGCCTCTGCTTCAGAGGCAGAGGGGGACTTTATTTCATTTCACATCTATATTTAGAGAGCTTATGAACTGCAACAGCAGATGGTCTGAGACCAGAGACAGAGGCCAGACTGTTACAACCCATTCCAGTCAAGGATATTTAGATTTCCCTCTCATGCCAAGTCGACGCGCCTTCATGTTCGGGAAGACATTTTTCATCATCTTTCCAAAGTCTGCAGCACTCAGCGGGTGGTAGTTCAGATTGTCACAGAAGCTCCTGAAAGACATCACAAAATAAATGTTAGTAAGAATGGAGAATTTGAATGTGAGGTGATATCATGAGTGCAGGTCTGCAGGTTTTCCTCAACACTGTTGCCAAGTGCTTGCTCATGGGGGGAACTGTTGGGTCTCTTTGAATTAATTAAATTAAAGAGTGCGGTCTAGACCTGCTCCAAAAGTGTCATGAGAAAACTTTTGTTGGGAATTTGCCCTTTATAAATAAAATTGATTTGATATGATAAAAGTCTTTAAAGTTTAATTTTTATCTACTCTAAAATTCAATGTGACTTTTTCATAACAATGTGCTGATATCGGTCAGATCAATTAAAGCTGCACTAATAAACATTTTCATATTAACAATTGATTGAATGACTTGTATTATGCCAATCATCGATCATAGTGATATGAACCATATTATCACCTTATTATGACTCTGCAGAGTTTTAGCATCTTTCGGCCTATTTGTTTTGGATTTACGGCCCATCATTTTAATGTTTTATTTCACTCTCTCAGCTCTCAGAAGTGTCTGTTTAAACCGCAGCAGGCAGCTGCTCTCCAACACTTCCTGTCCAGCATCACCACCCGAGAAAAGTTAGTGACTAGGACTTGGAGCGACTCGCAGAGAAGATCAATTAGAAGCTAAAAATACATTTTTCTCAGGAGTTGGTGGAGACCAAACACAGAGTTTAAAGAGAGTGAATATTGGACTAAAATGTATCACATGGTCAGAAACATGACAGGTAACGTTGCTCTCTTTGCTGACGAATTCACTATATCAACTTTATAAGGTGATGTCAATGTTGCGTTTACAGCCTCCTGTGCTGCCCTCAAGTTGTCGAATCAGTTAGTGCAGATTTAATGGTTTAATATATAAAGTTAAAGGCTCATTTATGAAATACAACCACCAGAGAATGCCGCTCAGAGTGAAATCAGGCTCACACGGACCTCCGCTTTCCATCACCATCGTCCAGTCTCTTCCCATCTGTTCTGTGGTAACTGTTTGTCTCTGTGCCGAAGTTACATCATACAGATGTTTAAAACTTCTCACCAACTCAAATGACCTCTTCTCAAAAAGTTCTGCTATTTTTAAAACATCTTTTCATGTCTTGTTTGAATTATTGGCTACACTGCTACACTAGCCTGCATGACTATTGCAGTTACTGCTCCGTTCTTCTGTATCCTTTCAAAAAACGTCCAGATACGAGCATAAATGAGCCTTAAGTATGAAGAATCGGATTGTATTGAGGTTGATTCTGCTTCATCCAAAGTCCCATCTAAAATAGATATCTATCCAGAGTATGAACCATACAGACATGTGGATGTATGTAACATAAATTAAGTCATTGCAGAGCAGGACTTGAGTTAACTGACAACATTTGTTTTGGTGAAACATCTACATTGAGCCTTCTGACATAGATTCTTTCCGTTTGCTTATCAGGTACAGTTGAGTTTCAGCTCTGAACTCTGGTTCAGTGCAGGTTCAGAGCACACAAATGGCTTAATAGTGTGTGTGTGCGTGTGTGTGCAGGTGTTAATCTTCAAATGTTTCCTTTGTGCTATTTTAAACTAAAAGGTGTGTTTTTTTTCAAATAAATGATCAAACACAGAGTAAAAGCATGTGGCAGGAAAATATGTGAATATCAGCTACCTTAAATGTAAAATAAAACAACTCCTTAAGAAAGACTTCACTAAAGATTGTGACACATACAACTGATTTATTGTACAAAACGAAATGTTTTCGTAGTTTTAAAGCGATGCACATTGTGTCTCTTTAAAGCCTTTTCACCTGTCGGTCCTAAAGGCGCCAATATTTCTGGAGGGCACTGTATTTCTGATCTGGTAGAGTTAAAAAGACAGTTACATAATACTGTCAGAGCATTTCAATGGCTGTCTCAGACTTTCCATTCTAATATTACCGACACATGCTGCTCTCTGTGATTCCCATGCCTGCAGAGTCTATTTATACTGACGCTTTAGCCGCCGGCAATTCAGAGGAGAAAGAATCTCAAACATTAGAAGCTGTTATCTATTCAAAGGGTGAAAACCAGCGATAAATATTCAAATAAATAGTCAAGCCTACAGTTAAATAATGAAAAAAAGTTTGATTTATTCTCTGTTATATATGATCTTCATGTGTTTAATAATAGACTACCAATAAAGCCTCAGCTTGAAATTGGTTATTTTAGTGACGGAAACATTATTCTCATTTCAGAAAATGTAACATGTAGCATTCGAGAACTTTCTGATTATACCTACTTGTATTCATCATAGACCTCCTGTTTGGGGAGAGAGGTCTCTGGGTATTCCTCTAAGTGATTGCGGATCCAGCTGAACGCATGCATCTGCTGTGTGCGGCTCGATGACAGGGCGCTCTGGTCACTGAGAAAAGATGATTTATCATCACTGATTAATCAACAAATGACACAGCAAAAGAAACAACACCTTAACTGAGTCAAGTCAGGGTAACCTCAGTCTTGAGATGTGACCAAAGCTAATTTAAGATCTGTGTGTATATATAATTTCACATGATAAACATTTTTTTAACACAATAGTGAACCGAAATGTAAGCCACTATCAATGACTGATCATTTAAGGGATTTTCTGTTTCATAAATATTTCATTAACTGGTCATTGTCCTGTAAAGACTGTCAGAGAGCAGGTGTAGTCTTACCTTTTATCAGTGTTAGTGCTCGGACCAGAAGGCAACTTAAGGTAGAGGTAGAGTTTTTCAATGTCTGAGAACTTCTCCACATCTTGCTGTAGAAATAAAAAGAGGTGTTTTAATATTTGTCCTTACTGTTTATCAGCACAAACTAGGATTTAAAAGTATAGCTCATCCTGTTGCACAGGGGAGCAAACACAGCAAAAGAGGGAGTGATTCTTGGAGAGTTTACAAAAGTAAACAGGACTGATTGTTAAGTTATTCATGTTTTTAGCTGCACTGCACAACTATGTTAATCTGCGGGTTGGTTTCTCCGCCACTGTCTCACAATATCTCAATTATTGTTTGCACCATTCATGGTTTCCAACTTTCTTTGGTGATACTTTGACTTTTCCTCTTGAGCCACAAGCAGGCTTATGTTTGTGTGTTTGTGCTGGATGGACTACAATGAACTCTGGTACAGTGTAGTGGGAAAATACTGCACATTTGGAGTTCACAAGAAATTACCGCGTCACTCACAAGATAATCTGACTCACAGCATGTAGACTGTTGGTGTAAAGCCTGCCATTGGGCGCCTACTTCAGGCGGCAGTCTCCTCCCTTCCGCTATCTGCATGTTAGCACTTTTCCCGGCTCTACATTAAACAGCAACAACAAAAACCTCCGAGCAAGCAATCTACACACTGATATCGGCAAGTCACCCTGACCTGATTGCCTTGTCTTTTCTTTTGTGGGTATTCAGCCATTTTAATGCCACGGCTCAACGCTCCACATGCAAAAAAAGTTCCCCCAGCACTATTTTGTTGGGACACCGTCGCTGCATTCTGGATTTAGTTTTGCCCAAGACGACTCAGATTAGCTAAATAAATTACAAACAAGCCGGAGAGTTTCTCCGCCTATTCCAGAGAATCCAGACCGTGCCATCTTACTTTTAACCGTAAAAGAGTGAACTTTGATCCTGACCAATTCTCAGTACACATGTGACTGTAGTAGCAAACATACAGAGGCTTCTCCAAGACAATAACTCAAATAAATGTTGCCTTTACAAACATACAACCAGCAGCCAGAGGACATGAACCAACATACCAGTACTTTGGTACATTAAACAACACATACTCTGGATCATGTCTACACATGATGATTTTTGCATTGTCACCTCTCCCTCTCATTCATTCATACCCAACACATACGATACACGACAAACTAAACCTCCTCAGCACGGCCCTCTGAGCTACTAACGGTCTTCAGCTCTTCTCACTACGTTCTTCAAAGGTGAAAAAGAAACATGAGAGCGTGAAGAGGGAGCAGTTTAAATGCTGCCGGTTTAGATGGCAGCAACACCAAGCAGTACTTTAACCCAACAGGAGTGAATTCAGTAACATATACAGTGCCGATTAAAAGAGGATTCACCCACATTGTAAGTATTTTTTTGCAACATTGAGTCAAAGCAGATTTAAGGAGGCATTTTTTGTAAAAGACTTTGAAGAGACCTTTGTAAAAGGTCTCTTCAAAAGTCTCTTACAAAGGTCTTTGAAGGGACATTTGTAAAAGGTCTCTTCAAAGTGATTTAAAAGTGCCATTTTGTCTTTTGATTATATTTATGTGCTGGAAATTTATAAAGAAATAACTGAACAAAAAAATGTTCTATACTATAGGAAGTGAGATTCCCATGTTTTTTTCTTGGTTCTATATAAATGAAAGTATCAACGCGTATTATAAACCTGTATTCAGAAACTGCCTTTAAACAAGCTGCCAGGACTTCTGTGAAGTTGTGATGTCACAACTATACAGTCATTGCTCTCTGTCACGCCCCCAGCTATACAGAAACACTGTACGAGCCTCCTCAGGCCTGTGAGAGCTGACCAATCAGAGCAGATTGGGCTTTTCGGGAGGGGGGCCTTAAAGAGACAGGAGCTAAAATGGAGCGTTCAGACAGAGGGTGAAGAGAGGTGCTGTAAGCATGTAAACATTTTGTAGTAGACACCCAAAATAAAAGTATGAAATTGGAAATGGGACCTTTACACTAATTGCAAAAAGGAAATATAAATTGAGCCTTTCACATGAATGAACATGAATCATCACCGGTTGAGCCAACTGGTTTTAGTAGTCGTAGTCATGAAGATGGAGCAACTCTCTAAGCAACTCCACAAAAAGGAGTACTACTTCATGTGTGAGGAGAGTTGAGGGTTAAAGAGGAAGCAGCACGAAAGCTGATGAACTGACACAAATAAGGTCACTTGAGTCAGTGTCAGTCGGTTCAGAAGAGTTCAAGTTGAAAATTAAACAAACCTGGAGGCTTTGAATAAACATTTAATGGAATAAAAAAAGACAGTATCTCTGGTTCTGCTGCATCGACTTATTAAGAAATATAAAGAGTATGGCACAGCTGAAATCCGCCTGGAGCTGGCTGTCTTCAAAGCTGAGCGTGCAAGAAGGAGACCAGTGAGGGAAGCCACCAAGAGACCTCTGAAGGGGTTAAAAGCTTTAGAGGCAGCGAATACAACTGTTGGACATCTCTGCTATAGTTTGCCAGGAGGCACGTTGGAGACTCTGAAATCAGCTGGAAGAATCTTCTGTAGTCTGACAAGACCAAAATTGAGCTTTCTGCCCGTCAGAGCCACACAACGCACATAAAAAACGTTTTACTCTAAATTTAAGCCCATAGCAGTGCAGAGCTATGAAACATAACACTGCATTTGTATACACATTAACATGTGCAGACATACAGTGTATGTGACAGACACTAAGGGACAGACAGGCTTCTGTAGAACAGAACAGCCTGTAAGATGAACTCGAATCAGCTCTTGTTAACCCTCCTCTCAGGACAGCTTGCTGCATGGTGACTGTACAGGCACGTCTACACTATGCCAACACATGTCTACACTCAAATACACTCACATATATGTGTATATATGTTCTCCCTTCTAATTGGCTCCTAAAAATAAACTTTATTCTGTGGCTCTCCTCTGATTAACTTCTTTGTTGTTGGGCGACCACAGTTCACCCAACGCTGAGGATAACAGACACTGAGCAGCATCAGCCATGAAGAATACATGTACATACACATAATTCTTACTAATAAGCGCTTACATTTTTTAACTGGGAAAAGACATTGTGCATTTTCTATTATCCGTGGGCTGCATTTCAAAAGCCATCCTGATAAAACCTTCCTGTGTATCATTCAGAGGACACCGTTGGCCTTTTCAGTGTGACTCACTTCCTGCTCTGTTGACTTGGACTGTCAATGTCTGTAAGTTACTGTGTCATCAGCTCTGCACAGTGAACTCCTTCCCCCCTTCAACTCACTTTACCTTGAAACAAAGATGTTACCAGCGTTCAAACACATACACACTTTGTGTTTTAATAGTTAATGTGCATCTTTGTGTACTATGAAGTAGACCATCTCTGACACAAGATGAAGTGTTTTGTCACCTAGGGCATTGGTTTTGAATTTGTTCCACTGCTGTAGCCCTGCAGAACTACAGCCAGTCCATTACACCACCAGTTGACAAAGTATGAGCCAATTTTTTAGCTAATCACATGTAATTTCAGTGCATATGTTGGCTGATAAGTAGCCAGTAAAAAATAACTGTTGTACAGAAATGCCAAACACACATCTGAGGTCAGCATTGCATTGTTTGTCCAAAAGAGTATTTAATAATACAATTTAAAGGAATAGTTAAACATTTTGGGATATCCTTTTTGTGTGTTCATGTAGTGTTGGAATATTTGGAAAAACTTTTTTTTGGACATGGAAAATTCATGTGAATGCCCCCTCAATTTGGAACAACTACTACTTCTAGACTCGGAAAATCGGAGAAAATTATGGCACACCAGTTGCTGAGTTGACGTCATATGATGCTGAAACATGGCGGACGAAAGTAAACATTGGGTTGGTGGTAAGAAATGTTTATCAAAGTCATGTATTGCAGATCAAGTTTTGGCTCACATGTCATCCGTTATATGGAATTTTAGGTTGTAACTGTTAGCTTAAACGATCTGAGCGATATGCAAAACAACTTCTTCTTGACATCTTTATCGCTCTCACATTCCAACTTGACGCACGTAAACACACTAAGGTTGGAAAAACGACTTCCCGAGGTGGGAAGTGGGCCCATCCGAGGAGCACGTGAATGCAGCATTTTGCTTTCTTGCAGAGAATGATGGCCAATATACAAAACATCCAGCTGCATCCCGGCTACCACAGACAATAGCATATTTGACCTGTTCATGAGGCTGCTCAAAGGTTAATCCTTTGTTGCCAACATTCATAGCGGCTCACTGCGGCACATCAGTATCTCTGTGCCTGAATACACCGCTCCATCCCACAGATTTTACATTATGCGGATATCCGCCTTAAAAAAAATTATGTCCACAGGCTCAGGGATAGTTTTACAAATCTTAAACTTTCATAGCTAGAAATCAAAATACAGTCAAAATTGAGCCAGTCCAATCAGCCAGTAGTTCAGTACAGTTGTCTGGTCTCAGATGCGCCCTCTATAGGTTGATCTAAAATGCTGCTGCAAACAGATTTACTTTTTTCTTATTTTAATTATGCACGGAAGGAAATCAAACCATCAGGAAACAATAGTGTTTCAGCTTTACATGCTAGAGCTAAAGAATAAATTATAAACAATACTTTCACAGATAATAGTTAGATAAAAATGTTTCATTAAAAGCACAATTCATAGGTGAAAAAGACATTAAAAATACTCACCAGAATGTTTTCCACCTTTGATTGAACAGATTTGCTGCAAAATAGAGAGATAGAATAAATTAGTATGAAGCTGCTGTAACATGATGAGTGCTTGTGTCTAAAGTGTATTTATTTATAAAGCAGAGGTATGTTTGGTATGAGACGACCCTCCCTTCAGCATCTCTCAGGTCATGTATCCCACCACCAGGAACACATGTTGTCATATGTAAAGAGAGAGACAGAGACAGACACTGTGGTAACATTGTGTCTGACAGAAAGACAGTGAATTATATACAGTCACTCCAGAAATCTACTTCACTTTAATGTTGTAGGAAGAATATGATACAAATGGGAAATTTCACCCTTTGCTCATGGGGTCTTTAGCCATTATGTAGACATATTTTAAGAAAGGAAAAAAACTAGTGTTACCAATTGTTTTATTGTGATTCTCTGACACACATTATATAGTCATCCTCAAACTGTAGATTCTGTAAACATGCTGAGTTCGGTCAAAATATGCAAAGCAAATTAATTTATGCTTAAAGCTCTATACCAGGGGTTCTGATTCAAGTTTTGCTGACTGAATGGCAATTTAGAGAGCGAGGAAAACCCACGAACTTGTCGTAGAATTTGTGATCAGTCTCATGATGGCGTTTAACATTAAATTTCTGTTTGAGGCAGACCACTTTATCTGTCACCTGAGGTCAGCTGAAGTAAGAGCTGATCCATTTTCCCTGAAACTTCCCTTTTCTCATGTCTCACTTCCACAGTAAACTGACGAGACGACCACCAAAACAAAGTGCTAACATTGTTGACAGACATAAACCTTGTGACACAAGGTGCCACTAGGTGCCACGCAACAGAAATCTTACTACAACCTGCCCATTGTCTGTATAATACAAGGTACAATACTTGGTATACTTCAGTGTCTGAAACCTTTGTTCTTTCTCGTGGCCAGCAGGGGGTGACTTGACTGGTTGCAAAAGAAAGTCTGATTCTATGTAAGCTTATGAGAAAATTACCCTACTTCTCACTTGATTTATTACCTCAGTACGCAGTTTCCTAATAAGTTTATGATCTCAATAGCTAGATATAAGTCTTCTTTAATACAACTTGCTTTTTTAAAAAAAGGCAGGGCATGTTTTTTTAGGGGCACGGCTTCCTTGTGATTGACAAGTCGAAAATGGCAGATTCATGTCATTTTGTACACCGTATCCAATATCCTGCCTCCATTATGAACGTGTCTTTGCCTACTCTAAGTGTTTGATAACCACATTTTAAGGAATCAACCGCTTGTTAAGGGGCACAATTCGACGAAAGAGCAGAGTAGTATATTAAATGTGGACTGCTGAAAGTGAAAGTATTGAAATGGAATGATGAAAATATAATCTCTGAGAACCACTACCACAGCACCGCCCCTCTATACTGATAACAACAAACGAAACATCAGAGTCAAACCAGCTACACGAACAACATCTCCACGTCTAACTCCTAATCTGCAGACAGGCCAGGTTGTTGTTTACTGCGAGGCAGAAGGTAAGTCTCATTTAAAGACTCTGGACAGGTCAGAATCAGCGGACGCTTTAAGCCACGACGAGAACAGTTCACTTTAATTCACTGTTACTGGGTGGCCAAGGATATTGTCTGCACTGAAAGGCCGCCATTAAGCTGTTTGTGAGGCAGATTTGGCAGCTAGACTGAATGACACCTGAGACCTAGATTAGAAAAAGGACTAAAGAACTGATACAAGAGATCCTTCAAATCACATTACGTATGATATCCAGGTGTAAGTCAGCCTCCGATTGGGTGGCTTAAGTACAAACCAGCAGCCCAGTAACACTTAAGACTATTACTCCAAATGAAGACACAGTGGTGGTGTAGTTACAGACAATATTGCTGAACTTGCAAGATGGTCTCCTTCTGCCATGAGCCACTCAGCAGCAGAAGGTCAATATTTATGCTCTAATCCTCTTTAAGGTGAATGATTTAGAGACAAACATTCAATATCCCAGCACGTTATTGACCTCAGCAGAGTGACATGTTTCGGTTGAGGTTTTTTCCTGCAGACATTTCAACTCTGAACTGTTGTGCTTTCTTGTAGTTCAGCCTTTCGACATGTTATGTTCCTTCACACTCAGAAATAAAAGGGTATTTCCAGTCAGAACACGGCCTTAAATAACCACAACCACAGACAGCATACACTCGTATCATTTGTTAAGAAAATAGCAATTTTTTCTTGTCCAAGCAATTTTAACCCTCTTTACACACTCTATGTATTGATTATGTGATTGTTTTTTCACTCACACATTAAGTTTTGATTCTGTGAAATCCCACAGGCTTCAGTCCTGCTTCTTTCAAACTGTAATGTTATACACCACAGTCCCTCACAGTCTTGTGATTCTGTCTGGCTTATTTTTTGGAAATAGTTATTTGTAGCCTAAAACTGGGCAAAGACGTCAGAGTTGAGGGAGCACCTTTAATTAAACTAGTGTGAAAATCATTTGAATAATTTAAATAAAGGTCATACTCATGTCTGGTACGTGTAAGCAGTTTTCAAAAACACATCTTGGTGATTACATTACATTGGTGCTGCAAGAGTAGAGTTAAGCATTCAACATTTTATGAGTTTTCTGCATAATGAAACTGAGTGATGTCAAGTTAATTCACCCACTGCAGCAGGACATACAGTATATACTGTAGCTGTTGGTTTCAGCATGCCGTTAGTGTTTTGATGATGAAAATAGGGAGCGGAGACATAACTGAGTAAAAATACAGTCAGACAGACGGACAGACAGAATATAGATTGCTACTGCGAGAATGCCTTTCACCAATCAGTAAACAAGCGAGAGATGGTGAGGTAGGTTTGAGTTTTACTTAAAGGTCCTATTTGTAAGATCATCAAATGCTGACGCTTTGGGACGGCGGCCAAACAGAACTACAATCCCAAAGCGTCAGCACTTGACGAGTTGGGGATGAGACTCAAAAAATCTACTTTTCTTACAAATATAACTACAAGTTCTGCATTCAAATGATTTTGTTGCTCAGAACTATGCAAGAAGAATGACCCAGTAAGATTGAGATTACCTTACACAACAATAACACAGTGTACTTACTGATACATTAATGTGTAGGTAGCATTTTCAACTGCTTATGTATTAGCATATTTTATAAGATGATCAGAATATGACTATTGCTGTCAAATATATGCTGTGTAGTTAATCGAAACAACATTTTCTGGGGAGATGTGCAGTAAAATGGAGTAAAGAAGGAACAAACTGAGACAAGCTGCCACTCCAGCATGCTGAGGCTGACCCTAAAACAATGTGCGAACAAGTGTACTCTGAGTCCTGATCAACAGATTTTGATCATAAGACAATCTTTTTAGTTTAGTTTTGTCAGCATTAACAACCAGCCCAAACAGACAGCTACTCTGACATATATTAATAATACAGTTCAGTTTTAAGAAGGCTGACACGTCTGACCATGTGCATCACCACTACAGTCCTCTCCTAAAGCTGAACAACAGATAGTCAGACTGAACTGTACATTTACACACAAAAATTCTCTGTGTGCATGTAAACAAAACGTTTACATTCAGTCAGTCAGTCCTTCATCATTAAATCAAGTGTTGATGCTCAGAAACTACATATTAATAACTACTGACTGGTGAAATGTGACCTAATACATTTACTCCAGCATTGTACTTTAGTACAACTTTGAGGTAGTTGTTGGTGAGGACTTCAACTTAATGCTACTATTACTCTACTGCATTTCAGAGGGAATAAAACTACTTTTTCCCACTTACATTTATCTGACGTATATATCTTTATATCCTTATTATACTAATTACTAGTATTACTCTACTTCTTACTACAGATTCATATTTTAGATATAAACATACTGTATAATCAGCTTATAAAATATGAGCCACTGTTACAGATAAAAGTCACTTGTCAGTATAAAAAGTTCTTGAGCAGCTCAAACATTAAAATGCTGCTCGCAAATCATGAATAAACATCCAATTTAACTAAATACTGTGTGATAATATAACATACAATGCATAATGAGGAATTTTACTTTTAATAACTCATGCATACTTTGCTAATATACATCTGAACTTTCACTTTAGTGACATTTTGTATGCAGTGATGTGTTAACATAATGGTGGTGCTTCTTTTGCTGATGTAACACAGTGGTGGAAGGAGACTCAGTACATTTACTCAAGTACTGTGCTTCAGTTACTTCAGTAATGAGAGTATTTGACTCTTCTGCCACTTTAAACTTCTCTCCCAATTTACTTCAAGGGGAAATATTGTGGTTTTTACTCCACAACATTTATTTGACAGCTAAATTTACTTTAGCAGATTACTATTTTACATATAAAACATATAATCATCTCGTAAAATATGATGCAATGACTAAACTTCCCAGCAGCATATAGGTGAAACTGGTTCCAACTCCAGCAACTATAACAGTATGGTACCTAGACATTAATACATCAGTAATAACATAATAATAGTAACAGTATAACAGTATATACTGATAATATCACAAGGGCTCAACCAGGACTGTTTACTTTTTTATATAAGTACATTTTACTGATAATACGTGTCTACTTTTACCTATAATTAAGTATTTTTACACTATGGTATTGCTACTTTTAGTGAGTGAAAAGGCTCAGTCATTTCCCCCAACAGCATCAACCCATGCTCAGCAGTGTGTGGACAGACAGCTCCTCACCAGATGGAGTTCTTGATCCTGAGCTGCAGAGCACTGGCCTCAGCTCCCTGCAGCCCGGGGAGCAGGCCGGGCAGGGTCCTCGCCCCGCGGTCCGGCTGCTGCTGGGGGTCCTCCTCGGCCATCACGCTGGGCCTCGGGACGGCTCTGGACAGGACTGGACTGGACAGGAGGCGTGGTCGGGTGTGCTCTGCCCGGCAGAGTTAAGCAACATGGACCGGTGGACGTCGCGATGCTAACGGGACAGCAGCGCGCCCTGTTGTTGTTGTTGTTGCCACCCTGTCCTCCTCCGACATCGCTCGCTTCAAGTCCGCACACTTGGTGAATTGAAGAGGCTGTGCAGCACAACTACGTGTCGCTGTCAAACTCTAGGTGATGCATGGATATAAATAAGAGCAGGTGTACACAGTAAACGGACAGCTGGAAGACAACTAGCTAGTCCCTCCGGTGTGCTGTGCCCCTCACGTTATGGGATTTCTCTGCATGTGCAGGGTGAGTAGTAGCTGTTGGGCACACGCATGCGCACCAAGACCTCCAGTATTAAAAACAACATGTAGGCAGAAGACGTTACTACGGAACACGTTACTATCAGGTTACTATCAGTATGGACATCATTTTATATAAGAAATATAAATGTTATCCAAGCACATTATGTTCTGTTATTTATGTTTTATTATAATTCAAAATATAATAATAATAATAATAATAATAATAATAATAATAATAATAATAATAATAATGATAATAATAAGCCTCTTAGGGATGGGCATTGCAGATTAGCTCATAAACTATAAATACTGTGATGTATGGAATTAGTTTATGCTAAATATTTGTTAAACATTATATAATTAGCAGCAGCAGCAGTAGTAGGAGTAGTAGTAGCAGTAGCAGTAGCAGTATTAGCAGTAGCAGTAGCAGTAGTAGTATCAGCAGTAGCAGCAGTAGCAGAAGTAGTAGTAGCAGCAGCAGTAGCAGAAGTACTAATAGTAGTAGTAGTAGTAGTTGCACTAAAGCACAATATTTAGTCAAATGTCCATGAAGGGCCACCGTACAGTGTGCGCAGTGAACAAGTAGTTGCTAAGCAACCATAGGCACATCGTCTGTGTGTGACAATGGCTGAAAGAAGTTCTGTTAAAAAGGTCCGTCCGCCTCAGCCCGTCGTCTCGCAGGTTAGTAGCATTTTTTTTTGTTATTTGTATCTCTCAAAGGTTGTATCAGTACTGTTTGTGTGCTACCAGTAAAAGATTCAATCCAATTACTTGTTTCCAACAGGTGAAGTCGCTCACCTTCGTCAACAAGCTAACGTTAATTACGCTGCTTCCTCTAACATCGTGCTCTGTTGGGTCTGTCTCTTCCAAAATATGTGCACACCTAGCTTGAGATAGAGGCAAAATATGTGGTGTTATGAATATTTTAGCTATATCATAAGTTATTAAAACGTTTAAGTGTGTGGGTGGTTGAAAAATAGACTGAACATCAAGCTTATCCCATTAACTTGTGTTCTTTCTTTTTTATCTGTTACAAAATGCTTTTACTCAGTTTTCACATCTAAGGAAAACAAACTGCTGTACTTATTTTACCTTTCAATTCAAGATGCTGTGCCTATAATTTAGAGAAAGTGTGAAACCGTATATCACATCATCTATTGTTGAGTCAAGCCAAGTCAATTTTATTCACATAGCCCACATTCTTACAGGTGTTCTTGTGTAGTTTGTCACTAGACATCAACAATCAATAGATGCCTGGGTGTCAATATAGTACCACTTTCTATTGAGGTACTGTCTACAAAAAGCAAAATCAGATTATGACATAACAACTGACATTTATTTTCTAACACGGATACACAACATAAGATTTTTAAAGAATTGTGACATACTGAGTGGGACGTTTTCTGGTAAATCGTCAAGGCTCCCAGGTGGATAAACTGACTGTACAACAGTTTCAGTTGTGCTTAGGAGATTTCTTATTATATCTAATCTCAAAAAAGAAAATTTGACCTTTGTGAATGACTGTCACAAAGTCTACTGCTTTGTCTTATTCAGCCCAAGAAACGCCCGTCCTCTAGCAGCAAGGCTGAGAAGTCGAAGAGGGCTGAAGAACGAGCGCAAGTCAAATCTGCTTCTGCTCCAGCAAAAAAGGACACAGATGACCTTTTTGCTAAGGAAGAACAATACAAGTAAGACTTTCTTTGTCTTTGTTAATCTAAAAATGTGGAATGTAATGTCATCGATCTCGGTTTTATTTCCTTCAGACTCTTGAATGCAGAGCTGGAAGCCAAAACAGCAGATCTAGTGAGGCAGGCAGAGCAACTTATGGTGAGCTGTCAACATGGTCACATCAATTAGCTGGACAAATCTTGGGTTGAGTCAAGACTTGTGAAGTGATTCTTGGTGTTTATTGGATTTTAGAGAGAACAGAGTGAAGTTCTGTCAAAACCTTTATCCACCGTCCAGCTCCTGGACATCGAGGATGAAGAGAGTTCAAGGTAAGACATATCTGAGTTTCATGCATGCCACAGAAATAATTACTTTCCAGTGGTTAATTTTCTTGTGTCTACTCCACACAGACCGTTCAGATATTTGTAAATTAAAAGCGTGTAAGAGAAAGAACCTTATCAACAAAAATCACCCATTTCTTTCTTTCTTTCTTTATGTATGTATGTATCTCTTCACCTACAGGATAATAAAGTCTCATCAGGCCACTGTACAGGATCCCAGTGTGAAGGTAGATATTTTGCTCAACAGGCTCTAGTTCACAATCCTCAGGTATAGTTTGGTAATGCTGCATGTCGTCAGAACAACACGCTGTTTCTAATAACCATCTCTTTTCTTAGGCGCTGACCAAAAAAAGGGTGACATCAACATCACAAAAGATGGGTACTGGAAAACAAGGAAAAGAGCCATACTGTAAAACACAGTGAGTTTGATTGTAAATTTCCTTCTCTGTCTTTTTGTATCTGTTCTTAACTGGACTTAGAGTCTGTAATAAAAATGTATCTATCTATCTATATGATTTTTTACAGCCATGTGCATGTCTATCAGCGACAAAATAACACTGTGTAGGTCACACATTTGTTCAGTATATTCTGCATTATCATTCTTCACAAAGTTTTCACATTATTGCTTGATTTCAGAACTCCAAAGGTGTCTCATGTAGATGATTTAGAAGCTGTAGCAGACTCAGCTGACCTTTTCCTGGCAAAGACGATACTCAGCATGGAGGAGAAGATGAACGACACATTCACTTATGACGATGTTGTGGATGATGCTGGAGACAATGTAGGATCAGGTAACGTTTGAAAAAGTAAACCCATATTTTATTCGTCAATAATGAGAAATAATTTCTGCAAATATATATTAAAGACATGTAATGCTATTTGTCTGTTTGCAAAAAAAACCCCGACTGTTTCAGTTAGTTCATTGAGACTATGTGTTGGCTCTTTTGTTACATTAATCCTTGTTTCTCATAAAGAAGACCTGTGTGTTGGGGTTAATGTGGGGTTTTCTATCAGGAAACCTTGCCACTTAAGAATAAATAAAATCGTGATTGGAACATAACATTAAACAATTCAATATGTCACCCAGAACCCGTGATTATATTGGTAGGTTTCTTTTTCTTTTGTGGGCTTAAGTCTGATTGTGTTTTCTGCTCTGTTTTGTTAAGGTGTTTCAGATGCTCAGATACGAGTTCTGAAGGCAAAACTACGGATTATGCAGGAGGAACTGGATCAACTCACAAGTGAATATTATAAGAAGGTACTGTATGGTTTGGTTCAACTAGAACTGTTATTGCTCCTGTGTATCAGCAGAGGGAGACAGAGCTTCAGCTTAGCAGCCGTGAACCATTCAGTGATGGAAAGAGAGGGTAGAAACAAGATTGACACACACCACACCACAATACAAACCACCGATGGTCGCATTGTAGTTTAATCTGTTTATTCAATTCAATTGATTTTAAATGCAGTCTAGACATACAGCAGAACAAACACACAACCAACAAATGCTCAAGAAACAAACAACAAAAGAGAAAAAAAATGTGAAGAACAAGAGAAGTTACACATAATGTAATAAATTACCAGACATTGCCATATGACAGCTACCCTGTTAGTACGTTAACCTCTCACTCTGTCTTGTTCAGTCATGTTGCCAGAGAGAGTCCATCTCTGTTTGACATAATAAATCAAATTTACTCTAGATGTTAGTACATTTCCTAATTCGTTCAGCCCCATATCAATCATTGCGATCTTCTCAGATTTCCAGAGTTGCAGTGGCAGTTTCCTGGCTAGCAGTGTAGATAGAGAGATTGGCTGAGCTTCATATCCGTCACTTTCCCCAACTCAACCACTCCAAATTCAAATTCCAAACTCCCTCTATTGTGGTTAGAGGAGCAGGGGGGAACTCAGTATTAAAAGCAATAAGACCAAACAAAACAAAACAAATAACTAAGCCTGAAAAGTTTGCAACCTATGGTATAGTAAAAATTGGTGAGACAGAGTTCCTTGATCTTTTGAACATTTCATGTAGAGAATTTAAATACCTTTGCCGAGCATTTATTGAACTGCTCTGAATATTTTCAGCACAGGTTGTTCTCACTTTGTCTGCATAACAGTTGACTTTAAAATCAAAAAGTAATACATTACACTGTTTCTGTTTCTGCAGGATGATGAAAACGCCAAGCTCAGTGCAAAAATTAAAGAGCTTGAGGAGGATCGAGCCAGGCTGCAGAAAACAACGAGCATCCAGCAGACACAGATTGAGAAGCACAGAGCGTTAGCAGAGGAGTCTGGCAAAAAATGTGACGGTCTTCAACTGCAAGTGTCGGCTTTACACAAGGTCTGAGAGCATTTTCAAGTCTGAGATATAAACACTGGCTATTTCTTTATAACAAACCTTAAAATGTGGCACCATCTCCCTTTACTCATGTGTGATAACCTCGTGGCTGTGCTCTTTGTAGGAAATAGAAAACCTGAATAGATCTCACAAACAAGCAGCAGCCGTCCATGGCACCGTGGAGGTCCGTCTGAACAGAGCCTTGGAGGAGGTGGAGAGGTTAAAGACTCAACTGAGCAAGATGAAACAAATGAACAAGGTGAGCAAATTACAGTGCTGTCAGGCCCGTCACAACTCATAAACACATACTATTGACTGTAATTATTCTTTTTTTTTAAATTACAAGTTACAGATTCAAGTATAGAAATACAGGGGTCATATTCATCTTTTTGTGCGTTTTATTAAAATACTTACTGTTATGGTTACTCATCTTAACCATAACATTAATATAAAACAAAAAATAACTAAACTGTTAGCAACAGAAAAGTGTTTGTTTTTTGTTGTGGTTTCATTCTTTGCTTAAAAGTGTACAAAACATTTACATTTACAAAACAAAACAAAACATTTTCTTATTTTGCATTTTTTTTTTCTATTTTTACACAATAGTGTATTTTAAAAGCACATTTTAAAGGCAGATTTTCATTACAGGAATATTCTGTGCAATCAAAATGAAATCCAGTGTACATTGAAAATAATTTAAAATGATATTGAGCATATATGCATAAAGTAATACAAACATAAATCTAACATGTAATGATTAAAACTTTGACAAAAATAACATTTTTATAATAATCAAATCTTTATTTGAATATAAATGATCCATTCCAATTTTACAGGGCATAGCACTAAAAGTGCAGTAACAGACACAGAGCTATACAGCTATAAAGTTGTTGCGTTAGGTTCTGCATAATGTCGACTTATTTCAGCCTTTTAAACTCAAACTCTTTCAAATAAGGACAAGATAAGTGAGGAACACCAGAGTAAAGAAAATCTACTTGCTGAAAACAAAATGCTGAAAAAACAGAAAGCCGAGCTCATCGTGGGTTTCAAGAAACAGCTCAGGCTGATTGACATTCTCAAAAGACAAAAGGTAAGTGTCTCTATTGGACTCTGTTAATACATTCAACCGTTTTAACCAAAATATTTCACTAACTTTTGTTTTTGTTCAGATGCATTTTGAAGCTGCCAAGCTGCTGTCATTCACAGAAGACGAGTTCATGAAAGCTCTGGACTGGGGGAAGTCATAAATAAAAGTTGATTGAACGTAAATGTAAATTGATTAATTATTATCACATTTAGCCACCACAGATCTTTTCTTGATTTTAATCAAGATCCTGTCAGCACAGTTCTAATAAAAAGATGTCTTAAAATCATTGTGTTGTTAATGAATGTCAAACAAGTGCTATCATGAAAACTACAAAATGAAGAACTCAATAAAAACTGCAACTTATTTCACTTTCACCTAATGCTGCCATCTAGTGGCACAGTGTGCGACTTCAGGGGGAAACAAATCTAATCATCTCCCTCCCAGCCGTCTTCAGAGAACATATCTGCCTGACGTGATTTAAAGTTTTTTCTGAAGTCTTCATCAAAGTGCTCCAGGTCATCTTCACGAAGTAAGCCCTGAGAACAGATACACTCATGGTCATACAGTATACATGTTTGTTGAACAGAAGAAATGAACCTGTGTAAAATGATTCATGATTCATTCACTGCCTCTTACCTTTGGAAGGTATCCAAGGAGTTTAGTTGCGTGACTTTTAAGAAGTCGCTGCCTCTCTTCTTCAACTATCCGTCTACGCAGCGCCTCCCTCTCCTGTTCAATCGCTCTTTCTTTGGCCTCCAGTTCCTTGAAAAGAGATCAATGCATTATCAGAGTAGGTCATTTAAAACTGACATTACATTCAATGAGTGTAGTGCAAGTATTTTAACTTATGACAATAAAACTACACCAGCACCACTTTATTCTGGATGTACTTCTGCACACAGAGAGAGTGGTTTGTACCATGTCAGCCTCACGCTGCCGTCTTCTTTCCTCTAACAGTTTCTCCACCTCGCGTTTGTGCTCGAGTTGCTTCATGCGTCGTTTCTGGGCATTCATCTGTTCTATCCGATCGTCCTCTGCGAACTTAGCCATCATCATTTTCCTGAAGGCCTCCTCTTCTTCTTTCTCTGCCTGCCTCCGCATCTCTTTGAAAGCCATCTGCTCTTGGCAAGTCCGCTGCATCATCAGTCTCTGTCGGATCTTCTTCTCCATCTCTTCCTGTTGAATAAAAGTTTTGAAAACTATTAAGATAATTCAGGTGCTCCAGAGCACACAGGACTCTGTGTTTGTCTCCTGTCTCAGGAGCTGCTGTAAACTGAGGCCACAAAACTGACTGAGCTGGTGACTAGAGAAGACCAAAGTCCGTTGAGTTAATTAAGCATTATTACATGAGAGGGTGTGCTTTAATGTCATTTGTTGCCGGACAGTGATACAGTCAGGACTGAGTAAACTCTGAGTGTGGGTGTGCCCCAGAAGATTGTCCGATCCTAATAGCAGCTCTTCAAAAGTGACAATTTGTCTTACATGATTGTTAATCAATTATTTTATCAATTATCTATTTTGAATGAAACAAGCAGATTGAAGCTGTTACCTTCATACTTGTAATGGTGATTCTTCATTTTTATAGACCAAATGATTAATCACCAGAAATGATTGACAAATTAATCAATAATTACAACTTGCAGCCCAAATATACAATACATTAAATATTTTTTAGCTGTGCTTTTTGTCATTACTTTATTATGGTCAGAACTGCTGAGCATGGATGTTTAAAA
Organism: Pagrus pagrus; assembly: GCF_965226575.1. NCBI lineage: Eukaryota > Metazoa > Chordata > Actinopteri > Spariformes > Sparidae > Pagrus > Pagrus pagrus. Next base: position 24,640,460 of record NC_140185.1, on the reverse strand, counting down.
AGTGATATTTATTACTTACAATATCTCTCTGCCTGTTAGCCTCCTCTTGTTCTTCTAAGTAAAGTTCCTCACGGACTCGCTCAATCTCTTCACGCTGCTGCCGATCCTCTTCAATCTTCTCAGACAGCTAGAGGAGAACAAAGAGGAGTCATTTCTGATGCCAGTACAGACTTGTGTCATTGAATGAACAGATAGAAGTATGAGCATTTCAAAAAAAAAAAAAAAAGTTGTCTCAACTATTTTATGAAGTTGCTCCTTTGCTTCTTCTTTCTCTCTGATCTTAGCCATTCTGGTCTCCTCCATGTGCTGCTGATGGCTCGCAAACTCCATGATGCGTCTGTTCTCAGCCTCCATCTGTTCTTGCTCCATGCTTCTCCACTCGGCCTGCTGTCTCTTGAATTCTTCAATGTGCTGCTGAGTGGCTCTGACCTTCTCCAGTTTCAGTTGTCTCTCCCTTCAAGAAAACAACATCATTTTTCAACAAAGCCATTATTCTACCATGTTTTCTGGGGAGGAGATGGTTGCTAGTAGACACTTTATTTGACATGCAGACTCTCAGTGGACCAGGAGTACTCAGCTGAATTTAAATCCACCGAATTCAAGTCACGCTTTTGCTCACACTAATATCTTGACTGTTACTTGAAGTGAGAAAAATATTCTTGTATGCATTGTGACTCACATTTGATCCTCCTCGTAAATCTTCCTGACAATCTCATCAACCATGAGCTTCTCTTTCAGGAACTCCTCATATGCCTCTTGTCTCTTGCGCTCTCTCTCCACGAGCTGCTTCTCCAGCTCTCTCTGAAACTGCACCTGCTCCTCGAGGCGTTTCCGCTGCAGCTTCTGCTGCTCGACGGTGGTTCGCTCATGTTCGCTCTTCATCGTGCGAGCAAAGTCTGCCTCCTCACGCTAACCTCAGAGAAAAACATACACAGTTTATAGCCTGTTAATTGCCACTTCAAATTAAAGTCTCATAAAGTTACAGAGCTCCATATTAGAGGGAATAAGTACCTTTTTTTCCTACATTGATGTAAGCGTAATTCTAAGTATTTATTTCTATATTTAATAACACTGGATGTCTGCCTGGTGGCTCGTATGGAAAGAAGAGTGCTCACCATTGTCTCAAACCTCATAGCTTCCTGCTCAGCAATCTGTGCAGCTCTTTCCTTATTCACATATGCAGACTTCAGCTTTGCCTCCAACTCTCGAAGCTCCATGCTGAAAAGTATTTAAATAGACATTTAAATTGTAACATTTGTGATTAAGGGAACGCAGCAGAGAAACTTGACAAAAGCAGAACATGTTGCATTTGTATACTGACCCAGAATAAACACTCAGTCATGGTAATGTACTGAGTGTGCGTACCTGTTCTCTTTAATATACTGCCTCATTTTCTCTTCTCTCTGCGTCTCATAGTTGATGCGGGCCAACTCTTTAGCCATTCTCTCCTCTTGTTCAAGTTGCTTTTCTCTGTTAATTCTCTCCTCCTCTGCCTACAAGGAAAAACAATTATGATTATCTGCATCTGAGTGTTGGTAAGTCACAGGCAATACCTTGATGATACAGCATAGTGTTGTGCAAAGCAATGCTTTTCAAAGTTTGGACCTGAGCTGAGTTGACTGACTTGAAAAATAGTATTGCTCTTCCACAAAATCAGGTGTTAAGAAAAAATATTGAATGTCTGATTAAGACATCTGAATCTCTATCCACATAGGTGATTTTTTTTATTACTTCTTTTAACAAAACAAAAGGGTAGCTCAGTCTGATTATCAGACAGTAATTTCATAGTTCCAGCATACGAGCAAGTAAATAACAACACCAACTAAAGAAAAAGAGAAAACAAAGACAACATACAAAAAAAAATTAACATTGAACTAAAAGTAGATAAAATAAATAAAATATCGAATTTATTTTGGAAAGAAAACAAATAGGGTGGTTTGTCTTTGCAGGTTATAAACGTCCTGCTTTACTGTAGCAGTGTATAGTGTGTTAGTCTATCTGCTGTTAATGTTAAATTTAAATACAAAACATTTGATAATTACTCCATCTGTTGTTTTCAGGACATGGCAGCTAAGTCATCATATTGGGTTAGCTGCTGCTGATGATTCATTTGAATTTAATTTAATAAGGACGATGCAGTTTAACATAGTTCCAATGCAGAGAATGTAAGTGATGTCCTGTACAGAGATTATAGCTGTTGCTAATTTTCAACTCTTGTTTTCAAAGGTGGGCTTTTACATGTAAGACAAAAAACATACAGCTTTCAACATCATCAAAGTACAATGAGCTAATAATGGGTACAGCTTTGGTTTGGTGACAAGAACTTTGAACATAACAGAACTGAGAGTGGCACCTTGTCATCTGTCTAACATTACCTGTACAACAGTGAAGCCTACCTTCAGCAGAGCGCTCTCAATCTGCCTCTCCTTGAGCTCCTGCTGCACCTGTCGCAGGTATCTCCTGCTCTCGAAGCTCTCCTCGTTCCGCAGACCGGCCTGCTGCTGCCTCTCTCTGTCCACCCGCCGGGCCTCCTGCTGTCTGTGCTGCTCCTGACTCTGGCGCTGAGACATTAACCTCTCCCAGTTACGACTCTGTACCGGCAAAACAGACACATGAGAAAACAGTGAAGAGTCGATGAAGTGCAGTGTTTACGGTGTGGTTACTTAGCTATTATCAGTCGAGCTAACGTTAACTCTGACTCCGGTTTCGGAGGGTTTACCATGTTTGCTGTGCTTTTCGTCGATTCCCGCCTTTTTGACTTAACTGTCGAGTTCTTAAACAAGTTATAATTAATTAACTTGAAATATATTTAGGAGAAAAGTCGCCATGAATGACCAACTCGCAGTAGTTAACCCGAGGAGTAGCTAAGTGTACTCAATTGTTTGGCGTTTCGTTGTCCTGGGAACGCCGCGTGTCCGGTCACTCGGCCAATAGAAATGAGCCTTGACAATGACGTCAGGTCCGGGAAAATCAAAACGAGTCTCAGTCTGGGATCATCTTACAGTCAAGGTGGTTCTTTATGGTATAACCATATTTAAATGAAATACAAGGATTTATTTAAAATATATGTATATATGTAAATATAAAATAATTCTTATATAAGTAGATCCCAAAGGAATACAAAAAACCTATATTCAAAATGTCTGCACTCTTTTTTTCTGTAAAGATTTACTTTACAAATCAATATATAGAATATATAAACATTTCCATTTGTACGTTAGAACAATTTGAAACAAAGGAAAGGGAAAAATACACATATGTATATAAATAAACACAAATTTAAAAAAGATCAACCATAAACGTGATAATAATAATTGTAATATAATAATAATGATAATACTAATAATTATACAGATAATAATAATAAACATTCAATTGAGAAATAAATTATAAAATAAAATAAACAAATTAACAAAAAAAAAAAGGAAAAAAAAAAATCACGCATGAAAAATAAGCAGGATTTCTTTTCCTTTATTTAAATAGTTTTAAAAGGCCAGGCTCTAGCCTCCAGTGGTGCTGTGACCTACAACATTGTAGCAGCAACAATGAAGCAATGAATGTGATTTGCCTATTTGTAAACACACAGTCCACAGCAGACTTTTGATAATCAGACAAACATTTCAGTCATGTAACCCTTCAGTCATGGTGAACGTGATTTATATAATAAAAACAAACACTTTATATCATGTAGGGCCAAGCTGGAAAACCTGTTGAAAGTGCAGCTGTGAGGTTTTCACACACTCACATCTATGTCTGCATAGACAGTTTTAAAACTGTGAGTTTTTTATTATTTTTGATGATTTACAGCCATAAATAGGGGAAACTGAATAACATATGAGTTGGAGGAAAAAAACACTAAGTGTAAATAAACTACACTACAATTTAATTTCTTACTTTTTGGGGCTATATTTGTGTATTATTACCTTATCAATGTCTATAATATGTTGAGTGATTATCACACTCAGCTTTACACTCTGTTAAATTGACAAAAAGAGGAGCCGGATTTATAGCTGAATTTGTGCTGAAAAAAAAGTGAATATACCAAAATGAGCCTGGACTATTAACATGTAAAAGTATACAGTTTAGGCAGTTAAGAAAAGGTTTATAACACAATGATGTAGTTGTAAGCAGATAAACAGCATGTGTTTCTTTCATGAGTTTGCGAACAGCTGTATTCAAAACTTTTCCAACACATTCAATCCATTCCGAGACCTGGGAAAAAATAATTTCATAACTTTTCCTGTAATTTCATGGCTGTGGGAACCCTGATCATTGTTGACCTGCTTTAGAGAATAACATTCAGAAAAACAAACAAACAACAAGACACAAAATTCTTGTAGTAAAGATTTATTTACATAGCAAACAGGAAACACCGATCCAAACCCAGTAGTGTATAGTTCTGAGGAACATGTGTCCTTACATTTTTAGAGGAATGTATTCAAAAACAGACTCAGGAGGTTACATTTACAGTGGCATCATAGACATAGAAGCATTTACAGACTCGCTCTACAGAGACTGTACATACGAGCGAAATCCCTTTTAAAAAACCTGTGAAAAGAACAATGACTTTTGAAATATTACATCATCAAAGTAAACAAATTGTATTGTATAAAAATATCCCCCGAGGAACAGATAATCAGCCTTTTTTTAAAACCCTAAATGAAAAAAGAAAAAGCAACTTAATCAACCAGCAGCTGAGACATAAAAATTGGTTGTAAGTTTTCATCAAGGTGTTGTACCTTTGTCAACGGTAACAGACTTCTTTCACAAGCTGACACTTTGAACCGTTAAAAGAAAGATAATAAAATCTACTCAAGTACAGTAGTATACATATTAATTGTGGTCACTTTCCACCTAATGCTCCCTACCAATGCTTTATATTATCCAAGCCACACATTTCAAAAAGCAGACACTTTTCCTCAGGGAATAAAATTTTAGCGCTTGTGTTTTCTATACATTTTATAATATATTTCTGAATGGTTAACAGTATCTTTCCTTCTCTTGGGATAAATGATACTCTGGGATCAACAAAACCAGCTGGTGACAACATACCTGTGACACATTACTTTTTTTTTTTTTTTTGCCACAAACCAGGAATGTTTTGCTAACTGCTAAGTAAAAGTATGTTTTGTTTCTGGTATATCAACCTCACATTCGATACAAAGGGAGCAAATCACAGGTTAAAAGGAAGACAAAACATGATGTTGGTGATTTAAAACAGACAAAAAAAAAAACAAAACAAAAAAAAACATCACACCTCAAACCAACATATCCGTGTAAAATAGTCTCTGATGTAAATGGGACTCAAAATGCTAAACAAAATTTAATTAAAAGGTAAAATTACATTATTTTAGTATATGTGGATATGGACCAGGAGAAGTATGTATACATCTGTATACTGTCATCTGTATGGCAGATGCTGGTTTTCATGAGAGTTAACATCAACCAGTTTTTGAAATATTTTAGAAATTCAGAACAAGCTACAACCATAAAAGTCTGATCAGCAAGACACAGAGAAATCTGAAATCTTACCATGAAGGGAATAATGATTTCCGAAGCTCAAATGTACAAATATGCACATTATAAGAAGGTTGTAGTGGAGGTGTTTTTATTTAAATATAAAGAATCTTTACACTTAGTAACTTTCTCCCATGATTGGTAATTTCTCCCATTATTCTCACTGTGTTAACAAGTCAAACAGGTGTTTCTCAGTTTCTCTGCACGTGTATGAGCACCACTCATTACTGCACTTTCTCAAACCTGCTGCTGTAAATGGATGAAATGGGTCCGAAAAAAAAAAAAGAGGACATATATGCTTCCAAATTTCACTCCACTTGGTGCAAGGCGTTGCCTGAAATCAGATTGAATTTTTCAACTTGTCAGAATCAGTCAACTTGGTGGAGTGGACGGATTTACTTGTGATCACTTTTTGTACATTTTGCATGCATTTTTTGATGTATTTTACTCTGAGCTAGTTAAAAATCATTTTGCTTTCACATCCTTTTGTTTATTCTATAAATCTGGGGTGAAATGTTATACGGGGGCGGGGATGCTGAGGGAAGGCCATTTGCCAAAACCCCAGAAAATCTTCCTCTTTTTAACGTTGGCAGGTACGGAAGAGCGTCTCTCCAAACACGATTAACAGGAAACACCAGCAGCCGAAGCAATGTTATCATCTGTTCAGTATTTCTAAATGAAACAATGCCAAAGCATGGTTGATGATACAATTATTTTGAAATTCATAACTGTACAGTGTTGTCACCTGTCACTCAGATTTAGTTTGCTGTTCCCTGGTCTCTCCATCAGGAATGCTCTCTGAGACAGGCAGCGGTTCCCTCACCTTGAGGCTCTCTGAGTTGGCCACTGACTCGTCGCAGAGCTCTGAAGCCACATCTGACGTACAGGAAGACGATACAGCAGGCGGCGGCGGTGACTGCTGCTTTAATTGTCCTTCAGAGGAACCTGCAATGACACATGCTTCTGTGGGACCCTTTTCCTGATCACCTGCTGGGGATATTGGCTGTGATACTGGTTGATTAACAGTGGCCGGAGGAACACTTTCAGATGTGACACTTTCAGATGTGACACTTTCAACTACTTTCAACTCCATTTCCTTTGGTTTTTGAACAGGTGCTGTCGTCAAGAAATACAAGACTGTTGCTGGCTGCCCCATGATGAGTTGCCTGCACAAAAGCAAGAGGATATTATTGTCAAAGCATTTCTCTAAATTTACATGCAACCTTTACAATACTTAACAAAAATTAAGACAAGGAAACTTTTGCATAAAAGCCAGTGTGGGTTTTTGTTTAGTGTCTTCCTCTTGTGTTGTGTAGCAGGCTGCTGTCTGGCTGTTAATCAGCGTGATGGTCTACAGCGTTGATCTTACCGTTTTATTCAAAAATGGTAAAAAGTGAAACGATTAAATTGGCTATAAAATGAAAAACAAGTTCTACATCTGCATAGATAAGGAACTAACTAACTGTTTTAACTGGTTAATATAAAGATACAGGGCATCATCATGTAACCAAAAATGCAGCAATAAAAGTTTGGTCCTCTGTTCTTAATAGATTAAAAATAGATGCATTACAAGATGTAATGTGGGAATTAGATTCTACTCACACTCGATCTTTGGCTTTCATATCTGCTGGGTTAAAAACAAGAGACAACCTGTTCATGAAACTTACAACACTAAGTACTGGCCATGGCTCAGGTGCTACTAGCAGAAAAAGGGACATACCTTTCTCCTGGATGACTTTGCATACGTGATTTGGTCGATCAGTTAAATGTTTGCTCATCAGGTCACCACCTGATGCATCCACCAGCAGGTTACAGGTGAGACACACCAGGGTAAATCTGAGGAAGAATAACAAAAAGAATGAAAAACATAAAAATCACTCTGTGTTTAATATGCAAAATATAAGCTTCTATGAAGTGTACTTACTTTAATGCAGATGTTTTTTTCTTATCCATTTTCAGAACTCTGTTTTTGGCTATTCGACTGTGATATCTAACAAAAGGACAAAGACAGATTTGTCAGATAATTACACTGGGATTTAAGTGCATCAAATTCAGTTCAAATATTTACTCACCTTATCATGTGATTCCCGATGGAAAGTTTGCAACTTGTCGAATATTTGCATGCGCCGCAATTTGAAACCATTGGGAAATGAGAGAAGAATTGGTCAACTTGTGCGTTGCATTCGATGCAGGTGTAACGCCCTCCGCCGATACTAAAAAATGGACAAAAAAGAACAAAACACAATCAATCATATGCTCATCAGATGGATTCATAAATGTTAAAAAGATGTTCAGTCAGATTTTCAGATCCTTCAAAAGCATCTTAAAATGATTAGAATTCTTGTTGTCATTAAATTTGACTGTTCAATATAAAAGATGCACAAACTAAACAATTACGTTTGTTAATCGTCTGCTGAGTGTCTGAACCTCTACATTATCTCATGTATCTGCTTTTAGACCGCTTTTTTTACGTGACTAAACAAGCTTATTGTTTTTGATTACTGAGCCCAATTAGCCAAATATCACACTCATTAGTTTTTAAAGAAAGAAATCCCACTCTATGTGCTATATACTATTTTATTTTTAGACGGCCTAATGAAGAGTTTCTGGAAAATTAATTGAAATCTCAATTAGCTACTTTGTGTATTGCTAGGCTTTAATAACATCTATTAATTTGCTCCAATCCTGTCATGAATACCCAGTGGGTGGGTCCATATCGTTATTATATGAATCAAGGGGCCCAAAGCTGGACATGCCAAGGATTATATTTATTATTGTTGGGCCCAGTTTTTCAAGGCATATGCAAGTTCAAGAAACATTTACATTTATTAAAAGGAAATATCTCCACAATGCAAATATTCTAAATCACTAGAGGTTGGAAGTAACAAACTTCAATTACTTTCCCCCCCCCAGGTATCTGTATTTTACTTGAGCATTTATTTTTCTGACATCTTTTTACTTTACTTACTCCCTATATTTTTACACAAATTTTCTACTCCTTACATTTTCAAAATAGCCGTGTTACTTTAGCAATGCATTTGACGGGAATGTCTTTTATTCTTATTTTGAGTCATTGCATGCCGCTTTTCCAACATCACAAGACTGATTTCAACTCGTCAGTGCACATCACGCATGGCAGATGTAGCAAGACAAAACAATTTAAAAGATAACATGACAGAAATGGAGAGAGTATGTCAGTAAAGTATGTCTGTACTCCTACCACCTCCGCAATTCATGCAATAAAATCTATAAAACCTAAACATTTAAGTCATAACATCAGTTCAACTGACATTAAACCCATAAAAAACAACTTCGGCTGTTAACTGCTTCCTAAAGGAGCACTACACATATTTACCACTATTGGACTCAAAGTGGATCGTTTCAGTTTCTCCCGTGTTAGAGCCTACACATTGCCCACAATGCACCTTGATTGCTGACAGTTTGGTCAGATATTCATATACCTTAGTATACTAGTAGCAGCGATTGTGGTCTCAAGCTGCTTTATCTTTTTTTTTTTTTTTTTTTTCTCTCTGAGTGGTCTAGCAAACTCACTTCCTTCCAACTCCACACCCTCACATTTTCCTCCAGCACTGAATGATGCTGACTCAAGTGACGCCACAAGAGGCAATGTATCAAACTTCAGGCAGCTCCCTCTGGGGCCACAAAAGGCTTTTATACAATTTTGTTCACCCATGCATTAATACTCCTCAATATAATAAAAATATCTGCAGAGATCCTCTTTAGAGACTAAATTTGTTTGATCTTGTTTGGTTAACCGTCTTTGTAGAAAACCCAAATTCACGAAAACCTTCAAAGATAACTAAATTTTGAACCTTGGTGGATTTTTCATTGCTGCACAAATTATGACTATCTGGAATAGCAAAGAGTTTTGTAAATACTGTATAAATAAGTTATCTCTCTAGTTTCTCTGACTTCAGCATTAAAAAGCTCGAATAACTACCTGAGATTCCTGAGCGCCAGATTGTGCTTAGTCTTATTCTTTTGGAGTTGCTGCTTCTGGCTCTGAGTCATCTTGGCTTTTCCTGTTGCAGAGACGTCCGATCTAGACTTGGATACGCTGCCTGGAGGTTTGGTTTGCTGATTGAAACTTTCTGAACTGACAGTAAAGCCAGATCGATCAGGGGAGTTCGGCAGTGCAGGTGTCTTTCCTGTGATGGAGGCTCGTATGGTCACCTGGGAAGAGATCACATGACGCATTGGCACTGAATTTAATTTGGATCAATCTAAGAATAGTGAGAACCATCCACCCCATAACCGTCCAAAACAAATGTCACACTGATGTTGTTTTGACAGGGTCAGACCTTTGTTCCTGGAGGAAGGCCCTCCAAGGCTTTAGGTTTTCTGAAAGTCTTGTGGACGTGAGTCCTGTGCTCCACTTTCTCCTTGTAGGTGAGGAAATTCAGTCTGCATTTTCCACAGCGATGGATCCCCTTTTTCTGAAAAAACACCACAGCGTAGAAACAAAAAAACCTGATTAATAAGCGGTGCGACTAGAGGCTAATTGCTCAAATGTTTCATTTGGATTCACTGAAAGAATAAAACAAGCATGAAAGAATCTACTTTCATTGCTATTAATAGAACAGTAATTAATTTTGTTTGGTTGCAACTCTACAATGTATATTGTTCCTTTAGGGCAGCTGAAGAAGAGAGGCAGGTTTTACTGTCAGCCCTTTATGTATTACAGTAAGGTGCTCGGCAGACAACCACATCAATCCAACCCTGGAGTTGGAGCTAATGGTACAAACCAAAAGTGAGAAACCTAAACTCCTGAAAATACACTTTTTACGATGCGGAGAATTCAGAGAACCAGTAAACTGTCTTAAAAAAGACTTGTTTAAAGGCTTCACTCTGCTGACTTAACATGCATATCTTATCTTATTGTACATATCTTATCGACATATCAACATTTGGATGTGACCTCAGACATGAGACAACAAAAAGTAGTAAAAACTGGATCGGCAGGATATTTCCTAAATATTCAAACAAACAAATCAATAATCAAAACAGCTGGTGATTAATTAAATAGTTGACAACTGATTGATTAATTGTTGCAGCTCTAATTAACAGGATTAATTTTATTTATTGTTTTGGTTATCTAGGTTATTGCTCTTTGAAAGGATGTACTTGTATTATTTGGTTATTATATGATCGTTATATCTGAGGCATAAAATAGTCTTAACAAGAACAGGACAATGATTTCTGGGACAACATATCGTCAACATACCTGATGTTTCATGTAGTGCTGCATGTACATGTGACTACTTCTCAGAACTTTGAGACAGAAGGGACAGAGCAGGTCTTTTGTGTTTTCATGGGTAACTCGGAAATGTGTCTCCACATCTGAGAAGAAAGAGGACCTGTAATTGCAGACCTGTGGGATCGGCAAAACAGAAATTCAGCATCAGTGAAAGTTTTCCTTTGAACACTTAACCAAAGCACAGCTCGGTATGAAGTGACAGACCTGGCACACGTAAGGCATTTCCCCGGGCTTGTGGTTGTCCTTCATGTGCTCCAGGAGAACTTGCTCCGACTCAAACGCCAGCTCACAAATCTTGCAGTTGGCTGAAAAAAGAAATCACAAATCAGTGTTTGACCAAACTGTCACATCAGATTGAGCTGTACAGAAAATGTATGTCATACTTGAGGATTCTATCGGGCTGTGCGCGCTCTCGATATGGCACTGAAGCTGGAATGGAGTCATGTACTGGCGGTAGCAATGCTGGCATGTTGTGTGGCTCTCCCAGCTCTCACTGTTCTGCTTTTCCAGCTCCAGGTGGTGCTTCATATGGTTCATAAACCTGCAGGAGAGGGTAGACACACATGCAGACAGAGTGATCAGCCTGCTTGTACCTTAAGTGAGGCAACAGAGGCTGAAACTGATTAGCACGGAGGCTATCAACAACACCATTTTGCAGAAGAAACCATTACGGGTAAATAACATACGTGCAAACGATGAGTATCAGTGGCTAAACCTGAACAGACACACAGCCTGGACCCATAAACAAAGAAGCAAAACCCTCAGGCATCATCATGCCTAAACCTAACCAACTAAATGAACGAAGGCAACAAGTACTAGCAAATCAAAAGAGCAGGGCATACTTGCAAACTCTCCTGATTTTCCTGTGAGACTCTAGTTATTCACTGCCATCACAAGGTCACACTTTATGCAATAAATCTCACATTTTCACACTTATTCCTCTTTTAATTATCATAACCAGTTTCTGGCGCTGTACAGTGTGTAGTCTGCTGTACTGGTGCGCCTCGTCCTCCTCAGTGAGCAAGAGACGGACAGAGAAATGGAGAAGAGAAATAATATTTAAACAATCTCTCAATCTGTTCAAAAAATGAATGAAAGAATGTAAAGTGATAAATATTCCCTTATGTAACAGATTTATGCAAATTTACACCAAAGGGTGATTTATTCTTTGTTGTCTTCTGAGATTTAGAAGTAAAAATTAATGTTTTTTGCTGCATTTTACTTATTTAGTCATTTTCATTCTTTAAATGTCACCAGAATGCAGGAAACACAGTCCTTGAATCTCAAATATTCTGGGGGTTGAACCCTGAAGTCCTCCCTATTTTTGAGGTCTAAAGGATCATGGGCATGGACTAGGGTGGGTCATCCCTTCGCTATCCTTTGAAAAATAAATGTGCTTTTCCCACAGTATGGTGGGATTACTAAATTATTATTTATTATTTCTGATGGTTAAACATGGTGTCTGTAATCGTGAAGAGTTAGTTCATCTTCTCAAAATCCAATAGTGCTTTCATTAACGACAGGATTAAAACAACTGGTAGATTAATCATTTTGAGTCAATTAACAGGGTTAATTGTATACAGTATTAGAAGTGTGCCAACCATAAACATTACATTATTTACTCATTAATCAAAATAGTGTAAGTCCAAGTCAAATGAGTTGAGACAAAAAAATGTCACAAATCCTCCTGTATATTCACAATCTACATATGCAGGAGATTTGCTGTGATTTGAGGAATATTCCCATTTTTAAAAGTCTAAATAAAAACATTAAAACAAAATGTCGGGCAGTGGGGGAAAAAATCCATATTCATGGCCTGTGTACATGCAGTGGTTATAGTCCAGGTCCCAAAGGTTTTTAAGATAAATGAAGGACTCTCCTTGTGCCTCACTTTCTAAGCATGTATAATGGCCGTTATAATATCAGCAATTACACACAGATTTCTGTTTTGCCTAATGATGTAGTGCTCCGTGGCTGCAACCAGCACCTCCACAGCTACCTGCCACTGCTGCCCTGATGAGGCATGGCCCATTTTTCAGCCTGCACGTTCTGCTGCCTCAGCTCCCCTAATAGAAATTTTTATATGGATGAACTCTGACCTCGACTGTGAGAGTGTGGTTGCGGGACAAATGTGTTTCCCCATTAAAAGCAGCTTACAGAAGCTTTTTTTGCAATGTTCTGAAGCAAAGTTATTTAATCAAAGAAGCAGTTCTTGCGCCACCTAAACTAACAGCCATTTTTCATCTTTAGGCCCAAGAGGGAAAACAGTCCGATACTGTCATCCATCTGAGAAGAAAACTGCAGTGAGGACAGGGGAAGAAGTCCTTTCTTTCTTTATTGGCACTGGACAGGTATCTTTTCAGCAAGTCCTTCAAGTCCCAATTCTGCATTCTCAGGGTATATTAATTACTGCAACTCAATGTTGGAAAATAATTTCTTCATCCAAATGGAAACAGAGAACGGTCTCCAACAGTGGTTACACATGGGGTGCCATATTTCAATTACCAAAGTTATCAATATGAACATTTCCTGACCTTAATATAATAATTGCGGAAGACATCTGGGATCTTAATCCCGTGCAAATGTGTCATGTCTGTAATTTGTTAAGTAAAAATGACACCCCATGGAGTCGTAGACAGTTGTAACTTGACAAACAAGGCCCTTTCTCTTTAATTATACAGCAAAGACAGGAGATGTGGGGGCAAGCCCAAAGATGCAACTAAACGACAAAACACAACCCACGACAACTAATATTTGAAGGTGACTTTACAGAAAATCAAGCCCGTAGTTGCTTATATTCAGACTTGGCAACCCTGGACCCAGAGATCCTTGAACGTCTTCATCAGGCCTCAACTCACTCCCTAATCACTGACCACTTTGTTCCAACAGCTTAGAGCAGCTTCAGACTTGGAGATGCAGCCGTGTTCAGACAGATTTTAGCCCTGTATGAAAAAACACAGCCTCCACATTCATTTGAATGAGTCTGGTGCCACAGCAGGGGTGCCAACGCAGAGGGCTCCACCCCCACAAAAGCAGCCTAATGCATTGATTTAACACAGTTGCAGTACGTGTTTTTTGTCTGAACACCAGTTTAGTCCGATTGCTTTAAACCTTTTGGATGAAGCCAACAGAAGGACACCATCCGCAAAATGCTGAGAAGCCATGTCGAGGTCACTAAACTGAATTGATGAATAATAAAATAGTTGCATATTTTTTTCTGCCAATTTACTAACCGATCAATTGAGGTGGCTCTATTGTAAGCCCTTGTATCAGCAGACTGGTACTGGGATGCCAAGAAGGATTGTAGCTTCACCTCAAGGAGGTTTGGCCATCAGTCGGAGGACAAGCGACAAAACAAGAAAACGTCAAAACGTACTGTGTTTTTCCTTTCCCGCTGACATGGTATGTTTAGCAAAAAAAAGGAAACATACCATGTGGAAAGAAATGGATTACTACACTTGTATTTTCCCATTATCATACCTGATGTTGTTCTTGAGGACCTTTAAACAGCTCTGGCACTTGAAAGTGGTGTTGGTCTTCTGCGTCTCTTTCTTGTTTCCATCACCGTCAAACCGGCCGTAGTAGAAATCTGAGACCAGCATGATGCGTTTGTTGGCACCAACGTCCACAGCTGTCGGGGGTTTACTGTCATATTTTCCAGAGCATTTCTGAAATAAAAGTTTGTTTTACATGAATAAGCCAACTTCATATTGATGTCTTATACATTGAGGCAAAGATTCAAACAAATCAAGAGCATTTTAACTGAAAAAGAATTAGAAAAAAAACAAAACAACAAATTTATGAAACTTAAAAGACATAAACATAACAAAATAATTTCAAGGGGATGCTGTTTATCAATACCATCTAACAGACAACACTTGCTAGAAAATATAACTTTTACTCACTGTCATATGACATCTCAGGGTATCTTGGTTAATGAATTCTTCGTGACACTTCGGGCATTTTCTCTTTACGATCCCATTTTCCACTGGGACTACTACTTTTGTTGACCCTAAAGAAAACCAGTTAGATGTTACAACTGACCAACTAAGATTGGGTTTTGGGTTTGTTTACAGAATCAACAGAACAGTATCAATAAAATTCCTCCATCATTAGAAACTTACCTGAATCAAGCTTGACTCTTTTAGCTACGCTGTCTATTAGCTGTGGTGGCAATGCTCGTTTGACTACGGATTGGTCTGGAGAAAGAAAATACATTTATATTTTAGTAACTGCCAGCTGTCTGTCCTAAAAGTATGGTAGAGTGGGGATAAGCCATTACCTTTGTTATTGGTGTCGGCCTTTACAGGCACAGAAATAGTCTGAAGAGGTTGTGAGTTGGAGCGGTTGGGTTGCATCTGCTTGGAGTGCGCAGAGTACATAGCAGGGCTCTGGACGTTAGTCAGCGTCACAATGTTGTTGCTGATTTGTTGCACTTGAGGCCTGTGGACAGCACCAGGCATGACATTGGCTTGAGCGACACGCTGAAAAATCGGCTGCTGACCGGCTGAAACACAGAACAAACAAACAAATGCTTAGATAAAACTCAAGATTAAAACTACAAAAGAGTTCGAGCATGATTTTTATTAAACATGAGAGAGAGGAAAAACTCCTCAGAGGTGTATAATACTCAGGATTACCTGGTACGATTGTAAATGAAGTCCCGGGAGGGTACTGGGACCCAAGAGAGGCAATAAACTCACTGTTGTTGGCTAATTGTGAAGAAGTGACGATAAAGCCCTGGCAAAAAAATAGAACAGTCACACTTAATGGGTATTTGCTTTTATTGCACATTATTTACTAAAATAATTTCGATATCAACAATACCTGGTTATTGACGATAACAGGCTGTGGAGCTACTGTTGTCAGACTGGGTGCTGCAGTATTAACTGCATTTCCAGCGATATTCAATGGCAGCATTATTGGTGAGGAGCCAACGGCAGGCTGAGGCGCAGGAAGCTTTATTTCTTGCTTCTCTGCACTTTTCCTCTGAGGAGGCGCCGGGACAGGCTTACCATCCTTATGGTCATTTGCTGCATGAACATTCAAAAAGGACAAAATAAGCACTTCCATGGGACACATTGTCTTTACCTGTTAGCAGCAATATTATACTTATGCAAGGATTTGTGCTTGTGGAGCTTTAACATCAACAAAATTAGTTGTTTAAAACATTAACTTTAATATATTTAAAAATGCGCAACGACATACAGAGTACTCCAACAAAGATGGGTTCATCGTCATCATCATCTATCAAGTTAACTTCAGGAACTTGTTTCTGCCACGGCTCCAGCTCCTCCTCAACACATTCCATAAACAGTTCTGACATCGTGGACCTGAAACACAAAAACACAATACTGAGCCAACCCCAACACTTCTTCTGTATCATTTCTAAATACTTACACTACAACTGCAAATAAAAAAAATAATTAAAAATCTACTATATGCTACAAGCTAATTAAATGTATTGCAACATTTAAGTTCAGCAAGGTGAAAAAGTTATCTATTTGATAAACTTTTGAATAAAATGGTGGTAAAAACGAGTTTTTAGAAAAACAACAACAAACAAACAGGAATGAAGAAGAATTGCGACGTTTTCTAATTGTAATGACACAATATCTTCCTCAACATTTTTAGTTTTACAGACATGATGTGACATTAGGACAAGCACAGGTGTAAATGATGACATTAACAATGTCTTAATTAAATGTAGCTACTTTGGTTTCAGGGTCCTGTGTATGCTGACTCACTGTCACATACGGTAATTAATGTTCTTAGTAACGGTTGCGCTCTACTACAACAGGTCAGGCACAATTTCTGCAGTGAATAAAGGCTTTTAGTGCTGTACATCTCTAACTGACAGATTTACTGAATATAGGAGCCATCGACACAATACCTACATTCAAATGCACACAGAAATCCAGAAAATCACATCATGGTGTGAAACCTGAGGATGTGGTGATATGTGCAGATCAACTGAGAGTGGAATTTGTGAATGGCACAACCGAAACAAAGAGCCGAAAGGCTGTCAAGCGAAACAACCAGTTGCGTATTTACACATTAAGCAGACATGGAGCAACATTTCCATTCAACAGTGGTCGTGTTTCAGTCCACCTGTCAATTTCAAGTCTGGTATTCACCCTCTTTTTAACTCTTCTTTTCCAACAGTCACTAAGTTTGGCCCTTTTGGGTCTTGGTAGACGCAATACAGTGCTGTAAACGTCATCCTTCAATCCATGGTCAATTGATTCATTGTTATTATAAAAAAATATTAATTATAGCTGCTTTGAAAGTAATGCAACAATAACAAATAAGCATCATTTTTGCAAGTGGGACTACTAAAACAGCCAAACAGAGCACATTAAGCCATTAGAAGAATAAATGCAAATGGTTTTAAAGACACTAAGCATGAAAGAGCAGGATTGGTGTGAGTATGGCCAGTTCAGGAGTAACTGATCAGGAATAATTCGGGCCCATTATTGCTGGAACAAAGCTTTTCAACAGACGTCCAAGATGGCGACAGTCAGCCCACTGTCTAAATAAAGACACAACTTCAATTATAAAATAAATATAAATCGGCTTACTTTTAAAATATATATATATATATATTTACTTGTCATTGTCTGCTAACGTGCGACAGGAAACAATCTTGGGCTGAGTCCATTCTCTATCGATTAAGAACAAATTGGAGAATGTATCTGATTGTAAAGATGCTGGTATAGTTTTGAGCTAACATTTTTCTCATCACTGTCACATACAAAATGCATTTGAAAAAAATAAAGTAAAACCTAATTATAAGCAAGGCTCTGAGCGGTCATCAGATTAATTACCGTATGCTTCCATTAGCAAATAATGCATTAGCGTGATTTACCAGCGCTGCATCTGTATTATGTTATTAGCTTCCCGGGTCCTCTCCAGCAGCAAGGCAGCTAATGCTAACTAGCTAAGAGCTAACGTGTTTGATTCCCAATGCTCCAGCTCTTCAACTGCTGAGGTCTGCAACGGGATTAGAGGAGCAAGCACAACATCTCATTTGAAGACTTTGATGCATTTTCTCTAATTCCCCCAATCGTTATATTGCAAGAGTTATCGGCGATCGATCAGCGCACCATAACATTAGCTAGGCTACGTTAGCATGTTCACATATCTGGGAGGTGGATGTTGGGACAAAGACTGCACTCAGAGTTTGCGTCTCAGCTTACCTCTCTCACGCCCCGCCTCTGGGTTTCAAGGCAGAACCGCGTCTAAATAGCAACTTCGGTCCTTTACCTGAAGGCGAGAGAGTTAAGATATAGCGACTCTACTTGACACAGCAGGGGAAAACTGTGTCGCTGGCCCAGCTCCGGCCGAAAGCAGCGGAAATGCCCTGACTGGTCTGGACCAATCAGACTGCAGGACGCGTTCCTCATCATCACTTCCTTCTTGTGTTTGTGGGACTTCCTGCTGGTCTCTCCTGTGGCTTTTCTTTGGATTAACTACTTTTTCTTTAAAAAATAAGTATATTCATTGGTAATAGAGAGTACAGTCACACTGAATAGTATCTGCTCTATTTTTTATTTTTTTTCCAGATGAATGATACTTATATTAAAGGGAAATAATAGACTAGAGAGGGTGGCCTTTATATTGTTTTTGATGCAAACATTATTTTAATGGTAAGAGTCAGTGAGATGTATAATTCAATTCATATTCATCATCATATTTAATGTGCACTATGTAGTTTTGGGGAAGACATTTTTATCAGAAGAGAGAGATCTTCATTTACTGATTTTTGGTCTAAACAAACTACATAAACAAACATTTTCAGAATCAGAATCAGCTTTATTGGCCAAGTATGTGTACACAAACAAGGAATTTGACGCTCATTGTATACGGAATGGTCGGCTGCAATGTGTGAAGGGCGGCGGGCCTTGGTGTCTTGACCCCTGGCTTTGCAGACCAGCCCTTCGTACGCGTAATGTCACCTCTCTGGTGGGGAAGGAGCCGGAGCTGGTGCGGGAGGTTGAGAGGTGCAAACTAGATATAGTTGGGCTCACCTCCACACACAGTACCGGTTCTGGAACCAAACTCCCGGAGAGAGGCTTGACTCTGTCCTTTTCTGGAGTTGCCCAGGGTAGGGGGCGCCGGGCGGGTGTGGGTATACTCACAAGGCCCCGGCTGAGCACTGCAGTGTTGGAGTTCTCCTGAGCAACGAGAGGGTCGCCTCTGTATGACTGAAAGTCACTGGGGGGACGGCTCTGACTGTCCTTTGTGCTTATGCACCAAGCCGCAGCTCGGTATATCCAGCCTTCTTGGAGACCATGGGTGGTGTTCTGGAAATGGTGCCATCTGGGGACTCCATAGTTCTTCTGGGGGACGATGGAGAAACCTGGACAAGGGTGATTGGGAGGAATGGCTTGCCTGATCTGAACCCGATTGGTGCTTTGTTATTGGACTTCTGTGCTAGTCACGGACTGGCCATAACAAACACCATGTTTGAGCACAAGGTGGTCCGTCGGGTCTTCAACTCTAATCTCCGGAAGAACTTCTCAGTTCAGTTCAGGGAGGCTATGGAGAATAACTTTTGGTCAGCCTCAAGGAAGTTCTGGCAAACCATCCGGCGACTCAGGAAGGGAAAGCAGGGCTTAGCCCAGGCTATGCTCAGCAGGGGAGGAGAACTGTTGACCCGGACTGGGGATATTGTTGGGTGGTGGAAAGAACACTTTCAGGAGCTCCTGAATCCAACTAACACGTCCTCTGAAGTAGAGGCAGAGTATGAAGACTCAGGGGAATACTTGTCCATATCAGTGGCAGAGATCGCTGGGGTAGTCAAGAAGGTCCCAAGCGGCAAGGCACCAGGGGTGGATGAGATTTGCCCTAAGAGCTGAAGGCTCTGGACATTGTTGGGCTGTCTTGGTTGACACACCTCTTCAGTGTCCCGTGGAGGTCTGGAACCACCACCCTAGTCTAGGGTCGGTGGTGCCCATCTTTAAGAAGGGGGACCAGAGGCTGTGTTTAAGTTTAAGTATTCCAGGGTCTTGTTAACGAGTGATGGGAAAATGGAATGTGAGATGGACAGGTGGTTTGGTGCAGTGTCAGAAGTACTGCGGGTGCTGCGTCGGACCATCCTGGTGACCATTCTGGTCAGATTCAGCAATGCTTTATTCCACTAATTCTTACTGTACTATAAAGAAAGTGAACCAAT
Organism: Pagrus pagrus; assembly: GCF_965226575.1. Taxonomy (NCBI): domain Eukaryota; kingdom Metazoa; phylum Chordata; class Actinopteri; order Spariformes; family Sparidae; genus Pagrus; species Pagrus pagrus. The sequence goes on along the minus strand of NC_140185.1, from coordinate 24,620,487 downwards.
GTCAGCCATTTAATAATACATGAATGAAGTACTTGAAAATGTTTTTTGCTTTAAGAATTTAATTTACAGACATAATATTACAATAAAACCAATACCTTTAAAGGGGAATGTAACTGACTGCATGTAATACAACAGTACAACAACTTGTGAACTTACCCATTATAACCGTTAACATAACAGTGTGTTCTCTTGGTGCACTGAACTATTGTTTGCTCGATGCGCCAGTTGATTCAAGTTCATGTACAGCAAAGGAAGGCAGAGAAAGGTTTACAGGACTAGTCTGTAAGTTGGACGGGTCTGACGGCAGCCGGTTGGATGATGTTGCCGCACACGCTGCAGGACTCCGGACACCGGATAAGGACTCTGGGTTGTTGCTGATTTCATCACAGGCCTCTTGTTTTACTGTCGTTGTAGCCACATCATGGAAACGACGCTTCTGAGCAGCTGAAAAACAAAACACAGACTCTTGAGACAAGCTTAAGAAAAATAACAACATGTGGCATTAATATGCTAACACAAGGCTCATTATAAAATCATTGAAAAAAAAGGATAAAAAAAAGCTATCCCAACTTTTACCTGGTAATACTGTGAATGAATTCCCAGCACGGCACTGTGTCCCGAGAGAGCCAATTAACTCAGCGTTGCTTGTTAACTGCTGCTTGGGAGAAGCCACAGTAAAGCTCTGAAAAATAGAGAAACAGAGTCCATATTTCAAGAAACACTCCTAATATCCAAGTATCAAGGTCTTAAAAATTAAGATTACATGTCAAGGTACTAACTTCACTGTTTCACCTGTTAGTCAAGTCATTTATTACACTTACAACAAATCTAATAACATCAATACTTGGTTGTTGCAGACAGTCTGGAGTTTCTGTTTTTAGCTGAGGTGGTGAACTACTCACTGCATTTCTCTGAAGACGTGAAGGCTCCGGGTTACAATCAGCTTGATCTTTACCTGTAAGAACATATACATAAATCAAAAAATCAGGCACTTTAACATTAATCCATCAATAGATGGACTGAGCTATACTTCTTAATGTTTTAAATATTAGTGTTATGATAAACTATCAATATTCAACAAACAGTCACAAGTAATTTTGCAATGTATACATAATGTTTCATGTTCATGACATGTTTCAAAGAATTAGGATATCTGAAAACCTCAACACCAACAAGTTATTCAAGAATCGATGCGACATACTCAACTCTCCATTATCATCCTCTTCTTTCAACCGAGCATGTGAAGTTTGTTTCTGCCATGGCTCCAGCTCCTCTTCCTCACATTCCAGTAAAAGTTCAGACTTTGTGGAGCTGAGACAGAAAACAACAGACCGACACTACTGGTTTACATGATATATAAAATCCAAAGATCTTTGTATGCTTCAGTATTTCTACAATATTCTTCTTCCAAACTATTTATTCAAATATTGATCCTGTAGATTAAAGAAAAGTGGAGAGGAAGTTCAGCAATCATTCTATTTAGAGTTATATTTATTTCTTTGCTGATTGGTTTGGGAAGTTTTGTACTATTTTGACAGTTTTCATCTGTTTTTAAAGGTGTAATACAGGAAACACATAAACTAGTAGAATCCGTATTTAAGAAATGAGCATCAAGCATAAAATCTTCATGACTTAAATATACAGATCCCCAATCTTGAAAATGAGCCTGATCAAATACATACAGGTGCCTCTGGGGAATTGTTGATACGTAGACCTCTTCATCACAGCTGTCATCAGCTCCTGGACCACTCAGCTCAGATGATTCTGCAACTTTTTCCATATCACTATCAAAGTCAGATCTATAAGATTTAAAAAAGAATCAAATCAGCCACAAAAGCACAAAAATTAGGATGCAATATATCTGATATGACAAAATATAAAATTACAGTCTATTCTTCATACTGTCCTCGTCAATGGCGACTTCCATCTCGTCAAAACTGAAAACAAAATATTATAGTTAGGACACTGAATAAAAAAGAGAGTGAAATTGTATTTAAAAAAAAGTCAATACAGTACTGACAGATATATAAACCTATTGAAATGTACATTCTCAAAACTATCTATACTAACCTGTCCTGGAGATAGTTCACCTCAGATGCCTCGAGTGTAGTTTCACTCTGATGATCCACATCATCTTGCTGGCACTGTTTACCTCTGCAGACACATATATAAATTCATTTTCAGACCATTCAAGAGTTGTTTTAGCACATTGACATGGAATGTCAAGTGTAACACATGAATACCTGTAAGACTTTATTGTATAGAACAGCTGAAGAGTGACAGAAAACAGGATGAGAGACAGGGGATGACAAGCAGCAAGGGTAGAAGTCGGATTTGAACCCTGGCCCACTGAGGCAGGGACATAGCCTCTGTACATGGGGTGCACACTCATACTGAGCTACTGGAGCACAAAAAACACAAAAACATGGGGAAATAGGGCCCAGGTTAAAAAATGCTCAAGTTACCCTTCAAGCTCTGCAAGTCGCCACAGCGAGTAGTCATACACTTCCCAGTATTTCAGAATAGACACCCACTGCATACATGGGGCTTTTGGGTCTATGGCAGGGCTGTCCAAAGTGGCGCCTACAGCCAAAGTTGACCCGCCAGATGTTTCTGGCTAAAATAAAAATAAATAATTTCAAATAATCATATTAATGGTTTTGCTGTTTTATTTTTTGTGAGGCAAAAATGCTTTAAATATGTACTATGCATATGTAAAATGCTTTTAATATATACTCTATCACTAAATAGAGTTCCACGTTTACTGGGCCCCGCTATGCTTTATTCCAGCCCCCTGCCAAAAAAAGAGTAAAGTTTACAACTGCTTACCTCGCAGAGGCTGATACATGTCCAGGACTTGATAGACCAAGAGGCTCATGCATACACGTTCCAGTAGAAGTCAGCAATATTGAAGATTTCATTTCATAACTGTAAAACAAAAACATTGTCATTAGACACAAAACCTGATCTGGAAATATTACACATGTAAATTGACACTTAGCCTGACAAACATCTGAGCTCCGGTTGGAACTGGCTTCAATTTAACCTGGTGGCCTTTGTCTGAATGTATGAGCGCAGAAAGCAGGTATTGTAACCACCGTATATCTTGTTTGTTTCGTACAACTATGTCAGTCATACCTATAGTAGCTGCCGAGGTTTTAATCTTTTGATTGACTGAGAAATCTGGAAAGAAATGTTATTTTTCAGGTTTTCAGATGCAATTATGCATGTGCCAAAACTTGTGGGGGTGTCAGAAGATGTGGATATTGTATTAATTACATGTTAAACTGAAACTAACTGCATGGCCACAGAGCAGAGTAGGCAGTAGGGTGATTAAGAAAATATTAGGATGCTGTATGGTGAATCTACCCTTAAACCATAAATACCAACAAAATTGTTGCTGTCTTCAAACAAACAAAAAAAACAAAATAGTAGATGAAAATATATGTATACTTTGAAACAAACTTTTTTAAAGTCAAAGTGAAATCAAGGCTGGCAGGTTTACTTAGAGCTGAAAACATTGTAATTACAGGAGAAAGGACGTGAAAATATTTTATCTGTAGTTGTTTGAAACCTAGTTGTGACTCAGTTAGAGCATAAAACCCTTCACAACCTGTCAGAACAGCCAACAGAGTAAAAAACCTTTATACTTTTCAAACTTCACTGTTCTTAGTCGATTAGTTGTTTTTTTCTTGACCAAGAAGCTTTTAAATGATAAGTGACTTTCAGGGTCATCTTATGGTAAATTAATATTTTTTTATGATAAATGAGCAATTTGTTTTTAATGGTTGTAAAATTGAGTGAAGTCTTAGGGATCACATTCATATTCACAATGAAAACAAATAAGAGGCATGAGATTTCCAGGAAACCGAGGCACACATTAATGTTGCATAGATAAAAACGTAAAATGCCTTTTTCATGTTTTTTTATCCACTTTATTTTGTGCAAACAGATGAGGATACACGGTAGAACATTTGGAAGAAAGACACAGCAATGTATATAGCAATCATGAGAGATATAAATAAAATGTTTTTATTTAATTAAAACCAAACACATTACACAATGACTTGGAGATCAATTTTGTCATGTTGAAAGTACAATAAAACGTTTCTTGGAGTGAAATGGCCTGACACAATCCATGCAGGGTGGAGGTCCCAGACTTTTTTCAGTCTGAGTCATTGACCAGACCCTCGGGAGGGGGGCTGCCCACCGCAGGTCTGACATCATTCTTTTTTCGTTTAATATTTAATTTTTAAAAAGGTCCCATGGGGAGTTATACTTCCTGGAAAACAGAACATCCTCAGTGGTGACCTCATACTTCATGCTCCATTAGTTGGTCAAACGAGTTCATCCAATAAAGCTTTCAACAAGCAAAGCTTTTAACAATCTCGCATTATGGCTTTTTTTAACTGAACTCATAATTGAGATCTACTAAGTTTACATTTCTAGCTTCACTATTCCATTTTTTTCATAAAAAAAATTATAAATGTGAAACACTGTTACAGGTCATTATTACTGACAAACACAGAATTATCAGTCAACTCTGCACCTCTAGATTCTGGAAGTACAGAGTCTAGAGGCTAATGACAACCAACAATTAGCTTAGCTTCTTCAGAGCTGCTGCACACGCCCAGTTTAAGATGAGCTTTCTGTGTCAAAATTGTAGTCTCCAAACCAACAGCAGGTTACCCGACTCATGTGACTTGAGTAATTTTATTGGATTCCATAGCTTCGTCTCAATCCACAGATGACTTTAAACAAAGGTTTAACATACTGATGATCACTTACCATTTATAGTAAATAGATGTGGTTGTGATATGTATAGCCTGTGCACGCTGCCTCACCTTGACCATGACGATAGAACTCCCTTCTCCCTTCTCCTCGACTTGGCCTTAATGTTCTTCAGAGGACCTTTAAAGTAAAAACAAGAAAACATTCAGTAACACGTACCAAGCTTTTAATGTCTGGCTCAGCAATTTAGATTATGTCTGATATTAAAAGATGCAACTGGTGCTGTAAGGTTTTGCTTTACACTGGTGTTGTCTGAGAGAAGAAAAGATGGGAAAAGAAGAAAACTAGAACGACACCTCGCTGTTGTATGCTTTTGGAAATAAACAGAGTTTTAGGCTTTAACCTGCAGTTTGATGTATTGGAGAAAAAAAACATACAAAGGTAAAGCCTGACACTTTTCGGTTCTTGACGTTGAAACCAGGAGAATCACCTGGAATGTGAAGAAGAGTGTTTTCATCGCGCTGTTGGTGGACTCCCGCTGTAAAGATCCCTTCCTGCTCAGTCCGGTTCATCTGTTTCATTTCAGGGTTGAGGTATGCCTTTTGAATTTCAAAAAAGGTTTTATGACCCATGAAATTCAGGTGCAGGTGTTTGGCCCACTTTTTGAAGTGTGTAAAGGTGCCTCCAGAAAAAAGAATGGAAAGAGTCGTGAGAAGGTGGATTTCAGGAAATGCCTCCCAAAGGTGGGGTGATGACATCCATGTGCCCCTGTGTCCACTGAGGCAGCTCCACCTCACCTTCTTCTGTGCTCCGCAGTGAGACACATTCCTTTTGGATATGGGCTGTCCACATGTCTGGCACTTCTTAAACAGCTCCATCAAGCAGCTGTCATCCACAATAGTCTTTGACTGACTCAAGTCTGTTTCTGTGTTCTTATTTGATTTTGACGTTGCTGTTGAGTTTAATTCAGTCTCTTTCCGTAAGCTCTTGCTCAGACCGTCCACGGATGCAATATTGCACAAACTTTCGCTGAGTTCAGCTGGTGGAGGGGACTGGGATGAGGTGCTTGGAGCTCCTGTGGCAATCTGGGACAACAGAGCCAGATGTCAAATTCGAAAATTAGTAGAGATACTGTGTGAGAAAGTCATCTGGTTCACAATATCAACATACATTACTTTTGACTGCATGCAATTCTCATTTACAGAGAAATAGGGCTTCAGATGTCATGTGTTATACCTACAGGAGTTGGCGGGGAAGGAGAAGGAGATACAGTATCCACATCAGTGACTTGAACACCCACGGAAGCAGCCTGTGACGATGTACTTGGACACTGGTGGAAAAATAGTGATTTTTAAGAGAGTACTACTGATTCAAAACAACAAATACTAAATTCAGAAAAAAAGGGCAACAACTTTTATTGACTACCAAATATACAAATCTTTCTTTACGCAAATCAACCATGTGCTACCCCATGAAAACTGAACATCAAATACAAGGAACACAGCTGTACTACATCATACTTATTGAGGTTAACACAGAGGCCCATTCCAACACGCTATCAACGATGGAACAGGAAACCACTGAGGAAGAAGCTTGAGCAGCTGTACTGGAAGCCTTCGCCTAAAAAATAAATAAATAAATAAAATGTTTTGGTAGTCAGTCATTTCCCACCCAATTCCACATTAGAACAAATTACCTAACATATGGCACCTGTTGTTGTGCCAACTTGAATCAACGGCTCATTGTTGCAATTAAAAAACAAACCTTTCCCAACCCAAGTTTTCTACACAAGTATTGCACTCTGAGCAAATCTTACACCAAACTGAACCTCAGTTATGCATCTCAACTCCTCTCCTTCTCTAAGCTGTGGCCCCTGCTGACTCCTTTAACGAGCTGAAGAAAAGGATGTTTTTTTAGGAGCTGATTTTCTGATCTCAGCTCAATTTATGCATAAAGTTTAACCAAGGTGGGGCCCAAATAGTAAGTGGGCTTAGACTGAAAGATTTCAGTCCTATGCGAGCATGATCAAGGGGCAGTTTCTTGTCAGTTCCACAATGTCACAATGACGTCAACAAGCTCCTGATTTACAGTATTTTTTAAAACTGATTCCAAATTAACAGGCGCAAAAAGTGATTGTGGAGAAACATGGTTGATTGTTGAGTCTCATTCCCATGTTGTCAAATAGCAACACTTTCATTAAATTCTGACGCTTTGGGGTGGTAGTCAGCCCAGCACCAGCCCAAAGTGTCAGTGATTGACACTCAACAACCAACTATATTAGTGTATAATAAAGAAAGTTTCAGAAACAGATGCTTGTAAGTGGAACAAACAGACAGAATGTAGCCATATTAATTTAATAAGAGTAATCATGTTGAAACTTATTTGCTAGACCTACCCATGTTACTTATTTATTATGCTGGTTTGCGCTCCCTTTCACCGATGTAAGTAGGACAGGCAACACTGACTGTTTATGTTGTTATGGCATTTCAGGGTCAGAGGAAGAGACGGGGCTCTTCACAGAAAGTCATTGATAGTTATTGAGAAGTGCCTGCATGCCTATAAAGGCAAGTGCATTCAATTTAAATCCCCTGCCCACTTTCCCTATATGCTGTTAGGTAATACCAGGGGTTGAGGTATAGGTTGAAGTTTTCTCCTGTCACCATGCACCTTTCCACCACATGGATGTCCTAGCTGAAAGAAAAAACACTCTCTCCTGCAGCAACACTGCTCCAAGCCACACACGTGGGGTTCCTAACCAACGTTATGTCTAAAACTCCAGGTGAAATAAATGATTTACCTCTGTTCGGCTGCTGTCATCAGCTGGCAGAGAGGCGTTCAGGTCCTCTTGTTGTCTTCCAGAGAAAACAGATGGGATTACGTGGGACTTGAGGATTTTTCTGGGCGTTGTTTTCATAAGTTCTGCCTGTATGTCCGGTTCGTAATCTTCCGGTTTAAAATGCTGGCTACAGACTCTTATGTTGCCGTATTTACTGACTGGAGTGTTTTCGTCAAATCTGGGGTTCTGGATGGCCTTTAACCACTTTCTGCATCGGCCCGGGTCTCTTGTAGGCAGAGAGTGGAAGACGACTCCCCGGGACCGGGCCTTCCTGTAGCCCTTACAGCCCGGCACAGAGCACATCCCCGGCATCGTTACACTGGTAACACTGACAACGCTGAAGTAGAAACGAGGAGTTGTCGTGCAGACTGACGGCTGCCACCATGTCTGAGTTGAAGTACAGTGACCAGCAGCCTGACGCTCCAGAGATTGGAGAACGTGACCGCTGAGCGTAAACACAGGAGTTTAAAGACGTCGCGCTTTGCATTTTGGGAAAGGTAGTCATCAGGGATTTTTTTTTTTTTTTTTATGAGAAAAAGCGAAGTGGAGAGGAGGAAAATAACTTTACTTTAGATAGTTACTGACCTGAAAAAAAAAAAGAATAAATTACAGGGTTTCCCATTTTTACACACGCCAAAACGTTGGTCACGTGATAACAGCTCAACCGTCTCCATGGCAACTGACCTCCATCCACTGTTAACTTTTAAAAAACATGGCTGAAAGATTTGGACAATTTCCGGTTTGATCTTGTGCTAATTTCTTGTCAAACTACTTTTCTGACTTCAAGCTCAACATTCAAAAGATGAAGAAACATTTTAAAAATATTTCTCATATTATCTTAACCCTTATTTTCATAGTAACCATTTTATTGGACTCATTATAGATCTTTTACTTCCTGTTCTTATTTAAATGCCCGTATTCAAGGCTTTTTATTTTACATGGTAGCACTTCCTGGTGACAATTTTTACGTTAGCAATTTTCATGACACTAATACTCCTCATCACCTTTCAGCCGATCATGTTCTCTCAGCCTCTTACCAAGCTCAGCAACTACCGACAAACTATACTGAGTGGTCAGCAGCTAGCTAACCAGAAAGTTGATGTCCAGGTAAGATGATTCTTCGCACAATGCTTAGTTTTGGTGCTATTTAAATGAGCATACCTGCGCTAAATAGACAGCATGGCATTAGCAGAGATAAATATCTTAACATTATCCATGGAGTTGCTTGTTTTTCATACATCCAACTGTATAGCAGGACATATGTAACTTTCATTGGCGCATCATTGGAGCAGATAAGAAATTAGTAAAGGAAGTGCTCCACTGCTTTTTTTACATCATGGAAACTACTTCTCAGCCAGTGACACAGTTGTATGATCTCTTCTCTGGCTCTGGAGGAGTTTTGTAAAGTCAGAGATAATAATCTGGAGTCAAATGATGTCATCAGGGTTATCATTATTCTTGGTCTGAAGACTACAAGAAAAAAAAAGTGCGGAGGGTAATATTACAGGACTTATTTCACTGGAAACACTGAGGAATTAAAAAGTTTACTTTTGTGTGTCTCAAAATTTGTGGAGTAATTTAAAATCATTTGTTGAGGTCTATCAAGCCTAAAATAATGCAGTAAAATAAGGTTCCCTTCCTTCATTGTTATTGATGGGATTTTTTTCACCTCCACCCACCACAGAGGAACAAAATTTGGAAGACCAATAAACAGAAGTGCAATGTCCCTCAATCCATATTCCAGACAGTTTGATTAATAAATCCTTTCCTATACATAACCTTATGTTGTATGTTTAAAATGTTTCTAAAAGCTCTACAAAGCTGTGAGACTTCTGTTAACAGTAAATTCTAACTTTTGACTCTTGTTTATTTCCAACATTTGTGAAATATTTTAGATGAACCAAAAAAAGTGTTTTATGTTCATCTGCCTTTTGTTAGGGAAGAACATCTGGTGAAGTTTGTGTGATCTGAGTTTGTCCAACAGGTGGCAGTCTGGAATTAACAATACAAGGTAGTGGTGCCTCCCATCGCTCGTGTTTCAGTCTTCAAAGAAAACTTGCTTTAGATGACAATTACAATTGACAATAGTTTTTCTTGCATTATTTTTAGGTTTCGTGTAGAAGTTTGACATCTTTTTTGTTTAAAATAGGCTGGCAGTCAGTGTAACACTATAAACTAAACACGAGCACATGAGCACTATGTTCAGTGTGTTTTTATTGTTGCAATAGATGTTTTATGCCATTGAGTTACAGGACATGGAAATCCAAAATACCTCACATGGTTTAAGTTGCTGAAGCGTCCACTGGCTTTATGCGTGGGCTCTTCATTCTCTTTCCATTTAATACTGTTCAATCTTAAACTACTGACTTAAATATTTTGGTTACAGCTCCCTGTGTAAGTACATGTGCTGTGCAGAGTGCATGAGGCTCTGTACAGTTCCTGAGTGTTGGTGGTTCTTGGACTGAACTATCTGAAGCTCCTGTAGGTGTTACAGGCCTCATTCTTTAAAACATCTGGATAAGATGGGAGGGGCAACCCCCAGTGATGCAGGAACACCTCCCTGGTTTCTTCAAAGGCTCACACGTGGTTTTTGTTCTTATTAACTGTTTCATACTTGATTTCTTTAAAGTTATTTTTACATATTGATTTTCGGTTCCCACTGATTCACCCATGCCTTCTTCCCACCCTTGTGTTCTTTGTTTTCAGTTTCAATTTTTTTTTTTTTAAAGTCATAATAGTTTCAGTGTGGGCCTGCCTCCTCTTTCACATCTTGCAACTGTTTAAGTATGAATATGCTATGAGAAAAAACCCTGAACTCCCACTGTAAGCTGTCTTCTCTGACTGGCAAACCAAATTTATAAACCACTCAACCTCATCCTCTCAAAGAGAAACTAAATCTAAGTGTACTCAGTCAACATTGATCACTTAAAAGATAAGAACATATGAGCATCTATCTATCAATGATGCCAACTTTACAGCTATAATACATCTACCAGTACATTTATTATATGAAAATTAGCAATAAACATCTTTGGAATAATATTTTTTCTTAGTTCATGTTAAACAAGTACACATTTTTATTAACTCTTAGAGGAAAAATAGTAAACGTGTGATCTCTGGAGTATACTAGTGCTTTTTAGCCTCTATTAAATGCTATTTCAATTATTAAACCACCTAAAATACACTTAAAACTAAAAAAACTAATTCATCAAGCATTTGCAAAAGGTAGTGCCGAGTTAAATGCGTGAGAGTCTTCTAAAACATGGTGATATTTGCATTACAACACACGTTGCGCATCCAGAAGCCACAGCCAGAGCCTAACTTTACTGCAGTCCTCTTGTCTGGTTTCTCGCCAGCGCGGAGGAAAAAGTAGTTCCCACACAGCGGGAAAAAAACGGTCCTCTCTTACAGCGGTATTGAAAAGCATTTAACGAAATACACTGAAGTCCATTACCCTGCTGTGATTATACACGTTAAATATTCAAAGAAGCTGTTTTAATTTGCAGTTGACACCGTCACATTTTAGCATCGCAAAGCCCGGCTGTCAAAGCTGACAATGAAAACCACGTACTGGCCCTGAACACACCTGTAGAGAAACTGCGCTGTTAAGCGAAGACAAACGCTGCTAATGACAGACTTTTTCTACGGTTTTTGCTTTAAATGAACCGTTTCGATGTGTGTTTACATTTCAGTCTGCGTTTTATCTTCAATAAAACGAAGAAAAACGAGAGTTAGCCGCGACATGATCTTAACATAATTTATGTGATGACAGCGGTTGTCCTTCCTCCCCTATATTCAAGTGTAGTTTGAGCAGATAGTGTTTTTTATGTTTAACCGGGCCTGATATATGAGCTTTGATGACAATGTTTATTTGTCAGCGAAATACTTAAAATGCCAGGCAGGATTCAGGAACATGGTCCAACGAGGCTTTCACCAAATACTTACAAGTTCAAGAGATAGTTAGCGACGTCTCCGTCAGATCGCAGATTATTTTCCTCTTTAAACTGTCTCCATCTTGTGAAGCTGTACGATATGTTTATCCTTGTTTTGACTCGCAGACGGTCGCTTTCCTTTCTTGCTCTCAGACCCTCCTCAGATCGACGGACTGGTTTCGATTTTTTCGCCACTGGAGCTGAAGTCTGATTAATATCAGACCATTGTGTTGTTAAGTCCCATGGATTTGCCATGGGGAAAAATGCCCCTTCTTTTTCATTTCTTGAAATATGGCCAATATTCATATTGACTATAATTTACAGTTAGCTTGTTTTCAAATGCCCGCCCGGTTTCCGCCGACGGCAGCAGCAGTTCCGTTCTGAACCCTTCAGAATAAAAGCACAGCCCAACTGAAGTTAACGGTCAGAAAAACTTATATTTGTCACAACTGCAGAAATTTGGGTCAAAACACTTCATATTTTGTAGTTTATGATTTAAAAAAATCAACACGGCAAACAAGAGGTAAAAAAAGATATATAATTACAGTAAATAACAGGTAAATTACAGAGTTACAACAAAGGAAGGTACAGTAGAGCAAACAACAAATCAAACCTAAAATAAATACAATTTTAAAAAGCACCTCAAAAGTAATAGATTCATAAAAATAAGTATGAATAAAATTAAAAGGGACTAAGAGAATGAAAAGTATGAAGGTTTTGCATGAGTTGATACTGTGTACTGAGACAGAAACAGGGAGTTTTTGTGGTTTTTCAAAAGAAAAATGAGGCTAGATCTCTGTAACAGGGGATTTACAGAATTTCGTACTCATGAATTATTTATATATACTGTGTTTTTTTTATTTCTGAAAATAGTTATTATCGTGTCATAAAAGTTGAAGTATGTAATTTAACACAACAGTGTAAGATTTGTTATTAAACTAATACCTTGACTATAGCAAGTTTCTGTCAAAAATGATGTACAACATTACAGTGGAAAATTATGAGGTAGGCTATAATTTAATTATCCCTAAAAGAATTAAGATCAGCTGTGTCCACAATATGTAAGATAAATGAGATTTTGAGAATATATGTATGTTGTTCCTCGGTGCTGCCAGACAGGAGTGGGCTAACATCCATTGCTGGACTAACCTCTTAAATTGATAATTTGCTGTTGGGCCCTCGCTGACACCCCCACCTCAGTGTTGTCTGTACAATGTATATTTACTCCTATACCGGACTTATACTTGATAATTACTGGGGTTTCAACTACAAGGCACAGCAAAATTAGCTGATAATGCATGTAGCACCTCAGTTAGTAATTACTTACCATTTGGTGAAGAGTCCCTTATAAATAGCACTAATCAAATGACCAAATCCATTTGAGAATGAATGTGGGGCTAATGAGGCCTCTCAAGATCTGAGGCCCTGCAGGCAAATTGGACACTCTGCTGGTAATCCAGCCCTACTTACATCCCTCTGCTACATAATATTAATCAAATTATTGGTATAATTTTTAATAGTTTTGAGAGAAAAGTTATGGACAAAGCTATAAAAAACAGCAGTCATTGCGAGTTTTGAATAGAATGATGAGAGGTGAAGGTCTTCAAGAAACTGAAACAAGTCCAGTTGCCTACAATACAGCACCTAGATTTACCATGACCTGGATGACTGAGAACCTTCATCATCATATTCACATTATGCCATTTCATTCTAATGAAATAGTGACAAACAATGCTAGCTAACTCACTATACTTCTATCAGTGTCACTATAATAGACTGGTGTAGGGATGACGTATTTTCGTAGACCATACCAGAAGTTTGCATCGCCCTGGTTCCGTCGATAAAAAGCCTATGGGATTTTTTAATTGGATTTTGGATTATTGCCGAAAAGAAGCTCTGTGGCAAACAGTTTATGATACTTACATTTTTTGTTCAGCAAGGTATTTTCACAGATGAACACCAAGTGTAAATCAAATTGCTAGATGTAAAAAGCAAATGTTAGTCTATAAACAGACTTCACCACCACCAAGCGTTTTACCACACAATTACTATACACGTGTTCTATAAATTGATCAATTGACATGTTGTAAAGTTAGAGTTAGCATAGTTTGTAACTAAAGTCTTCCTGTAAAGACGGAATAGTGAGTAGATAGTCCCCGTGTTCGGTGTGATCACGTTTAATGTCCGTGACAACTTCTGTAGTTTCATTTAGCCACTTGTTAGCAAGCGCCGTTTTTAAGACACATAAGTGCTTTATAATTAAATTATTGTGATATTTAATGATGTATTTTATATCATAGAACAAAATGTGTAAACATCTTGAGCATGTAGTAACCACAGATCTTATTTCAGGCATTTAACCAAAAACCCATTCAAAAAACCCATTGACTTTGAGGCGAAGGAACCGGGTGTACAAAAATGCTAACCGATTTCCGGGTCTTAGGACTCATTACTTACACTCTATAGCTGTGTCCAAATTCAGGGGCTGCATCCTTCGAAGGGCGCGTTTGAAGGCCAATTACGTTACAACGCTGCGCGAAGGCTGTCCAAATTCGAAGGCTCCTTCAAATGCACCCCACAAATGCAGCCTTCTTTTCCCTCTTTTCGGAGGACGCACTGCTACGATCCTTCGCGGCCTCCCATATCCCAAGATTCTTTGCGCGCCGCTGCTCAGTCCCGAAAAAGAAGAGGGAAAGCAAGAAAAATGGTGACATCAAGTGGTTCAGACTTGACATTTAAATGTAAGTATTGGGTTTATACTCGGTTTTTACTCATTTGAACATCCAACGCCAGATATGTTAAACTTCAGGGGACTTGGAAAACCTCCAAATTTTAACTTTCAGTTAAAACACGTGACGCTGGTAATGCATTAGCATACGGCATAAATTAGCATTATGCTGTTGGAAGTAAAGCCTTAAAAGCCTTCACTTTCAAAATGTTAGACGTTCAGAAAACCATAAAATCCATTAAATCAAACATTTTCAGTCAACTCTCTTTTGCGGTCCTGGGCGGCAGAAATCGTGACGTAAGGGTAAGGGCGGGAACATCTGGTGACGCAACCAGGAAATACACCAAAGGCTAGACCGTCCCATTTAACAACGGTTGACGCAGCCTTCGAAGGTCCCAAAGGCCAGGTCCTTCGAAGGATCTAGCCCCTGAATTTATTAATCTTGAAGATTGTCATGTAAATAAACATCTGTGGAGTCACTATCTATTACCGAATTAGGTAACACAATGATGATTGAGCCTACGGCCCACTGATGAAAGCCCTAGCATTTGCTGTAATACCAAAGAAGTACACTGGGTGTCGTGGCGACTTTCCCAAAAAATATCACAAGCGGCGCACAGTTAGTGACGCGTTCACCCAGCAGTGGTTGGTCGGCCAGAGAGAGTAGGTGCTTGCGACATAACAGTTTGTTTGTCCTGGTCTCTGCTAGCGTTGGGAGTAAACAGTTAAGGTTACTGTTAACGGTCATGGCTGAACAAACAAAGAAAAGACAGCGGACGATGAAACTCATGTGGCGTTGTTATGGAGGCGTGGCAAAGCTGCCAACTGCCAACTGACTGATGTCACACAGGCGACACTGGATCTGTTTCTCAATACCCAGTACGCCAAGTTCGAACTTGTGAACTCCCAGGGGACGGGAGGATGGGAGAACGGGAGGACGGTCCTCTCCGCTCCTCGGCCACGGCTATCACGAAATGCATTCTGGGATACGTAACTTCCCAAAGTCCACACAAGTCTCCACCGATGCATCCTCGATGAAACGGGTGGGGCAAGAACACATCCGGGGTATTTGACCGTACTTGGCTAGATGCGAACTTTGAATTGGAACAGTACTTGGTCCGGCGCTGATGATGTTTCTCAAGTCCACAAGAACAGAAGTACAGAGAAGAACGCATATTGAGAAACAGCTTGGATCTCCGGGAAGCAGTGAGGTCCAAAAATAAACCTGCAATTGCCTCTTCGGGAAATCTTCGAGATTGCTACTTTAAAGAATAGCCAGGTGCTTACCTGTCAAGTAAAACATATGCAAGATCAGCATCTTTCTGTAACCCTAGCTTGTCTCGAAGTTCTCTCCATCTTGGAAAAGCCACACCAATGTTCACTCTTGTTTTACCTCTCTTCTTGTCCCATAGTCTTCTTGGGTCGTTCGCTTCCCCCCGTACGTTTACGCTTTTGGGGGACAGGCAATGAGTATCAATGCTCCATCGTCAGTGAGCTATACAAACAATACTGTGAGAGCAGAGTGTCAAACTATTATCTTACTATTACCTATCTGCTGTTTCACCGGAAGTTATAGCATGGAAAGCGGATGTGACGTCAGACGAAATGGAAACGCACCGTTATCAGCTTTAACAAAATAAAAATGCTGACTTTTCTATTTTGAACATTGTTGGGAACATTTGGGATAATGTAAACAAAAGATGTAACATAGGTCTCCTTGTTTGCAGACATGTTTAATGCGGAAACGTTGCTGTGTGTTTGAAGCGCAGATAAACATGCGGTGCATCAGTGTGACCCGCACAGCGCGTGCTGACTCCCGCAGCATCTCCCGCTGTGTGGGACCATCATGTCACTGTGCTCGGCGGAGGGATACAACAACCAATGTCATCGTGGTGCTGAGGCTTTCGCAAAGCAAAAATGTCTGCCTAAGGGAAACTCGTAACTGCTATATAGAGAGGATATTATCCCAGGTATAGCCGCTTAAACCAATATCTCGCTAGTTTGAGGCGTATTGCAAGACAGCGAGTCTTCACCAGATCACCCTAGTCGGGATTTTAATCGGAAAAAAGGTAAAATATCAGTGAGTTTGCCAAAAGCTTTCGGACCTGTGAAAGAAGTTGGGAGTTGAGAAAGACCATCATTGCGTTTTGTATTCTGGAGCTGCTGGGGATTGAGTGTCATTTGCAATATTTGCTCGGCTTTTTCACTTATCTTCAGCCAGTATCTCATTTATATCTCGCTCGCCAGGAAGGCTTCTCCGTGCTCATGTCTACATGGGCTCAAACCGCTGCAGCTGGTCGCGGCTCGCTAGCTCTTTTCTATCCATATGAATCAGTAACTGCAGCTAGCGTTAGCCGGCAAGCTAACTGACGTGAGGTCCCTCCGCGAACGTTGACCATCGTTTTTCCTGCGAAACCTGCCTCGCAAATCACTGACATTAACGCAGTCAGTGGCAGCCTAATGACCAAGTTACATGAATGTGTTAGGACGGGTGAAGGGTGTTGTTACAGAGAAATAATGTCACTGCAATAACGCGATGCTGCAGGTTTTTAACAAGCTGTGCCATCCATCCACAGCGCTTCCATTTTATCTCTTTTTAATCACCGCTGTGATGGATAACAGTAAATCTGCACGGACTAAATGTTTGCTCTGTTTAGTGAACGATAGTGTGGTCAAACTGTCAGTGTGTCGGTATGTTTCAGTGCCAGAGCGAACTTTACTCCACAGTGATGGTCTTTATTCCGCATCCATAACAAATACCTCTCGTGGCATTGGTCATTTCCTGTGGCACTGTGTTGAATAAAAGCAGCAGAGATGTGACCTGACCGGGCTGTGTTGTCTTCAGGTTTCTAGATCGCCAGGATGAACCCTCAGCAGCGGATTGCCGCTCTTGGAACAGACAAGGAATTAAGTGACCTGCTGGATTTCAGTGCGGTATGATGGATTTTGTCTCTCTATTTTTCTTTCAGTCTGAAGCGTGACTAATTGATCAATTCACTTCATTATTAACTTATTTCACAAGCCATCCCTGAGCAGCTTTTAGGATGCTTGCATTGTGATCATCTGAATGGTGAATGGAGTCTAATTGTTAGGTGTATGTCCACATGCTTCCTTGCAGATGTTCTCTCCACCTGTAAGCGGAGGGAAAAACAGGCCCACCACACTTGGAAGCAGTCAGTTCAGTGCATCAGGTAGGACTTGATCCCTCAAACCTATTTCAACAAACCCTCTGTTATGGTCTTCAGTCTTGCGTTGCATGTGGTTTCCTTTTCCTCCTCTGTGACGCTGGGCTGTTCACATCTGATCCTTGAAACATAAGCGGTCCACCTTGAATTAAAGTGGAGTGTTGTAGTAAAGATGTAGAACAAAGCATGGTTGGGGTAAAGACGTGTAGATGTTTTATTGATTTAATGACCAACAAGGTGTAATACAGTGAATATTCTTACTGTCAGATGCAGAAATAAGGCACACAATAGGCATGTTTTGACTGCTTTGATCAAGTGTTGATGTATAAACACAAATTACCGGTCTTTGTGCATCTTCGTGGTTTTGCTTGTAATGACAAGAGTTCAGATTCCTTGCTTCTGGATCGCTTCCTTGCTATAAATGCAACAGGACATTAATCCGAAGCACATCTATTGTCTGATGCGCTACTAGAGAAAGTCAACAATCAAGCATTATGTTTTCTTGAAAGCATGTTTTGTACACATCCACAAAGCCTCGTTGTAGCCAGTGAAACGAAAGACACACACTTAGTGGAAAGTGAACGAAAAGACAAAGCGACAAGAACAGAGCTGTCACTCATGAACTAAGGAGCTGTGGCTATGAATGTTAGTATACCTTATCATTGAACTGAGGAGGACGTTGTGTGTAAGCTCTCTTCTACAAAAGAAATGACAAGGAAACAGAAGTGTTTTTAAAAGTAAAATCAAAACCTTCCCGGTCAATTCCCACAAGGGTGTTTATTTTACATATTAATTACAGTCTTCAGACTATTATTGGTGTTATTTAGAATCAAATTAAATGTGTTTTTATTTACCTGTGGACAAAATGTTTGCTACACCTTTTATTATAATATAGTCCAGCACAGAGACAATCCCAACAGCAGCCTCAGAAATGATTGCAGTTGAATCATCTTCTTTCAGTATCAAGAACAAGTGATCGAATTTCTTGCATTTATTGCCTTTTTATTGGATTGCATCAGATTATACAGGTGTACCTACATTTTCCAATTGTGAATCATGAAAAGTTCTTACAAATCAGGTCATTGTGTCATATCCACTTACTGATGATACACAATGACACTTTTGATTCTTACATCATATTTTTTCACAACCAGACTGCATCCTCAATATATTGTCTGTTAACTTAAACGATCTCAACCATCGACATGTCCTCCATGTGCTGTATTGACAAGGCATTGCTATTTCTTTTATGATTTTATGTAGTAAGATGTGGCCTGTCACCTTTTCGGCTTGGCCTGCACTCGGTGACTTCTAAAATAGACCAACATCAGCATGGTGCTTTTTGTTTGGAACAGAAAAGAGTGGTAGACAGTCAGGAGAACCGTGTTTTACAGCCGAAGCTCATTGTCATGGCTGTGTTGTTGTCTGGCGACCGGCTTTGTCCTTTAGAAACGTAGCAAAGTCTAAATGTGGGCTGTTGTTTTGTACCATTTCCAAAAAATATTATGAAAAAAGATATTGTCTACAAAGAAGATTCTTCCTGTAAAGAATTTTGTTCATAAATCAAATGTAAAATATTGTGACATATATCTTTGTCACAACTGTTTAACAAACATATCTTCTGTTAAATTTACATATCAGCCTATCTGTAACGACCTAAAAAAGGATGTAGTGTATGTTCAACAACGTAATCACCGTTTTTAACTGATTAGTTTTTCGAAAGGCAGCCATAATAATCTGATTATTCTGCATGACGCAATATTGCATCCACATATGATACATGGATACATTTTGTTAGAAACAACAGGATTTATATAGCTTTTTATTCTTAACTCTTTGATATGATCAGTGCCCTATTCTCTTCTGTACTGAGATGTAGTGTCAAATAAAATGTCACACTATCAGAGTGATTCAACTCGAGGACAAAGACAGAAGAATGTTTTGACTTGTGGTTTGCAGTGTTTTGACAAATCAGATCTTTATCTGGCAACAGACACGTTTTCTGCTTCAGCGTATCATTATGAAGTAAATGTTACAGTATTGGACATGAAAAAATGAAACCATCAGTGTTTTCATTGGTTCCCTATAAACATCGCTGTCACTGTATCACACAATTTTGTCTGCCACTGGGCACGCGGTCAACCGGGAAAAGGAAGGTTAACTGGCGATCCATTTCTGTTGCAGACTAAATGATTGAACAAACTCATGTTTTGTCCTGTGTTATTATTTGTGACTGTGGAAAACTGAAAATGTTTTTGCAAAGGCGGTGCCAATAATAATACCACTTGGAAATGCTAGGGGGGAAAGTTGTCTGCAACTTTCAGTATTACCCTTATGTAATAAAGGCCCTATTTTAACGGAGTACATTTCCTCCAGTTTCTGTGGCAGTGGTCAGAGGAAAATATGTGTGGGCATCAAAAGAATGGAAGGGAATTAATTAGTTTTTTTGGTTTTCAGTGTTTTGTGACTGATCTTGATCCAGGGTGCCAGTACCTTGAAACACCTACAGATATTAAAAGTACCATGTTTTTTCCCATCAATCAAGCACCTACATATGTTTGACATCTGGTTGGATTGATGGTTGCAGCATCTCCTGGTTTCACCATAAAATGTGGTGTGAAAATGAACAGTTATCACACCACTTATATTTGCTGAATTACGGTGTTAAATTCAACCGTATTAGTATTATTGAACTACATTTTATGAAATTATAATAAAGTGTTTGTTCAACAAAAGACCTTCTGTTTAATACAGTGATACTGTGATCTTTTCTGTGGCGGTTATCTTACCGTGAAAATCTCATGAAGTTTCAACTCCAGGAGGTTCACAGTGTAGCACAGTGTGTAATCTTGATTTTGAGGCCAAAATTGATGTTTAAATGTCAGAGTTTAAGGAGCTTGGAGAATAACAGATCAGTCTCTAGTAATTTTTTTATCAACATTAACTCATAGCATAAACAATCTTGAAATAGATCCCTTTAAAAACAGACAAGCCAAACACAAGGAAGCCTAGTCTAAGGTGAGTTAAAACAAAATGTAAAAACTGAAAGAGTCAATATGGGCAATTACATGTAAAAGGAATAAGAGCGATAAAACAGGCAAAATCACAGAAAAAGAAAGAAAAGATAATATAAATAAAGAGATAAATAAAAGAATAAAATCAACAAAGGACAATAAGAAGACGATGAGAGGACGATAAGCCACTATCTGTCTTGTTGATTTATTGGTTTATTAATTTATTAGTTCTTGTTTATAGGTTTTAAATGTAGTCTACATCTACAATGTTATAAAACTAAATTCTGCATACTTAAACCTTTATCATGTAAGAAATAATGATGTAAGAATGAACTCTTGCACCTCAGAGTGCATCAGGCTTATAGTGAGTAAATCCCTCCATCCTCCAGCTTACAGTATGTGCTCCTGTGTCTCTGATCCTCAAGGTAGGGGAAGAAGCACCTCCATAAGTGATTGTGAACATAAGGCAAGTGAGTGTGCAGACAGAAGTGTGGAAATTGCAGGGAATGAGAGTTTGGATTATTGCATCTCAGCTGGGCATTGCCAGATAATTGAGGCAGAGTGGGACTGGCAAGCCCCTTCAAAAGTGTGCCAGAGAAAGATGGATTGGAAAAAATACCCAAAGTGGCTCTAACAGAGATTCATCATCTCTCCCTTCCAGCTGTGTTGATGATGCAAATTTGATGAGGCCATTGAGTAGCAGGGCAGTGGATGGCTGCTGTTGAAAGGCTAATTTTCATTTAGTGGTATGTGGTGGTACATTTGTTAGCTGTGACCATCAGCTATAGGTTGTTTTGCCAGACAGTTGGATCCCAAAATAAATAAAAGGAAAAAAAACTGCATTTTTCATTGCTGGGCTCAGCTCCAAGAGCCTCACTGCTGCCTCACTTTGAGTTCAGCTTGGTCTCTAAACCAAAAGCTTGTCTCAGCAGAGCACCTGAGCTGCAGTTTCATGTAGGGGTGAGACAAAATATA
The DNA here is from genome assembly GCF_965226575.1 of Pagrus pagrus. Taxonomy (NCBI): domain Eukaryota; kingdom Metazoa; phylum Chordata; class Actinopteri; order Spariformes; family Sparidae; genus Pagrus; species Pagrus pagrus. The sequence goes on along the minus strand of NC_140185.1, from coordinate 24,599,086 downwards.
GATACAGATATAGATATTGTACCGCTTACTCTTGCGATACGATTATCAACACACTGCCACCAAATATCGATATTTTTATTGAAAAATGCACCACTAGAATCTAATACATTTAGCAATTTGAGGTTACTGATTATATCAGAGAGAATTAGTTGTAACTTAGCATTACATGTTGATTTGTTTAACTCTCTTAGAGTGACTCAATTCACATGACATCCCTGTGCTTTTACTTTTATGGGGCCTAGTATGTACACGGTACGTCTTGGCTTGCATGTCATTTATTTCTCATTCTGCTAACACTTTTTTTTTTTGTCTCTGTCTGTTTTTTAGGGGAGGGGATGTGGTTATATACCTGTTCAAAAAGCTCAAAAACTAACGTTAAAAAATAAGTATTGACAGCTGAATTGACTTATCCTTGACCATTAGTTTCTTACTGTGGTCCATCATAATAGATCAAAATAGTAATGTTTGTTTTGTGGCCATTGTGACATGCAGTTCAGCAGTCATGAACCAAGTCACTGGGGTTTCTCTTTCTCTGTCTCTGACTCTCTGTAAATAAGAGGACTGGTACATCTTTCTCAAGAATATTGCTCTAAATCTCAGCCGTATCTGACCCTGTTTGCCTGTGAAAACTGTTTGGTTCTTCTCGGCCCAGTTTCTACGTCACCTTCATTATTTGTATACATGAGTTTTATGCAGTCATTGGTTTTAGCATTAGTACTGCTCTCAGTTAACGTATACAGGAAACCATTATGCCAAATAAAACCAAAAGCTCTCTGTAAATCAGTAAAGCTGGATTTGTTTACATTGACATGGACATCAGTTAAACCAGCCAGACTGTAAATGTGGTCCACATTGTGACATAATACATGATTTTCTTTTAGGAGGCAGGTCTTCAACTAATAGCGCTGCAGCGGTAGTTTTACATATCTAGTATATTTTCATATTCTTTCATATTCAAAGCATCTAATGCTCCTCCATCATTTTCACTTTCGCATAAGGAAGGTCTTAGGAATTGTTTTTATTTGTGTTTTAATTAATAAATGTTTTCTTTTCATTTGATTCCCTTTTGTGCTGGGAGTCATAAAAACTGACATTTCTTATTTCTCCTTTTAGTCAAGATGCCGCCTGGACCAGAAGTCTTTCTTTGTTCTTTTTTTTACATATTTATTAGTTCTTTTTTTTAGATTTTGTCCCCAATCAAACTCAGCTATTCATAGATGAAGTTAATCCTTGTGTCCAAATGTTTTTAATGATGTTTAAGTGTCTATTGGAAGCATATTAAAACACCAGTTTGGAGTTGTGTTTAGATTGTAAAGTGTTTGTTCTCCTTTATGTTTGTATGTCTTCAGTGAAATTATTCAGTTAGTTTACATATAAATGCTTTTTGATATAAATGCAGCTAATATTTGATGCATTGCCTGATTTGTATTGTGGGTTTTGGGAGCGTGTGTTTAAAGATAGAAATTATGCAACATTGTTGAGGGTACTGACTATGTTTTACTCACTGTATCATCCAGAATAATCTGTTTTCATTTGTAATCTCTCTGTCCTTACCTCCTTCATATAAAACATACAATACAACGTCCAAATGAATCAAACATCTATTCTTTGGTATTTTGTGGCAAATCAGAAACAGGTCCAATTCTCACGAGCTAAAATATAGGTCATCACTCAACTTTTTATGTATGTATTAATTGACATCAACACCAATAAAGACACTGGTAAGTTGATAATTTAAAACACAAGGTGTGCTATGGTGATGTGATTTAGGGTGCTTTCACACCTGTAGTTGGGTTCATTTGGTCTGGACCAGTTCCTGGTCACACTTGAAGGAGTGTGGAGTAAACATAAAGATATACAGACCAACAGGTGACTCATTGATTGGGCAGGTTCAGTGAGGTCATCCGGCATCATCAGCACTAAATGGACCCACATGGCAAAATCAAATTCTGGTGACTTGATTGCGTGTCGTACTGCACTTAAATGCTTCTTACGTGTTTATTAATGTTGTCTGGGGTCACAATGGAAACAGAATGGCACTCAGTAGAGCGCATACCTCTGCCAAGGCCAAACAGTCCATGCATTGTTCTCTGAGAAATTAACAACAATGTTGAAAAACATTATTTTATATGAATCCACACCAAAAGTTAGTGGGGCCTATTCTGGACCCATCCTCCATCAAAGTGTCCTGAAAACTGTTAATTAGTTCTTGTGTAATAATCCTGATACTGTGTGACATGACATAAGGCAGCATCACTGATGGTGAACAACCTCTTGACCTTTTCTGCTTAATATCAGTTAAGCTGACTGTTTGAAATACTTAAGCCATGTTGGATGATCTCAGCGTCAACTGAAAAAGGTCTTATCCTTGAAACAGAGAAGACCTTAGTCCTACTGTTGGATGGCTTTTTGCCGAATTGCGATCTTTGTCAGAAGGCAGCTGTTTATGAATGAGCCAGCGGAGACAGTGAAATAGGAGGAGTCAGTTATAATAGGAAAACTCTGTCCATCAAACCATTACCACAGGTTTACAAGCGATTTACAACTGCATAGATAAGGATGGCATCATTATGCCTGTTTTATTCATCTTGATCATTTACAATCAACCACATCATTTTAAGTATATCTCTTCATTGTCATACATGGAATATGTTATGGACAGTACTGTGCAGCAGAATGATATTTCTCCTGCATAACAAAGGTAACTCTTCTAAATAATGCTTTTTGCACTTAAAAATAGCCTGATATTAGGAGACATGTTTCCCTCAGCAGCAAGGACAAAGAACAAATAGAGGTCAGGGCAGCTTTAGTTACACACTTAATTCATCAGACTTAACATTTGTGCGTGTGCTGACATCTCAGCAGCACCAATACTGTTGCTACACCTATAATTTATGCAGGATATAAAAATTCTTGAGGGTCACCATACTTTCAGGACATTCAAGGATACAAAATGTATCCACCATATGGCCTGTAATAAAACTGCTGATTATAATTTTTAAGTATTAAGTATTTTTTTGACTGTCCTGCACTCTGTAAGGTCCATCACAAACTTGATTGCGTGACCAGACAAGTCAAGTATAATGCATAATATTGAATCCTCAAGCAGGGTTGGCAGTTGTGACTAGGACCACCAAGCAAGACCATTTCCCTCAACTGTGTCCCTCTGGTGTTGCCATCTTTCATTTAAGGTTTTGTTATGTTCACTAATTCACTCTTCTCTTTTGGATTTGACCCAAAATGTAGCCCAACATGCAGATAGCACGCCCGGTCTTTCAAGAGTGAAATCCTGTTTTTAAATTCTACAAATACAGTTCACTATTATTTGTTTTATTAAATAGACCCACCATATATTCAAAAGTATTACAGTTGTATGTTTCTGGTAAATCACTTATTAAATGTGACAGGAAAACCACAACTGAGAGGTTTTTCTACGTGTATGTAGTTTACCCTCAATGATTTAAATGGTGAGGACAAATATTAGAAACACCTCTCAGTGTAACACAATACAGTTCAACAGTGCAAGAAATTACATCATCAAAGAGGACCACAAAGGTGACTTAACACCTCTCCAAATCAGTTTCAACAAAAACTCAATACGCTAACCTTTTATGAAGAGAGGATCCATTAACTTGATGTGGCGAGACTCTTTGGAAAAGGGCAGGCACTTTCAAAAGTTGGTAAATCAATCTCTTACCAAAGCCAGGCGAGAGAAAAGTGAAAACATTTTTATTATGCTTTCGGGTTGTCCGTCTGTCTCAATCTTATGAACACGATATCTCAAGAAAGCTTTCGGTTTCAGATTGGGTAAAAGCGAATCGAGGATGAACTGATTAGAATTTGGTGGCTAAAGTTCAAAGTTCAAGCTCATTGTGACCCCACAAAATCCATTTTTGGACATAACTCAATAATTCATACGATAATTACAGTAAAGTTTGACATACACAGATCTTTCTCTGTTGTACAGCATCTTGACTAGTGTGCGGAGGCATACAATTGCTCTTCGGTAATTCTGGTTTTCATTAAAAAAGCCTTCAGTGTTTTCTTTCAATGAAAGGAGCCGCGATTGTTCTTTTCAAATGAAGAGTAACTCCAGCTGGTCGTCACACCTAAACCACGCCCCGTAGCTGCCAGTTGTTCCTCAAAGGATGCTGATTGGTTCAACACCTGCCACGTGTATAGCCTGAAGCCTGGCTAGTTGAATTTGTGAGATCGTGTAATCTTAAGAATCCAACTGTCTCGCTGGGTAAAGGGTTCATTGCACGACTGTATTATTAGTTCATCATCAGATACTTGCCAACTTTGTGTACCTGCTGTTTGGTGCTTGGCAGGTACATTTGTGTTATCTGAGCTTAATTTGATGCATGAAACCAATATAGTAGGCCAATAGAGGCTAAAAAGCTCAGTTTGCAGGTTCTTCACTGCTTCTTCACTGTTCCAGACGTTCACATTTGGTTGATTCATACAAAAATATTGATTACATCTTTGAGCATACTGAGTGTGAGAGGAGAATGGATGCATGAGCACTTAACAGTAGAGCAGCATCCTCTCAATTCATTAGACCTAAATTACAGCCAGTGCATTTGTGTGTTTTTCCCCCCATTTGCCTCTTGTGATAGTGAGTAATCTTATTGTGCTGCCTCATCTGTCCTTGGAGAAGAGAGCGGACCCTTGAGCCCTGGAGATGGTAATCAGACGAGATGACTGCCCAAAGAGGAAACACTGACCATTGTTACATTCAGTGTGTAAAAAGGCCTCAGTTGGGCTACAACATGACGCAGTTATGTTGATGTAACTGGACCAAAATTTAGAGCCATGTATAGAAGTGAAGTTGTGGATGTTGATGGTAACGCGGCCAAATATAGACGTTGAGACGGTTTACTTTGCATATTTTAAGCCGCTGATAGTTATTGTGACAACTTTTAAAGAGGAAATGAGTCTCCTGTGTATGAGCAGCAAAACAACATGTTTGTGAAGATGAAACATCTTATCTGCAGCGCTGCTCACTGGAGCGTGATTTCTGGTCCGAGACATGTCACTGACTTCTCATGAAGTGTATAATTAGATTTCTGACTAAGATGTGATTGGCAGAATGACCGTTGGAAATTAATCATAAATACGCTCTATGGAAATTCTCACATGTCAGACTGAGTATTGTTCCCAAATAGGTACCTCAGACCACATCATACTGCCTTTTCATTAGTTCTCTTTAATACTGAAGTGCTCGGTTTGAAATTAATAAACTTACTGACGCATAAGAAGCACAAGTTAAGCTGCACTGAATCTAGTTCATCAATAGCTGTAGTCAGGTATGCTGTTTTCTTTCTATACTCTTTGTGAGTCGGAGAACCGGTCCATGTTCTCCACGTGTTTTGATCTGTGATTTCAGGCTTTGCAAATTCTACTTCTGCTTTTATTGCAGTTGTTTGTTTCAGTCTTGTAAACCGTTTCTTAGATTTTTAATGCCTGACCTCGCTGCTCGGAGGCCCCTCAGTGCATATCATTTTGTTAAATTAAAAAGTTAGAAATATTCTTGTTACAAAAAAGTGTAGTTTGTCGTTTGCTGTATTATTATTTTTCTGAGCATACGCACTTTCTTTAAATCTGATATTTTTTATTTGAAGCTAAAAATGAACAAATGATATTGCATTTTGCTGAGACAGATGAAATTACAACAGGGACAATCAATAACTTGGAGAATGTTGATGCTGTAGCCGCTCTGCAATTATGTTTTGTTTACAGGGACTATGGCTTTTACTGCAACACAATATTGTTTCAAACAGCAAGAACAATTGAGGCATCAAATATGTTTACAGACTATATCACATAAATTAGATTCTGAAAATCAGATATTATATTTTTCAATATATGCCAGATGGTCTTGCTTTGCAGTTGGTTGAAGTTATTGATTTTATTTGTTTATCTTTTGACTTTTGAAACATAGAGGTTTTCTTTCATTTAAAAATGGGTTTTATCAAGTTTTAGAGCTCAGCTGTTTGAAAGTAGATGCTTTTTGGTGCATTGAGGCATATAAAACTGTGTTTATTTGTGGCCAGGGTTCATGCAAAGCAAACTAAATGGCACCACGATAAATGTTTTTATGTCCTGAAGCTTAACCTTTGAAGAAATGAATTAGTCACTTTTCTTATTCATTTCCAAAGAGGGAAAAGACATAGTTCAGTTGTAAAATCACATTCCTATCATGCCAGTTCTTTTAGGGTTGACAATATTTCATTACTTCAAATGTTACAGTTTTACTTGAGTAAGATCTTAATCAGACTTTACAATTAACATACAGTAGGTCTTTCTCTAGAGTTTTCTGAAGAGTGTAAGTGAATTTCAGGGTTTGACTGACACACACACAGTTTACCAACTAGCTTTGCATCTTTCCATTCAAACTTGTTGTAGCTCAGTTATGAGTAATGTAATGTGTTCAGTTGCTGGCTGGATATATAGTTCTAGCTGCCAATTAAGGCTGCAACTAATAATTATTTTCATCTGTTATTTTAATCAATTAATCTGACAGTTATTTCCTTGATTGACCCTTTGTTCTGTATTAAATCCAACATGACACATTCACGTGTCTTGTTTTGTCCAAGATATTTAATTTACCATTCGGGCTGTAACATACTATTATTTTCACTGTTGATTAATCTGGTGATTATTTTCTTAATTAACCAATTTGTTGTTTGGTTTATAAAATGCTAATCAGTGTTTCCCAATTCCAAGATGATGTCAAGAAGCTGGAAGCAGAAAATTTTACTCTTTTTTTAGAATAATTAATTAAAATAGTTTGTGATTAATTACGTTGACGAGGAATCAATCAAATGAATAATCGTTTAGCTCTATTTATATTGATATAAAATAGAAGAGCACAAAATGCACACTTTTAAGAAGCTGTTACAAGCAAATGTTTGGTATTTTTATCACATTGCCTCAGTGGGCTTCACAGTCTGTACAGTGAAGAACATCCTCTGATCTTAGAGTGACAGTAGTGTATCAACGTGTTTGTCTTTAGTGTAAGATTGTCCATAGTCCATTCACGATACAGAGAACTAACACTAGAAAGACAGGTTGAAAGAGATGTGACACTGTGCATCTCAAACACAATAGTTTTTAACTCAAAACCTGCTGTTGATCATAATCACGGGGACGCTGCACAAACATCTTTAATTAAAGAGTATTGTCTTTTGATTCAGTTGTGTTTGTATGTGAGAGAGACACAGAGAATGCAGAAATACTGTCTCTGTACATTGAACTATGTTTGTAATCTAGACTTGTTGACGGAGCTGTGTGTCTCTCTCTCTGACAGGTATGGAGGAGCGGACCAACCAAGCGTCTTGGGCCCCAGGTGGCGAATCCAGTCCCTCCTATGAGTCCTCGCGGGTAAGTTGACCTACACCTTAACGCCTCTGAATGGCCTTTCTGCTCCACAGCACATCATTTAACACTCGTTACATCAAATCAGTACATTCACAATGTTTTAGTCTCACCTTATCCCACTCATATCGTATGGCCTGTAGTAGAAATATTTCTCTGTGACAGAAATGGTTGGTTAATGTTCTCACTGGTGGTAGAATTGATTTCTTTTTAGCTAAAAAATATATTATGCATTTGGCAGAGAAAATCAGTAACCTTAAGCTGATGTTATTGTGTGATTGAACCTCTTTTTTAGTATATAGGTCTGTTAAAGCTGAAATTATATTAATGCTGCGTCCTATGAAAGTGTGATGAACACTTCTTCATCCCCAAAAGTTAATCCCAGTTGTATGTTGGTATTTTGAATTGTAAGGTTATTTTCTATCAACCAGTTATTTTAGAAATTAACAGATTGATCTAATGAATAATGAAATTTGTTAAAAAGTGCACCACAATTCCTCAGGGTGGAAGACAATGTCTTTAATAGAGACGTATGATATGGATTCTTTTCAGATGATACTGCTAACTGATGATTATCATGGCCAAAACCGATAAGATAACCAATAATTTAACATTTTTGTATTTTAAAAAGAAGTTCATAACCTGTAGTTTATGCATAACTGAGGGTGAGAAAGGCTAAATTGGAGATGATGGATAGAGAGCAAAGATGGCTGATTATATCCCATAGCTCTAATACAATTTGTTGTGTTAAAACTCAAAGATTTTTTCCCTCCTCTCTGAACTCTTGCAGAACATGTAGCATGCATCGAGTCACATTTTGTCACATCAAAGTGCGCTCTGCTTCTTCTTCAATGTGTTTATTGGTGGATCTAATGTTGTCTACGTGATTGGCTATACGTAATTTCATTATCAGGCTGAAAATGTATCAGTCCGATATATATTGTGCATCCCTAGTTTTCAGATGTCTTGTTTGGTACCGCCAACTGTCCAGAACCTAAAGATATTTAATTTACTGTGATGTTGATAAAGGTTCTCAGTCATCCAGGTCATGGTAAATCTAAGTGCTGTAACCCTAACCCTTCTACGACACAGCACTTAAATTGTACTTTAAGACAGGTATTAACAAGCTGTTTAGCCTTAGCGATGAGTGCCTCTATCTGCCAGTAATATTCTGTAGTCGCTTGCGGGACTAAACTGTCTTCAACTGCACTAAAAGACATGATGGCAGGAAGCTCTTTGTAGAAATTGTAACCCTGTGTCTACACCTGCTCAGCATCTTTGTAGTGTATTTACAATAAATTGTACTTGTCATTGCAAATTTCACCATTTGATGCACATACACCTACTTCCCTATGGCCATATTTTAATAAAAGTATAAAAAATTGTTCTTAGGTAGTCAGTTGGCAAATTTACATTCATTGTTGCCCCTCATCCAAGTATGAGCAGTGCTGAAACAGAGGGCTACACTGATTTGTACTGTACCTCACATAAAAACGTTTGGTTTCTGTTGCACATCCAAACACTTCTTTGTCCATGACTGAACCTGGTTTTTAAGCAAAAATTGACTTTTGATGCAATATCGGCCCAAACTTTGTCTTATTCTCCATTACACAAGGACATCTGTGCAGCTGAACAATAAGGACAATACTGTATATTATGTTATGACACCGTAAATCTATACAAAAGAAGACCATCTGAATTTTATTTAAAAAACAAAAGTGTCTTGGTCTCAAATGCACAATGTCTTTTTTGTTGTTGATAAAATAAAAAGTAACATTTAATTGCGATCAATTATAAAATCACACGTTGAATATAATCAGTCTAACTTTATGATGTATTGTAGCTTAGTGCTTTTTTAATGGGAGAAATATTAAACTGCATCTCTATTGTTGTGCTTAAGTGAGAACATCTCGCTGTTAGTGTGAGCAAGTGTGAACAGCTCTCCCTCTGTTTGTTTGTCCCTCACACATTGGTTGTTCTAGATGCCCTGTATGAATTTCATTTAATGTCAATCTCCTGTCACTTTCCATTAGAATTCAGTTAAATGTCAGAGCCACTCGGGCTGCGTTACCTTGTTTATTTCTCTGTGCCCTTCCCGAATGAACATCTACAGGCTATGGTAACATAGGCAGCTTGATTTGAATTATAAGACAGAGACGCTTGAGATATCTTTGCTCCAGGTGCATATAAATGAGTGTTTCTGACATTGCAAGGCACAGCATCAGCCAGCAGACAGCTGTTTGTACCTCCATAAGGCGTGCACACAAACAATCACATGCCACTCCACACAGCTGCACACACACCTTATACTGTAGTGATACAGACTTGATTTATATAACCTATACAATATTATATCCTATATACTCTGCTTTAAGAAGTGAGTGGCATGTCTAATGAATCTCAGTAGTCTACAACAACCTGTTTTCAGTGAAAAATGCATTTTATGAGAGCTGTATAATTTATGCTACAGTTATGACATGATGCTTTACTGACATAGGTAACCATGTGAATGATGATAAAAATTGGATTCAGAGAAAAGTGGCATATTCCCATTGTGGATGTTAATCATTTATTGATGACCATTCAATTACCATTAAGAATTTGTTTGATTAAAATTATGTTAATCGATAATGCGCAAAATTGGTGTGACATTAATTTGTAGAGTCAGGCGATTAGAAAAAGAGCTGAGTTGTGAGTGCTGGAGACAGGATTTCAGAAAAGAAAGGAATTTTTTGAAATTGACATTAGCTGATTTAAAAAAAAAAAACATATTCTGTGTAGTCCCATGAATCGTTGATGACATACTATTGGTGGATAAAAAAACAAGAACATATATACAGTGCAAACATTAACATGCCCTGCAGCAGATGCTACCTTTGTTGATATTCAATATTTATTACCTCTGCCAAGGAGGTTGTGTTTTCACCTGTGTCTGTTTGATAATTGATTGGTTGGTTGGTCAGCGGGATTACACAAAAACTATTGAATGGATTTTTTTCTCAGTTTAATTGAAGGTTGGGTCTTGGCCCCGAATAAACCCCATTCACTTTTGGTTTGGATCAAGGTAAAGGGAAAGCAGTTTTTTTTTCTTCACTTCACATTGCCCGATAAGCCTTTTTTTTCACAATTTTTGTGCATTTCTCAGGGAATAATGCATGGGTCTTAATGAAAAATATTCAGCCATGTTCGGGTGACTGGTATATTTGAGTGAGTACAATTAAATATGGATCCAAATAAAAATCTGGTTATAGTGGATTTAAAAATGTTTTACTTGATATTGGATAAGGCTTGATTGAATTAAAGGTCTTAACCCCTATAGAGCTGATTCATTGTTCTGTTCAAGTCTAATATAAATCTTGTTGGTGCCTTGTTTAATTGATGAAGAATACAGTAAAACTTGACCATTTCTGTTGAAGCGGTTAATGTCTCAGGATATAAATAAAAGCTGTGAAGTATAAGGAAGGCACTTTCAGCAAACTAGCAACAATGATAGATCATGATGCGTAATGTAAATGTGAAGACTGGCTAAATACTAACTTTTTCACATATAGAAGGTTTGATTTGTTTTTCCCAGGTAGTATCACCTGTCCTGCCACCATATAAGTGCTATAAATATTGTTAAATTAGCATTAATATGGTTTGTGTTGGTGGTAATGCCATTCTGAACCATATTTTGCCACCTTTCATTAAAAAACACAGATTTCCAATAATGTCACATAAACACCAATAAAAATATTAGTTGGAAAGATTAAAGTTAGATGATTAAAGTAATCAAAGTTAATAGGATATGTAAATGTACAATACTGTAAACTGGAAATTTCAACAAAACTCCTTATGCTTCTCTAAACTCATCAGGAATGTTTCTTAAAGCTAAGGGCCATCAAAGCTATAGCCTGGACGTTGAGGAGCCCTCAGAGGTCTTTTACTGTACTTGGTTTACTTCAGAACAATCCATACATCCATTTTCTGTGAACCACTTCTCCTGTTGAGGGTCATAGGGGAGACTGGAGCTTCTTACTGCACACAGTGTCCAAGAGGCTCATATTTACACTCTTTGGCAAGTTGCCATTTCACCCAGATAGACTTTAAAGAACTTATTAAAATGAAATATTTTTTTAAATATTTGCAAAAACAATTCACTGAGATTTTTAAGACATCTGTTTTGCTGTCGAGACCTTCCTGTCATGTTCTGCTTTTCCCTGCTTTTGTAAAGCTGTGGTAACAGCAAGATTGCATAACAGACTTGGGTATTATTTTTTCATGAGCTTATGATATTGTCTATATTCTAAGATGGCTACTTTCATCTATTACTTCTATTACTTGTTCATTAATAATCATATAAATGTACACAAATGATGCTCTATTCACGATGTCTGTCTAAGACTCTCAAAGAAGTACTCAGTGCTTCATCTTTCCGTCTGTTACAAAGGGAATTCAGTCTTGTCCCTGAGCTTGTTTGAGCCGGTGAGCTACGAGTGTGTGATCAGTCAACTGTGAACAGTCCCGAGTCCTGCCGTGCTGACCTTGGCTCCCAGCCAGCCGCTGTATCCTGGGCAGCTGTGGCTGTAGGCTGGCGGTCTGACAGTCAGGGCTGTGCCCACCGCCACCGCACGACAACCCCCACTTCCCCAGTGTCCTGCCCCGACTTGATACTCGACCCCACACGCATCCATCATGAGCATATCATCACTTCCCAAGCTGCCAAAAGCAGCCCCACATTCACCTGGGATACAGCAGTGTGTGGAAGAGACGACTTTTTAAACGCTGCAACGAGTGATTGGGGGAAAAGGCGTGAGCTCCGGCCTGCATGCTGCCACGATGATCTGACAGTTATTTAGCCAGTAGTGCCAACGCAGCCCTGTGGCAGCGATGACAGCGTGTGTTAGTGTCTCGGATAGATGTAGGCCACCAGTGTTTGGGAATGATGAGGATCTGTGATTGATGATCTAGCAGTCCCAGAGGAGCAAACACAGTGTGGTTGCACTGACAAACACACACATGTAATGAGCCTGGGTTGACAGTGGCAGTCATAACAATCAAAGTGTTCATTACCATCAAGAGCTTTCTAATATTTAGTCAAAGGAGTGGTTTCACATTTTGGGAAATGCGCTCAATGGCTTATTGATAAAGAGATAGATAATGAGATATTGAGATAGAGATGAGATAGATATTTCTCTTCTAAATATGTGGTTATAGTGAAGGCTTAAAGTGAAAAAAGAGAGAAACTGCAAGCTCTCGATCCACCAATTTACACGTTTACATCTTGTTTTTCAGAACAAAAACCTTGCTTATCCCAGCCATAGATTTATATGGAAAAACTAGTTAGTAGACACAAAGATGGCGCCCTTCCTTCCAATGAGAATTGGTCGACTAGCACATACGTCAAAAACATTCTCTATCTTCGAAGTTTACTTTCTGGTCAGGTGGCCCACTGAGCGTGCACAGCAGAGTTCCCCCCGCTGCCTTACATTTTACATAATGATGACGTCACTGTTAAAAAGATTGCTTTTCTCAGCTAGAGGAATAGAAAACCTCTATAGATCAAAAATCATAATAGAAAGAGTCATAATGTACATTGTTTGCAGTTCGAGGGGTCCTGACAACAACCTCCTATGATATTCGTGCTCGCAGGGGAATCTTTTGCTGCAATACTGCGAGTGGCCACTGGGCAAAACTGGAAGCCAGGCTGAGCAGCGCCGTCCAACACAGGTTCTATAAGAATCTGTGATCCTAGCCAATCCTGCTCATAATGCTTTCTAAAATGGCAAATTGTTGTGAGGGTACTGGTGCAGGTAGTGTTTTCTTTACTTACTGTGGACAGAACCAGGCTATCTGTTTCCACTGTTTCCAGTCTTTATGCTAAGCTAAGCCAAACTGCTGCTGTCTGTATATTTAACAAACCAATTTTTGAGTGTTCACTCATCAGAAAGTGAATAAGTGTATTTCTTAAAATGTTGAAGTATTCCATTAAGTCTGTAGTTTAATTTTCCTTGTTTTGCTGCGGAATACAGGAAATGTTGTGGTACATGAGCTCTGTATGTGTAAGTCCGTGTGTGTTAGTTTGCTAGAGCCTCTCATGGGGCTGTTGTTGTTATTGAGTCTGTTCATGGTGTGATTAACAGTGTGTGCGGCCTGGCAGAAGCACAATGGGGAATCTCTGAGGATTCCCTCGACACAGCACAACACTCCACTGCCTTTGAAATTACTCCATCACCATCCACTCACAAAAAAAAAGATGGATAATGAGATTTACTTTTTTTTTTTTACTGTATGTTGAATGCAAAGGGTATGAGTTGGTGAAAATAGCTCCATAGAAATGCAAGCCCAATGCTGCTCGGTCCCTCTGGTGGGAGTTAATGTAGTTTGGGGAGATGTATTTGACTGGAGCACAGGAGGATTTTCACAGGGCTTGGGATTAGCACTGTAACGGAGTGTCTTTTATTACATGGGACCCCGAGTTTTCAAAAACCATACTGTGACCGATATTTAGACCTAAGCCCCCCAAGCTGATAACTGTCATGAAAAGGCACTGTTAAGCTGCAGGAGAAAAAGGCAATTTTTTTAAGCTGCAGGTACCTGGGAATGATGTAGGATTGAATCTCTCTGTTTTCTTTCCCCTCTATGTAACAACACCTTATGAACTGTGGTTTGGTATATAAACCTGTTATCATATAGATAAGATGGTAGAAGAAATAAAAAAACTGTAATAAACACAAACAAATGTATTGGGGTTAGATGTTATCTGTGCCACGGATGTAATTAAAATAAAGCAAATGTTTCCACATGTTGAGTTCTGTGTGACCAGCACAATCTTACAAATGTTTACTTACCTTTTTTCAGGTTTCAATAAAAAGACGGCCATAAGTTTTGCATCAGTTGACACCCTATAGGAGAGCATTTAATCACTTAGGATAGGTCCAAAGAAGGTGGTATGAATAACTTTTGTAATATGTTGCCCATAAAACAATTTTTAACTGAATCAAAATGTTTTAGACACACTTCAGTTCATTTGAGGGGATGATGTAAAGAGGAAATACTCACAATAATTATAATAATAATAGTACACTTTATTTTTGTGGCCTCTTCCATGCAAAGTACTTTACAACAGTTTTTAAATATTAGAATTAACTTTAAAAGAAAAGGGAAGATAAAATATTAAACAGTGAAATAAAATGATTAAAACATCACAACAGCTTTTTAGCCTTTTCTCATACGTTGATTAAAGCTAAAAATAAGGCTAAAAAGCATCCTCCCATTTAGATAAAACCAATACGAATGCTGTAAGGCTGGTAGTTTTCACACCCACGAAGCATGAATGATCATTGATAAGTAAAAAAAAACAACATATATCATACCATTGTTGTTGTGTCTTCACAAAGAAGTTCACTGAGTACTTATATCTTAATGGCAAATAATGGGGTTATAAATCCAAATGTATTATGAATGTGAATGAACCTATAATGAACCTATGACTATAATATACAAGAAAGGTGACAGTTTATTAGCATAACGACCAGTTGTGCTCTCCTCTTACTAATTAGTGGTATGCAATACTACTCAATTAGTGAAGTTGCCCGATAATGTGCTTAATATTCTGTTCTCTCCCCCCAGGGTTTCACAGACAGCCCTCATTACGGCGATCATTTGAGTGACAGTCGATTAGTGTCCCATGAAGGATTGTCCCCAACACCTTTTATGAACTCGAACATAGTGGGTAAGTAAGTGATTCTCTTCAACTCACCCCTCACATGCCCTTTGGTAGTGGGACGACATCCTGTTAAAAAAATTGCCTGATTGAGGTTAAGGCACATCATGCATCTCGAGGTAGCACTACTGAAAGGGCTTGGCAGGCTATAAGGCTATTTTTTTCTCCATCTCCTGCTGTCTTTATTTCCTCCCTTAATCCCTCTTCCCTTTCTCTATCTCCCTCTTCCTCCTCCTGTGATGACCCTCCCCCAGGCTAGAAGTCACGCCATCAGTATAGCTTTCCGTCATAAGAAGCTGTCTCCTAGACATTAAAACCGCCCCCAGCAACTATCATTGGCAGCAGGGTAGTGATTTCTGGGTTGTGGGGTTAAACAGACTGTTGTACCAAGGACCTTCTCACACAAGGAGAAAAAATTACAGAATGGTGTTGAAATATTTCTATTTTTGCAGTCGTGATTCAGTTTTATTAGATGTTTCTCAGATCAGTGGTTCTTGACCTTTCTGGTCTGATGGACAGCTCAGATTAGCTCAACTAGCCCTTTATCAACACCACCCATCTTGTTCCAAGTATGTTCTTTTAAAGGATTTCAAACTCAGTGTTATTTAATGCCATTAATAAAAAAAGTGACTATTATTACTATTACATTACAAGACGTGGGAACTGGACATAGGCTTGGTCTCATCTGTCAGTACTGAAGGTTTGGTCAAATTCACCTTTTCTGTGACCTGGAGTTGCAGAAGTTGGACATTTCGGCCATTTAACAATTTAAAAAAAACAAACTATTTTGGCGTCTCTGCCCACTTGGTAACTCACTCACTCACTCTCAATCACAATACATGGCGTTCAGGTGTAACAACTGACTCAGGTTGGTGGAGGCATGTCCTGTGCTGGTAGTTTATTGGGTTTTGTTACAATAAATATCAGGGATTCAAATTTTAAGCAATTCCTTTAATTGATAGTCAGCTGTCTTAACAATTCATCATCGGTTAATCATTACTATGTGAAATATGTTTGATGTTTTTCCATTATAAAACTGCTTTAACCCCTGAATGATCCATATTTGATGCAAAACGAGAGTAGGCTATATTAGGAGTTAAAGAACAGATAAAGTGAACGCCAAGTTACTTGGATGATAAAGTAATTAACACTAAATAATGACTTCTTTTTAATTGTGGATACTGAGGCTACTAAATGGCTAAACTGTTACAATATCAGTTTGTAGGGATTGTCTTTTTTAGATTTCTTAAAATGACAAATTACTTTACTATTTTAATTAAAAACATTTTCTGACACCAATATTTGCATTTTATGTTGATATATTTACAAAGCAAGTAGGCTAATTATGATTTGTGACAAGATACTGTTTGTTAATTTGTTCCTGTCTCTGATTGTCAGTTAACACTTTTTTAAATGTTTAAATTCTTAACAGCGATTATTCTGATTAATGATTAATCATTAACATCCCTAATAAATATACTAAAGATCAGCCTCCAGCTGATTTGTAGTGCCTATTTTGGTGTTTATTTAATTTTTAATTTAAAATCGTAGGTTGTATTTTGACAATGAGCACCAACATATTAGTACTATTCCTGACTTGCAATATGTTCTCCTGTTATAACAATTAAAAGCTGTGTGTTATCCGGCTCTTTGGCCCGGCATCATTGTGATGTGTAACCACTTGACAGTTTTATGGCTAACTACATCTCAGCTCATTATGTAATGGCCCTGGAGACTGGTCTCCAAGCAAAGCGATTAGTTCGCAAATGGGTCCTGCTGAATTGAAACAAAATGTTATCTTTCTTGTAATTGATCACATGACTGTTTCCCCCCGCACACACACTCACACTAACTCTCCCCTTTTCAACTGTGTCTGTATTGTGCTCACAAGCCGCAGAATATGGATGTGATCTGTTGCAGTGATATGTCACATCCAGACAGCGTGATTGTAAACTTGGAATTGCCTGTGCTTATCTCAGCCACAAGATGAGTATGGTCTTATGAAATTGTTTTTCCACAGTAATATCTGGGATTTACATAGCGTTATGGAGTTTTCAGCCCCCTCATTAAATCATGTCTGACGGGTTATTCCTCATCAGTCAACAAGGTAGAACAACCACACAATAGTGAAATATACAGTTATTCACGTAGGTGGGACTTTGTCCATCAGGTGTGTGAAATTCTTTGTTCACCTGAGGCTGTAGTTGCTGTTTTGGATGGTAAAATACTTAAGTATAAAGGTAGATCACTTTGTACCTTGCAATTTGTAATTCTTTGGTTTACCACGCAATCACTGAAACAGAGGAAAAAACAGTGCTGTTTCTGGCCTGAATCCATGCTCATAATAGATGCTCTTCTGGCTTGGTGTTTGTCAAGTGTCAGAGATTAAAGTCGCCTCTCGTGTTTTGTAGGCTTGGGCCATATCCAACATTTTTTTCACATGGCAAAGACGACATGTAGCCTCATTCAATCCCTTAGCTCACCATTTTGCCCCGCTTTAAACACGAAATATTGCCAAACTGGAGAGCTGGTGTTCTTCTGAGAAACAAAGTCCTCCATGTTAGTATGTTAAAGTGCTGCGTGCATCCCGCTACATCACACCAATTTAGCTGTAGTAACGTCCGTCAGCCCAGTCTCCTTCCCACCTCGTTAAATATCAGTGTGCGTTGCCTCCGCTGCCATGACAGCTCAGCATGGATTTTCTTTTCAAAATAAAACCCAGAAGATGTTGTAACAGCTGTTCAATATTCAATATTGTGAAAATTATCCTAAATGACTGCAAATATCACGATATTGGATAATATCTTATATCGGCACTAGCGTTCTGTTAAACGTTGATATTTGAAAACATTGCAAAGGCTACAACACAAGGTTGGATGTAACTTCTACCCCTGTGTGAGAGAAAATAACTAGTCAGTAGTCTGTTGTTGCAGAAGATGCAGGTTGCAGCCTACTAATTTTACTGTTATTCTTTTTAATTGTATATATTGAAAACCTATTTAGAATATGATTGATGAAGATGTGAAACTGGCATTGCAAATATATTTGCTTTGCTTTGCACAGGCCTTGCCAGTTCATGGTCTTTCGCTCATATAAAAGGAAAACAAAGAAGAGAAAATACTCTGAATAGGTGACATCACTGGTGTACTAGTCTGAAAACGTGGACATCCTCCACCTTTAAATCAAATAGATGCAGATCAGGTCTTCCAAGAGAAAGTCATGTAAGACAAACTTGGGTAAAAAAAAACACAGAAATACGGACAACGATCAGCTACAAAACCTAATGATGACCCAACAGTGGTCGACAGTCCTCTTGGTGCGCCTGAGCCCTTAGGACCTCTTCATGTTTCCTGCCTCTTATTCAATGTATTGTTCCTGGTGGGAAATGCCCAATTCCTAAACCCGATGATGTACTTTCCATGTTTACAGGGATATGTTTAGTCTAGTTTATCAGCAAAGTGGATCTAAACCATTCTTTGTTTCAGAAAGTGCAACACTGATTGGAAATTTCCTTTAGAAGTAGTTCAGAAGTCTTTTCTTTTGCTGCGGCGAGAAATATCAGTCCTCATTTCAGTCGAGTCATTTCTCTAATGTTTATCAAATAACCCACTGACGAAGCAGTCATACTGCTGCTTTGCCAAATAGCTTCAAAATGTAATTTATTATTACAGTTTGAACACAATGGAGAACATTAGTCTGGAGGAAGACAAATCACTTAAGAACACTGAATGCACTGTTCTCCCCACTGTGAAAGTCTGATCCTCTGAAGAATAAGCTGCTGCTGCCTCTAACATGTGTCCACCAAATGTCAAACTAACAATAATAATGTTGATCAAAGGAGCCAGACACAAACAGTAACTAAATATTTATTATATAGTGATCTGATCTTGTTTATTATGATTTGCATTCGCTTGAAATGTGGTCTGATTTAGAAACACTGTGGACCTCTGTACTGCTAAAACCACCGCTCAGCAGCTGGAATAACACATGATGATACCTGATTAATGACAATATCGGTACTGTTGTGTGTAGTCTTGAACTAATTCACAATAATCAGTTTTTATACTGTAGAATATTAAGTTTGTCCAGTCAGTGGAGTGAGTATTAGATATGCATTGATTTCTACTGTCAGTGTGCACTGAATGACTCATAGTGAGGAGGAATCCTTTCTACATAGTGGGACAATGAAACACATTAATCATGTCAGCGTGTATGTAGCTACAGTAAACACTACGATATAAACACTTTCTTCTTGAGAAACATGTTTTTTAGTAAAAGCGAGCTTTTCAGTTGATTTGAAGGAGTGAGTGTGAGGTGGCAACCGAAGCTTATGTTCGATTTGAATAATTGATAAGTTACAGCACTTGTGAATTAAATATTGAAGATTTCTAGCAGTCAGCTTTGTTTTACATGTTTACTAGTCCGGTCATACTGTTGCTCATAAAGCAGAAATAGAAACGACTGTTTCCTCCCAACTCGTGGCCGAACTCCAGTCTCCCAGGAGAAGAATGTAGGTCTTTGAAGCTGAAGAATGGGGCTTTGGGTGAATGTCTGAATGCTTAATGATGACACTGGCTTCCCAAGGGGGCCGACTCCCATGTTAGGGCAGACTGTGCATCAGCTGGTCTGGACCTCACGTGCATCTTAGCCCCGCCCTCTGGTGCTACAATCCTCTTACTAACTGGCACATCATCCGCTGCATGCTGCCCCACAGGTGGCAGCCACATTGTTTATGCTCATAGTGCACGATCGACAAACTTTTTCAGTCTTGGCCATGTGAGTCCCTATGACTCAACCACTCGTCACATGCGATGAAAGAGGCTACGCTCAGACAGTAAACTGACATATTATTCAAACATTTGCAGTAACACGATAAGTGATTGCTGTGGACTCACAGACACACAAAAACGTCCTACCTTTAGTTTAGATTGTCACACATATGATGATTTGCAATGGCTGGAAAACGTGACTCTGATCAAAGTTGTTTAATATCTGCATGCCCGTCCAAAGTCACATAGACTGAATACAGTCATTTTTGTATTGTATTTTTGATTAGAGCCTAAGCGGTATATCTGTTGACTGATATTTGCCTCTGAAAGATATATCTGTATCAACCTGGATCAGCGTATATGTGTATTTATTTTACAGTATATACACAATATATACCAAACATACACCTTTTAAAATCAGCCCTCAAATATGGCCATCAAACATTTGTGACATATACTGTATGTAATAGAGGCATGATAATTTACAGTTAAACAAAAAACTTTGTTGTCCAACATTGCATCAGTGCACTGAAACAATAAACTTTCCTGGGAATGTAATATATATAAATTACCTCAAGCATCTTTTTCTCCATTAAGTTCTGTTAAAAAACAACAACATATACACCGATACTGATCAATCCTGATATATCTGCGATAGGATAATATTGGTCAATGAAATGTGGCAACCAATATACTGGATATTTTTGCTGCATTGAAGTCAATGGGAGACGCATAGATGAGCACACTAAAACCCAACATATCTACGCCACATGAGTTTTGATGAAGAAATGCCTCCAGAAAATGAAAGGCCACACTTCAGAGAGTAGGTTAACTACTGATTTTTTTTCATCAACACATTGATCGTCCCTCGATTTCGTTTATGAAAGGCTCCTGTTCGCAGTGTAATTGCAGTCTCATCAGCTGTATTTGGTCAGACCTGATCCATTTGGTCACGCTAGTATCAGCCCTGTCAATAATTTGGGTGTAAAAAATCAGTCGTTAGCCTTCTCTCTGAAGTGTGTTCTTTCATGTCCGGGAGGCATTTCTTCATCAGAAGTCATATGATGTATATATGTTGGGTTTTAGTGTGTTTCTTCATGCATCTTCCATTGACTGTCACCACAGTCTGGCACCAAAGCAAGATTCATGATGTAATGACACTTCCGTCTTTTTTAGGTTCCTTGAATATCAGCATATTGTGATATTAATTTAAGACAATATCACACACCCATGTTCCAGCCTGTTGTGATGACAGAGCATCATTTCACTAATGTATCTTTATGTAAAAGTTGTACATCACTGATTAGCTGGCAATTAAAAATCTAATTTTATTGTCTCTAATGACGTGACATTCACTAATGACTTGAAGCAATGAGTGAGTTAGAATCTAAGATACAAAAGATAAATGCTTTATCCTCCATCTGCCTCAAGAAAACACATTTATTTTTAAATGTGCAGCTGCTGTTTGATGTAATTCACTGAACCTTCACTTCCCTCTCAGTATGTCATAATGCTCGATGTAAGGTCTTCTGTAGGTCTCTCAGTCAGTTGCTCTAATTGTTTAGCCACAGGGATAGCCAGCAGTTCATAGCCCTGACAAGAAATGGTTAGATCTAATTACCTGCTAAGATTTTTCCTCGTGGTGTCAGCTCGATAAGGGGAAGCCAGTGGGGGAGGCTGATTTCAAGCAATCTGGGCAATTACCACAGGCGATGAGCTGCAACTGAAAGAGCTGCACTCTGCTCCTTTATTTCACGCTATATTGTGATTGGTGTGTACGCTGCTTAATGTTTGTCTTTTTGTCATTATTTACTTAATGGACTGATATTGTTTTCTGCTAAGTGGAGAAAGCCTTTTGATTCTCAGGCCTAACCTCATGTGATGCTTTAAAGTTTCTGTGCTAATTAGCAAGACAGGGTTGATGTAGCTATTCACAGCTGTGGCCCTTTATTGGAATAAAGAAAAGTAGGGGAAATGTCTTAAAGGGACATAAAAAGACCCATGAAATCACTCCTAACCAGTATTCTTTCTTTTATTTTATATATATATTTTAAAATGACTGTTTAAGTAGAAGGCTGCTACTAAGATTTTCATTGTTGATTAATCTTTTGATTTTTTTTTCGATTAATTGATTATTTGTTTGATCTACAGTATAGTTCAAGATGACATCCTCAAATGTCTTGTTTTGTCCACAAACCCAAGATATCATTTTACTCTCACAGAGGAGTAAAGGAACCAGAATATATTCACATTTAAGAGGCTGCAAGTAGACAATTCTTACTTTGTTTTCCCTTAAAAAATACTCAAATAGATCAATTGATTATCAAAATAGTTGGTGATTAATTTAATAGTTGAAAGCTATAAATCCTTTTCATCAGAGGCTTGCTCTCTGTCTTATACTTCAAACTACAAACAGCTCAAAACATGAAAACCAGGTGGTTAGAAAGGAAGGAACCATGACTGTAGTGTGAAAAAACATAGCTGTATATACCTTTGTTCAATAAACACAAACAGCTGCCTTCTTCCTTCTGATACAAAGTTGGGTTTCAAATTGGCTCCCACTGCGTAACTGTGGTGATGACTGCTCTTCTTTCCAGCCATGTGCCTGAGGGCGTGACATCACAACTGCTGAGTTGTATTTTCATGCTCACGTTTCCCTGGTGTGCTTCATGCATATTACTCATACAGCTTTGGCCCTGCATATAAACTAATCAGCTTAATGCTGTCATCAACACACGCATACAGCCGCATGTATCCTGCCACCAGCCTGTGGACATACACATGTGACCGTAATGTGAGTCCCTGAGTGTGATTGAGCAATTGTGTTGACGTGCCGTTCAGTCTCACCCACCGTGTGAACCATAGCCAGTCTTACTCTCTTCATTACCAACTTTAAAGATGCCAGGTGTTAGTTAGCAGAACATTAAAAGTCACTATGGACTTCCTGTTATTGCATCGGCCTCTATTTCCATCAGACAGGTGGAGTTTTCTGTTGCCATGCAGTTACTTCTTAAAAGGCGATAAGAAGATGTTTAAACAGGACAGTTCTGATGTTGCCGTTATATAATACATCACCAACAAGCTTTCTGTCTTGTATTGTCTTGTATCCTAATCCTAATCATCCTAATCTAAGGCACCTCAGCACTCAATCTCATGAGGGCCTCAGTGAAAGAGTAGAGCCAGTTTGAGGGGCTGTAGGTTTTTGTATTATTTGAACAAGCGATCAGATAAACTCTGATGTTTAGATGCTTTTACATGTAAATTCCACTGATAATCATAATAATAGCTCAATCAGAAAAAAAAAGCCTCATGTAGCCACCTGAGTCGAAAGAGACTGAAGCGATCTGAATTAATACGCATTTGCCCCTGATAACTCGATGGTTTAATGTTTGCTTATTGCTTTCATGGCAGTCCTTTATCATTGTTGTACTCTGCCAGCAATATAGTTGGCAAAAGTCCACAGACTTCATATCACTAACAGTGTGGTTGTAGCCAATGTTTTGAGTTGTAATGTGATGGTTTGGCAAATAGCTTAGATCAATATTATTGGCCTGGATGGATTTCATGAATGTCATTAATGGGTATTTATACACTGTGTATTTGTCTGTCTGCTCTAGGTAGTTTAAAGCCGCTGTGCTTGTTGGTAAAAGAAAAGGGCTGGAACCTAAGATTTGCATTATATTAGCATTCAGTTAGTGTTTGATAGTCGATGATGATTGTTTAGTTGTTTCCTCTCCTGTCCTTGAAATTGAATGAATGCATTTTGTGTGTTGGTGACTTTCGCTTTAAAATAGCACAACCATGCTGCACTGGATCGTCTTTTGCACTATAACAGAATCCATCTTTCCCGTCTTTTCCCTCTTCATTTCTAATTGTTCCTCAAGGCTTTTTTGTGAAGTATCAAATCCCACATCACACTGGCATCCCCAGTGTGTTTTTACTGGGGCAGGTGTCATGTGCTAATGCTCTGTCTCATGGGAGACCCTCCTCAGACCCAGGCTGTGATTGTGGCCAGGTGCTGTTCAGGTGTGCACTCGGTTTCCTCTGTAGTGTGGGTCACAGATGCTGCCAATGCTGCCTCCTCTCCCCACTCTGTCATTCACACCCACCCACCCACACACACAAAGTATTGTGCAAGCTTTCACAGTCAGATCTGAATACAGTATTGAGTCATGCAAAAAATTGTTTTGCACATTCACTTGTTTGTGTTCCTGCAGAATGTTTATATCCGCTGTATATTAGACAAGAACAGAGAGCAAAGGGAAGACGAGAAGACGTGGTGCAGTACAGTTTAGTGGATGTAGCCGGTCATTATGCAGAGCTGCAGGGTGTGCTTATCTATTACCGCGGTCAGTGGAGCATGAAGAGCTGAAGATGAGCTGAAAGGGGAGCAAATCCCTTTTCTCCATCCCCATGCCGCCCACATTTCCCCTCACACCCCAGCCCTCCCCGCCTTCGTGCTTCTCTCAGCCCATCTCGGCCCTGCCCAGCCCTGGCCCTGCCTTCCTTGGGCCCTGGCCCCCAGCATGCGACTGGCGAGGCTGTCCAGCTGCAGAGGATCAGCTGTAGTCTCCGTGGGCCTGGAGGGCTGTCTCTCCAAAGAGGAAAGAAAAGCTGGGGCATTGCCAAGGTGTGATGACATAACAAGTCTCTAGGAAAGCAGCTGCAGGGGTTAGAGCACCATGAGTGTGTTTACAATCAGTGGAAAGGTACCTCGTGTAGTTGTTTCACACCTCTTATATGAGAGAATTCCTATGATGTGGGTTGACTGGCGGGGCCCAGAACAGGCTGCTTTGACGGTTGTTTGGATGGTTGTAACGGCCCAGGATACTTGTGCATAATTGTGTTCATGTGCAGATATTGGCACAACAAAAAGATTATTTCTTAAAAACTTTATTTTCTGCTGAAAATACAAATTTTGGAGAAGTGGTTAAAGGAAGTTCAGATAAATCCAAATTCTCTCTCTAAGACCCATTGTGCTCGTTGGCCTTTTTGAATATCCCCCATCTCTCTCTCTCTCTTTTTCCACCCTCTTCCTTCCTTTCTCCCCTCCCCCCTTTCTCTCATTTCTCTCGCCTCATGCTGCCTGCAGCTGATGCCAAGAGGAATGCTAGAGATTATTTAATACAAGTGCAAAGCTAAAAGGGAAATGATTCATTCAGAAGAATTACTGTTAGTGGAACAATTAAAGTCTGCTGACTTCAGCCCTTGCCGCTGCCAATGCAGACAGCATTAAATATCTTATCACTGTGTAGTTCTGATATACTGTATGCCAAAAACGCCAGTGACCATTGAGTCTTGAATCTTCCTTGCAGAAATCCGTGCTTACTGTGTAGAACTGTAAACAAAAAACATGACTTAGTTCAAAACTGGTTGGCTGGACCATTTTTTCACATGATCTATATACTGTATATATAGCTAACGTATTGTTGAAGATTGATGCATCATGCATCTATACTGTGCATTGAACATTCATAGATTGATTGTTATCGGTCTAACTTTAAAACTTGGAGAGAAATAACCTAAAGGATAGAGAGGTGAAGTCACGCCCCATGGGAACTTATTTCAGAAAAATTTTACAGTAGTCAATGAGGAGAGACAAATAATTATTCAGATCCTGTTTGAATTGTGCCATGAATTACACATATGATGTTGGTCAGTTTAAAAGATTATTCTACAAGTCAAGAAAGTCACGGTTTGTCATACAGATACTAAAATACCATTACCGTACCAAGTTTTATGTTAAACTGCTCAGTAAACCACATCTTGTTGCTCAATTTACGCCATCAACACCAACATGGCCGTCACCTCGGCACAGAAAAAGTATTTAATAAGGTGTAAATCAAATAAATCTGGCCATATTAACAACTGTAGTTATGTGAAAGGAGAGTTAGTCAGTTCTGTGAGCTAGCTAATATACAGGACCAGCTCTTCAAGGTTTCATTATGGGTTTTGGTGAGCTTTAAACAAGACAATGTCACTTATGGGACAGTTTGGTGTGTTGTCTTTAAAATTAAGCATTTTCACAGACTTTCTCGAGTTGATAAATTGTCTTTTAAATAAACAAACATATTGGTTTTGTAAAAAAATCAGTATGTAGGAGGATAGATGTGTGAAATAATGCCTTGCTTGACATGTACTGAGGGGTATCCAAGTTGTCATTCATGGAGACATAAGAAGGATGAGTTCAAGTTCAACACTTGAACACATGCAGAGGTGGTCTCTTGCATGTGTCACAAAGGGGATCAACCTCAGGACTAATTTTGTTAAGATCCACCCACTAACATCGAGGTTTGAACCCATGTTGGGCACAGATGGGTGACAAATTCATTCTAACCTTCCTTCCTTTCTTTATTTTGAAACCAAGTAATTTCACTACTACAACACGGAGACGGCATGACATCGATTGACCCCTGATTCCATCAGTCTCTGTTTCAATCTACAGTTTCCTTCACCTAAGGCAACTAATTATTAAATGCATCAAAGGTTGCATCCTTGTTGAGATGAGCCACAGAAAGCCTGGCCCACAGTTGCTGGTTAGCTCTCATGCCCACCTCTCCTAACCCCCGCCTCCATGTTTTTCCACAGTCACAACTGCTCGTCCAGGCGTCTTGTGTCCATGCTGGCGAACAAAACACTAGATAATGTTGCACTCCTCTCTTGATGGACTGTAGATGATTGTGACTGGCTGAGAAAATGCAAACATTTGTTTCGCCTTTACTCCCACTTGACAATGCCTGACATTTTGTCCTGCGCTGGCACAGCCGTGAGAGTGTGAGGTGTGGGAAGTGTAGAGAGAAGCACGGCTCTGTGAGACTTTTTCCTTGACTGCCAGGAATACGGGGGTGGGAACTTAAAATCAACAAAACTCTTTTAAATGGCTGCTACAGTTTTTGCTTGCATACAATGCCATCCCCCACAGAGAGCACTCATCAAAAGATTTCTCCCCCTCAGGCTGTTTTGATGTTTTATTTCGTGCAGGCTTGTGTTCTTAAAGTGTAGGCCGCTCAGTGTTTGTAGGGGTTTTCTGTGTAAGGAAATATGCCCACAGTGCTTGGAGCTGGATCAGCATTCCTAAACCATATGTGTATCCTTCCTTGTCCTTCACCTCGGCTCTCTGTTGTCTCGTTGTTCAACAGTTGTTTGGCATCTAATGTCGAACATCGACTCACGCTTTGATGTCACACACTGACTTGATTCTCATATCCAACTGGGGGACATTTCTTCAGCTTGTTAAATGTGCTCTTGTTTCCCCCAGACTGCCCTCTCTCTCTCAGGCTGACAGGGACGATGGTTGTGAGCTCACATGATGCAGGAGGGGGAGCATGTTAGCGTCCCTACCGAAGCAGCATCCATTACAGTGTTGGTGTTCACATGGTGGGAGACGTTATTAGGGAGCTCATCGCTTCTCTCCTCTGAGAGAATAGATGTGTGATTATGAAGTCATCAGCCATGAACCAGTGAGGCTGCGGAGAAGCACCCCTCCTCATGGGTCCTCGGGGTGCCATTGATTGGTGACCATGTGTTTGTGCCTGATAGACTGTGAAATGGTGTGTTGCTGCACGGCTGTGTCACACCTGCGTCCCACCAAGGTGATTGATTGGTTTGGTCATGTGGAATGTTCCCATCTGGTCCGCAGTAATGCATTTTTTTCCTCGTTCGTGAATAACAAGCACTGGCAGGAGAATAGCCGGGCTCGGAAAAAGGCAAAGGCCAAGCGAAAACATTTTCCCCTTTACGCCGCCCCCCTTTTTCCTTTTTACCGAGTTAGAGAAAATTCAAAAAGGCCGAGGCATGGCACCTGATTATCCTGGGAGGGGATAAATACAATCAGGAAATCCACATCTCCTCTCTCACAGAGATGGATTTTAGGAGAAAATAAACTGTTAAGCTACTGCGAAGGGCACCAGCTCCTGATTTCGAAAGTCATACTTCAGGCCTAAAGAAAAAGTAAAACGAGAGATATCTTTGATCTAGCTCAGAATTTCAACACCTTTTCTTGATTAGTAACCCTTTACATATTTCTAGCCTAATCAACAAGCAATGGTGGTAAGCTTTTCATCGCCTCAAGTCTAATGTGTTATTTTGTTTCTTCTTTCCTGTATTCCTCCTGGTTTGATTCCTCTTAATCCTGGTCCCTCTCCTTTAATTGATCTATTCATTCCACCTAATGGCTAATTACACATCAGGCTGCATGAGCAGATGCATTTATCATCATAGTACGTAATAATCAGTGACATTTCAACAAAGAAAAAAATAAATATGCAAATAAGAACTCATTAACATTTGCTCTTGCTGTTTTGAATAATGTCACTGCTGACAGGGCTGTTCGCAGAAATTGATGTTGAGCTCAGGGCGAGGGAGACATGTTTCCTCAGTGTATTGTGCCTCAATCTTGTGTCTCCATCCTACTGTTGTTCCTGATGCTGATCTGTATACATTGTCTCCAGCCAGGGAAGAAGCTGGTTTGGTACAATACCTCCTTTCCCTGTTTCCTCATCGAAACTGACCTAACCTCCAACCCAACCAGCTTTTATTTACTGTCAGACAGAACCTGTTCAAAGCATCAAATAGCTTTGACAGGATGGATGTAGGCTACACAAACGCTGAAAAAAGGAAACAAAAAGGAGACTGTATGGGGAAAGAGAAAGTGTGTGTACATCTGATATGTCCTTGTGTTGTCTATTGTTGCCAGAGGAATGTATTAGTAACCTCAGAGACTGTCTTACTTTACTTCCAAGGCATTCAGAGAGATCAGATATAAGACTTTCTATTAAGTAGAGTACCCTATCGTCAGTTTATGATTTAATCATCACAGAATCAGGTCCTTGTATCATGCTCCTTTTCATGGTAATCAACACAAGAACATCAAAAAGTGGAAATCATGAAAGAAAGTCATAAAAATAATAATTTTTGCCATGAATTACTGTAGCCGCGATAGGCTGTCATGATATGGTGATATTGATGATAATTATGATATTTTTAAATTAAATATTGATCATGCACATATGATAATATTATGTGAATAATACACTGCCTCTTAAATAACTTACTTTCTTTCCGTTCTAGCTTTTTCAAAGTAGGTGGCAGTAATGCACCTAAACGCTGGTTGCCAACCGCCATAAAACAGAAATTTTTGTACATTTTTTTGAGTGTTATTCATTTGTCAAAAAAGAGAGAAAACACACAACAAACAAAGTTATAGAGAGTTTTTTTTTCTTCAATTCTTCAGTAGATATCACAATAATATTGTTAACATGAATTATTTCGACCACGATAATCGTGTAGTGAATGTCTGACATCATGACAGGCCTAGATCTGACATAAAGGAATGGTCTATTAACTAAAGGATTAATGTTTTGTGGTTTGGTGCCATGAGAGTCATCACATGGGAACATGAGCACAGACACACCGACACCAACAGC
The DNA here is from genome assembly GCF_965226575.1 of Pagrus pagrus. Taxonomy (NCBI): domain Eukaryota; kingdom Metazoa; phylum Chordata; class Actinopteri; order Spariformes; family Sparidae; genus Pagrus; species Pagrus pagrus. Next base: position 24,569,807 of record NC_140185.1, on the reverse strand, counting down.
AAACATGTGTGCTCAGACATGAAAACGAACCAAGTGAGCTGGCATGTGATGAGTTAATTTTGTTTCTACATTAACAGCATTTCGTCATCCTGCATTATGTGTTTGTTTTCACGGTCTTGGTTTTCCTTTGGAGAAAGGATGGAAAAAGAGGCCCTTGGAATGCATCTGAGAGGCAGTGAAGCACGCTCACTAATTGGCTGTTTTTGTGGCGAGGGGCTAGAATTGATCCCTGGAGACGCTTAGGTCACTACCTCTCACATTATCAAAGTAAGGGGCTCGACACAGTGCCACGCCGCACTGTACTGCAGCCCTGTGATCAATAAAGGAGGCGCAATGTGAATGGCTGGCCAGCATTTCCTTCCTGTCCTTTCACTCAGTGCGATTTCAGCACCTAATGTCGTTTGTTCACTTCACTAGCTTGGAGGTTGAACTTGTATAACACAAACTGCATTTTCTAATTATTTCAAGTCAAAATTTAATTGATATTGATTTGTTTCCTGCTAATTAGTTACTTTATCTTATTTGAGTTGTTTGGCTATTGCAGTTAAATATTGTATTTTTACTAACTCGTCACTATATGTTGTATACATAGTCCAAGATACTAACAAAGGTCTACAGTTATCTAATGGAGCTTGCTTTTGATTTTCTAACTCATGAATTCTGACTGAAATTACTGCTTTGTAGTGTCAATTTGTAGACACAGTGTTTACATAGAAAATAAGTGGCCATTAACAAGTTTGAGGATGCATCCAGTAAAAACTGTTGCTCACACTTGAGTGTATAATTACTGAAACTGAACAGGTGTTCTGGTGCTTTCTAGGTGCTTGTTCAATGTGTGTGTGTGGTGTTTTGGTTGCATAGTGTTATTTAAAAAATGGTCACTAAACAAAATGTTGCTCTCAGGTTACCACTCATATTTTATACTGTTGCAGAATAACGCACGTGGCATGTTGAATTTGGTGCAGTTCAAGACACAAGTTCATATGTGTGAAGTAGGTGGTTTAAACTTATGCAGTATCGGAGAATATCTAGGTGAGGAAAGTGAAAGATTACCAGTGCAAATAAATCTTTAGAAGTCTCTTTGAACAGAGCACCTAATCTCCATGTTGTATAGTGCAGATGTGTAATGTCCAGCAGCAGAAATGGGTGTCCCGTACAGGCAAGTAGACCAAGAACTGTCAAAAAGACGCATGTCATTGGTTGCAATGAAATAGCTTGAAGAATAAGATATCAGTGGTAAAAATTTGGTCTGTATGGCAGAATGGGTGGAAACAAGCCCCTCGTGATAAGAGTCACATGACAGCCGCCTGGAGTTTACAAAACCAACGAAAGAGCGAAAGCTTGACATTCTTGAATCTGGCTAAACAATAACTGAAGTCCAATACAAAGTGCTAAATTTAGCAGAAACTGGGCACATCTCATCACTCAGATGTCACCATCCCTGCTGCTCACTGTGATGGTGCTGTAGTGGCATCATGCGATGGCCAAATCCTTTGCCAGATACAGGCAAATCGTTAAGGATGCTGCTTCATTGAGATGATGACTTCCTGACAAAACCTTGACCTCATCGACACTGGAGTGGCGCCTGGATTGACTTTGCAATAGTTGCTTCAATCCAACTTGACTGTGCAAATCTTCCTATTCCAGTGAGAGATACTGTGTAAATGTGATAACAGACACAGACAAGAAGACCCAAATACATATTTTGCTGCCAAAAAAATGCAGTTTATCAACTTGAATAGGGTGAATACATCACTCTCATAATTTAATTTTTACTTGGAATTGACATTGCATTGTGTGATTCAGCTTAACACTTGGATCTTTGTATTTTTTGGTTGAACATGTTGGCATATCCTTATAACAGTTGGTTACATGGCTGCACGCAGGTTTTGACTCTTAGAAACAGCTAACGAGCAGTGTTAGCTCAGTGGATAAGAGGTGTAAAACATGGACGATTTGTTTGTCTCTGTGGAAGCATTAGCATCTTTCTTTTCATTTTCTCCTATATTAATCTATCTGCCAGGACTCAATCTGTGAATATAGATTTTTTTTCGCAGTCAAAGTTGCACCTTCACACATCTGCGTGATATGCTAATAAGCAGCTTCACAGAATATTTTAATCAGAATTGATGGAATTTTTTTTCTTCACAAGATTGATTTTTAATTGCATAGGGGATATACGGTGCGATGGTATTCTGCATACTTACATTCATATTATTGATGGTGATTGCTGTAATTAAGCCACTTTATTCGTGTTGCTTTTGGCCTTTTGTACGTTTTGCATCTTTGCCGTTTTAACGCGGATAATGACTTTTGCTTCCTATCAATCACTGCACTTTAGACTCATTAGTAGGCCTGTGACACAAAAAGAAAAAGCACACCTAGTCCGCCGCAGCCCTGTTCAGAACAAATGGGCCTACTTGAAAATATAATAACAACAATAATAGTGTTGCTCTTGTTGTGAGGCTGTGATCACACACGCCTGCTCAGGGGAGGAAAAACAAAGCATTAGTAATAAAAAGCCTGTAATGCATGAAATTGATTTATTTTGCTTTTATGTGTTTGAACTGATTTTGATTTCCAAGCTAGTCTTTCAAACTTAAATACTGAAAACAGGCAATGTCAGTTAAAACATTGTTGAATAACTTGTTTTGCTTCTTTATCAGGAAATACAGATAATTACAGTGGCCTGTTTTCCTCACAATGAGTTACAGTGTGTGTGCGTCAGACAGGAGATTGTGTCACTGCATCGTAAAGGTATATTTTATTCAGCTAATTTAGGCTCCTGGCTTTAGAAGTGGCCAACCCAGCAATGTGTTCCACATGATATATCACTTTGTTCTACTTTACTTCTGCACCATAAATATGCATTCTCCTGAAAATCTCAATTGCCACAGCCCAGAGTTGCAAAATGTGAATTTCACTGAGATTTGTTTAAGTGGGGGTTGTTCTCCGGTTTAAGAAGCTACACTGGGCTTTAAACTATGTCTCTGTTGCACAAATGACATAAGGGGTCAGCTCTAAAATTGATCATTAGAAAAAAATACTACTGGTTGTTTCAGGACGTTGTTTCAGGACGTTCAGTAGAGGATGGAGTAGAGTAGAAAGGCAGACTAGTTACTAATCAAGCCATCTACATATCACAGCTCTGTCAGTGGTCAGAGCTGCTTCATCTTCGTCAGAACAATCTAAACAAATTAAGAGAGCTGCTCATCCATGACCTCTGGACATTGTGCTGAAGCTAATCCCCAAGTATGCTGCTGCCACGTGGCCAGTCCCCTGAGCACTGCTGCCTCCATCTCTTCTTCCTGGCTGATTCAGGTCACGGGAGGTGGGGGAGGAAACAGCGACTGAATGGGGGGCTACCATATCTGGTGGTCTCACAGGTGCTTCAGCTGGCTGTAGTTTATCAGAGAAATGTGGGTGCTGTTTGCAGTGACAGGACTTTATCCTGTGGCTGGATACTTCTAGGGATACACGATATATAACTGACCGATAAACTATTGGTATTATTGTATTAGGAAGTATATATTAGCTGATGGCTGTTTGCACCTTTAGAGTTTGTTTGCGATCCACCAGTAAACACAGAGAAGAAGAAGAAGAAGAACAAGGAGAAGGAGAAGGAGAAGACGAATATGAAATATTAAAGGTGCACTAAGTAGTTTTGGGTGCGAAATTTTAATCAGAGCAAGATCTTCATTGACTGATTTTTATTATGTCTAAACAAACTAAATTAACAAACTTAAACAACATAACTTCAGACCGTTTTACTTTGTTTATATTTGGCGGATCCTGCGACCCTTCTATCTTCAAACAGTGTTCTGGGGACTGTATTTTCCTCTGAGAACAGCTTGTTTATTCAGTTATGGAAAAAAGTAATATTTCTGAGTTCATATAATTACCTCATTAATATTGTAAATATCAAAGTTTGAAGTTCTTCTCCAAAACTACATAGTGTCCCTTCAAATCACTCATCTTTCCTCAACCTCAGCTTAAAAAACTTATTTTTAAAATACAAAAATGTGAAATTATTGGTTATCTTACTGAGATCGGCTGTAAGAAGAAGGTAATTTTATCTGTTATCAGTATCAGCTGAAAATAACCCATATCGTGCATCCTTACTTTGATCTCTGCTAATGTTGTCAACTTCATCAAATAGACACAGCACACCATCCTTTCTGTTCATGAGGATGGGAAGTGTTTCAGATAGCTACTTTCACATTTTTTTTTAAATACAATGGTGTTAATCTATTCTTTAAAGTCCACTGCAAGGACAGTTATAACTTCAGCTAGTGCTCCTTGCAATTATAATTTGAAAATGTTGTGTATTTCTGCCTGAACCAATTCTGTCCGTCAAATTTTAAATGACAGACAGAAGCTCTCTAGGATTTAGCAAATCCAGACCAATTCCTGGTAGGAGAAGAACATGGTTTGGTCGGTACTTCAAAGAATGTAAATATGATTTTATTACATTTTAACTCTATTATGTGTTCATGCAGAGATATATGAGTGGGTGACAGAAAAGAAAGTATTTAGACTGGATTATAGACTGAATCAAAGCTAGGACGTTGCATCCATTAGTGCACTGATACAACGAGTGTTGTTTTTACAGGAAGAACTGTTTAAATTGACACATAGTAGAGGATCGTCTTATGTAATATCGTCAAATGGGTTGCCAAGTGGTTGCTTTTTAATGTACTGCAGGTTTTGAGAGATTTGGGGAAAACTACATATATACTGCATAGCAAAGGGATCTAAAATTGACACATTAATATCTACTGATGAATCTAAAGGCATCATTAGGAACGTGGTGAAGGAGGACACTGAGTTTAAATAGCTGTTCTTTATGTTTCATGTGTTGCATTTTACTGGGTTTAATGTTGTGATTTTGTATGGCTGCTACCTTGGCTAGATTTCTTTTGTTAAAGAGATCTAGATGGGACTTCCTGGCAAAATTAAGGTGAAAAAAACAAGTTTGTATAAAAGAAGATTATGTTATGGCTGCAGCTTATGGTATGAGGACCTGAATTTTATATGAACACGTCCTATTGAAGAAGTAGTTTCCTTGTAGATGCTTTGGCAAGAAAATGGCAGTATTTCAATGTTTACAAATGGAGTAAATGTTTATGCTCAGTGTTTTGCCTTTTGATTCCTTGCTTATACTGTGTTTTCTAAGTTGAGGCTACACTGTTGATGGAGCACAGGATCCAGAGTGTCTCTGTAGACACCAACTCTTCCTTTTGCCAGGATCCACACTTTTTGGAGTTGCTGTGTTGCTCCTCCTTGAGCCACACTGTGGACTGAGACATTGTTTTCACAAACACAGCCGTCTGCTCAGTGACCATCAATTATTCACATAAGACAGTGTGTGTGTGACAAAACACATGCTGCTAATGAATATTTAACTCTTGCACTTGACCACCAGACCTTTTCTTTAAGGAGTGAAAATGAATTTTACTAAACCTCCTTTAGATATTAGACCGGAAATAAAGAAATTCTCTGTACAAAGGAGATGTTTCATCATCCTGCCATGATAGGGAACGTTGGTGGTAACCGACAACTTAATCCTATTTCCTTTTGCAAGAGCGATGGCTCAGAACTGTATCGCATTATTGTTACAAAAGAAGCAGCTTTGCCAGTTAAACCATCTTTCCTGATTTCCTCAGCTCCCTCAGTCTCTGGAGACAGTCTGCACGGATGCAGAACAACTGTCTCCTGCAGGACTGCTCAGATAAGCACAAGTGAATTCTCTTAGATGTGCCTCTGTTCACCTGCGCTTGTGAACGCAATGTTCAGATCAGTCATTGTGTAACAAAAGATCCAGGCTATGCAGGTTTTTAACTCACAAAAAAATATTTACCTTTTCCCCAGAGTAAACACAATTTAGTTCCAACGCTTGTGTCTGCACCCGTAATGTTTGGAAGTCTGACAAAAAGTAATGTACGATGCTGTTAAAGTTATTCATCATTCTCCCCCAGGAGCTCTCATTTGTTTGTTTGTTTGTTTTTCCTGGGGAGTAAAACTGCTGAGTGTGGATATTGTGATGTGTATGATTCATGTGTGTTGTGAGCTGTAAGTTTTATTTTTCCCCTGATGGCTGCTTGGGAGCCTTTCTTTGAGATTTGCACCCTGAATATGACACTGATAGAAGGACTTGTTAACAATCACCTAATCTGTAATTAATCCACTGAAAACAGTTTGGATATGGGAAACTTTATGGCATATTACGCTGTTTTACAGAAGAGCAGAAGTTTTATTTTTGGCTTCGACACAGTGAGGAATCTTTCTGCTACAACACACATATCTACAAAGGTCTATAAAAGTTGTCTAAAAGGTTGTAAGCTACTGTATATTTGTTGAGTAGTTGGTGTGTTTAGATGGAGCCCTAATTCTATAAAACACAATGATGGAAACCTGAATTAATTTGGTATGACTGAATTGTCTCAGTTGTATTTTTCAGGTTTAATAACAAACTGCTCATGACAGCTTGTGTGGGCAAAGGGAACTTGCACTGTAGCTTATTAGGTCTTAATGTGGAGACTTACCCTTATACATGTTGCAAATTGTTTAATCATAACTAACTGAGTTGGCTAAGTAATAAATGATTCACTCACTAATGGGCACAGTGACATACAATTATTGTAATTAAAGTTAAGAAGCAGCAAATTAAGTGTTCATCTTGCACCAAACACTGCAGAACAAAACACTCAGGACGCTGTATGTAGTCTATTATTCGGTGTTAATCCAGTAATGTGCTTAAATATCATAAAAGGAAACAATTGTTATAATTGTTTTTTTCTGTGTTTTTCCAGGTAAATCAGAGAGGGCTTCATTTGTTGGCTACGGAAGGGATCCTGGAGCATCTGGCTGCCAGGTGAGATTCTCATACGATGTCTAGTTCAGTGCGCTCCGAAGGTTTCTATCAAAGCAGTCCTGAATTAACTCCGATATTCACAGATACCAATAATACCAATATTTATAGTACACCCCTCCTGTGTTGATTAGTCAGGTTTTATACAACTTTTAAATGTTGCTAAAATAAGACTTTGCCTCTCTTCCACTAATTTCAAAAAAGGGAATCCATGCCTTTGTTTAATCAAGGTTGGATTACTGTAAATCCCTCTTTTCCCTTCAGTATAACACAGCGGTCAGGCTTCTGCCACGACTGGGAGTCAATTAATTTATATTTTAATTTTAATTTAAGTCTACCTCATTATTGCTTCCTTTCATCTGCTTCTTGTTAATCTAAGAAATATTTGAAATATCACTCAAATAACTCCCTAAGAGTTTCTAAGGCTTAATAAGGGTAACCCTAGAAACCGAAAGCATCCTGGAAGCCTTTGGCTCTGTCCTTCAGATATCTGTATGTGTCCACTATTGAAGTTAAAACGACTGCCATTCTGCAGAACAGATGGAGCCGCTCTCATTTTAAAAAATTCCTGGTATAAATTTCTGTAGTTCTCGGGATAAACGTGACGTTTTGCAAATGCAGTTTAGTGTGAAAGAAACTTGGCCTCCTCCAACATTGCACTACGCTAACATATCACACTGGGACACTTCTGATCAGATACAGTGAAGATTTAAGAAAGAAGTCCCTCATTGATAAAAAGCATTTCTAGTGAGAATACCATCTGAGACATTTTGAAGAGGAGTTGAGGAATGTGTGCAGATCTGCAGCTGCAGAGATCTGAGATTAATAGACAGGAAAAATCAATCTCTTTCCTCAGAGAATCTGCAAAGAATGTATGGAGGGAACAATCATAACAACATATGAATAACAATAACCACTGGAAGAGTTACACAGCAACAAGACTCACTGCTTTACAGCTTGCTTTTCAGCCCTGTATGCATACTTCCAGCGTGTCTTTTACCAACTGGTTAATCCAAATAATCAAAAGAGACAATTGATCCCGTGATCTGCTCGCCATGTGGCAACTACTATACATCATTACCCATAAATTGCCTGACGTGGTGTGTGACATTTGAGGCTCTGAGGAGATTCCTGATGTTGTTCGGTTCTGCTCGTCAGTGCTCAGGTGCAATTCACATGAGCTGCAGAGGATTTTGTCAACATTTGAATCTGTGTTTCTGAATCTTTGTGTCACATAATACGGATTTTAGTACAATCTCAGGATGCAAAGGATTCAAGGACTCTGTCTAGTGGCTTGAAATTAATTTGATTTTCTGATTCTTGCGTGACTTCCTTCTCCTTCCTGTGAGTGAGATGAAAAAACCCTCACCAATTGATTATTGGGTAAATCAAATTTAATTGAATGAAACTAATTCAGAGGTGTTCACAAAGATAGACACAAGCATGTAAATTTGCATGAGTCCTTAGTGGTTCGTCCTAGAATAGCTGTGATAATGAAAAGGAGGCCAGAGCCGGTGTAGCTGCAGGGATCCAATATCATTGAACAAAGGAAACAGCAGAAGTGGGTCTGTTGTGTCATCTGAATGCTGTTTTTCGATTACATTTGTGTTACGTTGTCTCTGACAGTTTTTGTGACCTACATTTTCAGTCAGAGAAATAATCTACATTTCTTTTATAGTACCTTTCATACATGATTTTGTTCAGATTTTTTAGACATGGAGTTTATATGTCATTGTTTTGAATTCGTCAGCAGCACGCGTGTTGGATTTGTCAATCAAACATCAAAGCCGTTGTAGATCTTAGTGATTACTGTGTCAATCCTGAGCCCATTAAGGGGATTCAAAGGGGGCAGGAGAGGCCAGTTTTCAAGCCAACTACTACACATCGCTCTGAGTTGTACAACCTGACATGATCCCTGCTCTACTGGTCTGCAGCAGATTACTCTAATTAGTCCAAGCTCTTAATTGGCCTCTTAACCCACTTTGTTGGGGTTGTGGAGGTCAAATAGATATTGGTGATAGGATGATGTGGTGAGCTCTCACAGGTCTGTTCTTTGTCACTGAATTAATGTCACAAATTACCTAATGTGTTGTATGTTACTCTAAAAACAATTTGTACATCCATTAAAACATTTTTTATATATAGTCTTTATAATGATTTGGATGTTATGATATTTGCTGTTTACAGCAAAATACATTTGGTTCTTCTGCTTCTTCTCTTTGAAGACAAAACTGTTAAATGCAGAGTTCATTATTTAAATAGAGACAACATGAGAAATGTAGTTGATGTGGATTGAAATTATTAGCTGTTTATAAGATTATTAGTAAACACACATCTGGCAAAGAAAGCCTTTAGTTGTATTATCCTTTAGCTTTAAGCTTTTGTGTGTTTGTTTTCTCTTTCAGCCTACTGTAAGGCCCGACATTGGGTTGGCAAGTCCTGGTTCAGTGACTACGTCAGCGAAGTCAGCTGCCCCGTCATACTCCTTCACTGCAGCCAATCCTAGAAGACGTTCTCTACCAGATCCTCTGCCTGTCGGTCAGTGCCATCTCAATGATTTTAACAAAAAAGACAAAAACATAAATAAAATTATATTCTTGTTTTCTTTTGTAGTTGTGTAGTTCATATTCAATATTAAAAACCACCAGAACACAATCCAACTGAATACACAGTTTGATTCAAGTCTTAAATGTTCGCGTTTATAAATTAGCTTCAGTGTTGCTCAAATAAATTGTAGTAAATCTTTGTAATTACATACATGGTCAGGTTAAGGTAAAGATGGCACCAATCTGAGCAAACTGTCAAAAGCTTTTCAAAAAAGCTGGCCCTCTTTTGTCCATTGCTTGACCAGACATCATTTTACCACTATCACCACACTCAGGTTTGGGGTGGAGATTACTGGTCATGCTCCCAATCATATTAGACTATAACACTGTAGGTCAGCACAGTAACGTCTGTTCAAAGTGCACGATGTACATTCAGTAGATAACAACTATATCTGAAGTTGTTCATGTAAAAATCTAAATCTAATCACAAATTTTACAATACAGGACAAGACCACAGAGTGGGTGTTGTTTGTCGAGTTTGTCTACTGCAGATTCATAGTTGCCTCTTTTTTTTATTGCCTGTGAATGAGGAGATGTGCTTTCATCTCTCCACAGATCCTCTACAAACAAAAAAGGTTCGCAAGGTCCCTCCTGGGCTGCCTTCATCTGTGAGTGGAAGATCATCTACCTCTCATATAAATAGATTTCACAGTGAGCTTACTTAAGCAGACACACACACACACACACACACACACACACACACACACACACACACACAGACACACACACACACACACACACACACACACACACACACACACACACACACACACGCCTTCCCTCTCAGCACTTGCACACAAAGAGCGCTCTTGACATCACTACCACATCACTTGACATCAGCAGCGGGAATTCAGTTGTTTTTTTGGGCCTCGCTCAGCAGTGACACCAGTAGTGCCTGTTCATTTAAAGTTCTGACTGTTAATGTTTGTTGTTTACATGCTTGTTGTTTAATATTAGTATGTAAATGTCCCCATAGGGTCCATCTTTCTGTAATTTTTTTTTTTTGGTTGTGTCTGTGTGTGTGTGTACATGCATGAATTTGCGCGTGTACACATGTGCACCTCGAGGTGATTGATTTTCAGCGCTGCCCTGTCACAGTCTAGCCTCCTCACGGCCTCTCCTGGGAGAAAGAGAGGCTGTCAGAGCGGATCCCCAGCTCTGCTCTTTTGATGTTTAATTAGTCATTACGTAGCCGAACAGGAGGACAGACAGAGATTAATAGCACAGAATATCTGAAATTTCTATTGGTAATGATCCCGGCGGAGCAGAAACCATTAGGATGCAGAGAAGTGTGGAGCTCAGCTTGCATTCGCTTAGACAGGGGGTGTTGGAGTTCATTAATATGCATAAATCAGTAAGTCAGATCTTCATTGTTAAAGCCCTGGTGGATTGGCAAAGGTTTTATTAAGCCTTGCCTTAAATTCCAAGAACTGGTACAAGACAATGATTTTTTTCCCTTTCTTTTTAATAAGAAGCAACTGGTTTACCAAAATCCGACCCTTTTCTTTCCTTAAACAATAAAAGGTTTTTCTTTTTTTTCCTTTTTTTTTTTTTTTAGTGAGGGTGTCTGAGACTGGATTTGCCTTTCAGAGCTTTGATAATCGTCACCTCTGCTGCTGTTACTCTGAAATCAAATATGGAACAGGCCGCTGAACATAAAAGGCTGGCATGTGTTTTGTTTCTGGATTTGTGTTTGAAAAGAAGTTTGTCAGAGCGTGAGGGAGAGAAGCAGTCTCTGGCAGCAGCAGCAGCAGGAACGTGCGCTGCCTTCCTCTTAAGTAAGTGATATATTTGAGGTCTTGTCAGACGGAGGGAGGGAGGCAAAGAATGGTTGCCTCGCGGGTTACATCTCTTTGTTGTGTAAATGGACGCTGGGCTTTTATTTGTCAGTACTTAACACATGGGCGCAGGTGCTGTTCTGTGACTCATAAGAGTACAATCAAGCCGTACAATGCTAGATGGGGAAAAACAGTGACAGAGCATGGGATAAAATACAGCTTCTTCTTGTCACTCAGCGCTGCTCAGGAGATAAAGCCTGGAGCTCGGAGGAATTATCCCAGTTAGTCTTTGATCCCATTTGAAAGAATAAAGATGGGAGTGTTGAAAAAAGGGCTGTAGGTCTCTACTAACCTGCTGACAGAGAAAGGAAAACATAAAGCCAGTTTTTTGATAGGTGGTATATGTGGGAGATGGTTGAGTGGGAGGTTGTCTGGCAGCTTTTAGGAGGTGTTGGTATTGGACTAATAGGAAGCATAGGTGAGGTATGGTGCATTAACTATCAGATGGTGTAAAGAGCTACTTGTGGCCCTTAAAAACGTGTAAAGTGACTGTTGCAGAGGGTGATCAGCCAGGCCCCGTGTTTGTGTCTTTGGCGCCAACACTGGCAGTAGTGAGGGTGGTGTTGAGGAAGTGTCGAAGGGAATGAGCACCTGGAGTCAGAGCTACTTTGCCAGAGGCAGCTGTGTGAAGAGCCTGCAGCGTACCTGTAAAGCATGAATGCAGCTGCAGATGCTGCTGAAAGCTTTTGCTTGTGTAAGCAAGCATGAGAGCCTCACCAGAGACCTGAATAGCTGCTTGATTTAAAAAAAAATAAAAAAATTCAACACAACGCTTCCTATCATTATGTCTACTGCTGGGAATTTTTTTTTATTTATTTGATTCTCAAATCCCCTTTTTCCTCCGAGCTTGTATTCCTCGCTCCTCAGTCTAAAAATAAATGTTTTAAGTCACATGGGCAATGTAAGTTGCAAGTCCAAGCATGCTCTGTGTGTGTGTGTGTGTGTGTGTGTGTGTGTGTGTGTGTGTGTGTGTGTGTGTGTGTGTGTGTGTGTGTGTGTGTGTGTGTGTGTGTACACTACATGATGGAGCTGAATCAAAATATTTACAGGAGCACATCCTCTGTGCATTTAGGTTTTGACACTGCACTGCACCAGGATGTGAAGGCTATCTGGACGGGCCAGCTGGTGATTGCAAACATTTAAATGTTTCTAGTGCTTTTTCATCTTATAACCAGAAACCCTCCCTCTGCCACACACATACCTTCCTCTGTGGTCTGCTGGATGTGTGGTTGCAGACATGAGATACTGCAGATGTGGTTGTAATTGTGTGATGCATGTGTGATACCAATTTCAAGGTATGCTGTGATATAAAAATGGACAATTATCATACAGTGTACATTTGCTTATCAAGGGAATTTAATTCTACCATTTAAGTGTTATTTGAAAAAGAATGTTTCAAATTTAAATCAAGTCTCATATCTGTTAGGACATAATAGTTAGTAAAATTATAATAAGATATTGTTTAACCAACAAAGCCTTCTGTTTTCACCATGTCCGGCAACAGGATGATCAGTGTCCGATTCTGTACCAGTCACATTTACACATATGCTGCCCAGCCCCCAACAGGAACGCCAGCCCCAACTGAAAGAAATAAACTAAATATTTGTTTTATTTACTCAAAATATGTGCACTTTCAGAATTAGGTCAGTGTGAGAGTCTTTACTGCATTTTGCCATCATTTACGGTTGCGCCTCTGACGCCTTTCTCCTCTATCCGCTGCTGCCTGTCTTTTTGTTTCACTGTAGGAGCAAAGCAGAGACAAGGATGTTGCTCGAGTTGGCGACAGGATGTGTTGTGATTATTTGCACCTGATTTCTTTTGGAAATATAAAACATCGTAGCTGAGGATTATGAATAGCGGTTTTACTTTGAGGATAATGATCCATTGTCTAAACCAGAGCAGTGAACATTTTTTTATTCCACTCACATGTCAATTGCAGCACATTACAGGCGGACTCCATTTTTACCTTTCAAAATAAGAGTCCCAGTTATACCAGTATACACTGCAAAAAGAGGGAGCTAAAATGCAATTGGACATTAAAATAGCTTACAATGTGTTATTTTTATTATTTCTTTTATAGTCAGCATTTTATTACGAATATACAATTGAATTTTCAATTCTTCAAAAAGATACTAAAATGTTTGTGCATGATGTTGATTATAGTTCTTGAGTTCTTACAAAGAAAAATATGCCGATTCAGGCTCTGAATCAGCAGGTCAGACTTTAACAGAAAATTGTGATCGGTGCATCTCTAGTGTAATAACATAATACTGTGATACTTTTGGTTATGTTATCGAATGGGAAATCTCTTACTGTTGCAACCCTCATGATGCATATGCGGTACAATGTCTTATTTTCCCTTTGGATTTAGGATTGTTAAACCCATTTTGTTTTTCAGCTTCATGCAGGAGAGGAACTTATATATCTATATCTAATATTTTACCGCCTTGCGTGATAGATAAACAAGTGCTCAAGCGTGAAAGCTTTCCCTATTTATTTTTGTTACAGTAGACACATTGGCTATAATTGGCTCCCCGCATTATTTGACTGTATAAACTGAGAGCGAAGGACAGAGCATGTTGTCATTGGACAGACAGGCGGCCACGCTGAGGGATGCTGATGGGCAGCTGCGTGGGCACCTGTCTGACAGGAGGACTGAAGACGCAGAGGGAGAGAGGGTTTTGTGGCTTGTGGGGGGAAAGTTGCATCTTGCAGGATATTTATGGGAAGCTGCAAGGGCATAGCATGTGTGTGTTTGTGTGTGTGAGAGTGTGTGTGTGTGTGTAAATAGTGTTTTTTTTTTTCCCCCTACAAACCCTTGTCAGAGGCACAGCGGCTTGATGTGACACTTCCTCCCTGGCTTTGGTGACGATGTGGCTGCAGGATGAGAGAAAGAAAGTGGTGGGCTGAGATTCAGTTCCCCTCGGGGACTTTTGCAAGCGAGAACTCTGAGTGTGGATGACAAAATAGATTGACATTTGCTTTTGACAGATCACTCAGACACCCTTGTTTCTGAGAGATTTGTACTGTGCGAGCTGTAAGAAAGGAAGTCTGCTCTAGGCTCTGAATCCTAAGACCTAGAAATGTTCCTTGCAGTGCTGTCTGGTACATGACATTCAAAAGATATGTTTTCTCTGTCTCTTTACCCATCTGTCTTTAACAGCTCAAAGACAAGAGGTGGTAATATTGTACTTCAGCAGTAACCTAATGTTCCTGTTGGTGAGAAAGCAGCTCCTTTTTTCTTTCTTTCTTTGAACCACAGCAGGGCAGGAAATGTGCTAGTAAAACAGCTTGGTGAATAGACTGTGGATGAAATGCATCAGTAAAGCCTAATGTAAACAGTCAGGATCTCCTCAGGCTTTTGTAAGTCCCTCCACGAAATTAGATTTTAGGTCCACCCGGCAGAATGGTATAAAGCTGCACGTTTGATATTTTTTTCCTTTTGTTATTCTGATGTTGTTTAAACACAAACACATGCATTCAGTTTTGACACTGGGAGGGTTAAAACATAGAAATAAATGTAGATACATACATTTTCCATTGCATCCTGAATCCTGATGATGTTGCAAGCATTATGAAGCGAGGCAGGGCAGGAGTGGGATACATTAAGTCCTTTACTGTATATGGCCGATATAGTTTTGTGCCAGTAAAGAGGGCAGACTGTTTTGAAACAACTGCAGGTCTTTGAGTGAGTTGACTGAATGACCGCTCACAGTCTTTTATACTGCAGTTACTCTGGTTACATATCATTTTAAGTGCCTTGAAACTCAACTATGATTTTATACCAGTGATTTGTTGGTAATGTAAAAAATTACACCGTGTGTCAGTAGTGCTAAACATGTTTTTCTTTTGCATGCGTTTCTGCCTGTCCTAAAATTACTACAGCACAGCACAGTAAGAAGCAGTGTGCATCAATTTTAGATTTACATTTATATTTATTCATTCTATAAATATTTACACCTGATGTGGATTTTTTTTAGATTAATGAATTTATTAAAATTTTAAGCAAAGAGGCATTTTCCATAAATTTAAACTGCTAATTTTTTTTTTAAGGAAATTATGCACAATTTTAATCAGTCAACCTTCATTTAATTAAGTCCCATTGAAATCAAGATCTCATTTTCAAGAGAGACCAGAGAAGCTAATGTATAAAAAAATATACAATTTAGGAAGCACAACTTCATAATTAAAAATGATACCAATAGTTACGTGATAGTCAATAATTAACTGTGATAAATAAAACACTACAATAGTTGCACAATAGATATACAACCAATATAAGTGCAGATGACTTGACTTCCCTATAACCTAGATTTTAGATTTAAATATGAGGAGATATATTGTGTTGACCCGTACTCAGGTCTTAATGTTACTTTAAACTACTACCCTACAAGGCCAATATTATTAATATTATATACTCTGTTTGTAGTAAAAGTTTAAAATCTGAATTCCAAACCAGAGAAAAAATAATGATTTGATAAAAAGTGCTGCATAAAACATCAAGCTGTAACTGTCATCTGAGGTTTGTGTTACTTTCAGCTTTGTAAAACTGATGCATGAGACAGGTGTGTGTGTGTATGTGTGTGGGCAGGAAGGTACCAGTTAGTGTTAACAAGCTTTCACACGGTTGAGTATTCGTACATGATGGGTGTCATACAGAGTTTCGTAAGTCATTTAGTTTTTTCATTCATTGAAACTTTATATTCTGTAATGCTGCTGTAAATGATTTGGATTTTATTTGTACATTTTATTTTTAAGTCTTCTGTCTGGATTAGTTTTAAGAATGATTGGGACTTCAGTTTGTATTACAAATTGTATAACGTGTATTTCACGTTAGTGCTCCGTGTTTGGACAGTATTTCAAGCTTTGCCCTGACCCCAGTTAGTGAGCTCCCCAGAGATGACCTCATCAGATGGCTGATTAGATAGACACCCTTGGTTTGACGGGGATGATGCTGAACAGTCACAGTCACCTCTGGGACCCTGGGCCTTGTGTTTATCTTTGTTTGGGTTGCTGAAATTTACCACTGACATTAAAGGCTGCAGATAATGGAACAGGCAAACAAGCCAGAGGCCTGACCTCTTTCATCTGGGAGGAGAACAAGGAGTTAAAAGGACAAAAGAGAACAAAAACAATGCACAGATTAAAGTCATTACTCACATTCTGGCCTGTTGTAAATTATTCATGTAGGGCTTGCGTGAGTGTACAGCATTAATGCAAACCTTGATTTTTAGATTGCTGGCAGGCTCAAGAAGAGCCTGTCACCAATCACTAAGGTAGTGTTTGTTGTTTGGAGACCATCTAAACCAGGCTGCTGCGACCTGGAAAGTACATGACTGAACCACATGAAGGTCACGTTGTCGCTGAGGCTCTTAACTGTACGTGTACATTGATATTTTTGCTTTACTGCTCTTTTAGTTTATTGTGAGTTGTGACGAGGATGAATCAGCTTGTTGTCATGCTTTCTAACTGACATACGCTGAACGTTTGCTCAAAAAGTAGGTACATGACTGAATCATATTCATTTAAATATGGTGATATTTTGCTATTCTTTTCTTGAGTCAACCTGGTTTCAGTTGTGTCATTTCTAGTTTCTGAATGATCTATTTCAAATCAGCTGAAACTAAGTTAAAAAAGAAATACATCCACACTTTCCCACCACTGAAGTCTCTCTTTCTTCATCTCACTCCTTCCCTCCTCCACATCTCTCTCATGACTTCTGATGGTCATTGTCTCATTAATTCCACAACGTGAAACAGTACAAATCTGTTTGTTTGATGATGAGAATGTAAACAAAGTGAAGTGTTTGTCAGGAAAAATAATACTTTCAGGTTTCAGGGTTTTTAGTTTTTCCAGTAAGTTGCTTAGTACAGATGTCCAACAAATGTGGTGCGTCAGGTTTCTTTCTGCTAGTAGATAAAATGGATATATTTAGCAGCTTTGCTAAATACATTTACTGCTGTCAGCCGTTGAGAGCCAGTTTAAATAGCTGTTGTTCGAAGGCAGCTGTGCTCAGTTATTGATCTGTGTATAGCCTTTTTTCAAAATTGTAAGCATGATTGAAAACACAGACGCATGCAACACATAGAACAAAGCAGAATTATAATGGGCAGGAATGGTTAAACATTGCGCCCTAATGATTTCCACCGTCTGTACTGTAATTTGATTTATATGACATTTTTGTCCACAACATTGAAATCTTGTTCCAATGTCAGTCCATTGTGTTTTATAAACCAGTTTGCAAAGAATCAAGTATTTTTGTCACGAAAACCACAGAACAAATAAAGAATATTCGTAAAAACCAAACACATGCACATAGAAAAACTGTGTTTGTTGTTTTGGCTTTTTATAAAGTTTTGGCTGAATGCTTACCATAAAACCATTTACTGCGAATAAAGAGCATGGTAATCGGTTTCTTACATTCTGTTTTAAGCCTATTATTAATCTTCACATATGATTTCAAACATAGGCTCTACAGCCCAGAATATTATTTTTTTCTGCTTGATATTTTTACTCTGTGGTTGGATAAACTAACGGCCTCCGTCTGTTTAATGAGAGCTGGGGAATTTTAACAAAGATGATGTTGTGTAACAGCTGTAGATGGCAGCCAGTCAAGTTCATTTAAATTTCAGATTTAATAAAGTTCACGATGTCTCCTCACGCAGCATTCTCTTTGAGTGGCTTCTTATATGAGGAAGTGTCTCTAATCGAGACCTTTTTTTAAAAAGTTTATAAAAGTGACAGCTGTAGGTAGCAGCACATTCTGTTCTGAGAGCTGCAGGTGTAGCTGCTGAAGAGCATCGTCTATATGGACACAGAAAGGGAAAGAAAACTCATCTCGACATCTTTAGTTCTGCTTTGTGTGAGACACATGTGACACAGGAATTAAGTTTTGTGATTGAAGATTTGACTACAGTTCTTATTCCTAATGACAATGTTCATGTAACATGTGTGCTGTACTGTTGGCCTGTTGTAATGCATCGGGGCTCAACAGTGTTGCCCCAAAGATTTGCTTACTCTCTTGCAAACCAAAGACACCGCTCCTGTACCTCATTAGTTAAGACGACAACCATGAACTGCCACGTCCCCAGTTTGAGTCTGGCTCTGGAGCTTTGTAGCATCTCTGTCACCTGTTTCCTCTCATCTCTACCGTCTGAAGCTGAGGCGGAAAAATGCTTTTGGGGGGAAAAACAAGGCCAGTTTGCTCCGTTCACCTATCACAACTCATGCACATTTGTTGGTACTAAGTTTTTTTGTTATTAACTTTGATTGATTTGATTTGTATAATACTGTATCTTGTTAGGTACTTTTGAACATTATTGTAGATAAGTGCTTTGTAATGAGGAATTTATCTTTGCTGGATAGACTCACAGTTATTCAGGCTGACAGTAATCTAAGAGTTTAACAGCACTTAACAGTCTGGTTCAATACAGGATACTGGGCCCAAAGGGCGATGTAGTACTCACAATTTCTTTTTGACAAAATTGAAAACAAACTGTAACACGAGTCCTTGTGGGATCATCTGTAGGTCTAAAGTGTGCAATCACTGATTTCAAGGGTCTATCATTATCAGACTTGTATTAGAATAGCATTAGAGGTTTATTTAAAGTGGAAGCAGACAAACAGGCAAACCAGGTATTAAATTGCATTCTATGTGGTGCTAACGTCTTAAAAAGTCTGAATGAATCAATCAATTAAATGAATTCATGACACAGCCAGGAATTATGGGCGGGTGGGGGTCTGAATCCCCCGTGCACCCCTCACTCTCCAAGTCAGCCCTCTCTAATTAGAACCAGAGCTTCTTACAGGAAACAATCTTCCTGTCTGATGACATCATTGCTAAATCCATGGGGGTGAGATGAGGGTGACCTCAGCCTGTGGATTTGCTGTGTGTTTCAACACCCAAACAAATCCCAAGAAAAGCACCTTGTGATGACTCGAGTGTCTGTAGAGAGGGTAGTGTGAACAGTTGGGTGGAGTTGGGACCATTGGTTTTCAAACACCCCCCGTCATCCTCCGGGCACAATTTAAAATTGCTGTCAACACTGTGCAAATATACTGTATGTATATAAATAGATAGAGGAGAGTCATCGTTCCAGAAATATAAGATTTTTATATGTTTTCCGTTCTCAGGAATGCCTTGAGGGAATTTCTTCAAATTTGGCACAAATGCCCACTTGGACTCAAAGCTGAATCTGATTAGATTTTGGTGGTCAAGGTCTCTGTGACCTCACTAAACACCTTTTTGGCACCTTTTTATTCATTTAATAATTATGACAAAATTTTATACAAATGTCTAATAGGATAAAATAATGAAGTGATGACATTTTATATCCAAAAGGTCAACTTCACTGTGACGTCATAATGTTGTGTGAAACATTTTCTGTCCTTTATTCAACACCATACCTCGGACACAGCAACAGTAATAGTTTCAGCCTGTATTTGTTTTTCACTCACATTAAAGGAAATGCTTAATTAGCTTTTAGCATTTCCTGTTTGCAGAACACAAACAGATTTATAGACAACTTTCACTGGATTATTTTGATACTGAAGTAAACATAAAAACTTTTGAAGTTATAAGGGCTGTCTTTTTTTCCTCTGAATGTTTATTTGTGATAATGATATCATTCACAGCAAATCTAAAAATGTGTGAATCACGTCTGTGTGTTCAGATTTGAATGAGTTATGACTCTGGGATTGAGTATGATGAGTGGTAATCGGGCACTAAGGGTTTTAAAGTACCTTAACTGCCTCCATGAGCTGTGTGTCACAGCCACTTCTCCTGCTCCAACTGCCGACCAGTGGGCCAAACTATAATAACTTACTTTCTGTTTTGTTTTTTACTACACCGACATGCACCTGTCTCTTGCCTCACGCCCCCCTTCAACTCTCACAGTTTGAAGTGCTACATCAAGTCTGTGACCTGTGTTATAATCAGTGATTCATTAAGTTAAATTAATTAAACCTCTCCACTATACTTGAAATGCATAGACATTCCTACTGTGTCTCCTGCAGAGTCAGTATATAAAGGAAAGGGCTGACAGACAGTGCTCTGAGTCAGCCACCGCTGGAGTTATACATGTGCACGATTTCCCAAATTAATGCCCATTTCTCCCCTGCTTTAATGTGTTTTCCTCTCAACAGCGTGCAGTGTGTCTGGACTTGTTTTAGACCCCTTCAAACACTTCTATCATTACCATTTTCCTTAAAGCATCGACTTGAAACGGCGCCAGATAGAAAGCGCTAACCGCATGTAGAGCCAGTGTTTTGGACGAGTTTAAAAGAGTCCTAGAGAAGAAAGGGGGATAAATAATAACAGTACTAAAAGGAAAAGCATAATAAAGGCCTAGTTTTCTTAGGGAAGTGGAAGCTTTCATCTTTTTCTATAACAATAATGTTCTCAATGAGTCTGCAGGCCTGTGTTTAGTCCAGGAAGCTTCGAGTGGTAGACATGAAAGGCTTCACTCAGACTGCTCAGGCCAGGCTCTCACTGGAATATGGTATCTATCCTCTTCTACCTCTCCTTTCTTCTCCTCTCCTTTGCTCTCCCCTCCTCCCACATGATAAAGGTAATGGGGAGCTGTGTGGCTCGCAGTGACAGTAAACCATGGTAAAATGGCTGTCGATGTTTTGCCCCCCCCCCCCCGTCTGAGGCCCCCAGGGTTTAGGAAATGGAGCATTATTTTCATGTTTCCGACGTCACGAGCCAGCCCCCTTTGCAGCTGTTGCATGCTTTACAACTCTTGTGTTTACAGCCACTTCTCAGCTAAAGGTCTCACCCTGCCAGCACCGAAACTCTCATAGTTCACATTTCATAAATCCACTGTTTTTTCCCCCCCTCTCATTATCTAGATTTGGATTCATGGATTTTTTTTGTTATTATGATTTGAGCCTTCACTTTCTCTCACTAATGACTCCTAATTGGTGTATGAGCCATGTGTGGGAACAGGTAAAATGTGTTGCCAGATGGTTGTGTTCTCACAAAAGCCATATTTTTTACCTCGCTGCCTGTAGACTCATTTAATCATCACAAAAACAAAAAGATTAGACACTTGGGATTAAAATGCGTGGAAGAGAACAGGCTCACTTATTTATGCTTGCCTTTTAATTACACATATTAATGAAATCCTGCTTGGAATGAAATTATTTTAGTTCCAGTTTGTCAGGGTTCTCTTGCAGAAAATCAGCTTTTTTTATGCCTGGAATTAAATATTTTTTTCTCTCTCTCTTTCTAAATCCGCTCACACATTTGTTTTCCGTCCCTCCCACTTCCCTTTATCTTTTTTATACCCACCTCCCCGTCGCCTCCCTTCCCCCTCGCCCTTTTCCTCTTTGCCTCAGCACTTAGAGGCTTAAGAGAGGGATGTATCACATGAGCCACTCCCATCTGACAGCCACCCCTTCCCACAGTGTGGAATGGTACGATCCTGCTTTGCATAAGTTTCCTCTGAGTGGGTCGTGTGTGGAGGCCAGTACTGGAAGAATTATTAGTCCCTTTTGAGCGGTTTGGATGTATGTGTAGAGAGAAGGCTAGTGTGCTGCTATAGTCTACCTTTATCTCTTAAACTGTTAGAGCTATAATGTATTGCGCCTACCCTGTCCCTGGAATGGGCAGTAACTCTTTAATGTATTACTACAACGGGAAATCGGTGAGTAGTCTCTTTGGGAATGTGTGTGTGTATTAGACAGAGAAGAGCAGCAAGAAATGTGTGTGTATGTGTTGCTGTCTGTCTCAGTCTGCTGTCCATTTGTGTGTCCTTGTGTCCATAATTTTGAAACTTTATTAATTTTAAGATGAAAACAATGTGTTCATGTGTGGGTGTGTGAATGCATGTGCCTGAGGCTCCTCTCTCATTTTCCATTACATCAGTTCAAGCTGTATGACAGTACAATTTAATAACACGATTCAAGTGTTTTAAACTTATTTCACAACACTTTTTATGATGCTGTACACCACAGCTTTTGCAAAAACAAACAAAATGTTCTTGGCGATGTGTGAAAAAAAAGTTGTGTCATTTTAAAAACTTTTTCTCACATGCAGAATGAAACTGTGTGGCAAGGAAAAAAAAACTTTTTTGCAGCCTTGAATTTATTTTTACTGGCTGGTTGCTTCAGCTCCGAGACTGGGTTGAAATAATAACAAGTGGGAGTCTGGGAATGATTAAGGGAGAAAGGCTGCCTGTTGAGGTTAGACTTTCCTGTTTGCAGATTGAGCTCCAAGCACCACTGTTGCTGTTATTCCATCTGTTTTTAATCACGTTGGCATTCTTGACACCGCAGGGAGCCTAATGTGATTTCTGAACTTCTCTGTAATGACCTCTTTGATTTCTGTTAACTCTGCAAACGTTTTGATGGAGTTGAGTTTTTACCGTTATTGCTGCAAAAGATGAGTTGTCGTGCTTGCGTTGCAGAAAGTTCTTAGAGCGTGGTGCTTTGAAATAAATCCTGTTTTTACGGTGAATGTTATGTTATCGTAAAAAAACAATCCAGTGGGCTTATGAATCTACTCAAGGATGCAGTTTTGACAATGGCTGAATGAGCTCTGTAGTGCATGTCAGTAATCCTTAAGTAATGATCCTGTCATAAGCAAATTACACAGGCAGATTTCCACCTGTCATTGCCCGCGCTGTGTTTGCTATTACATAAAGGGCACGTGAAGTAAAAAATAAAGTGGTTAGCCTTTTTATGATATTGCTTTGAAAAGGTCATCTCACTCAACTCCGTGTTTTAACTCCCCTCACAGCATTTCCTCTTGGTTCCCACTGCAAATTAAAAAAAAAAAATGACTTTGATCTTTTTCATATTAAGTATTAACAGGCTTGTGTTACAGTTGGCGATGGGGAGAAAATTGATAGCATGTGGACAGAGCGGAGCAAACGTTATGATCAAAAGCCTTTGCAGAATAACCACTACCAACTTTTTTTTTTTTTCTCAAAAGAAAAAAGACTGTGCTCATTCTTTGCATCAACTTGATCCACATTAATTTGTTATAATGCAGAGTTGCATAGCAGGCTCACCATCTGGAGCACTGGGAGAATTCACAGTGGGCCATTGGCTTGTGAGCTGGTGGCATGGAACCAATACAGATGGAGCAACTCACTGATTTTTCTTCCGTTGCCCATTAGTGAAATGGAAAAAATCGAAGTGAAAGCCCTCCAGTGATTGTTAGACCTTTTTTCCCCTTGTTTTGCCTTATTGAAAGCTTCTGCTCTACAAGTGGAATGTCATAAAATTATATCTGAAATGGCAAAAACATGTGCTCTTCAAGGTGCCTGTTGTTGTTATTTTGTCGTGCAACAGGTTCTACCGTGCTTCGCAGAGGTTAGCTCTCATAGCAAGAAAGCTAATCCTTACACATGTGTTGCACATGCACTGAAGCATGCATGCTTAGGTGCATATGTAAGTCAGAGTGCGGGTAGTACGGTGGTGTGATGTGTTTGTGTGTCGACCTATAACATACTGTATGTATACGTAGCACATGTTGTGAGTAGTTAATGAGGTCGCATTGATGCCAAAACCAAATTTTTGTGGTATTAACGACTGGAAGGTTTTATTCTGCAGTGGGGTTGCTCTATTTTTAGAGGACCTGACTCCCAGTAGGCTGCTCTGCTGTCAGAATGTGCACTTCGATAAAAGCTGTTCCTGCTTGGCTGAAGAAGAAACATGCTGGATCTTCAATTATATGTTTCTGTTTTAAGACAGACTTAAGTTGTGTATCCAGATGCATATTTATGTGTTTTCACTTTCTCTGTAAAATATTGCAAGGTGTCAGACTGGAGCATAAAGTATTAAGTGTAAGAGCATTTACTTGTTCCATGTTGAAACACTGAACAGGCTTTTGAACTTTTTGATAATCCTAATTGAGAGCACTCTGTCAGGCAATTTTAGCACAGTATAGTATTTTTTTAATGGGAGAAGTGTTTTTCAAACTCAACCAAATAAGTGTGAAATGTTCCTGTCAAGCTCGCAGCACTGGCACCGTCTGCATTGTGCTTAAAAACATCCGTGATGTCAAACTTAACTTCATCTATCAGAGCGTCGTGCCAGTGAAAGTTAGCCTTTGTGAGAGTTTTTAATGTCACAGTTTTATGCGTGACAATACTGAGCTCTTTATTTTCCGGAAAGCATTGGCAGGTATCACGCACAAATGTTGAACAACGCCCCTCCAAGCAGGCTGAGCCAAGCTGTAGTTTGAGGAGGCATTGTGTCTGTCGTGCACACCAAGCCTTGTTAAGTGTGTAAGATTTGGACATGAAACAAAATGCCCCGGAGATGTGGTTTGATTCCAAGTGATGACACACAGGACATGCCGTTTAGAGTGCGTTTGAACTCTTTTCTTTGAGCTTCTTGGCTATTAGCCCGTTTTTTTCCTTAGTTTTATTTATTTATTTTCCCCCTCCATGCCTGTTATTATGTTACATTCTTAGTGTAAGTTGACAGTTTGTCTTTTAATATTTGATATTTTAATCGGTGTGGCATGAAGTTCAAAGGCAGGTGCCACAGGCTTGGAGGCGAGGTGTGCAAGATATATTCACTTCTAACATGAGTTGCTGTTGAAAGTCACAGAACCTACAACCTATAACTCAAATACAGTATCTTCTATCTGAAGCAGGGTGTTCAGCAACACCTCCAATTGTTTCTGCATCACTCCCTTCAATCATAAGTCCTCACAGCTTATTATTCACTTATCAGGAGGTAAAATTATGACCTCATTGTATGCCTTGCTGTAAATAATAGTTAATCATATAAATAGCTGCCAAGTCATCGCTGAGGGGAAAGGACATACATTTCAGAGCATAAATAAAAACGGTAAATAATAGCTTGGCAAATAAACTTTAGCTTTGACTTTTACAGTTTATTTTATTGATATTTTTATGCCAGTGAGACTCAGTTTAGGATATGTGAACACTGGTGAAATATATGGTACAGATGGGAATTTATTTTTTAATAAAAGGTTCCCGCTGATGCTCAAACAACTGGTGTAGATCTGTGTTGGTGTGCTGATCCGTGTGAGTGACGGCTTTTAATTAATAGCCTTGTAAAAGGAAACCCAGGCGGGCCCTCTCTTCCATAGGCTGGCGGAATGAGTCACCCAGTGTTTGGGATGGTTTATTAATGCTTTGACTGGTTAGCCCAGGGTAAAAAGGACAATTAGCATTATCCACTGCCATATGCTGCCCATTGAACGTCGGCAAAAGACAAAAGGCCGGGGCTAACCTGAGATCTCCATGGAACTACTATCAACCCCGGTCACATGTGTAAGCCAGAGGACCCATGAGAGCCCCACCCCTCCGAGAGCACTTTAATTACACACCCAGACAACAACACGCTGGAGTCCAGCTCACTCAGCAAAGGAGCCCTGAGTCTCGCTGTGTCGATACTATGTTCACGTGGGCGATTTAATTTGCATACTTTGGTTGCATGGAATATTTCCCACCAGCGCTGTGTCATAAAACAACTTAAAACAACCTTCATCAGCAGACATTAGAAGCTAATCTTCATGTGATGTGTGGCTGTTAAAAGAGGGATTTATCTGACAGAGTACGGCACACAGGTTGAAAATGTGCAGGTGGAATCTAGCTGGCAGGTCTGGCTCTGATTAGTGTTACACGATGGTGGGGTCATCCAGCCCCGTCTGTGGGAGGGAGAATTTGCTCAAACCTTCTCTCCCTTCTTCCCTCCCTCGTCTTCCTCCCTCCCTTCATCTGGAGTGGATGAAGTCAGAGACCACATCACTGGTTTTTGGCCTCTAGTCTCTTTGATCCTCCCGCCCTAGCTTGGCACACACACACAGCTGTACAACAGCATGCCCATTGTACCTCTCCTTTCACTGCCACCACCACCAGCTTGCAGGTACACATGTAAAGAAAGCAAAGCAAGCTGTTTTTGTACCACTCATTTGATTTCTGCCTCTCTGGGAATGCTGTAATTTGCCAGGCATTTAGTCTATGCATGTAAGCGGGTGTCATTATACTTCCATTAGAGGTTGAGTTGATCTGAAATGCAAATACCCCTGATAATCCACTCCTCTCCTCATGAGCTTGATTGCTTGCTAGTCATTAAAGTGTGTGTGCATTTGTGGCTTTAGGGCCATATCTACGAGACATGTGTTTTTACTTGTGTGTGCGTGAGATCAAATACTTTTATGTACATACATTCTTAAGCATGATTGTACTTTGCATTCACGTTGAAAGTGTTTACTTACTGACAGTTTTCATAGGGTTCATCATCAGCTGGATAGACTCCACAATGCCTCTTACTAATGACGTTTATGCTCTCGCTGCAGGTGTACGCACCATCTCCCAACACAGAAGACTTCAACAGAGATTCACCGTCTTACTCTTCTCCTAAACCCTCCAGCAGTATGTTTGCAAGCACTTTCTTTGGTAAGTTCAGAAGCGAGTTCACATGTTTACACTGCAGGGAAACAACCAGTGCAGCAGTTTAACAGAGTTTAACATCATGTTGTATTCTTAATGCCCTCTTCTGACCAAGGTCTCTTATTTATACCCCGATCCAACCGCAAATCCAAGTATGACTGTGCTTTGCCGTTAAGACTCTGTCCATCTTGAACAACTTCTCAAAATTGTTTTTTATCCATTGTTTACCCATTGTTTTAATATATATAATAATATATATATATATGTATGCTTTATATTTTGCTGTTTCTGTATTCTGTGCTGCATTTTGTAACTTTGAAAATCTTATATATTTAGTTATTCTTACACAACAGGCTTTTATATTATATTTTTTATATTCTATTGTTTTCTGATGTTATCTGTGAATTATTGACAAGATGAACTTCAGTAATGTGCTTTTTTTAAATAATCATCATTTTGGCATTTCTGGCAGTTATCATGATGACCTGAATAAAGCCAGAAGTATATTTTAATATAAGTGATATTGTTCAGTATTTATTTAATTGTGATTTATTCCCAGACCTAGACAGAAATACAGACTTCTTTGTTGGTTTTAGCTTTGTGTTATCTCAGCTATGCTCAGGACAAGGATCATGTTTCAGTCGCGAGAGCAAAAAAACAAGAAGCGTTCCTTAGATGACCCCAAGTTTTAATAGGGTTAGAGGTTAGCGGCCGTCTGGTACCGTCTCAGTGCATGTTGTATACGATAATAAGCATAAATGATTCCTTTTTTTTCTTTAGACGGTACCCACAGTTCTTCTGACCCTTGGAACTCGTCCAACGGGATCAGTCAGCCCGGCTATGGTGGGATGCTCGGAGGATCTTCATCTCACATGCCGCAGTCAGGAAACTACAGCAGCCTGCACTCACACGACCGTTTGGTAAGAAGTGATACCTCAGCTTATAAATAGCTGATAAATGATTGTTAGTAACTCTTACTTGCTTGACACTTACGTAAGAGATATAACGTGTATTCTGAAGCAGATGCAGCACCTAAAGTCTTTGTCAGCCCTCCACCCGCTCAGCACATGGAGTGGGTGTCATAAGTTGTTGTCTGATTATAATCAGTGAAGACATTGCTGACCCTCTTTGTGTCAGTGTTTGATCTGGTCTTGTCCGCCTGCCTGGCTGCCTTCAGCTGGCCGGGCATCACAGGGAGCCTGCAGATGCTGCCTGCCCTCTCTTTATCTCTCTTCCCCCCCCCACAGTAACTTTTGCTTCACCGCAGTCTGGGAGACGTCAAAGAAGAATATAGAATTCAGAGAATAAATCAGCTCCTTCTTTCTCACGCAGACTGAAAATAGAGCTTTTCTGTTTTTCATCTTCCAGAATTACCCTGCACACTCAGTCTCTCCAGACATCAACGCCAGTCTTCCTCCCATGTCCAGCTTCCACCGAAGCAACACCAGCACTTCACCATTCGTCACCACGGCGCACACCCCCTCCGCCAGCGCAGGCGACGGGGTCATGGGTACGTTCTCGTGTTAACAGTTCAGTTACCTGCTCAGAATGACTAATTCAGTGCCCCCTGATGTAATCATTGCTAAACATCCATTCTGTAAAAAGTAGTGAGTCAGGCAGTCAGACAGCTGCATTGTGCACCGTGACCACGCTTCATTTGTCTGAGTTTGCTGTTACAAAGCCTCCCTCTGTGTTTTCTTAGCTGCTGCAAATCGGGGGAACGCCACTGGAAGCTCACAGACTGGGGATGCACTGGGCAAGGCTTTAGCATCGGTGAGTTAGAGCCCCACATTTAATTACGACTTCTATTTATTTATCATGCAGTCCTGAGGAAAGTGAGGTAAGGATTTGGATTTAAAAACACAGTTTGTTATATACACACGAAACAATGGACAAACCTGGTTGTTCATATCCCCGCCACAATATCCTAGTTTTTACTGGAAAACTCCAGCTAGCAAGATTTCAAGATAGGATATGGTGTTTACATGCAGAACACAGAACCAGAATACTCCAAAAACCTGATCATAACCAGAATATTCATGTAAACGTACACAGAAGTCTCTACATATCCTTTCAAGTGTGACCTCTTCTCTAGGTGTAAGACTTAAGGCTAACTAAAATCTTTTTTGATTTCATTGCAAAATAAAATAATGGTTCGTTTCTGTCTCTAAAGAAGGTGACCTCAGTAATCATGCAGGGAATTAAGTGCTATACCGACAGCTGATTAAAAAAGCCCAGAGGACATGTTTGTAGTTGTTTTTTGGCCTAAGCCAGGATAATTGTGGGCTTAAACTAAGAGTATTCAAGAAAGAGAATTGTACATTGAAAATACTCCTAAAGCCAGTGGATTACAACCGGCCCTGGATATCTGTGACATCCTGTAATATATCATAGTAAGTGTTAAATGTGCTGCAGCTCACAGAGTTTCGTAATGGAGAGTAAAATGTCTCACAGTTTTTTACATATCCACTGATGAATAAACTTTTGGTTAGTGAGATTCAGTCTTCATCAAAGAGAAAATGTGTTTAATAACATACTGTAATAAGGCTGGGAGGATCACCTTGTCCAACCTGGGTACAAGACTCAGCTTCACAAGGTCTTGGATTTTCACCTAAGACGGGTATTTGAGGACCCATCGACTGGTTTAAGATTTAACCTTGAACCTCATGTGATGAAGACATACACTATTAAGAGGGAGTAACTCCTTGAACTGAACAAAGTGACAATGTCTTGAATTGAACATAACCTTGAACCTAATTTCATCTAAGTGGCCCATTCACAGGTCCTCAAACTGGGGGATTGTATTTCTGTATTTCCAAACACCAGATTGGACATTTTATTAGGATTCTGATCTATTACAAGCTGCTTTAGATTTTTTTAAGTTTGAAACTTATATTTTAACCAAAATCTCCTTAGATAATGTTAAACATAGACATATTGGTATTTAAATTTTGTTAAATTTTAATTTCACACACTAGAGCACCAGCTGTAGGTTCAGGGGGAATATTTTCTTCCAGCGTAAAGACAAAATATGAGAGTTTAGGGATGGTAATAACAAATTAAGTCCTTTATATTTGCAGACTCAATTCTATTAGCATGACAAAGCTGCAGTGAAATGGACACGGTTGGACTGGGGTGGGGGTGGGTGGATGGAGCAAGGGGCACAGGGGAGTTTATAACTGCTGTGGCTCAACTCCACGGGCCGCCCTTTGTAGAGCTTTTGTTCTCCGCCCTTTTAAATTGGCCGTGCTTATTGGCCCCATGCCGCCTGCGGGAGCGTAACTGATGATGAGGCGGAGCTTCATTTATTCCAGTAAAATGAGCCGTGTTTCACTTTGAAAGCAGCATTAGTTGCCAGTAAGTGAAAAGAATAGAAAGTCATATATTGTCGGGTCAGAAGTCACGGTTATAAACAGCCTTTGCTTTTGAGAAACTGAGAGATGTTTGGAAATAGAGTCTCGAGTCTTGTTGGTTTCTAACACAGTGATGATCACATTATTAATCCTCCTTAGTTTTTGACAGAATTGTGTATCTGAGAGTGAAAATGCTAAAAAAAACATAAAATCCATTCCTCCCTCAATAGACAACGGTCAATCCCTCCTCCTCCACGCTCTGTGACACACTTCAGTGAAACCTCTATCCTGATACTCCAAGTTGATTGAAAAACTAAAGCCCAGAGATCAAGATTGAATAAGGAGATTATTAATAATGAGTGCGTTCTATCATCCCTACAGAAGTCAAATGGTTTCCGGCAAGCTCAATTTGATCTCGACTTGGAGGAGAATTCTCTGTGGATCTGCTGTTTTTTTCTCTGCTAATTAGTCAGGATCCAGCAGTAATACCCTGCGTTCTCCGAGACATGTTCCATTATGGCACAATATCCTCTTATTACAGAGAGAGAAAAAAAATCCGGTATGTGTTTGTGCTTTAATCCAGCATTTGTTTAGACAAATGAAATCCCAGTGGAAGTTCTGAAGAGGTAATCTCCTCGTTCCCTTGTGATTGACATGTCATCCTAAAACTCAGTGACCTCAGTGTAACCCAGCAGAGGATGCATGGATACAATATAGCTGCTGTGAATTGTCTGCTATTGTCGAAATAAAGCTAAAAGCAAACTCAACGCAGAAAACCAAGGTGTTCGCCCTAGTTGTCATCTTCAAAGAGTTTGGAAACGTGCAAAAATAAACAGCAGTTGAATCATACTTGACTCTGATATATGGTTCACAATATTAAATCTGGTGCAGGCTGAAATACAGCCCCTGAGATTTACTGTTGTTGGCTTAACGGGGTTTCCAGGTTGGGCGTCTGCACTTTTTGAAGCCACAGAGGAATAATAACTGGAGTCACTCGTACAGGCAAAAACAAACCTTTCCCCTGGTAAAGTTTTACAAGTGATTTATTAGGATATGAGTCATTTTATTTAAGAAACAGAAAACTCTCACTTTTTAGTCTCGTTGTATTTTAATTGGAGCCTCAGGTCATCTTCAGACCATGGCCCTAATTCAACCTGTTACACTTATGCCCGCTTATACAATCATTAAGATATGTCCATTTTAGGATATATTAATATTTTTCCTGTTCTGTGAATGTGATCATTTTGCTATGACGCACTACACAACACATAAATGAGTGTATTTGTGATGTATCTGTGCAGTCTACGTGACCGTTATTCGATTTTTGGGACCAATGCCAATGCTGATATCAGCAGATATACACACAATTTTTGCAATCTTTTCATGCATTATACGTATATCAGACAACATATATCCTGGCATCGATATACGTATGTTGGCCAATATCGGCCAACAACATCAGCTAACCATATATCGGTTGGGCTCTTATAAACAACAACCAGAATTGATAAAAGGTGGAGAGAGAGTAGAGATGAGTTGATATGTTGTCGGGTTAATGCATAGATTGATATAGAGAGAGCAAGGGAAATATAAAGGTAGAATTAAGATGAAATTATCCAAGGTATTCTTTCTCTTTTTGTAAGTACAATTGGACAAACTATAGAAACTGAACAGCACGTCATCAAAGTGAAACTCATTTATGGTTCATTTTGTTAAAGCCGTGCTCTGAGCACAGATGACTAACAGCTCATATGTATCCACTGAGCAGTTTTATGACATCCCTGGCAGTAAAATCACTATAATTGATGATACATGTTTGGCTTGAACATGGTAACAGCTGTAGAAAATATGAAGAAACAGCGACCAGTGGTGTAAATTTTATTTTTATTGAGCGCTGCTGATGGTGCATTAATGATAATTCTTTATTTTCCCTCTTCCTTTCCTCAGATTTACTCACCGGACCACAATAGCAGTAGTTTTCCATCCAACCCGTCGACACCAGTGGGTTCTCCTTCACCTCTGACAGCCACAGCAGGCGCTGCCTCAGCAGGTACCGTGGTGACTGCTGCCGGCACCCCGTCTGGAAGACCAGGTAGAGCACCAACATTGGATAATAATCTCATACGCACTTCCTCTACCCCGACACCAGACATTAGCTGTAGAATAGAACACGGACTTCACTGAAACTGCTTTATAAAGAGCCCGTGACAGACACATGTCAGATTGTGTTGAAAATAGGCCTTGACCTGGAATAACCAAGCTAATTAAGAGGCTTTCATGAATATGACTTTAATTAATCAAATTACCTTTTCTTGTAGTGCATTATATGGATTAATTAAAGCCTAAGCAGAGAGAGTAGTGTGGAGTTTCTCTAAAAAACTTAATTTAATACCCTTTTTAGTCGGGAAGGAGCTCTAATCTTTCTCTCCGTGTTCTCCATACTTTATCTATGCCAGGGCTCTTAATGCCATTTTTACATTAATCCATTCTAAAGGAAAGCTCAGTTTAGTCTGGGTTAAGACTGCACAGTCTTGGAAACAGCTATGACAAGAATTTGAAATGGTCCGAAACAATTACCACGTACAACAAACATTAATCTCAAGCAAAGAGAAGAGATGCTTTGTTTCAGATTTAGCTACTAGCTTTTTTCTATCTGCAGTCCATGAGCGTATAAAGTGCATTAAATCAAGTTAATTCTGACCCTAACAATATGCCTGCTCTGTAAAACTGAACATAACTTGCTGGTCTAGCGTCTACAACATTGGCTTCATTTTCCAACAGAGCTGCTTCCACATTGACTCCCAGTGACATCACACACCAGTTTGGCTCTCAGCTTTTTAGGAGGGTCTTTATTCATGTTCATAAATTTAGATCAAGCTGACGTCCTTTCAGGATAGATTTTGACTGAGACTTGATATTTTTTAAGTGACGGAGATGACATTTTAATGACAAGGCCCTGGAATGACAGTGTGAAGGAAAAAGACTGTGGCTTTTCGGATTTGAAACTCTTCTAATGAAAATGTTTGAAGTGGGTCTTGAAAAACATTTTTGAAAAGCTTTTTATGTTTTTGTAGAACAGTTATCCAAGTTTTTTATGGCTTATAATAGTGGCTCATGGCACTCGCCCTACTTTCTAATAAGACACAATTTTAGGGGGTAGATTTGTTGTTATATAATCCTTTTTTTTTCCAAACAAGTGCTTGGCCGTTTGTGTTTTCATGTTGGCTGGATTTTTCTTTTTTTTTTCTTTTAAAGGATGGACAAACAAGCCTCCCTCTGAATTGTATTTATATTGTGCAACAAAGGCATCCAATCCTCTGTAATACACTGGGTTTTCTAAGTTACAGTGAAAAGTGAATCAGAAGAATATAGGTTATCACACGTGTTGACAGAGGCGAGAGAGAGTCATGGAAAGCGAATGAGGGTGGGCAGTAAGGGAAAGCCCAGTGTGTTGTTTTAGCGGGTAGTTGTGTCATGTGTGGTAATGGAGCGGCGACAGCTGTCTCTACGTATGCCCCCCTCATCCTCAGCTGTTGCCCTGCCCCATGGACAGCTGTTCCCCCCAACACACACACACGCAGACAAGGCTGCAAAAGGCCTCGTTTATCTGCCAGTGGGCGAAGGAGGGTAGCTGTGACTCAGCTGATGATGAGGATTATGACAGCCTCACATAGGGAGATCCCCCCTATTGACCTATTTGCAGTACAGCACGCCACACCTGGCAGAATTACAATGTAATTTATAGTCGAGTAAATCACATGTTCAGAAACCAACTTGTTTTAAGCTTTAAAGATTGAAAACATATTAATGGGATTCATATAAGCAGTAAAAACAAGCTGTGAAACATCTGGGATTGTAGGAAATGGATGTCGTTTCACTAATTATTCACCCTTATTACGCTTCTGGGGTTAGAAAAAGAGCGATACTTTGAAATTGGCACAAAATTTGGCTCGCTGTTGAAGATCCATTCATCATTGGGATTACACCGATATACAGCAACATTACTCAAGAACGGTTTGTTCAATTAGCCCTCTCTGGTGCACGTGGGGACTAGAGCCCCAGGCTAATTTTTCATTCGCCGCCAGCCAGCAGAGACTGTGTAGAGTTCCTGTCTCACTCACCTGGGAGGAAGCTGAGGCACAACAGAGCCTTTTTCATTTCCTCATCCAAAGTCACTTTTAATAGTCTGTTAATTAAAGTCTGATTTTTTTCCACGGCTGTGAGTGTAAAGAGACATGAAAACTCGAGTATAGAAGACCACAGAAGTTTAATGAGACATTTCAAATAACCAAAACAAAGTCTCCAACTGTAGAGTGAGCTCCAGTGTGGACTCCATTCACCAGGACGTAGGCTGGGTTTGGCACCCTTCCGTCATAATAGACACCAGAAGAGCACTGGGAGCCCTGAGCTGGAAAGACATCCTATCCTGTAAATAACCTGGAAAGGTTCATTATTGTCAAAGTCCATTATGGTTATTTGATTGTATAACGCATCGCCTCCTGTTGCACATGGCAGGCAGGTTAATTGGATGAATCGTGCTCCAGAAAAAGAGAAAGGAAGAAAATGTTGTGCTTGAACTGGAAATGTGATGAGCAGATGTGGATTCCTTTTTTTCCTTTGCACTAATTTACACCAGATCAAATCAGCTTGATTTGCTTTCCTGTACTTGCCTGTAGATGAACTTTGTTGGCTCGAATAAATGTAAAAATCCACTGTGAACTTCCTCCGGCCAAAGGTAAACGCTAATCTCTTGTGCAGAGTGTCTTCAGTTTCGCCAAATTTAGATTGCATGATTTTTCATTTGGGAAGAAAAGAAGAAAATGTACAATAGTACCAGATGTGATCAAATAAACTGCATTCACCAGTCAGAAAGGTGTTTCACTGACAAAAGACAAAGAGTAGAGACAGCAAATGTAGAGAGAGTATGAACTTGATTGAAAACAGATGCTTCACATATTTCCTTCATCAAAACCTCTGATGAAGGCCATGTGCCAAAACACTGTTCGTTGCATTTTTGATCACTCTGATGTGTTTTTAGAGACTTAAAAGTCTCCGGGAAAGAAGACTTGCCACCCTCATATTTATCATTATTGATGTGCAGACGCCGCCTATATTTTAGGGTGGAAGTGGGCTTTAGACAAACCCTCTGCTGGCTCATGTGTCAGGATGCAGTCCAGCCAACAGGAAGTGATGCGGTTGAGCCCTAAAAGTTAAAAATATCCCAAATGGAACAACAAGAAACCAGAAAATCAGGATGTCAGTGTGTTATGACTGCGTGTTATTGTGTCTGTCAGTTAGCCTTTATGTTTGAGTACCCAGCGGAGCAGGACACAGGAAACTGAATCATCGCTGACCTCCGCTTCATCTCTCTCCATCTCATCAGGTACTAACCAGTGGCCCCGTGCTGGTGGACAGACTCCCTCCTCTCCAAATTATGAGAACTCCCTTCACTCACTGGTAAGCTCCCTGTCCGCCTCACTTAAGATAAGTTACCCAACAAGCACTGAGCCAACATTACAGGGAGATTCTTGTCTGACAAATAATTTGCTGTTGATGGTGGGGGTAGAGGAATAACCAAACCGAACAATACCTGTCCCTTGGGGCTTGCCATCTGTCCTCTACTCCGTGGGCCAGGACGGGGATGACAGTTGGGGGGTGGGTTTAGTTAAGGGGCTGGTGTGGGGGTGGCAGCTGTTTGCTGAACCACTTCTCAGGATTCCTTCGCTGCCATGCGACCGGAGCTTCAGATCAGCTTTCACCCAGCCTACTACCTGATGCATATGTCATGCATTTCAATCATGAAGGTGTCATGCAGGTCAAAATATTGAATTATAGAGCAATTATTATAACTGAAGTACAAACATCTTTTCATGATAAATATAAATGTAGCATTATATTTAAATTTAAATTTAGATTTAGCATTAGACATATAATACAAATCAGTGTGCGCACAATCATAAAAACCTCCAAAACATATAGACAAAACAAGGGTGAAAAAAATATGTATTTAAACATGTTTTTAAAAGCATTTTCTCTTGGTATTATTGTACATTTAAGTTATGAACTCACAGATGTCCTTGTCACAGTAAAAAGCTTATTACTCTCTGGCTTGCCAAACATCTTGAAACCTGTATAGGCTAGAAATTAAATCAATAAATGAAAACATTTATCGTTTAAAATTGCTCCACATGTGGAACATAGTCGCTCCAGCTGCAGTCTTATCATGTAGGTCCATTCAACCAGCCAGCTGCATGTGAGGACGATATTGAAGATCACCTCATAGATGTTTCCTCCCACAGCATTGTTTTGTCTCTTCATGGCCGCTAAAGATTAGCAAGAGCACACAAGTGAAGCTAACAATGAAAGTGAATGATATCAGATAACCTGAAATTAGCTGCTGATAAATGTAATGTGAATTTGATTGATGATGTAAAACAAAAATGCAGCACTACAGTATGTTGTTTAATTTTTTTATATATTTAATTTTACTTGTTACAGTCGTCAAAACTGGTTTCATTGACTTTTGACTGTGGCAAATAACATTGGTAGATTGAATTTTATGTTTGAACCTGAGGAGAGCAGTGAGCAGGATCTTCTTTTTTCAAGACACTTTCCAATGCACCCACATCTGAGTTAGCTGGATGTGCGAATATCTTCTTTTATTAATAGTAGTAGGGAACAAACATGTCTTTCTGGCAAGCTGTTGGAATAGAGGGCACTTTCAAAATGCTCACAAAATCAAAAATCACAACATATTTTCCTGATCTTAACAGAAAACATTGATCCGTAAAAATTATTTAAGCCCAGGAACTCCATACTTGTTTTTAATGAATGAAATATTCCACTGGCAGGCAGTGAAGAAGAGTTTAGAGGTTGACAAATGGTCATGTTTTGTTTGAGAGTGTGTTGAAATAAAATCGTGGATCACAGTTCCCTGGTAGTTGAGTCAGAAAATACATGTGATGTTGGAAAACCCCATTAGTTCTGGAGAACAGTGATTAACAACTATCTAAACATGCGAGCTGACGATTACATTACATTCAAAATGACTAATCTTGCAAGTGACTTTGGTCAGTGAGCCACAGACCGTAGTTTATATCAGGCCAAGACTCACTTGTTTTCATTTCTGTAAAATAGGCCGTGATAATCCAAAAAACATTTGGGTAAAGTGACGGGTTGCATTTAGGTATAGCAAAAGGCACAGCTGCATAATGAATACAATACACAGTAATATTTATACTCAAGGGTGATATCAGACAAAGGAGAAGGCAGCAATGACATTTATTCCAACA
Source organism: Pagrus pagrus (assembly GCF_965226575.1). NCBI lineage: Eukaryota > Metazoa > Chordata > Actinopteri > Spariformes > Sparidae > Pagrus > Pagrus pagrus. The sequence continues at coordinate 24,532,467 of NC_140185.1, read as the reverse complement.
GAGAAACAGCAAAACACAAGACTTGGGAACCACCAGTATAAATAAACCTTCCTGCATTGTATGAAATATGATGTGGATGATGTGAACTTTGTGTAACACCTCCTGCAAATCTAAAGAAAAGGAAAAACAGACCAGTACTGTAGAAGGAGTTCTTAAATGTGCAAACAACCAACATTTTCATCCTTTCAAAGTGAATGGTCAGCAGCTGTGCGCTTCCTTCTAAATCCTGCACTTCTTGTCTGTGTGTCTTTACCAAAACAATCTCTATCCACAGGGTGTTGCAAGTATTTACAGATACTGATCTTTCTTTATAATCCTGTCTTATTCTTATTTGACTTTGCCAGAAAAACAGAGTTCATCAGCAGTTACATGAGCATCTCCAGGATGCCATGTCTTTCTTAAAGGATGTCTGCGAGGTACTCTTCAGATGGAGCCTTTTACTCTTTACGTGTTCCATACGTCTTTGCTCATTTTTGGTTTCTGCAGTCCACGTTCCTCACAGTGAAATGCAGTTTCATTCGTATTGCCTGCGTTGCCATGTTGTCATGTTGCGTTTTATTTTTTATCTGTTCCAGCTTGCAGTAATCAGCTTAGGTACAAATGTTAAATTCTAATTGTTGAAGCGCTCCAAGCAGCTGCTATACACCTGACAATTCTTCAGTTTGACCACAAATGAAGGAATTTGTTGACTTTTACAACTCAAGCTGAAACGGTTCAATTGATCGTGCATTTGAATTGCCTTCTTTATCATATGTTTCAGATGTTTTTTTGTTTCCTTTCAAGTCCACACCACGCAATCATTGTTTTCATTTTTTGTCCTAATGTGCTTATACTAAGCTGCCCTGTCCCTCTTTTCCTCTCTTCTCCCTCTCCCTAACCCACCACTCTTCAATCCCTCTGGTCCTCCCAGTCTCGAATGGAGGATCGTCTGGACAGACTGGATGATGCAATCCTTGTTCTGAGGAACCATGCAGTGGGCTCCACCGCCAGTCTGCCCAGCGACATACACAGTCTGCTGGGACAGGCACAAAATGGGCCAATAGCAGCCATTGGAGCAAACTTCCCTGCCTCTGCATTGGTTCCAAGTCGGACAGCAGCGATGGTATGAGAACTTCAAGTTTTCAGATTTACACGTATTCAGGATATTGCATAAAGTCAAAACATATTTTTTTGGTGCATTCCTATGTTATTTTCCATCACAAGAATATTCAGCCACCTGTTCTAAACAAGTCCGCTGCCATGTGTAAAAACATTTTCCACACATGAACACTTGAATTTATCCTGACATATTTTCCATAAGTGTCATGGCTGGCCTAAGGCTCAGCCTCCTCTTGAGAGTGGCTGTATACACAAGGGCGAAGGACAAATGAGAAAAACAGGCGTAGTGGAGTGAAGTTGTGCTTTGGTGTAGGACGTGTTTTTGTGTTGCACTCCTTTTAGAGTTAAAGTGTAAACCTTTTGAGAGACAAAGGGAATGCAGGTCTCGTTATAGATAATGATGTGTTTACCCATCCTCCTTCTGAGTTATTTCATTTTACAGAGCCAAGAGATTTGAAAACATCTGCAGTGGAAATTATACCGAGGCGCCTCGTCCAACTGTAATCTGGAGGCGTTTGGAAATAATTTGGGTTGCACACAGAAAAAAACAACGAAACGATGCTGAATTAGTTCCAAGAAGTTCAGATTACTTATCTGTAAATATACCTGATGCAAATGATGGAAGAAAAAGTTCAGCACTAAACAAAAACACATTCAACAATATGTTAATACTGTACACTAAAGTACAGTACAGCCCTGGTTCTCTGAAATGTACATCCTTCAATGACATGAAAATAACTGTTATCTACTGTTATCTACCACAAGTAGAGACATGCATTTGACAATGACACAAAAATGATTAAATTCATTATTTATACTTTTTCTTAATTGATTATGAATGCAAAACCATATCAGAATTCAGAAACAGCATATTTGTACAGTCTAGGGCTGCAACTAATAGCTATTTTCATTATCCATTAATTGCTTAAACAGTTAAATGTTGGAAATTAGTTAAAAAAATAAATAAAAAATGTCCCTCTCTGGTCTGTGGTCTCAGCTCTCCTTTGCCACATTAATCTATTTTATATACACATAAAGTTTCTAGTTTGTTGTTTGGCTCTGTGTTTTCTGTCACTGTGTGTTTTCACTCTGACGCTGAAGTTGTTGGATTTCGTTTTGTCCTCTAACAAGAGTTTTTTTGTGGTTGTCAGAAGAGCTCAGTTTGATGTATTTGTTACAGAGAGCTGTGTTGTGGCAGTGATGTTGACCGACTGCGACTGTGAGATAGAACATACTGTGTCTGCACTCACACAGCACTTCCTGTGTGGGAAGAGGTCCCCTCAGACAGAGCTCACCAGCCTCGGCACAGCACAGCCGCAGGCTTTTTACTCCGGCTAACACCCCGCCCTCTACCCCCTCCCATCCCTTTTCATCACTTCTTTTTAACAACCCAGGAAATCTGAATCGTTGGAAACGTGTGTCTGAACCCGCGGCCTCCACCCAAATAGAGGTCCTCAGCTGTATGGTAATCAGGCCCAGCCATGAAAATGGCAGCGTTCTTTTCTTGCCAGAGCCCCGGCTTCCCTCCTCCTCCTCCAGACAAAGAGTTGTTTGGACACCTGTTGAGAGCACAGCAAAGATTAGCGTAGCACCGAGGAAAGGGAGGGTCTCGGGCTGGCGGGGTTAACAGAGGCCAACAGTGACTGGGGATCACATTCCATAAGAAAAGGGGGGAATACCCACCACCCTCAGTGAAGATCTCCCCGCCTCTCCCTGCCTCTCAGAGGGTGAATCAGAAAGCTCAGGAACATGTGGTAAACCTCAGGGAGGAGGGACGGTGGGAGCCGATCATTTTTATGTTATGAATGTGCACTAAATGCGGAGAAAATGGTCAGACTGTGGAGCGGATCCAGCTTGACATCACTCGAAACAGAACACAAGGATTTGTCTCATTTTAGACGTGAGAAACAGACGTGGTCTTAGTTGTGGTTACGGCGAGCCGAGCCTGAGAATGTCTCAACAGTGAGCAGCACAATGTGACACAAACAAATAAAGAGGTTTTCGTAATGCATCGTAAATAGGTCTTTTTTTTGTTTGGGTTGTTACGCAGGTGGTTTTATTTTGTGTTTTTCACCCTTGCTAATGCATCCTACAAACAACAAACAACTGAAAAGCAAACCACCAGCGCACCCCTCTGTGTTGGGAATGACACACTCGAATGACTTATTAGACCCTGTATTGTATTATGCATTATTTCCAGAGAATTTCTGCTTCCCTTCTTGACATGTCCTTCCTGTCTGTGTTGCAGCAGGGTGGTGCCCACGCTGACGATGCTGCCAGCCTGAACAACAGCCACGGAGGCCTGCCCAGCGCCGGCTCCACTTCCAGCACAGAACTCAGCCACCAAGTGGAGGCATTCAGAGGTCTGTTGCACTCCCCCTCAGTCTTATTGAAGTGTGTGTCCAATATTCTTTGTGTTTTTGAGGTTTTTATATCATTCTGTAGCTTCTCAGTTGTGTTCTTTATGTATTCAAATCTGAAAATTTAAATACTGGTCTAACGGCTGAATGGGAGTGTCCATTTTAAAAACCTGGAAAAACCGAGGATGGACCCGCACTTTAACTCATTACATGGCTGCCACAACATGATATTCATGGCTCGGTTTATGTATCATGTCTTACTTTTACATTTACATTGTTCGCAGCTGGTCTTAGTTCAGTCCTGGCAGGCCAGTTGCCTGCCACCCTGGAGCTGAAGGTGGAGAAACAGGAGAAGGATGAGATGCAAGACAACCTCTCCAATGATGACAGGTCGGATGATGAGGGCGACAAAAATCTGAGGACCCCTAGAGCCGGCACACGCACGAGGTAAGGACATGTGGATACACCGATAGTGAAATAATTTAGAAATTAACTGATGTTTAGAATAAAAAGATGTAACACTGCAGCTGGCACAAAGAGAGGTTAAGATAGTAGAATACATTTTACATCAGTGTGATGTATTTGTGACAGATGTCAGTGTAGCAGTGAATAAGTGCAGTTAGATAAGTTGATCTAAACAGGTACTATCCTCCCGGTTCTTGTTATTAATTGTAATTAATTAAAAGAAAAGTGCACAGTTGAAACTGAATTACATTTAGCCCCAGGTCAAAAAGTAAATCATCTGTGTTCTGTTATATTGATTATCTGTCACCAACATTAATGCATGTCATCAATTTTGGTTAATGAAGTTGACACAATCAATGTTCTCAATGTTTTTCACAGTGTAATACTGTAGTACTTGATAATGTAATTTGCCACTTGGCCCTGTAACGTAATGAGTTCACATTATTATAGATTGGTTGCTAATTATCAACTGTGCCTGCATGCAACCATGACACTGTTTCAATGATAATTAGTTTTAATTTCGTTTGACTGGAGCACCCTGGTGGCCTGTGGGTCCGACCATGGACCTTTGTTGCATGTCTGTCATCTCGATGCTGTTGTCTCAGTCTTACAGGCACAAATTCTATAGAAGGATATTGTACATTCAGTCAAAGTCATTTTGTTTATTAATTGTGTGCTTTAACATCTAAACAGTTCTTTCTCCCACAGTATCACTGAAGACGAGGACCTGAATCCGGAGCAGAAGGCCGAGCGTGAGCGTGAGAGGAGGATGGCTAACAACGCCCGTGAGCGCCTAAGGGTGCGAGACATCAATGAGGCCTTCAAGGAGCTGGGTCGCATGTGCCAGCTGCACCTGAAGAGCGAGAAGCCCCAAACTAAACTGCTCATCCTCCATCAGGCTGTGGCCGTCATACTTAACCTGGAGCAGCAAGTCAGAGGTCAGTGTCCAGCTAATTGTTGCAATAACTCAAATGTCAATGCTACATCCTAATGCTACAATCTACAGCTTAATGTCTTAAGGCGGCAAAATATCTAAACAGCATTAGAGAAACTGCCGAAAAGCTGTACAAGTCAGTAATGGTCAAACGCTAGCTGAGGACATTCCTGATTGCTGAGGCAGTCAAACATTGTATCATGATAATGTCTCTTACTGCTTCATTCATTCACTGCAATGCTGGATCTTCATATCACTTTTTGCACTCATGATCTGGTATGATTAATAGGAAATAAACAGATCAAATGCTCTCTCTATTTTTAGTCAAATAAATCTCTCTGAACCTGCAGAGCGGAATCTGAACCCCAAAGCAGCCTGCCTTAAGAGAAGGGAGGAGGAAAAGGTGTCTGGCGGCTCCGGTGACGCCCAGCAGGCCCACACAGGGGTCCATCCAGGCCTGACTGACGCATCCAACCCCATGGGCCACCTCTGAGCAGCAGACAGGTACTCTCACCGCTACTTTCTGCTCCCACCATTGTTTTTGATATTGATTAATCTGACAAATGTTGTCTCAAATAATTGATTAATTGATCAATTTAGGATCTCAGTGAAGTCAGTATCTTCTTTTTTTTATGCAATGGCTCTCTTCTTAACCTTTTGAATTTGATGTAATTGTGGACTGCCGATGGGCATTATGTTTTCGGTTTGTCCATCCCATTCTTGTGAATGTGATATCTCAAGAACGCTTTGAGGATATTTCCTCAAATTTGGTGAAAATGTTCACTTGGACTCAAAGATGAACTGATTAGATTTCTGTGGCGAAAGGTCAAGGTCCCTGTGAACAATAACAATTAGTTGAAACAAGCAACAAAAGTAATAACAACAAATTAGAGAAAAACAGACAAACATATAAATACCAAAACTGGTGGATCATAATACAATACAATAATAACAGTGATGCACCAGAGATTCCCAAAACTAAAAGCCAAATTGATAAATGATGATAAATGACTTGAGTGTGTTGCTGTTCAATTCATATTTATCGACTGATGGATGAATTGACTCATTGTTTCAGCTCTACTCACCGGACTGGAACGAGGAGAATTTTGATGGAATATGTGAAACAGTGGCACTTTCAAATCAACCATCTGTTAAAATCTTGAACCTAAAATATGAAGCATAAACAGACTTTGTTTTGTGCCTTTATTGATCTACACCTCTGATCAGTGCGTTCCTCCCTTTCTCTCCCCAGATCAAAGAGATCCCAATCATACTGCCCCGTTTGAGTCGGTGACCTTGCTTCCCAGCAGTGACAGACAGGACTCACGGTTTGTGACACCAATTGGAGGAGACAGACCACTTGAAGCGAAACCACGAGACTAACACAATCCAATCCTAAGATTGAAGAAGAGCCACGCGTCCAGCTCCCTGTGACCAGTTTCCATCTGCAAAATTTCTCCCCACAAAGAAAAAAAAATCTTCAGCACATATCACTGTCTGCAAGAAGTGTGTTGCTTCTGAACAATCAGAGACTTCGCAATCTCCTCCAACCGTATGTGGAAATTGCCTTGTGCCTAAACTGAATTGACGAATGCATTGTAACAGCAATTGTTTTTGTTTGTCTGTTTCTTTTTTTTTCTATTTATTATGGTATTGAGCTATAAAGTGTATGTCTAAAGGGAAAGTTCAGTAAATTCAAAGAGAAGTATGCGGCTTTTCACTTGATCTATAGTTTGCCATTAAAAACTGAGCACTCCACCCCGGTGAAGGTTTGGCGAGTTCAAGCTGGGGGGTAACTATTTTGGCACTGAGAAGATTAATTTATTGGCCAGTTTAGAGTGATATTTATACCCAACGGAAAATTATCATTAGCTCTTAGAAAAGAAGACGTAAGCGCCCCATGTTTTAAAAAAAGAGGATATATTATTTATATTTATATTTTATTCGTTCTGCCACTGGCCACATGTGTAACCAAAACTACCTATGTTTGTTTCTGTGTAGATTAGAGCCCGATTACATTAGCATCAACGATAATGTCTACAAATGTGACTGATGAATGGCAAACTCTAGGTTTACTGAAAGCTCACGTTTAGTTTTTTTTCCTCGGTAGTGTGCAGTGAAAATACAGAGAGCAAACGATTTGCAAACCTTAGCATTCCCTGCATATTTTAGTGTCTTAACTAAAGGAAAAGGGGATTTCATTGCCTGTCTGTTTCCTTTGCCATATAGTGTTAAACGTTAGCAAAGCAGCAACATATTTTTTGCAGATCCTTGTCTTTGTTTAGCCTCCTAACATCAGCACAGAGGTGGCTTTTTTGTTTGTTTTTTTGTCATTTTCACGCCACCAGCTAATCAGAGATCGCTTAATGAAGTAAAAGCAAACAAAACGACGACCATGCTTTCTCCTGGCCTGATGAACACGTCGCTTGATTTACTTTCTGTTTATATCTGAAGACATTACATTTCAAACGCAGTTATTCTGAGTAAATCTTAGTTACGCTTATTTGTGTTGTAACAAGTCATTTCTTTAGGCTTCCAGCAATTACAATGTCAAGTGGAGAGGAGCTTTAAGTTATTTTTATTTTTTATTATCCAAGCCGTGATAAACTCAGTACAAGAAGACAGACTGGATATTTCATGGATTTTGTCGAATATAATAGAACTGTAGCACAATAATGAACAAAAACGGTTAACAGGATTTTCTTTTATGTTTCAAGACATTGCTCATGGCTTTATTTTGTTTTCCCCTGTCAGTGTGCATGCTTTACGTTTCTCCTTTTATTAAGTCTTTGGTCTTAAGACTTGCTTTATATTCCATTTATTTCTTTGTATATTGTCTTCTGTCATTATCTACACCTTAAACAAGGCTGCCACATTCAGAATGACTATTCTGTATAAAAAAGGGACTTAAATTAGAATAAAAGATGCCACACTAAGAGTTTACATTAAAAATTTATGATTTAACAACTTTGTTTTAGTGGGAAAGAAAAAAAAACCTACACAGTTTTTTGTGTATTCTCTGACTGAATGTGGCCTTGTTGTTCATTTCAGTATTCATGAGCTTATGTTCATGTCGGCAGACTTTGATTGAGGGTATAATGTACGCCACTTCCTGCTCTCCTTCCTTCATTTTTTTTATTTCCTGTTCTTCCTATATTTCTTTGCTCCTCTGTTTGCCAAGTTAGACTTTGCTGTATTCCCAGATGCTTTCCCTTGTATAATATATGAGAAAAAAGAAAATCAAAAGGAAAAAAAAAAACATTTGGCTTATTTTTCACTGTAGTTAGTCTTTTATACAATAATACTGTAAGAATATTTCTTGAATTCTAAATATTACTCTTTCTAGATTTTTGAAAACAAAAGTTTTGAGTAAAAAGTTTCTTACTTTATTTTACTATATTAGATAGTAAAATGTACGGTTATTTACAGTAACCTGTCCATTATGACAGGAAATTTACAAATGGCATCTCAAGAACTATAGCTGAATTGTTGCTCATAGTTTAGGACTTAAAAACGCTTCGTACGAGCTCCAGATTCCTAAAAGTGCGACCTCCATCGTATCCTTCAGTCTTCATTGTTGATTGGTAAAAGATTTGTTCTTGTGTCAAATGAAAAGGTAATGTCGATGCACATCAAAAAAAGACAAAAAACTGCGGCAACGGGAATTTGAATTTTCTGTCTTTTTCAACAGAAAAACACAATGTATATAACATTTATGTTGCAATAAATGTGCCATCTTTTTTTAAACTCAATTGTATGTGCATTTATTTCTCTCACCGAGCAAACACATTTGTTTCTGTTTCTGTTTCTTCACCATATTTACATTTTCTCCTCTCCATAAAGTTTTATTTTATAAAAAAACAAACACCACAGGAAGGATGAAGTAAGATGAGCTCAGAAACATGGGACTTAATGTAGAGGTCCTTATTGTTTTTTGTTTTATGTTTCGAAGACATTTCTACAGTGGATTTAGGCCAAATGAGTGTTTTATAGTATGTAACTCATTTTTGAAAATAATACCAGTGGACCATTGTAGTCTGTATGAAAAGTGCTATGAATATATGTTTCTATTTTTAATAAAGTGTGATAGCAGCGTACTGTACATGTGCTGTGCTCCTGCTTTTTTTTGCATTTAGATTAATGTGGGATTAAAGGGGCAACATGTAATAATCGACCACCTGTCTAACTCAAACTCCAAATAGACAGGGGGCAGTATATCATCAGAGTAACTGCTAACTGCTGCGGTCGCCTAGTTAGATCAGCCGTAGTCATATTAGCTGACTCTGCCAAGGCGGGGAGCTCAGAGCACCAGGGGAGTGTTGGTGTTTATACCGCTAGCTGGTTAGCATGCTAACTTCAGCAGACATCTCTGCAACAATACATAGATGTCAAAACATCAAACTGTTATTTCTTCATACTCTGTTGATAAGTTTTGAATGTTTTAAACTAAAAATTTTAACATATTGTACCTTTAATACATGCTAGATAAAAGTCCTGTATAAAAGCCTCTCCGCTCACACGGAAATAAAACTAATATTTAGAACATATATTTTATCATTCAGTATATTGATTTAATTCACATTGAATTTCCTTCTTTAGTTACTTTTGTTTGCAACTCTTTTAATTGGGGTTTTCAGAGTTAAACATACAGCTGAACATAGTATTTATGATACAAATATATAGAAAACACAAAAAGTTGGTGAGTCATCACTCATTTATGAGGGAAAACAGCATATATAGCACATATATAGCAAATTATTTTGCAATGCATTCAAATTATGAACTCAGATCAAATATAGTGTATAAAAGGTGCAATATATAAGAATTTTAGTAGACAGCATTCAAAAATTAACTAACCTTGGCCCGTCGAAGCCCGTTGGAGCCCGTCGATGCCCGTCAGTCAAAGGGCAAGCCAATTTTTTTTGTATAGCACAATTCAGACACAAGGCAACTCAAAGTGCTTTACGGGGGCATAAAATTACATTAAAAGACATTAAATTAAGTAGGATGATATCCAGAAACATTAAAACAAGTAAAAAATAGAAAAATAAGCAAAACTAGAATAGGTTTAAAAGAGACAAGACAATATAAAGTTACAGTGCAGCTCAAGATATCGACCAAAGCCTTAACATTTCTCCAATAAAAGGCAGTTGCAAACAAAAGGGTTCTCAGCCTTGATTTAAAAAAGGTGAGAGTTGGAGCGGACCTGCAGTTTTTTGGGAGTTTGTTCCAGATATGTGGTGCATAATAACTGAACGCTGCTTCTCCATGTTTAGTTTTGACAAAGCTCCTGTGCTATTGGTGTAAACACCAAATCTACCTGCTGATCCCAGATCCCAGTCCCTTATTTGTTTGGTTTGGAGAATCCACTCAACAGGTGGCCAATTCTTACATGTTGCACCTTTAAAGATGAATTAATACAAAAAATATAGATAAAGTAGAATATTGGAAGTTCTTTATTAACTTTAGTAAAATAAAAACAAAGAAATGAACTGAAAATAGAGTTCAGCAGGAATGAAAGTGATGCAGCTATTATCAAAAGTACAAACGTAAAAGGGTTTTGTCTCAAATACTTTTGGTTGAAGCAGCTTTCTGTAGGCTGAGGTTCTCAATCTGCTACTTGTTCTGTGACTGAAGTTAATGAATCCCCAAAGTGTTGTGAAAATGCTCCTCTGAACCTGGAGGACTGTTATGCTGTAAATCTGTACATCTGCACAGAATTATCGTGGTGCAGATGGAGCATGATGAGCTCTCATCACGTCCTGAGAGGTCTGATCCCGGTTCAGTTTTTTGACGGAGGTGACACCCGGTTGAAAACTGCTGACTGCTGTTCTGCCTGTGGTGAGATCAGCGATGCAACGTAAATCACGACTGTCATCTTTGAATACTCTCTGCAGAGAAAGCAGAACATGTGAGAGCGTTTGGCTGCTGATGGTGCTGATGGTGGCGGGTGGGTGTGCATGTTTTCTGTTGGAGTGGGACCACCATGTCTGAAGGCTGACTTCCTGTCATGGCTGCCGGGCCAGCTGACAGAAAGTCCTTGGCTCTCATCCTTGAAGCTCGACCAAAGAGCCTGCTGCTCCTCCTGCTCCGAACAGTAAGATCATCCGCCTCTCAGGATTCATGCTGCACAAAAATGAGCTTTTCTTTCAAATACAATCCTATCTTCTTTCTACAACATCTTTCTGGGAAAGTTTCTGAAAATGACAATGACATTCATATACAATTGCGGGCTCGTGAAAATAAAATGTTACCTTTTGGTGTTGTTTATGTTTCCTTCATGTTACAGCTGCACAGCATACTGAGTGTAGCAGTGTCAGTGTGGGTTTGTTTCAACCAAATACTTATGTTCTGGTGCAGTTTTCAAACTAACAGCAGAGTCTGGGTCTCTTGCCTCAATGTGAAGTTGAGGGGCCTTTGACATTTCTTTGCCCATTAATACTTTTAATAACAATACATTTATTTATATAGTACCTTTAAAAACAGACTTACATACATACAAACTTACAGTACTGTGGCAAACAAACATACAGACATTCAAACATACGGTAAATAAAGAGACAACAGAAAGTGTAATGGGGAGCCAAGATTAAGTGAAAGCTAAATAAAAAGATAAAAGATAAATCATTCCATGTTACGATTACAACATCTCATGGACAAAAATTATAACAGCATATTGATAATTTAGGAGTCAAGTGCCCCTTGCTGAATGGATGCTCTCAATGCAGGCACAACAGAATTACACAATACCTTCCGGTGATATCAAAACTTTTCCAGCTGTCTTAAAAAGTGAAATCTTTGCCGAGCTTTCTTCAGTACTATTGTTGACCTCCCACTTCAGAGAATACTGCTCCACCCAGGAATTTGTAGTTCTCCACCTGTTGGATTTCCTGACTTTTTATGACCATTGTGACCACTACTGTCTTTGTTTAGAATAGAAAATACTCTATTGTCTATCTTTTGCATTCAAAAGGCAGACATTTTGTCTTTGCTTGCATGTGCAAAAGAGTACATTGGAAACACAGTATATCACAGTCAAACAAGACACATTAATATACATTATCTGAGAAACACATTTAAAGAGCAGCACTAACATACAACTCTAAGTTGTTGACTTCACACCAGTCCACCAGGGATGAAACCGATTTTTTGTAAGCTGCAGATTTACTGATGCAGAATCATCTGCAAACATAAACAATCTAACAGACTGGGATTGGAAATACAGTCACTCCTCCACCACATGATCTTCGCTGGTGGCTTTAGCCGGACACATTGGTTAAATTTACATAATCTTTTCCATCTTTTTCTCCTGTTAAAAATCAACAATGGAAATGAGGAAGTCAAATGAGCTAAAAATGTGCATCTATGACAGCTCTTGTGCGTGTCAGCTAGGAAAGCCTGCAGTCCTTCTTATGATCAGGAAAAGACTGAGCTGTGCACTGAGCATGCCCAGAGGTCCCAGCTGTGGCACCTCAGAGGAGAACAGAGCTCTCATTGTGCTGCTGTAACCCAACACAGTGGCACAGAGCTCAGATTAAAGGCTGCGGCGTCTCTCTGCGGACACAGATACAAACAGTGGGCCACTACAAAGACAGGGGCAGCAGGGCCTCCGGTTTACTGTTTTTTCTGCTGCAGTGCAAAGATTCATAAAAACAACTTTGATTGTGTTATTTGTTCATAATGTCAGCGTAAATCAGTGAGCAACTTTTTCTGTCATTGTCAGTTAAGGAAAGTAATTTCACAAGCAGACTGCTCTTCAGTAAAAATCTGAGCTATATGTACATAATTTGAGTATTTTTATTTAATGTTACTTTATACGTCTTCAGCAGTGCGTAAAGTAGTTAAATTTGTTCCATCTCGACTAGCTACAATATTAAAATGTTGCTTATATGTAAATGCATCTATAATAACGATCCTATACCTGAGGTGCCTAAACGTTTCACTTAGAGAGCCAAAACTGAAACTAAACGGTGGCCCTACTGTAATGCATTGTATTGTTATGATGCAAAGTGGTACTAGGATCCTGCGCTCAGATTGTGAAAAATAATTAATAGTTATCTTACATAGCCCTATTTAAAGAGCATTTTACATCACAAGAAAACAGGATAAATAGAAATAGTATTATAAACTTTTAAATAATATTTTTCAAGGATTTTTAGGATTATTTTTGACAAAATTTGGACCGCATGACTCTCTTTGGGCAGCCTTGTCCTATAACATGTAATATGTACATTACATGTGTACATGGGTGCTTTTATCCATCACTGGTCATTTTATACGAACATGAAATTCAGACTGTTCAGCCTGAGACTGTGAAGTTAAACTGTAATTGTATGAAATAATATTTGAAAAAGATGGACTCAAAAGGACTCAGTGATTAGTGCAGAAGTACTGTACTTACTTGTAAAGACAATATTTAGTAATTTATTTGAGAAGTTTCTTATATTTTGTCCAACTAATTTTTATATATCGAAGACCAAAGCTAAGAACATCATACAATCGAATACAACACCACAAACTGCAGCATCCGATACTGGCAGAAGAATCTGATTATTATTAATATTAATTTGTTTTTTAGTTGTAATTTAATAAAATAGTTCATATATACAATATAGCGGAACAGTATGGTTTTGAGGGAATGTTTGTGAAGATATTTGTATACAGTATTGTTCACATATAAGTACAGTCGATCCCTCAGTGCACTCAAACTGACTTTAATCTTTGTCCTGCTACTTTTAGCCATCTGAGATATTATTTATCACTGCTCAGTGGTGTTTGCTTAGTCCTGCACTTCCTCTTAAAGTACATGCCCACCACAGAAACTTCATTCCTAAAATAATGTTTTTTTCCCTGCAACATTTTTCATCATGTCTTCATCCTTACTCAGCATAATCCCTGCCTCATGCCATGTTTTTACTTTGTAACGCTACCTTGACTCCCACCATGTCTGTGCCTTACACAGGATGCTCTTTAACGTGTGATGCGTTCACTGCACTGAGTCTGAGTGAGTTACAAGCACAGGATCTCATTAACTAACTGTGTTCAGGTCAGCTTACTATCCACTAGATGACGCTCTCGGTTTTTAAAGACATGCAGCTGCAAATTGCGTTTATGAGGTGAGCAAACAATTAAACTTAAACATCGAGTTTGTGGCCTATGCATGTGGACATTAAATCATGCATAAAGCAGTTAGTTTGTACAGGAAACTAGCATCCATTTGTGAAGCTAGAGTGTGTAACTTGTTGTTTTAATATCCTAATATTTATGGAATATTTCATTCGGTTGTTTTTGGCTTATTTTGTTTATTTCTACAGAAGATATATTACAATTACTATCTACTGGGTCCACCCATTTACTGTTTTTTTTCACATAATGGTGACTCACACCACAAAGCTCATGAACCGGGTCATTTTATATGTGAGAAAAGGTTGTTTTTCTACTTTTTTCCCTTCTTTTTAAAAAAATGTTGGCCCAGCTCCCACTAAACACAAGCAGCAAGACTTTTATTGCCCTCTCTTAACATCTCGTTTGCTCAGTTTAAAATAAAAGGTGTTTGTTTCATAATGAGCCAGTATGTCAGTCTAATTAACAGACTGGGTCCCACTTACAACTTGTTCCCCGCTGCTTTCAGAGCCTTTTTTATAAACTCTGCTGAGCTGAACCGAGCCGAGCCGAGCCGAGCCGAGCCAGGCCGTGCGGTAGAGAGGTCCCGCCGGGGCTTCAGGGCGGATTCCTGCTGTGAATCTGTTCCTGGACCAGCGGCCTGGGTCTGCGCGGGTGGGCGGGTTTGTGCGCTTGTTTCAGGAGGCGGAGCGGCCCGGAGGGTCGGACGTAGTTTTGAAACTCTCTGCCTCTCTCTGAGAAAACAACACAGCACTAAATAAGTTAGCAAAGCGGTGGCGTGGGCACTTTGCTCCCCCGTTTATCTCGTTAAAGACCCTTTAAAACAAACTTTTTACAACCTGCGATAAGTGGACCGGAGCGAGAAGCGACGTCGGTGAGTAAACTAGCTAACTGTTCATTGTAGATGCTGGGAGCGTTAACAGCCGTTAAACTCAACGAGAGGCAGATAACTGAACATTTGTCACAACAAAATTAGGATTTAACTTGCTCTAAACTCCATTGAATGATGTGACGAATGGAGTTGAGAGAGGTGTGAAGCTTTGTGAAGTTTCACTGGAGTTAAATCTCAGGCTGCTGCTGTGTTTCATGCCACCTGTTGCGCTCAGCAGCAGCAGCAGCGATGTAAACTGCGTCAACTCAAGCTGTTTCTCCTTCTTCTGCTAGCTAACTAACAGATGAGCTAGCTACTTTAACATTTCACTCCTCGTCTTTTATTTGTTATTTACACATCAGTGCTTTGATTTAATTGTGTTCACAGTGCTGCTGGACGCTCATGTTGGATTTACCTGACTCTCCAGATTAGTGAACTCCCATTCACGTTACGTAACGTAATGATATTTTCCCACAGTGTAAATCCTCAGCTTTAACATTTACCCCTTCACGGTTCGTTTTACCTGATTTGTTTTCTCCTGTGAGTCACTGCAGCTGTAGACACACTGTCGGGACTCTATGTGACACAGAAAACTAATCAGTTCACATGAGCAGATAAAAATCTGCTTCGTTAAACCTTTGCAGAGTCTGAACCTCTGCACACATCAAAGCGAGGGCCTTGACGTCCAACCTGCCTGCTGACCTCTCTGCTCTGCAGCACAGGGGTCAGTGAAGGCAGCACTGCCTCCATGAAGGACTCAGTGAGGGTTTCCTCCTCTTGCAGTGTAAAATACAATGGGAGGAAAAAAGTTGCACACTTGTTGGAGCTCTTGTGTTTTGGATACATGTGACATTATGGATGAAAGAGTCTATTGTGTCGTCTTTAGCTTTAATCTGTCCTCGACAGCACTCTTCCTGCTGGACAGGACAGTTTACAGAGGCCCTCTTCTTCCCTCCTGTGCAGACTAACCGGTGTGAAGCTGACTGATTCATACTAATTGGAGCACAAGGATCAACCTATCATTCACCGTACTCATTGACTTGTCAAAACTAAGCTGAGATGAAATATTCTCATGTGGTGCTAGGAGTGACATGTATAAAATGGCAATGGCAAAATATTATTGCGATATTTTAAGTCTATTTTGTAATGTAATATATATCTCGATATCTTGGAATCTCTTCAAAAGCACTTTATAAATGCTCGGACTGGGCAACGAAATCAAATATCACAATATTTTTGACAGAATACTTCAATATCGACATTGTGACAATATCAACATTGCAAAGGCAAGTATTAGAACAAGTAGAACAGTGGTAAGTTCACAAAATCACATCAGTTTATTGTAATGCAGCCTTGAAAACCAGTGTTATGTAACATTTAATTCATACACTTGTCAGATAAAATGTTAGAAGAAGGCAGGCACTATTTCATGCAGCAGATGCCAAATATCTAACAAGGTGCAGGCTTGAGTGGCTTACCACCTTGGTTAACCAATTTCCTGGGGGAAACCCTGACTTCTTCTGTCAGGTTACATGCAATTTTATATTGTGATATACCCTGATAGTATATTTTTGGGGAAAATTGCTTGTCTTATCTATATAAAACTGTTATAGATAAAATAATCAGACAGAGATATCTATATTTTGCTTATCAGGCAAACTGAATCCCTGAAAAATAATTATATTTTATCATATTGATGGGAAAAAAAAGTAAACATCTAATATTGGCACAAAGCTATCATGCTTGTTGATTTGTGTTTTGTAGCTTTGTCCACAGTGGCCTCATGCAACCAGAGACAATTGAACATAGTTTACACGAGACTGCAATAAACCACACAGCGCTTCTTATCAAAAGAGCAAAAAATATACAAAAAACATTTAAGTTAAATGTACTCAAAAGCGATTATTTGAATTGTAGGTTAAAGCAACAACATGTAACTTTCTGTAGAAAGATAAATTGATTGTTGCGTCTCATCCACTGGTGGTCAGATACTGACGCTTTGGTGTCTGTGGTTGGACACCAACTGAAAGCGTCACTATTTGACAACCTGGGGATGAGTGTCAACAATCAATTCTATTTTTCTAGAATTTTATTGTTTCAGACATTGGATCAGATTGGTCCCAGCTCTTCTCCCGACCCTACATGGGGATACATTTTTCTAAATAGGCTTGTCAATGAATGAGCTTTGCCTATTTGATGCTAATGTGCTGTATCCTGCTTCTGCCTTTGTTGTCATTCTTATCAGTGTCCTTCCTCCAGGTCCATCTCAGTCCGTCTTTGTATTGTAACATCAGGTAGAATGGGACACTATCAGCAAGGCAAACAGGAACCTGTTAAAAGCCCTTTGTCCAGTGAAACACATGGTGGCTGCTGATGGCTTTGTCTTTACCGGCTTCCCAGGCATAAATGTGTCTGAGGAACATTTAGCAGCTTACTTTAATATTTGTACACAGTTTGATATTTATTGCCAGCTGTGTTCTCACAACCGCGCTGCAAATCTGTCAACTTTGACAACCCTGCAATTATTATAAATGTGACAAAACTGAGCCCAATAAGATTGCGTTGCACTTCCCATGAGCGTGGGCTGCAAATTACAATGTTATTTACATGGATCAAGTACACTGTGTAAGCACACACACAAATATACACACCATACGTTCAGTCTAAACCTCACACCCTTCATAGTTGTGCAGAGAAGATTGAGCTCTTACACTTTTTTCAGGTCTGACTCATGTTGGAGTGTTATCTTTTAATCCCTTTCTCTCAACCTGTTAAACCTATATTCTTGTCATGCTCAGTAAACAGTCATTTTGTTGTGCCATACCTGTTAGTCACACACCTGTAAGGGCTCTCGAAACAGTACCTGGTAATTTTTGCTGTTAAAAGAATGTGGCCAATGTTGACTCATACTCTCAGAGATATAATGCGTTCTGAGATGTTAGACACAACATATTGTCTCATTCTTCATTCGGCAAGAGCACAGTTTGATTCTTCTCTCTTTGGAGAGAAAACAAAGCGCTATAACAAGAAAAGCAAATGACAGCAAACAACATAATTAAATACAGCCAGGCTTTAATGATTCATTAGAGGTGGAGTGTAAATCTGGGAGACATTTGTTTGATTCTGAATTATGTAATGTCTCATCTCTGACTAATACCGCCTGTTTAAACCTTTGGTTGCAGAGGTGGGCCACCTGATCCAGGGAGAGGGATTTATTTTCCTTCTGCATTCCTGATGGAGTCGTACAGAGCGACTGGCATTCCTAACAGCGGACCACAGCAGGGCCACACTCAGCCGTCCCGCCCATCCAGGCCCCACAGTAATGGAGCTGGTACATACGGTCTCAGCATCCGTGTTCAGGGGATAGATGGACACCCCTACGTGGTTCTCAACAACCAGGACAGGGGTCCGCAATCCTATATTGACCCTAACAGTAATGGGTACATCGACACAGAGGGCTCTTTCATTGAGAACTATGATGAGTATGATTTCAAGGGAGGGAAGGAGGCTGGATCCAACAGCCCCTTCATGGAGTACAGGTCTCAGAAGATGATGCAATACACTGGTTCTCAAAATGGTGTCGCAGATTCACAAGAGAGGAAATCATCCTCCCTTCTGAACTTTCAGAAGCACCCTGAGATACTACAGCCGTATGATCCGAACACCAACTCACTGAACTTTGATGGTTCCCGCAGCCTGCCTTCAAGGTCTCTGCCTCCATCTGGGACTGGGAACCAGCAGCGAGGACTCTCCTCTAAATCTGCTGTGCTTGCACCGTCCCATGCCAAGCCGTCCAGCCTGGACCAGAGCAGGGCTCCTGCCCAGCGAGAGAAAAGGCAACTTCCGTCCCAGAGCCTGAGTGAGACAGCTCTGTCCAAGTCGAAGTCTTTGCCTCCTTCCCAGCTTGCTAAGCCTCAGACAAGGACACAGTCACAAGTGGCAGAACCGCAGTCCAAAGCTCCTCTCACCAACCTGAATCAACCTCAGTCCAAGCCAGTCTCCAAAACCCAGCACCAACCAGTGCCTCCAGCCCAGCCTCAGCCCTCCACTGTGTCCAGTCCCACCAGTGAGTACAGCAAGACTCCATGCATATCCCCCACCGCCATGAGCAGCACAAGTTCCAGCCTGGAGCGCTCCCGCCGTGAGCCTGATGTCCTTCCACTACGCAGAACTGACTCAAGTGGGCCAGTCCTTCAGTCCTCTTCCCGCTCGCGCCATTCCTCCTCATCTTCCACCTCTAAGAATCTGATAGATGAACAGATGGACGCCCTTTATGCAGACACCATCAACCGCCACGAGAACCGCCGCTACATCCCTTTCCTCCCAGGTTCAGGCAGAGACATTGACACAGGCTCCATTCCTGGTGTCGATGAGCTCATTGAAAAGTTTGATGGCCAAGTTGGCAGCCACCAGCGCAGGGGCAGGGCTGGGCGCAGGAACAGGATAAACCCGGAGGACAGGAAGCGGTCACGCAGCGTGGATAGTGCCCTCGGCCTTCGAGATGGTTACACGGAAGAGTTTAGCCACCAGCGAGGCACATCAATGGAGCACGTCCTGCGGCCCTCGCAGCTACGGCTGCAGAAAACGGCCGGCAGTCAGGACTCCTGGATCACAGCTGTAGATGGTAAGGTCGACTCCAGAGCTTCATCTCGTGCCACTAGCGCGCCCGGCTCCCCTCAGAGCACCATCTCTAAAGGTGTGGGCTTCATACAGGGTTACAAAAAACCACAGACTCGCTCCTCTTCACTACCATTCAAGAGTAAAGAGAGCGAGGACGGTGCCTCTTCAGCTGGAAAGGTTTCGACGACAACATTGTCAACGTCGCTATCCAAGCCTTCTTCAGCTGCAGACAAAAAGTCCAGTACAGAGACAGATGTTCAGGTAAGAGATATGCTGCAGCACTAATTAAATCTCTTTATGTCTTTGTGTCTTATTTTACTTACTAAACATTAGTATATTGTCCAACAGATGAATGTATGTTCAGCCTTAATAAAATGGGGATCTGTGAGAGAACGCTTAATTTTGCTTTGTTAAGATCTCTCTTATTTCATTAAGATCTCCCTCTAATATCCTGTCTTTTCCAGGCAACACCTGATCTTCTGAAAGGTCAGCAGGAGCTTTCACAACAAACAAATGAAGAGACTGCAAAACAAATTCTGTTCAGTTACCTGAAGGACGGGTGAGTTATCTTGACTTTTCTGTTCTTATCAACCTATATTTTAGCTTTATTTTCTCATATTAATACAAGAAATGTGAGCAAATGTTGTGAAAATGTTGTGGTCTGCCCAGATCCAACATGTTGCACCATAAGGCGATGCATCATAAAGGGAGAGACTGTTCTGTGGGAGCACATAAATGGTTTTTATCAGAGTTGGACTGTTTGTGATAAAAGTGAAGGAATGTGCTCTTCTTACCCTCCCATCCAGGCTGTGAGTGATCCAGCTGTCTGGAGTTTGTTTTCATGCAGAATCCCACTTTCTCTCTCTTTGCTGCAGCGTGAAATGAGGGGAAGATGTTCTGTTTGTCCCTGTAATCAGACACTTACTGCCTGTCAAGGAAAGGCATGTCGGGTTAAAAGGTTAAACTGCGGTTTAGATTTTAAAGGAGCCAAATATGATGAGGTTTACAGTATTTTAATTAAGGTAGCAAGTGGCTGTCGAGAATTGTTTTGGATTCACAAACAAATGCCTGTTCAGCTGTTCTGTACTTGTACTGTATTTGTGTGCGATTTTGCAGTGAGAAACGGTTTTCAGGTTTCTACAGTCAGGATTGTGATAACGTAGAAAGAGAACAGGAAACTGCTAGGGTGTGTCGGGCCACAGGTCAGGAGTCACAGGACAAAGGAAAGGAAACACAGATGGAAGTGCTGGAGCTGAAACTGAGCTACATTCCCAAGACCCAGAAGACAAACATTCACCAACAGGGGTTATAAAGGTTTAATGAAAATCATCTGGATGAGGAGAAGAGAGATTTGTGGGGGAGTTTTGCTCTCTGTGTCAGCCTTATAATGTATCGCTGCTGTCATGTGAAAGTGTTGTAACTCCGTTTTTGTGGATTCTGATGTTTTCACTTTAACGGGAAGATTAAAATATTGCTCTGTGGGCTGAGAGAATCCTCCCATCTTTGGGCTTTCAAACGCCTGGCGATAAACTCAGAAATGCTCTGTGTTCAAGACAAAGCTGCTTTTCATAGTTCTGGAGAAGTTGATGTTTAAGAAAATTAGATTTTAACTGACCAGGACAATACTTTAATTAGTTTACACTTAGTTGTTTTGACTATGTCACATTAGGTAAAAATGTGTTGGAACTGTTTCAGGTTTTCAATTTCTCAATTTTCATACTGTTTGTGTTTGAAAGCGTTAAAAGTTGTGATATTTCTTAACTGTGTTGCTGCAATATTTTTAGATCTGGTTCCTACTAATTAACAAGCTGATGGAATTAGACTGCAGCAATCCCATTATACTGCCCATATGTTTGATTCTTCCGCTCATGTGCCTCATAGTTTATTAGACGGGTGTAATGAAGCTGTTTGTGCTGTGAGGTGACACATCAAAGCAGCATGATCCTTCCTGACCCTTTCTAAGCTGGGAATGAATTACTCTGTTCCCAGAACAGTCTGAAATTAACTCTTGATCCCCTAAACACTGAGAAAAGTTGTTTTTTCTTACCTTTGATAACCAGAGTGTGTTGAAAAACCTTTGTGTGTGTCTGCAGTAGCAACGACAATGATGAAACAACAAAGAGAAAGGTCAACCTTGTCTTCGAGAAGATACAGACGTTGAAGTCTCGTGCCACGGCGAGTTCACAAGGGGACACCAAAGTGAGACAATCACTAACCATTAAAGAACCCATGCAATAAAATGTCCCTTTCTCTTATCTATCTGTGAAATGCTAACTACATGTCAAAAGGGCATCTTTACACATTTGTATATATTAAAATCATAGATTTTGGGGTGTAAAGGTGCAGTTCCACCTTCATGTTTTAACTTTTTACCAGTAAATTGCTGAGAGAGTTGTAGCTCAACTGGCTTGACTGAATTTTCATGAATTTTCAAAGTAAACATTAAAATTCTGCTTTAACATCCTTGATTGAAACCACTGAAGGAAACTGATCTGAAAGCCATTTTAAGGAGCCTTTTCAAACAATGTGCATATTATTTCAGGCTCTGATGATCTAACACCCTGCTGGCTATGTACTTTGCATATCAGACACTATCAGCTATTGAATATTAACCCTCTCACCCTGTAAAAAAGAACCTAGACTAAATTAACTGTCTTCATCTGTCAGTCCACGGACTTTTCCTCTCAGGCCAAAGCTCTGCAGGAGCAGAATGCTGAACTGGAGAAAGAAATGACCGACCTGAAGAAACAACTTGAGGTAACAGCAGTCTGACTGCTACTGTGCCTTTGACACCAGTTGATTTATGGTGGCATTTTACTTTATTGCTAAAGTTGTTGTTGTTTGAGAATATCCTTTAGTCAAGGGTTTAAGGGGACTATTGGTTGGATGTAGAATTGGCTAAGCTTAACACAAAGGTGCATTTTCATGGACAGAAGAATAGAAATAAACAGGCTGGTCTCATGAAAACCTGTAATTCTTAATGTGTGGGTGGTTTAATAAAGTAAGAAAGAATTCAAAACACTGTTGTTTGCTTTGCATTAAAAGTTAAATAATTAAAACTGTGTGCAGCTGTCAGGAATGCAGACAACATTCACGTCTTACATGCTGCTTTTCCTTTGCAATACTTAAAAAGGATCCTGCTAACAAGAAACACTGAAAACGAAAGTTCACTTCAAATGCCAATGGCCTGGGGTGAAGAGTGAGAAGAGTGTCTCTATATTGAAATCTCACCATGAATATTTGTGTCTTTCACCATCAGATGAATCAGGCTGACAGGAGGACAGCAGCAGGTTTGAAGGATCTGCAGCAGGAGCTGGAGAGGATTATAGAAGAGTGCAAGCGTCTGAAGGAAAAACTGTCCAAAACAGAGGCCGAGCTCCAGACCACAGTCGAGGAGTAAGTGCAGGGTGACAATGCTGGAGAACGACATGATCAGTGTAGATTAATATAATAGCATAGCTTTCCCTGAATGTTGTGTTGACTGCAATAAAATGGTCAACACCAGTTCTTTTAAACTTGTGTTAAACCTTTTTCGATGTGGGTGGCTTTGCGGTGACGCCCAAATTCATCGCTCTTTTCTGGTATCTTTATCTGCTCCGATGAACACAACTGGCAGTGTTTGTGTTGGGAAGCTGTTGAGGGATCATGCTCATTTCACTGCCCTACAAGCTCTTTGTTTGCAGGTGAAATGAAGCAGCGGTGTATCAGAGAGTACTTTGTTCATATTAACACCTTCCATAGGTCGTATAGTCATAAATAATAATAATTAGCTTGACATTTTGTCCATCAGCTGTTGCTGAACTTGACATTTCCATGTCCCGTCCTGTTGAAACCATTGTTTGATCTCTGTTGATGAAACCACTCAGACTGTTGATAGTTACTGAAGTGGTCACCGTGTCAGGTTCCTCTGGGGTATTATACAGCACATTGTGTCTCCTCTGGTTTGTTAGGTTTACCTTTCATCCTCCATCTTAATGTGTGCTTGGTCACTGATTTGCTATTCATTCGGACAGCACAAACTGTCCAGCTCTATTCCAGCCCCTTTTACATATTATACAGCTATTAACATTGTTATTTGACTGATATGAGTTTGAATGGTGCCACAATCCAAAGCTTGCTGGTTTCGTTTAGTGTTCTCCGGTTTCAGATGAGAAAATTGTCTATATTTGAGCTCAAGATATTTCATGTTTCTGATACTTTTCTTGGATTTCACTCATATTAGAAGCTCCACTTTTTTTTATTCCTTCCTCCTCCTTTGTTGGGCTTTTTATTGTCAACTGTAGAATTATGTTTTTGTTAATTGGATCCAGGATCTTTCACTTACTTGAGTGATCTGTAGTGTCATCCTCAGTTTCATCTTTTCTTTTTTTCCAGAATAGAAAAAGCAACCCCTTTTTTCCAGACAGGAAACAAGGGGGACAGACAGGTTGGAATCAAACCAGAGACCTACCAGTTAAATGGTCAGCTACCATTTGCTCCCCTCTTTGTCTATTCAAACAGCAGAAATAGATGTTCTGCTTCAGTCTACATGACTGTGTGTTGATTTGTTTGAGGTGCCTCACATCACTTATCACCCTCCCCCTCGGTGTTGTCATGTCGAGGTAGTTTAGACATTATTGGTTTGGCATCGTTCTGGTATTCCTTTTAACCTCTCTGCTCCATGGGCCTGACATTCAGACCCAGCACAGGTGCTGCCATTTGTATGTGCGAATTAAGTAGCAGGTGTGCGTGGGTGCATGTGCATATCTACAGCATAGAGTGCCTGTACTGTGTGGTGACATGTTTTGTGTGGTTTGTCAGGCTGTTCCAGGTGAAGATGGAGAGGGAGCAATACCAGACGGAGATCAGAGACCTGCAGGATCAGCTGTCAGAGATGCACGACGAGCTCGACTTGGCAAAGAAGTCAGGCGCTGATGGAGAGAAAGACATCCTTATGGCGGTAATGCAGTGTTCATTGTTCGAGAAGAAGATAAAGTCACTATCTTTTTGCTTTAAGCTTGTGGAACAAGCTGTGCTCACTAAAACCTCAATGAAAGATGAAAGTATTTCTATTCTGTCTCATGTTCCGTACTGTAAAATGCATCTTCTCAAACACTGAAATGACACAGAATGCATTTTAGGTTGCTATAAACTTTTCTGATAGACCATAACAATTCTATGTGGTGATGGTCTAATCCGAAAGATTTGACTCTGGAGACACTACAGAATAAACTCAATGAACAAATAAGCATAGAAATGAAAATGTTTGATCTTTTAACAGTTAAACCAGTGTTGTGGTGAGAAAAAGTCTTTGTAACCAAAGATGAGCAAATTGAAGGGTCTCAGCCAAACTATGCAAGTTGTGCAAATTCTGAAATCATAAAAAGTCACCAAACTGTTCATTTTCTACAGGACATGATGCAGCTGAAGCTGGAGATGCAGGAACTTCTCCTGGCCAAGGAGGAGCAGGAGGAGGTGCTGAGGAGGCGAGAGAGGGAGCTGACAGCACTGAAAGGAGCTCTGAAGGAGGAAGTGGCCGCTCACGATCAGGAGGTGGACAAGATGAGGGAGCAGTACGAGAAGGAAATAAGCAGGCTACAGATGTCTTTGGAGGAGGCCAAGCAGGTTTGTTTCCCCGCTGTCTCTCCTGCAGTTTGTGTTCCCTCCTCCTCATTTCCTTCCCTCCCCCATTCCAAAACACACCCTGTCACAGAGGAGTGTGGAGATAAGCACTGCATCAGGGGAGCTGTAATTGTGTCTGTGTGTGTTTTGCATTGCAAGTTGTGCCATATGTTCGTCATCAGAGGTTGGGACGCTGCTTTGAAGTCACTTTATTTACATCTTCTTCACTAGTTTCACATCTGTGGCGTCATCTGTCATCTGAGCATCAATATACTGAGACTCCAGTTTTAAAACATGCAGGTATTAGTGGATCCAGAATAAGGTTGGCACCTGAAATCAGTAACACTGTGTATCTGTGGAAAGGATTTGCAGAAATAGCAGGAACAGGAGGCAAAGAGGCCTCCATTGCAGTCAGTCAAGAATTTCAAAACATAATTCCAACTGCAGGTAACATACTTTTTTAGTTTCATTCAGTGACTGTTAGTTTCTCAGAGCATGTGATGTCTCAGTAGCACCAAGGTCACCTTATTTGGATGTTGAAAGACAAGTTAGCAGTTGACTTTTCAATATTTACAGTTCCTCCCACTTTTCTGTTTACCCTTTAAACTCCAGTTATACATGTGTAGATTTTATAACGTGACAAGCAGATGGTGTTGCACGTGTCTGCTGTGTTATTCCATGATCTGGTTTTCTTGGCTTGCAGAGAAACATTGATGAAGAGATTCAACTTCCCAGTTTTTGATGGTGTTTAATCGTAGTGCATGAACAAAGTAGACACATGGATCAGCAGGATTAGATATTAACCTACGGCGGAGAGAAGTCATTGGATGTTTTTTCAAAAGCCTTTTCAAGTAGAAGTTAAGCTCAGTTTCAGTTTGCACACTAGAACTGCATCAACAGAGTACACTGATAAAACAAAAACGAAACATTGTGTAAAAGTCAACTGTAGCTCGTCATCATTTTTCATGGCAAATCTTCCTTTTCCTGTCAAGTTTGGAGGTGTTTTGTTATCTCAGCTTGTTACTCTAGGGAGGAATGTTTTACAGGAAGAATTTGTTGATAAAATTGAGACATTTATCAGTATATTAACATGTTATGAGTTGCCTTACTGGCAAGGTCACTATTGCAGCTTAGGAGCAAGGCTCAATTAAAGGCCTCAGAAACAGATACAGTTCTGTTTTTACTGCATTGACAAAAATAAAGAAAAGCTGTACCTCAGAATACTTGAACCCTCCGTCATGAAAATGTGAGATATTCTGCACCATTAAGAGAATGGTGCCAGTTACTGAACCAGACATTATTTAAAAGTTATTGATTAGAGGAACAACAGAGGGGTTGTCAACTTTTGATCTGAAAATGGAGGAAGGTGAGTTAAGATGAGACGTGCACGGCAGGAGACAGGACACTGAAAGGGCTGAAGTCACATTGTTTTCAGTAGGCCGCTGTGTGACTCACATGTGTCCTGTTTGTCTCAAAGACTGGAAGTCGTCCTTGTTCTCGGCTTCCTGTGGGCCTGGTGGGGGTCCATAGCGGCAGCGCTCTGCAGCAAGAGTCTATGAGAACATTTCCTTTTGTCGAACAGAGGTACTGCTCCCCCGAGAGAGTGTGTCATCAGGGGTTTACCCTCAGTGCTTTGTAAACACTTGGCAAGATGAAGTCATTGTTTGTTTCTCTTTTAAGATATAAAAGAGTTCTCACTTGTCGCAGCCTTTCGTTTGTGTCCTTGAATTAATCAGCTGTCCTCAGGTCGGACTCTGTGAGGCATCTGTAGATCAGAGGACTGTGCCTATTAATTATTATTCAGAAACATTAACTCAAATTCATTTATAATGTGGCACTATCAATGCTTTACCTGTTTATATATGGTGTTCATGCCGGGGCGATGTGCAAATAGATGATAAGATATGATACGACAGCATGAAAAAGTCACATAAGGTAAATTATTTTGGAGTGAAAGCTACAGAATAAGAATGTTACATCTATGTCAGTGATAAATACTGTTTTTCTAGGCATCCGGATTTTCTGTCTGATTAAAAATAAAGTTTCAGAGACCAAAATATTGACAGCATGCAGGTTTTTGTCTGAGTTACAGGTATATGAGAAAGACTGGCATTAAAGGGGAAAATTGCTTATTATTATTATTACTTTGGGTGAGGCTGTCAGAGGAACAAGAAAAGCCAGAGTGAAATCTGCATCTTTTTAATTTTTCTACCCTCATCTCTCCGCCTGACATTTTGCGGTGACCAGAGCGGCCCATGCAAAGAAGAATGATGGAAACTGGAGCACTAAATTGCTCTGCATACTAGTTAATTGCAGTGGCAAGCCATCACTAATCTAATGAGCTGCCGTTCCTGAGCAGCGTCGTGTCGCCTCTTCTTTCTGTGCCCTGAAAGAGCGGTGGGTAATTGCGGACCTCAGTCAACGATGAATGATGAGTTTGTTTCACACAATAATAGCAGCGGGGGTTGGGACTATGCTGAATAAGTGGGTCAGTATGCTGAAGAAAAAGGGGATGCGTGGCTGACCCCCTGAAAGGAGCGGGGGGCCTGTTTTGTGTCTTAAATTCAAAGCTGCATTGTGTTTCCAATGAGGTGAAATCTGTGGAATTTCATCAAGCTTGGAAAAATCTTGCTCATGCTTTCTTGAGAAGACTTCATGAATGTGCTTACTTTGACTGTTACTTATCTGATTTCTTAATGTTCCGTAACAAAAGACGTCTGCACATTTGGAAATGGATTTGATCTTTCGTGTCAGCATGTGCTGGAATTCAAAAAATGTGGAAAGATGAGGTGCGGCGAGTAGAGAGAAGGGCTTGTTTCCAGGAATGTCAGGGTCAAAGTGGAGTATGTGCTCCCTGCAGACCTCCTTTTTCACTCAGCTCCATCTCTGTTACAGTGCACCCGCTTCGACCTGCGGGAGAGGCTCCAATCTTTTCATTTCTGCCTCTTCAGGGTGCTGCAGTTGCATCTCCATCTCCACAGCGCTCCAGATTCTCGGTGTCAGAGGTTTTTAGAGGTCTCAGTCGTACTCTCCCTTCCTGGCTGTAAAGACAGAGCCTTGCGCTTATCACACCTTCTCCAGCTCTTGTTATGTTTCACCTACAGCCCCGAGCCACAGTGTGCAACACGGCCACATTGTTATCACGCTCTCATCTGTAACCTCAATCCCAAATGCTGTATTTCTTCATTTCCCATCTCCACAGTTTCCACACATGAGTCCGCAGTGATCTCCCGCTCACCTAAATGTGGTTCATTTTCAGGCCTGTGTCATTCTCGCACGTATCTCTGCCGGCCTCTCGAGTAATCTCTGCCAGCGTGTGAACTGAAGTCTCACTGTCTGATCATCAAACTTACGTTGCCCAGAGAAGAGTCCACCCTCAGGCTTGTTTTGAAAGTAAAGACTCCCGCATTGGTCTGCGTGTTTGATGATAGCACTGTATTTCCCGGCGTAGCTTTAGGAGCTGATGGAGGAAGGAGACGCTGGGCAGCGAGAGAGGAAGGAAATGATTGAGAGACTTTCTGGATCTTGACAGAAACGGCAAGGAATTAGCCGTTTACCCTTGTTGAAATATGAGGTCTTCTAGGTCTTCAAATAGCTTTTATGATAACTTTATAGATTGATGACATTAAACACTTGAGCTAAATACCTAGGAGTTCAGTTTACCTTGCTGCCCGTAAGTGCTGATGTGTCGGGAGCCTAATCTGCCAATGCAACTTGCAGGAGTGTAGTTTAATACATCTGTTGAGATGGCCAGAAACATTTAAAACTTGTGGTTAAAACCTGCAAGTTGCTGTCACAGTGTTTTAAAAGGCAGTCAGTGTGTTTTGAAGCTGTAAACGATTGTTCTTTTTTCAATGTTTGGAATTTCTTTTAGATGTGGAAAGTGTTGGTTGAGATCTCAGTGTTTGATTTGTTAGTCTTTAGACTTGAACTGTTGTGTGGGATGTGGATTTTGGGCGTTCCTTCTCTCGCTCTCTGCTTTATTCAAACCATGTCTTCTTTGGCCTGGAAAACTGGAACAGGAGTTTTAACTCCCCTCTTTGTCTTTCTGCTGAGACTTTACGAGCCTTTGATTTGAGTTTTGGCACTGTGAAGCCTGGAAGTCAAAGTCTGAGTCACATTCAATTCACATTCTTAATTTTGATAAACGCTCTGTTATTAATGTCCTTATGTTAACAAAGGGGTACATCTGGTAATTCCTTCACAAAATATGTTCTCCTGTGACCTTGCGTGAACCATTTTGATAAGAGAAATACACATCTTTGCTCAATTTTTTTCACAAGATAAACAGGCTGTAAATAAGGTGATACTAAAGTTTTTAATAACCAGAGACATGAGCTGAGATGAGATCACAAACTGCAGTTTGATCAAATCTGGTCCCAGGAAAGCCAAAACAATTAGTGATGGCTTTTAGGTAATTCTGCACCCATTACAGGAAGTGTCCATGCAGTCAGTGAGTGACCATGTTGGTGTCCAGGGAGTAAAAAACTAGTATATATTAAACTATTCTCTGTTTCCTGGGCAACCTCTGCTCCAAATCACTTCAGATGGTGTGTTCACCTTTTTATGATCAATGTGTAGCTTTACTGATCTTGAAGGCTAGGTGCATTTTGATGAAGGTACATTAAAAGATTTTGGTGTCTTTCAGCCATGCTAGGATTATTGTTGTCGGTCCGTCAGCAAATAGTGTTTGTGGTGTCAATATCCAAATCCCAAAGGTGATTTTAAAGTCAGAAATATGTATCTTTTCCATAACTGAATAAACAAGCTGTTCTCAGAGGAAAATGAGGCCTCAGAACACTGTTTGAAGCTTGAAAGGTGGCAGGGTCAGTTTCAGTTCAGTTCAGTTCAGTTTATTCAGTCATGAAAATGAAGAGAGTTTGTTTGTTTCGTTTGTCTGGGCATAGACAAATCAGTCAATGAAGATCTTTCTCTTCTGATTAAAATTTCTTCTTTTAAAGAAGCAATTTTCTCAAACTCACTTCATTTTTATTTTCTCTTGGAGCATTTGCACGGTCACAATCTCGCTATTCTCTGTAAACCTTGGTTAAATCCAAACACCCCTGTGAGCCTGCCATTCGGCTTTGCACAGAGACTCTTTTTAAAAGCAGGATTCTGTTTCCAGTTCTCTAAGGACAAGACAAGATTTGATTACCGTCCTCTTTTGACCAAAGAGATGCCAGCACTTCTCAGCTGTCGCGTTTTAATTTACTACTTCAATCCTTCCTTTCATACCATGACAGGCCTTCTGTTCCAGTTAACCTCAGGTGTGGGTACCCTCTTTTATGAGGAATGCTGTTGTATTTGTAACACATACTTCGTGCTGGCGGAGCAAATCCAGGCTGCTCCACTGCCAAATAATTTTTTTTTTCTTCTCTTGATATGAGGGTTAAGTTCAGATAATGTGATACCATACAGGAAACTACTTGTTCTCTGAATGTCCTTGGACAGTCCAGTCACGCTTGGCAACAAAGGCATTTTTTGTTTGTCGCAACGAGGAAACATCACTTCAGCTGTCAAAAACCTCAAACCTACAACAAGGAAAAACAGGAATGGTGGCATAGTTTAACCTCCTGCCACCCAAACAGTGAGCATCTGATTGGTAAATCAGATTGGTAAATAATATAAAATACGTGTCTACAACACTCACCGTGCTACTGGAGTTAAATGGCATATTATAGCCTGGCATTCAGAGAAACAGGAATAAGTTTATGTTATTTTCCATTTAAAATGTGAACGTATAACATCTTCATGGCATGTTTGTGGTGGTGCAAAGACAGCAGGTGGATGTTGAAGCTTCCTGTGTTGAATCAGTAGTACAATCTGTAGCTGATGGTCAGGTGGAGGTATTGCAGTGAAAAGAGAGAATCACACAGATTGGTTTATAATATGCAGAAGGAAACACATAGCTGTCAGTGATATTTTGAATTTGTGAATGAGATGAGTTTTGACAGCACAGGAAAAAGGAAACAGCTGAGAGGATCGACAACAGGAACGACGGGAAAGACAGAGGGAAGTAACCAGTAGTGATACATTAGAGAGGAAAACGTCCTCCTTATGGAACTTTTTGAGCAGCTTCATTTGGTATCAGCCAAACAATTTGTCAGTGTTGCTGTGAGACAGCTTTCGTGAGTGAAATCACAGTTAGCATGTTTTCTCAGCTGCTGTCGAGGGAAGTCGTGTGTTTCCACATATCCTGGTTTGGATTACCTGTAGCTAAGTGCACCAGTAAAATTTGAAAAAGCTCATCATCAGTGATTTAACAAACACTATTATTTGTTTGTGATATAAATTATTGTCTATAAGTATATTATATAATGCATTAAATTAAATTTGAGAAGGACTCCAAGGCATATTGACATTGAAGTTTGTCAGATATTTTGTACATTTGCTGCATCAGTACATTAGTATTGCATTCATTTTAAGTGTATCTGTGTGAGAAGGATAAACAAACTCTGGGGTTTTTGGCAGCCTTTGCTCTGCATGTTATGTTTGTGCACTATTCTGTTGAGTTTTGTAAAACAAATGTTTTCACAGTTTGCCAGATGGTGGACGGGGGTAAAAACATATGGAAAAAAATACCTCCAACATGTTTGTCTTCAAAAAAGAAAAGAAAACACATGCAGAGCAACATCAGGAATGGAGAGGGGAGAGAAATGAAAACATGTTAGCAGCTGGCTAAAACTCTTTACCTGCTTGTAGGGGTTTTTCAGAGTTACATTAGTTTATGTACATTATCTTGAGTTTAAATGGAATCTACCATACCTGAGATAAGGGAATAATCTAGCTGACATTTATAGAAGTCATTGTCCTCATATGTAAGGAATGAACAAGTTCAGGAAACCGATTGACATTCTGGTAGGTGGATTTTCTTGCAGCTGTATTTATTTTTAGACCATTAACTCTTTCGTTATGCTGGAAGCTGATTTGGTTTAATAACTGAGAAAGCCACGATTTCAACACAGCGCACAACCTGGGTCACATACTTCATTACCAGCGTTCATGCTGTGCTTCAAAGACTGCACAAAGTTAGTTAATGTGCAACTTTAGACAAACAGTTTTGAGTACACACAAGGACCAGAGTCAAACTTTGAGTTCGGGGAGAGGGGAGAGAAAACTTGTGGTATGATATTACCACATATTCTTCTATGATATTGTACTAATACAGTGAAGTCCGCTTGTGTTGTCAGTCTCTGTGATTAATTTGTGTTGTAGGAGGTGATAAATAATTTAATTTAACAGACAAATTAAACAAATCGTTGTCTAATAGCTGATAAAGTGATTGTTTTGTTTGCAGTAATCCTTCAATGATTGTTAGGTATACTTTCACACTTGTAATGAATGATTAATTTTTTTTTTTTTAAGTTGATCTTTCAGTAAGTGGTTGTATTGTAACACGTTGTCACTGCGTCCCCTCCTGTTTCCTCTCGCAGACAGCAGCAGGGTCTCTCTCTCTCCCTCTCTCACACTCTTCCTCTCTCTCTCTCTCTGGCTGGGTGGCTCTGCCCATGTTTTTAACTGGTAATGACCCAGTGTGGGAAGTGGGACAGGCAGAGGAGTGTGAGGGCTGAACTTGTTTTGTGTGTAATCAAAATGGAGCACACTGACACAATCCTGACACTCTCTTATCAATGCATTATTATCGTAGTGAAAGCTGTGTTAAGCCCCAGTTCACACCCAGACCCTTTTTTCATTTCTGAACTTCCACCCTCGACACAATCACAGGACTACCAGTGAAACCATGTGGATTAAAGAACATGGGTAGAAATCTTGATGTATAAACCTCCTAGAAAATAACATCAGAACAATATCAACGTTTATTTTTGGTTAAAGGCTAGTTAGCAACATTTTTATGCTATAGAGGTTTCTATCACTTTAAAGGTTAAATGTGTTATAAGTATATTTTGAGGTTATGTCAAAGAAGTCTATGTACTGTGTTGCAGAGATATCTACTGACGCTAGCCCTGTCCTGTCTCATAATACCACTTTGTATTTAGCTTTTTTGGTCTAATAACAAAACATATTAAACTCACAAAATGTCAAGTAAGGAAATATTCATACACCTATTTTCCTTACCAAACAGAAAAATGCAACCTTACACCCTCTGAGTTCAAGTTTCTCTCTTTTACTGAATGAAGACTAGCTTAATGGCTTTGTTACGTACTTCGTTACGCATTCAAACTCAACAGAAACAAAAAAAAACCCCTCACCAAATCATAGTTTCTCTTTCCACTGTTCCAACAATCAACTCCGGTTTAGTCAAATAAATCCTTAATTGACAGTTAGATGTGAAAATATTCCGGCTCTTCATGCCATTTTTCTGTCAGCCCTGGCAGACTGAGGTCAGCTAATAGGGGCTCTAGCTGCACAGCTGACTGAACTAACTAACTAACAGAATCTAGTAACTACAGCCATATATTACTACAGCAAAACTTGAGCCCATTGATATGTCAGTTTTCAAAACAATGCGAAGAAGCTGCTGTAACACAACATAACTCAGAAGACTAGATCACCTGTGCCCAAACTGCAAATGCGTCAGTCCAGAAAACTGTTAATTTCTTTACCTTCAAGAAAATCATAATATTATGTTTTTGCTAAACTTGATTGAGGTGTTGATTCATCTTGAGGGGAATTTTGAAGACTACTTTGTCTGGCTGAGGAATAGTACTGCTCTCTACTGAGATGTGTTTCTAATATTTAAGGTTGTTTAAGACTTATTTTACTCGTCTAAATGGTTTTGTCTGAGAGGTGAAACAGTCTTCTCTATAGCAGTATTTAGCTAGTACTGTCAAGCGCTTCTCGCTCCTGTGACCAAACTAAATGACCCAGTGAATCAGAGATGAGGGCGTCTCTGTGCTAACAGGGGAAACAGGTCTGACTGGCCTGCCACCAATGGAGCAGGGAGGCAACCATCCCCTTTCTAGTAGAGGAGGTGCCTCTATTCACGCACAGTGACGACAAGACGAGCTGACCAACGAGTGCCTTTCATCTTAGTCACAGAGGGGTGTTAAGGGGTGAAGAGTGGTAGATTTTGGATGCCTGCAGAAACTGAATTTTGCATTTGTGAATAAGTTACCACGTTCAAGTCCAGTGTCACAATATATAGTGCCATAACTCTAAAATGAAAAAGACGTTGCTGTTCTATCATTACTTATTTCATTGTCATGCTTTTGTCAAAGGAACCTGTATTTTTACTATTTTCTTCTTCCTGCTGATTGTTAGGCCATCTTGCAGGAAGTTGGCTGCTTGAGAAAAACAAACCAGATTTTTGTTCCAGTATTTGTGTTGATGCCGTTTACTGAGCCATCTTTCATCAATGTGTCACCAGCGAGTGTATCTTAGTCAGCCGGGTCTTAAAGGCCGAAGGGTGTGGGTGGGTGTGTGTGTGGGCTGTTATGTTCTTGGAGGTCACTAATGCACTTTACTAACCCTTTGACACATTTACACAGCTTGAGCATTTATTGAATCAAATTGTTCACTTGTTTCAGTTCAGTTGTGGAGTGAAACAGTAGCTATAGATATGCAGCTGTCTTCTGTTGTTCTGTGTATCAAAGTGTGGGCATACCTGTACTGAGGTAAACGGGAAATTGCTGAACCAGTTTTCTAACATTCCATGTAAAAGTGTTGTTTCCGTTCAGTCAACCCACGCTGCCAGCCGAAACCTGTCAACTGTCGTACTGATTGAGTCGCGTGGTTGTTGTCAGATTTTTGGCCCCCTTCTCTCACACAGACATGTATTTCCGTCTGTCTCCTGTTCTTCCTCTCCTGCACAGCACACCCTCCTGAAATATCAGAGCCAAAGCACAATCTTCATTCATAAATCTGGGCACTGTTAGTGGTCACAAGACATGTCTTAAAAGCCATCTCACAGCAGTGTATCAGGTGGAAAAACTTTGAATCTAGTGACATAGGAGACCACCAGGTCTGCTTTGCTAACCTGCTGACTTTGTGTGGCCCTCAGTCAGCAGAAGCTAATAGAAGCTCAGGTTTAATTGCCTTCGTTTGTGGTTTATTATGAAGTGTGAGAGAATCACAGGAGGACTCTGTTATTCTCCCGTCTCCACAGCAACAAAACTTTAGTGAGAAACTAAGCACTTCGCTTTTTTTATTTGAGAGTCTCCAATGTTCCATCGTGAATCATTGTTCCTTTTTCTGTTGAGTGTCACACACTCCTGCCTCCTTTATACTGAAGCCTTGTGTCCTGTTCTGATCTGCAGAGCAGCGCAGCAGTGGTCCGTGAGAGGGCTGAAGTGGAGGCAGCCAAGGGTGCACTGGAGGGCCAAGCAGGACGGCTGACCCAAGAAGCCGAGCGGCTGCGCAGGCGGGCACAGGAGCTGGAAAATGAGGTGGCCAAACTCAACCGCATCATCGACGAGGCCAAACTACAGGAGAGCAGGCTGGGGGACAGAGTGGGCCGACTGGAGGTGAGGGGTCAACACAGAACTGCAACTGATGCTAGTTTTATTATTGCTGCAGCATATTATACAGTATGAAAGTCTCATACATACAGTATGTCCACTTAACAGAAAGAGAAGAAGAATTTGGAAGAATCTTTGGCTGAAATTAAGGAGCAAGAAGAGGAGATGTCACGTGCCAATCGAGCGTTGACCATTCGGTTGGAGGATGTGCAGGTGAGATCAGCAACACTATATGTGGGGAAAAAGAGATGTGGAGGTCTATACCAAGCATGGTTTTAACATCTTTAATATTGTGCCTTTCTCTAGAGGAACTTGACCAAACTGAACATTGAACACAAGGACCTGGAGGAGAGGTTACAAGAGGAGAAGACTCAGAAGGAGCAGTTCAAGAGCATGAAGAACAACATCGAGGATGAGAGGAGGCTCCTGGACCATACAGTGGAGAAACTCCAGAGGGAGGTGAGTGCACTCAGCTGTGCACAGAAACAATCATCCCCAGCAAATGATTATC
This sequence comes from Pagrus pagrus, assembly GCF_965226575.1. Lineage (NCBI taxonomy): Eukaryota > Metazoa > Chordata > Actinopteri > Spariformes > Sparidae > Pagrus > Pagrus pagrus. Next base: position 24,496,466 of record NC_140185.1, on the reverse strand, counting down.
AGATCTTTTTTAGGAAAAAGTTGAGATGCAGTTATTCAGTAGTTAAGTTATTTTAACAATGCAGAGGCCAAGTGCTCTTTCAGTTCATTCACATGCAGGACGTCCAGAGAAGGTTATTTTGCTCTTGAAAGAAAGAAAATGTTCTCAGGCACTCTTGAGCGAGGAGGAAGGTTTTATTAAAAGGTTGATTTAGTCAGGAATGTTGGTTTTCAAAAGCCAACTGGCGAAATAGTAAAAGCGAGAATGCCTCAAGAACTTTTTCTTTTCTATGACCATTGAAGTATTTTACTTTTGTTGTTTTTTAATTAAGGAATTGAAAGGAGGCTTTTTTCCCCTCACATTTCTGTCTGTCTTTGGCCTGTACTCCATCTCTCTGTGCCTGCAGATGAACAATATTGTGGATGCCTCCCAGTCGTCCACCCGAGAGCTGCAGGAGCAGATCGACATTTATAAAGAGAAGAACCGTCGGGAGCTGTCGGAGCTGCAGCGGCTCCTGAAGGAGCGAGGACAGGAGCTGGAGAAGTACTTACTGGCTACAAAAACCCTGCAAGATCAGGTACAGTGGGCTACGTCAGCCTCATCTAGCGTAATTGGCACAAATTTGAACACTAACACTGCTTTCGCGGCCAGAATGATCAAATCCAGGCCATCATTAGTCAGCCCAGCCGAGGCCTCCCATGCAGAACGTCAGATGATGAGCCATTGTTCTGACTCAACCAGTTTAACCCCCTCCCCTCAACATCATCCTCTCCTTTCAGAGGGAGATGTCATCACTTTGGTATTTCTGCTCCCTGCTGCCCCCTCAAACCCCAACCATAATATTAAAGTGAAGTCTTTGAGCCGAGTGAAGCCGCAGGAAATCTCTGTTCTTTATTCAAATGAATGTTTATACTCCAAGTTAGAATTTAAATGGAAACGTGGAGAATTCCTTTATAATGCTTTGATGTGTGGCCATGACGGTGAAACTTATGACCACTCTGCGTTGTTTGCGTTCAAGTGATTTATCCTTGTCAGCACTTTGGAATGTGGAGAATGTTTTTGTTGGAAGTAGAAATGGATGAATGTGAATAACTTGTGTTGGAAAAATGTGGCTTATGTTGTTTTATTTATCTATCAAACATTTATTTAATGAGGTTGGGCGGTCGAGATTGTTTTTACGGTGACCACGCAGAAACTGTTTTATTGTTCAGTGGATGCAGAAATGCTGCAGGACATTTAGATATCATGTAGTTTAGGGAGGAAAGGGAGCCATAGCAACAAAGGAGTGATACAAATAACAGTACCTGAAAGATTAGCTCAAGATCAGTTTCATGGCAGAGTCAGAGTCATAGGGTCTGTGAATAAGATATAATGGATTTTCACACTGAAGTGCCAGGTTTTCAGGATATTTTAAATTTAAAAGAATGGTTAAATTAAGAGGTTTTTTTTTTACTTTTCTGTTGGAGTGATGAACCAGTGTTATGAGACTGTCCTTTGTAGCCAAAACATATTTTGTTTGTTTTCCCAATCTGCACATTGAGGCAAAAAAAAACATCACAATCTATTTGATAACAGTAACGATTTACAATCTGAATTTCTTTTTTGACAATACGTCACCCAAATAAGATCCACATGAAGTAATATGTCCACTCAGCATCTAGTTGGCTACATCACTCTATTGGTATGTTCAGTAGAGTGGATATCCTAGTCAAAGTTCAAAGTGTTGAGGTTGGATGTAATCATGAAAAAAAATTACAAATCTAATACCACTAGTCCTGTAAAACAAGGTGTAGTTCTGTGTACCAACATGCACATTTTGACACCACGAGCTCAGGGGTGGTCTCATACATGTTTCTGCAGACTTCACAGGGAGTTAACGGTTGTTAGAGGTAATGTGTCCTAAAAGGAAGCAATAAGCCAATTAAAGAAGAGCAGACTCTATACAAGCCGATGTAACAATTCAGATTGTTAAAGAGTTTGCACATTTTGTAAGAGGTAGAAAATGCATTCAGCGTGTTTATCAGACCTTACGGATACACACAGTGTGTCCTAACTCTAACCCCGTAAACAAAACCGTGTCTGTTGATGATGAAAACTCCACTGGGTACCTTTAATAGAGGTTTTGGCAGGACATGCTCTTCCTAGAGAGAAAAAAAAGAGAGTATTGACATTTCCTTCTGTGGGAGGAACTTTCTACTCAAACTTTTGCACCTTACTTTCAGCCTTTATTTGACATGCCACTTTAGTGTTTTGGATTTTCCTGATGTGGGCTTTCAGCTGTACATGTGTTTGTAAGTAAAGGTCATAGGCAAAGACAAGGTCTGCATCCTTTTTTCCTGCCTTCATCGGTGATAATGTATCTTTGTCCAGCTGCTGCACAGGACGAGGAGGATGTCAGTGTTGTGATATCATTGTTGTTGAAGCTGTGCTGGCAGGATCCACATCCTCCTCCTCCACCTCTCCTGAGAAACTGGACTGGGCCTAGTGAGTCCACTTTTCCAGCTGCTCTCGAATGCCCCGTTCGGCTCCACCCGTGTGAATTTGGCAGACTATCAGTGAAATTACAAGTGCCACAAAAATGCCTCTTCTTTAACAGTCTTACTTTTCAAGAAATATCAGGCAAAAAACAGCAGTAAGTCAAAGCAGGTAGATCTGCTTTATTAATTTGTTAACACAGTAATTTATTCACATCCTAACTTGCTTATAGCTGTCCAGGGCCTGAGAGGGGATGTGTGATTATCCCATTACACCTATTACTAAGTCTTTGCATGCTCACCTTCAGCTCCATGGCTTAAATTAGGTCTTACTTAAGTATTTACATAATGAAATATGGAACAGTTCTGCACTAATGGCCAAATATTTGTTCAGGGTGAGAAAGGAGGGCAGATGATGAATTTTCATTGTCTTAGCATTAAGCAGTGGGGGCAATTTTCCAGCTGTGAGGGGGCACTGCTGCTGAATGAACACAGGAGGAAACACTAGCTGCACTAGATTCATTAGTCACACGGGGGAACCGTATAATAATTTCCTTAAGCAGTGACTAAATTGTTGGTCATTGCCACAGCGGTAATACCTGATAAGAAGCGAGATGACATATTGAAGAAGGAGATGGACAGCCGGATTTAATACGCACTTACTGCAGAAGTAGTTACAACATGCTGAGGGTCTTTTAATGAGATATTCAACCCCCACTAGGCCAGTTTAACTCCTCTTCAAGCATCACAAATGTGTCCTAAATATTTTCTGTGGTATGCTTATTTATACAGGACAATTAACTGGGCTGGTGTTTGAAGTTTGTCGATGCATTTCGTTTTAGTTATCACACCAAGGCGAGGAGCTGCGGCGGTGTCAGAGAGAACGAGATGAGGCTGTGCTCAGGGAGAAGACGCTGGAGACAAAGGTCCATGAACTGGAGGAGGAGGCTGAGACAAAAGCCCACAGTAAAGAAGACAAAGCTCGACACGTCAAACTCATGGAGGTACATAATGATGAAGCCACTGGAGAAGATTTTGTTCTTACTAGCCATGAAAAAAGACCACAATACAATCATTTAGGATTCCTGAACACCTCAGTAAACATCAGATATGAATGTTTAAATATTTGTTACAGGGTACATAAATAACCATTATTTTGTTGCTTATTAGCATGCATATTAGTAGCACTATCTCTTTGTTACCCCCTTAATTATGTTAATGCGTTGGTATGCATGACCATATTCTCTTAGTATGCTTTGCTCACATGGGTCTTATAAGGTGGTAGTTCCACAAGAATAGTCGGTGTTCCTCAATATTCTTATATGCAAAACACACTACAAGTGTTAATAGTGTTCAAATAACACTAAATTTGGATTTTCTTTGCTCGCTTGTTTATGTTTGTACTGTCAATGACCAGGTTAAGGTTAGAGTAACTTGCTGTTTTCAGCGCGGTGATTGCTAGCTCATAGGTTGTTGCTGTTATGGTCATGGAGAATAAGACATAAAGAATTGCTTGATAATGACAAAGACTAAACCTGCTACTTATCTGTATACTTATTAATGGTTAATATGTGTACTCTAACACAAATATTTATAGACAACTGATTCAGTCACTTACTGACTGTGCGGATGTAATCCGTTTGGTTTTGCAGGACAGGATTGCTCAGCTGGAGTTGGACCTGGATGAGGAGCGTCAGAGTGGAGACCAGCTGATGGACAGGATAGACCGAGGAAGAGAGCAGGTACGACACACACACATAAACACACACACTCAACACATTTTCATTATCAGTGCTCACTCATGTCAGTGACCTGCTGTCCATATTCACTTACAGACGTTTCTCTGTTCCATTTCAACCTGTAAATGATATCCCGATCTCCTGCTGCTATGTCTTCCACCTCTAACATCATGACCGCAATCACTAATCTCTGAAAGAAACCAACATGTGATCTCCACAAAACAATCTCAGGTCTCAAATACAGTCCTGAAAGAGTCGCATAATTCACATGCAGGTTGATGGGTTATATCAATGCTCCCTTGGGTGTTTGTGTCTTTACATTTAATATCCACACTCCGCAAATTCCCTGTTTATTTCTGGTCAGGATAAAGTGGACTGGTTATTGCTTTGTAAGATGATCTTGCATAATCATTCAGGTTGGCGGCCTGCCAGCGTGGTCTGAGAGTGTCTATCCAATTTTCATGCATCAGCCACAAAAGAGCCTTCTTAATGCGTTGCCTGAGCCAAAATGCTCGAGCTGCCAAATGTCTCAAGTTTTCAGGTTGCGGAGTTCACTTGGAAATGATGCTCAGTACAGTAACTTCATCTCGAGAACAAATCCAGTTTTTGTTGCTTGAAGTCAGTTTTTATAAACCTCGCAAGCAAATGCTCCACTTTTTCCTTCCTGGCTGATAAAGCTGCTGACGGAGGCACTGTGAAGTGAGATTTAGATAAAGTACATGTGCTTTTAGCATTGTTGTGTGTTCGTGGGAGAGTGCTTACTAATCAGAGGTAGGATGTTGGTGCTGGAGTCTTTGAAATAACACTGCTCAAGTGCAACCCTACAGATTTTATGCTAATGTATAGCACATACAGTCCAGTGTTCACAGTCTCTATGAGCTCCAGAGACAGCAGGCCAGTCTGGAACTGACACAGATTCAAAGGTTGTGACCAAAATTTTAAATTTATGTGTGTAGCGACATCAAGAAAAGCTTAATGTTGTTGAGTTGAGTATGTAAATCTCCTTAAATGGTTTCCCTTTTAAAAAATTCCTGGCAATGACAAAAAGAGGCATTGTGACAAAGTGGCAGTGGTTCAGTGTGAGGCGGAGGTCGGCTGTCAAGGCAACACTCGAGCCTTGTGCAGAGTGGAGTAGGTTGAGTGCTAGTGGTGTGTGTTTGTGGCTGCGCACACACACAGACACGCGGGTATGTGCTGGTGTGTGCGCTCTAATGTCTGTGGGGAGGAGGCGAGGGCTGTGTGGGGGTGTATGGCTATGGGGTGGAGGGGTGGTGGGGTTGCAGCAGAGGCAGCAGGAAGAACACCTGCGTCTCTCCTGGCACCAGGTGCTCCTCTCCTGTCTAAATGAGAGTAATCTCCCCTCTCCTCTCCTGCCGTCTTTCACAAAGCAGATTAGTTTCGCTGTATGTTCCAGTCTGCTGATTCAGCTCCCTCAAGCACTGTGCTGGGTGCACCAGTTATAGGGGCCATCGTTCATCAGAGCAGCCCACTGTCACCCACTAATTGGCATAAAATATCACCAATTCTGAGCTCCCCTCACAAAGAAAGAACCATCGCCACTGTATCGATTAGTTTTCATCCTTCTTTCTTTTGAACTAGGCTATCACTGAACAGTCATGCAGTGAGGCTTCTCTCAGTTGATTTTGTGTTCAGTGACAGGATATATGACAGCACCAGATTAATATTAAAGGAATAGTTTGACATTTTAGGATATACTCTTAATTGCTTTCTTGCCGAGAGTTGGATGAGAAGATCTTTACTACTCTCAATCCTTGCTGTAAAAATATAAGGCTCTCTTCTTAGCCTTGCCAAACAAACTGGGTATAGTGGAAGACAACTAGCCTGGTAACAAAATCTGCCCACCAGTACCTCTTAAGCTTCCTATATTCACATAATTCCATGTAAAATGTATCATATATGTTAATCAGTGAGCTATAGAAGTGCTGGTACTGTGGGTGGACTACACTGCGTTGTATTTGGATAGCATCTGGATTTCAAGTCTAACCTGCTTCTGGTGGTAGCTTTGTATTTTTCTACAGACATGAAAGTGGTGTTGATTTTAAGGGCAATGATTTAAATCTGCCCCTTTGTTTACATATTTTGCTGTGCAAAAATTACTAATAAGTGCAAAAGGTTTTTGAATAGCTCCAGCATTCGTAATCCCGAAGGGCAACTTCCACCGTCAAAGTACGACCACTTAAAGTGCTTGTTTTTCGCCAAATCCACCAGACTCCATTTACAGAAACAGTAATTTTATCACCATAAACACTTAAACTTGACAGAAACAAAATAAAACTCACCAAAAACATATTTTTGTGCTGTTAGCCATTTAAACACAGGACCCTGGTTTAAAAATACTGGAATTTCTCTTATTTTAGTGGATTTTTTAAAATAAAATGTAGGACTGATAAATCAATGTGCTATCATAACATAACACTTAACAGAAAAGTGTCAGTTTTAAAAGCTAACATTTTATACAGTCTGAAAGCACACAGCGAAGTGTTTTCTCTACAGAAACTACTGTCATTAATTTTCTTTACTACAGTCCTGTGTCACTGAGAGTTTACATGACAGTCTCGACATAAAGTGGAATGCAGCCAAACAAGAAAATCCAGCTCACCAATTAACTGAGTCCCTTGGAGCATTAACTCTTCTATTGTTTAGCATCTTGACTCACTGGGCGCCACAGTGGTTTCTGTTGCTGGGTGAGACTCAGGCAGTGTCTGATAATAATTGTCATCAGACTGTGTGGGACTGTAGCGATGACAGTGTCTGGACTCGGCTTGACAGGTGGAGCAGATGAGGAATGAACTCCTGCAGGAGAGGGCTAGCAGACAGGACCTGGAGTGTGACAAGATGGCTCTGGAGAGACAGGTACACACTCTCCTGTCTGGAGGAAAACAACTACACACACAGTGTTCCTACACAAACTACACAGACAAAGCACCAACTCATTTCATTCATATGTCTTTTCATTACTTTCATTTGATTGTATCCATTCTCACATCAATTTCCAATTCATATTTTTGATACACTGATGTGATATGGGGTATGAACATACATTTGCCCAGTGAAGCTCACTACTTCCCTATTCGTGACCTCTGCAGAACAAAGACCTGAAGAGCAGAGTGTCTCATTTCGAGGGCTCCCAGAAGTCCAACAAAGAGGGCCTGGTAGCCCAGCTGGAGGGCCGCATACAGGAGCTGGAGGAGAGGCTGGAGGGGGAGGAAAGGTGAGATGAAGGCTCCGGTTGGGAATAGAGATGAGGTGGGCTGTGTTTAGGTGATGGAAGAGGAAAGCTTTGGGGGGAGGTTGACTGAAAAGTAGAGAGCCTCATTACGTTGACTTGTAGCTTTCAGATGAAAGTTTATCTGCGACACTGATGGATTTAGACTGCAACTTTGGAGTTTTGGAGTAAATGCAGCCAAATCCTGCACACTGGTCCTTTTAGTTATTTGAGTGCTAAGGTTTGTGTAGATCAGATTGATGTTGCTGCTTGTGTTTCAGGGAGCGCGCCAACCTGCAGCTGGTGAACCGCCGGCTGGAGAGGAAGGTAAAAGAGATGATGATGCAAGGTGAAGAAGAACATAACACACTGCAAGATCAAAAGGACCAAGTACGTATTACATCATTCTAACATTCCTAAAACGTAATATACTACAGACACTTAATTGAATGTCTGAATAGTCTGTCACTCAGCCAAATACTGAAAATACTTTTGTTGAACTCTTTTAACCCTGTGCTTGTTGATTCTTCGTGAAGTTGAATCTGCGTCTAAAGGCCTTGAAGCGGCAGATGGACGAAGCTGAGGAGGAGATCGACCGTCTGGAGCACAGCAAGAAGAAGCTGCAGAGAGACCTGGACGAGCAACAGGAGGCCAACGATCAGCTCCAGAGCCAGGTCAAAGCTCTGCGGAGTGAGATGAGGTAAACGACAACAACAAAAGGCTTTTAGATAATACACAGACATTCTCCTTGTCCTTAAATTAATTTATTTCTGTTTCATCCAGGCGTAAGAACACCTCCGCCCCTCTGCTCAACAGTCTGCACGACGACGAGGATGATGATGATGACATCAGCACAGATGGGGAGACGTACTTCAGCTCATTATCGGGCTACAAGCGCTCCTCGAGTCAGGACAACATCCTGTCCACCTTCACTTTGTAAACCAAGTCAGAACCAAGAGGTGAAGCACATTCATCACTGTCGGACCAAATGACCGTGTGCTTCTGAGGAAAACTGTAAATATTACACCGAAACATCTGTGAGACTTTCCAGCTGATATCTGGATAATTTAAGATATTTGTTTGTGAAAATCCACAGTCCAACAGAGTGTTCACATTATTCTCCAGGATATTAATACTCAATGTCCATAAAGTCACTCAGTATTAATGGATGAAATCATAAAAGTTTTGATGTTTTTAGTCGTTCCCGTAGAAATGTAATGTATATACTGTTTAATTTACATTCCCACATTTAGTCTTATGTAAATTTGTCAATTCTATTCTGAGTGGATTTTCCTTTAACAAATGGATTACACACGTTGTCAATGATTATTTTAGCAGTAGTAAACTTGAAAACGCACTCTTTAATGCACTGTAAAACAACCCAACCAGTACTGCCTTTTGTGAACAATATGAAGTTATTAACCGTTGCGTTTTTATGCCTATCAAATATGTTAAATTTACGTACAGTTTCTGAATATTAATTTTTGTATCAGTCAGTCAAATAAAATATATTTACCTTTTTTTTTTTTTTAAAGAATGAAGATCAAATTACGAATATATGAAGTGAGGAGTGACAGGTTGTGTTTTTTTTTTATTTATTCATGGTTTAAAATACAAAATCCTGACTCAGTGAGGGATTTAGGGAACAGTAAATGAGGGACTTTGTACACATCCATTTTTATACAGTTTTATACGGTTTGATGACCAATAATAGATCCATGAAAATGTTATTTTATCACACAGGTTTCTCCAAATATTCATGACATCACAGTATTGCTTGTACATCTACTGGAAAAAGGCTGCTTCATGAAACCCTGTGGAAGATTAACTTTTTTTTGTCTTTTCTATGATTATTGATTCTGAATCAGACTTTTAGCAGTTACAGCACCAACAAAGCCAAACATATCAAAACCACTTCATCTCTCGACACAATTATTTTACTGGAAACACTTTGATTGACCTTCTATCTGTGGTGATTTCTCTCTCTGAATGGGGCGGTGTTATACTGAACATGGTTTAAGTCTGTTTGTTTAACCTCATATTTGTGTGATGCCTGCAGAAGGAGACGTGTGGACATTCTTTACATTTTCCTTGAACTGAATGAGGGAATTTCTTCACCTTAGATAAACTGTCATTGATGCTTTTTCTACAATGTGATGATTTGCACTCTCTGACGTCTGTGGAGGGAGAGTGGATGAGACATATTCCTGTCACTACCTCTCTGTACACATGTGTATGTTCATAAATCCTGCTGAGACTAAAAATAAAGTTACTCCCAATTACTCTCACGCGCTTTTGTCCGTGTTGAAATATTCCTTGCAGCTGATTATAACATTTGAAATCTGCTTCAGTCATGTTTGAAGATTAGAAATACTCTGCTTTTAATAATGATATTAATAATAATAATAATATTAGTAATAATAAAATAACATCTGCCAAGAGTTTGTTTTCGCCCGTGCCGGTTCGGTTGCCTGTGGTTTGTCAGCAGGATAATACAAAAACGACTGAACAGATTTAGAGGTATATACTCTATTGATAAAAGTTCAAATACATTTACTAAAAATCTATATAGAAAATGTGCTCATTAAGCGGAACAGCGCTTTACACATTTTTTTTTATACATAAAAATGTATAAACTTTATTTATATAGCACTTTTCCTACCTTTGATTATATCTATAATACTTGAGTAGACGTCCTTCCCACCACTGCTTTTGATGGAGATGAGTTGATCAGTTTAGTGATCACTGACTTCACTTCAGCCATCCTGCGATAAAATCTCTGTGGGGTCAAAGCAGCTGTGTCAACAGCAGCTCTTTATCTTTAATTTCGTGCTCAGCGGGTCAGTATTTTTCCTGCTGGAACGAATGAAGCATACAAACCTCGTGTCTGGGGCCTGATCACCTTTCAGTGCAGCTCTGACCTCCTTCAGTCTCTGGGGTAAAAGAAAAGATTGATTCTTGGTGTAGCGCTGCAGAAAGTGTCCAGGTCACATTGTAGATCTGTTTTTTAGTCTTAAATGCATTAAATCTATTTTCATTTAACGTTTCAAATAATAAAACATGAATTCTTGGGGTTTTCACACCGGACTTTCTTTACCCACAGCAGAACAAGGAGCTGAATGGTCTGGGCTGTCTTACTCCATTGGCTGGCGGCCTATTGTTGGCAGGGCATGACCTTCATTTGTTGCCATTCTGCATGGAACAAACAAATCAACCTTTCAAGTGCCACACAGCATTATCTCTCTCTCTCTTGTGTCAAGCCAAGCAGTAAACTAATAGGGGCTGCAGGCTGGACGGCTTAAGAGGGAAAACTTGTGTACGCTTAACAAGGTGATCATTCCTGGGATTCCTTTATGTGCTCGAGTGACTTCAGCCGGAGTGACTGCTGAGAAATAAAGAGGCAGACAGCTGAGAGAGAGAGCTGTCCAGGAGGGAGCTGTGGGTGTAGATTTAGATTTAGAGCTCGTTCACACGGAGCTCCTTATTTCACAGCGTTAAATAGGAAACATTCAAGTTTTACAAGTCTTACAGGGATCTACAAACAACTCAGTGTAGGTGGAGAGAAAACATTAAAGGAGCTTGAGAGCATTTCTCAGACGGTGCCATGCTGCCCCCTAGCTGTCGTAACCGTAAAGATACAAGCTGTCACATTAAGGCTCCTTCCTAAAAACATATGGGAGAACAATGTAAATAAAATGGATATCTGAAAATTAAACTGCAGTGGGATGAATGATGTGAATTTTTGAATTTGTTTGAGGCAACTAATGTTTTGAAAAAGACTTCACTATCAATGGAAATGCCTGTGTCAGTGTACTATTATCTTTCCACAGGTATGAGCATTAATAATGAAGCCAACGGTGTGTACGTGGGAGTGCCGGCTGGTTTTTATCACCAGGCTGAGCTGTCAGACCTCTGCTGACCCACAGGGACATAGAGGGGAATGTCTCCCACTCAAGCGCCCACAAACTTCCATCTTGATGATTATTAGCTCGCTATAAGACTTTTTAATCTATGGCTGGTTTAATAAATATAGCATAAAGACAAAAAGTGGATGACCTATTCTTAAGTAAACCTTGTTTTAGGTTCAGCACACACAGCGTTTGTTCTTCAAGTCAGATCACAATTTGCCTCAAAGGGCTTAAAGTTACATTACTCAGGTGGATGCCTCAGACTGTACACTGTATCTCTCTGTACAGCAGGTCAAACCTGCTCTCTGCTCGTGTGTTTGGAGTCAACGACAAGTCAAGTGTGTCATGTCAAGTATTTATGATCAACACATACTTTTCATTTTGATTTCTATGATGTAATAAAGGAAGCTTGTGTTCAGAGGCACAATCAGTCATGTGAAGGAGTTCTTAATTTAGTCATCATAATTTTTTGTAAACTCTTTTCTCATTTCGGCAACATGATCCATAGATTCAGATTAAGGTGAGACGCTCAACAAACGAAAAGACATCACCATGACACTTCCCCAGTTGATTGCTGACATTAAGAATTATGTGTGTGTTTTTTAAAATGTGATATTTAAATAAGCAAATGAGTCTATTTGAATATGTGCTCATTTTCAAACTCAATTTCCAGAACAGGAACCTGATCTAAAATAAACACCTAAATGTATATTTTGGCTGTTTTCTTCACACTAGTCTAAAAGGAGACGCGTCATGGAAGCAACATAGTTCAAAATCGACAAGCGCATGAAAAAGCGATGGTTTTGCCTCTAGTGTCTGCTCCTAAATGACCTCACAGATCATCATATAAGTGACAAATTAGTGTCATCAAGAGATGACAGAGTAGAAAGATCATCCATCCCTTATACAGTGGAGAACTTAAGTGTGCTTACCCTCAATTATTATTGTCTACATGCAAATCATCTTGTGACATGTGCGACAGTTTCAATGTCAGAAACCAACCAGTCCAACGTGTCCCTCCCCTTTTAATCTAGGTCACTGAGATCATTCAACAAGTGATTTATCAGAGGCTGTTATACAACATAAAGCTGTCGTCATTTCCTTCTATTTTGAGCCTCTGCATTGGAAAAACAAATCTCTATTGTTTAAAGTAGGTTTGTCAAAGATAGGTCATAATTCTTTCTTTTTGCGATGAAATCTTTTCATTTATATTTAAGGAGGTAAACAGATACAAAACCGTATACAGCCATCGAACAGACTGTAATATATCAGAGAACTATAGAGCCTACCACCTCACAGCAGAGCTTACCCTAAGCCCCCTCCTCCCACCCTCAAAATGAAAACAAAACCCCACCCATCCTCCAGTCTGTATTTTATGCAAAATCAGTCACATAAATCAAGTAAGGATCCTGAAAAAATGACTGCGTAAGTAGTATCAAACTTCCTCTTTGTGTCGCCGTCACTCCACCTCTGCTCAGCCAGGAAACGCTATCTGAACTTTACAGTAAACAGACTTGCGATCATCCCCACTTTTACCCCCCCAAAGCTTCATATTGGCCTCAGCTGTACTTCAATTGTAAGTCATTTTACACAAAAGGAGGACTGTGAAGTTTGTCCCATGAAAATTGCTGTAAGAGGGAATCACTTTGCTGCCAGAAGGGACAAGAGAAACAGTGATCAATAACACTTTCAATGTTCATATTGACATGCTGGCATTGTTAAAGTATGTTTACCCAAGTAAGATTTTCAGTGCATGACTTTTACTGTAATTTCACTGTGTGGTATTGCTACCAGTAAAGTATCTGAGTATTTTCTCCCTCACTTTAAGGTAGTGATAATTAGGAGTTTACTGTGTCACTAGAAGAAGTTGTGCGTATTGTTTGTTGCTGCATGCAGGTTACAGTACAGGCGTTTGAAGCAGTTGCTTCTGCAGGATTGTACTGTTGCAACCAACAACACTGTGCTTGTTGTCTGTTCAACATCGTGTTTAACATCAGCTGTGGAATTCAGGCTGACCTGTGTTTTAATGACTGCTTGACAGAAAAGCACCAGAACAACTGCTGACAGACGAATGTGCTGTCTGTGATAAGGATGACACAGCCTCACAGTGATGCACTGTTTTCAGAAATGCATGGCAACCTTAAAAAGCAGCCAGCTGTTTGAACGCACATGCATTGTTTCAGGGGTCATTGTTCCAAAATAGCCAAGTTCTGGTCACGTGTGAAGAGGGAAGTTCATGCTGCTTTATTCTTAACTTTTCTGTTCAGGGCTGCAACTAATGATTATGGCAATTATTTATCAATCTGCTGATTTTTTCCTTGATCAAATAGATATTTTTTATGGTCTGTAAATTTCAGAAAATAGTTAGAAATGCCCTCCACAATGTCTGAGAGCCCAAAGCAACACCTCCACAATGCTGTTTTGTTCAATCAACACTGAGTTTACCGTCATTTAAGACAAGTGAAAGCAGCAAATCATCACAGTTAAGAAGCTGGAACAATGATTTATGGACTAATCGTTTAAACTCTAGTGAGATCTAATGGACAGTTGAATTCATGATAATGTATCATATTGTATTACCTCTTAATGTGTTTTGTAGGCTGCATAAATACATAGTTGCCATAGCAACCATAGCTGTCAAACAACTGCAGTAACAAGCGTGTATTTGCAATAAGGTACATGCAGACGTTCACTGCACACAGCCTCACTTGACCTTATGGCAAATTTAACCCTCATAAACAGAAAGTTGTGGTTGTTTTAGGGTGGAGACAGTTTTCTGGAGCAATGAATAAATACATTTTTGTGGGCCTATAAACAGATTGACCAACAGAAGGAGAAACAAAGAGAAACTCTGTGAGGTCAATGGTGCTACAAACTGTTTATGAGTCCTGAGAGGGGACATGTCGACGTGGTGTGTGTATAAGTTTTTGTACAGATTTGGTTAAATTATGTGAATTCATTTTTGCGCCTTTCTGTCCGAGGCCACTCCCATCACCCTCTTTCGGCCTATCGGCATTAAAAGTTAACGAGCTGTCCTTTGGCTCATGACCAACCTTTAGACAACCTCTTGTGCAAGTTGATGATACCATTTGAAACTTATGGGCATTTTTGTGATAGACCCCTCCCACTGCCACACCCCCTTTTAGCCAATTGACACAAACATGAACACACACCTTCACACACACACACACATTAGACCGACATGCCAGATTTCAGCCTCAGAGGGTGAAACTGACTGACCTACAGAGCGACCCATAAAGCTGCTATTCGCCGCTGAAAATGACAATATTTCCCTCTGAATTATAGTAACAGAATAAAGTAGCAGAAAATAGAAATATTCAATTAAACTACAAGAACCTCCAATTTGAACTGAAGCACTGCACTTGTGTAAATGTACTCAGTGACATTCAAGATCTGCTCTCTACATGTCGCTGCTTGTGAGTGAACATACAGAAGCTTTATTAAGGAGTATAGTGAATGTAATATAATGTCCTGTCATACATCTTCTGTAGTTGTTCTTGTCAGTCTGGCTCTCTGTAATTAATTTAACTTTGCATCCATATCTGATCACAGAGCAGTGAGAGTACAATCACAACAGGAAGTGGATGTTATGTTTATGGGAGAGGATTTCCACATGGATTTCCACGTGACGTTGGATCTGGACAGAGGCCTGGCTGTGTGGCCGACTCACTGATTGCAGAAGTAAAGAAACACCCTTTGTTTGATGTCTGGTTACTAATTAACACTCCCAGCCTGTAGAAATACCTCTTATATTGTTCTGAGAATTTTTCTTTTCACATATACTGACGTATTTTAACAGCAGCCCTTTGTTCAAAAGTAATGTATGGCTTGCTCGGCAGCTTCAGACCTTTAAACTTGATTCTCTATTCTACGTGTGTAGTTTCTATTAAAAGGGAGTGACTGCAGGCCATTCATATGAGGAATGTGATCTGGCCGTCGGTCTCTTCCTTCAAGATATTGAGCATGATGAAGGAGTCTAAACAGACGAGCACAAATCCATTGTGTTAAACCACGTGACGGTTGTGAAGCAGCAGCTTACAATAACATTAAATAATTATGTTTGCGTGTTGCCTTCCTCTTCATCACTATCCACTATCAACAGTATCAATAATTCACTGAGTAAAGCAGCTCGTGAACTACAAGACACCCACTGTATCTTCAGTATAAACTGACTTTATTTAAATGGAATAAGAAGTTTACACTTTCTTAATGTATGTAAAAGTACCACATAATAAAGAATACTCTATTCAAAATTTGACTTTAGTAAAAGAAGTATCAGCAATAATACGGAGAGTAAATGTACTCTGATGAACTATCAGAGGGAAAAGTACTCAATTTTCAATTCAATTCAATAGACTTTATTGGTATGACATTTTATATGTGCAATTATGAAAATCATCACGTATCATTACACATTTATTATGCAGAATGATCCCTACAATATCAGTTTTATATAAATATGTAACTGATTCATTATTACTGATGTATTAATATGGCTGAGTACTTATATTGTTCAAAACATTATGTAGAAATTGTCATTTTGTGAGATTTGGCGCCCTCCACAGTGTCTACAAACAAAATGTACTACATTGTAACAATGTTATGTGTTGGAAACTTGTATCTTGAAGTGAACATGTATTAAACACTGTGAACCTACCCTCTCACTGAAGTTACATGCGTAGTGCAGAAACCATTCACCCTGTTACAAGACACTGTACCATCAAAATGATTTTGAAGCTGTTATTTTAAGGTAAAAAGTTACATAATGTTGCTTTAATTATAAGGTTTCAACTGATGTTTATAAACCTTTACAATTGCTTAATAAATGGTTTATAAAGCAGTAAGTGTTACCCTACTTAATAAATATGTTGGATAGTTCAGTCTGTAAGTAAAAAGTACAATATTTTCCTGTGAAATGTAGTGGACTAGAGGTAGAAAGTAGGATACAATGGAAACACCATAAATATTTATTGATATTATTTATATAACGTACATAATTCCACCACTGCATAGTTGTAGACAAAAACAAAGATTTATGCTCATAAAAACTTTGAAATAGACCAAATTACGCATTAGAAATGTATTTTACCGTTACTACAGCTCTATTTAGACTAACAGATTAAAGCATGCGGAACCACAACAGGAAGAAATTGGCAAACTCCTCAACTTTTCACTGGAGTGTGAAGTACAGCAGAGGCCAACCCCACCTATTAGCCACTCCTGTTGATAAGAAGTGCTCCACCTGTCCCAGCCCGAGTAAGAGGAGCCGCCCTGCATGTGAAAGTCCTGCTCTCAGGCAGGAGGCGCAGGACAGGGAGGCGGCTGAAATGTGGCCCGACAGGTCTGATGGGAACTCAGAGAGAGTCGGAGTGAGAGGGAGAGACGCAGGGAGGTTGCTGCGTGACTGACGAGCCTGTCAGCCAGGTGGATTAAGGAGCTGTCTTGCCTGAATTGAAACAATGACATAGTTGTGTTTGTGTTGCTGAGTGTGGAACTGGTTTATCATTTCACTGGACAGAGAGGGAACCTCAGGGGGACCTCTGTGGACTCCCACCACCATCAGACAGAGTGACAGAGTGGAATTTCCCCTCCTCTTCCCTGGCTGGAGCCGGGGGCAGATGGTCGCTCTGAGAGTTTGAGCAGAACTCAGGAAGGAGAGTGAGAGGAAGGGTGGGAGGAGGTCCAGAGAGGGAGAGGAAGAAACGCAAGGAGTGGACAGAAGAGGAGACATGCTTCGCTACGGCTCAGGACGAAATGTTTCCACCACTACCACCACAACAGAGGACTCTCCAGAGTCTTTTAGTGAGGTAAGAAGCCCCAGAGAGGTCAGACACTAAACTCTTCTTCTGTGTTTTGCAAACAGTTGTGTGTTTCTCTCCTCCCTCTTCGTCTCTTTTAACTCTGCAGCCACTTGTTTCTCGTCTGTTTCTTGCCAGCGAGATAAACGTTCCCAGCTAACAGTTGATTGTCTGAAGGTTCATGTTTGTTATAGGATGTGTTCACTTACAAGAGCATGTAATGGGAACTGGAGTGTGCAGCAGGCAGGGCTGTCATGTTTATTTGAACAGCTCTCTGATATAACAGGCCTTTGTGCTGCAAACTGGCCTTTAAAGTTATTCCCATTGTTTTCTAATGAAGAAAGGACCCTTTATTATCCAGTAAACTGATGATACGAGTGTTTTTTGGAATACAATCTTAATGGTACAAAATGTTTGTTTGTAACACAGCCAAACAAAGCACTCACTGTGATGTCATAATTACTGTAACCATAGCACAGCATTTACATAAACTTTGCAGGTCTGTTGGTCTATAAATAAACCGCTGCTGGTGGTGGCCGGTTGAGGTCTGTGAGAGCAACCACCGCAGTTTCATAGATGTTTTAGTTTCCTCTCTGATGACATAATGCAAAGAATCATTTGCCTACATAACGTCTTTTATTTGCCTTTTGTCTGTTTGTTCTTTTGCAGAGGAGGATCAGGCGCCTCAGGTTAACCCTACATGCGGGGGATACTGAAAACAAGGAGTCAAAAAATGCAAACTCAGACACAGTAAGTCGTGTTATCTCCCTCATTGAAATTCCTCCAATTAACCAGCAACATCCTGCCTATACGTCTCTCTTGACAGCTCTGTTCAGATGGGTAAAGGTTTAATGAGTAGAGTTCAGTTAAACCTCAATTTCCCTCTTCAACACTTAGACTCTTAGAAATGGCGAACAATAAACAAAAAAGCATTGATAAATCATCTTAAAATACAAAGACGGCGGAGCAACTGAGATTTATCTGCTTTATTTTATCATCTTGACCAGTTACACAATCATGGCAGGAGGGTGTGTGTGTGTGTGAGCGTCTGTGATAATGCACACACACACAGCTGTTTCACATTTACTTCAAAGCTCAGCTCCGACTGCATGTATAGTAAATCTAGTCCTTACAATGGAAAATATTTTAAATACTTTCACCGAACAGACAATATGTTTGATATCTGACTGAAACACCTGAGACTCCTGAGAGCTGAAACAGTGTTGACTCAAACATCGGTGACCAAACAAACCAAACTAGCTCATAAAAATGGTATTTGCTTGTTGAAGTATCACTCTGTACAGTATCTGTTGTGTGTGTGCGTGTGTGAATTTGTCATTGTGTGTCCATATGTGCGTGTTTGTTGTAGGTGGCTCTGCCCCTGCCTTTGTTTGTGTTCAGGATTTGCAGTCCAGAGAGGCTGATGTCAGTGTGAGTGTGAGAACCAAGCACGACTTCACTTATTGTTGGCACCTAGAAGGTTTTGGCTCTTATTAACTGTGCACAGAGGAACACGGTGGTTTGTTTTGAATGAACCTTGGCCAAGGAGTGTGGTGTTCATCCAGTTACCGCGCCTCTACAAACTCGACTGATAGCACATTGCCGTAATCTCTGTATGTGCTTCCCTTTGGGAGGGTGTGACCCTGACTATTGGAACTGATCACCGAGGACAGTGTGATCATGAGTGAACACAGGAGTGACACACATGTGCTCAGTGATGACGTGTACTTCAGGGTATGTTCAGTGAGGACGCACACACGGTGCATCCTTCAGAGAGGCAAACAACAAACAAACAACTGTGTGGAGTGTAATGAAATGGTGGGAGTAAATAAAAATGGTCCATTACATTAAAAATGAAAACACAATAGTTAGGAATGCCCTCAGAGGTCTAATAACATTTTGGGAAATCCACTCAATCGTCAATACCACTCTCAAGTTTCTATGGTAAATGCAGCACAAAGCTACAGCCAGCAGCTGGTTATCTTAGCTTAGCACAAAGATGAAAACGAGGAAACGGTCTCTCTCCAAAGGTCGCTAAATATGTTATATCTTGTTTGTTAAATAGTATGTACTAAAAATATGTCAAACTGACAATTTGTGGTATTCTGGCAGTGGGTCGTGCAGTTAATGAGATTCAGAGGTGCTTGTAGGTAGCTTTTGTTACCTTTGGACAGAGTCCAAGTAGTTATTTCTCTACTATCACAGTCTGTATGCTGAGCTAAGATAACCAGCTGTTGGCGGTAACTTATCTACCTTCTCATCTAACCCTCAGCAAGAAAGCAAAATGTTGCAATGTTAGTAAGAGGTCCAAAAGTTTCCAAAGATGCAAAATATTTCAGGAAGAATCACATGAAATTAAAATAAAGTGATGCACGAGACAACAGTGGTCTTCAGTTCAGTGTAAACCTTAAAACGAGCTCAAAAATGTATCTCAATATGAGCTAACGCAAATACACTGAAGTGCTAAAGCAAGCTGACGAATAATTAGCATGTGAAATTGTTGAATAACAATTTTTGAATAACATAACTTTGAAAACACTTGGCAGGTGAAATTGAAGGAAAATAACAGGCTTCAAAGGGTTAAAAACACACCTCTCCTTGACGATTTGTTGTTTTTTTGGTGGTGGTTATGTGCAATTAGTGAGCTTTAGAGGTGCTTGTGGGCAGATTTTGTGACCTTTGGACAGAGTCAGACTACTTCCCTCTGTTTTGCTAAGCTATGATAATCTAAACAGCTAGCTTTAATATCATATTAATTGTACAAATACAAGAGTGGTATCAATCTTTTCATCTAACTCTCAGCAAGAAAACAAATGAGTGTATTTCACTAAATGTTGGACTGCTGTGGATTAGGGTTAGGTTACTACTATGAGATCCAAAAGTTTCTAAAGGCACCAATTATTTCAGGCTGAATTACTCAAGAGTTTGCTGTAAGAGACACAAAAAGTAACAGTTGTCTCAAGTATGCTGATGCAGACCTGGACAGACTCAAACATTTTCACTCAACATAAGTGGATGTAAACACGCTAAATTCCTAAAGCAAGCTTATAAGTGATTGTGGGAAAACATAAATGTGAAGCCACTTCAGGTGTGACTGAAGGGGAATATCAGGGTTCGAAAGGTTAGACCCTCACCTCTCTGCGTCCTCCTCACCTGCTCGTTATGTATTCAGTGCTGAGTGCAGAGCTCTGTGCAGGTGCTGCTGTAATTGCTGTGACACGTAACTCTGTTTCAACAAGACACAGTGTTGAGCAGGCTTGACAGCTTTTTTAAAACTTAGTTTATAGTTTTGGACATAATACAAAAATGTGCTCAGAAAACATTGCAACAAGGGACTGATTCATCCAACAGACAAGATAAAGAAAATGAAAACTGTACCAGTTCAGTCAGAAATACAAATAAAAAATAATCATAATTTTAGTGGTCATAATAAAAGTAAACAAAACAAATACAGAAGCCATCCTAAGAAAATGTCAAGCTTTTGTTACTTTATTTATGCCCACTGAAGTTTCTCAAACTTTGATTGTAGATGTATTCTGCAGGAGAGGTCACATGTGGGTCAGCTGCACCTTATTGAGCCCGCATTGTTGTGACTTTGTGATGAAAAAAAGAAAAAAGGAAAACGTGAAGTTAATCAAGGAGGAAGGAAGTGAGAGTAATATCCTCTGCCCGTGATGTTCAAAGATACTATGTGTCAGGAGAAACGCTGGTTAACGTGGTTATTCGACATAAAATTAGAAAGGGTGTATCCTGCAACCTGACACATCATGGATACAATCCAACCTGTGGCTATGGCCCACATGAGATACAATACATCTGCACCATGACACACACACACACAAAGCACTTTGAAACAGTTGCTGCATATAGAAGTTTCTCTGTCATTGGATTTCATCTCCACAATGGCTCAAAGTCTCTTTAAAGTGAACAAGAGTCAACCCAACAAGCTACATGAGAGGGTCTTTGTGCTATGACTGTCCTGTCAGTGTTGGAAATAAGGGTCTAATCCAGTCAGTCGAGTCCTCCTGAAGCAGTCAACAAACAAATTGCGCAATTAAATGTCTGACAATGCGATGACATGAAGTCATTCGAAGTAGAGTCTTTAAGTTGTTTTTACATGATTGCGTAATCCAGGCGGACGGTGACGTCATCAAGGCAGCCAAACAAAGGAAACTCTGTGTGCTCCTTCCACCAAAAATGTATCTGCAAGAAGCAGGCCAACATTGTCCACCTGTGTGGTCAAACATCGACACTGTAAAATGAATTTGTTAGTCTGAGCCTGCAGAGTTGTTCAAACATAAAGAAGTTGGCTGTTCTTCCCTCCTATCCGCTGGAATTCACATCCGCCTATCAGAGGGCCTCCACCATTTCTCAACGACGTGTCCTCTGTAGATGAAGTGGTGGAGAAATGTGAGGCTCGGCTCTGTCCGAGAGACAACACTGACATCTTTGTTCTAGTTCCTCCTCACTGTTAAATCTGAGAGATGTTGAGACGGACGCCCCTCTCTCTGGGTGAGAGGTCCTGACAAATTGTCTCTGGTTTCTGCGAACAATTTTATTGTTATCACAAGATATTTTCATGTGATTACGAAATACAAAGTTATGAGGCAGGATAGATTAATTGAATGTAATCAATCAAAAAGAACTAAAATATTGAATAACGTGAGAAGAGCGGGGACCCGTGGAGCGGAGGGTCTTTAGCTTCTTTTCAAATGTACATGGGAGCTATTCACACATGGACATGTTTTGTATTATGAAACAATGTGTCTGTAAAGCAGCAGACTCAATAACAATCAGCCAATATGCACCCATAATCCTTATCCTGGATTCAGGAATAGAAAAGTGTTTCAAACATTATTGAGGAAACATTTCTGACTTAGGAAATTAAAAAGTGTATGGAAGAGTTAATGATTATGGCGAAGTTACTTCATCCACCCTACGTGACGGCAATAAAACAAAAATAAGGAGTAAGATTATCTAAATATTGAGTAGATTAAACACTGGAACATATAAAATAACAAGAAATGTAAAATTATCATGCTCTAACACTTTTCTTGTGTCTTGTGACAACGTTGAAGTTGTTCAGTTTTAACTGTTCTGTTTTTTTAATGTTATCTCTATTCCAAAATGTACTCATGTGAACATTGGAAATAAAGAAAGAAGTTTGGACTCTGTACATTTTTCAGTGTCAGGTTATCTATAAGATAATGGTGATTAACACTAGTTGGAGGGGCCCCCTGGAAAATGTTTGTCTCGGGCGCCAGCAGACTCTCGAATCAACACTGTCTACATTTAACCAGACACAAAACGGACCAGGCAGCTTTGTTGCAACAGAAACGTTGCTAATTGAAAGGTGTCGGTGCTGTGGAATGTTTGCACAAAAACATGTTTTTAACGGTTTAACCAGGCTGCACACCTGCATTGAAACAAATCATCCGCAACAACAAATCTCGATTTTTTTTTTTCCTTTTCTGTAGGCTGAGAAAAAGACGGACGTCAAAGGGGCATGGAAGAAGAAGAATGGGCTGATCCAGAGAGAGAGGCCAGCTGGCAGGGAGTCACCTCAGCAGGTAGACAGCCACATACACCACATGAGTAATAGGCATGACACCGCAACGCACATACTGCCACTGCTGCAGCACGTCGCTGTCACTGACATCCGTCTGTAAAGCACGTTTGTGTGCACACAGCTTCAGGCTGTCATTAATTATGTATTCACAGAGGTTCAACATGAACAGATGCCTGGAGATGACAGGAACACTTTCTATATGTCGCATGTATACAGCGTATCTGTCTATATATACAGTACTGTACTGTACTGTACTGTACGAAGGGTTCATTTGCAAAAACAGTTATTTCCAATTTTTTTTTAACTCTGCTTCAATATCAATCAAACTGTAATATTATAATAAGTTGCAGCCCTGTTATCCTAAAATGAATTCTTTCTCTTTTCCACTACATTTTTGAAATATTTATTGATCTCTAAGCCTCTGTTCTGTAATTTATCTCTGCCCATGACTGTAATCCTTTGTTATTGTATTGTTTAAAGTGCTGCACCTCTCTGCCGGTGTGCATCTCTTTTCACTGGGCGCCCGTCTGCTCGTGGTACAATAGGCAGAAACGGTAGCAGCAGCTCATGTACTGGGTTGCAGAAATGTGACACCTTCAATACACCCTGCACTTTTTCTAGCCGTTCGTTCCCAGCCTCCTGTTTCCAGTGCTCAGCAGCAGCGGTGCTGGAAATACCTGATCAGGTGTACATATGCAGGCATTTGCATCCACACACAGAAACTCAGAACACATGTGATGCGCCTCCAAGTGTGCATGTGTGCACACAGTCAAGCACACAGATACACAAACACAATGACAGTTACAAGTCAGCCTCAGTGGAGGGTGGCTACAGAAACCTGAGCGGTGCGATCTTGTCTCCCTCAGCAGCTCGGAGACATGACCAATGGGGCGCCAGAGACCTCGCTGCAGCAGCATGGGCCCAAAGTGTACGCCGTTGTGCAGAGGACGGGCTCGGACAGACAGCAGGAGGTGATGGCGCGTGAGTGGACGGTCAATCACCTTCAGGATGAGATGAGGTACATCAAAGAGGTGAGTGGGAACTGACAAAAGCAGCCGGGCCTTCAGGTCAACACATCTTTGTTTTCAAACCATCTATATGCAGTCCTGGGATGTGTGTAGATAATGTCTGTACATTCTGTGTTTACAGGTGAGAGATTCGTTGGAAAAGGTGAGAGAGCGGATGTACGGGCAGTTCGGAGGAATGCAGCAATCAATGCAGAAGCTTTCACAGGAAATCAGGGTAATGACTTCTGTAACACCATGTGACTACTCATCAAACTCCAGCCTGTGAAGCTGTGAATAAATCTAACAACACTGTGTGTCATGTGTGTCTGCAGACTGCCAATTCACAGCGGAGGAGTCTGGAATCAGAGGTGAAGATCCGGACGGCAGCCATGGAGAGCTTCGATCAGATGAACAGCTCCCTAATATCTGCAAACCTCGGCCTGCAGGTAACAAAATCAATGCCACTGAACCTGTGAGGACCTGCTCCTCAACAGCTGCATGTGGTCACACTAAAGGCCGGCTCGATAAGTAAAAGAAGTTTCCTTCGCAGAAATCCCTTCTGGAGAACTGTCAGAACAGAGTGGACAAGAGGGACGAGATGAAGAGTTTGCGGAGCACCTGTGAGAAAACACAAGAGAAACTCAGAGAGACGGAGAAGGAGCTGGCCGCCGCGCAGGCTGAGAACCAGACTCTGAGACTACAGGTAATCCTGAGCACACATCTCAGTCATGCACACCCTCGTGCGGGCACAAATTTCAAAAACAACAAAGTGGGACTGATTCTCTGAGTCAGCCAGCTGGTGTGACGAGTGGGCGCTCAAATGGCCTGTTCTGATGAGTCAATAACAGGAGAAGTGTGACACTGCATGACAGCTATGAAACAAAGAAATAATGGAGAGCTTCACATGTAGAAATAAGTATACTTTACCTGATTCCTCATCACTTTTAAATCTCTGCAGTTCCTGTGTTTTTCAAAGTAGGCAGAGGTGGCAAAAGTACACAAGCTCTGTACTGAAGTAGAAGTACAGATTCTTCTTTCCATGTTTCATCTACGTCTTTAGGTTGAAATCAGTCTTGTGATGTTGGGAAGGTGGCGTGCGATGATGCAAAATAAAAATAACTGATAATTCCCCAGAAATGCTTTAAAACTAAAGTAATGAGCCTGTTTTGAAAATGTGAGGAGCAGAAAGTACAGATATTTCTGTACAAATGTAGGAAGTTAAAGTTAAAAGGTGTCAGAAAAATAAATACTCAAGTACAGTAGAGATACCTGAAAAGTAGAGTGACAAAGTATTTGTACTTCATCACTTCACACCTCTGGAAGTAGGTGAGAGTAAATTTAAAGGTAAAAAACTTGACCAAATAAATAAAAGTGGCTCTCATTAGAGATAAAACAACATGATACGTATGGCACGTACATTTTTTTAAAGTATCTTTGCTTTGCAAAAACTTAAAATGGCAACGTTTTGTTCTGGTGACTGGGCTGGACAGACAGTAGATACTGTAAAGCTTTGATGCAGCAGATTCAATAACATCATCTCACTGCAGTACAGTAACACGTCAGCTGCATCTTTTTTTTCTAGTGTCAATATGGAATAATCAGCCTTGCACAGTGTTAATTTCTGCTGTGCTGTCAATTGTCCAGGTGGAGACTTCACGGGAGGCCAGCACTCAGGCGCTGCAGGAGCTGTCAGTGACGCTACAGCAGGAGTACGAGGAGAAGCTGCGGGAGGAACAACGGAAACACAGGGAGGAGATTGAAAACCTACAGGTCTGCATTCTTTACTCCTTATTCATTCATTAAATGTCAGCATTGTACATCACATGCGGCTTCAGTGCTCGCAGATACCAAATCTTTTGTGTCACATGAACAATGGATGTGTGACGATTGTGCAACATGTCTCAAATGTTGTTGGCTTTGACGCATTTTACAAAGAATATAATGCAGTGCAAATTTTATCTGACATTCAGCCAGAGATACAGAACATTTATGTAAACTGCAATGTTTTTCTGTTCACCTAGGCTCAGCTCGATGAGTACATCAGGCGACTAGAGGAAGCAGAGAGAAACATCAAGACTGCAGAGGCCAAGATTGCTGAGAGGGACCAGAGGATCATGGAACTGGACCGTCTACTGGACTGTATGAGCAAGGTGAGGCACACTTTGACAAAACCAAAGTCAAGCTATGTACGCTTTAAGCAGATAATAAACCTTATAATGATGAATATTTTTACAGGAAAAGGGTCAACTCCAGAAGAAGCTGCAGGAATGTGAACAGCGTCTCCACTTGTTGGAGCTGACGGACACGACTGATGCAACTGTAGTCAAAAGGTACAAAAAGGACAAAACAATCCCAACTCAAGTTCAACTTTCTGTATTTTTTATTGAGCCTTTAATTGTATCGCACAGTCTTCATCAGTAATTAGAGTTTATAGGTTGTTATGGAGTTGGATTTGGAGATGCAGAAATAGAAAGCTTGGGCTAAAAGAGCATAAAAGGATCTTGAATTGAGACTGTCATGGTCAAAAATAAACTTTAATGCTTCAAAAAATATCTTGTTTCGGTGGATGTGCAGTACAGACACTGGAGTAATGACTCTCAATTTGGGCATTCTGACTCACAGTAGTGTTGAAGCATTGGCCCTATTAAAAGCTTAGGTTTTTCCCTCTAAAGTTTGTTATCCGCGATCTGAGAAACATCTGACCTGACTGCACATTTCTGGAAGATGGAAGAACTCCTGTGTGATGTATTTATATGTGGGTTTAACTGGTTGCTGATCCTGTTTAGGTCCAAAGAGCTGCAGTCTGAAAGTGTGGATCTGCGTGAGAGGATCAAACACTTGAACGACATGGTGTTCTGCCAGCAGAGGAAAGTCAAAGGAATGATCGAGGAGGTGAGGAGTGTTTATATATCGGTGTGCTAATACTGTCCACTCACATGCACTCAGGTCTACTTGTGTTTTGATAATGGGCGTGGGTGAAATACATGCATGAGCTGAAGAAGTAAAAGTTTGTTTGGCATCAATAATACGGATGAGTTGCACACAAGGAATATAAAACTTGATCTGACCCAGAGTCAATAAAGGGTGAGGCATTGTGGTAGCCAGGTGGATAAGATGCATATTTAGTATCAAAAGATAGAGGATTTAGTGATTAAAGTGCATCATTAGAGTCTTAACTGGCCTCTCTTCTCCAAAAACATATTCCTTCCATCATCCACCATATCTTGTAGGATGACTCTTAAAGTGTTGCATCGACTGACCAGTGTTTGCCAACAGTAACCATTTTCTTTAATGAGTCTGTAATTTATGAATAATTTTCAAGACGATTTCTGGAAATGGCTACGTAATTACATAGTATACAGTGTATAGGGAGAATAAAGCACGGTGTTCAGTTGCTACACTAGTCTATAAATTGCATGTGTGTGTTAGAAAGTCTTGTAGTAAGTGCACAGAAGGTCAGCTAAACATCCAATGATGTGAAATGTGTCTACAGGCAGGTTAACAGTGATAAATGAATAATTGATTAATATCATTTTTGGTAAAAATTTAACTTTTTAGAAAATATATTATGTAATTTAATACAGGCAAATATAAATAAACACACAAGTATATGATGGCCTTCAATATATCTTCACAAAACGACAAGAAGACAGCTGGACATAAAAAAAGGAACAAAAAAAGATTTTAAAAGATTTTTTTAAAAAGATGTGACTGAAAACAGTTTTTTTCAATTAAAGCAACATTATATTGAAATTGACATTTTGTGTGATTTGGCGCCCCCCACAGTTTCTGAGTGTAACAACACTGTCACAAATACAAATCTCAGGTCTGTAACAACATGTCAGACGTAATGAAGGTTGTCAGACTTAATGTAGGTGCAAACACAACTCATTACGTCATAACAATGTTTTGTGTTGAAAACTTGTATGTTGAAGTAAACCTGTATGTAACGCTGTGATCCGACCCTCTCACTGAAGTTACATAGTGCTATATATCTATATCTATACTATAACAAGACACTGTACCATCAACATGATTTTGAAGCTGTTCTTTTAAGGTAAAAAAAGTTACATAATGTTGCTTTAAATGTCGTCTTCTTGTGAAGGTTCAAACACTGCGAGCTCAAGTCGCTCAGAAGGATATGTTCATCTCGGAGCTTCTGGACAGAATTGCAATAGTGGAGTGCGAGGTAAGACAAATACGTCACTGTGTTGACCGCCTGTTTTGATTATGGTGTGGTGTGGTCACCTGCTGCATGTCTTAATATGATTTCCTGGGCTGCTGAGCGCTGGATGTCCTGAACTTTCAGCAACGTCTGTGTGATTTCCTCGTGTCACTGCACCTATCAAATCACTTTCAAATAAAAGTGACTTCAGTCTTTTGCATGTAGCTGAGCTGACTGTCCTCTTTTCTTTTTTTCCTTTTCCTAGAATAATGAATTAGAAGACAAGCTGAAGTATTTTATGTCCACACAGAATAAACCTCGAGTAGTTTTGGAAACCAGGGAGATAGGAGTAGGCTGTGATCTGCTCCCCAGGTAAGAAGCATATGTATTAGCATCAGCGTATATTTGGTGCTTCTTTTGGAGGTTTCTCACTCTGAAATCTGAAATCTGCAGACGTGATGCTGAACCTCCTGTTCAGCGTGAGCCAACTCATCTCCATCCCATACAACACCCACCACCCCTCCAACTTCCATCACCAGTGAATCCTCCATCACCCACTCAACTGTCATCTCCACCTCCACTTCTTTCCCCTAAACAACCATCATCTCCCACACAACCTTCATCCCCTTTGCAATCTCCATCTTCTACATCTCCAACTGAACATCCATTCGCCTACCTGACATCACCAACCCAACCTAGGACGTTCAAGTCTAGTAACCCTCCACCCAGCAGGCTGGAGAGCAGTTTACTGAGGTACACTCCTGTCCAATACAGCCGCTTCCTGCAGTCCAGCCCCATAGTATACACCCGCACGTATCAATCTGAGTCTCCCGCGAGTCCAGTCCAGTCCAGGAGGGATGAGGTGGACGCAGAAGCAAACACAGACCCAAAGTCAAGTCCAGAGGAATCCACATCGTCTCTGTACTCTTCTCAACCGAGATCAAGAGCCCCTCAAGTTTATTCACCGTTTATGAAACTTATGGAAATAACAGCGAAGATAAACATAGACTGATGTAAAAGTTATAGCCTGACATTTTGGGAAATACATGTTCTCGTCGAGAGTTGTTACCTTCGGACAGAGGGTAACTATTTCCCCTTTCGAGTCTTCATGCCATGCTAAGCTACCTGGCTGCTGGTCGTAGCTTCATATTTAGCGGACAGACAGTGGTATAAATCTCCTCATCATGTAAGTCTCTGCTAGGAAGCAAAAAACTGTTTTTCTCAAAATACTGGACAATTCTTTTGAAAGTTTTGTTTGGCCTTGTTTTTACCACTGACTATCAACTCATCTCATGTCCTCTTCTTTGGCCTCAAATGTAACTTTTTATACTTCTAGTCTTTGCACAGGATAGAAACAAATTAACAAGTGTAATTACTGAGCTTTAGAGGTGCTGGTAGCTTGATTTTTAAACCTTTGGATGGAACAGAACAGGGAAACCCATTTTTCCAGTCTTTGTACTATGCTAAGCTATATGTAGCTATGGTAACCTTAGCATAAAGCTAATCTGAACACCATGGTTGTACCGTAAATATGTAGCTGCAGTTATTATAAAGGCATATGCTGCCGTGGTTGGTTAAAGGATAAGTTCACCCAAAAACAAAGATTCAGTCATTATCTCCTCACCCCCATGTCGATTGGAAAGTTGGTGAAGTTTCGTAGTTGACAAACTTTTCTGAAGCTTCAAAATAAAACGTTGTGCTAAACCTCTGAAGCTGATGGGGGCTTGTTTTAAAACATATAGAACAACTGAAAAGAAAAAAACTTGATGTTTGGGAGAATGCTGCTACACTGTTTTGCTGTTAAGCTACAGAAATGTTTTGCAGACGACCTGACTTTCCATCAGCATGAGGGTTAGAAGATAATGACTAAATTTCATAAATCAATACTAAGTTAGTAACTGCAATTATATATTTACCATATAGTCATGAAAGTGACATTATCCTTTCTTCTAACCAGCGAGAAAGTGATTAATTCCTAAAATGTCAAACTATTCCTTGAAAACTCAGTTTTCTTGTTTGTTTCTGATTTCCACTGCTGTTTTTTTCATCTCATTTTTTAGACATACTTTGCAGAACATGATTCTGCTTATAAAAAGTCTTCTGGAGGTTTGCAGCCCATGTTTGCACGTAGCACTAGTCATGATTTTTCTGTTAAAAATGTTGCTTACTTTGGGGTGTAAATAATCTGTTGCTCTGTAAAAATATTTTGTAAATAATGTACTGAAGGATTATATTTGTTTTGTTTACAGCGAATGTAGCCCACTTACGTTGCTCATGGAGCTCTGAGCATTCAAGTTCTCTATGAAGGTTATTGTGTGTATTTTCCTATCATTTTGTATTGGCTCTGTACAAATTGAATATTATGAATATTATTTTCTTATTGTCACATTATGTACAAAATATTTATTAACATGCTTTGTGCCTTTGTGAACAGCCTACTTGATACTGGTGGTGGGAATGAATCTTTAAATTGGCGACAGGGTAATATATATATATTAATGGAGTATAAAGTACAGTTCTGTGCTAATGATGAGCTGATCAATAACTTTAAGTATAATTATTGACCTTAATGAGGTGACTGCCATTCCTGAGCCACAGGCACAAGTATTATCCAGCTGTTGTCTGCACTGCCACAACTGTGTTTGAAAGCTTCATGATGTGCCTTTTCCTTATCGATACATATCATACTGCGACTAATGATAAGAGGCCAGCATATGTTTGGATAATAAAGACTTTACTGTAGAAGTAACAAGACAGGCTGATTTGTCTTTGTACAACCACACTAACATACTGCACAACCTCACACACTCTCTAAAGCCTGAAGCCACGTATGACTACTTCATTGTTCATGTGCATTGCAATTGATCATGTCTGGTAGGAAACACAAAAAGGGGCTTTTACATTGGTTTTGTACTTCTTCCATTTCTAATGATGCAGTTTCACACCTTTACATGAATGTTGTGCGAACACTGAACTCCAGATGAACTTCATGCACATA
This sequence comes from Pagrus pagrus, assembly GCF_965226575.1. NCBI lineage: Eukaryota > Metazoa > Chordata > Actinopteri > Spariformes > Sparidae > Pagrus > Pagrus pagrus. The sequence goes on along the minus strand of NC_140185.1, from coordinate 24,465,582 downwards.
TGTTAAAGCTCAGAAGCAGAAGAAGAATCTTTATTTGTCACATACAATCATTTACATACAATCATATAAATGGCTAAAGAGCAGTCGGCAATGTCATGCACCTGGGGATCGACTTCAGATCCAAGCCAGTGCTTTTGTCAAGGGCACTGACAGGAGAACCTACTGTACATGCTTCGATGGTGGGAAAAACTGGGGCAAGAGGAGAAACCACACCAAACAGTATATGTTATTGTAATTTTCATACATTATGGCGTGAAGATAGACTAGTTCTGAGTGTCATAAGAGCAATTGTGTGTGGCGTTAGAGCAATTGTTGACATCAATTGGTAGTAGAATGGAGTACACACGATACACCTGTTTCTATTAGTTTGCTGGATTTTGATCAGAAGACATGATACAAGTGGAGAAAACTGTGTCTGTTTTGATCTAACTTGGTAAATAGGACATAAATGCTGAATACATGGATAGGAACTTGCAACATAATAAATAAAGAATAAAAGTCTACTGAGGTTTTATTTTAGCTGCAAAGCTGCAGCCAAAAGCTAAACTGTCGTTGAACTGAGATAGGGAACAGAAAGGACACAGCTGTAACCTCCTCGTTGAAGCTGGGTCATTGTTCATTGAGCTGACGAGGAAACTGATTGGCACTGAGGCTGGGAAACATCCGGACAGGAAGTGTGGAAAATCTGACACAGTGAAGCCTGTTTAGACTGACTGCACTGGTTACAGAAAAGAAATAAAGCTCTTACATAAATAACTTTCAGAAGTTGGAGATTACAGTTTTCTTGAAATGTAAACTTGGTGCTGATGACTACATTTGACCTGCAGAGGGCAGCACATCACCTTCACTGGTTGTGAGGTGAAGCCGAGGTGCAGTACACCGTCCTGAACAGGGGGTGGCGCTAGAGCTTCACCTCACACGGCTGATTTCCGCCGTAGAAGAAGAAAATGAACCTCCACTTTGAAATGTTGCTGTCTCAGACTGGTCTCACACTGAAGAAGTGAAGTTTCCGCCTTTAAAAGTTTCTAAAGCTCGATAACCATAAAAGAGTCACTTAACGGGTGGCGTTGTGTGCTGGTTAACGTATGATTAGAGGTTGTGTGTGTAAAGTTAAACTGAACTGTTATCTCGCGCGGTTTGTGAATGGCTGTAGCTAGCTGTCACTAGCTAACAGTGATGTCCTCGTCGTGGACGGAGCGCCAGGGACAGGTGGGAGACCTGAGACGCCAGAGCAGAGAAGAGCTCCAAGAACTGCTCCTGAGACAGGAGAAAATACTCTCCAACAGGTAAGTTCACACTTATAGCCCAAGTTATTGCCTCCTGTGAGACATGAGAGGCACCAACTTAGCTGAGTTCATACGTGACTCAGTATGACACTTCGTGGCGTTCAGTCACTGTTAAAGTATCTCTGATGGATGGTAGATTAATGCGATAACATTACAGAAGAGGCATGATGATTTACTCACATAAATAAGCTTGATTAGTTTTAGTTAAAGCTGCTCTACCGTGACTCAGCTGAGCTACACTGTTGTCCGTCAGTAGAGACATGATGTGTAGTTTTTTCTGAGTCTCTGCAACCATGCTGCCAAAACTGACAACATAGCTAGACTTAAATCCACAAACTGATTTATTATTTCAGGGTTGTCCCTAATCCCTGCCATTGTAAGGTGTAGGTGCAGCAACCAAGCCGTAAATGAATGTAAAATGTGTAGAGCATCAAAACAAACTCAATGACCTTTTCCCAGAGCTACACACAGTGAACTTCTTTAGCAAGTTTGATCTTTATGCCTTTTGTGTGTTATTACTATTATCTCTGCTAGCCTTTTTCTTTACACGTATATAATGATCTAAAATTGATTAAGTGATTAAGTTAAGTAGCATGTTTTTTTAAATTAAAAAAAATGTACATCTAAACCTCCCGCTCTTCCACAAACCTATGGAAAAAGTGTTAAATAGATTTTGTTCAATGTGCTATATATTTTATATTAATTTATTGTATTACATAGATTTCCAAGTCACACACTATTGTGGTTACATAGCAGTATTAGATCAGATTTTAAATAATTATCAAATACTAGTGTGATTATAACTAATTTAATATGAAATGATGTCGGACAAAATACAGAAAAAGACAGGCTGAATGAATAAATGGTGGGTGAATTGTGTCCTTGAAATTAAAATGATATGTGACAAATGCCATCTCAACCCAACTGAACTAATAGTGAGTGACTACACCATCATAATCAAAACACCAAATTAGAGGATAACTTTTGCAAGACTGGTATTTATCTGTATTTATCTATGAAGACATTTAATGTTGATTTATTTGTTTAATGTCTCCCATCTGTATCTTGACTGATTGTTTTGAATATAGCATGACATGATGGGTTTGTGTTGTTCACAGGAGGCTGGTGCAGACTCTTCCTGATAAAGGGAAAAGGATAAAAGAGTTCACAGAGAAAGTGCGTCTTGCCATCGAACATCATGATGAAGAGAAGAGGAGACAGAGCTCGGTGTCTGCTGCCAGGACAGAGTTACAGTCAAAGTACCAGCAGGCTTTCACTATGCAACAACGTGCTGTCCCTGCCCCGGAGATTAAGACCTCACCTGCCTCAGCTGACGGGCAGAAAAACAACAAAACTTTGGATGAGCAAAGTGAAGAGTTTGTCTCCAGAGCAGCTGCTGGTGAAACCATGGAGACATCTGCTGCTGGGGCCTCTTTGAACTCTGATGAGACAAAAGAGGGTGACCTTGCGGAGGCCTTGGAAAGGGTCAGACTGTCTGAAACTAGTTCTGGTTTCAGTAGCGAGTCCAAAGAGCCATTAAACAGCACAGCAAGAGACAATTACTTTTTCAAAAAGCAGATACCAAAAAAGCCTCACTATATAACTGTCCTGGAAAAAACAGAGAGGACTTCACCTTCGAGCAGGCAGAAATTCAAACTAAATCAGTGAGTGGACTTTGTTTCCTGATGTGATGATTACTTTTTGTAAACATTTCTAACAAAAAAAGACTTTAATGATTATGTAGATTACATTTTATGTTATTTTGCTTTCTGTAAATAACAATGTCTCAACCGTGTTTCCAGGCTGCCCCACAGAAGTGACATCTCTCCCTCAGGATCCTCGTCACCTAGCCAGTCCTCTGAAGGCGCATCGCCGATCTCTGCACAGGCCAGGAGGGAGCGGGACAGAAAACACTTGGATGACATTACTTCAGCCAGACTCCCTCCTCTTCATCACAGCCCTGCCCAGCTTCTGTCTCTGGATGAGTCAGCCGTCCTTGTAAAGGAACAAACCAAGAAGCAGCAAGTAAGTGCAGCCGAGATCTCGACAAACTCTTGCTTGACAAACAGTGTATACATCTCACTGCTTTGCTGTGGTCTAATGAAAGTTGAGTAGGTAACTTTGCCAGATGATCCCTCGTTTTTTTTTTTTTGTTGGAGCCCACAGTGCGTCAGCACCTGTGCACGGGCCTCATTCAAATCAGTAAAGGGGTTGCTTTGTTTCCCGCAGTGCTAAAGTGGTTCTGAACACAGCTTTAAAGGACTCCGGTGGAGAATAGAAGAACATAGAATTAATGTGAGGTGTCTGTCTGGGTGTGTATTATGTTTGTAGGGGATAGGAGGTTGGGATAAGTGGTACATTTTCTTCAGTTGTCAACTCTTTCTTCTTCCTTCCTCTTGTAGCTCTCCTTCCAGTGAAATTTAATGCAGCATAGTTCAGCTCATGTCTGCTTTCAGTCTGCGGAAAATAAAAGGCTCATTATATAATCATGTTGGTGAGCAGTGCTGCTGGCAATTACGTTAATAAAATAAGTGGTATCGTCACTTACAATATTATGTACCGTGTGGATCAAGCTGTCATGTTTTGCTTGTGAAGAGGTGCTTTCCTGACAATAAATGAAAACAGGAATATTACGTTATATAAAACTTACATTGATTCAAAAAGTTTTAATTACAAAGATATTAACATAGAAATCATTGTTGTTTGATTTCCTTAATTATTGACATGTTGTACTTTAAAGATAAAGTTTAATGAGAAACACATGGAACAACCAGCAGTATGAAGTGTAAAGTAACAAATTTCTACTGATATTCAGATATTTAGAGTTATGGAAATTGTTGTGACTTGTGACATTTTCTCATCTAATCAAATGTGGAATTTATTATAAAGTGTCAAATGTAAAAAGTCCACATCACTTCCCTCCATCAGCTCTAGAGGGCAGCGTTCAGGCAGTGTAGGCACTGTGTATCACTCCACATCCAAAGTAGTGACTTCAGAGCCAAACGTCAAACAGTGTGCTGTTGTCAGCTCACGGAGGAGCTGTGAGCTTATTATCAGTCCTACTTTTGTTGAGGGTTTAACAGCTATGGCTGTGCTGCTTTTATGATAATGTGCTTGTTTTCTGTTTACCAGCCTATTCATGTCAACTTTTTCCTCTGTGTTGTGTTTAATTCCAGGAGTTGCAGGCCAAGCTGGCAGCCCAGAAACTGTCTGAGGGATTGAAGATCTCTATGGGGAGCTACACTCCTGACGGTGGCCCCATGGCTGCCTACAGAGAGGTTCACGATGAAGGAGCCCAGCTCTCCTCAGAGGAGGACTGATCCTGGAAGGCCAGAGCTGGGGAAACCAGTGTGACCTTGGCCCTGAGGGAAACGGGCTTTGGACCTCGCAATCAGGACCCATCAAACGGGATTTTCACTCCAGGGACAAGAATTCTCAAGAGAGGAAAAGAGTCTTTGCATAGCTCAGCTCAGGAAACTGAATGGCAGGTTGAGAAACTTAATTGTCATTCAGTTCGTATTGGGTTCAGTTGTTTCAGTGCAGGAATAATAATACCTGCTGTTGAATAGGAGTTTGAAATGCTAAATTTTAAGCATGTTTCATGAGGAGAATGTTTCTAGTCTGTAAACTGAAACTGATGACTTTTTGGGCCTGAGAGTATTGTATGAACTTTGTACTTTAGTGTGTTAATAATTACATGCACTTAAAGCTATCAGCAGATGGAGCAGACTGTTCTGGCAAAAGTGGTGACTGTTTACAGGTTTGTCTAGACAATAAACCTGATCCTGCAGATATTTGTCAGATTTTATTATAACAGAATTGAATAAATATCTGATCTCCCAAATGGTTGGTCTTTGTGTAAAGTGTAATATCACATCTGCCTGAAGTGAACATCTCTGTCTATATGACAGGCCATAAAGATGACAGTTGTTAAGTAGTTTTCTTATTTTATCTTATCTTATTGAATGTGTACATTTTGAACAGCATTGAATATCGTTATCTGCCGGTTTTTAGGTGGAAAAAGATGTTAGCATATCTCAGCATTGGCAATCGGCCAAAATAAATTGGAAGAGCAAAAATCCAATATTGTGCGTCCCTTTAATTTCTCCTCACTGGTATGAAATTGATCACTGATGAGAGCGTAAGGAAAGTGGTTTCCTTTTCCATGTGTTTAATTTAACGGACAATCAAGTCCATTCAGCACAACAAGCCTCAGGTCGGCGTCTGTATCTAACAAAGCTTTACAAGCTGTACTCTGTTAGCTGTAACCAGCAGTGTGCTGGTATTTCCAATGTTTTCATGGAGACTTTTTCTGCCACAGCACTGAGCCAACATGAGTATGAGGGCCAAACCGAACTCTGATCTGACCAGAAATATGAATCATACAGGCTAGAGTCCATTGTATAAAGACGGCACAATCTCTGAACTTTACATTTTTAATGTGGAAAATATGCATTGCAAATTAAAAGTGTTGTGTCATATTTAATAGGCTGAACACATCTGTTAAAGCAACATTATGTAACTTTTTTTACCTTAAAATAACAGCTCTTAAATCATTTTGATGGTACAGTGTCTTGTAATAGGGTGAATGGTGTCTCTGTCACTTGTTTCTGCACCGTGTAACTTGAGTGAGAGGGTCGGATCACAGCGTTACATACATGTTTACGTCAACAGACAAGTTTTCAACACATAACATTACAGCAAAACAGTGTAACAGCATTCTCCTAAACAACTGAAGTAGATGGGGACTTCTTTTAAAACATAGAAAAACAACACAAAATGTTTTGAAAACATATTGTTTACATCTTTTTTAAAGCTGAGATCTTTACTGGCACCGCTAAGCAAAAAGACTTTGCGCACATCCCAGCATTAGCTCAATGGCGGGTGGGTGTAAATAATGTCTTCTTCTAACTGTCCTCTTTAATTTGGGTTGTTTCCAGAGACTTGGATTGCCTGACGAGCTGTATGGAGCCATTTTCTGTTGGGATTTGTTTTGTGTTTCCTGTTTTGTTTTTTTTACATTTTAAAACAAGTCCCCATCTACTTCAGGTGTTTAGCAGAATGCTGCAACGCTGTTTTGCCGTAAAGCTCCGGAAATGTTTTGTGGACTACGACCTTCACCCAACTTTAAATTAACATGGGGAACTGTTTCCCCTATTTAGTAAATAGATGCAAACTATGTTATTGTGAGCCCTTCTTCTCTTTTAGTTCATTTGTGTGTGAAATAAATCTGAAATCTGATATCCTCTTCAATTTGTAGTGAGGGTCTGGTCAGCTGCAGGCACTGATTCACTGAACTAAAATCCTGCGAGATGTTATCAAGCAGGGATCTGTGACACACTTGATAAGATTAATGCAGGGTTAGTGAAATATTGAGGCTTGATGGCTGAGACATCTGGACTGCATTTGGATTGTTGCTTGGAATGGCAGGCGATGATGGGACGGCAGCAGGCTAATGCAACATGGCAAACACCATTTCTCAACTTTGCTAATATGTGGTAGATAAGAAGTGCCAGCTACATTCAGCATCTTTCCAAACTGCCTTTCCCATCATCTCTCTTCCAACTTCTCGCAGAAGGCTGCAGGCCATCTTAATTTAAACAGCCTGATTCAGGGATTTTAATGAGGAGGAAAGAGGCACATTTGGGGGAAATGAGGGTGGGTTCATGTAGGTCAGAGTCTGGTGGTAGATGCTCCTCGATAACCTTTGGTAATTTTTTGCTGAGGCATTGGTGGGAGATGTTTCAGGGGGAAAAAGCCATCTGATTGCTGTGTATTTAGACACTGTATCTGATGGGCTCCAGAGTGGCCCTGTGGTGACGTCCAATAACAAATACATGAGTACGTTCCGCAGAGGATCCTCATTGTGCTGGGATTAATTACAGCCTACCTTGCTAACAGAAATTCAGAGACTGTTACCAATTAAGGGGCACATTTTTGCCGTAGCTTTTCTCTGTGGTATCTGGCGTCAAACAGACCTAACTCTGAACGTATGTTGATGTTGTTGAGGTGGAACCAAGCACACACTCTCTATAGTCAAAGCTTTCTTATGTTGTCCATTGACGATGAGGTTGTTTATACTTCGACTTGAATCCCAGGCCCCTTGTCTCAGATTAATAAGCTCCTCATGAAGTAGTCTGCAAGTGATTTGCTCCAACTCCGAGTCCGAAATCACACGTCTCGCGGGAGTAGAAATAATTTGCTGTTTGGGAGGGGAAACTGGAATGTGATTTCAAAACTGCCTCTTCAAAGAGCAGTCAGCCCGGCCTTAAATTAGATATACAGTATGATGTATAGACTGGCGTTAAACACGAGTTAGGCCCACAGCAGAATGATTGGATTATATCTGCCAGGTTACAAAGTCTGAGGTCATGCTTTTTCCATTCTCTGATGTTTTTGTCATATTTTTTCAGGGCACATGACGCGATGAAATAATGCGGCAGCTCTCTGCAGATAAGGTTACAGCCTATCTCCTCATCCCAATTAGAACCAGCTCTCCCTCCTCCAACTGCGCCAGAACCAGTGGTGGAGGAAGCACTCAGATCCTCAAGTAAAAACATCCAGCAATGTAAAAATGAGTCAAGTAAAGTAAAACTACAGAAGTGTTATCACCCAAATATAGCAGAAATATTTCTTTGTGACTGATTTACAGTATTATAATCAGACATTAGTAGATCTGTCAGGCTTGATGGTTGTAGCTGGGTTAGGTTGAGCTAATTTTGACTTCTTTAAATACAGCTCGCTAGATGAGTCCAGTGGTTCCCAGCCTAGGGGTTGGGTCACAAGATAAATCCGAAGGGTTGTGAGATGATTAATGGGTAAGAAAAGAAAAAAAATATTACGTTCTGTGACACAAGTTTATAGTCTTGAGTCTGATTTACCTGTGCTATTGCTATATGCTAGTGCTATTTATCTAACTATGTTTTTTGAGTGTGAGGTGCCGAGTTTTGGAGGTATAGGCCCCTTCCTGAATATAATTAAATTAAATGGAACTTGGTATGTGGTACTTAAAGCAACAGAATAATACATTTGAAAAACTCAACAGCAATGTGTCTTTCCAGAAATCATGACTTGGTTACCCAGGATAATCCACAGATCTTGTTGCAAGAAGTTTCATGTAGGAACTATTTTCTTTCAACCAAACTGCTCCCGCCAACCAGATCGCCGCACAGAAGACAGCAAGTATTTACTTGCTTTACTTTGCGGACGAGAAGCCAGCTAACTAAGCTAACTCATGTTGAAAAACTCAACATTGCCTTTGAGTTTTTCATCAATAGTTTTTGGAGGCTTTCACCACCACAATCCGAGTGGCATCTTTTTTCTAGGCAGATACCTCCAAATGTCAGCAAATCACACCAAAACAATGAAGATCTGGTGCGCCCCAAACATTTTCCCTTGGAGGGCCAAAACTGAAACTTAATGGTCGGCCCTGGGCCAAAAGAAAACACTTGCTGCATTGTATTGTAAAGTTAAGATGCAGATGCAAAACTAACCAAAGGATCCCAAGTTTCCCTTAAATGACTGACTTCCTGTGCAAACTGTCACTCTGCCAAGTTAGCTCACATTATGAAACGTAATAAGCAGGGCTCCTGCATAGGCTACCAAAAGAACATTTTACATCACAAAAGATAACACTCTGTAAACAACAATTTATATTGTAATTTTCAAAAATTGACGGGCCAGTTTTGGCCCACGGCCCCACTTAAAGTCGGACTATAGGTAAGAGGAAAAATATGTATTTTTGATGTTGGAACTGTCCCTTTAAAGGGGTAAATGTCTCTCTGAATAAACTGCTAACAGCTCATTCTGTAGATCTGAAACAGTTTAAATTAAGGGGTCACAAGCCAAAAAAGGCTGCAAACCACTGGTTTATATCCTGTTTTTTTAAAGGGTAAATGTTACTCTACAAAGTGATTAGCAAATATAATTGTTAGGTAACTGTAGTGGAGTGAAAAGTAGAACGTATCTTTATGATTAGTAGTGGAGTAGACTCTTTTTTCTACTCTTATAAACTAATTATGTTTAGTTTTCTATCAGGCTTTCACTGATATTTTGAAATGTGTTTTCCTGAACTCCACATGTGTGAGACAAACATCACAGCAGGTTGGAGAAAGACAATCCAGCTCATTTGTGTTTGTGTCAAGTGTGAAAGCAAATGTTTTATATGCAAACGCCGTGAGCTGTGAATGAGAAACAAACACCTTGTGTGACTTCAGTGCCTGTGGATGTTTTGTGCTCTCTCAACGTGGCAACAGGGATAGTAAATACTTTCCTGATAGGACTATGCTGAGGTCTCCAGTTATCTCACCATGAAACATGTGCGTGTGTGTGAGAGAGGAAGCTCACACGTAGCTCTTGTCATGACTGTCGACTGGCTGAGGAAGCATGATATGTGGCTGCATCGTTCATGAGAGTCCTGCAGCTGTCTCACCACTAATGTAGATAGAGGAAAATATTCCCTGACTAATGGGTGAATCTGACAGAGGTGTCCGGAGCTGAGTGCCTGTTGTAAAATATGGTCATCACAGGAATGATTTATTGCACTTTTACATTCTTAAGTATAGTTTTCTTCTTTTTAAACATTCACCAGATATGGCTTTTTTTGTTTTATATGTGATTGTGGTTAGAGTGCAGTGTTTTCTGTGATTGCTTATATGTTAAATACTTTACTCAGACGCTGGTTTTACAGTATAATAGGATCAAACTATGTTCTGGTCATTGTGGCTTGAATTATACCAGCTGTTTTACAGAGAGTTTTCCCCATGATGATGTGGCTGCTGACCACAATTTCACACAATCTTGCAGATTTGCAGATGGTGCATCTTTGTAACTCAGTCTTATCTCACTGAAACTCGCTAAACATGTAAAATATAGATCTTATAGATGCTAACAATTTCATCTTTCTGGTCCCTCTCCATAAAATAACAATGTAGAAGGTTTTCTACAACAATTTGCTAAATTGTAAAAGGACCTCCAGCAGCAGAGCCGGTCAGTCCCCTTGTTCTGGACTACATACCGCAGCACAAGAATAGCTGTTGCTCTCTCCATACACTGTTCCTTTCATCAAAATGGCCAAGCCGTATTACATATTGACACTTATTACTAGTACCTAAAAGCCCTATTAGAGTAAATGTAAAGATATGGTGTTAAAATATTGCTTTGGTAAAAGTAAAAGTCTCCCATACTTTAGTTAAAGTTTTAAAGGGGCTCTGACAAACGTCTGTGTTGTGGTGGAAGCCCATTGTGGAGCGGAGAGAGGCACTGAGACGAGGCACTCGAGTATGTGCACAAAGTCACATCCTTTGGACTGCATTCACAAAGAAATCCACAGTCCAGCAGCATTAAACAGCCTAAACGAATCGTCCGCAGGCTTTTATAGACGACACAGAGAGAGAGACTATTGTTATATAGAGCTCCTTTAAAGCATCTGATATTAAATGTAAAAAGTAGAAAAAGTAATTTTCTGGCAATAAATACACTAAAGTATCAAAAATACAAGGAAAAGTATGTTATACATTTTTTTTTTTACATCTATGTAATATTGTGTACTCTGGGCCACATTGGAATAGTGTTTTATTTGAAAAGACACTAGTTTGGCTCTGATGCAGTCCTCAAAGTAACTAGCTACTAAAGTTATCAAATAAATGTAGTGGAGTAAGAAGTATGATATTTGCCTCCAAAAATGTGGAAGTGGAAGTATAAAGTAGCAGAAAATGGTATTACAATTCAATTAAAATATAAAAATTCTACTTAAGGTAAACACTTGAGTAAATGTACTTAGTTACGTTCCATCATTAATTATTACCAATTACTACATAGCAGTAATGTGTACAGTGTCTCCAAAAACTCAGGTCTCAGAAAATGAGATCAAAATACAGAAGTTCAACAGCTGGATGAAGAAAAGTTGCACCTCATTTGTTAGTTATCATAAACAGATTTATTACTATGAAGTGAAATATTCATGAGGTCAATAGTTTTGTGTTGTCTTAGTCCCTTGTAGTCGCTTCATTTGCTCGGCATACCAGCGTCCATTAGACAACCAGCCATCCACTATCTGTGAGTGTCTGTGTGGCCGCTGGCAGCCGTGTCCAATGTGTGTTTTTGTTTTTACACATGTTAAACTGTTGCGTGTGAAAATCTCAGTAGTCGTGGTTTATTTCACACTTTCAAATGTTGTAGTGAGCAAAGGCCCACAGTCTTACATCCTTCATCTCCATCCACTCAATGAATTTGATAGCTATAAACAATGATGAATTATGTTTAGTTTTCTTCTTTTTCAGAAAGACACACGAACACACGCTTCTAATAATCTGCAAAGCACAATAAAATGCTCATGGGCTGTTATTTTATTGTGTACTGTGCTGTTTTGATTATGAGACAGAGTGTAATTGTTGTTTTTCCACCAACACTTTTGTTCCAATAGTTAACTGACCACCAGGTTTCATGTAAGTGCAGTAAAGCTGCCCTCAGAGGCTCAGAGACATAAGAATGTCACAACACAAGCGTTTTGTTTTTCCTTTTCCTCGGAGCAGTGTTTACAGTTCAAAAGCCATAAAACTGACCACAAATGGAAAAGGCATAGTATAGCTGTAATGAGTTATCCTTGTGTAGTCACGTCTCGTAGCAGATGGACTACATGTTTGTTTTAACTCTCTGTACAGTACTTGTACTTTAACACTGGATGGCAGTAGTGTATCTTAGTTCTTTGTCTCTGCAGCCTGAGTTTTATTCTCATGTCAAGTTTTCATGCAAAATCTTCAAAAACTGTTATACTGACACGAAGCACTCATCGATTCTGATGCTCGCTTTTGTGGATTTTTGCAGTTTGTGCATATTATCAATAGCAACATGAATAAACTAAAAGACTGTCATGAATTTTAAAGCCAGCGTCACCTTCTCTGAGGAGATGTGAAGAATCAACAGCTGTCAGCAGTTATTGGTGACAAAGAGCTAAAATTACTGCTTGATTCCAGATAGTGAGTCTCTACGTTTCAAAGGTGAGGTACATGTCCCAGGTGAGGCCAAAGCCTCACACCTGGCCTCTCAGCCCAGATAACAGCAGCTCTCAGACCGGACCGACATCTCTTGCTACGACTGGAGATTGTACAAATATGATTTGGATACATCTGTGCTCGAGAAGAACTCCCACATCTCTGCTCGGAAAGCTTTGCATAACAATCCTGAGGCACTAGGAAGAAAGGGCGGAGGGAGAGAGAGAGAGAGAGAGAGAGAGAGAGAGAGAGAGAGAGCGAGGGGAGGGAAACTAAGGGTAAAATGGGTTGAGGCCCGTGATACATGGTGTGGGCCAAGAAGCTGCCAGCATCCCAGCCGCTCCATGTCTGGCCTGGCACAGCATTAAGCAGGCTGTTTTGGGGCCTGTCAAAAGCTCATCACGGCAAGGAAGCCGTCTCTGTGGGGATGCTGCGGGGGTGCCAGGGCCCGGCAGGGGGGAGAAACCAGAGACCCTGCCCAGCAGCTTGGTCATAATGAGGAGGAAAATTCTTATTCTTGTATCCCCATTAATGTTACAACAACAATGCACTTTTGTCCAACTTTTTTTTTTTCTCTTCTCGAGCATTTTCTTTTTTTTTGATGCCCCTCATCTTTACATTTACTGAGACTTGAGACCGAAATCATTAATGTCATTAACTTGAGAGAAGTTCCTCTTGTTTAAAGTTAAATATCTTGGTCCAATCCTTTCCCGTTATCTGAAGCACATTTACCGTCAGTGTATTGTATTCACTAATCGATTATAAAACTCTTGGTGATGTCAGTTGTGGCAATCAAGCAGAGTACCAGTGTGTTGAGGTTTAATATTTTGGCCAGTGTTGTTTGTGACATCAATCTAAAGCTGTCCAGAAACAAGGGCGGTCCAAAACAACATCATATTGTTTTTCATTACTGCTTGAGTGAAATCATGTTGATTTGAGCACATCCCAACTAACAAGCACCAGAACTTTCATTCGGCCAAATGACACAAAACCCCTAAAATATATATTTAAAAAAGTCTTGATGCCAAATCCTTTTTTTGTGTTGCAGGTGAGAAACAGAAATGTGTATTTCCCATGCCAAGTGGAGTCTCACAGCTCTGGTGAGTCAGCGCTGTATTACAGCCCTCTGCGTAATTCCTATTTGTTTGTAAAATGATGTTCATAAAGTCTGTATTGCACAGTTAAGTTTGGCCCTGGGTCCTGTGTCTTACAACAATAGTAAAACCGCGCAGTAAAAAAAAAGGAAAAAAAAGAGAGATATCCTCCCCAGTCCAACAATTATGGGGCCTCTATATGGAGTAGTTGGCTCGTTTATATGCTGTAATGTTGTGACCGTTCCAAGCCCTGAGGCCAGGTGTTTTTGATTGCAGTATAGCACGTTGGAGCGCAGACTCTGCAGCACGGCTCCGGCCCCACAGGATGGTTGGATGATAAACCAGAGGAGACTGAGTGGGAGTGGGAGGCCCAGACTGTTTTCCTTATTTATTTATTAATGTTTTGTTTTCTCTGAGAGAAGCTGTCAGACAGACAGGCAGCTACACCCTCTTATTAGATGACTTCCTTCACTCCGCAAATAAATTCCAGCTGAGAGTTAACGTCTCAGTGTGTTTTGGATAAATTGCAGACAGGGACGACATGGGATTTTATTGCACAAACAGGCAAAAATCTGGTAAAATGAGTAGAATCACTGTTTCAGGTGCAAAAAAACCCCACAACAGACTACACAAGCAATGCAGTGACTTCACTTTTATTCTGTTATAAACAATCTTCATATTTTCTCTGCATGTTTTGATTGTTGGGGTGTAGACCTACTACACCTCTGGATTTCCCTCTCAGTGGAACATTATCCCCTCTCGTCCTCTCCTGGTTGTTGTTTCCCTTTAAACACGTCAGATATCACACCGACTGCTGACAGACTACATGAACAACAACCTGCCAGTAAAATCCTCCCCGAACTATTTACAAATGTAAAAAGATCCAGAATGTGGTTAACAGTTAGTGATAGTAGTGTTTGGGGACAATGTGATAGTGTTGCCCTCTGGTGGTTGCATTTCTTCCTCAGGGAGAGCTGGTTCAAGCCCTCCATTTGATTTTATTTTGAGAAATACAGATGTCATGTAACATTTAAATATTAAGAAATAAGAAAAAAAAAGATTCTTAAGGATTATATGAACAATTTTCTTGCCAGGTTTTGCAGCGCTGTAGGGAATGCAAAGTAAGACTCCAGAGTAAAATAATACATATGGTTAACAAGCTGTCAGATTTAATAAGGTCTAATCCACTGATTTACACATAAAACCAAAGTCAGCACATCTGAAATATTTGGCATAATCTTCCAATGAACTGGGAAACAAAGTTCAGCCACACAAGGTAAAAGAGAGGTGAGGCTGAGCCGTGCAGTAAATACTGTATGTAGACATTAAGCCAAAACAATCAGCTGAAAGAGGCTAAAATGCTCCATAGAGCAACAGAGCTGGATGGATGGGTTTCTGCCTTTTACATAGGTATAACATTTATTCATGTCATTCATTGTTAAAATAAGAAATATCAATAAAAGAGCTTTAACACCACATATTGGGGGTGTATCAAAATACCAAGAAAAAAATATTGATTTATACTTTTTTGTATAAGTTTTTAATTGAAACCAGGTAGTATGGTCAAGAAAATCATTCACTTTTTAAATGTTGTCACTATGGTGTAATATATGGTATGCATTAATTGAATGTGAGGCACACAAAAAATATATTTAAAGCAACATTATGTGGAAAAAGTCATTTTGACAGACGTAATGTAGGTGGTAACTCAAACAAAACTCATTACACCATAACAATGAAAACTTGTATGTTGAAGTAAACATGTATGTAACGCTGTGATCCGACCCTCTCACTGAAGTTACATAGTGCAGAAACAAGTGACAGAGGCACCATTCACACTATTACAAGTCACTGTACCATCAACATGATTTTGAAGCTGTTGTTTTAAGGTAAAACATTTACATAATGTTGCTTTAAATTTTTCCAGGTTTATTTTACCTTCTGCACTACGAAAATGCAGGGACGTATATAAGGTCTGTATATCTTTGACTCTTCATCCTTTAAACGTAGACTTAAATTATAACCGACAGACACTTTGATGTAACACACCAAATGAATGACAGTGTGGAGAGGAGAAGGGTGCAAAAGGTGTGCTCCATGTATTTGTGATCTTTGAGATGAAAAGGTGAAATTCTCCTACATCACAAATGTCCAACAGTTAGCAATCAAGCAATGATTCGCTGAGCTGAACTCATAAAAGCTGTTTGTCTTCCTGTTGCTCTTTCCTCTCTGTCAGCATAAAACATAACAACATTACAAAGCGGGCCATGACCAATGAAGAATGTATCACACTCAAACATTTACAGGCTGCAGATGGTCCTGGTTGACTTGTGTATACATCCCTGTGTCAGCCTCTACAGGTGCCACGGCACAAAGTAATAAAAAGCAGAGTGTGGAGGAGTTGTGGACACAGGAGGAGGTGGAGGAGAGAACAAGGCTGCGCTGACATGTTTTATTCACCCACTGTATGGTGTTCTTCTTCAGACAGGCGCTGTAGTCAGACTGTAGCTGTAACATTGTTGGTCGCTTCTATAAAGTTTGCTAATGCTAGGAACAAAATGATTTGGTCAACACACCTTACACATTTTTAAAATGATCTTTTGAGAAAATGTTTTTAAAAAAATGCAACCAATCGCCAGAAATGTTAGCATAGTACATTTCTGGAAAGACAAACAGACACGTTTCTTTAAGTTGCAACTTTATGTTACTTTAGGTTCAATTTCTCTCTTGCTACAGCTCTGTGCTTATGATCCGGTTAGGTTTAGGCACAAAACACAGTTGGTTAGGGTTGGGAAAACATCATGTTTGGCTTAAAAAAACAGTTAGGTCGCCACAAACACACTGACTTCATGTCTGTCAGTATATAATGATGTCAGCAAAATCGACAGAAACAGATTCAGTCCATCTGTACACGCAGATATTGACTTCCACCAAGGAGTTAATGCTTTCATCCGTGTCTGTTTGTTGCTTGGTTTGTTAGCAGGATTACACAAAAACTACTGAATGTTTTTTCTTGAAACTTGGATGGAGGATGGGTCTCGGCCCAGAATGGACCCCATTAACTTCTTCTGAATAAAGGTATGGATCCAGATTTAAAATTAAGAGATCGGGCATTTTCTTGACATTTTACTTAATTTCTCAGGGAATCATGCGTGGATCTTGATGAAAAATCTCAGGTGTATTTAGGTGGCTGGCTTGTGTACTGTAAGTGAGCACAAAAGGGGACCCGTTGGGCTTTGGCAGAGGTATACGCTCTACAAAGTGCCATGAGTGCCATTATGGTTAGATATACATTTTTGACAAACCTTCAGCCTCAGTCTGTTTTGAATCACACGAGGAAATCCTCCACCCATTAGGGATCAATGATGTTAAAGTTATAAATTTAGAAGTTTATTGCATATCATGGGTGGTGGACAGCTAAACTGATGTGGAGGGTTGAGGGTTGAGGGATGAAGGGATGAGAGAGGAGGATATCGGAGTGGTCGAAGGGTGGATGATGGACCGGAGTCAGCTGGAGGCGGGAAGACAGAAGGGAACCGGAGGAGTTAAAACTCAGAGTGGGGGAGCTGTCTCTTTATCCACTCAGATATTTTTCTGGTAAGCGCCCAGTGGCTCTTACATTCAAACAAATAAGAGACGGGAGAGTGAAAAGACAAAAGGAGTTTGGGGTTTATGATCATGATACATGAGGTTTTTCAAATGACAGCCATAAAAAAGGTCATGACAAACTGCTTTTAGTAAGTCTGCTTTAAATGCGTTGAGTCAATATCATGGTAATTTTCAAGGTCTTTGTTTTTTAAGAGCTTCATCTCACAACAGGTGCTGCTCTACCAGACATTGCAGTTTGACTGTAAGGACTGACACAAGCTGGGAATAGACAGTGAATGTAACATGACTCAGCTGTGTAATTGCCTTTGTAATTTGGGTGTCACCCACTTCAAAGTCCTGCTTCATGTGTTTTTTTCATTATTTTGTTCGTACCTTATACCTCACACACTGAGTCACTCACTGGTCATAAAAATGTCCCGGGAGTCATTTCTCCGAACTGAGGGATTTACGTTTTTCTGAACGTGAAAGAAGGATGTTACCATGATTCAGTCTTTTCCTAAATCTTCTGTCAATTCTCATAAAAGCCTGATAAATATATTACAGGTATGGGAAGTGAAATGGTTTTTAATGTGACATTACTTTAAAGTCCCTGCACACCCACACATTAGACCTCTGCTCCGGTTGAAGGTGGGTGGAGCTATGATGACAATTAACAAGTGGATGATTGGATCAACAAAACAATCAACAACAAATTGCTGGGTTCAGGGCAGCGGCGAGTACAGCCTTAAGGGTCCAGACACACCAAAGCGACGTCAAAGAACTAGCAGCGACGAAAGTGTTGTGTCGTCTAACATCGCTTGCGTCACTGCCAAAAGCTGCCTTTGAACACACGGTAGCGATTACAGCTGGCAGCCAACTAGTCTGTACGTTCTGCACCTGCACAAGAGCAAACAACTCTCAAAACCACCAGATGGCAGTTGTTTGTATTCGTCATTCAAAAGAAACCAGAAGACTCAGGAATGCAGATATGCAAATCGTTGTCATGATAAAACAGTGTTTGCCTTTCATTTTTTCACCACTTGTAATCATGAATATGTCTGATAAGAAAGTTGCAAATGCCACTGGCCAATAGGTAGAGGCAAAAAATAAGGAAAATGTGTGTTAAATGGGTGATATCATGGATACTACAACGAGAGGCTCAAGGGGATTTCCCTTTCTTCTTCAGTTTTTCTTCTTGTGCACAGATTTGCTTAGCTGAACAGTCAGAGGTATTTCTCTCACCAATGTGCTCCACTGCAGATTCAACATCCTGAGTAGGCTGAAAAGCCGCCAGCAACGACACTCACGTCACATCAAAGTCTCTTTATATGTCTTGGAAAGTACTACGGCATAGGTGAACAAAGTTGTACAAAGCCTTTTGTTAAAGGCTGCACGCAGAGCTGAATACATTCTGATTCACTGCCTCAAGTGATGTCACTTGAGTCAACTTCAGTCGGGTCTGAAGACTTACAAATTTGAAAATGAAAAAACACGTGGAGTGCCTACCAGACGTCTGTAGCTGTGTGTTAACTCTTAGGTTTGATAGCACAAGTGAACCTTTCTGTATACAAAGTTGCTTCAATGTTAATATAAAACATAAGGTAACTGCAGGTTGAAGATAATGTCTTTCTTAATTAAAAATGCATTATAGAAACTAACAAGATTGGCAATATACATCTAAAAAAATAAAGAACACTTTGTCCAGAAGGTGCCCATTGTGAGGAATGTGTACTGATGGAAACCTTAGACTCACCTTATCTAATCCCAGTGGTTATCCAGTTTCTCCTTGGACCTGGAGTGGTGCTCATCGCTGCTCAACAGCCTCATATAACATGTCATAGTGGTTTTGGACTCAAGGTGCAAGATAATCACAAGTATAACTACGTTGCCCAAGTATGTAAAACTGGGGCAGGCACTCTAAACACTCATGTTACATCAAACTTGCATATGAAGTGTGGTGGCCAGTACGTGCTTGGAACAGCTCGACACTACATAGAAGTGGTCCAACAAACTGCACTCAGCAGCCTGATCTGCACAGTCTCACTTCACTGGCACACAGCTACGAACTAACCCAGACTCCCTCAACAAATTATTATATTTCCTCCCTGCTTTGGTGTCGGTGAAGTTTTGAAGGAAATGTTCCTTCAGGTCTTATTGATTAAGAGTGATTTTGTTTTCACTTTTACTCTTTAGAGATCTCATAGTGTAATCAAACTTAATCCTTTGTTTTGACAGCTAAATGACATTTAAGATTACAGCATATGATATCTCATATCACGTAGTGCACACTGTTATATTTACATAAGGGATGTACTACACTCAGTTGCTCACTAATCTTTTTAATAGCTGTTTCTCACAGAACTACGACTTGTCAAACGTAGGTGTAGTGAATAACGTTAACGATGGCTGCGTTCCATTTCGCTCCTCCGGTGCCAGGTTGCTGTTATTGTGTATGCTGGCTCACTGGCACAGCTTACTGGGGCACCTAAATGGAACAGAGCCATCGTTAACGTTATTAGTTACACCCGACAAGCAAATTGTCTGCCCTGAGAAAGATCTAAATTAGTGTCTGTGATTATCAACAGTTTGTTGACCTGCGTGTTCACGACTCCCACATGATCAAAACCGGCTTATTTCTGATTTGAGGAAAAAATAAACAAATTCATTAGTTGCTCTAGAGACGCTGCAGGAATGAGTCCTAAAACCCGTAAGGGACTTTTTTGCTCTTCCAGTTCCCTTGTCTTGGAAGTCAATGGGTTTTTTGGACGGGTTTTCGGCATAATGCCTGATTAAAGTGTCTGTGGTTAACACAAGTCTAAGTGATTTTCGTGTTTGTCCTACATCATAAAATACACCCCACATTATAAAAGGCAGTTGCAAACAAAGAAGTAGCTATATGAGACAACAGAGGTTGACGGGGACATGAAACATCATCACACTGAACATGGAGACATGTACTCACCAGTCCATCTTTATAGGTCGCCAACTAATCTAGCTTTTTAACTCGAAGATTAAAGCTGCTGCGTTCCTGTCAGTTTTGTAGTTAGCACTCCCCTCCCTTCTCTCTACATCACCACACTTGCACCACTTCCTTCTTTTTTTCGAAGCAGTTTTCTTTGCCTCTTTCTTTTCTTCAGGTTAGGGTTAGCCGTCAATGGGAACACTGGAAATGGTAGCCTGTTACCCTTCCTGCTCTCTGCGCATTCACAAGCAGACAAGACCACCTCTTTATGGAGTTCTCTTTCTGTATTGGATAAAGTGGGCAGGGATACCAGAACATTTATTTTCTCTTTTACTGCGTGAGCAGGGGGAAGAGAGACATGGGTTACTGACCAAACACTCTGTTTTAATAGAAATATATTGCTTACAGCAGCTTTAACCAATGTATAGTAAAGTGTGTACAGTATAATGTAGTACTACTACTACTAGTAGTGTAGTAAGAAACTTAGTGGTGGTAAATCAGCTTTTTACTTCTTCTTTCTACTTATTTAAAGTGTTATTCTGAGTCTATTGTCTGGAATTATCCACAATCCAATTAAAAAATCCCTTATAAAAAAAAAAAGTAGTTGAATACGTCCGCTGTATGATCGTCTGCAGCTTGTCTTTCCTGCCCTGTATGACTGATTTTAAAAAAGATGATGATATGATAGACCTGATGGCCAGAGCAACGAAAATACTTGTATAAGTTGTCATAAACAATAGTTTTCCCTTAAGAAACTGGTATTTAAAGAAACAATTGAGCTTTGTTGTCATCTGGAGATGAGGGATGCGTAGGGCAGACATTTCAGCTCACTCTCACTGATGCCAACACATGGGGCACCATAATCAAATAAAAATTACAACGGTGCATTTTTATTCACTCCTCTCTCTCTACTATATTTATTCCAGAAAAACTGTCACAGAATAATGCTGGTTCTCAGAAAAAATATGGTTACATACTGTTAAGGCGACAAACGAAACACCCTGGGATGGCTGGATGCTGTTTTTATTCATCATCTTAAAAGACTGTATATGTCAGAGCAGTCATGGCAACGCTCCATGTACTGTAGTCTCAAAGCCTCTGGAGGCTAGCCATTAGTCCAACCCAGCCCTGGTACTACAAGACCATCACACTAAACAGAAAACAAATGGCAATAAAGGACCTGGCAAAAGGAGAGAAGCAGCTGTGACTGTGTCTGTGGCCCAAAGTCATTTGAGAGTATTCTTTAATCCTGACACCTGCAAGCCATTTCATCATGATTTACAGTGGGGAAAATGCAGTGTGGGGGCAGGGAGGCCACCAGAGGGACTGTTTTCACAACAAATGATGAGGAACACACTGTTGTTTCGTGCAGGCCAGGCATTTGTAGTTATTTGTTCGCAAAGCATATGGACAGCTTGATCCGACAATGAAAGCACTGACAGAAAATAGGCTTCTCAAGAGACTGTATGTATGAATGCTTATTGTATTTATGTATGCGCTTACTGTCTTATGTCAGGAGGGAAGAGTGTGACTGAATAAGTGTGTGTGTGTGTGTGTGTGTGTGTGTGTGTGTGTGTGTGTGTGTGTGTGTGTGTGGCTGGAGAGGTTTTGGGACAGGATATGGGGTTCACATGAATGATCATTAGCAGGATCTCTGCAGACCTGACTAAGTACCCAGCTGCTCCACTATAATGTCTTGATATTAGCGTATTGTTTACATCCATTCACTTTCTCAAGCCATTACTTGTGTGCGAGTTTGCCACATGCTGAATTACTTTAGGTGTGGACATGCTGAATGTGTTGTATTGTGTAATGTGGCAGCAGTAATTATCTGTGACAAACACTGTTCACATGTGGTGCGAGGATTTAGCTGAGTTGTCCTACCTAAACACATTCTGGAGTTTGTGTCTGCACATTACAAAGTTGTGACTGCTGTTACGACTTTTCAGTGAAGAAATTTCAAGTTATGAAATTACTTCATTGTGGAACTGAGCTGCCATCAACATACACTGTGACTTGTTAACTTTGCCTCATAATAAAACAAGCTGAAATACTTACTTTTATTAAAGGTGTTACTTGTAACTGCCAGAATTCAAATGTAGCTCCAAAACTACAAGCGCTTACTGCTGCTCACTTTACTGGACTTGCTGCTCTTTGCTGTAGCTATCTTTGGATGTAGCAACTAGTTGCCAATAGCAAGTAGCTAAGTTAGCTATGGAGCTAAGTGGCATGGCCAGCTGACAGGAGTCTGCCTGCACCACAACCTCAGGAGTCACCCCTGTAAACAGGGCTCAGTCAACCAGCCTCTCAGGAAACATGGCTGGACACCAGACTTGGACTGAACACAGCCTCAGAGACTGACATTGCTATTCAGTGTGCTCTTAAAATTGCATTTCATTTTCATATAAATATTCTCAGGTTTCAGCTCATAATATCAGACAAATTGAGGCAACAATGAGGCAAACAAAAACATATTAAGAATTAAGAGCTTTACTCTCTCAGCAGAGTGCCTTTTAATAGTAATCCCCAGCCGTTACATTGTCTCCTCCAAGTCTGCCCAGAAAAACACATCGGGTGCAGAATCTTTTCTTTGCCCCTCAGTTCTCTCGCATCATGGAGGTGTGGAGGAATGAATGAGCTGAAAGCAATATGTTCAGGTTCCTGCAGCACCTGTGGAGTGCAGCGAGTGTGCACAGTGTGTCCTACATCCCACCAGCTCCTTCAAATGTATCTGCTCCAAAAAAATGTCACTTCTGAAGTTCTTAAAATATATTGCTCTCACACAGACACCATATATCTCATTCAATTATCAAGACCTTTTGAGAAGTGCACAGGCCGATGTGTTTTTTTCTTCCAACCATATTGGGCCTCTAGTGAATCATTGAAGATGAATGCATCTGTGACAAAAATGTCAGAAAGAAGACGAGAATATTGCTATATGCAGATGATGTGCTTCTGTATCTACCTTGTGCAGCGTATAACTATAGCAAATCTTGCCATCAGATTTAATATCAAAACATGAACGTAAACTAAGGCCCAAAGACCCTCAAATTACAGCCTGTCACCACAAAAAAACAACAAAAAAACCCCAGCTATACAGGTTGTCTGCGCAGGCATGTTAATACGCTCCATTTTTACCTTTGTTGTTTGGCAGCGACCTTTCATTGTTGTTACCTAAACCCAACCAAGTAGTTTAGTTAACTAAACTTAACCAAATACTTTTATTACGTAAACCTAACAAAGTAGTTTTGGTAGATAAACATTTGGTCCTACAGCAACATTAATTATGATGTTCCAGGAACAACATCAACACGAGTCCCAATGCTGTAGCATCAGAACAGCATGATTGGTCAGTTGCAATGATGGTCCTGGAACAATTAACAAATATTTATGATGTTCAGGAACAACATCAACATGGTGATATCAGAGACACTACCAACACAGATCTCATCTACTTCCTACTCTCTGGTTTGCAGAGAGGAGCTAACGTGTCAAATTCCCCGACACCCCTGTCCAAAATCCCATATCAGATGTTGTCTCTGATCTTTGGCAACAAAATCTGTCTCCTCTCCCTGAAAAGATAAAATGTGCCAGACACCAAAACTTTATACACCTCCTACCTCCAGACAGTGCTGTTTTGGCCTTTTTCACCCCACAAAATTCCTCAAAATCTGTGTCCTATAAATCATTGTTTTGGTGTGTTGATGTGCTCATGAACACTAACACAAAAAGGACAGCTTTTGAATTTGATTCAAACCAAATCAAATCATATTTTGTGATCATTTTCTTCAGTTTTACATTAACCAAAGATCAAACAAAATATATGTTTGATATTAAGTAGACATAATTAGAATAACTAATGTGTTAAACTATTCATTGTCGTAATAGAAAGACTGAACGTTCAACCAATGCCCAGGAAGCCAAATGAGGCCCTGAGGTATGATAATAGTTAGGTGTACTTTACAGACTTACAGCACCTCAGCTGTAATAATGAGAGGAAAACTTTTCAACTCAACACTGGAGCTCAGCTCAGTTGGACAGGTAACATGCCCTGCAAATCATTTTTTTTTCCACCACTCTTATCTTTCCATGCTATAATCTAGTGTTGCGTAAATCACTGAAGTGGGCTGGTATCAGTCAGCGCAAAAACAGCTCCTTAACACAATACACATTCAGGACATTGGATATCTTTGAGATCTTTATCTTGCAAATTACAAATGAGCCTGATGGCAGCAAAGGTTATTTAATATCCATCAACTGGCAACTAAATCATCCAGAAACAACCACGAAGGAGAACAAAATATACTGGAATCACCACAGAAATAGTAAAAAGCAAAACTGTGACAAAGCCCCACAAATTTTACATGGTACTCACGTCACTTTCTGTTTTCTGTCTTTTTGACAAGATGTGATTATAATTCTGTTGTATATATTTTGTGATTAACTTTTAGAGGATTATTTGTTGTTCTATGGTTCAGAATGTAAATAATTTCATGAAGATTAACAATTGCACAAGAAAAATTTGGTTGCAAAACTGTTTTTGGCCACGCTTCATATCTTTACTGGCATAAACCTCTTAAATTGTTTTTGTTTGTTTTGAAAGCAAGATGATATTATCAAACCACCGCATATTAGTTTTTCCTCTTGTTTTTATCTTGTGGTTTTTGGACACTTCATGCAGATAAACAAAATAAGAAACACCTCTTTATTTTTAAATGTAATCTCTGCTTTGCTCCTAATTATGTACTTAATAATATATAAACATACATAGGTTAAATTTGCCTGAGAGCACCAGGGAGCTTACCTCAGACTCGGCTGGTTTTATCTTTTTCTTCACACACTTTTTTCCTCCACTTTGTTTCCCTTTTCTCTTCTCGGCGCTCCCTTCCCAGAGATGACACTGTCATATTTTGAAACATCTCTCTCTTGGTTGGCACTGCTGTGCTTCCCTCTGTCTCTGTGTTTCTCTTTTGTTAAGGACCACACAGAGGGATGACATGTTGGCGGCACATCCTGGCTGGGTGGCCCGGCTGCAGGAAAGATGTGGGTGACAGGATCAGCCTTCAACAGACTATGGGAGTAATGCGTGTAGACAGTGTAAAAACCAGTCTTTTGGAGACCTGCAGAAAGAGCAACGCTGGCAATTCTGAATAAATGCACTTTGAAAAAAAAAAAGAAGGGAAAAAAAAAGTTCTTTGGGAGCCTTGTTTTAGCTGCAGCCTCCTGCACTGGACTCCCATGCACTACTAATGTCTTAGGCAATAGAAGCAACTCTAATCTATCTAACTTTCTATTCCCACCAGTTTATAAAAGAGAATCATCTGGTGAAATTTGCCTTGTAGAGATCTCAGAGGTAAAAATCATACCGCATAAAACTTCTACAAAATTTTACACAAAATTAACCATGATAAGTTAGTATCTAGTCCTGTTAAACACTGACATTTGTTGAATGAATGGAGCGTTCAGCTGTCAAGAAAGTACAATCGTTCCAAATTTACCTTTAGGATCCATTACTCGTGTCTTTTTTAAAGCAACACTAGGTAGGTTAGGAGATTAAATTCAAACTCAAAATTGTAATATTTACAATATTAATGGGGTAATAACACAAACTCAGATATATTCATTTTTTCCATAACTGAAAAAACAAGCTATTCTCAGAGGAAAATAAGGTCAGAGAACACTGTTTGAAGCTAGAAAGGTGGCAGGGTCCACCAGATATAAACAAAGTCAAACTTTATGAAATTGTGTTGTCCTTTAAGTTTGAGTTTGTTTATTCAGTCATGAAAACAAAGAGTTTGTTTACACATACAAATTCAGTCAATGAAGATCTTTCTCTTCTGATTAAAATTTCTTCTCTAGTGCACCTTTAAATGATGTTTCGTAGTTTCAACGTGTTATATAATGTATGACATGGGAACTGATCATGCACAGCTTTCTTAAAGTTTGTATTTTATATCATATATGTGTGAAATGTTTAAAGAGTTTTTTCTGCCTCTCTGATCATCTCAACCACACTGAACCACTTCTGTGAAGTTCAAGGAGGCCTGAGAACTCCTCGACCCGACGTGTTACCCAACATATCATTAAAACACTTTGGTTCCTGCAGAAAATGGAGATGATCACCCCCTCTCCTGATAATCACCTTGTAGCATTTAGCACGTACTTAACAAAACAAATGGCCTGTGTGTGTGTGTGTGTGTGTGTGTGTGTGTGTGTGTGTGTGTGTGTGTGTGTGTGTGTCTGCCTGCCTGCCTTAGTGTGTGTGTGTGTATGTGTGAGACAGAAGAGAGAGATCCACTGATGCTGGACTTTGTCAAGGTTGAGAGGTGGCAGAAAAAATAGATCAGAAGTGTCATCACTAACAGGCCTCTGGATCCCAGCGGTTCGACAGCTCCTACATTCTTGCTCCAGATGAAGAATGGCACGACCACTGATTGTTTATTTTTGTTTCTCTATCTTGTCTTAGCGACCCCTTTTTAATGAGAATGAGCAGTTGCACATTAAGCTCTGCTCTCCCTTCCTTTTTTCTTAACTGCTTTTGAGGCAATGAGAGAAAGATAAACAGAAAATACTCCTTGGTTTTTGTAGCTGCACAGCTATGGAGATGTGGGAAGCTGGTAATGTTATATAATAAGAATACAAAACTTAAAACACCTTTTCCAGGTCTAAAATAGCTGCTTCTGCTTGACCATTGACTTGAAAATCTGTGATTTTTGTTTTTTTCTTTACAACTGCAGAAATAATGTGACTCATGAATGCCCCAAATGTAAACAAGCCAACATGAAACTTCTACACCCACCGGTCTCATATTATTTTGAACTAAAACAAAACTTTTACAGACTTTAATAACATATCACATGAGATGGATGGAAACCTAAGGATGGATAGTTTTATAAATGAAAAAATAAAGGTACATTTCTCAAAGGTGGGAAGAAACTACTAAGTTCAAATACTTTATTACTTTACTGAGCTAGATTTTTCAGGTATCTGTACTTAAGTTTTTATTTTTCTAAAATCATTTTACTTTTACTCCCTACATTTTAACACAAATATTGATGTTTTCTACTACTTACTTTTTCAAAACAGGCTTCTTATTTTAGTTTTAATGCATTTGAGGGGAATTACGGATTATTTTTTATTTTACGCCACTACACGCAATGGAAACACACAGAGAGGGAGACTCGAATGGGGAGAAAAGGCGTGTTAGTGTCTCGTATCTGCAGAGACCCTGAAGCCCTCTGTCTGCATTTTCTTATTTTCTCAAAGTGCTCGGGACACTTTACCAACCAAACGTGTCGGTATTTGACGTCCTGAGAATGAGACTCAACAATCAGCTGTTTTTCTGGTGCGTTTACAAACAGCACAGACAAATTCTACTGATTCTACTTTTAAGTTTGAAGGTGCAAACAAACAAACTCTCTTTGTTTTCATGAATGAATAAACAAACTAACATTAAAGGACAGCACAATCATACTGTTTGACTTTGTTTATATCTGGCGGACCCTGCCACCTTTCTAGCTTTAAACAGTGTCCTGGGGACCTTATTTTCCTCTGAGAACAGCTTGTTTATTCAGTTATGGAAAACAATTAATTATTTCTGAGTTTGTATTAATACCTCATTAATATTGTAAATATAAAAATGATGTGTAATTTCTTCTCCAAAACTACATAGTGCCCCTTTAATAGTCTCTGAACTATATTAATATGACGTGAGGTTAGCTTTGCACAGAACTGGTTGGTAGAGATGTCCTCCAGAGGGATACTTTTTTTCTTTTGTTCTTACGTGTTTCTTTCCATGTTCATGTTTCATGTTTGTCTCTTTTGTGCTTCTAACTTAACTTTTAAATTATTTTATGTCTCTATGTGCAGCACTTTGGCTACCCTTGTGGTTTTTAAAAATGTGCTATATAAATAAAGTTGATTGATTTACTTTTATTCTCTGAGTACATTTCAGAGCCTGCACTTTCTGACTTTCCTTGAGTAAAGAAGTTTTATTAGTACTTCTACTTCTACCAGTCTTTTTTGCTCAAGCATCTGTACTTCTGCTTGAGTAAAGAATGTGTGTACTTTCGCCACCTCTGCAATTAATGAACACACACACTTAATAAAGGATAACAGCTTTATCGTTTCAACAAAATTAAGAAAGAAGTCCGTACGTTAGTGTTTTAAATAATCCTCTGAGCAAGTAGCAGCCTATTACACATTATAGTGTGCATGTGGTTTGGTATGTCAAAGTAGAATAAAGCATGTTAACTCGCTCTATAGGAGGGGGAGGGGAAATAAAGAAACATTCAAACAAATCTGCTGTCAGCAGATAGATAAAGACACAAGCAGCAGTGTGTGTGTGTGTGTGTGTGTGTGTGTGTGTGTGTGTGTGTGTGCTCTTCGGGCACCAGTAGGCGGTCAGGTGGTCCTCTGTGCTTTCCAGTCAGGCATCTCACCACCCCACCAAGCACCCCGGTGCCATTGTGCGACGCAGAAGCTGCATGACTGATGCGACAAAAGAGGAGACATTGATCTTCCAAGACAAGCTCTGCTCTCAGCGCACTGTGGTGTGTCGTAAGGGAATGGGCTGATCCTCTCGAGCAGGCTGCAACTAAGCTTTGCCTTTTTTTTATAAAACCGTAGTAGAACTTAATCCACATCCCCAGGAGGAGGGAAAACTAGGGAACAAAATGAATTTGTGTAACAGGCCTTGTAAGATCTTTAATAAAGACTAATAAGGAAATCCAAAGATTTCACAAACTCAAATTCAGGAAATTGAAATATGAATCTGAAAGGTCAAATTTCATGTTTTATCAGAATATTTGACTTGATTTGAGGAGAAAGCTTTCATAACACATAACCCAACCCATCCGGCACGCAGCACTGACAGGTGTGGCATTTCTAGTGTACCCTTGAGCATGGTACTTCAGCTCACTTATCACAGCTTAATTCAATTGCTCCAATAAAACAATCCAGCTGCATAAACATGTTACAGAACGTGTGAAAACAGAGAGCATCTTTAATGCTCCCTGGATAACGCTGTCTGCTACGGGGGCCAATAAATCATCTCGCTCTGTAATTTAATGATTTAAGAGCTCACTTTTTGTCACATTGTGGCACCACGCTGGGCCGAGGTGTCGCTTTCTTAAGTGTCCATTACTGTGAAAGTCCACTCTCCCAAATGGCAGAATGGGAGGCCCCATTTGGGGTGGCTGGTTGAAGCTGTGACAGCATGAATCTGTGCTAAAGGACTGGGCCTTTACACCTGTGTGTGACACAGGGGAGGCTGAGCAGTGAGTGGGAGAGTCAGCCAGCTGTGCTCTCTTGTGGTAGCTGCAGGGATAGCCTGGAAATCATCAAATGTGAGATCCCTTCTTTGTAAGCCACTAAAGTCACTCTGTATGTTCATAATTCTCTAAACTGATATAAAAAAACACTTTACAACTTCTGAATCACACATGTTGTGACTCAGTTGTCCGGATTTAGCTGCATTTGGGCTTTTTTTTTTTAATGTAACTGCAGATGTATGACGAGTTTTGAGCTCTCTTAACATGCAAAACTTCACTTCTAGGGATGAGATCACAAGATGTACACTCCAGCCAGCATTTCTTTTTTTTATCTGAGGGGGTGCGGCTCATTGCTTTGCTCAGTGCTGTGAGATGTAATTGCTCACTAAATAACCATCTCTCAGGGGTGGCCAGCCTGCCATTCAGCACAGGTCTGCACAGTGTCCTCTCCTGCTCTGAGGCCAGTCCAACACGTACAGTGGCTTTCCTCTGTCTCCCAGGACGGCTCTACCAGCCCCTTCATCAAGGCTGATTGCTGGAGACATTCCTCTCCCAGCGATATGTTCACCTGATGTGAAGCAGACCTGTGTCCCAAACACTTGCAGAGGCAGGGAAACAAGAGGAGTCTCCCTGCTGCAGGAACTGGGGGACTTTTCTGCTGCGATCACACACTTGCAGCCACAATTACACACCACAAACTTGCAGATACACTTGCTAACCACAGTGGCACACAAGTCTTGTGGGCCTCATTTGAGTTAATCCTCAGCTTTGTCACTGTGAAGTGATACAAGCACTCCTGCCAGCCGGCAAACACAAGACTCTTTTTGGTTACAATGAAGGGGATTTTTTAGAGAAAGATTTGACCCCAGAGAGAGGCCTCCTCTTGTTTACACAACAAAGTTGCTGTCGTGTTATTTATACAGAAAACCGTTTCATCCGAGGAAAAAAAAAAATCTTTATTTATGACCCCGACAATGACACAAGAATAAGTTCAAGCCCTTCTCCATCTGTTTGCAATCTCAGTGTAATGCTATCATCACCTGTTTCCATGGTCCCGGTCACATCTGGCTTGCATTACCAAAAAAAAAAAAAAAAAAAAAAAAGAGAGAGAGAGAAAAAAAAGAAAATAAAAAAATTACACAAGGTGCATTTTTCCCCTTCTCTCTTTGTGTGTGTGCTTTGCTTTAGAATTTGGCTTATATTTCTGAAATAGGCTGCAACAACAAATTAAGATCTGAGACACAGAGGAAGAAAAAGCATTTATATCGTGCTGCAATTTGCTTTAAATTTAAGAACCAGACTCCCTGGGGGTCTGAACATATTAAACCCAGGAGTTTAAGCACTCTGTAAGGTTTATTGCAATGTAAAGCCAGTTTACAAAGATAACAAAGGGTTCGGTTCTCAAAGCTGGCAAAGAACGACTCTAATTTGTTTGTAGTTAAACCCATTTAACTTGTAAATAAAGTGGCATCCCTTTCAATGTGCGTCTAATTTGAGGGCAGAGTTGTATTACAGGTATCTCTTTAAGGGATAGACTCTTCATATTTAATGTTAAAGCGACATTTCCAGCTACATCACGAACATATTTGATGTTCTTGCATGTTTGTGGTTAAAGAGGGGCTAACATTTGCCATATGATACCATAAGAGTAAGACACACATTACAGCATATAGTGTACTGTAAGCGAAATCTTGCCCAAGGAAATGTATTTCCCTGCCTCATAACAGTCTGGAATTTGTGTATCCGTTCTGTCTCTCCCATGGACACCAGCTGTGCAGCTGGTGCTCGCTGGAAACTGCAGTTAGCCTGCAGTCGAGAGGGATTTTTAACACAATTCTCCCCTGTGCATTCAAGCAAGCAGTAATGTCATGCAATCGGGGCCATGTTATCATTGTGTGAATCCTGGAGAGTGATGTCAGAGGAAAAAGGAAACTAGCTAACTCCCAAACCAAGAGAGCAAAGGTTAGAGGCAGGTTGGCAGAGACCCAGATTGGCTTAAAGACTTGCCTTATTCTTTTTACCCTTTTCCTTAAAAGCATAGTCGCTTCGTCCAAATGGCTCACATGGACGGGACGCTGCTTCCTTTGGCATATCTGGTTATGAGCTGTGATTTATCATAATGGAGTAATAGTTGTCATTTTGGGGTTAAAGATAACAGCTTTTTTTAAATGGCGCATCCCGTGAGATGGCTCTGCATTGATGGAACACACTGTTGTAAATGGATGAAACTGAGACGGATGGACAAAGTAATTCATTCGCTACATTAACGTGAGCTTTTCATCATCTGTAATGAAAAATCAACACCGCCTAATCTATGAGGTGAAAGATCGTTTTGTGTCCCTCAGATGTTCGTGTTGTATCTCTCTTCTGGGGCAAAGGATCAAAGCGGACTTTTAAAAAATTAAAGTCTCAGTCATGTTGGAGGGAGAGCGTGCAGCATTAATGCATTGGGCAGTTTGCTACAATAAAGTGAGTCTATTGTTACAGCTTGCCACAGCAACGCTTTGATCGCTGGAAAAAACACGCATGACGTATCAAACCTTGCATTTTTTCCCCATTTAGCAGCTTCATTATTTAGTTGCTAAACTGTAGCTGTATGATGACTCATCCCTGGTCCTCAATGATGACAGATAACCATTTATGTTGGAATACGTTTTTTGCCACGCCTACATTGTAGCAAGTTCAGACCAGCACTTATTATGGGAATATGAAGTAATGGTCTTACGAGAAGAGAAATTTTAGTGATTTCAAAAGGGTGACTGTGTGTGCGAAGGGGTTTCTTACCTCAGATGGGCCGACACTGACTTTCAGACAGCAGCAAATCTCCAATCTTGCTTCACAGATCAGAATCCACATTTCACTCCCTTGAGGTTTCCCAAATATTCACTGATACCGATAAACTCTGATAACAGCACTCAACAAAGTCAGTGCTGTGGCTTTGCTTTAACATTTTGTTTCATATGCTGACGATTTTCTGCAGACAAGCTTTCATCAGACCAGAATTCTCCTCCTTTTATAGAGAATAAGCAATCATTCCCATGTCTGAAGGAGAAGTATTAACCCAGTCGCCAGAATAATTGTTGGCAATTTATGTTTCTGCAAACCACGGATATGTTTAAACTTTACATTTCTTTCGGGTTAAATTCTCAATTTTATCTCGTGACAGCTGTGTGGTTATGGTCGGGTTAGGGACAAAAAACACGAGGGTTGGCAAGAGATCATGTTTTGCTTTAAAATACCTGCTTTGCTTGCAACTAAGATGACTGGAAATGTCGCAACCTTCTGTTTAAAGTATGTTTTTTGTTGCCACAAACACAGCTGGAGATGTCCCGAGGTATTCTTAAAAATATCCAGTGGTTTCACACTTACAAATGTTGAAACACAGGCTCGAAGTGCACTGGTGGACAAAAGTGGTTGCCCCTATAGATGAAACATGATAAACTGCCCTCTATGGTACCTTATCAGTTCCCTATAAATGAATCCCAACTTTCTGTGCGCTGGACTGCATACAGTTGGTGCCCTTTTTTTTCCTGCCCCTGACCCTCAAACATCCTGACTCCACCAGTGGTAAAGCTTAGCAGCTTTCTCGTGTAACTCCACCATCATCCGCTCCGCCTCAGACGATATAAAGTCATATAGTAAGATATAGATATATATAGATAGATCTGTTTGTGGAAATGTATAAGAAATAAGATGCCAAACTTTTCATCCCATGTAATACGCTGTTAGCTCTGAGGACGTGCACCTGTATTGCATTGAATGTACATTGATACTCTTCATACCCACTGATGGTTCCAGATGGCCCAGACGTTCCAGGTCTGTCTGTTTGGGTAATTTGATTAAATGCAAATTTGTTTGTGATATCAAGTGAAAAGATAGGAGCCTTCCAGCGGGAATACTCTGGCAGAGAGCTAATGTTTGGTTCCTGTCGACCTGCAGGCAGAATATACTGTGATTTGGCCGCGTTCTTATCTTAGTCTTGTCCCATAAAAGGCCTCGGATGTCGTGCAAACAAGTTATGATGAAGTGCATGCACTCTGTACAGAGTAGTGGTGGAGAGGAAGGAGTAATGGGAACTCTGTAGCAGTTGTTACGTCCTTTAACTCATCCCAGGCGCTGCAGAAGCTTGATAACACAGATTTTAATTACTTCCTACAGCCCTGTCCCAATGTTGTAAACTTATGTCATTAAAAGGACAGTTTGTGTGAAGTCCGCTGCTTTGTATTTTCATATCTTGCTAGGAGACTGGTGTTGTCAGTAAAGCTAACAATAGTGTGTTTCTGTTTCAGTACAGGATGCAGCCTGTCCAGGGATCACACACAAGTATCATCTTCACATCCAGGACTCCTATCGGATGCCTTTTTGTGTCTTTAGTTGTCCTGCCGTGGAAGTACAACAGACATACACAGCCTGAAAGTTACCGTGAGAGGCTGGGGAAAGATCGCTCTCCTCTCCTGCTGTATGTATTTTACCTGATAAAAGTTGTTAAGTTTGTGGATATTTCTGATCACAACAGCATCTCATTAATGAACAAAATAAATGACCCGCTAATCCTGCAAAATGGGATTGTTATTGATCTTTAATAAGAGAGCTTGTGTCCAATCTACTCAAGGTAAGCAGGTAATGTCAGAGCATTTCTGGTTGCAGCCAACTGGACTCCCCTTTTTTGGTTTTGATGGCTCACAGCTTGTTCTTGTGCTTGTATCTTGTATCTTCAAAGGGAGAAAGGATGCAAAGAAAACAACTTTATTTTGCTGTTGCATTGAACTTTATTGAACAACAAGACAATGCCAGACAATATCTCACTGAATTCAATATTACCTTTTTCCTTTTCTGTAATAAAATGACATATGAAACACGTTTCCAACTTTCTTCCTTCCAGGAACACAGTTAACCATATGGTGGTTTTCAGAGCAGCATCAGTTGAACTTGCAAATTGTTTCTGTTATTCTTTTTGTAAAACCATTCCAGACTCTTTAATACACTCCAGTAGTGCTGTATTATGAACAGAAACAATTAGTTTTGTGTACTCGTACAGTAAAAAGCTCCGCTGAAGATCAGCTCCTACATGTGGCCCTTTGTGACATCCAAACGTGTAAACAACAGTTATTTGTTGTAAACATTAAGAAGTTTCTGTAGGACTTCAGTGTTTGTATAAACTTTATAATTTTTAATGACAGTATACTGAACGACATACATGTTTTTTCTTTCTTCTTCCTTAATGTTTTCTCTTTGTGTGTACCTAAATGTCTTATTTCTCGGTCACTCCTATAGGCAGATTTGTTCAATGTATTTCCTCCACAGGTAGGTGCAGAGAAAATCTGTACGCTGTAATTTTCTGCCTGCAATCTAAAGCATTACAGAGAGTGAGAGAGAGAGAGAGAGAGAGAGAGAGAGCGAGAGAGAGAAAAGATCAGTAGCTTACATCACATCCATACGTCCGTGTTTGACTCATACTTGATTATATAGACAGATGGAAACTATTTCGACATCATTAGTGACTGTGAGCATTATGATCATTGCACTGACATCACTCTGGACACTGCCTCGTGTCTATTTTTGGATGTTCCCTGTGAACAAATTGACACCCCTCCTTGGTTTCATAAATAGTTCCTGATGATGTATATGATGTGTTTGCTCTTACACATTTACAAGTTGGAGAATTTGTTATATTTCCACGGAAACTACTCGGGCACCGCCATGAGTAGGGAGGTACTGAAACCGCCCTTTGGGTCAATTTGATAGGCGTCGTCTTCTACCTCGCCGCCCTCATTGTACTGAAGAAAAGCACTACTCAAGCTCGGCCATAGACACATCAAGCACAGATTTTATGATGAC
Source organism: Pagrus pagrus (assembly GCF_965226575.1). NCBI lineage: Eukaryota > Metazoa > Chordata > Actinopteri > Spariformes > Sparidae > Pagrus > Pagrus pagrus. The sequence continues at coordinate 24,430,551 of NC_140185.1, read as the reverse complement.
ATTCAAAGCCGCAATGTCACCATCTCATTTAAGTCCTTTAGGTACAAATGAGTCATTTCATTAGACTCAGAATGAATTTGGCACACCAAGGAAAACCGATTGATCAGCTCAGCAATTCTGTTCTGAAGGAACTTATTGAATCTAAGAAACTGTGCTGCAAAATTGAACCGTTGAGGCTATTGAGCAGGAGGAGAGATTAGCATGCAAATGGCTCCCATAGATCATCTTTCTGAGCATAGGGTAATGGCTGCTGAATGATACTTATCAAGCTCCATAAGTGCTCCTTCCAATAAATACATAGTCCAGGTCATTTGTATTGGGATTCAAGTGTTGATGGATATGGGATTACCACTTAACCTTGGAGTAATTCCAAGACACCGCTTAAATCATCCAATACATTATCTATCCCATAACGGCTTGACCAGTCTTTAAGGATATCACTTCTTAATGCAAAATATGTTTTATGTGATTAATTAAACTGGAGGTGTTGGTGACCTATTAATCACATAGATGTACACGTGACAGGGCATCACTCTCCTTTGGTCCAATGAGTGTTATTATTTTGACCTTGTGGTCTTGACATAAGACCACAGACAATATCGAAACTTTATGTTTTCTATTCAGGAAGCACAATAAATTTAACAATACATAAAACCAGCTTCTCAAATGTTTTTAACCTCCTGCAGGTTTGAATCTGCCTACTAACAAAGAAAGCTGATTATTATCATGTGCTTCTTGTTGAAGGCTGGCTCTCATTTCACAACCAACACTTGACCCTGACCCTGCCTGCCACAATTAAATCTGAAGGGTTTCATTCCAAAACACTGTATAACCATTTTAGAAAAAAAAGTTTGGCCTCACACATAATCCCTCAGGAACGTAACTGTTTCTTAAAGCTGTGTTCCTACTTTAATAGTTACTCACAATTGACTTAAGGCAGGTTTTCTTTTTCGTAAGTGCATGGTCTGTCTAATCTTACTCATATTACATACTCACATGTTGAGGTTTTGGTCGCTGTAATCATTCCTCCTTTCCATACCAGCTGAGAAGAGATCCATTCCTATTGTGAATCTGGTGTTAAAGAGACAAAGTCCTCAGTCCTGGTTCTGTACAAAAATGCATTCTCAAACTAATAGTTTTATCTTTGCAATGTGTTGAGTAAAATGCTTACGGTAACATGTTCACAATGACAATAACAAGATCCCGATGCTAAGCAGGTAAACTGTCTACAACACATCGCTTGCCAGTGACTCCAAAAATGACATGTATCACCATTCCCCAAACAATATGACCATTTCAGTGTACCAGAAACCGACGTACCGGATCTTTATCGTAGACTCACAGTTTGGTTAGGTTTAGGCTCTTAAAAGCCTTGTTTAGGTCTAAGTTATGCTCTGTACAAACTATGATCGTAAGTTAAATGAACTCACCGTTGACTTCTTCTTCACACTGGACACAAACAGCGATCCCTTGAATCAAGGTCCTGTGCTTGTTTGACCAAACCATCTGTCCTCAACCTCCTCACCATACGGACCTTTCACTTTTTATACTCCTTCTCCTCACCTCCTCCTTTGTAGCTGTAATAATAACTACAGCCACTAGAGGTCGCCACCTAACAAGAAACACAAATATGGTCATAGTAAGCTGCTGTCAAAGTCGACCTTTATGGTAATTTTTTTATTGATGAGGACAGGCTTGATGTTTACTATCATCATCATCATCATCATCATCATCATCATCATCATCATATTGTGCCTTCTCACGCTCCTCAGATGATCCATTTTCCTAAATTGGTAAGTTGTTTTTCTGACTTTGGTGTGTCATGAGCTTTTAAGTCATAGTGTCAGGGTTAACAATAGTTTCTAACTATTATAGGGTACTGTACGTGGACAGCAATCAATCGCTGGTACCATATTAGAAGTTACATTTGAGAATGTAGTTGTTTGTAATACATGAATTAATACAAAGTTTCTTCACACTTACCAAACACTAACTTTTGTCCATCACGCTTCTGCCTGTGTGACGTCAAAGTCAACAAGTTGTCCACCAAAATGTACCTACTTTAAAACTTTGAGGGCTAGTTCACGTGAATTTTCCCACTTGGTAATTCCTTTTTATGATTATTCTGATGAATGTGCTATTCATTTAGCGTGTTAGCATGCTAACATTTTCCTCATTAGCACTTAACAAAAAGCACAGCTAGGGATTATGGGAATGTTATTATTTTAGCAGGTATTTGGTCATAAAGATAAAATGTGAAAAATCAGAGACTATTATGTTTTGTAGGATAGACTACATCCTCCCGAGACAGTGAATGTCTGTACAGGATTTCTTGCCAATCCAGAGATGTTGAAATATTTGTAGGCCTACAAAGAGTAACTTTAAGTTACACTTCTTGTCTAGTTAAACACTGACTGAACAGAATGAGGACAGGTGTTTAACCTCATCCTTTACATTGGATTTGCACAGACTGACAGATTTAGAAAACTGTCATTTTCTGTAATGTTAAACAGTCTAGTCATCTTCACTCTCATGCAGACACAAGGTCGTCAAAGCATCACTGTGTGGAGGAGTCTCACTGTTCACATAGTGAGTCCTGACTCACACTACACTGGAATGAGAAGCATGTAAAAAGATGCTTGCACAACATTTCGGTGAAAAGAATCAGACCTCTCCTGCAAGCTCACACGAACACACACACACACACACACACACACACACACACACACACACACACACACACACACACACACACACACACACACACAGCTCTCCACTGTGAAACATGCCTGTAAAATGTCTCTAAAAGCAAAGCAAGAATAAAAAAAACAGTTAGTGACAAATGAAGAAGACCAGACAGCATCACACATTATCACCCAGACACAGAGTGACATTCATGTTTGGTCCGTTCACTCATGTGAGAAAATGTAATGAAAAAACAGATGATAGGAACAGCAGCGCTATCTTGCTGGAATATTAACTGAAGCTATAAACATGGCTTTTGAAGGATAAGGGTCCATCTGGACAAAGGGTGAATGTCCCTGTCAGTGTGTGGTCTGTTTCCGAGCCCATGTCCTTAACTGCGGGGTTATGCTCGTACACACTAAGAAAATAAGGCTTTCTAAAGGGTTCTCACTACGGAGAAGTGGACCTAACTGGATCATTTTTTGTTTTTTCAAACTTTGATTATTTTAAAGATTACAAAAGCACTTTTCCACTCCGTACTGAAGCATTTACCCAGTAGGTCTCACTAATAAGACATGATAATCTGAATTTGTCTTTTTCCTAATTTTTCAATGATCATCTCCAAGGTGTGATGTTGCAGTGTCAGTGACATGTTTAGATAAATGAGTTGTGAACGAATTTAATAGCACCGTTACTTTAGCTGTTACAGTACATCCAGTGAGGTGTTAAAGGAGCAGAAGAGTTAAAGGTGCAATATGTAAGAATAAAAGAAGTAGGGGGTGGCATATGACCAGAGTAACTGCTAACTGGTGCTAGCTGTAGCGGGCATTATCTAGTTGGCTCAGTTAGCCGTGCAGCTAGCGGCCTTGACCGGGAGCTGGACAGGCTGTGGCTAGCTGGTTAGCATGCTAACTTCAGTAGATTTCTCTGCAACACAACACATTTAATTTATTTGAATTTTGCTGGTAATTTTATTTGATTGTTTTCAACTAAAATATTGCATATTGCACCTTTAAAGTAAATTAGAATAAATTAGAAAAAAACCTGGTAATTTCATATATTTGAATAAATATGCCAAAAAATGTATGTGCAACTAGATTTCAATATTACATTTTACATTTGAGACCAAGCGCAGCCTTGCTAGTTCTCTTGCTTGAAGTAACATAAAGGTTCATGGCTGCACTTCTAACTTGAGAGTGCGTGTTCGTAGTCTGCACTGACATTCCCTGTTGTGTTAACAGAGTGCAGCAATAAGGAGATCAGTTTTTCATCTTCTCGGTGGAAAGGCTGCAGATACCAACTGGGAAGGGAATTGTGGGAAAATGTACCCTGATAATTCAACAGCTGATTGCCAAAGAAAGGCTCCAGTGCAACGTCTTTACATCTGTTCACCTCATGTTCCTGTTGTTTTAGCCCCTCTCAACGGGCACATATATTAAGTCCTCACCTCTCTCTTTTAATATACCAAAGATGCTCACCTCTCTCTTATAATATATCAAAGATGGGATTCGATGAATTTAACCGTGTGTCCTGTTTGTTCAGGAGTGAATCATAATGTAAGCGAACAGTCATGTGGAGGAGCCTTATGAATGATCCTGAATGATCTTTTTTTAACAACATATAGATGAGAAGTGATTATTTGCCTTTAAACCGATGTAATCTGTTTGTAATTTAAACAATTCAAATGTTGCACTCAATGTTCATGTTACCTGTTCTCTTCGCTGCACATTATTTTACAGTATTTGTTTACTCAGTGGATCTAACAATGGCTAAATTTACATAAAGACACCTGTGCAGTTAAGTAACCAGGCTTTAGGCCATGTGAGTAAATGTTAGAAGTTGTTATTAAGTAACTTCTGGCCTTGGAAGTTGCTCGGCCCACCCCCTCGCCTCTGCTGGTCCTGACCCTCCGCAACACGTCAGTCGTTCTAATGACCTGTCTGCTACATACTGAAGAACCAACCAAACTATGTTAAGGAAACCCATGCTTATGAAAGTATCTTGTATGCTGCATGGCGTTGAATTTGTTTCTTGTGGATTTCCTCATTAGATTAGATTGTTTGTTGCTCTTCACAACTTTTCGTATTGTACATGCATTCAGTTTGTATGATATCTACACTGTGTGTCCTGTCATGTTCACATTGCATGTGGGCAATATGAGCTGACTTTCATGTCAGGAGGTGCAGGGGATGCTGGTGGTGTGACAACTGGTGAGATGGCTGTGAAGCCAGAGACCAGTGTTCATGGGCAGATGGCATTCCAACATTTGTAAGAGTGAAACCATTGGACACTTATAACAAAATGTAGGAACATTTTCCAGCTGTATTTTTTTGTGACAGAACCAGCTAAACCAGAACATGTACTTTTCCTAACCCTAACCAAGTGGTTTCTGAGTCTAATGGCGATATGTAGGAATTTTAGATGATGGTGATGATTTAGACATAGAGAAGTTAACTATAAATTATAAACAGAATGTGGATAAACGGCAGTTTTGACATAATGTATTGTGTCTCAGAGATATCTATTGATGTTAGCATGCTAACCAGCTCACCGTGCCAGTCCAAGTAGATAGCTTCGGTGCAAGCGGTGTAAACACCAATACTCCCCTGGTCCTCGGGCTTCCAGTCTGAACTGCTAGCTACACAGCTAACTGAGCCAACAAGCTAAGAGCAGCTACATTTAGCAGCAGTTAGCAGTTGCTCTGGTGGTATACTAACCCCTATTTGTTTGGAGTATGAATTTGATTGGTGATCACTTCTTACATATTGCACCTTTAACATATCTGTGGTTTGCAGAAATGCACATTGCCAACATTATTCTGGTGAAAGGGTTGAGCTAAGTGAGTGATCATTTTATTTCCACCACGTTTTCAAAATATCATCCCTAAAAAAGGCGGCTCAGTCGATGGAGCTGACAGCACTAAGGAGCCCTTAAACCCAACCGGAAAAATCTGAATTTATAACTACTTTTCTATTTAAATATGATTTTCATTACCATGTTCAGTAATTAAAGAAGTGTTGCACACATAGTTCAATGACATCATCTCTTTGGGCCAGTTTGCTTCCTATTGAGATGCATCAATACAAGATTTTCAGTTACAACTAAAGACATACTTGATGTGTTCTGACCCGGGTCTGTGTGGTTCAGCAGCAGTACTGTTTTTATCTCCTGACTGATTAATGCAGCATGTGCACATAAGATCTCAGTCCTGAATTAAACTGTGAAATGTGTGACCTCTCGAGCAGATGGAGAATAACAGAGTGAACACGCAGGAAAAAACATGTTTTTCAGTAAAAAAAAGTCTTTACTGAAAAAAAACTATGGTCATTTTATAATTTCATAGCATATGATTGTATAAACATAAACATAGATGGACATCAATGAAAATCAGTTACATAATGTTTAAAATACATCTACTCCTCTTTTAGCAGGTGAGAGTAAAATGCTTTTAAGAGGTTAAAATCTTCACGTTTACATCAGTCAAAGGTCGACATACAGTGTTAAGTCATACAAGCTAAAATATAAACAAAGACAATTAGAAATCAATTTTAACTGTGAATTAACGTTTCATCCATTCATATCTGAGGCTGACGACACCAGTGGTCTTGAATGAGCTGACATGCTTGCGTAAATTCTACCAAGACAATGACACATGAGGTTTTTGACGATCATACCGCACAGTACAAAGAAAAAACTGCCTCCCAACACGTGACAAGTTGCTAGTAAAGGGTTGATTGCAAGTGCGGCGACTGAGTCTCTGAGCATCCAGCAACTGTGGGGGTGAAGATCAGGGTTTATCGGCTGGGAGGGGGGTTGTTATTTGGGTTTGCAGCCTCCCCCATCGTCTCTGTGAGTGCTTAAGTGTAGTTAGTGGAGGAGGTATATATTATGGGGGTAGTTCAGTGGTTGTCAGTTAGACTAGAGACAGTCCACAAACTCAAGGCGGGTGGAGATTGGCGTGTCCGTGGTGAGCGATGCGGAGTTGACGAGTGGTCACAGCCTGTAGTTACCGTGGAGGTAACTGGTTTTGATGGTAATGTGGTTTGCCACCGTGGACGGACCGACAGGAAGCAGTGTCAGTGACGAGGAAGACGCTACCTCCTCCCAAAAAAGTGTGGCTGCCTTAAGAGTTCTTGGCGACCATCTTCATCGTGATGGTCTTCACTTCTGAGTACTCCTTTAAGCCGCTTTCTCCCCTGAAAAGAGACAACAGGAAATAGTCACAATGCTGCTCGTTTTATCTAAACTATCATCCCCTCAGCAGCTTTGAAATATAGTGTATACACTGCTGGAGGCTCCTGATGTAGAAACATTGCAATATCCTCTTAGATGAAGATTTATGTGATGTTAAGCAATTTTTGAAAGTAGCTTCTCAAAACACAGAGTCAGTATTAGTAATATTTAGCGGGCAGGAAACCAAGTCATACTCACAATTCACGTCCATTGCCAGACATCTTATATCCTCCAAATGGACACTGTGTGCTCAGAGCGTTGAAGCAGTTTATCCTGGGAAATACACAAAACATTGATCACTCTTGTGTGTTTGACTCATGTGGTTTGCTGTTATAAAATGGTGCATAACTTTGTCCAAAGCAGTAGTGTTACAGCTGCATGCAGTGAGACTGATGTTAAAATGTAATGTCATTGTCATTGCTGTTTTGGAAACCATCTGGGTTTAACAACATAATTCCATCGTTATATAACAAACACAGCTGAGAGTTGTCAGGTTGTATATTTGTGAATTCACCAACTGTGGGCGCTTTGGGTGGGAAAGACTGAACGGATGCAAAGGAGACTGAAGTTGAGGTAGAGTGGAAATGGGAAAACTTTGGGATTGGTGCAGCCTGAAGACAAAGAGTTTTCAGCTGGACAAAACTCTGACTGAGAAGATAATAAGAAGGACGGGGGAGGATTCTGTGTTATGTGAGGCATTTTTATACAGTAACCCTTAACACAGAGCGACAAGATTCAAACTGAGGAACTGTGGCGAGCAGATATTAAGAGATGGAAGAGAGAGATCTGACTTTGAATAGAACCAACAACAATGTTTGTTTACAATAACTTCCAGGTAGAAAACCCCTGCATCGCGCACTAGCTGTCATACAATTTGTCTTTTTTTCCTGATGTTATTTCAAAGTGTTTACATTTAATTCCTCTAAAATGCATGTTTGATCCTTTTCGCATTGTTGGAGACATGTTGGAGAGTTTACCCAAAACTGGCTGTAAGTCCGAGTTTATTGCTGTTGTGAAGATGCTAGCAATATCGTCAGACAAGCGAGTTACGTATATTTCTTGAAACGTTACAGCTTACAAGAAAATGACAACAGAAATAAAAAAGTTTGCTGATTTCACATATCACCAGCAGTTACCACCAGCAGCAGATGTTTTATCTTATTTTTTAACCCTTACAAAACCAATAGTGTATGAACACTGCTGTTGTGTTATTTGGGGTGATATTGTTGGAAATAGGCCATATTTGTTGAGGAAGAGAAGATGGTCAGAAACGTCTCAAAGTACCAAACAAAATCCTCAACAGATGAAGATAAGTAGGATGGTGAATGATCAGCAGTAAGAATGACGGACGAAGTAGAAAAATGTTTCCTCAGCTGGCAGAGGATTGCAGTCAAGTATGACATGTGGTGAAAAATTCTTGGCAGATGCTGCATGTTAGCTATACGTCTACTCCTACAGTACTTACAGCCATCTGCAGGTAATTACAAAAGAAACACAATTTCAGGTGAAATCAAGAGGTTATGTTTTATGACCGTTTCATTTATACTTTACTCATGTACTCATTTATATATAATTATAAAATGAGGGTGTCGATTTACATTTACATGCTCAGTTTTGCATTGTTGTCTCGCACTGACACGTTGCTCTTGATATATTTACATCTCGAATGTCTGAGCTGAGGGAAAAAAGTGAAAAAAAGGAAGGAAAACATTTCTTTGTGGCTTGTGTAATGATAGTGAAGTGGCACGAAGCCAGTTAACAGTTCCTGGATGCCAGAGTCTTTCTGAGATGGTTGATTCTTCCCACATGAAAAATATTACTTGTTGCAGCTAAAAGAAACACAGCAGATGAAACTTACCAGACAGTGCCAGCCTGCATGGCTGTGGTCACGGTCATGGCTTTGTTGATGTTGTTGGTGAAAACAGCCGCAACAAGACCATAATCTGAGTTGTTGGCTCTTTCTATCACTTCCTCGATAGTTTTGAACTTCATGATCTGCTGGACGGGGCCAAAAATCTGTAAAGAGATCAAACATAAAGGTTGGTTACTTGGTCATATTAAGAGGTCTGAAACACTTTAGTGCTAGCAGTTTTAAATGCAGAACATTGACTTGAATAAAGTGTTTTTATATTGTGGTATCACTACTTTCACTTGAGTAAAGAACACCACTTCCTCCACAACTGTTTTTCTCACAGGTATACATGCATTAGATGTGCTGGAGCCAACAAAATCCCCGTTCTTTAGCATTGTACCTCCTCTCTGGCGATGCGCATGTCATCCCTCACATTAGAGAAAACAGTGGGCTCAATGAAGAACCCTTTCAAGCCCAGAGCTTTGCCTCCGCACTCCAGCTTGGCTCCTTCACTGATGCCACTCTGGATAAACTCCAACACACGATTCTGCTGCTCCCGACTGATCTGTGGGGGAGGAGAACACACATTACATCAGATCCCAGGGCCGAGAAGACAATCAAAGAAAGGTAGGGAGAGTGGAAGATGCATCGAGCGATAAAAAGAGAAACTTCTGCTGTGTTGACCTCACCTGCGGACCCTGCTCAGTAGTGGGATCAAATGGGCTGCCGACTATCCTCCTCTTGGCTCTCTCCACGCTCCTCCGGACAAACTCATCATATATGGGCTCTTCCACATAGATGCGAGAGCCTGCGGTGCAGCACTGGCCTGCGTTGAAAAACACGCCCTGGTGGGCCTGTTCTACAGCCAGATCCACTACGAAAAAAAGACAATTTGGTCAATAGTTTGCCTATTGCACAAAATCTACAGAACAGATTTTTCGAAAACTTGAAGTTAACTTGTTAATTAACAATGTTAATGTTAATTTTTCAGGGGATAATGCATGGATCTTGATGAAAAAAAAAACAGGTATTCAGGTGGCTTGTATCTATAAATTACTTCAATTTGGTGCAAATTGAAAATCTGATGAGTTTAAATTATGGTTAAGCAGTAAAATGTAGAGTGACACAGTGCTACAGAGTTTGAAGGGGACTATTGGGCCTTGGAGGAGGTATGTGCTCTACAGAGTGCCATTCTAGGTTAAGTCATGAGTCTAATTAATAACTTATAAATACGGCTTGATAGTGAAAAAAGTAAGAATTGAATCATCTCATCTGCACCCAAAAACAAAAACAAATAAAACAGTGATGTGTGGAGTATATTGTTACACAATTTGCCCACACATTTATTGGAGCTATCCTGTGCAAATCTGATACCTGACACCTGAGAGACAGGACCCTGCTGTTGCGCACAAAGGGTTAACGGACCCCTGTGATTTATGGGTCTCGGCTGAAGCAGCCGACGGAGTCAGGGCCCATTCTCCTGATTTACAGGGCCTGGGGAGCCCCTCTCACGGCTGCTGAAAGCATTTGAAAGACTCGCCACCCCCAGTTTGGTGAGCCACTTAGAATTTATATGAAACCCATCCATCCACAGGTTTTCATAGCACTACAAAGCTTTTGAGCATGTTAAGATTGTCACCCCATGTGTGTTTATCCACAGACTGAAGGTCCTGAGAATGGGAACTTAACAAAACAACGATAGTGACGGACCACCATGTGAGGGTGACAGGTAAATGAAGCACTGAATCAACAACATTAGCTGAAAACTTACTATCAGCATCAGCAAAGATGATGTTGGGGTTTTTTCCTCCCAGCTCCAGCGTCACTCTCTTTAGGTTAGTCTTCCCAGCTGCTTCTTGGATCAGCTTGCCGACCTAGCAGAGGAAACAGATCAGGGGTTTACTCAGAGAGATGCAGGCCAGATCAGTAAATCAGCCGAAGCCATTAAAATAGCTTAGAGAGGTTGGTTAGCTCCAAACAGGGAGCGCACCGGTAGAGCAGCTGAAACATGAGTTCTCCAAACACACAGAATGAATATCTATTACAGGTTTTCTGGAGACGGCAACAGGAAAACAAAAAGATGTATCAGCCGATTATGGAATCTGATGTCTAATGAAGGGCAGGAAGAAGTAACCACAAGGTGTGTGGGTGGTGTTCTGTGATCCGACTATCTGAGACAGGAGGGGGGTTTGGTATGAAACGGGTCTGGTGTGTCAATAAAGACGATGACAAGGGATCGGCTGTGGTTTTTCTTTATCTTTCTATCATCCCTGTTTCCTCTTTAATCCTTATCACGGGGGATAATATCAAATAACAAAAGGAAAACCAATAGATAAAACATTGAAGGACAGCTTTGCTTGATATGGTCATTCTTAAGAGACCATACCAGTCTTTCTGCATGTTTGCATAAGTTAAATTGCTATAAAGTTTTAGATTCTTTAATGATTTTGCTCTGCCGTTACTGGCAGCCACTGACTTTCATTTGTTTTCTTATGATATGAAAATAGACTAGCAGACTCAAAACGTGTGTATATTGCATAATCTGCATTTGTTTTTGCTACATGACAATGTTATGACATTATTATCATAATAAGGCCGATTAAGTCTGTATTTTGATTCCTCGCAGTTTCAATGTCCAATAAATGCCTCGCAGTAGAAGACAAAATAAACTCCAATGGTTTGGAAACGTGTTAGTTAGCTATGATGCAAGGTATGGATCATTTGTAGTAGATAGGCTAAAACATGCAAAACAGCTAATATTGTTCTTTCAGGGATTAGTTTGACATTTTGGAAATGATGCTTATTTTCTTTCTTTCTGAGAGTTAGATGAGGAGATCCAGCAGGAGGTTAGCTTAGCTTAGCTTAGCGAAAAGACTGGAAACAGGAGGAAATCCACCTACCTTCACTTCTCAAACTCACTGATTACACACACAACCCCCCGTGAAACCAAAAAGTTGTCATATGAGCCTTTTCATTGTTTGTTTGTAGCTAGCATCAGCAATGTGTGAATATGTGGTACAAACAGGCAACCACTTGAGGGGGCAGATGATTCGAACAACAGCGGTGTTGTGGCGTGAATACAATTGAAGGGGCAGATGGGATGACACATTCAGGGGCTGAATGTCATCGATAACACCTAACACCATATTTAATGTACAGTTATCTCATCTAACTCTCAACAAGAAAGCAAATGCACCTACTTCCCTCAAATGTCGAACTGCTCCTTTAAGACTGATAGAAAATGGCAGTGATGGTGATGATGTGGTCAACAGTCTCAACAATGGAGTGAGTTAGCTGCTTCGACAGAAATCTTTTCCATGTTTCGACATATTACATTAACTCTTGATAACAACAAGATAACAAGCCTGAGAAACCCCACAAACCTCCCTCACAACACTACACCCAAAACAAGCATTCATCTTCCTGTTACTCATACTGTCTGCTTCATTTTCCAAAAGTACTGACGGTATAAAGTGGGAAAATACCCTCCAAAAACCCCCACCTACAACATGGAAAAGTCTCATATTCTCTCGCTATATTCTCTATTGTTTAAGTGGCTATACTATGATATAGTAGAAAACAAAAGAGTAGAACAGAATCAACCCTGTGCTGTGGCTAGTACCAAAGCTGTATAAAAGCAACACAATACTTGGCTCGGCTTCATGTTTCTGATGTGTTTTGTCTGTCTTTGATCAGAAACACAAAGAGGCTGACTAAGGGGGAGACTAGCGTGTGTTTATTCAAGGGTAGAGGAAACACGCTGGGCTGCGAGACTCCTCCGTGTGGAGTCACAGCCACATGTGAGTCAGTACGAGGATGAGTTGTGGTCCTGAAATCCACCTGTAGCTTCACGACCACCTCCCAGCCTGTGAGGAGATGCTGTGGTCACCAGTCTCCCCCCCAACCCCTGCTACTACAGTGCAGTGACTCACTGTCTGGGCATCAGCCGTCTCTCACAGCACTGCCTCATTCTCTCAGTAATTGACTCCAGATCACATGAAACAACAGGAAAACTAGTTAAAAAAAAAAAGAAAAAAAAAAAAAGGGCCACTCACAAAGGAAATGTTCAATCATGGCGTGATGATAAAAGAAAGAAGATGTTTGTGTTAGAAGGTTTAGCATTTAGCATATACCTCTGCCTACAAGAGGTGGGACAAAGCTCAAGAAAAAAATGTAATATTCTCTAATGTCTCCCACATGAAATGGATTCTTCTATACAAATATTTTCCTGTTAAATGGGTTAAATTGACAGATATTATGATATTAATACACCTGAACTAACATAATTCAAGCTGTTTATGATCCCAAATTGGTGTGACAGTGCGCCGCGAGACGGTGGCCAGGTTGGTTTGTAGGTGTGTGATGTTTCTGAACTCCTGTGGAGCAGCTGGTTTCTGGGAAAAAAAAGTGACCTCAGTGACTGTCCAGCCTTTTCCAATGGGATTCACAGGAAGTGCCTTTGGAAGATGGCCATGATGTCACACTGCTGTTTGATGCATTGCTCTAAAAACATGTTGCTTGAAAGCATCTCCACTGAGAGGGAGTTTTGACAGATGCGTCATTTGTGGATGCCAAACTGATTCCCATTCTCTTTTCTCTTTGGTCTCTACAGACGGGAGGCTTCTTTCAAACTGTCAGATAATCCAACCATTACCATTCTTTATAAATCAGGGAGGTGGGTCATCAGATTTGTCAAAGCTGTAGTTTTCAATTTCCTATACAAGCTACTTCTGGTTTCTGTGACAATTACAGAACTGGAATCCAATTTTCTGTGAAAGGGCACAGATTGGGACAAATCTTCCTCTTGGGTCATACAGAGAGTGAGCTAATAGATGAAACAAACATCGATTTTCTCATCACATCTGATAATTAGACAAGACAGTTACAGTCAGGAGAAACTTTGTGAAATACTGTCTATGACGAATTCTTCATTATTTGGGCCTAAATTCTGCAAATGTTTTACATTAAGTCTTTTTTGTGACAAAAGCATTGTTTCTGTTCGTCCTTGTGTCCTAGGTAGTGAGATCCGATCACAAGTGGTCACTCGAGGCACGTTGTAAAGCCAGGTGTGAACTGAGCTGTCCACTTGCGATCGGATCACCCACGTTAATACCAGGTGTAAACAGGCTAACGTGCACGCTGATTCTCCAACACACCACCAGAGTCAAAACAGACATCTCCAGAAACCACAAGGCTAATCTGGACATTACATAAACCTGGCTCATGGAGCACAGATACATGTGAAATACAGACTGGTCCCATCACAACATAAATTCCACATTAGGGTTGCTGTAAATGGTTTTACCAGAGGGGTTCGTTTGCAGCTAGAAATAACAGATGTTTATAAATGATCTGCAGAAAAGGAATCTGCTGTCACTCTGGCTGCTCCCTGGAATGCATGTGGACCGTAACACCTCAGAGCGCTCAACACCTAACATGGTATGTCCTTGATGATTGAGCTTGCCATTAACTACTTCCCTGTCCTGCAAAGCTACAAGGGTTTATCCTGTGTGTGTCCTGATAGTGAGCTCAATGAAAGACGCTGTGGAAGTGAGTTAATACAGCAGAGGAAAACAGAAGAGGGGCAGCGTTTCGGAGAGATGTGTTTGTATAGTGCATGTGTGTGAGATAAAATCAGAGCCGTCCTGTCACGAGCAGTAATGACAGGGCACGCAGCTGAAGTAAGATGTTTATCATTTAGACTTCAATACAGGCACACAACGTCCCCTAATTACCCAGCCTGCTCTTATGCTCTGCACATGTTGGCCACTGTGTCACTTGCTGACAAAAGCAAGCATTAGACAGCTGTTGATCTGAACCACTTTATTAGAGAAAAGTACCTCGGTTGATCCCGTGAAAGCCACTTTGTCTATGCCCATGTGCGAAGCAATCGCAGCTCCTGCCGTTGGCCCGAATCCTGGCAAAATATTGACGACTCCCGGTGGAAACCCGGCCTGTCAAAACAATATGAGAGGAAACAAGCTTTAGCGGAGATGACAGCAGAGCCAAGCAAAACCACAGGCGGTGTGGGGGAATCCGGACCCAACCCAACCTCCCTACCAGCAGAGAACGCAGAGAACATCAAAAAGAAGAAGGCAACAGACAGATAGTCTCCAAAGTGAGGCGAGGTCAGAGAAGACAGGGAGGATGTGGACACTGAGATTTGTACAGCATGATTAGGTTTCTCTACATAAACTTGTGATGCATTGTTCCTATCCTGTTCAACTCACTCATGTGTTTGCCCCTATTGTACACACTCCTTGACCCTGTAGCTACAATATCATGCACTGCACTTACTATGTACTTGAATTAGTTGTATGTTATGTTTTACAAGCTGCACTATATGTGAAGCTCTGTTATGTTTTGTCTATGCTTTGTGTGTCAGTGCTCTTATATGTACGTACCGAACCTAAAGGGGCAGTATGTAAGAATTTTAGTTGAAAAAAATGTGAAAATAAATTACAATCATCAACAGATTGTGAGGAAGTAAGAATTTTGACGTTATGTTGTACAGATACAGTATCTACTGAAGTTATCATGCTTAGCTTCCAGTCCGGACCGACTAGCTACATGGCTAACTGAGCTAACTACCTAACAGCAGTTAGTGGTTCCTGTGATGATGTGCCTGTGACGAGGTGGCCACAATTCAGTATATAAAGTGTTTGATTTAACTCAAACCAGCATCTTTTCCTAGACCTAACCAAA
This sequence comes from Pagrus pagrus, assembly GCF_965226575.1. Taxonomy (NCBI): domain Eukaryota; kingdom Metazoa; phylum Chordata; class Actinopteri; order Spariformes; family Sparidae; genus Pagrus; species Pagrus pagrus. Next base: position 24,415,076 of record NC_140185.1, on the reverse strand, counting down.
CTGCAACCTTTTCACAACGTTGACCACGTGACCACAAGGGAACATTTATGTTGCTGTGGCCTGTTCGGTCTTTTTAGGGTATGAAGACACGTTGACTAAAATCTAATGAATTTGGCTAAAGCAACATTATGTAACTTTTTAGCTTAAAATAACAGCTTCAAAAATCATGTTGATGGTACAGTGTCTTGTAAAAGAGTGAATGATGTCTCTGTCACTTGTTTCTGCACTATATAGCTTCAGTAAGTAGAATCGCAGCGTTACATACATGTTTATTTCAACATACAAGTTTTAACACATAACATTGTTAAGATGTAGTGAGTTTTGTTTGTAGTCACCACCTAACATGTATGTTACATCGCCCCAAATGCCAATTTCTACATAATGTTGCTGATAAAAGTGATTCATTACAGTCAGTTCACTTGAATATTCTGTGTTAAAATGTGTTTCAACTTAACATCTTTTCATCTCAGTCATTGTGAAAACCACGGTGGCCATGAGAGTCTTTTTTGTTGTGTTTGTGTTTCTGAAATGTATTTGTGTTTTGTGAATTGTTGTTGTGTTTTGCCCTCCAAGGCCATCGTAGAGTCTGCTCATAGGGAAGTGTGTTGACTTTTTAAAGTGGAATTTTTGAACACCACATTGACCTCTGTTGTACTGAGGTAGCTAATTAAATCAAAACTATCTGCAGGGTTACAGACCGCTACGAGTGACTGACGAAAAATGTTTTGTTGTGATTTCGGTGAACTGGCCCTTTAACTCTAGCTTTAACTGTTTTATGACTGATTCTGAAAGGATGCACCAGATATTCAAGTGACACTCGGTTAAACATCTGCTTTTTGTCACCTTGTGGTTACACTAACATTAGACTATCCAAATAAAGTGTTTGCCAAATTCACAGTGAACTTTGTGTTCTTGGCAAACCTGTAAGTGATTCTGATTCAGTATGCCGGAGCATTAACTTTGAACATGTGAACTCATTGTGGTTGGCAGTGAGTGACTGTCGATTACCTCCTTGACGAGAGCCGCTATGTAGAGGCAGGTGAGCGGTGTCTGTTCGGCCGGTTTGAGGACAACAGTGTTTCCACATGCGAGCGCTGGTCCCAGCTTCCATGCTGTCATCATCAGAGGGAAGTTCCACTGTGCGTGACACACACACACACACACACACACACACACACAACACACACGCGCACACACACACACACACCGGAAAAAGACATCATGCATCTGACTGACACACTGGGTGGTCACAAGTCAAGCTCAATAACTCATCGCTCTTAAGTCACTTACTCTCATTTTCACTCTGTCTAAACATAGTCAAGTGAGAAAATGTTCTCGGCACTTGTACAGTATTTTCTCTTCCCACAGTATTCTGAGAAAGCCGGGAAATTGCAACACATGTGCAATAAACCCATATCACTGTACAACACACAGGCCTGTGTTATTTCTGCTTTGCACAGGAGCCCATGGGGCTCAACGCAGAACCACACGCTTTCTGCACTCTTGCACAATCAACAGTGTCTCTTTCTCCTTGATCTTTTACTCCTTTCTCACCATTCTCCTTTCCTCAGACCCACTCTATGAAATCCCTCAGCTCACTCTTCTGCCTCGCATGTCTCAGTCTCTATTACTCAAGCTAGCTGGCACCGTTATTTTTGGGGCTTACCAGCAGGATTTACCCGAATAAACAGTGACTGTCAGGGAATTACTGGAAAATGCAGAATGTGATTCAACAAACAGGCCGGACTAACAACCAACGACGTCTCTTCTAAACTCGCTCTTATCTTTTCAAGCTCTTGTGTCCATTTGTATCCATCATGCATGTCACTTGTAGGAAGGGGGAATACTCACAGGGATAATTTGTCCACAGACTCCAATGGGCTCATATCTGGTAAATGTCAGATACTCTCCATCTGTGGAGGAACACACACACACACACACACACACACACGAGAAACCAGTGTTAGTCATTCTGAGCTTTAGTAGTTTAAAGCCTGAAACACATGAAAAATGTCACCACCTGATACCCCCGCTGTTGTTGACTCAACATGTTAATTTGTAAACGAATCCACACGCAACATTCCTGGTGACTTTACCCTGGTGAGAGATTACATTTCCTACAGCACAGGCATGTGTGTAACAGTTTTAGGTCATAGAGATGGGTGTTATGCTGGAAAGGTTTGCTCATTCTTCTTGCATTACTTAAGTAAAAGGAGGTACTTACTGAGGGTGTGCCATGCTTGTTCATTCCCCACAAAAACAATTGATATTGAGAAATGTGTGTTTAAATTTGTTACAACAGTCGTCAGCTGATGAAACATTGCCTAATGTTGCATTTGGACTGGAATGATCAATGCGAGATGACAAGCCAGATAATCATTTTCAGTGTAACAATGGACGCAACACTGCGGTAAAGATTCTCATATATCAAACTTGTTCCTTATTTCGGCAGTGGATGTTGGGCCTTTCCAAACTGTTATTGTTTGGAGAACGAAACTATAAACCTATTAGACAAGAGATTTTCGGGAGGAACTCGAGTATCTGCGAGCTTTGTTTGAAAGTGTGACGCCTGCAAATGACTTATATTTCAATTTGGAACAAGCAATGTAAACTATACCGGACTGCGTAGCCAAAGGTGCTCCACACAATGACTCTCCCCATTCATTTCACGCTGTCTGTGATAGAGTCGAACACAATAAGCTCAGCATAACGTGCAAGGCGGAGAGATGCTGAGAGGTGGCTGCCGTTAGATGTCCTGCACTACATCCCGACAGGTGAACAAAAATGGTAACTTGCATCATACAGGCTACATGAACACCTTTGTTTATGTTCTCTGAAGGTCTACTAGAGCAATATAGCTCAAACCAAAGCCCTGGGAAAATGCTCGCCGAGGTTAGTTTGGCAGCAGCGCACAAGAGAAGCTTTAAGAGGGACATTATAGTGGTATCAGCAGGTTTCCCATGCTCTCTCTTATTCTATTTCCTTTTTTTGTGCTTCCTGTTGAAACAGACAGCCAGAGTTCCCCTTTTTCCACCTCCCAATTCAATAGCGATGGCAGCCTCCTCAGGACAATATCAGTGTTGGGTTTGATGGCCAGTTTGATACTTTACTTTGCTGAGTAAAAGCCTCCATTTTTCTACAAAACCTTAGATTTTCATCCAACTTAATACCCCAAATTTCTTGAAGCAGCGTTGATTAATATCTCCATAATAACAAAGGATCAAATGATGATGTATAAAGTTGAGCATTTTAGTGTCTTTCAGGTCATTGTTTTGGTTTTCACACACATTATCACTCATGTTGTTTCAAAAGGTAAACAGCAGGAAACTTCAGAAAAAAAGGCTCTAGAAATCCCCGAAAAAAGACAGAATTAGTGACTAGCTGGTGAACATAGTGGGACATCTACCAGCTAAACATCCAGATATTTCCCTCAGGAGTTGGTAGGGACCAAAACAGAGCTAAAAGAGAGCACCCAAGACACTCGGTTACATTGGTCAAAGTATTATATCCAACCAATCTAATAACAACCCGGTGATTTTACCTTCACACCTACACACCTCTGTGTCCATCTCCAAAATGTATCTGGACACACACATGATTCATCCTAGTAATCTTCTACTAATAACCTCCAGCAACCCCTTCAGCCTTTTGTCCATTTCACTTAAACTCTGTTGAAGTCATCGAAGAAGGATCGTACCCATTGGGATAGAAGTGCCGTGGATCTTGTCTGCATATCCAGCGAAGTACCTCAGAGTCCTTATGGTTCCCTGGAGGTCCACAAACAGGGTGGGCAGGAAAGGCTTCCCACTGTTCAGTGACTCAATAGTCTGAAGAGAGACGGGGGAGACGTTTTGAGAAATATGTGATATAACCTTGTGATCCTCACATAATTCCATACTGTTCCAGTCTTTACACTCTCCCAGGGGTGAAATGTGACACCAAGATAACACTAAACCACAAATACAGCCCCTAAGTTACAGTTATATGTTCTCTTTAAGGCAAAGTAAGTTTATTTATATTTCTTAAACACAGAGGAGGCCCGAAGTGCCTCACAGGAGGCATAAAAACGCTTCAATGAGCAGGAAAACAAACTAAAAAAACAAGAATAAAATGAAATAAACAGACAAAGAAATAGTGGTTATGCTACAGTTTCAATGCAGCTACAGCGCTGTTATAAATAATTAAACAAATAGGGTAATAATCCAGTGTATAAGAGGACTGTTATTATACATATACACATTATAACATTAACTGATGGGGTGAAACGCAAATATTGCGCTTTCTTACTGCAAGATAGACACTGTCTCGCTCCACCAGGTCAGCCAGTTTGGCCAGCAGACGACCCCTCTCTGATGCGTCCATCCTTCGCCATACGGAGCCCAAAGAAAAGGCGAGACGAGCCGCCTGCACCGCTTTATCAACATCAGCCTGTGACACAAGAAGGAAACATAGTAATAATCCAACCTGGGACAGTAGACAGGTGCATTTGTCAACATTGCTGAACTAAGGAAGAGCAAGAATGACCGCAAATAGTTTGAACGTGTATAAAGAGCTAAGAGCCAGACGTTACGCTGTAGTGAGAAGAAAAACTGAAACCTAATTTTACTGTTCAGCTTTCCAGGTGTGGAAATGAATTAAGGACATTTACTCAAACAGTCTATATGCTTTACATTCATTGCTCAAAGTGTATTTTTTCAGAAAATCTGATTTTAAGAGGTGGGGCATGATTTGTGACATCACAAATAGTTTGGAAATCAATCCTGGTTCAATATCGCAAACACAAGTGTGCTGTGGAAACTTCCTACAGTGCACAAACACTGAGAATGGACTTTGCAATGAAGTAGAAGACATCTTGTGTCCAGCAGGAAAACTTTGCATGTTCATATAATGTGGATTTTTTAATGAGGGAGAAGAAGTAATGCAGTATTTTATTTCCCTGCAAAAAAAAACACCTTGTCAGACCCACATTAGAGATGTACGTGTCTGAATCCATGTGTGAAGATGAGCTTTAAATTCTGTTTGCATACTGTAATCTGAAATCGCCATATTGGTGCTGGTCCTGGACCATGATTGCAACTGACCAATCACATTTTTGTAATGTCATTGCTTTGCGAGACGGGACAAACACCAGAAAAATACGCACACGGAAGAAGTGATCCTTTCTAACACGTACTTAATGTTGTGAAAGAGTCTATTTTTACCAAAGCCTAACCGTGTATGTTTGTTGCCTAAACCTAAGTATTTTAGTTGCCTTACCAAATAACAACAGAAAACAGAAAAAAATGGGAGTTAACAAGTCTTTTGGGAGACAGTCTGCTGCTAAACTCTTTCAGTCACAATGGCTTCACATGTGGTCTTTGTCGCTTCTTACAAAGGTGCAATCATGGTCCTGGAGCAACATTAACTAAGATGTCTTGGAACAACACTAACATGGCGATATCAGATAAAACGCATCAATATGAAGTAACTGACACTGACAGGGCCTCTCTGCATGATGAGAACTTTTACTTAAATTGTGTTGTAGAAATACTTCTATACTCTTACTCCTACAACTTGTACGTGGAGTATTTCTAACGACTGTCCCAGCACTAATACTATCTGGAGTAAAATAACCCTGTTTTCAATGAAAAGGACATGACAGAAGATGTTTTGCTGTAGAGAATTTACCTTGTCTGCCTCCTGGACCTCACAGATCTGCTCTCCAGTAGCCGGGTTGCAGGCAGGAAAGACCTTCCCGCTGACAGAGTCCTGCCACTCATTGTTAATGAAAATCTGCAGGGAGGAAAATGCAGTGTTTAGTATTGTAGCAGAAAGATGAAACGATGGGTCTGGATCAAGAAGGCAACGTGAATTAAATGCACAGAAAAATCTTAAAACCTTACTCAAACTGACTTTATTTGAAGTAGCTGAGTTTAAGTGAGAGAGACTGACTAAGTTCTTTATTTTTTTTAAGTATTTATATCATGTGAAGCAATGATTTCATTGCACCATGTTGGCTGAGCAGCTCTCCCAGACTCTTGTGTAAGGGATATGGGAGAATCTCTGGAAATCTGGACACAGATTCCTGCCTGTCCAGCATTGCTCTCTGGGGAGTGCTCCACCATCCAGACAAAGGGGTGGGGGGCAGATAAATCCCTATCAGACACCAGACCCACACCCACCCACCTAACCACCCACCCACCCCCACACTCACAGACACACGTTTCACAACATCACTGCTCGTTTACGAGATCATAAAACACGTGCCGCGCTTGGTTTCTGTGATGCGTTAAAGCGAGTCTTCCGTTAAACAACCGCCTGGGAAACAGGACACACTCGACATCTAAAGAAGGAAGATAAATGTTTACAAAGCTGAGAATCATGTGAAGCCCCTCATAAGCTGATGACAAGTGGAACAAAAGAAAACGCGAGGTGTGATTTGAAATCGCAAATATAGGCCATCTTACGCAACAGCTCCTTCCTCGCTGACATGTTTAGATCCATTAGGCAGACTACTCACACACTGTTTTTAATGGCTGTCAGTCTGCTTGATAGATAGAGTGCAAGGAGAACATCTGCTGGCACAAATCTATCCCTGTGTATACATGTGCTCTTACCGGCCTTCGACTTTAGAGGAGTTCAGACGCACCGAGCGCAAAACCTGAGCGCCGGGTTCAAGTGTCCCACAGGCCCGATCCTCCCTGAACTCCCCGACATGTTTACCTCCATAAACGCTCGCCTTTAAGTACTATTTAATTGGCTGTAAACTGTTAGCCGTGTTTACTTTGGGGCTGGTATAAAATGCCAGGGAGTCTGAAAACTGTTGGAGCAAACACATCACCCTGCCTCCTCCCTCCTCCTCCTCCTCCTCCTCCTCTTCATTCCCACGGCTCACGGCCTCATAATGTGGACCCCGCGTATGAATAACTCACATGCAGACGTTTAAGGTGCTCAGTATCTGCGTGTACCATCCCACAAGAGCCATTCCTCCCATCCCCCATGCACCTTTACGCACACACAGGCCGGAGTGGCTTCTTCTTCTTCTTCTTCTCAGGGGCCACCTTTAATCTGACGCTCATTAAGAGCACTTCATAAAATTGTCAGTAACGATAAGGAGCAGAGGGCCAGCTACAAAAACAGAAAGTCCTGTAGAGCACTGAATTAGTTTTTAAATTTATAGGGGCCACTGAAGTGGGGCACCCTAAATCAAGAGGAGCCCCCTGACAGCCTCAACAGTCCGAGCAAGAATGCAGACCATGGGTAGCTTTATGCATGGCGTTAACCCCCTCTCACAAGACGCTGCTAAAGGAGGACGGATGGAGCTGGAGAACAGTGGAGCGAGCCGCCACCTAAATCACGGCCAGAAAAGGACAACTGTCAGCCGCCGCTTGGCTCGGCCCTCTCTCTGAGCTCGGACTGGTGTTGGACTTTTGTCTCGTTCCATTCACAGACTTGATTAAGATGACAGCACTGAGGCGTAAATCAACTCTCAAGGTTTCTTAAAATTGCTTTTTGGGATCATTTGGATGAGGCGCAAAGAACACAAGAATGAAGTGCACATTTTCAAATGATAAATAGTGTTTTTCCTTTCCCATTCCCTGCGGGGTGGATGCTATCACTTTACATCATGGTTTCATGTTTATAAAAATCTACAGAGGGGGTGAAAGTATTCAGATCTACTGAAGTACAAGTACTATTACTGCACTAATACACCACTGCAAGTGGAAGTCATGCATTCAAACCTAACTCAAGTAAAAGAAAACTATCAGTTGAATGTACTTAAAATATGAAAAGTTTAAGTGTGTTGCTTTTGAGCTGAAGGTTGAGCTCATTTTATGTACTGTTTGGTAGTTTAATCTACAGCAATGCATCTTATTCTATAAAATCATCATATTTTTGTCACAAGAACCACAAAATCTCTAGAAATCAACTTTTCACGAGCTCAGAAACACAGATTTTCAGCTGTATTTTCCAGCCAATCCAAGAGGTTTTTTAAAAAGGTTATTTGGATAAAGAAGAAGGAGAATTTAAAGGTTATCAGAAACGTTAAAAACTCACCAGATTCAGAGTTTCACTGGGCAGGAAGGGTACGAAAAATTGTAATCTGACCAGTAACTCGTAACTAAAGCTGTCAGGCAAATGTAGTGGAGTAAAAAGTACAATATTTGCACAGTGCTTGAGTAAATATCAGTGTTGTATGAAGTACCCAAAAGTCAAACTTGAGTTAAAGTGAAAATATTGTGTCAAAATCTTACTTTGATAAGAATGAAAGTCAGCCTTATGAAGTGTAATTGAGTAAAAGTCTTGTAATTTCTGATATTAACTGCACTTGAGTATCAAAAGTACAAGTAAAAGTTACACATATATCTACATGTATATGTTGTATATTAGGAGTCGATATTAAGCATTTTTCTGATTATCTGAATCAGTGTTTTTTTTCATCAGATTAAGGATCAAATAAATAAATGTAAAAATGACTGATACAGCAGGCAATCTGTAAAGTAACCAGTAACTAAAGTCATCAATATTGGCACTGGTAAATAAACTTGTTAGATTTTTGCTGAAAATCAGTGAGTACTCAGAGTTAACTTTGGTATCCAGAGACAACATTTTCTGTACAAACAGTTTTCTGCTTTTTTAACTTTCAGACGATTTAGTTTTAAACATTAATTCACAAAACCAAAACATTCAAACTGACAGAGAGCGCTGTGATATGTGACGCCTGACACGTAACGAGGATGCCTGATGTGGATTAGAGCTAAGCAGTAAGCATATAGGTCAAGACTTTCTGCATGGGCCACAGGGCAGCTGCAAAACATTTAGCAACTCCCCACGCTGTTCTGCAAAAGCTGTCAATCATCATCCAGAGACAGAGAGAGAGGCAGACAGGATCGCTATGGGGACAGTGAAGGGATGAGACAGGATGTATGGACAAGATCGTTTTGTTCATCAAATCAGCTACAAATCGGTGCCCGTGTGTTCATTTAAAATGCAGGTGTTTTAATCGCCATCATCCGTTACAGAAAGATTTACACACTCGAAGTAAAAGTGAAATACGAGGGTGTGAGCGTCCGTTTGTGATGCTCACAAAACTTTGCGTGATTTTTTGTGATAAGTCATTTTTTAGGAGTAAGCTGTAATAGGAAGCAAGTTAAGCCAAAAATATTTTCTGCAGCTAACAAAACATCTGTTTGGCTCTTTGCTTCTTCTCACAGCTCGGATGGTAACGGCTGAAGGAACATGTAAGTTCTGGTTTTTTATTTTTTTTAAAGAGGGGGTGGGCCTGTATGCATATGTGTGTGTGTTTATACACAACACGCCAAGATTCCTCAGCCAGACGGATCCTACCCGGGCACCTGCGATACTCGTCTGCGCAGGAAGTTTCATATCCTCCCCTATCACAGGACCTCTATTTCCTCTCTGGTTCTGGACGGGTTTCAAAACTCTTATAATTGCTGCTGTTACAAGTGAGCGGAGAGAGAGAGCATGTGAAAGTGGAGACCAGCTGGTGTTTTTTTCCCCTGCTCCTCTCCACATGTCTGACACCACGGAGCCTTTCGTTGTTTTTCACTCACACACCCACAGACAATGCCACCCTGCGCTCCTGGGTTTGGCGAGGGTGACCTCGCTGTCACTGGCTGGCAAACGTCTTTGTCTCGTCGGTGTGTGTGGGCAAAGGGGTTCGAGTTGTTCAGTCTGACTCAGAAGTTATGTGAGAAGCCCTACTTTGACATGCCGCTGTAATTGCAAACAACTTCTTATTCCCTTTTTTCGGTTGATTCACTCTTTTAATGCAGTAGTCAAACCACAGCAGATGTTGCACGTCACTGGAGCTGCAGACAGTTTTAGATTAAAGACTTTTTCACGCTTGTATTGTCCTAATTTCTTAACAGTGTCTTCAAAACCACAAATGGGATATTAGATTTTGTTTTATAAAGCTGAATGCAAACTTTGTGGGCACATTCTAATTCAGTAAATGCATATTTTAAGTTAAATCGCCAAACTTTGTAGTATCTCAGAGGAGCAAAATGCCAGAAAACAAAAATATATCATCTTTCAGACTTGATATAAATATTATTCCCTGAACATAATATATGAGAAGTTACTCTTAAATCTTGAAATGAAATGATGAAGACTGTAGAAAGCAAAAGACAAAGGCTACACAGTTGGACTTTCATGAATCAACAATACAAAAGACCTCTCCTCTCACTCCTAGACACTTTTTTTTTTTTTTGCTTTGAACATCTGAGGTTTGATGGGTTTCCTGTGTACTTAACCATTCTTTAAATCTCAGGTCAAGCGAATGTTTAAAGAACAGTAGTTTTACTCATGGGAGATCACTGGACGAGGAGGAAGTAATTTTTTAAAGAAACGTGACGCTTCTCTGCAGACAAATAAACATGGAGGAGAAGCACTTGTGTCTCTGCTGTGTCCTGAGAAACAGGCCGCTCCAACTCCAACAGATTTATGAAGCCCCGTGTTTTTCATAATGACACCGTAAGGATTTACACGTTCCTTGTCAGGAGGGGCTGCGGACTGAAGGTATGGGAAGTTAACAGGGTAACCTCGCTGTCACTGCTCTTCCTTAAACAGTGATTAAGAGACAGGGGACATGATGTTGACGTGTCTGCTAAGATGGTAATTTACACTCGCTGCACAAGTAGGCATTTCACACCAACGGACATATTAATGGCGGTGCACACTTACCCTGTCACAATCCAAGAGATGTGTTTTAGAGAGTATGTGGCCATGTGTGTGCAGAACAGGGAGATTGTGTAAGCAAAAGGCCAGAGAAGGAGGGGGAGAGAGTTCTCGCTGTGCTCGTTGTGATAAATCATTTAGGTGCACGGTATCCCCTAACTTTGGCTCTGTTTGATCTTGATCACAGTAAGATGGTGGTTTTGAAGTGAAAGACTCCAGAACTGCAGGTCAGGCTCTGGCGAGGCAGGGCCACTAACCCACACAGTGAGGCAGGGTCATAATTTACACCCCGGTGGACAGCACCTAGCATCGGGGAGCCCCAAGCCTCCATCTGTGCTATCTCAATCAGTGACAGATTGATGGAGCCCCTTATTCATCCGAACTGAGTGGATGTCTCTGCATGGACGGCTTTTGCAAATACGCGGGTCTGCAGCAGGCAGGTTCTGCACAGGTTCCTACGGTGAAAGTGCACTAAAGCCACCATGAGCAAAGCAACAAAGAAAATTTACAACTGTTGATTAGATTAAGAGATCTTTAACCCAGACAGTGAGCGAGGCCACAGCGAGTTTGATCCCTCAACCTGGTCCTGGTTAGTTCTTTACAGTTGTGGGACTATTTTCTGCCTTATTAGGCAACAAAAAAACCACAAAATACACTTTAAAAATGCAGATTTCGTGCATACACAGTCTTATTAGAGGGCTTACTGCGATCTTATACCTTTAAGAGTTTGCAAAAGGCTCATTGTGCTCACCTTTCACTTCACACGATAAAAGCATTTTACAGACTGCTCCTTCAAAGCAAAAGCGGCAAAGTTACTTCAATTCCTGTAAAATCTGTCCCACTAAGTGTCTGCTTTAACAACTCATTATCGCTGAACGGTGTGAAAAACCACAAAGGCCAAAAGTATCACCCACCGAAAAAGAGCAGGAAAACTTTCTCTGTGTGCCTTAATTATTCACAAAACCTAGCCTCTCTCTCTCTGTTCTCTCTCCTGCCACAAGTGGAAAACATCAATAAATAGCTATCATGGCACTCTTATTTATGGCTTCCTTCGTGGTCCTATCAACCTTTAAACTGTTTCTGTCTTGTAACCCAGCTGTTGGAGCCTTCTAGCAATAGAAACGTGGGGGTAGGGGGAACGGAGAGAAAGTTTTTCTCCTTGTGCTTTCAGCTACAAGAGGAAGGCTGTGTGAAAAAACTACTTATTCAGCTTATAGACTAATAACAGAACTCTAATCTCAGAGGGAAGATAGCTTTACTGATACAATCAATGTGTCTTTGACGGTGAGGAGTTCATGACTCGGTGAAGAGGACAAGGGGCAAACGTTGATTGCAATAAGCCTTTTATGTCACATACTTCCCTGTTGCAGAAGCAAACCTGTTAAGTAATAATACTGTATCAGTGGTATCTGTGTTTCCAGGGTCGCTCAGATGTAATCTTTGCATTGCAAAAAAAAAAAAAAAAAAAAAAGTCATGGTGACTTGATGACTGAAGATTTTTTTTGAATATCTATGAAAGTTAGAAAAAGATTAACATTAAAGAAAAGATTAATATCACTGAGGAGACTCTGTGCAGCTCCATCCACCCGCCCTACAGGCCAGTGAGCAGTGTTGGTTGTTCCCCTGCAGCCGGTGGGGTGGAGAACAGGAACAGGGTGTGAGGACAGCCCACGCCAGGGGTTCCCATAAATCAGGGCCCTTCTGCCCCCTATGTCCACCAAACCAACAGGGACTGGATGATCCAAATTCCTGGGGGTTAATTCACCAAGTCGCTCCCTAAATTTCCTCCTGTACACCGTCGTGTCCACCCCTTCAACTAACACTCTGCACTGCGAGGGAATGGAAAGCTCTACACAACACGTACCGTCCTCTGTGCAGCGGCAGCAGCAGAGTGCCCTTTGCTCTCAAAACGCCGAGGTTTGTGCGAACACGGTGCAGTTAAAGCACTGATTGAACTTCCACCACGCTATCGTTAATGCGTCCTCTAGGAGACGTGGCATTTTCCTCTCACAATCATAAAAAAAAAACACTAGTTCTGCAGCTAAAAGACAAGGTTTTGTTCAGTAGCAGCAGAACTGCAGCGGGGTACATCCTCAGACTGATAATGAGACGTTACAAAGGACCTGATCTTAAGACTTAAAGTCACTTCGGACTGTTTCAGTGTGCGCATATGTTAAAAACATATCAAGACACTGCAGAGATGTTATCAAACAATTTCCCAGAAAATAGACTGGATGTGGTTTACTGATAAATTATTGCTTCACTTAGTACGTGTGCTGCTATTTATATAATATAGCGACAAAATGTTGAAGAACGCACTGAAAACAGGACTTTCACACAAGATGTTATTTTTTTAAATTAATCTTAGTCTCATCTGCAGCATGATTTGTTTCATGACTCAAATTAAGTTCACCATTTTCTCCACCCACATATTTCTCTGACTGCAGGATGATTATCTGCCCTTTAAACGCTAAAACATTTCTTCTCTAAACCAACTCGCTGTCAGACAATAATGAGACCGATTTAAATTACTGCCAATTCTTTGGACTTGACTAACCTGTGTGTAGTGTAAACTGCTGTGATTGCTGAGGCAGGAAGAATTTGGGCTGCTTTGTTTATACACAAACTCAGCCTTTGCCACTGATCGCTAAAATCACTGTGAGCAATGTAACATTAATTATATTAACAAGTTCACAACTCAGTGAATGGCACAGAAACGCCACTGGAGTGAGACGTTCTAATCATGGTGGAGGAGCTGAAAGATTTGGTATATTTCAGTTTGGTATTTCTACTTAATTACTTCTTTTATGGGCGACTTTAATTGAAAATATATTTGATTAATTGGCATCCCATTCAGTGACCTGAGAGGATGTTGGCCTGTGTCTTAACAGAGGCTGCACTCCAGGTGCAAAGTGAATTAAAAACACTAATCACAGTAAATAAATTTCTCTGTGAGCCCAGTTTTTAAATTTTTTTTAAGACTTTAAGCAAAAACAACACGTTTTTTTTAGAGTATCTAAAAATAAAACAAGCTCAGACTTTGACACGCCCTTATTAATTAAAGTTATTGCGCCTGTTGTAACGTTATTGCAATTAAAAGTGGCTTAATTATACACAAAATCAATTATTAGTCTGCAACATAATCACATATTTGAAATGACTGAAATTTGAAAACGTAGGCTGACATCCCTCCTCTGTTGTTCTTGTTTTTTTTCTTTTTTAAATCAAGTTAAGTGAAACCAAGAAAAAACAAAACTAATCAGCTGTAATTCTTAAATATTCAGTGTTAATGATCTTGTTCGGAGGTTATCGATCACTTCATGCTGAGCTACACTGAGCACGTGGACGCACAGAGACTTTATAACGTGTCAGCTTTTTAACATCAGCCCTGAAGAAACCAAGTTTTGCTTCGGAGGAGTTTGTCAGCTCCAGCCCAACAGTGAGAGCAACACGGGTTACCAGATACTGAAAGCTGCCCACAAACACACACATGAGACACACACTCACACAGAAAAGTTCAGCTCAAGAGAAAAAGTTTTGGTTAAGTAAAACACACGGCCACGCATCCAGGAGGAAGACGCTGCGCCGTTACGCGCAGAGTTAGCGGCTCGGGCGGACACAGACCTTGGTGTACTTGATCTCCGGGTTGGGCACCGGTGAGGGCATCAGCTGGAGGGATGCCATGAGAGCAGCGGGGTCGCTCTTCACCTCTCCGGGGATCTCGATCTTACTGGAAGTCATCTCGGCCGTCTCTCTCTCTCTCACACACACACTCTCTCTCTCTCTCACTCTCACTCTGTAGTCTGCTCGTCCTGCTGCGCCTCTCGGGGGTTTTTTCAACAGATTTCTGATTAGGACTTTGGGTTTCTTCCTGGGTTTATAGCCAGGTGTCAGCCGCGGTTCATTTTCATTGGGCAAAAGGAAAGGGCCGTCCTTTTGAAAATTAAATCCACGCATTTACATAAACGACCTCCGCCATGCGTGTTGAGGAGGAGAAACACATCCACCCCACCCACCTCACACTCCCGGTACGCTCAGCTCTCCACTGCTCTCAGTCTACAGTGATTCACAGTTTTACCAACACTTATTAAACTCTCAGATTATCAAAAAAACAAACAAAACAAAAAAAAGTGGTGCCAGGGGATCACTGTCTGATCTTTCTGTTTATCACAGGTGTGGATTCATGTGAACTCGATGAATCAGGAAGTTTTAAATCACATATTTTGCACACACACACAAAAAAACCACCTAATGAACCCAATATACAAAATCTGCCCCACGAGGTGCATTTAACAGCTGTTCTGGACTTTTAATCATATCACGACCTTCATCTGCAGATAAGACTTTGCTCAGTCGTCACGCACACACGCATATGTTCAGATTGTGTGTTTTCAGACTGCTCTCCGCATTAAAAGTTCACTTCCCCCCCTTTTTTAAATTGTTTTCTTACCTTGCATACGTAATGAACACACCTCTACATGTTTACTCTCCAAATCGCACATTCTTTACACCGCCATTAACCATTTCCTAAGTGGCATAAAGGTGTCAAACCACTTTCCTCACCCCTGTCCTCTTTATTTGCCTTACACAACCTCCCCACGGCCTAAGATGTTATGTAAATGCGGACTGGAGAGGGATTGCTGCTCCTCGCTGGGGTGTTGTTGGCAGAGATTTGTCCTGCAGGTGATAATTCCTCTCCTCCTTTCAAAAAACAAAATCCCAATAAACATCCACCAATTAGCTGCGAGCAATCCGTCTCCGAAAAACTAAAGGAATTAAAGCAAATCCCCGCATTACCAACACCCGCGTTCACGAGGCCACGCAGGTAACAGTTAAAGGGTGAATCCGGAGTTTATTTGAGATGGAGGCTGCCAGGAGTTTGTGTGTGTGTGTGTGTGTGGTCAGTGGAAGGATAAATTAAACACAAGCTCTGTGATGTCCTTTAAGTGGCTTTAATTCTTCAGATTTCATAACTCCTCGACAAGGACAAAGGAGTGTGGAGACAGATGCAGGCCCATCATTTGCAAATCCCCCGGAGGATGTCGTTTCTCCATCAGCACATCAGCCTTTTTTCACAGCATGGGCGACACTCTCAAAGTGTCTGTTTCACATCAAAGAGAGGACGAGGCCTGAAACTGTGACATTGATTAATGCATTCAAAACATCCCAATCCGCAGCCTGTCGCCTCACCTTTTCACAGAGCGCAGTGAACGGAAGATAAGACACGAGACATGAGGGACGGTGTGACAACACTTCAGCTCAAATGTATTCATGGAGCTCCCTCTGTTGGAGGAAGGGAGCCTCGGACGTGTCAGAGTCACACTCACTTTTATTCAAAGTTTCTATAATGTTCAGCAGCGGTTTGATGAGGAAAAGATAGGATGGGAATGTCACAAAAAAAAAGGAAGAAAGAAGGCAAGAAAAGTGGAAATATGATAATGTGTGGTGAGATGACTGAGGAGGAGGAGGAGTGGAGCCACAGCAGCTGCAGTGAAGATGGTGAGTGAGGACACTTAAAAAGAAAAGAGACGCAGAACATGCAACGAGATTAGTTTTTGAATTAATAATAATGAAATGTGAATGTGGATTTATTTTAATTGTTCTGTTTTAAATTCTCACAAAGACATTTAACACCTTGAAAAAACAAATCCTACACTGTGATATACTTTTATTTTCCTTCACATTTTCTCACATAAACGTCTCAGACGTGTTGAAACCCAAACACACAGCAGGTCATTATGTTCAGACAGTCCAGCGGCAGTGTGGTGACGGACACCAGCTCTCAGTAATTCAACATCCATGTGTATTTTATTCTCCGGGGAAATACTAGTCTTTTTTTTTTCATTTCATCATCCAGCAGGCCAAATAAATTAAACCACCATATGTAAAAGATTCTTACACATGCCTGTTCATACAAGCGAATTGACAGCTTTTTTTTTTTTATTGAGGTTTTAATAATGAATTTACTCGACGATAATTTAAAAAGTAGTTTTGGTTTGAAATGTTTTAAAATCCAAAAAAGGCTTTAATTAATATATGTGTTGTTATTATTATTATTATCTTAAACTAACATGTGTTGTGTGGGTTGTAATCTGAATTTAAGGCGATTATGTTTGCACGTTGAAAACAGCTCAGTCCTCCGTGTTTTATTACATTTAACATCATCCACACGCGAATGAAACTTTCCACCGACCTGAAAATCTTTCACTTTTTTTTATTATTGTTATTTGCAATTACACTGAGCCGAGGTTTAGATTTAAAAACTCCCTCATCTCCCCAAATTGTTTGAAATAAAGAGATAAATCAGCTTTATATGTCAGTGTTGTCAATAACAGGGCAAGTGAAGGCGCCACTCACACGGCTGTAAATAATATGAAACCATTTTTTGTAAAGTTATATAATTGTTGGTGATGATAACAAGTTGAAGATAATCAGTTCTGTTGTTTTTCTGTCTTTCTCATTTATTCATGTCATAATGTGTCCATTAGGATGAATATCTTATCTTTTCTTATCTTTCATGCATTAATTGTAAAGGCAGTGATTTTCAAATTTATTTTGCGATAACTGCATTTGTAAAAATCCTCATACATCCTCCAGCCTGATTTATTTTACGTGTGTGTGTCTCACATAAAAGCAGCAGTCAGGTCTGCGTGTCGCTGCCTGCAGTCAGTCTAATAAAAAGTTAGACCCCTTGTGGTTATAAAGGGGAATAGATGCAGGAAGCTTAACGTGTCCGCCGGCCTGCACGGTCGGAGCGCACCGAGTGGGAGGCGGCAACCTGCACCGACAACCACACACACACATACACACACACACACACACATACACATACACACACATACACACACACACACACTCCCTCCGTAGTTTGTTAGCTGTTTGTTCTGGCCGGAGGAAGACATCAAGGAAAGAGAGGCTGAGAGAGAGAGAGGGGGGAAAAAATGGAAAATGAGAGCAAGAGGAAGATGAAGGAGAGATTTGGCCTGAGGCGGGACATCTTTAAGGAGTTCCTGGCGGAATTTCTGGGGATATTTGTCCTGATCGTGAGTACCTCCCTCTGCACCTGTCATCCAGCTTAAACAGCCGCTTTAAAGCTGTGAACCAGTATGCTAATAAGGTGTCAAACTGGGTCTCCGGGGACTCTGACTGCTGTCTCTCAGATGTCTCTATTAACAGATAGTATATTCTGGAGCTTTGCTCTTTTATGTGCTCAGCTGTAATTTGCTGCTGACAATCAGACCAAGATGTGGCTGATGTGGGACTGTTTTTCTTCCTCACAACTCCCCCAGAAGTAACAGAGCATTTGAATTATTGTTGCTATAATAAGTTATTGTTATGTGGGGGGATGATTAATCACTTTGCAAAACATTTTTGTTTTTCTGTGTTTGCTTCTCATTTTCTTGAAGGACTTGCCTCCTTCACAGTTGCTGTGTTTCTAGACTGGTCTGCCCTCCACCTGTCAGCCCTCTGTGGTGCCAGATCAGAGGAGTGATGCAGCTTCCACAACAGCCCTCTTTTTCTTTCATCTGCCTTTTACCTAATAAGTGGGGGGATTCATTATTTCTCCGAGCTCCAAGCTGGACAAATTGTCTGTGGCAGTCGGAGGCTGTTGTTGGACAAGAGGGCTAGTGTTAATGGCGGCTATAATTGGAATAATTAAAAACAATGAGTCTTTCTACCTTCACCCTTTGTGTTTTTGTTCTTGTCTGTGTCCCAGCTCTTTGGATGTGGTTCAGTGGCCCAGACGGTGCTGAGTAAAGGGGCTCTCGGGGAGCCCCTGACCATCCACGTTGGTTTCACTCTGGGAGTCATGATGGCTGTTTACATGGCGGGGGGAGTGTCAGGTAAAAGAAGCACACTGACACATTCACAGCTCATCTGCATTACAATATTAAATCATCCACTTTCAAATGATTATTTCTATTATTCATTATTCTGCAGGTTATGCTCTTCATTATTATTATTCAATTAGACAGTTGGTCATTAAAATGCCCAAGACATATTTTGTTCTGCTTTTTGTTGTACGAGCAAACACCAAAACCCAAAGATATTCAGTTCACAGTGACACAAAACGGAGGAAAAACAGCTGTTTTTCACAAAACATTTCAAAATGTGAAAACATTTTCAAACCTTTCACTTATTAAGTGACAAAAAGGCTTTGTCTCTCAACTCTCTGGGCTTTTTCAGTGATAGAAAAACAAGTACGAACATATAATTATTTGATATTTCAGTCTGGAGAAAGCTTCACACACATGCTGGTAACAAAGGTCGTCACTCAGTGTTTGTCTGCGGTGGAGATGCGATCTTTGGTCTTGGATGTTCTGGCCGTATCTTTGCTCTCACAGCAACAACAGCTCTCTCCTCCAGGTTACTCACTGCCACTGTTTCCTCCATCTTCAAAGCTTTTACGTGAAAAAACCTTTGCAGAAAAGATTACGATGTAGTCTCATCTCAGATGACTTATGTCATTGCATTAGCTTACTGATCCAGATAAATGACCTATAAAGATGAGCGTATAGACTTGTAGTGTTACATAATAGAGATCATTTAACATAAAGGGACCTCTTTTCTGGTCTATAAGGTCAGAATTACCTATACTAATATAAAAAAATGTTTTTTTTTAATTAAATTAAGTGCTATTGCTTTATAACCCTCTGTAGTGGTCTGAATTTCAGTGTAAGAGTGGTGTCAGTGTGCTTGAGGGCTGAAGATATTGTGTCCTGATGTCCAAATGGGACATTATAGGCTACATTCCTCAAGGATTACAGCAATAGGAGTCCTCTGTGCATCCCTTGTAATGATAGGGACAGGAAGGTTGTTGTTAAATGTCACACTGCTTCTCGTGGGCTGTCTGAGCCAAAAAAAAGTGTGTGTCCATTAATCAGCAATCAAGGGTTGCACTGTGCAGGCTTCATGAGTTGTTGTATGGTCATTTGCATCACAGTTGGGATGTGAATAATCATCAAAATCAGAGAGAAGAGATCATATATATGTTGTTGCATTTGACTGTGTGATAAAAGCTTAAAGGTGCAAGTTGTGAGATGGTGATTATTGAGTCTCAGTCCCAGGTGAGAAGGTGGCCGGCCCTACCTGCCAACCCAGGAAATTAGATTCAATTATCAACTATCTTTTAACTATCTTTAACTACTTTTTTTTGCATGTTTAAAGGTATAGTTTAACATTTTAGGTGATAAACTTAATTTCTCATATTTGCCCGTTAAATCTGAAGCTACAGCTAGGAGGCAGGAGACAACAGCTACTAGTATCTGTGTGCAAAACCACAGATAAGTTCAAACTGGACATTTCTTCATGTTGCAACTTTACATTTGTTTCAGTTGAATTTTATATTTCTCTTTTATCACAGTGCTGGGCTTTTGCTCTGCTTAGGTTAAGGCAAAAAAAAACCATTTGGTTAGGTTTAGGAAAACATCATGTTTTGACTTAAAATACCTGTTTTGGTCGCCACGATCACGGATGGAGACGGTCCGGCTTCCCATGAAAAATAGTCACTTTTGGTCACCACAAAATTGCTGGAAATGTCCCCAGGTGTCCTTTAAAATATCCACTGATGTGACTCAAACCGCGGTCTGCCGTTTGGTTGTCTGTAATAACGCCCCTCCACCTCCCGATGTGAAAGTCCGCCAATAAGCATATAGTGTGAGCGTGATATGCCACCTTTGGTTCACATGTCAGCACTGGACGTATCTGTGGTTTGCAGAAATGTTAACTGCTTACATTATATCCTGGCGACTGGGCTGGTTACGATTCATTTGTTTAATCCATACAGAAAAGGGCAAAATAAAACATCAATTCGTTTTTAATTTTAATTAATTGAATACTCAGCTTTAGAGGTGCTGGTAGGTGGATTTTGTTATCTTCGGACGGAGCCAACAGGCTGTCTCCATCGGTTTCCAGTCTTTATGCTAAGCTAAGCTAACGAGCTGCTGGCTTCAGCTACATATTTATCATACAAACATAAGAGTGGTATAAATCTTCTGGTTTAAACTACTGCAAGATACAGAGGAAGTGTTTTTCCTACAGGAAAATGTCAAACTGTTCCTTTAAAACCTTTAAAAGACCATGCTATACACAATTCCCAACTAAAAAGTCCCAGGATGACACAGATCCTCTGTAATCATGAGTTTATTTTTGCATATTTGAAAAGATTTACAAATATTCTGCAAGAAATTCAAGTTTGATAGAGATGAAAAATATATGAATGTATGTGTGAATAAGGCTTTTCATCTCTGTCTTGTTTATGATGGCAGTTGTGATCACTCTGACTCGTGTTACAGTCTTACTTGTGCTACATGTTTAATGAGAAGAGTTGTAAAGCTTCAGAGGAATAGCAGAAAAGCCCGAGGACACGGAGGTTAATATATGGAGAGCTTTTGCTGCATGACTGGGCCATTCAGCCCCGGGGTCCACAGCTCAGTGGGAAGCTTCTGTCCAACGACATCTCTGAAGATGATCATAGGTATTGGACTAATGAGCTTTACTGGGGCATGGGTCTCTGGAGAGGAGGGGGGTCAGGTGTGACAAGCCTGGCTTTCTAGGCTTCCCTGGCAGGGCGGCTCCATAGGAGAAGAAAACACAATTGTTTTCACTTTGTAGTCTCAGATTTTAGATGACAGTGTACCGTAAGTGTGACACATCATGGTCACTCTAATGACCTGCAGTCTACGTGTGCCTTAAGCAGATTCAAGCAGATTATGTCAGATGCAATTCAGACAGGCAGGTCTGGCTGGTTGTCGTGGTCAGTGTTTGTGAACAGGATGGGGAGATTAACAATGGGCGCATGGCTGATACCCCCAGTGGTGTTACCACAGCGAGGTCAAAGCCAAGATCCCAGAGTGTTAAATAAATGACCCCACACTGCCATCACAGCCCAGTAACATTTGGCTGGAATGTGTTCAAACACGCCTCTGAAGGACAATGTGGAGTATATGAAAACAGGCCGACAAACCCGGTGCTCTTTGTTTGAAAATACCCCAAACGTTTTGAATGAATGAGCAGCTTGAACAGAGGCGCTAAATGATCAGACAGCCTGTCACTGACTGTTTTAATCCACTGAACTCAGTTTACCTTGTCTTTTAAGAGAGGACACAAGAGACTTTAAAATGCACACAGATGTTTGACGTTTGATTTAGAGTTAAAACGATTAGTCAATTAATCAATTAGTCGATCAAAAGAAAAATAATCGCCAACTTTTTTAATGGTAAATCTTTTAAAAGGGCTCTATGTAACAATTTGTAATCACTTTTTTATTGGCCAGATGTGAGCGGATCGAACATGACGTGAAAAACGACACCTTCCACGTCTCTCTCGGTTGCCTTTACAAACCTGTGGACTATTTGTTTGTTGTTTAATGCTGCTGGACTGTGTCACTCTTCTGTTACTGTTACTCCATCAAACAACAACAACAACAACCTCCAGTGACTCGAACACTAACCTGGTCGCTGGTACAAACAAGCTAGCAGTTGTTACCCTCTCTTTTTTGGATGTTTAGCCATTTTTATCCAAGGTATCTCTTCCCTACGTGCAAACCAAGTTTCCCACGGTGCCATGTTGCAGGAGTGTCCTGTCTTTAGAGCCACCCATGACAATTGTGATTGCTTAAAAGAAATGCAAACAAGCCAGAAGGTCTTTCCCTGTACCGGGATGAGAATTGACTTGTGAGACCAGTGGCGGTTGAGACTGAAGACTACGAGTTTTTTGAGAATGAAAAAGGTGTGGAGATAGAAAGAAGTGAGCTTACCAGACCTCTGTGGGCCACTTCTAGCTTGAAGTGCTACTAGCATAGCACAACAGAACCTCTCAGCACACTGTCAGCATTCAAGTTGCATTGTGGGTAATGTCGCTGCCAGGTTTTTGATTGTTTTTCAACAGGAGACTGGCAGTTATAACAGTCGAGTGCAAAACCAACCATTGGAGCTCTCTTAAAAGTCATTTTTCAATGAAAAATACCAAATACATGCTGGTTTCAGCATTTCAGTATTGCTTTTCTTTGTCTCATGTTTGATGAACTGAATGTTTTTAGGTTTTGAACTGTTGGTCGTACGGGGCTTTAGGAACTGCAGTGGACATTTTGCGGCATTTTTCATAGACTAAATATCACGATTACTTTAGAAAACAATTGGCATGTTTTGGATCATAAACATTTTGGTACTTTTTTTCCACTTCCATCTTTTTAAAATAAGCTTCATTTTGTTTTTAGGTTGCTCATCTCTTTTGGTTGCATTGTTGCAGGAGCTCACGTGAACCCTGCGGTCTCTCTGGCCATGGTGATCCTTGGGAAGCTACCTCTGAAGAAGTTCCCTGTGTACGTGCTGGCACAGTTCCTGGGGGCTTTTGCTGGATCCTGTGCTGTCTATGGGTTGTATTATGGTGGGTGTAAATGTGTAAACATCATCACTAACAGAAAACTGTCTAGCAGGATTTCCCTCTCTCACAGAGTGTTTTCCTTGTTATATTTGGATACTGTTTTTATGTCAGATTTATTAATTGGCAAAACTACACATATTAGAGGAGCATGTTAGTGTAATTGCATGAACAGTCACTGATCTATATTGTGTTTTCTGTTTCACAGATGCTTTGATGGAATATACCGATGGAGAATTTGTTGTTACTGGTGTGAATGCCACTGCCAACATATTTGCGTCTTATCCTGCAAAACATCTCTCAGTCCTGAATGGGTTTGTTGATCAGGTGGGGCTTCAGACTAACTTTAAATTTATGTGTAATTCCCCCAGAAAATGTTCTATAACATATACAAGTGTCAGATATAATAAAAAAAGCCTAACTACATCCACATGGATAATAATACTGTCTGCAGTTTATTGAAACTTCCTGATAACATGACAATAAAACATGTTTTGTTTATCTGTTATTAGCTTTGGAGGGATTTGACTCTTATATAAATGGAATTATTGATGTCAGTGACATAATTTCCACCAGGATCGTGTGTGTGTGGGAGCCACCAGAGCATACAGAGAAGCATTTAGTGCAGTCATGAGTACGAATTTTAGCATCAGTGGACATGTGAGTTGTTTACTGATGTATGAACAGTTCTGCTCCGATTCCTAGAATAACTTGCATCCGTCCTGGATGTGTATGAGATGCAGATGTTAGTTAACGCATTTGTGAAGGCAGTGAGGGAATTAAAGGTCTAATGAGTTGGGTTTATTTTTACTTAAATTATTATATTTCAAAGTGAATCCATGTTTTACGGTGATGTTTACAAGCATTGCTAATGTAAACAAAGCCTGAGAAACATGAATTATTAACTTTCAGTTATTGTGTAGAGTTATGACGAGACCTGACCTGACGAGAATTTAAGAGTAATATCAGGTTCTGACGGTGTGTTTTGATATTTGGGAATATGCATGTGAATCGCAGACTGTATACCTTTAAGTGCTCAAATTAGATCTGTAAAATCAAATATTTTATAATGTTTTCAAAGCATTTGTTCAAAATGTGAAAGATTATATAATTTAATGATCTACCCTTTGTAGTGTTTTCTTAATAGACGGCCATATGGGCCGATATAGTAAAGCTGTCTTATACAGACTAAAAGCAGGGGAAAGGGGAAGCCCCATAATAAGCTTAGACAAAATAACAGGGCAGAGGTCACCACCGCAGATGAGGTAACTCAAAAACAACAACAACAACAATCAATGTAGATGTTTTGAAATGTATTGCCTGATGTTTCTGTTTTCAAGGTAATTGCCACCGGAGCTCTGATCCTGTGCATCCTGGCCATCACGGACAGGAAGAATATTGGCGCTCCAAAAGGCATGGAGCCTCTGTGCATCGGCCTGATCATCATGGCCATCGGAGTGTCCATGGGTCTGAACTGTGGCTATCCGATCAACCCGGCACGAGACCTCGGCCCGCGCTTCTTCACGGCTGTGGCCGGGTGGGGCATGGATGTATTCAGGTAATTGTACTGATGTAGAAACGAGTAGTCAACTGGTCGATTAAACGTTGCTAACCTTAACTGTTGCATTTAAGATGTGACACAATATTTTTTCAAACTATTTGTAAAATGTTTCTGGTTTCTGGGGGTTTTCTTACTTTACAACTCTTGACTAGTTTAAACTTATGTTGAAACGTCAGGGAAATTAGTCACTATAGAAACGTTCCCAGTAGGAACAAAAAGTTGCAGAAATGTTTTGTGGGCTGCCTGTGTGAACAAGCTAAAAGTCCATTATTCAGTGCTGCTCTCACGCTCACCAGCGCCTGAGATGTAGTGGATGTGTGATGTAACATTTTAACCAAGTAGCTGCTTCTTCCTTTCCCACACAGAGAGCAACATAGCTCCATCTCTTCTCTCTTGACGATCTGAATTAATATTTCAAAGACCAGGCGTGTATTTCCTGCATTTTGAAGAAGGGCTGTGGGATTTAAGTGAACCGGGAGAGATTCCATGCACATAAATATGAAATATTCAATGCTTTATTACCAAAAGGCCACGGCTGTATGTTCCTCATCCTCTCTTGCTTCCTTTCTTCTCTCAGAGACAGCACAGCTGTTCCTGGTTTTGTTTTTATGTTGTGGAGACAAATTGGTAAAACAGCAATTGACATAATTCACCTTTTACATTAATATTGCAAACTTGTTATGGAACAACATGCTATTCATTTAGTCGTGTCTTTTAGCTCTGTTTTGGTCTCCACCAACTCCTGAGAGAAATATCTGACTCTTTAGCTGCTAAACCTATGTTCACCAGTTAGTCGTTTCCTTTGTCTGTCTTCATTTCTGTGCTGAGCAGACAGTGAGCACTGGGTTTATTGGAGCCTTTTCTCTGAAAGCAGCTGTCTGTTGCAGCCACGAGAACAGCGAGAGTGAACCAAAACAGTAATGTTGCGAGTCGGACAGTTCAACAATGAACTGAACCAAAGGAGAAGAGAGTTGATTCAGGTGGTAACTGTCTGTAGATTCATCACTGCGAGTGACGTCTCTCACATCACACACTGTTGTATTGTAAAAATATTAGCTGATTCAATGTCGTCATATTGTATATTTTGGTCACTACTTTACAACTATGAGCTTCGGTGTTTGTTAGAAGGAAAGGATTCCTCGTTTTTTATGATAAAAATAACCGGATCAGGTCAACCTCTCAAAAGAGCAACCGCAGTTTAATAGAACAAAACAATTATAATACCACACGGCAAAGGTGCCAGTCTTATTTCACAGAGCTGTACATTTCAGATACTGTCTGCACGTTACAAACAGGAGAGGACAAGGTGCATCCCTGTCGTACTTTCAATTTGGACTTTGTCAAGAATGCAAACAAAGCAGTCACGCTACATGTATATAAACTAAATGGCTCGCAGCAGCTGACTCTGTATACTGTACTCCTATGGAATATTTCTGACTTCTAAAACCTTGAAGGCTGTATAAACAAACTCTTATGACCTTTCGATTGCCTGTGCGCGACTAAAATATTGATTCTCTGTTGATATCGACATCAGTTGCCATTGTTCTTCCTGATAATCACTGAGTGGAGTCTCCTTTCTTTAATTTTCACTGAGGCACAGTTGTGTGATCCCTGGAAAGTTCGAACACATTTCTCTGATCGCCTTTTCAGGCTCTGAGGACGATACGGTCAGACGGTCAGACTCTCAAGGACTTTTTTCCTGTTTGTTTTTACAGATTTTCCCTGTATTTTTTTTTAATATTCTACAGTACAGACATTAATACTGATGAATTGATGAAAAGATAATAATAGCTGATATCTAATAGCAGCACTCCTCTGCAATTTTAAACAGGATTATTTGTATTATAACATTTTCATTTTAAAATGGGTGTAAGTATCCTTACAGAAAACAGTAAAAGGCCAAAAAAATAATGTATTTTTATGGAAAATTGTTGATTTTTTCTACTATTGTTTTTAGTATTTTCTGGCACCTCCTGTTTGCTTGAATACCTGTTTTTGGCATGTTTTTTTGTGCCGTGATAAACTGTATAATGTTAACTCTCGCACTCTTAAATATCCAACGCTCTGAACATTTTAGGAGCTGTTCTCATCCACCCTTGGCACTTTTCCATTGAGCAGCTTTTTGCAGTAACCAATGAACGCTGCCAATGAGATACCAGGCTCAGAGTTTCCAGATCCTTTAAGTCACGTTTGTGTCAGCAAAGTATCTTCCGCTTTTCTCTAACTTCTGCTGAAAGCAATATCCTGTTTTCTGTTGAGGTGATGAATCGTTCATAGGAGTGTCCTTGAACAGCTCAAAAGATGCCGTCTGTAGCCTCTTACAACTCTGTAGAGACGTACAACCTCAGAAATTGCAGCTTTTTTCATTTGATGGTAGCTAGCGTCACTTTTTGTAAATTACACTTTTACTTTTGGACAGAATACCCGCAAAATAATTTTTTCCCTCTCTCACATGTTGTTTCTGTTTAGATACATGCTGTTTGTGTCTTGGCCCTCAGTGCCCAGTTTATCACTGACCCCTGCCCTTCAAAGTGTCGGTGAACGTCACTGCTGGCATGAATATGTGGTTGTCAAACTAAGAACAAAACACTGCTTGGACAATAATGCTGTCTCTGTGAAAGCAGTATAACCACAGGCAGTTAAAATGTTTAATACAAGGATGTTTTAAAGCAGAATTCTTGATTTATCATGAAGATTACATAATATTAAGTGGTGGAGGCTAAAGATACAGATTCTGATGCTCTGTGTCCCCATACCACAGCTTTAACTATCACCAGATGGCTTGTATGACTTTATAAATGTAAAGGTTTAACGCACACATAAGCCCCTACTATCATGCATAAAGTATGTGCTAAATCTGACATAATCTTTTATATTTATGACATAAATACAGCAGCTACAAATGCAGTGTAATGTAGACTGAGGATTGATGTACATCACGTCCCTTTTTAGCCTTGAGTGTGAAGGACGGCACTTGGCTCCATTCAATGTCCACATGGCGTCAATGTGACCCACTGGTTGTCTGTCTCCTTGCCTGATCATCTTAGCTGTGGCGATAGATTAAAGTCTATAATCCAGCCGCCTACTTCCTGAATGCCTACAGGAGAGAAAGATGACTCGCTCAGACGCTTGTTTACTTTCAGGCCCACGCATCAGCTCTGTTAAGTGAAGCTCTTTCACCTGTTGGGGGAGTCAAGGCTCCTAACAGCCACACTGACCAGCAGGGCTCTAATCTCCCTCCGGCTCTGTCTGAGGTCGGCCACAGTCAGAATGAGGACACATGAAGTAGGTCTAATACACAGGGCTCCTTAAGACTTTACTGTAATCTGGGATAACTGCGTATAACTCGCCTCAGGTAGGATGATACGGACATAAACATCCAGATTGGAGAGGCAGTGTACATGATTTCGTTTAAGAGAGTACTGCATCTTGTTAATACTGTATTTCTATTTAATTAGGGGACAGATTAAACCAAAACAGTGATCAAAAGTGAGGCAACAGAGGGCTTAGATATCGTGACTAGTCTAGTATGGGGCAAGCTGGATCCTACACTTCCCATAATGCAGCTCAGTAGTGGCATTCATTATGCTGCATTGTTTTTGTATCAGGGCAGCCATAAGTACAAGTTAGGGAGGTAGAGCGGTTGTCCACTGATTGGAAGGTCGGTGGGGCAATCCCAGACCCCTGCAGTCTGCATCTCAAAAGTGTCCTTGGGCAGCCCCTTGTTGCTCCGGAAGGTACAGCCGTCGGTGTGTGAGTGTTACCGCTCCTAATGAGCAGGTGCAAAAATCATATATACACTGTAAAAAAAATTATGTTCAATTTAGGGTAAAATATTGGTCGCTATGGTGTCCAGAATTTTTACGGTGACAGTGTCAAAGATATTACGGTATGCTTTATTGGCAGCTGTAAATTTCACAGTTGAGAACAGTTTTGTTTACAACTGATTACTATGACAAGAAAAACAGAAATCTGTTAATACACTTTAAAAATAACTGCTATACTATACATTTTATTTATTTTTATTTTTAAAAATTGTATTTTATTGCAAACTTCATCTTTACGATAAATTACCGTCAGCTGTGGTTGGTGTAAAAAATATGCTAAAACACATGAGGCATTACAGTTGGTCGGCTGTTGGATAGGCTGTTCATCATGGTGAGATAAATTACAAAGGAAACAACAAATAAAGCACATTGTAAAGCAATGTATATACAAGAAAACACTTTTGATTACTTGTTTGCATTATTATGTTATTTTCCGAGAAATTTCTACCAAAATTCTATATTTTCACAGTAAAATTGTGTTTCTTTTTACAAATTACAGTGAAGCACTGTTTCTTGATTTCTATTTTTGATTTTATGGTCTTTTACCATTGTTATTTGACATTTTTTATCCTCATTTCTACAAACTTTTATTACAGTGAAGGGGACAACAACATGAAATAACATTAGTCCGTTACTGTCACAATGCAAAACAAAAAATGTTTGCGTTTTTATGCTTCGGGTTTTCATACAGAACAAACATAACATTGTTAATCTGTGAGTTAAAGAGGTGCTTATAGGCATATTTAATTACCTTTGGACAGAGCCAGGCTAACTGTTTCCCCTACCTCTAGTCTTTGTGCTAAGCTATGCTAGCTGGCTGCTGGCTGTAGCCTTACATTTATTTAGATATGAGAGTGGTATCGATCTTCTCGTCGAACTCGCAGCAAGGAAACGAAAAAGCATGTTTAGCAAAATCTTTAATTATTCTTTTAAACCCAGTTATAAATAATCAAACGTTCTATTTAATCTGCAGTCATGCAACTGTCTTGTGTTCGATGACCCGAATGTGAACCATCTCTACACCCCATGTGTCATGAGTGTGACATCAGACTCTCCTGTCTCCGTGCCACTAGTTTTCACTTGACTAATTTTCTTGACTGAGCTCATAAAGATTTTCCTGTTCATGCAGCATGTTGTGTAAACAGTGAATGCATTGATCATTTGTACCCTATCATAATAATTGATGTATATGGGTCCCCCTCACTGCAGAGCTGGAGGTTGCTGGTGGTGGATCCCTGTGGCGGGGCCCATGGTCGGCGGAGCAGTTGGAGCTGGCGTTTACTTTCTCTTCATTGAGCTGCACCACGCCGAGCCTGAAAAACAGGAAGAGAAAAACGTCCAGGACAAATACGAGATAATAACTATGAGTTAAAATCTAGAACAAAAGCAAAGTGACAAAGCAGCTGATTCTCACCCTCAGAAGGCAAACATGTTCATCCAGATGAAGCAGTTTTATACATTTCTACAATTAAATTCGAAGGAAATTTACAGTTAATGGTTTAAGACGAAGCATGCATCCGACTGCACAATTTCATAGTGATTTGTAAAATATGCATGAATGTTTTATGAAGCCTTTCAAGCCTCTTCTTGTAGAAAGTCTTTCTATTTAGAGGTTTCAGATTTCACCTGCCAGCACCAGGGGCTCTTTCATATATCAGAATATTAAACTGTCTTGAGGAAAATATTCTCTTTAGACGTAAAGCTTTTCCTCTGAATCCATGAAATCATAACCTTGTATGGAGAGTTTCCTCTGCATTATGCAGTATTCATTGTAGTCTCCTATTTCTTAACTGGGGTCGTCTCCTCTTGTTAGAAATATTTGCCAAGTTTCTGTACAGCATTTATATTTTTACTACAGTTTAACTTACGAACAGGGGCATTAAATAAACGTAGCACTTATGAACAACAACAACAGTTGATTTCATGTGGAAATGTGGTTATTTATATTGTTTTTAGTGATACATGTGATATGTTTTGTGGAGTGACTTCCTTGTTCTATTTCACTTAATCCTTTGCATGTGTGAAAACAATGTGTGATTGATTGCTTTATCTTGCTAAAACTTTTAATGTAGAAGATCCAGCCTTAAATTTGACTGTTTTTGCTGACTTTTTCACTCATCCCCACATATACTTGCTGTCACATTGCTGGATTATTTGCTCATCACAGGCATCCTTGATATTGAAAAGCCATAATTTAGATAAATATGACATTTACAAAAGACATATAAGTTTCCATTATCTGCGCAAGAAAACCCTGATGTTGAATTTTCTTCGCAGCAGAAACTTTTACGAATGTCACTGAATTCTTTGATGAATTGTGTTTGGATCAGTGCTGTCAGTGGCAATATGCAAACACTGACTCTGTTTACAAAATAAATCCTCAGAGCTGAAGTAAAATGTGAAATAAAACAGAGTTTTGGCACGGTTTAGGCTTAGACAACAGCAAACTATCACAGAAGGAAATAAACTTCTTGGAAATGTACAATTGAGGTTTAAACTGGACATCCCTTTGTGCTGTTGAGCTTCGTTTTGCTCGTATACTGTGAGCACAGAAATGTGAATTTGCAAAGACAAACACAACGTCAACAGGTTATGCTTAAAAATAATGTGACTATGTGTGTGAGATTATATTGTGCTGCACTGAATGTCATTTTACAACAGCTTGTACCTGTGTAAACTCTTGTTTGGCGACGTGACAATCCCTTATCTTAAAATCTTTGTTTTTTCATCTGATGGTTTTACTTTTGTCAAACAGAAAAATGTGAAGAAAGTCGGTGGCACAACCATCAAAGAGTGATTTTGCTGTGAAGTCCTGCTTTCACCACAACCAGTTTGACACTTGTAGTGTCAAACTGTAGTGTCAAACCGTGTAGTGTTACAACCCTGTATGTGGCCTACGTGTGAATCAGAATAATTACAGTATGCATGTTTGAAAAGCAGCAGAAGGTTTGTTTCACTTCCAGCTGTTTAATTAAATGGTGTATGTGTTGGTACTCATCTCTCCTGAAGTCCTAAACTTTGATCTTAGTGCTTCTGTCCTGAGCGGCAGCCTGTCAGGAAGAAACCTTTTAATCTTTTAAATCTTTTGTTTATTGTTGCTTGTTTAAAGTTGCTTTTTCTAAGGTAGTTCTATCCGTCTGAATCAGCTTGTTTTACAGTATTCTGTGTTATTGTATTATTGAATAAAGTTTGTTGAAATGACTTGTTGTTAAATCACTTTCTGAAGATCTCCTGCTTAGATGTTTGCAGGGAGAACTTTTGTTCACTCACTTGCTCTTTATTTTAGTGATAATAATGTCAGACAGGCATTGTTTTTATTATCCAATAAGAAAAATATGCCTTTTTACTGACAACATTTTGACATACCACATTAAAAAAGCACAGGTGTAAATAATGAAATGAATGATGACTGAATTCCACTGAGCTGCTGCAGTTATGGTTTACTGGGACACTTGGACTTGGAGTAGTTGGGAATTGAAGTGAGCCTCCATAAGTGTAATTAGTAACACGACACTTGTGCTTTTTCTTACTATGACATGTCAAAGTGTCTGCTGTGAAATTTGCCGTTGAATTTTAAACAACAATGATGGCTGCATTCAATTTAGGTGAGCTGGTTCAGGACTCTGGTGTTGTGCATGCTCACTCACTGACATGGCTCACTGGGACACTTAAATGGAGCCATTGTTAAAGTTATCGGTCACACCTGAGCTTTTGCTGCTTAATCAAGTCAAAATATCTGCTGTGAAAAGGGTCTGTTGGTCTTCACACTATATAGATCAGGTACAGGCATTTAATCAAAAAATAAAATCTTCCATCATTACTGTATTGCAGAGTGCTTAACTACAAAGCAATTCTACCGATCACGATGGGAGCGGAGCAGCAAGTACATCAGAAATACATTAAAATTTAAAAGAAGACAACTGGAACTGGCTTATATAACTGAACTGAGAATGGATGAAGAGCGTTTTTGTGGTTCAGTGCTTGCAGAGCTCCTCCCCAGAGGGTTTCCTCTCTTTGACTTGAATAATAATAGCTTTACGTAATAATGGGCCACAGTAGCTGCTATGCATGAGCCTTTTGCTCATATCAAAGTATTCCCCTAGTTTCATTCTCATACTTCGCCTGATTTATAGTATTGTACCTGCTTTCTGTCTGAACTGAATAAACATCTGTATTTGTGTGTATTTGTTTAGCATGCCCAGATGCAAACACATGCAGACACACGCATACACACATACAGAGACACATAGACGCACAGTACTTGGAAAAGCTGGTTGGTTCTCCATGTTTGCTCTTCCAAACTGTTCACCTGCAGATGTGACATCACACCGTAGATAAACTGAGACTTTAACTCTTTTGCTGCTGGACCGAGCTGAGGCTTTAAAGAACGTGTTCACGGTCTCACATGTTATTCTGTTCATGCTTAATGTAGAAAACACACTCACTGAAGCCTGAACAATGCAACTACTGTATGTGTCCGTGTGTGTTTACATGTGAGTGTATACTGACCTGGTTTGGACCGTGGCACAGTTTATATAGACATATTCTATAAATACATCCGACAATAACATTAAACATGTTTCTGTATCACTGTTACACATTCCACAGCCTCTATGATCCTTATCATATCAATAATATATAGTGGTTGATATAAGAAGTTGAATGGTGCAGCCTAAGTTGATTTAAATATCAGCATCAAATATCGACACTATGTGCAGCTAGTCACATTGAGCACAAATTGAGATTTCTCCTTGCTTATTTCAAAATATAGAGCGATACATGAAAATTCACTAAAGTCTTTCAGCTGATTAATTTTAAGTTCCTTCCATCAAAACAAGGTGACAGACATAGAGACACCAATTCATCATAAGCTGAGTTTAGCTCAGTTGTCATATGGTATGTTGGGGGAAAATACTATACATTTTTTTTTAAAATAAATAAATTAAAAATATATATATTTGGATTTGGTATAGATATAAAAAATCTAGATTAATTTAAGTTTGTTATTATTATTGTACAGATTACAAAACATATTGTCAACATACTTATTACAGTTGAGCTGCAACAATCAATCATTTAGTCAAGTTGCCAACTTTTAAGTTAGTTGCTGACCATCCTGATACAACTGAACAACTCAACAACCGAAAAGAGAAAAAAAGAAAAGTCAGCAGTACCAGGCTGGCTCCGGTTTGTAAAGGTCTCCATGACCATTATGTGACCACTGTTTGTGTTCGCCCACCATCTACTGACAAACTGATACTTGAGAACAGTCCAGTGACTCGCTGATAGGAACATTACAAACAGAAAAAATTAGGACTGTTTTGATTTGACCAATTATCTCTCAAAACAGAATGTCATTATGTAATTTACCATGAAAATAATTGATTTTTTTGGATGATTCTGCACAAAACAGATGATCTGTGACCACACTCTGCTGATAGACTGTGAGTACACCAGGTACACAAATTGTTTCAACTGTTCAAACATGTTGCAACAATGCAGGAAAATCCAATTGTTGGAAGGTGTTAGTCATTCATGTTTTGTCCACAGACTTAAGTGTGTCTTGAAGCTGGTAGTTCTGTTAAAACTGCATTTCTTGCACTTGTAGATGAGACATGAAGAGGGTCTGACTGAAGGGTCTGGGGTCATTTTTAGCTCACAATCACTATCAGCAGTACCAGATCCCCTCCCACGTTCATATCTCTGCTCTTTCACAACATGTTTGATCTACACGACACGGCCTCCAGCCAATCAGGACAGGACCAAATCCCTCTTATCCATAAACCATTACTGCCTGTGTCCTTTCTCTGTCTGTACATTACAGTACAATGTGTTTCACACTCTGATTTCAAGCCTCCGGACAGTAATGAGGCTTCTTTAACTCACCTTCAGACTCTTCATTAACTGCATCCCCTTCAAAGATTTTAAGGCTTTCTCTTCACCTGTTGGAGAAGTAGTGACACAGAGGACTAATAATGTCTGTGGTCAAAATCCTGTGCTATTTGCTGTTAACATATCACCTCAATGAAGCAAAGAAAACCAAAGGAAGCAGAGCAGGTGAGTGAAATGTCATGTTAAAATCGTGCCATAAAGACATTTGCTGCATTGGTGTAACTGCCTGTATTTGTGTCTAGATGTTGACAGGTCAAAAGTTTGGTTATATTTACATAATTGGATTGGTGTGTCTGATGTCATCATAGTTCAAAAGTAAAAAATACAAGACTCCCTAAATATATCTGTACAGCTCCCAATCAGCTGGCAGTTCAAATATCAGAAGCTACGAGTTATGTAATCGATATCGAGCTCCTCGTGACGGTTTTCAGAGAGGGGGCACCAAACTGCGTTTCAAAATTTGGGCTTTAACCTCTTGAAGCAAATTTTATCTGAAGTTTATTCAGATTTACGATATACAGTCACAATGTATTTTGTGCGTGAAACTACATGGTGTGGAAGTATTTACTTGATTAAATCGGTGTTTTGTGCATTATTACCTCTCATGAAAATATCAGAATACAATATGTATTGTGCACGACCGGATTAAATGGAAAGATTACACCGGGTAGACTTGATCCTGCACAGATTCTGAGTAATTTTACAGACAAACTTCATCCTCTCCTCCAGAATTAAAAATAAACTTCTGTGGGTCTGAACAAAGCCCCGCTGCACCACATGTGTTTGTAAAGAAGCAGCTGTTTCATGCTCGAGCTGAGATAATATATCCGGATTTCTTCACATCTTGTTTGATTGTTTAGTTCAATGGTTCAGGCAAAACTCCACTGATAATTCTCAGATTTAAAAATCTCTTTTAAACAACTAAAATGCAAATTAAAAGCCCATTTTAAGGGACTTGTCATTGCATTCTGTAAGATGCATTCAGTTCTGGCACTATTCATATTTCAAATTGAATAGTGAATGAATTATTACACCACTATTTGTGGCTGTTGCAGAAAAGATAGTACGTACAATATTGAAACAGCTGCTGTCAAATTTGTGTACAGGACTGAGCTGTTTTATATCAAGTGTCTTAAACATTTATTGTTGTGTTTTTTTTTATGTAAATCTGCTTAAATTGTGTTTTTTTTTAGTTTGTTCATCACAAATATGAATCCCTTCTTTGGTTGGTTTGAGGAAATTCCTCACTGTAAAAACAACATGAACATCACTTCAGAAATCAAATTATCATCTGAGACGTGTAAAGTACACTCTTGTGCTCTGTAACTAATGAGTGAGGCTGTTTGTAATTGCTCTACATGCTCAAACGGGTAAACAATCATAAAAGTGAAGACACACCAAGTAAAATGTGGGATTTGATGAGCAGAGGGATGGATGATGGATTGATGATTACAGTCAGTCAATGTTTTCATCGTGGGCTTGATATCAGCGACAAGAGCTCATCGGAATGAGCGTTAAGGCGCCTGGGTTTCTGACGTCGTTAACTTTACGAATACTGGACATGAATCAGTGACAAACCATGAAGGAAATGTAATGATAGATTTCTTTGGAGGTGGATCTGTAAAGTTTATGAGATTTCTGAGGTTTCTGGGCTGTGGTTTGAATCATGTTAAGTGAGGAGGAGTTTATATAAGAAATTACAAGAAGAGTCTGGCAGAGATTAATTTAATGGATCTGTCTGTGAAGTCTTATCTGTGTGCATAAGCCAAAGAGGTCTGCATGACCTGGAAGCACACCAGCCTCCAGTCCAAATGGGCCTCAACAGAAAACAACTATATCAGATAATTGCATCAATACATGCATTAAAACATTTCTTCTGCTTCAAGAGGACAAATTAAGTGAATTTCCTTGCGTTATTTCTAATAATTCACCTCAATGTAAACACATCCAGTCCTGCAGCAGCAATCCTCTGATGAGTTATCATGAAGAACAAACAGATAACTGCTCTGCTCTTTGGTTGTAGCGGACGAAGAGCAGAGGGGAGTCCTGACGCCGCATGTTAGCAGTTCAGTCTTCGGCCTGTTTGTAGAAGGTGAGGAAAACTGCGCGCTGGACCCTCTGCAGCTGCACACTCTCACCTCCTGTGGCTTCAACAGCAGTAATCCCCTCATCATCATCACTCACGGGTGGTCGGTAAGGTCAACTTTTCTTCCACTTCACTGACTTGAACCACTGGATACAAAACATGGAGCAGTGAGGGGGGGAATTGCTGCAGGCACCGTTTCAGAGTTTGTGCATAGATCAAAACCCTGAGATGTAGTGAGATAACAAGAAGTAAACATGCAGGACTGCGGGGAGATTCCTGCAGAGACTCTGAAGACCAGCATGCCAAACACATATCTAACAGCCAGTCTTGTTTTTCCTCAGGTGGATGGTATGATGGAGAGCTGGGTGCACAGGTTAGCCACAGCCCTGAAGACACATCTAATAGACGTCAACGTGGTGATTACAGACTGGCTGCTCCTGGCTCACCAGCACTACCCCACAGCTGCACAGAGCACTCGCACTGTTGGAAAAGACATAGCTCACTTGCTGCAGTCACTTCAGGTCAGGGGGAATTTCTCTACTGAAGGAAGCTGCTTAAAACTGTTTAATTATTCTATGCATTAACCAGATTTAAGTTGTCAAAAGTCTCATTCATGTTCCTGCCGTAACAGGTACACTACCAGTTCCAACTTAGAAAGGCTCATTTGATTGGCTACAGCCTTGGGGCTCACATCTCTGGATTTGCTGGAAGCTATCTGGAAGGTTCGGAGAAGATTGGAAGAATTACTGGTGGGTTTTCTACTGGGTTCAGTGATAATTGTGCTTTCTATATTCCCAGCCAAAACAAGGATGTTTTGGATTTTAAACGTATTTATTCTGTGATCTGTAACAAACTGGTTCTTGGTTGTATATTGTCCAGGTCTTGATCCGGCGGGGCCCCTGTTTGAAGGCATGTCTCCCACAGACAGACTGTCTCCCGATGACGCTGAATTTGTGGACGCCATCCACACCTTCACCCATGAACGTATGGGCCTCAGTGTGGGCATCAAGCAGGCTGTGGCCCATTATGACTTTTACCCCAACGGAGGAGACTTCCAGCCAGGATGCGACCTGCAAAACATTTATGAGCACATAGCCCAGTACGGGCTCCTTGGTACGGTGAAGAACACAATGCAACAGCTTAGAAAATTATGAGAAAACATTTATGTGCGTACTATATAATATGATCATTTAGGAACCATAAAAGCTAAAGGTCTGCAAGTGGCCGCGAGAGGCTGTAATGTTTATTAGACTGAAATAACATTGTTTTTATTGCGGTAGGCAGAAAATGCAAAAATTGCCTTGAGGTCAGGCTGGAGGAAATGTCCTGTAAACTGTAAATACAAAAAGGTTTATCATCTAGGGACCATGAATACGCTCAGAAATGTTCATAGAGTTCTATTAATTGTTTTTCATATATTGTCTATACAAACTGAAAGATTTGGTATCATCGTGGAGCCATAAAAAAAGGTCAGGGCATCTTATGGAGAGTCAGCCATTACTTTGCCAATATTTTGAGTACAAAGTTGATAATTTGATTTGAGGATGATGACAGGACAAAGCTCTTGGGGACAATGAATGTTCGAGAAAAATTTCATTTTATAGACCACATTTACACGGCGGCCATTTTTCCTCCAACCCAACGCTCAGGGTGGGAAGTTAAAATGTTGTACTACTGTGCTCCAAGATGCAAGTCATGTAAAACGTAGGGAATCTGACAAATTGTTATCATTTCACGACGTCCTGAGTGATGATGATGATGGATAGTGATAATCTGGCGCGACCCATTAGCTCATGTTAGCATTAAACCTAGTCCTGTGTGTTTCACTTCCTGGCCTAAATAAATGTGTCCAAGATGTGCGCTGATATTTTAGAACTAATTTGCACCTTTCCCGTCAAATGGTGTAACACTATCCAATGGTAATGTTAGGTAGGAAGTGGTTGAATGCTAACTGTAGCTGTTAGCAGACAGTGGCTAATAGGCTATCAAATATGTTGTTTTACCTCAGCATTTGAGCACATTTGAGTTTCCCAACCTGGAGGAAAATGGCTGCCATGTGAATATGGTCTATGGCGTTGTGTCCAGTTGATTTTGATAATTTAAGCCTGGCGGTGGCACTAGAAAGATCTGTTGGTACTGTGAACCATGAATATCCTCAAACATTTCCTGGCAATCTTGCCAGCAGATGTCGTGACTGACATATATTTATCACCATCAACTATAACAGTAAAAATCAAGGCATCAGGGCACATTGATAAAACAAAAACAATATTTGTGTTGAGACTAAACCTAAACACTTCTGCGTATTTTCTGAAAAAAATAGCCCTGAACAAATCCAGACCGAAGACAAATATCGTTACTTCTCAGGCATACAGGAACTCATTTTTTGTGTTTTAATGTCTGGATGATTCTGAGGTTGCAGGGAGTTCTTGTTCAGGAGTCAATCAGACATGTCATCCAGCTTTTTTTGTCCTCCTGCCTGCCATTTACAATCCTGCATCTGAGGAGAATGTGTGAAGCAGTGTGTTTTGCTGCTCACTTGTTTGCCTCTTCCTCTGGCTATCATAACATTTTATTTTCTTAATTGGTCTTGCCACCTCAAATAACTGGTTTAGGATGAA
This sequence comes from Pagrus pagrus, assembly GCF_965226575.1. NCBI lineage: Eukaryota > Metazoa > Chordata > Actinopteri > Spariformes > Sparidae > Pagrus > Pagrus pagrus. The sequence goes on along the minus strand of NC_140185.1, from coordinate 24,376,028 downwards.
TATCTTGGGCACCAATTCATCTTTTGCTTGTTGACAGTTTCTCTTTCTGCGTTCGGGCAGATGAATTTAATTCCCTCTAGTCAAACACAAGTGGCTCTGGGATTTATGGTGCCTCCCAATCCAAAACACATCCGCATAATATGACAGCAAGAGCCACATTAAAGCATCTGTCATCCTCAGGAGTTAATTAGCAACATGTGCCTTCCTCCGCTCTGTCCGTCCCTCTGAGCTGAGCTGCCTCCAGGCTACAGGAGTCTGCTCAGAGGAAAGGGCCTTCAGAGCAGAGCAGGATTAGACATAATGAGACGCTTTAAGGGGATCTGACAGGAGGACAGTCTGATAGATGTCAGGCTTTGGTCATAATGAAATCAATCCACAAATAATGGTCAGACACCGTGATTAAGGTATTCCACAGCCTCTCAATCCACAGGAGAATATGTGGAAATTATCTCACGTTGTCTCAAGTTTTAAATGTCTACCATTGTTTTATTTCCTCTGATAGGTTTCGAGCAGACGGTGAAATGTGCACATGAGCGGTCTGTGCATCTGTTCATTGACTCTCTGCTGAATGAAGACAAGCAGAGCATGGCCTACAGGTGCAGCGACAACAGCGCTTTTGTCAAAGGCGTCTGTCTGGACTGTCGGAAGAATCGCTGCAACACGCTGGGCTACAATATAAGGAAGGTCCGCAGCGGCGCCAGCAAGAGGCTGTACCTGAAAACACGCTCTCGGATGCCTTACAAACGTACGTGGTTGTCCCTGTCATTTCAAACAGACTGAAGATACATTTATACCTCTACTGTCATACAGTCTTGACTGATCATTTGACACTGAAGCACAAGTTGCTGAGTATCATCCAGAAATTAGCGCAGATCATCGCACAGGTTGACATGTTCACTATCACAAACATAGGCACTGAGGTTTAGTTTGAGTCAGTCCCACATATACTGTCCTGCTCACTGGGGCACAAATCGTGTATTAATCCACCGCTGAAAATAGTTCCCAATGAAAGCACTGTTTAAACAGGTCTGAGTGATGTTTGCTAAAAGCTACAGTGCTGTTTCAAAAGATTTTTAAAAATGTGATTACATCTTTGTGATGACATTTACATCTTTACTAGAAAGTCTTTGGTGCTCCTAGTGGTAGAATAAAAAGACAGATCACAATGCGCACTACTCCTGAGGGAAATATTGCACTTTTACTCCACTACATTTATCTGATAACTTTTGTCACCAGTTACTTTAATTTATTTTATTAATAAATTAATGTATTTTATCAGCAATCAGATCAAATAAAACTGACTCTGATCATCTAAAAAAAATGGTGAATATCGGATCTGATAATGGCCAGGTTTTAATCGGTCGACCCCTAGTATTCAGTACTGCATATAAATATATGTATGATTTACTTTTGATACTTAATTACAAATAATATCAGATACTTTAAGACTTTTTCTCAAGTACTATTCGCATGGTCAACTTTTACTTTCACCGAAATAATATTTTAGCACGATATATTTACTTTTACTCAAGTATGACTTTGGGGTACTTTAAACAACACTGCTAATACTCTGCACTTTTACTTGTACTTCTACACTGTGGTTTTGCCACTTGTACTTAAGTAAAATACCTGAGTGCTTCCTCTGCCACTTGGGGACAGTGAGATAAAAAGGCTGAAAACAATGCATACATTATAATTTCAGTTTTTAAGGAACGATAACCCCACAAATGGCTTTACAGTATATAGTACCTGTATGTAAAATGTGAGTGGTAGTGGCTCTGTGAATTCAAAGTTACTCTATTTGCATTTTTAAATGATAAGAAGTGGCATGGTGGCCTTTTTGTGCTGGCAGTCTGGCTCTCCACGTAATCAGATTTGGTCAGATTGACAAAATGCAAAGACACACAGAAAACAGACTGTGTTGGACGGCCTATCTGTCCTCATCTCTTCTTCTGTTTCTGCTTCCCTCTCTGCAGTTCATCATTACCAGTTCAGGATTCAGTTTGTCAACCAGATGGAGAGCATTGAGCCCTCTCTCACCATCTCCCTCTCTGGAACAAAGGAGGAGAGCGGCGACCTCTCCATCACAGTGTGAGTACTCTACCACCTCCCATCAGGCTTACATTACATCACATTTATGCCCAGCGTTCTCATTCTTTGACACATGCAATATGCAGCTGGGCTCTCAGCACTATAAAGAAAGAAGGCATGTTACGGAGAGCAGCTGACACACATGGAAACAACTCGGGCTGCTGCATGAAAGAGAACTATAAATGGGGATGGAGGAGTAAATAATTTAGTCAAGACACTATTCCCTGACAACTGTGTTATCATTCAATGTTCTGTGTATCAAAGCGCCTGAGAGGAAATCTCATGTGCTGTCCTGCTTTACTCGTAGAACATCACAGCAGAGGATCTCTGCTTTGCAATAAAGAAATGTGACAGCCTGTTGCAGGATGTTCCCTGCAGTAATAATCTAACTCTGTTTTGTATTTTTTTAACAGTCCTGAAACAATTTGGGGTAATAAAACCTTCACCTTCCTGATCACCCTGGACAAAGACTTAGGGGATCTGATGTTGCTCAAATTGCACTGGGAGGGATCGGCTATGTGGAAGAATGTGTGGAACCGGGTGCAGACCATTATTCCCTGGGGCAGCCGGAGGATGAAACCACTGCTGAGCGTGGGCAAGATCAGCGTCAAGGCAGGGGAGACGCAGGAGAGGTACAGCTCTATATTACAAAGGACCAGTGATGGAGAAATATCCAGATGTTTTTAAGCTGAATTATCTCTCTTAGGGTAAAAGTAGCAATACCACAGCATAGAAATACTATACTACAAGTAAAAAATCGTGCATTCAAACTTTATACAGTGGCTGAGATTAGCCCCACCTGAACCAAGTATTGAAACATTTAGGTGTCAATACCTATAATCCAGTAATGGGCCACTTTACCTACAGTTCCTTTACTTTTGGTACTTTAAGTATATTTTGATGCTCATATGTACTTTACTTAACCCTTTCATGCATGGTGTCCACTATAGTGGACAGATATTTGGAAGCCATTTTTAACTTATTTAAAGTTGGATTACCATAAAGGCCAATTTTATCTAAATATAGGGCCAATAGACAGAATATACCTTTCAGTGCATAATGTCAACTAGAGTGCAGGAGCTGACAGGCATATTTTCAGACACAAAAAAAGATAGAGAAAAGAAAAAATATTATTATTATTATTATGGCTTTCCAGTTAAAATTACTGTTTTTACCTGTCTGGTTTTCTGAAAGTAAAGGGATTGAACAGTTATTCCTGAATTGCTTTTAATACTACAGCGGACCTTTACATGCCTTCAAAATAACATATTTTGGAGAATATTGGCAGGATTTTCACTTGTTTCAGAGTAAAAAACAAACATTGAAAAAATGTATTACTTTGTGGTTTAATAATTCATGCACGGAAGGACGAAGTAAGACCCTGAGTGCAGGACATTTACACGTAACGGTGCTTAAAAACATCTGGATACTGCTGGGTAGCTTCATTAATAATAATATGTAGCATTTTTTATTTGTTGATGTATATTTTGCTTTAATATTCTGAAGCTGCAAAGCAACTAGTAACTAATTGTGTCAAGTAAAATGTACAATATTTTCAAGGGCACTATTTAGTGCATGAATCTTAAATAAACAAATCAATCAAAGTAGTATACTACTACTACTACTACTACTTAAGTAATGTACATGCAGCCATTCCATCACTGAATACCTCAATATAAAAATACTCCATATCATTCACTACATTCCAGGTTGTATGGGTTGAGAGGTATAAATGAAAAAAGTAAGTGAAAGTACCCTTTAGTGCATATTGTTTTATGTATTTCATCAGTGGATCATTGTTACTGCTGCAGTTCAAGTACAAGTGCATAAAAACTGTACTTAAATACAGCAGATGAGTACATTTACTGCAGGAGGGGACATGAAGAGTCGAGTCAAAATTAGATTATTTCTATTATTATTAGAGGATTGTTTTATATTAAGTTATTAATCCTACCAGCTATTTGAAATAAAAATACACACACTCAATAAAGATTAAATGTACTCATACAATAACATTTTGCAGTGCCCCATTCTTGCCAGCAGAAAAAAACCTTCTGCTTCGACACCATCGCAGACTTTTAACGCCACCTAGTGGATTATTTCCCCCCACACACAGAAACTGAATCATTTATCATAATTTATCTGCTACACTTAACTGAGCACACACTTTCTGTTTAACTATCAACAACGTTGTTTCTGTTTTCCAGGACATCTTTTTGTGCCATGACAGATGAGGACCAACAAGTTGAAGTGTCGCAAGATAAAGTGTACGTGCGCTGCAAAGAAGAAACACAGAAACAGCGGAGAAGGAAGCACAACAGACTTGTGAGGGAGCCTTAGTCTGTTCAACAGACTGCAGATCTCTGATGGACGCCCTGCAAGTTCAAGAGAGTGAGGCTGTGAAGATTCAGGGAGTCAATTAAGAATTATTAATTCTCTCAAAGAATTGGCACTGGAGAAATGCTGAATGCTAAAGTTTATTAGGAGAATTGAATCCTGGGAAACTGAGGCTAGAGAACAACTAGCACCTATTGTAAACTTATTTAATTTAAACATGTTTAAATTTGATAATGTGGTTAAAATTATAAATACGTATTGCATGTGACCTTTGTACCAGACACATTGTTGACCAGAGCCACACAGTGTAGTTGACCAGGGCCAGACAGATTTACATTAAGGTCTGTCTCTCAGGGGGATATAAACAGCTGGGCATTTGCCAATTCAAACATTAACCAGACAGTGAACACGAAGTCACCGACCTTTTGATGACGTTAGTTCCAAAGTATGTAAAGTTTTTTTTTTTTTTGTCTTATATAAAATGATCAATCTCATCATTAAAACCTGCATTACTCCTTCAAATAACATCATCTGCTAATCAAACTCAAACCAGAGCAATAAATATGCACTCTGTTCTTTTCTATTCTTCTGTGTGGTCTGTTTTTTTAAAACACACCTGTGTACACGCACTGCTCATGTACTGACAAACGGACTCATCACCAGAATGTCAAAGATGCTGTTGAAAAAGCTGACACTGGTAACTCACTCTAATGTGAAAACAGTTAACTCTGACTGTACATTTAAAGACACTGTGCCATCACAATGATTTAAGATCTGTCATTATTAGGTTAAGAAGTTACATAATGTTGCTTTATACAAATGACATTCTACAGTGCATTTGATATTGCGTAAAAACATTAAAAGCAAACATTTGATCAAGTCTGGTTTATTAATGCATTTCAAGTAGTTCAAAAGAAATTATACTTTTGCACAATACCTTTGCAATTTTAGTCAGATCTTCAAAGTAAGCAGAACGGGAAACAGAACAAAAAAAGATCAACAAAAACAAACAGACCATTGAAGACATTGTATAAAACACAGGACACATTAAAATCAGACAGTAGTTCTGAATCTATACCATTTTGGATTCTTTGTTTACATCAATTACACTTCAGTGCACATTTGCTCAACATCATAGCAACACATGTGAAAGAAAGAAAAAACCCCTCCCAGAGAGTATCATTAACCCCAAACACCCCACATCTTACCATATCAACAAAAAGATACAAGAATGACTCAGCAAAGCAGCTCTCTCTTGCGCTTTCTCATACACACACACACACACACACACACACACACACACACACACAAAGCTTTAAAATTTGCCAAAGATAATGAAAAATATACTTTAAGCTCCGACCCAAGAAAAAGCACTACCAGTAGCACCGAAAAAACAAAGAAAATCAGTAGAAGAAGCCACAGAGGATTGCATTGTTGTCTGTTCAGAAATGTTGCTGTACCACATCGACATGAGTGAACACAGGAGAATTTTCAATGTACCTTTACAGGAGGAAACATTGAAGGCATTTCTCTGTGAAGAGGCTAACTTGTTCGGTGTTGAGCTCTGTGATACTCTGCATAGAATCGATCTGATGGATAACACAACATCCTCGAAACAACACTGAGCTGCAGCTGTGCGCCATGCAGCTCTTTTGCAAGGGTAAGAAAAAATAGTCTGTCGTTTCTCCATCAAGGTGTTCTCTCCTAAAATAATTGTAAGAAACTATAAATATATATATTTTTATATTTTGCCAGTAACTCAGCTCTGAGTATTCTGCACTCTCATCCATCTGTCAGTGAAGTTGACCTAAATTGAATCACAAGGTAAGCCAAATTAGCACTGGGTGTTAATATAATATTACACAAAGTAAATACTAATTATTAGCTTTCAAACAAGCTGAAAAAATCTGATTATATTAAAATGTTCACATATTGGTCTATATAGTTGTATATCAATCATCACTTACGTTTCCTGTATTTATCAGACATTGCCAAGCCCTATACCACACCACTTCCAATACAAAGCTTTCAGTTTCAGTAGTCCAGTCTGATAACTGCATGGATAAACTGCCACCTCATGCATATTTTCAGTCTTGGTACAAAGCACTGACAGTAGTTCACCAACTTCAGTCACACTGCTCTGAGTAGGCACATTTTTGATGCAATTAAAGAAATCAAGAGGGCGTAATGAGGGTAACAAAGTTCCTTGACAAACTCCCGATCATTAGTAAAAGAAAGGACAGGACAGGACAGAACAGAACAGCGGTGGGTGGCTGACACAGTGATTGTTCACTCTGGTAAATGTCTGTAAACAGCAGCAACAAAGCAACAATAAAATTAGAAGCTATAGTTTTTCCTCAACTGATTAAATTCTGCAACGATATACAAATAATCTGAACTGCAAGTAAAATCAATAAAAGCTAAATCCACAATCACATTTCAACCAGAAACATTCATCTGGCTGCGGAGGCCCAGAGGAAATAACTGCCTTGAAGTGGTTTTAACAGATTACTTAAACAACTGCCAGTGTGTGAAATTCAAAAAGTGGACAGATCACAGGTGAAAATGTGGGCGGGACAATCATACCACAACTCTTCTTTTCTATCATAACTTCTCATAAAGGTGGGCTTCTTCGTCCACACTGTTAACTTTAAACACATCCTTCTATGTGATTTCACTATTCTCATTCTGAATGTAAAGACGTACACGTACAAATGTCATGTGTCACATATCAGTGCCAAAGCAACGAGTCAGCCGTAACAGAATAAAGGTGTGATACAATCAGGTTGATGAAAAAGCTACTCTTTCATCATTCGTTTCAGCCCCAGACTATACCTCTGTGTAAATGTAGCTGCAAAACCACATCACAAAGAGAAATGACACATATCCAGATAATCAACCTCTTCTCCACAGCCCCTCATCTGATACTATAATCTTATTTATATACATTCTTTTCATATGACCCCTCTGCAGCTAACGTGAACCCTTCTGTACAGGTTTCAGCCAGGAGGGACTTTACCCTGAAATACACATGCAGCTATCTTTTCCACTCAATACACTTGTTTTCTGTGTTATTAATCCTGAGAAAGTGAATTAAAAACGTAAATAATAATTTGTCAAACAGAAAATCAATTCCATTTGAATCACAGAAAAAAAAAAAAACCTACTGCGAAATCTGTACAATTGCACACTGACAGAAAACATGTATGCTTTAGAAATAAAAAGCAACAACAGTTGATGGTGCTTTGACTTAAAACAATCTAATTAAATTGGCAAAAAATAAGTTTTCCTCCAACTCAGCTTCTCAATGTTGTTTTTGATTGGCAACAAAAACCCCATGTTACTTGCAATCCTGTTTTTGTGCTGAAGATGGCAGCACTTCAGAGAGGAAGAATAGGAAAGAGAAAAGGTAGCACAGATGGAGGACAGAGGAAGGCAACTCTAACACACAGCTGCTTCTCTCTCCTCCATTCTGTTAAAAAATAAAATAAAAAATAAGCATTCAAATATTAAGACCACATAACAGAGATCAGTGAATTTCTCCTCCTGTCCCTCATTGGAAAAGTTATTCGTTTCCTATAAAGCTGTGTGAACCACTGCTAATCTGGCTCTCAGAGCAGAGGTGCCGAGTGAGTTTGTTAGGCCCAGGAAAAAAAAAACCCCTTCAGGCTTTTTGTCCAGTGAAATCGATCTAGTTTCAAGTTCTTTGAATTTTGCAATAGGTGGTAAAGGTAACTCTTTGGAGAGAAGTGCTCCTATTGTAGGCACTAGGAAGAGCCAAGGCGAAGAGCAGACTAGTGTCTCAGCGTCTCATCTGTCCCATTTGATAGTCCTCTCTGTGCTGACGTTGGTGGCGCTGGGCCTGTGACTGCTGGTTTGCGTGCTGCTGTCTTCTCCTTTTCAGTGTACCTACAGAACATTGACAGAAAAATAAGGATACGGATGCATAGTTTTAGAAAGGTGTCCACAGCACAAAAGATGAGGCAAATACAGTAATATCATGTGAAATCTAATATGTATTTGAAGCTAGAGATCCAGTTCTCCTGATAGACAGTAGCAAGACTCTTATAACCTGACTCATTATTCTCTACTCTTCTTTACAAATGAAAAGATTAATAATAGATTATGTTGCAAGTTTAAAAAGAAAAAAAAACAAACATTCAAAATATTCATAGGCTGCCTTCACAGAATTCATCTCAGTCTGTTTTTCAGTCCTGCTCCTACATGTTTTAGGTGTTTCATTGTTTTTTAACACACCTGATTCAAATGATCAGTTCGTCATCAAGCTCTGCTGAAGCCTGATGACGACCTGTTCATTTGAATTAGGTGCTGAGGCAGGGAAACATCTAAAACATGCAGGAGAAAGGGCCCCAAGGAACCTTAAAAAGACTGGAGGGTCATTACGTCATGAATCTTGCTTTGGTGCCAGACTAGTGTCAGCTGTATTGAAGTCTAATACACTAAAGCCCAACAAATCTACATCGTATGACTTCTGATGAAATAATGCCTCCAGAAAATGAAAGAACACACTTCAGAGAGTAGGTTGACGACTTGATTTGTTTTATCAGCACGTTGTTCTTTCATTTTCTGGAGGCGTTTCTTCATTAGAACTCATATGACGTAGATATGTTGGGTTTTAATGTGTTTCTCCATCCATCTCCCACAGACTTCAATACAGCTGTCATGACAGTCTGGCACCAAAGATTCATGACGTAATGACCCTTCCTTCTTTTTTAGGTTTCTTGAGGGCCCACAGGCACAGGACTGAAAAGCCCTGATCTAAGTCATCATATCCAACAACTCCATTCGAAAAAGGTTGTAAAACTGTGTAATACGTAAATAAAAACAGAATGCATTTTTAACAAAGATCCCGCAAACACTTACGACAAAGATACAGATTAACAATAAACTTCTATTGTCTAAAATGAATGCAGTGCACTGAAACAGTCCACAACATTTTTGATGTAAATATAAACATCTATGATGTACTGTACCTGGCAGTGGCTTTGGTGGGGGCAGTTTGGGATTGCTGCTGGGGGTGTGGACGCTGCAGATTTTGATGAAGCCGGCCATTAGCATAATGAGAGCGATGCCCATCAACAGCACTGCCCACCAATGAGCCTGGATAACAAAGGGTGATATTAAAGAATGACTTAATACAGGCCAGAAACGCCACATAAATAGTTTTATATGTGTTTGTGACATTGTGTTGACAGCTCTTTACAACAGCTCAATTTCTTTGACTGAGACACTCACCACTATCCACTCGGCAATGTTTTCGTAGAGCGCTGCATTGAAGATGGCTTTCTTAAGTCTTGCCAGAGGCCCGTCAGCGTCCACCAGGCGACACCTCATAAAGACGTCACAATAACCCTTAAAGTCGTTGCAGGGTGAGCCAGGTTGCAGCGTCGTGACCGTCTTGTTGAAAAATGCGGCCCATTTGTCTGAGCCGGAGCTGCTGCAGGTGCTGGGGTTCACTGAGAGTAGAAGGAGAAGAGGTGACTTTTGAGACACTGAAGATATCTCAGCTCAATAATATATATTACATAATTATGGCTTAATATTACTACTGTGTGTGTTTTCGCAGCCTGCCACTCACTTTTCTCCATGCAGCACACGTGGCACAGCTCAGCTGCCTCATCCGCGCCATCTTTGCCATCTTTGCTGGCACAGGTGCACATCTCGAGTCCATACTTCTCACAAATGGAACCAGAACATAGCTGGTCCAAACAAGCAGACATAAACACATTTTCAATACAAACACGAGCTCAAAAACTGCACAATCCAAACACGAGAAAAAGAGCAAGAGGGTGACTAAAACTAACATACCCCATTGAGGCAGACTTGTGTTTCTGAATGGCAGGATGTGAAGTTTTGCTTTGGTTCTGAGGTGGGACACAGAGCAGTAGCTCCATTGCACTTGCCCTCTCTGGCACACTCGGACTCCAGTCTGCAACTGTCATCTGCGCCCTTGAAAGTACACTCTTTTGTGCAACATGGGCCTTGGCTGGGACTGTGGAATTAAGAATTATAAATATGCAATCAAAAATGTTCTATTGACAACAATGTTTAATACTTTCACAAACCACGGGACTGTACTTTAGTGGCATGCACATCACATCTGACCTGCAGATTTTGCCAGGTTGGAGTTTACACTTCTTGCCCTCCCCTTCATTGGCATTGTAGCAGCAGGGGTCTTTACACTGATCACTGTAGCCACAGTCACACTCCTCTCCAGCTTCCACAAGTCCATTACCACAGATAGGCTGGCCAGACTCTGTACACACAGACACAACAGCATGAAGACGGGAGCTCTCTCTCACACATCGACGGGAACAAATTAGTTCATAAGAGAGAACTTACCGACAAAACAATCATCTCTCTTTTTCATCAGAACAGCACTTATATTGCGGATGCTGCAGAGGGAGAACTTGTTATTGTTGAGCTTGTCCCCTGATGTTGCTCTGGCGTACATGATGTAGTTGCCCTGCTCCTTTTTCTCCTGCAACTTAGACTCTCCAGGGGTGCATTCGGTCCCAGAGTCATGCTGTAAAACAGGACAAAGGGCAAAGAGACTTAAGAGACAGTTTGCATACAATATGCTGCACAACTTGGCAAGAGAAGGAAGTGTACTGGTGAAGGCCAGTGTTTTAAATCATAATACTTACAGGGGAGCCAAAGTTGTGCCCAACCTCATGAGCGAAGGTGATGTGTGACACCTTGGGAGGGACATGGGAGGCGTAATTCTGCACAGTGATAATGCCAGTGTTCAGAGACTTCCTCTTCCCATCAGAGTAGAGTTTGCTCTTCTCACAGATTCCGCCTGAGCTTCCTGTTGCATGAGATTAGGAAATATAAGAATGGATTGCTACTTACTGGAAATACACACGCTACACATCAGCTTCAAAAACATGTTTGTTTCTGTGGGGAAAGGAAAAGAGTTAGCTGAAATTATTAGTTCATACAATATTGACCAATGTATCGGCCAGGTCTCTGCAGTGTCAGTTTAACCATTAAAACTAAAAACATATTGGTCTTCATTAACGAGGACAAAGTCTAAAATCAGATTTTATAAAAAGGTGTATAACATGTGGTGTCAGATACAATATCAAACAAAGTGTCTCTGATGCTGTAATGTCACTATCACCCCTGTTCTGCATCGAGCAAAAGAAGAAAAATTATCTTATTAAAATTCTCCTTTGAAAATGTGAGCCATTAAAGTAGACACAATCTTAAAAGATGCCACCCTGACAAACACAGACCACCTGCATCAGCAGAAGAAAAGGTGCCAGCATGCAACAGAAAATAGATTCTCAATTGGCACTTCAATGATAAAACTACAGTTTTTTCTAGCTACTGTGGTCTTAATTTTCCATCATTCTTATTAGTTACATCAACATATTCCACGTAGGGATTCTGATCATTTTAAATATATATGTATATTTTTACTCAACATCCTAGTAAATAAACCTGCCCTCAATCATCTTCACGTTTAAGTGACGGTAATAATAATAAACTGTGCAAGGAGTTTATAGTGGTGAATACAAAGATATGCCAGCTAAAAACGCTGTCTTTTTCTGTACTTTGAATCATCATCTAAAATGAAAATGCCTAAAACAAGATCCACTTGAAAAGCACAACAAAAGACTAGAAAACACTTGCAACCACCGTGAACAATAAGCATGCCTGCATTGCTGCAGCTGCTTTTTCCATAATCCATAAACCCAGTCATAAGGAGGCAGCCTCCACTCGTGCAGAAACATGAGACCAAACCACTTAAAGCAATAAACAATGTGTCCATTATGTGCAAGTATACATGCGTCTGCCTGCACATTAAATGTTTGTATGCTGCATATATGTATCTGTGTGTGCTTATGCAGCTCCTCCACTGAAGCCACTTATATCTCAACACCAACTGGTCACATCAAATAGGATCCATATTAGTTGTGCTTGACCAGTATCCCTGATGGCCGTTTGTTCCAGTCTCCCTTTGTTCAAACAATCAGCCCACTGCTAGCTGCAATCCATCTCCTCTCCAACTCTTATACTCAATCGATCCTTTTAGCTTACAGCATTCCTAATTTGCCCGTATTGATCGTCTGTGTTTGTTGCTGTATTCGTCATGTTGAGATGGTGGTGTCTGAACTTATTAAAATGAAAGAGAACCCTTTATAACTATCACTCATGCATGCATGATGTGTCTGTGAGGAAAGAAGCAGTTTAAATAAGATGTCATTATGAATCCTGAAAGACGAGGACAGGCAGAGGCATTCCTATTGGCATTTAATACCACATCAAAAACATGTATGAATCTGTAACAGAAGCAGCAACTTATTTTCTCAAAAATTAAGATATTCACAAAATGCAATACTTACTACATTAAATGCTCCTATGTGTAGATTTCAATGGTTTCTTAGTATCATTCATGACATAAAGCATCTGAATACGTTAAATTATACTCTCATACCAACCAGCTGACACATTGTAAAATCATGGTAGAGCACATAACGCCTATAATGCTTTTTCCCCTGTGTATCACATTAGGAGATAAATACATTTTAAGACCACCATAGTGACTTTCAAAGTGAGATGTATGTTCACATCTAGCTGCCCTTCTACTCCTGTACCACTGTGCAAAAAATAAGCAGATTAATAATGACTAAAACATAAATGCGTTCTATTCACTGTGACAGATTGTTTTCATTTCTTCTTCTTCCTCCTCTGAGCATAATGTTTGAGTTTTTAGATAAATCACTTTGGAACCCTCTTTTTGCAAGGAAAATAATATTTAAGTTCACACCTTTGTAGTGTATATTGGATAATGGCCAGAATTAGTTCATGGACGTATCGACGTAAATATGTTGATTTACGTAATGTGCATCAAAAAAAAAAAAAAAAAAAAAAAAAGTTAGATTAATCCAAAAAATAAGCGTTAGGTGCAGTCCTAGTCGTGTTGCACTCAGAAACTCAAAGTGTCAAATCAAAAACAAATTGCCAATTTCTACATAATATTGCTTTTACAAAATCACAGATGAAATGATTAGACTGTCCAAAAATGTATTATCCTGCCAAAGATCAGTGCAGCGAATAGGAGGAGTATTGTTCAACTGGAATAAGTCCTTGTGTTTGAAAGCACCGACCCTGCTGAAATGTCTCACCAATGGAGGAAGTCATTATCAGGGTTGTGTGTGTTTGTGCTTGCGGTCGTGCTGTGTACCAACCTGAAGGAGCACCAACCCAAGCCAAGCCAAGCACCCCATCGTCAAAGTCTCGATCAGTGAAGACATAGGCGAGGCAGTAATCGTCGTGGTTTTGTTCAGAGTTGAGCTCCAAAAACTTCTCCACTCCGATGTTGGAAAAGCGGAAAGGGTTGTTTCTCACAGTTTCATCGCTGGTGGTATTTATCTGAAGAAATGAGAGTTGAACAGTTACAGAAGAGAAGTGACAAAGGAGAGAGACCCCTACAGTAGTAGACAGACCTTGTAGAAACTAAAAAGCCTTTGGCGAAGAAAACTCTGGCAGCCTGAACCTAGCTGACATTTGATTCACCAGAGGTTCGAAGCAAATTCTTTGTGTACAATCAACTCACCCTGATCCTTTTAACCATGAAGCTGATGTTTCGGATGCCCAGGAAGTCTGTGCCCTGGTAAATGGAGTCAATGGCCTTCACATGGCTGGAGATCTGCAGAGAAAGTCATCATTCAGACAACTCATGATAGCTAGTTTCTGGAGGATGATGATAAAAGGATGATTCTGTTGCATGACGATGTTATATTATTACATTAATATTATCTTTTAATCAGGCCTTTAATTAAAGATATGATAAATATTTGAGTTTATAGGTGCCAGCAAATAGGTTCAATCAGCTTCTGCATGCATGGGACCGTACCTGTGCAATGACAGCCTCTCTTGTACCATAGTATTTGAAGAAGAGGTGGTCGGTCTGGATGAAGAGTTGACATGTATTTTTCTCCTTCGCCGCTGCCCTCTTTCTCCTCAGTATAACAGGACCGTGGGAGCTCTCATCTTCCAACACACTGCTCACCCCCTGTACAAAAACAACAGTCAGCATGAGGAGAAGTGAGATGGAGTGGGGAAAGCATAGTAGTCAGAAACTGAGGAGAGTAAAATAGATGGCTGACTCTTACCCCAGCCAAATACAGTTTTGATTACAGTAAGCCGTTTCTCTCTCTTTTTTGCAAGCCTTTATAACAATAGTTCAATACTGTCAGAATGGTGAATTCAGCCCTTGTTAGGAAGAAAAGACTCTCTTCATTTGTCCTGAAGAGTATTTAGAGTTTTGAGTGTGGCTTCAACATGGCTAATAAACAAGTGTACGACTGAAAGCATTTACACCTTTGCTAAAAATACACATGCTCTCACTGTTAGTGTGAGGTGGGATGGATAAGAGACGCGATCTTTTTTAATCTCTTTGTCCATCTGTGTGTTTAATTATGAGCTGCAAGGAGGGGGAGGGGCTTTGTTGTGAAGCTGGCAGTGGCACTTACTTTGACTGACTCCTCTTCCACTCCAGATGTCTGGTACTTCCTCATCCTGTCAAACACTGAGTGGTCAGCGCAGCCGCCCTCTGAGCCATACTTATGAGGATAATCTGGCAGATAGAGAGTAGAAGATAAGGGAATGGTTGAGAAGAGCTTACACTGAACCATGGACCTCTTTAAAACCATGTTTAGCAGGGCTGGAGAAAGTGAATCAGGGTGAGTCTGGGTGCTGCATAAAAAAAAAAAAATTTAAAAAAAAGCTTGAGCGATATGGATTTTCTCTCCACACATCAGAGTTCCTCCATTTCCTTTATATCAGTCAACTGAGCAGAGAAAGTTATTACACATGATGTTCCTCTACTAATTGAAACAATTGCTTCTCTGCTTAACCCAGACATTTTCCAATTTACTGCAGCTGTGTAACAATGCTCTCCCCAAGCTAATACACACACTGCATTGACATTCTTCTGCATTGAATTTCAAAGGGCAAATGGGATGGGCCTTCACACAAAGTCTGTGTACAACATGAAGAGTTTCCAGTCTTTTTGTTTACAAGTTCAGATCAAGAATTTAACTAGACTAGACTTGAGTGAGTGACATGGCTTGGCACTTGCCCCAGAAAGACTTGAGACTTGGACCAAACTCCATTGAAACTAATCGTTAAATAAAGTAATAATCGACACATCAATCAACAGTAAAAATAATTGTAAGTCGGAGCACTACAAACAACGCTACATCTGCTAAATAACATTACCATCTGGCTTTAGCAGCTGCCTTTACTAGATCACAAAAACAAGATAGGATCAGTCTCATGATATACAATCACCATCTCTGCTGATAGTAACAACACAGCAGTTCAACACTGGCCACACCCATACAGGAATCCCACATCAAATAATGTAAAGGTCAAATTGATAAAGCAGTTTCGGATAAAGAAGGAATAAACAGACTGGTGAAGAGGAACATGTTTATTTTTAGCTTGTTTAATATGGAAACTAAAAGTTTAAAAGAGGATTATAGCACTAGTCGTTTCAGCGCAGCAGCAGGTGAGACAAAACAACAGCAGGAGTTGTTGATCATAGTGAAAGTAAATGGCAAATTGCTGCCATGCGGTATTATGCCTTTATAAGCCTAATGAGGGTCAGTGTCCAAAGTGTCACGATAATGAACAATGCAGACAGTGTGCAGGTGTAACATAGTTTATAATGCTTCCCCTTGCCACTGTACTTGACATTATGTTGATCTAATATTCTGTCTATTTAAATATGTATGCGGTTGCTTTTAAAGGAATGACACACTTTACGTTCTTCCCAGTCTGTGTTGAAAATACATGTTGCAGAACAGCTCAGTGACCCATTACCAGAGTAAACCAAGGCAACTTGATTTAACACAACACAAGATTACACCTGTGACACCGGTGTATTTGATTTATTTGATCATAAATTGCTGGCATACAAAATGGGCTTTCAAAAAGATTAACTAATTTATGGATGGCATATTTTTTAGCTGGGTCTGCAAATCAATGTGTTCTAATAATGCTGGCTTCAATCAAACTGTTAAAAACTAATGGCTCACTTGCCTCTGAGCTGCTTGTATTTGCAAAACGTATGATCCCCGACTGAAGTCTCACAGCCACTGTTGGCCATTCAGAAAAGAGAACAGTACGGTGCTGTTTACTAAACTGACTGAACACACACTGAAACCACGCATTCAACCTCTGACAATGCATTTTCAATTTTTTCAGAGAAAGCCTTCTTTGTCCCTACAGTGAATGCCATCTCATTCAACTGCTAATCGAAAGGCCCTTGCAATTTGGACAGCAAATTAAAAAGGTGAGAAAAAGCTCTTTTTGTTTTCAAAAACATCACTCCTCCACCTTTGTCACAGTCAAATGTGTAACCATGAACCTGTGGTAAACTTTGGAAAACATCCACACAAGTTTTGTTAGGGCCAACCACACCCGTACTCAGGAGTGATAAGTTGGCAAATCTGTATGTAAAACTGCCAAATCAGAGTTACTGAGGGGATAAAGAGCAGGAATTAAGGCCAAAAGACATACAAACATTTTTATTAATCCAATGGGTTTCATTTGTCCTCATTTTAACCTGCAACCTTTTGTTCCATCTAACCAGCTTCTTCTCCGTCACTGCTGACGGAATTACATGCTCCAACTGTGGGCGGATGACTTCAGCAAATCAGAACCACTGCTGGGGCCTCTCAATATGTGCTTTTGTTAAAATCAAATTTGCAAGTCGATTTCAAATACATTAAACATTTGCTTGAATTTCCTTCAGTCCTTCAAAAGAACCTCCTCATGTCTGTGTTTATGTGTGTGTGTGTGTGTGTGTGTGTGTGTGTGTGTGTGTGTGTGTGTGTGTGTGTGTGTGTGTGGTTGTGCGTGTGTATGTGTGTGTGTGTGGTATTAGTCAGCCCGAAGCCAGGGTGGGTTTCATATCAGACTCTCTGCCTCTCATGCAATTCTTTGGGATGGAATCATGAGTCTCACATCACTAGCTTATGTTTCTACTCGGGCAGTGTTTGTTTTACTGTGTGGGCTGACACCCCCACGTCACCTGTCTAAAATCTCCTCAAAACATTAGAGTTTTCTGTTCTTCTTGAGGAAAAGATTGGGCCTGAAGCCGGCAGTTTCTTAATCGAGAATCAGTTGGTTGTAGTCTGACCTTAGAAATGACTCTGAGTCATGCGCCCACACATTGCAGTGCTCCACTCCTGCTTCCAGAATAAACGCTGACCACCTCATCCATGGCCAAGGACCCAGAGCCAAATCCTGCTGCTACCATTCCGTCAAACATAACTTTCTCTCCAAGCTCGTCAGGCTAGTCCATTAACTGCTTTACCATAAGCCCCTTACTTTACAACACTTGCCACACATCACAGTTTTATCCCTCATAGTGGAAAAGCAATCATCCTTCCTTCCATACTGGCTCAATTTTATGTACAACACAGAACACATCAGATAAAAATATTTGGGTGCACGATAATATTGGCATGTCATTGCTATCAGCTGATAAAGGCTTTAAGGTAAAATATTGGCATCAGTGCAAACTGAACATATATGTACAGTACATGTACATTATATGTAAGAGCTAGCCTCCTGTAGAATCACAATCAAATCACAAGAGTAGCTGCTATCTGCTGCTAACTGTAGCTGCCATTAGCTCAGGTAGCTCAGTTAGCAGTGCAGTTAGCAGTCCATGCGATGAGCTTGGAGCACCAGGGTTTTGTTGGTGCTTACACTACTTGCAAGGGAGCTGGGGCTAGCTGGTTAGTATGCTTTCGTCAGTATCCCCTAAAAATAATGTATTTACGTCATAGTGTCAAAATTAGTATTTCTTCAGATTCTGTTGATAATTTCAGTCCACTTTTGATTGTTTTCAACAACAAAAATCTTACATATTGCACCTTTAATAGAATGTTAATCCTGTTACAGGAGAGACTTGATGTTATCCACAATTAGGTGGGATTTTTTTCTTTTTTTGGTTTTTCCCCATATATTGGTATCAGAATATGAAGTATACTGTTCATTGAAAAAAATGTACTACTCTGCATCCCTAAAAATATTTAACTCTCTTAATCTTTTGTCAATACATTCCTACAAAGATGCATTTGAGAAGGCTACCCTTAAAAGTACTTGTACTACAACCGACAAGCCACATGTTTAAAATATCATATCTAAAAACAAGAGAGTGACAACCTTTCCCTAAGTACATTCTGGAGCTGCCCTAGGCCTCACAGCACCTTTCAGTGATGCACATGCAATGGCAGATACTTACCGATATCATCTTCATGATAGATGATGGAGTGGAAGGGCACATCCTTGTCTTTAAGGTACCTCTCCGAGGGCTCAACAAAGTATGTCCCTTGGTGGGTTTTAATGAAGCCCTCAAAGCGGCCATCAACCACAGAGCCGTGGGCCAGTGTGCCCTTTTCACCTGAAACACAGAACACGATCTCACTGTATCTTTATTTCACACACACAAACCTATCACAACAGGACAAACAGCCTTGTTTTTTTCTCTGTGTACATTTAAACTCTGCTGGAGACGGGCAGCAGGAAGATGTCCAGGAAGGGCATGGAAAAAGAACGGAAGGAAGAAATGGATGAAAGCTAACAGTAAGTCCTGTGTGCGATGGACTGTGACGTGATAAAGACTGGACAAAAAATAACTTTAAATCTCTCTCTCTCTCTCATATTGCACATAAAAATATATCAGATAAAAACACTCAGTTGAAATGTTTAAGACGTCGTTCAAGAAATGATGTGAGATATAATGCAGGGTGATATATATGATACAATGAGAAGGGATGCAGACGTTTAATTTAATTGAAAATAAAAACACCCTAACTGGATTTCCCTTTAAGAAACCATGCATCGACAGAGGATGTGGATTGCAGAAAAAGCTGGACTTACCAAAGTTGTCTCCACTGTAAATATGTGATGTATCAATGGGTGTCTCCTCTCCTGACACCTCAATGATGAGATCTGGAGAAAATAGAGATGCATCTCTCTTCATCCGCAAGTTAAAATATCTAAAGAGAAAAAAGGAGAAAATGTTTCATTAGCACGAGCATGTCACAACATGGCAAAGTTGTTCTTTGACACGCTGGCACGTGGGCAGCACGACACACAGTCCTGCTGACAGTTTCACACTCAACCCTGGAGCTCCGCTAATGTCATGCTCTCACCGTAGAGTTTTAGTATTAAACACGCAGAGAGAGAATTTGGCAGAAAAAGAAGCTTTATTTACACCGTTTTACTGAGCTTCACATTGCTGCTGCACTGGCTGTTGCTCAGTGCTATACTCAGTGAGTCGGAAGGAGAATTATGTCATGAGGAAAAGCACATGAACACTTGTGCACGGCCACAGTACATTTTTTCGTAATCCTCTTGTTCACATAACTGTGATGTCAAAGACAAAAAGGCAAGCATCACATGAGGTGCACATGAGACACTACTGTAACTTTCCAGAAGGCAATGTAGTTCAGAGGAATACTCCTTACCGAGAATCTCTTTCATAATCACGCGGTTTAGTCCCAAGGTGTGAAGCTTCCTGCAGATGACTCAAATGATGTTCACATTCCTACTCATGCTGAGCCATTTATGAATGGTACCATTTTAGTTGTCTTAAATTAACATAATCCAGAACAAGTCAAAACACATTTTAGGGTAGTCTACAACTAAACCTGCTCTGTTAGGCGAACAGAAGACGCTTGGTAACATTTCTGGCAGTGGTATTTGTTTTCTGCTGGCTGTTGTTTAATGTGTTTCTTTCAATCATGCTGTTGTTGATTGCATTTTGTTTGCTTAGCTTCCTCAGTATAGCTAAGTTTGTTTCAAGCTTCTGGAAGCTGAACACAAGTTACGGACATGTGGTACAGAGACACAGATCCTTTTTAAACCCGACATGTATGGGATGTATGTCGGTGGTGACAGGACACAGTTTTCTCTGCTGGGTGAGACGGTTGGAGGTTTCCCTGAGAGTGACAGTGGTAAAGCAGCAGTGACTACAGTGGTGTGCTAATGAGCAACTCCGGCCTGACACTGAGAGGACACACCACTTTAAATTCATACATAGTTAACCACCACAACCTTTCAAATCCTGCATTTGTTTACATTCTTGTTCTTCACTGCTTGTGTTGGCACATCGCTACACTCGTATTTCCACAACCAGTTGTCAACCAGAACAGCATAAAACCAGCGGCAGGACTTTTTATCATGTCGCGCACACAAGACACAAACAACATGGTATCAAACTTGTACTAGTGTTCAAAAAACCTACAGGGTATCCTCAAACACAGGCTTTCTGCTAAAGGTATTCTGTCTGAAGATAGCTGAGATGAGACAATGTGATGTCATCAGCAAGGTTTTTGTTTCAGACTTTGGAAAGCTCTTTCCAGACCCTCAGAGGACGTCAGGCTGAGTGGCACACCACATGACAAGTAAACTGGTCGTAATTATTAATTGGTGGAAAGCCCTTTCAATGTTTGTGTAAAATGTGGGGGACAGACCAAAAGTAGAGGGTTATTTACCTCCAAGTGGCTCAGGGACAGGGCACACCGTTAACAGAAGAAGCAGGTGTGTTGAGAGGGATAAAAAGGGGTTGAATGTGTGAAGACAGGCTTACTGCAGAGTGACAATGAGTAGATAAAAACAATAAAGCCAAAAGAAACTGAGCACACGAGACAGACAGTAGACTGTGGGGAGGAGTAGTACAGATAATGTTAGGGACAGTGAGATAGCAGGTGATGTTGAAAAAGGTCAGACACAGTCCAGGATATCCCTGAACAGGATGACTCCTCGACCTTCCTCAGTATTCAGTTTTCCCTTCATCATTCCTGTTGTCATTTCACACACATCCCTTTCTGTCACTGGTACAATATCTTCTACTTATTGGTTTCCTTCACTACTTAGGCATGGATAATTATTCAAGAAGCAAACTAATGTTTGTGTTTCTGATGCCAAGGAAATCAATATTTTCTTGCCCTGTTTTTGATCACAATGTTCTCTTTTATATGTATCCAGGCCTGGATCTGTCTTTATATGAATGCAAAGTTAAAAGGAATTTTTCCCATTTTTTTAGCCGTCTGTTATGATGTGGTCTGCATTCTGAACAAGGAAACGTCTGTCAGAGGAATAATTCAAATGAAGGGTAAAATGACCTACTCTTTGAAGTCAGTGACACAGAGATCACCTGGCAAGAGATTTAGTCCGAATTCCCCTGCTTGTTATTCATCCTGGCACACCCGTTACAGTTCTTGGCCTCTCCCCACCTTATTAATGGACTTTACAACGATCAATACGACCTCATGACTTCATCTATGCCCCATCAAGAGCTCAGTTGACCCATGATGCCACACACCGGTCACAGCTGCTGAATCCATAAGTACATTATTCAGTTGGAATCTGCAATTTCAATCTGCATTATCATATTGGCGAACTGCAGTGGCATTTTAGGTATTCATTGACAGGGAAAACACAATTTTAGCGGCTTAAAAACTGCATTGTGTAACTTTTTGCAAATTTGATCATGTGAAGTCAGTAATTTTAGAACAGCTACGGGGATGTTTATTCTGAGAATCACTTGACATGTAGCTGCTCTTGTTTTTTTTTTTGTTTTTTTTTAATTCCCCCTAAAGAGTAACAGTTTTTGCAGAAGTAGCAAAAAAAACATCCTCTGTGGTGGATAATTAAGTTGATCTAAACCAATCTAGTTAATTTCCTGCCAGTTCAGGAAAGCACATGACAGAAATGAGAAATTAATGTATCGCTTATTATTCCTTTTTAAAGCCAAGCTCTGACAGTATAAAGTTACTGACTGTGCTGGTTGAAACTGTGGCTGTGGATGTGGTTATTGCTCAGACTGCAGCTGCATTTGTGGTTGAATCCATGATTCTGTGGATATGGCTACAGCAACCGCACTTCAGCCACGGTCTGTACTGCTCCTATTAAAATTAGCCATGAAAGCATACTTACGCCACAGGCGATTTTAAACTTTGCAACCTCTATCAGATATGACAGGTGTGATACCAAGACAGTAAATTCAAGATAACAGTCGAGCAACACTTCCGTGTCAATTCAGTGCACATACACAACCTCTGCATGTAGTGTCACACCCCTTAAAAAACTAATGTGGGACAGCCATAATCATAACATTCAAAGAAAGCCATAGTCACAGTGACAGCAACAGCCAAAGCCCTGCCACTTTATGGCTGTAGTCATAATCACAGCAATGCAGAAGTCCCTTGGAGTGGTTCAGTACATAAAACCTAATACTATATCATAATACAGCTCAGCCTTTCTTTAAGGATCAGAGGGAAAGCTAAATGTATTGTGAGGTAACGCAAAATACTTAACACAAAACTTTCAGCCTTTCAGGGGCTTGGTGCGAACCAACCAGGCAAGTAAGTACAAACATGAGAGTGGATGAGACGAATAGAACAAAGAATTTTTCAACACAAAAAAGAAATTTAAAAAAAAAAAAAAAATCACTAGATGGTCAAAGGTTCAATGTCAGAAAAAGAAAGAAAGACAATCACTGTTCCAGTCAAGAAAACACACAGCTTGCAACAGACGAGACAGAGAAGAGGCTGTGGATCAAGTCTCATCTCACAGAAGCAGCTGACTGATAAATTATTCAGACATATCCCAAATGCTGAGCAAACTGACAGTCATACAGTTTGCCTAGTAAGCAGGCCAGCTCAAGATAAGGAGTGCCCTCAAGCAGTGTCTACAGAGACGCTATACCTACCAGGAGGTCAATAGCTACAGTATACTGTACATACTGTATATTTAAAACATGTTTTATCAACTATTTTGAGCAATTTGGCTAAATTAATACATTCTATGGAGGAGCACCCTCTCTTGCATTTGCTTTGTGTGTTGACTGTTCAACTTTTTGCAATGTTTAATATAAAGGAAGGCCACAGTATTTCTTCTTTACTTGCACAGTTGTAAGTACAGCGTACCACAGACAGGAAGGTAGAAGTCAGACAGTCGCAAGCTGACTGCTCTACCATGGTGTATGTTTTTTATGTTTTAAAGATGACAAGCTATCAACTACCTGAAGTTTACCCTGATTTGAATAAACGGCATTTAAATAACACAGAACTGCTTGTTTTCTCCCTCATTTGAAGCACGTTAGATATTTGCTTTAATTTGGACAGTGTCACTGCTTTTTGGATGAACAGACCACAGAAACTGTGTATGTGATCCACTAATTTCTAATCTTGTAATATGAGTATAATCACAGTTAGAAAACAGATAAGAAGAGTAAGTAAAATGCCTTGTCAGTCAAGGGACTTGAGTAACTCACTTGCCCATTCAGGCATGGGTGAAAAAATAATTAAACATTATTAAACATTTTTTCTGGAGCTGAGGCTGTTCTCGATTCCTTGCCATCTTTGCTGAGAGTTGCAAATGTGTATTGCCGATCGAGAAAATGGCTGCGAGGTAAAGACACTTATGAGCTGAAGAGCAAGCATTTCAATTATTCTGGAAACAGGACTTTAGTGAGAGGATGCGCAGTTTGCTGCAAGTTTGAGAGCAAGGCAGATAAGATTAAACATGACATTTGACCCCAGTCTTTGCTGTTATTTGATAACGGCTAATAAATAAAACATCTTTTACAGGTGCAAGTAAAAATAGACTTCAGGCAAGAAGATTTCTGCCCCACCAGGCGAGTGAAAAAAAACATTAACAGTGTGGGTGATGATTACTTCTCAAAAACAGGAAGCTGAGGCTGGTGAATAGGCAGTGCTTGACTACTTTTGTGGCACCTCACTTTGTAAAGAAGCTCTGCACAGAGACAACAGTCTGCCCTGCCTTGTTCCATCACCTGATCCAGCCACAAATACTCATGTGAGTGGGCATTCACAAGAAAGCTTTTCTCTTGTTACAACAAACCACCAACAGTACAACACAGCCCTACATTGGGGTTCACAGAAGGGAGAGTGTGTCTCTGTGTTTATGTGACTGCCCACACTTGTAAACCTAATAAAATTCAGCAAGGATGTAAAGAATAAGATTTGTGACCACTGGCTTGATTCTGTCCATCTTAAAGCTAACTTTATCACTATTCACACAAATGCTTATGTACAATATGATGTCAATACATCAGACAAAAGCCTAAAGATCGTAAAATATCTCTTATACATTACAAAACAATATAGCTAAACACTGTCAACATCATAAAAGTGATACTTAATTATGATATTGTTACAGCTTGTACACAGGTATATTATGCTGTCTCCACAACTCTGTGCCAACTAGTGCCAATAATATGAAGCTAAACTTCTTTCTTTCTCTACTGGGTCAACAAACAGTGATGAAATTAACATAATTTGTCCTCATACCACAAATGTAACCGTCATGTAACAATACATCTAGAGGGCTTTAACTACGTAACTATCAATATTTCAACACTTCCTCATTATTCTTTCCTCATAGAAATTGTCTTAACTGTTCATAAATCTTTCACTGTGTACTTTCTATTGAAAATGTCTGGCCTGCTCCACAACATGCCATGTTTGTGCAGTGCTGCTAATTTTTCCTTTGCTCCTAGCCATCCATGGGAGTTTGTTTACAGTTGATATACCACCGGTCCATTTGGACAAGATTCTTCATCAAACTGCAAACCATCCCCAATACAATTTCCTCTACAAAATAATGTGTATATAGTTTATATCCTCTTTAGACACCACAGAGTGCTCAGACATTGAAAATGATAATGCTGCATGACGCTGTGATTGCCTCACTAATTCAGGCAGTGCGTCCTAGGCTAGCATGGACAGGAAAGAGCACATAAACACAGGAAAGGGATCTGTTTGACAGGGCCTTGATAACCTACAACAAACAGGCCTGGTGAAGAGGAACGCAGGGGGACCTTGCAGGAAAAACAGTGCGTCTGAGGTAAATCATTGTTATGTTCTTCAACGTGGCAAAACATGATAAAAGAGAAAAGCCGATATAAATGAGAGTGAGACGGAAAGGGGCAATTGGAACAAACATTTCCTATTTACAGGAAAATCCACGTAACTGCACAATCATAAAAACAGTATTTTAAAATACAATTGACTGCATGTGGATACTGAAGGGGTGACAAAATTAAAGGCAAAAGAAAACAAACTTCTATTGTTAGTGAGTCAAGGCAAGCCAGCTAGTCCACATTTTCTATGTCATGTGCTGAGGCTAAACTGGGGTCTAGTAATGACTGTAGTGTGAGCTGAAGCCTTTCATTACACTCAGAAAGACTGTCGTAACATTTTGAAACATTGCCACTGGATCATTGTTGCATCTACTGTCTTTGACTCAGAAAGGTGAGTTAAAAATGTTCTGTTCTTAAACAAAGACATGATTTGGGTATGAAGACATATCAAGTTTACACATCAACAGCATTTAATGCAATTGGAATTCATTGCATTTATCTTCTTGTTCCACTTTTGGCGCCATTTATTAGCAAGTTTCTCTCACACACATTCTGCTGCAGTCTGCTGTGACTTTATACCAAGTGACACGAACTCAGCTGATACAAATCAGAGAACATTTTAACAGTGTTATCGCCTGAAATGCTCTGTTTTCAAAACAGGTATGGTACCACTGTACTCAGACAACTTGGCCTTGACAAGGGCTCATCTCCAATTACAACCCATTTAAAGCAGAAAGAGGTGGAAGTTATACAAGGGGACTCTACTATCAGGGGTAAAGGGGGGAAGGATTTCATTAAAGTCTGCAATAATGTGGTTAGTCTGGTCTTTTCAGAGTTTTAAATAACCACAATATTGTCACTGCAGCTCCCGGAGAAGCCTCACCATAGTGGCAGGTGTCTTTTATACCAGGTATAAAACCCACTCAATTAAGATCAATCCCTCAAATTTATAGGGTTAATTTAATTTTCACATATTTCTTGTCGAAAGCAAAGAAAATACCACATTCTTTTCCACACATGGACTTTTAAACTCAGATTGTGGTCACATTTATTTTGTCTTTGGCTGCAGTTATTTTCATGACCAGATGGTTCAATACAGAAATAGTATAACCTAGACATAAATTAATCTCACAGCACTAGGGGGAACTGAGTGAACATTTTCATATCCATTTCACATTCAAATGCATTGCCTGCTAATCATTGCATAGGAAAATATAATCTTGTGGTGATGAACCTAATGACTTACTACGTAAGCACAACAAGCCCAGCACAGCATAGGTAAAGGTTGACCATGATGAGATAGAGGTCATGAAGAAAAGACAAGACTACAGGTGCTTAATATTGTTCAAAATATTCTTAAATAAAAAATTTAAAAAATGCTGAATCTATTTGGAGATTTATCATACAATACAAGTCTTACAGTATGTTAAGTTTCCAACTGTAGTGCACAGGGTGGGACGAATGTAAAATTTGAGCAGCATAGTATGTGGTAAAGTCAGGACATAGAAAGAGAGTCATGAAAAAGTGAGGAGGACACAGAGTGTGTGTGTGTGTGTGTGTGTGTGTGTGTGTGTGTGTGTGTGTGTGTGTGTGTGTGTGTGTGTGTGTTGACCTAAAACTAACCTTCCGTGTGCATGGAAGTCCAGCTGCACAGTCCTGTCTTGAGGAGAGAGTGCCCTCTTGGCTCTCTGGTGACTGCTGTGCAGGGCTTCTGTGTCATATGATAAACCTTCATAATGGCGAATATATTTGTTCAAGGGGTTCCGAAACTGACCTGGAAGAGAGTTCAACAGCTCATCAGTATTTGTCAACAAACACAAGGCACACATTTAGCTTTGACATTTTTCTATGATTTCTGGTTCAGTTATTAGTGTGAGTATTTATCTATCTCATGTACAATTTGACTGACACAACAGAAAGATACGAGAGCCTAATGTGTTCAAGAAAATGTCAGCACTCCATTGATAGTGAAAATGAAATAATCAATTCATATTTGTATACACTCATTCATTTTGAGGAATCTTATTTACAACAAGGTGACTGAAAAAAGCTAACATGTTTCACTTTCACAGACTATTGTCTGATCAACTAAAGGCATATGTAGCCTGGTTGGAAAAACTGGGATGAATCTCTGTAACAGTGTTCAGCTATCGTACAAGCTGTCACTCACTATATGTGCTTAACAGGCTTACTCAGCTTATTGATGTGACCACAGAGGTAATCCAGCCGGCTTTTAGACTGACCATTTCTTTGTTCTTTTCACAAAGACAAAGAAAGTCAGTTTAAAGCACAAGTGAGGAGCACATGATGCACATCAGGTGACTGCGGTTCTGTTTCAGTACTACTGTATGTCATTGTGCAAGAACAGTGGCTGAATTGGTTGGAGGCTGTTTAAATGCTAATCTACATTCCTAAGGCAACACAGCATTCCCTTAAATAAGCATCTGTCTGAAGTTTTGGGTCATAATAGGAAATGCTCTGCTGTGAGCTACAAAAGCAGCCTTTGGATCTAAGTTCAATAGCGAGTGGTACATTTAAAAAGGTGAGACAGACAGTGAGCTTTAAGCTTCTGTAGAGAAAGAATGTACAAAATACACAATATCAAGACTCCCACTTGCCAAAAGGGATAAGCACCACCTTGCCTGTGTTTTCTACCCTGCACTGTTTTGCTGTGGTGGGAGTCACAACTCCCCAGACTGGGAGAGGCTGTACCAGGCTAGTAGTAACTTGTCCATGAATGTAGCAAGAAAATATTCCAACAATCATCTACTTTAGCCCTTCTTCACAAATAAAACTAATGACAGCAAACTACACTGAACTAACAACCAGACGGAAAATGAACAAGACAACTTTGGGGTGAGAGAGCGAGGCTGTAATTAATCAGAGAATATGTTGATTTTGTACAAAAACAAACACTGCCAGCTCAGATTGCCCAGATCTGCTTTCTCAGTAGGATGTGACAGCTCCATTAATATGTAATAATGTGACAGCACAAGGCTGATTTGTCAACAGACTGTGGCTTGCAGAATAACTTAGCATTCACTATTTCTAGACTGTTTTAACATTTCAGCTCACGTCAAAACATTAAAAAAGGAGCAAAAATATCATAAATAAAAGAATGTAGCAACTACAGTATAATGTGCTGTTTTCTAATAGAGAGCCTTTACATGCACACTAGCATCCTTGGTTGTTTTCAGGGCAACTGGAGTATATAAACATCCTAATCCTGGTTTCAGATATATGAATATGCCCTACACTGTCAAAAAACAAACAAACATGTGTGATGTTGTTTACATGCTGAAGTGAAAGTTATACACTGGTTAAGCGGAGGATAAAATGATCATTGATAAAACACTGTCACTCCGAAGTTAACCGTCATGTCTTTTAATACACAGGCCAACACTGGATAAGAACAAAATGTAAGCCATCAAGAGAATTGTTAGGAAATTTAACAGATTTTGTTAAAAGTCAAACTCTTTAAACCTGCAACAAGTTTTCTTATTCAGTGTATCACTATGATGTAAATATTGATTGCACAGTGTAATGGATACAGAATAATGAAAACATCTGCATTTACATTGGTTCCTTATAAACCTCACCATGCCGCTGGACACAAAGTCCCACGGGAAAAGGAAGGTTAACGGCCACTTATTCCTTAATTACACAATAGACTAAATGATGGAATAAACTCCCGTTTTGTCCTGTGTTGTTGTTATTTGTGACAAAGGAAAATGGAAATGATCCAGTTATCTTTGCAACGGTTGTGTCAATAACAATACCGCGTAAAATGCTTGGGGGGGAAAGGCTGTCTGTCAACCACTGGGCTCAACTGGTGTTACAGCATTCCTACCAGACTAAAACAGTGTTCATTTGAAGAGACTTCACTGCAGCCCCTAAACCTTAAATGGCCACAAGCCATCTTAAATTCATCATTTTTTAGGTCATTACAATTTGACCACATCTACCAATATCAGGGTTATGAATGCCTCTTAAATATATCAAGCTCAGGACCAGTTCAAACAACTAAATTGCCATCATGACTCAATAAAATGTATCTTAGAATATCACACATTACATATAAAAGCCTCATGCTCAAAACATTTTTCAACAAAGCTGCAACTAACGATCACTTTCATTTTCAATTCATCATTCAACATATCAAGTCAACTCAAAACTCACCCATGATATATATTAGACTTTTTTTTATTTATTTCAAAGCCTTCATTTTTTAAAATATATTGTGTCTCTTATTTTATATCTCTATTCCTCGACTTGACGAGTTGGGGAATACTCAAAAATCAAATTGGATCTTGGATCTTGTCATGTTGTTAAATTACTCATCAACCTCTATTACACTAAACCCTCTTTCTTAGGTACTTCCTAATGCTGAGAAAAACTACTGATTCATGACCTGACGGTAAGGTAACAATATCCTACTGTATTTGGGCTTAAATGGATGACCTCACTGAAATGTATAGACAGCAACGATAACTGGCAGTCAGTTTTACTGTAAAAGCTACGTCATCATGATTTCAGTGCGATCTGGTTCAGCCTCAGGTGCCCCAGTGAAGTGCAAGTCTTGACAGAGAGGAAACTGCTGACAGGAACAGAGGAGGTGGAAACAGCATGGATCACAACTGATCTGAGCCTCACATTACCATGCATGCTGGGTGATGGCAGGCTGGCTAACATGACACATCAGACAACCCACAGCTCAGAGCAACTCAGAATGTCTCTCTGCATCATTATGTATCATACGGTACTGGAAGAATAACAGCAAGAGGGTTGGCTGTAACCTGCAAGCATCAGGTCTGAACGAGACTGTCTATAACGAAACCGCTACATTACATAAACATACCATCAATTTGAGCAGACCAATCACAACAGCTGTGTCAAAAGTGAGATAACCTTGTTTACCTGAAACACTGATTTCCACAGAAATGTTTGATCGTTCACACTAAAACATTCAAAACCACACATAGTATGTGGTTTAGTGGAAAGAAACAAATTGCCAGGTGTTTGTAGCAGGTTCAGATGAGGACGTCTTTTGTCCCCCCCTTTCCTCTCCCTTAGAGTACACAACGGTTTCTCTCTTTGTTCATGTGAACAGCCGAAGCCGTGATACGTTTCTGTCTGCTCAATAAATGTTAAGAAGTAAGGTAAGAATTAAGAAAATGGAGGGCTTTCTCAGTTCACACTTGAATTAGCACTACTGTATAAGAACTTGCTGTGTTTGCTGATATGCCAGGCAGCATGCAAGGAGGATGTTGCTGCACTCTGCCCTAATCACGGCTTGTGCAGCGAAGGCTCTGAACACACACTTTGTTTTTACACCAACAGACAAAAGAGTAAGCGCCATGAAACATATCTGGAACAAACCATAAATGTAGGCTTTTGGAAACATGAGTAAACAATTACAATCTTTCAACAAAAAAAACGCATAATTTTCCCGTTAGACAAAGTCAACTTGCAACACATAACTATGACATCGAAGAATCTTCTTGTGAAAAGTGATCAAGCTAATATTTACCAATCAATGGAATTGCAATGTCAATTCTGCTAGCTTATGATTGACTCTGTCACAAAGAACGCGCATGGAAACAAAGTAAGAAAAAAAAAACCTCCAGCTTGCTTTCCTGTCCTGGTTTTGTAGTGCTTTGTCTCACCCTTCACTTGCGCAACTGGATTCTGAATCTTCAGAAACACTTCAGTTTGTTTAACTGTTTGTAAATCCGGAAATGGTATAAAATACCAATACCACGATGAGAGTCGGCGATAAGGTGGAGACAGTAATCTTCAGGGTTAAAATTTTTTGTCTGACTAATTATGACTCACTGAGATGGAAACTATGATTAAATTCACTGGAATTACAGCACACTTTTATCTGCATCCAAACAATCCTCAGAGACCTGTTTAGATAAACATATGATACTGAGATAAGAGAACGTCTTTAGTAAGCACTTGACAAAATTACTGAAAGATGGATGAGTTGCGACACTACTCAAAATTAGTTAGGTATATTGGGATATGGGTGCATATATGCATGTGCATGGATATGAAATAAAAGTCAAATGAAATGTGTCGACTTATTTTTGTTCCCCAAAAATATTCACAAAAACTCAGAGTAAAAATTCAGATATGTCACAGAATGAACAATCAAGATAAACACTAAAGTATCTCAATATCCCTGACTAATTTTGAGTGGTGAAATCAACACAATAAATTGTAATTTATCCCAGGGAAGAACAGGACAGGGACATCAAGCTAGCTGACATTATGGATCTTTTTGCTGTGGACCAAATAAACGTTTAAGTTAGGGTCACTTCAGGTCAATGGTGGAAGATTTAGAAACGCTCAGCTTGGCGATTTGCTTGACAGATGTAATATCTGTCAAATGTTGCAGCAGCGCGGCATATCACATATCTACATGAGTAACATGCTATGTATAGATTACATGCTGCTTTATGGACGCAGCTAAACTTTGTTGTTTTGACATTATCCTCTCGCCTCTGAACACTTCGCATTACTTCCTAGTGTTTTTCATCCGCGCCATTCAAAGTGTGTGTTTACAGACGTTAGCGCTGTAACGTTAGTTTACCGGTCAGGACCTGTCAAAAAAAACACGCTGTTCTCCATTTGAATACTCAACCTGTATTACTCAAACGAAATTATTCGGGGAACTATTCCGCACACTGACGAGTAAACACGGATTAGCAGCAGTTACCGTCAACATTAGCCAGCTAGCTAGCAAGTTAGATAGCCAGAGTACAACTGCCTGATCCGATTAGGGGCAGCTTCACTGACGATCACTGAGCACTTTCCTTTTCCTGTAAACCAACGGCAAACTTACCTGTAACATCTCGTAGGCAGCAGAACAAGAGAATTAGTTTGACTAATATCATATCGAAGTCCCTGTAAGCCCGGTAAACTAGCTAAGCGACCCAGCGATATCGCTGAATGTTTCTTGTTTCGCTTTCTTTCACTTAAAGGTATAGTCGTCCTTCCTAGTTAGCTAGATCGCTCCCATCCCCAGCACACGGCGGCACCAACGTCTGTCTCGAGCAGCCCGACGTCAGACGGACAGATGCACCGACAGACAGTCCCTCCTCCCTTCCGGCGTATTTTGCCAAGAAAGCAAGGACACACCCATCCCTCTACTATTGTGGTCATAGGTCGAGGGACTCTAAATGCCGGCTATAAATCACTTCTAAGAGCCCCGTTTAGTTTAAAATAAGGACAGGAAAACATTTCCGTGTGAACGTCTCGGCCACCAGCTTGAAAACATGCAACAAACTGCTGTTGATGGATGTTTTCGTGGAGCTGACAGCGACTTGTTTACTTCCGCAAATCATGACTTCCGGGTTTATCAACTGTGTTTCATTGAGGGTGGTGTTACATGGAGGATAACATAGGAAATAAATGATAATAAAGCAATGGCTACTAAATTAAGAAACACATGGTACAAATATTTGGTGTGGATATGTTTGAATATATGAATCTATATTAAAGGTAAACAGAGATTCACCTCAAAATGTGCAAGCAGTGATTTTTTTTAATTATTTGTTTTTACTTGCTGAAGGGAGTGTTGTCTATATATTTTTTTATTTTCATATTTATTTTCATTCTTTTGCTTTTAGATTTTCTTTTTTTTATGAGAGACACATAGAGCCGGATCTTTAGGCCCATATGGATTAATCATTAGCTTTCCAGGGTGTGTTATGTTTGACTAAAAGTTATTTATTGTTAAGGCCTGTGCCTAATAAATCCAAACACAATATTATGATATAATAATATATAATATGTTTTTCCTTACTCAACTCAAGGGTCTAAGGACAGAGGATGTTGTTCACTGTACACATT
Source organism: Pagrus pagrus (assembly GCF_965226575.1). NCBI lineage: Eukaryota > Metazoa > Chordata > Actinopteri > Spariformes > Sparidae > Pagrus > Pagrus pagrus. Next base: position 24,342,793 of record NC_140185.1, on the reverse strand, counting down.
GTAAAGCCCACTGGGGCAATGTGATTGTGATTTTTGCTTATATGAATAAAAATTGACTTGACTTGAATATATTTCTTCTTTTTTTTGTCATGCAGAGGCAGCCTGCATTAATAAGATTTACAGATATCCCACTATAGACCCTGTCATGAAATGAAGGCTGAATGAATGCTAAACAAGTAAAAAAAAAAAATATGTCTGGACTTTTAGTAAATACAGTGAATAATGAAGAAAACAGTGGTAATGAAGCACTTACAGACAGACAGCAGACAAAAAAATCATCACACATGTTCATAGAGGTCTGGATTTCCTGGTTTGGTTTCCTGTATCGGTCACGAAAATTATATCACGACTCTCCACTTCAAACAAGCAATCTCTGAACAGAAACAGTACTGTTGAGCACGTCTCTGTTGTCTTTGTGTGAAGATGAAATAAGTGTTTTAGATCTTAATAGACTCTAAAAAAAAACTAAAATGAACAGTACTGAAAGCAGTTAACAATGGTTATATTTAGGTTTGTGGTTTGACATCTGTAAGTCTTAAGTTATAGCATGTGTTTATGGTCCACAGCACTACTTGGTACTGTTGTGTGTGTCTCTCTTCGCTCACAGCAGCTCATATAGCCTACTTTAGGTCCCAGAGGCTGGTCAGGTCATGCTGATTGCCTGTATACAAATATCGGCCTACTTGAAAGCAAATTCTGTTTCAAAATCAAAATAAATTTGAGAGATTTTTTCTTTAAGTAATAGATTTAAACAGAATTAGATTGTTGCATTCACTGAGAGCTAAAATATTAAGAATTGCTGACATAACAGTCAAAAAGGCTTCTTTTATTAAGGTCTTTTAACTGAAGAGGCTTTAGAACTTACAAAAATCCTTGTCAAGATCATGCCTATACCTTGAGGGTGGCATTGAGAGCCAGGAGCCTTACCCTATTCCAAAAATAAATGGAAAAAAAGTGAACAAAAACAACCCTGTTGCACCTGTTTCCTTTGCAGCACTTCCTCTGTACTGTCCCCATGACACTATTTACCAGTCTAGTGCTTTAGGTTGTGGGTTGTTAGGGTTAGGTGTAGCCTATGTTTAGGTCCCCAGAGTTTGATTCTCATGTAGCCTGTATATTTCTTTCCTGGAAGAGCTATGATGCTCCTCTTCTGCTCGGTCAAGTAGCTGCTGCCATCCAGCGGCACTAAATAGTTACTGCATCTGGATTGATCAGCCCTGTCAAAATAATATCTTATCCTGGGTACAGTTACCTTCAGCTGCCTATATGGCTTCGCTTGCACAGACAGATCTTCATTTCAACAGGCCCAATGAGGTCTGCAGTATGTAGTCCCCAAACTGTACTTTTCTTTTAGAAAATTGAGTGTTTAAAAAAGGGTGGGGACTGTCGGCCTGAATCACTTTGTTGGTTTAAAGCAGGGATAATAATTGTGTTTTTGCACCCATGTAGGAAATATTACAAAAAATAATTTGTTTTGTGTGTTACAACCATGCATTTGGTTCACACTCACTGCCTCGTAATTTTCAAAGTCTCGTTGATCCGGATAGTAGTAAGGAGGGTTGGCTCCGCGAGATCTGTGTGGCCTCACAAATGCGCGAGCCCTCGTACGCAAGGCTGTCACGGCCACGGCAGGTTCTGTTCGTGATGCATTCAGGAGTCCTCGAAAAGAAAAGTTACTCAAACATGCCAATGGGTTGAGATACCCCACAAAGGTTACAGCAGTGATGGAATGTAATTAAGTACATTTGCTCAAGTACTGTAGTACAGTTTTGTAGTGGTACAGTTTTGAGGTACCTATACTTTTCTTGAGTATTTCCGTTTGTTTTCTTCTTTACACGTCCACTCGACATCCACATTTTGTTGCACCACATTCATTTGATAACTTTAGTTACTAGTTACTTTGTAGATGATGATATATCAGAGCCAAAGTAACGCATCTTAAATGAGTTTATTTTATCAGCATCTCATAAAAAAAACAGGCTCCTATAACAAGAAAAATACTGAATATCAGATCTGATAATATATAGATCCCATAATATATACTGTATATACATACAAGTTAATACATGTAGGCTATGATTTACTTTTACTTGTACTTTTGATGCATAGGTGCTTTTAATCACAGCTTAAATTACTTTTGATGCAGTACATTTAGTATCAGATACTTAAAGTTTTTTAGTTATCATCCTTTATTGCTTTTATTCTTTTATTTATCTCTATTTTGGCGTTACCTTTCCTCTCTCTTTATTTTTCTTTGATTTTGGCAATTTCATGGATTTTATTCCTTCAACTTGCAATGACTCTTGGTGTTTTTACATTTTCTGTTCTGCCTTCTTGTTTTAACTCACCCTAGACTAGGCTTCCCTGTGTTTGGCTGGACTGTTGAGTATTTATTCTGTAAAGCTGTTATATAAATAAAGTTTATTATGATTGTTATTATAATGATTATGGTTATAAGTATTATTATTATGATTAATATTATCCTTTTTATTTTATTGTATTCTTATTTGTATTCTTATATTTATTATGAACCTAGCCATCTCGGTCAATTAATAATGTTTGAAGAATCATAATTATTCTAAGTGAATAGCTCTGATGTTTCACACAGTGTTTTCTCTGAGTTAAATTTAAGAATGTATAGAATACGAGCCGACTCAAACGCATCACCGGCTGGCCGTTGCTTTTTGCCGCCCCCTTGCTCGGCCTGAAAGCAATTCACTCTGATGACGTCACTCGCAGAGTTGTCATGGCGTCTTTGGGACCGAAGCTGCTGCTGCAATTTAGCTAAAATCTGTCGACAGTCTGTAAATCGAAATGGAGAAAAATGCAACGCTGCATCGAGACACTGACGGGAGCTCTTTGTGTGCCACGATCGCGGGAGAGATGGCTGACGTTACGGCTGTCGGCGGAGTGAAAGGAGCAGCCGAGAAATGCAAGAATAGTGAGGCTCCTCTCAGTACTTTGGTTAACGTTAGTTGTAATAACAGCACCACAAATGTTAGTGCTCCCACCGCCGTTAATGTCATTTCCAGTGCTGAAAAGTCCGACGTGCCAGAAGTGATCGAAGTCCTCCCCGTGCAGGAGGACAAGAAGAAGGACTCGGCGGCGAGCGGATCGTGGCCGGGGTCCGGGGATCAGATCAGTAACGGGATGGGGCATGACTCGGTGCTGGCTGCAGAAGATAGCGAGGGTGGTGCCTCAAAGTTAGTAAACAACGAAACCGACGGCCCGTCCTCACCTCCCGGTAAGGAGCGCACAGATGTGTCGGCTGAGGTTTTGGCTTGTGCAGAAAGTGAACCGACAAAACTTGCCAAACCTACTCGTCTGTGTCCGGACAATGCAATCACAGCAAACGTCAAGTCGGTGCAGTCCGCTGATCACACCTTATCGGAGGGATTACCGAGTGGGAGTGACCCCGATCCCAGCCTCGGTGGAGAGTCCCGAAGCATAGATTCACTCGAGTCCTTCTCCAACCTCAACTCCTGCCCCAGCTCCGACCTGAACAGCGAGGGGCTGGAGGACACAGGACTGGCCCTGGCCCTGCAGAGCGAGTACGGGGCTGATGGGACAAAGAATTCGTGCGCTAAGGACCGGGCCGCCGGCCAGTCCATATACCACATTAAGTGGATCAAGTGGAGGGAGGAGAACACGCCGATCATCACCCAGAACGAGAACGGCCCCTGTCCATTACTGGCAATTATGAATGTCCTCCTGCTCGCATGGAAGGTAAAGCCTCCGAGGCGAGCGTGGATCAATGGGAATTTGATTCTGAGCTCATATAAATAGGCAGATTTTTATAGAGCTGAGATCCATCAGCTCCATTATGTTATGTTAGTACAATGTTGTAAGACTTCATTTAGGTTTCCCTAATGGTTAACATACACTTTCGACTCCGGATCAATCATTCAGTACCTCTCATTTCCTGTCATAACATTAATTTGTGTTCATTTGTGCATTTTATTTTCAGTTTATTTCAACATGTCTGCACATGATGGACAACTGGTGTGATGTGTCTCTGTTGCAGGTTAAGATGCCGCCCATGATGGAAATCATAACTGCTGAGCAACTAATGGAGTATCTTGGTGAGTGTTTGCAGCAATTAAACCTTTTACACATGAGCACTTTGATCAAAGGGGGGGAGCAAGTGATAATTATCATATTAAGCCATGTCACCTCACTGAACTCATCCCTCCTCTGCTCGGCCTTGTTCACCTGGATGTTTTGTAACACGCAGACAATAACAGATCTATTATAGTGTACTACATTTATAATAATCTGCTGGACTGCTCACAGAGTCACAGTGACTTGAATTTCCCATGAGTCCACACTTGTAAACACACCGTGCTGTAAAGCCACCGGCGCTGCGTTTCAACAGCCGAGTAAACATTCTTGTGTTTCACGTCCTCTCAAATGAGCAGTTACATTCTTAAGGTCAGATATTTATATATATTCCAGAGTCAACAGAGGAAGAGAGCAGAACAGGGGAATCCCCCATCATCCAATCTTCTGCTGTTGCAAAGGAAACCGGAGCTATCTCTTCTCTCTGGCTGTCTCCTGCCCTTCATAACTAAAATTGCTCGACAATATCAAAGTAGAGCGTCTGATTACAGCAGGGGGTCTTTAGAGGTAGAGCCAGTCCTCCCTGGTTTCTTCTTCAGTGTCCGCTTGCGCAAGTTAACCAACATCACGGCACTATATGTCAACGCTTTTACGGGAGATATTCCCTGCGCTGTGATTGTTGAGCCACCACGACTCAAACATTGCTCGCATCTCTATAAATCGCAGTTAAGAATAAAGTAGTTTTTCTACAAAAGTGCCCATTTGTGTGTTTTTTGAGATGTCAGAACAATAATGTTAATGTTGTGTAATGTTCAGGGGCTGCCGGGTTACTTCTAAACTCTGCACTGTTTTGTCATAACATAAGACACAAACGGCAAAGGGTGATGAAGTTCAGATGTGGTGTTTAAAGTGTGGTGGTGGTCGTCAATCAGCAACTCAGCAGTAGCATGCCAGTGATCCACACGCATAGAGGCAGATGGATCCAGATATTAAGAGGAGGGGGGGGGGGGGACTGGAGACTGGAGTTGAGTGTGTCCTCAGTTCACTGGAGTACAGAGGCAGCGAGGGGGTTTCCCTGTTGTGGACACACGGTAGTAAAACCACTCGGCTGGCTGGCTCGCTGCTGGAAAATAATCTTGACTCACGCTCAAATCTTCATCTAAGGTGACAGCATAGAAATCAAGTCAGAGGAGCAGAACAGCTTCACAGTCTTAGTCCGAACACGTCGTAAAACTCAGCTACAAAGAGTCCGCGAGCCTGACCGGTGCATCAGTTAAGAGTTTTGTTCATAAAGCATAAGCGTGTCTGCTCTTTAAGAGGGTCAAACATGTCGCTAGTTGAGCAGTTATTACTCACAGCATGCACATGAAGAACTCATCATGCCTTTCGCAGTCAGTCATCACAATTATAAAGCGCCAAACACAAGAAAAAGACTTAAAAAGGCTTTTTTTCTCCCCTGGATGTACTCCATTCATTCAGTTCTTTTTCCTCTCCGTGTGTTGCTGTTTTTACTTAACATAGCTGTTGATGACAGGAGGTCGACGGCATTCTTCTGAGTAATTCTCAGGGAAAGTATGTGTTGACAGTGCAGCACGATACTCTCGCCAGCTCCTAATAAATTAATGATTCTCTGTGAAGCACTTTTAAAAAATACTTACACAAGAGTTTGAAAAGCAAGCAGTAGACTGCAATGAAACTTTTAGCAGCAATAACAAGAACGCATTTGCATAACGTCAGTGGCTATTCAATCTGTGAAATGCTTTAAATTTTTCTAAAAAGACACGGAAGTAAAGAAAATGTTAAGGTGGTGTGCTATTGAGGAAGGAGAACACGCTACAACAAAAACAAACACACTTGAGATGTCATGGTCAGCTGTGAGTATGACTTCACTTGAAAAATAACCACCCACCTCTGATGTGGCGTCAAGTGTAGATTTGTTTTGTTAAAAAGTTTACAGTGTTCATCAGGCTGAGCAGAGCTGGAGCCAGACAGCTGCCAGGCTGCTCCAGAGCCGAGTTGAAGGAGCTCTCAAGTGACACTGCAGTGGACAAGGACTCGACTAATGATCCTACACGATGGGCACAGCCTTTTTTTTTTTTTTTTGTAGAAACTGCTGGCCCGTGATAAATAGGGGTGAGAATCACAGAGTGACTCACCATATGATAAGATTAGTGATATTTGCCCAAGATGAGGATGGTATCATGATACAGCGATTCTGTGATAATCAATACATTGCGAGACGATCATCTAACGATACATCACAATATCTGTCTAACTGAAGAATACAATACGCCCCTGACAACACAGGGTGTTGAATACAGTGAATATAGTCTTGGCTTAGTGCCTTAGGGACTGCAACTTGTCCATGTGTGCCATCACTCTAATGTAAAATAGCCACATACTGGCAAAACGCCAAAGTGCCAGAAAGCAGAACGGTTCTGGAGTTGTTTGTAGGAAGGATACCACTATTACCACTTTTACACTTTTTTCAGAGTTTGCATCTACATGTGTTTCTTTTAAGCCGTTTGACTTTTTCACATTGCCAGGAGATGAGTTAGTTTTTTTCCTTGTCTGTCAACAGGGAACAGTAGAAAGCAGCAGGTCATATACCTCATCAGACTACAACCAGAAGATGTTCAACTTGTTTTAAAGTCTTAATCGATAGTATTCTGAATTTGACGCATAGTTTCAATAGACATCCCGCTTCTTTCTGATCTCTGTTGAGAGTCGCACATGCGCGGTGCCGACATGGCGGCTACCAGCCCGACAGCCACGAACAACGTTTCCTTTTCTAATACGGTATCTTTTACTTCTCTTTCAAACTGAGCGCTGACTGAACGATGTTCAAGCCCGCTTGAACCGAGACAGCTGGAAAGTTTTAACAATCCAGCGTCCTCAACTTCAACACACATCAAAGCATTACGCCTCAAGAGGGGCGAATAGTAGTGCGTTCCCCCGGGTGTTGTGTTTCCATCACAGCCGACTGAAGCCGGAGCCGATAAATACCCATTACTACTGTAGAGTGCCGATTATACATTTGAAATCGAAAGCCAGACGTTAGCGTTTGTTAGTGGACTTTGTGGGGTATATGGCTCACAAAATTCTATTCAACCTGTGTAAATTAACTTTACACCACAAGGAGTCATGATATTTGGCCCCAGTGTATCGCAAGAGGAAGCGATACAATATACTGCTGTATCGATATTGTGTCCCGTCACTAGTGCTACACCCCCCAGTGGCTTCTTGAAACATCTCAAAACACCTTCAATACAAATGCTTAAGCCATGAAGCCATCGTGAATATCAGTGCAAATCAAGGTTTTGATTGTTTTGCTCTGCCAACGTCTCTCTCCTTGTGTCACTCTGCAGGAGACTACATTCTGGAAACCAAGCCTAAAGAGATATCGGAGGCTCAGCGGCTAAACTACGAGCAGGTAAGGCCTGCCTAATCACTGCGGAGCACTATTAAACAGGCGTGTGTTTTTGCTTATGTGTGTGTCTTAGTAAGCTGCTGACTGCGTTCATGGTTGTCGAGGAGCTCGGGGCTTTAGGGATGAAGACACACACTCTCTCTTTCCACCCTCCTTGTGTGGAAACACAATTGTGCAAGTTTAACGTGAACTCTCACTTATGTCTCTGACACACACTCAAAATATCTCAGCTGTTTGCACCGCCATTATTGATGTACTTTCACCACAGTACAAAAAGCAGGATGCATGCTGCTCTGCTCAGTCAGTATGGCTGCACGCTCACACCAAAGCAGGTTAGCACATTTGCATTGAGCCAGCAGATAAGGTCAGCGGATGTGCCGTAATATGGAAAAAAGGCATCGAGTTGATGGCAAACCACACAAAACTGCAGCTTAGCTTTTTTTCCACTGCTCTATAGGTTACATAAGACGTGTCTTGCGAGGCCCAGGGAACAACAGGGGTCAGGAGTGTCAGATTATGTTGTTTCACATGGCTGTGAATGCTTAGAGACGCATGGCTGGGTTCAGCTCCCGGCTATTACTGAGGCGTGTGTGTGTGTCTTACCATGAGAGGCACTTGGAGATGGAGCTCCAGCTCCGGCTCCACTGCTTCCTCCCATCTCCGCTGCCTGCCTACGGAGTGGGAGAGGCCCTCCCTCCCTCTCCTCCTTTTGCGTGGCAGAGCACCAGCACATCTGTGAATGATTTGAAGCCACACTTGTCCCTCATTCAGAGAGTCAAAAAAAAAAAAAAAAAGTCTCCTCGTAGAAGCTCGCTGCAACAGCCTTTCTAAATTTAAGTTGAGCTGAAATACAACCTCTTAAATAAATCAGTGGTGTCCTCAACATGCACCGTTAAAGGAAGGGAGTGGTTAGAGTTTGTGTTGCATAGTTATTATGGCAGTCTAATCCTAGACGCCGGCCTGGGAGCTCTTCTGCATGTGGGTGTCCTCATGTCCGTGCGCTGCGTGCGTTGACACAGTATGTGGGGGCTACAGTGGGCAGGGCTCTGGGATCTAAGAGATATCTGAGATGTGTTTATGTGCAAGTCAAACACGTCAAGGTATCCTCTTTTTTTATATATCTTTAGGAGATGTGTTTTCATTGCCTATTGGAGTGTTACAAGATACAGCTGAAGCCGACTTTGTTCAGTAGGAGTTCACAACAGAAGCAGTTCTATTTTTAAATTCGGCTTAAAAAACATCATCTGTCACAGGAGTGTATGAGGATTAAAATAGCAGTAGCACCGCTGCTCTTTAGCTATTGTTAAATATTTACTCGGAGGAGCTGTGGAAGTGAGAGTGTAGTTTTGCTCTGCATTTGTCTCTGTGGACCCAGCTCAACAGCAGCACTCTAACAAAGCAATTCATCCACCATGACTGTTGAACCACTGGAGGAAATGTGTTATCATGTTTTTAGAAACCTCTTTTGTTTGAACTTACTCACAGCGGTGGGTGTTGTTCACAAATGTCTCTTAAACCAAACTTTTGTTCGGAGTAAAGCAGATAAAAGCATCTTAACCCTGGACTAAATGATTTATCATACATGAGTATCTGTTCGGTCAAGACTACCTAAACCGAGAGCAGGTTAGACCAAGACCAGCGTGTACCACACTCCATGACACACCTACAATACAATTTGGAACATGCTAACTATAGGCACTTATTGATCTGAAAGATCCACATTTGCATAAAATCACACACACACACAAGACGAATGAAAATCCCTCTTCATTCACCTCTTTTATTGCCAAATGTGTGTATGAATACTTAAGTGTACACATGAGAAAAAATCAAAAGACATTAATTAATGTTTGTGTGGGAATTTTACTTTTTTTTACTTTTTTTTCTATGAGCAAACAAATACAAACACCAAGGACATGAAATCAACCTTACCATTTTAATTAAGCACTCCTTATCCATGTACCTCGCACTCATACATTTTTTGTATAAACATGAGGTTTAGTGACTCTTGTCTTCTAATATAAACAGTCATTAAGTACAGTATGTATCAAACAATTATTTTATACAGTAATATTCCTGAAGTTGTGGTTATTTTAAGTCTTTGTCTTAAAATACATTTCAGAGTCCTCCTTGTCTGAGACCGAGACAAGGCCGAGTAAAATGTGGTCGATTTCGCGACACTAGTAGATGCCCTGGATATCAAGTTAAAGGCCTTCTTAACATAAATCTCAATGTGAGTAAGCAAAGACATTAAATGAGACGAAACCATGATAAGAAATTGCACAGACTGTGCTGTCAGAGACAGGAAATGGCTTGTTTTTATTAAGTAAGAATCATAAAACCTCATAACTCAAGAGATTGTAGAGACTTTGCTGCCAGTCGTGCAGGTTGCCGTGTTGGACGCTCGTTTTATACAAGCAGGATCCAGCTAATTTTAAGATCAGGGATGAAGCTGGACACTGGATTATCATTAGTTACGTACATGTGTGCAGTTTAATGGAATCCATTGCAATAGCTCTGATGCAAATGATTTGTATCTTTATGAAGTTTATAATCAGTTTATGTTGAATTTGTCAGAAGGGGGTTAATTCACCTCTACAGTCAACACAGTTAAAGGCGTTGTTCTGTCGGATTGGATTATATTGAGAGGTGTTCTGTCCTCCGTATGTATGTAAATGAGCGCTGACATTATAAACATTATAAACACTAGATTAGCTTGATGATTAATCCAACAAAAATGTGGAGCAGTGGCAGCTGCTGATGTGTGCCAGGATTCATAAAAGTCTGACCCACATTGTGGGACATCACAGTCTCATCACAGTCTCATCACAGTAAACTGTTATTTACAGCTCCCTCTGCTAGGTCATGGCATTATGTAATGGTTTACTTTTGTCCTTCAGTGATTGATATGTTGGGGTTTTTTTAGGCTCATAGATCTACTGTGTGTGTTTTTATAGATTTTTATAGATATGAATGCAGACAGACTAATTCATTTTGCATCAAAATTCTCACACTTGACAGTTGAATTCCCTAAAATGATTTTTATTTAGCAAGGACACCAATTTTGACCCCAGTATCAACCTTGGGATTTATTTCTCAACCCAAAACTGTTGCTTGATTGTGTTGCTTGGCAGAAAAGTTTTGGTCAAAATGCAACATAGAGGAAGCAGCTCATTCTGTAACATTTTATCATAATTCTACCTAATTTTGTAGTGAGGCTTGATTATAGTTTGATTTCTTGGCTGCATAATTTAACTGCTACATATGCGTTATCAACTTGGACCCATAATCTGTCAACTACCAGTTAATTACAACCACTACACATTTATGGTGAATGTCACGTAAAGCTGAAGAGTGAAAGTAAAAATACTGAAAAGTTAATATTATACCATAGAAATCCAACTCAAGCGCAGATGAACGTGCACGATGCAGTGCTAATCATCTGATCTCCAAGTGCTCATCTGCTGTTGCAGCCCTCTGCCCTAAAATGAAGAGATGTGGTCCATTACACAGCCCCGCTAATCCGGCCATCACTGCTGCTCATAATCGTCCTAATCCACACTCTCAGATGGGCCAGCTGAAGGCTTTTCACCTCAGCTCACTGTGCCAAGCATCAAACGCTGGAGTAGCTCACTGTTCATGGAGCGTACAGTATCTCTCCTGTAAATTGAAAAATATAGTGTTCGCACATCGTACTGTGAACAAATTCCTTCAAAAACAACTGATTATGTGACGTTTGCAGCAGTTCTGCTCCTCACATTACCGTTGAACGTGGATAAATGGTCACATACATTTTTTTTTGTTAAACTGCAAATAAATCTGTTTGTAGACTTAGGTTCATTGTTCCTGTATGTGTAAATGAATTGGCTTTTCTTTCAGGTTATTTTATGTGTCGTGAAAGAACTGAAAATGGAGACCACTCCCGACTACACACTCACAGTTGTAGGGCTCAGCTGCGAGACTTATCTTGATCTCAGAGTTAAATGGCAGCGGAGGTTTAGAGCCAGCTGGGAACGTTGCTCTGAGGCTGAACGCAAGAACTCTGTCAGGTTCTCAGGTGTGCGGGTGCATAAATGTGACGTATTTGGCATACATGTGATGTGATGTGTATCAAGAGTGTTTTCTCTAATGCTCACACTGTGCAGAAAAAGGTTGGTCTGCTGATAAAATCGTCTCTCAATAATGTAAAGATTACTGGTCTTCAAAGTGGAGACAGTTCAGTCTCTTCTGTTGTTCAGATGCTTGCAATTGAAATACTTGTAATGTAATGTAAGGAAAACTGATTCCAATATGTTGAGTTTTCTGCGTTATTTGATGATTATCCTGATTAAATCTTGAATTGAAATAATTTGGGCCAGGATAACTGTGACATGAAATCTTCATATCGTATCATGCCTGATCCTGTTTCTATTGTTATTTTCACATCTGACCAATAAAATCAGTCTCACACATCATCATCATCGCACATGTGGACAGATGATCAAACCACCAACTTTACAACCAGTATGGATCTAACTACCTCACTTAACAAAGTTCTGATCTTTTCTTATTAGTCTCAACGGGCAAAAAAAATTGTATTTTTCTCAGTTCTGTTTGGGCCACATGAATACCAGAGAAGATGAATCCAATTAAAACCCTCAGGAACCTAGAGGTAACTTATTTTAATGAAACTTGTAAACACCCTGCAAGTGGTGATGCTATACATCTCAGGAGCATAAAAGTCAGCATCTCTCTCTGTGCATGCACACAGAAAACACTGGTGAGATGGCAAATAGCTGTTATGGATTTGGCCTCACAGATTTATTAAGAATTCAGGCAGAAGTTCTCAGGCAGACAGACTCCTGAAGGCCAAAGATAGGTGAAGCGAGGTGAAGCATTACTTCCTCAGAGTAGGTGTAACATCAACAAAGCAAGCACACCGATCTCTAGATGAGACATTTAAAAGCATTAAAATGTACTGAAATAAAATGATTGGAAGCTGTCAACCATCTTGACCATGCTGCTGCTCTAAAATAGGTCCAGGGGTGTTTTATAGGTTGATTTTGCTGAACTAAAGGTAGAGCAGCACTTTCTGTTGTGGGTTTGCTGGGATTTGGGGTTTTGCTCAGTAAATGTATCAAGACAGTGAACCTGCCCCAGGCATCTTTATGCCTTCAGGCTTTGTTTTGTGGAACGTTTACTTCCCTGGTGTGGAGCTACATACAGTATGTACTCCAGGAAGCTTGATGTCTGTCTTCATTTCTATTTCCACAGACCACTGACTGTCTGGTACATAGCACAGGGGCACTTTTTGAAGATTTTTATGTTTTCCTCCTGGTATCACAGCTCAGTCTGTGCATAGTGTGTGTGTGTGTGGGGGGGGTGTCATGTGAAAAAGTGATGTCAGTGCATATGCCGTGTTACAGTGACTCATCTCCCATCGTCCAAATACAAACACAGTTAACATTGATAGTAATTTGTTGATATTTTGTCACTTTATAGTTATTAAATTCCCAATGACGTTTAATATATCAGTGCATATATTAATATATCTGAACACTTAAGCATGTAAACCTGTTCTAGTAGTAACCCAAATTTAAATTATGAACCTGAAAATGAGCATGTGTCCTTTAAACTGTCCCTCTCTATATATAATATTGACATAATATATATCCTAACCCTAACCCTATCCTTCCTCCCTTATATACGTATGGGTGTTGTCTGAAGTGTTTGATAACTACATTTGTGGGATCATTGCAAAAAATGTGTGTTGTATTTACATATTCTGTGAATAAAAGAATATTAGGCGATATAGAGATATCCACATTTTTTTACTCCTTGATGTCAGTATCCAAATTGGCCCAAAAAAATCCACTACCGGCCGGACTATAATACAATAGTGGCTAATAATGGCTTCAGAATTGAATCATCAATCTGACATGACTGTACTAAAATTTGAACATTTTAAGGGCGACCTGGTGGGCTAGAGGCGGCTGACCATCTCGTTGCAGCGTGCCCTGGTAATTTTCTTGTCATGTCTCTTCTGTCCACTATCAAAAATAAATGCAAAATCAAGCAAATGTAGTGTTTATTGCAGGGCTATTGCATTATGTTATCAAATGTCCCTGGTAATTTGTGCAACACTTGGTAATATCACCGAGGCATGAAATATGTCTCACAATAATGAGCCTGAGAGCTTACACAGAAATCTAACATCAAATGGTTTCCTGGCAGAGACTTCCATTACTTCCTGTGGTTGAAGGCTGATTGACAGTGAGCAGAGCAAAACATAACAAGTGCCGTAAATACAAAAATACTCAACTTAAGCAAAGTGTGGTTACTATAAGGAAGAAATATTTGACAAAACCAAATTAAGGCATGAGCAGTTTTTTTATGTTGTACAGGAATAAATGGCAGCTAATGGTTTCTTGTAAAGGTAGAAAAATCAATCCCTGATAGCTCCAGCTTTGCTGACTGTGTGCAGACAACCAGGAATAAGGTAACAAATAAAGACATGACAACAGCTGCATCGGACACAGCTTTTGGTTCCGTATAATGTTAACACTACACAAGCAAACATGTCTTTTTGAGATTTGTTTAATCCCTCCTCAACATTGTTATCACGCAGTTCTGAACAATGATTTTGAAAGGTTGTTGTTCTGCTTGTCTTCCAGAACATGAGTGACGCCATGGCAGTGTTGCACAAGCTGCAGACAGGTCTGGACGTGAACGTGAAGTTCACAGGGGTGCGAGTCTTCGAGTACACCCCAGAATGCATCGTGTTTGATCTGCTGGACATCCCTCTCTATCACGGCTGGCTGGTTGACCCCCAGGTGAGATGAACCTCACTCATCAATCGCTGCTGTTTCTCTTCGACACGGACACCAACTTGTTGTATTGTCCTCCTGTCCATCCTTGAGACATCTCTTTCAAATTCACTACAAATGATGAAATACTCTACAACAGTTTTGTATCAACCCTAACTTGTACAAACAAAACATATGCACTTGTATGACATACAGTCACACATAACTATTTCTATCAAATTCTGGTGACTCGGCTTTACTGAACCTTATTGCACCTTGTTGGTTATGAGCATTATTAGTCATGTTTAAAATCCTGGTGTCTTGTATCAAATGAGGTGGATACAGTAGTTCCTGTAAAATAATCTCTACATTTGCTCATACATGTTACCATGGTTGCCAAATGATTTTGGGTGATAATAAAGAAGATCACTTCCTTACAATCAACAATCACACAATCAACAAATGTGTTAAAGACATGATATGTAACGTTTCTATATCAACAACAAAAACATCTAGAGCCCAACACAACTCCACAAAATATATAATGTTGTAATGCAGTAACATTACCCTGAATGATCCAAGCAATGTTCACTCCCAAAGAAATCATTAATTTTAATTTGAGTAAGCAGTGCATCTCATTCTGTCAATGTCGTCATTTTCCCTTTAATCCCATTAGTAAATATAACTTCTGGGGAAACACCAGAGCTGCGTTCAGATCACCTAGTAGGTCCCTGCGAAGGGGAATGCACAGGGTACTCAGCCATGTTAAGTAGGGAGCCGAAAATGCTCAGTCAAAGGGAAAGGAGAACTGTGAAGGGAAGAATTGAAGGACGGTTCATCACTTCGCTGGAAGTTGATAAGCAAGATTACCCATCAGTCATTGCGGCCAAACAATCGAGCTCAGCTGTAACTCACTTTATCATTATTGATGTGAATATTTAAGTGCCTGAATTATCTAAAAACGACAATGCTCTTATTATATGTATTATTTATATTGCTTTATTACTTATTTGTTTTAATATTTCACTCACATTTCGAAGGAAAGCAAGCTATTGTTGACCTTAACTGCTCCTGTATTTTTGTTCCTTTTTACCTTAGAACTGTAAGGTTGACAATTGTGACAACAACAGGGTGCAGGAGACCTGGCATTAATTTCCCGTACCATTCATAATTATCAAGGATGACGTAATATAACTATTACAAGACAATAATCTTTAAATCATCAACATATAATATCTCAGAATGATCTCTAAACACACGCATAATAATAGTTTCTTTAGGAATGACACTGTAGGCTTCATCTTGTAAATTAATCAATTCGAATTAATCAAATCAAATTCATAGGTGTTCTAATGGTATCAGTCTTTATTTAAAGATATATTCAATATTTTATTTTAGTTGTGTAAAATTTCCCCTGTAGCAGTGACGAAGGTGTTTACCTTAACGGCATGATGCACAGAGGAAGTGATGTCTGCATCGGTGACATTGCAGCGTGTTTTGCATGGTGGAATGTTGTTGAGGGAAGTTGCCTTAACTGACGTTCCCTAAACAGGGCGTAGAGAGCACTGTGTATGTACACTGTGGAAAGGAACGTGGCTCGGATGACAGGTCAGAGAGTGAGAAAGTAAATTGGCGAGCGTGACTGAATAAAACTAAAACTTTAATATGTTGTCCATGAACATTTCTGCCTGAGTCACATCAGATAGATTTTCATTGGCAATCGTGGTTGTTTAGCAAAGACTCCCATTGTCCGACGCTTCTTAGCAATGTCATTAAACTGTATTTTGTTATTGTTTTGATTGAGGTGGCATAAATTACAAAATGTGCAGTATAGGGTAGTTTGGCTTTTGAATTCATACTAACTTGATATGTAGTCCTGTACAGGTCTGTAGTTGGCCCGGTTTGTGTTCCCACTCCAAACAAACACCTCCAGAGATTTCTTGGAAGTGGACCACCTCCTGAGTGATCTGTGTGCACTTGTGTCATCAAGTGTTCAAATGAAAGTGTCCTAGGTAATAATTAAAGACAGCAGACCTCAGTTGGACTGTACCAAAAAGGAATCAAGTCTGCACAGCGATAATAGCTTCAGTATGAACCCCTTGTCACCAGAATTTTCCTCTCTAGTATACATTTTTTATAAATCCGCTGTGTTTTTGAGTAAAAACAGCAGAAAAGCCTGGTGAATGTTCTTTCCCACAGTGTTTTATCTTTGTTTGCAGATGCATGACATTGTCAAGGCAGTGGGCAATTGCAGCTACAACCAGCTGGTGGAGAAGATAATATCCTGCAAACAGTCAGACAACAGTGAGCTGGCAGGGGAAGGTGAGTCCTTTCTCTTCACTCTAGACTTTCTGACCTGCTCAACTCACCTCCTGTCTCCCCCTCATCTCTTTTCTTTCCCAAAGTGTGCTCGGAAGTGGAGAAAGAGACATTTTCTTTCACTTTAACGTAATATATTTGCTCAAGTGCAACATTACTGGAGTGACCAAGTTGAAATAAAACAAGGACATACATGCGGCTACTCGTCAAATGACCTACTTCCACAGCACACAGTTTTCTTACCAGCTGTCGGTAACTTCTCCACTAAAAATATTTGCTCATTCAACACTGAGCTTCCTGAGTAGTCGTCTGCTGGGCTGCTGCCAAGTCAACACATCGAGGCCTCAGTAGATGATGAGACGGACACGGGAAATTCACTCATTTCTATTGTGTTTCTGCTTTTGTAGCACAGAAATTATTAGTAAAAGCAATGTAATGCTTATCCTACGCATAAAAGAGAACATTTATTTGCAACCACTTAAAATAGACTGATAATTCTGGGAAAATGAAACATCTGTCTCTGAGTTTTGTTGTCACGCTTAAGAGCTCTTAAATATTTAATGTTAAGGATTGAATAGTTAGTTTCTTTTCCGTCCGTCTGTACAAGTTGTGGCTCATTCTGCAGGCGACTGCCTCTCTATCTGTTCGAGAGTCGCTCTGATTCTGTGTGTGTTTGCTCCAAATTGAATGTTCCGTCTTACAGATGTCTCTCGCCATCTGTCTCTCAGCCTATATTGAGTTCACTATAGTAACTGTGACCGCTCTCAGCAGCACGCAGTCAGAATGCTGCTACAGACATTACAGCACTGTTTCCGACATGTTTTCCAAATAGTGACCTATGTTCATGAATGAGTAAGGATTTTTTCTTTGATTGTAGTGCAGATGACTCATCCAGTGGTCTGCGGTCTAACGTTAAAAATATTTGTAAATCAAAAATAAAAGAATCACCACTCAATTTCAAGTCAGTGAAATTCTGTCTGTATATTCTGCAAAAAGCAGGAACTAGAAGCAAACATAAAGGTGGAATAACATATTCATGTAAGACTCAGTATGGGTCCATTGCTAATAAATCACAGATTCAATCTCTCCTTCTTTATTCTCATGTTTCTTCCTCCCCCTCTCTCATCCCAGGCATTGTAGCAGAGCAGTTCCTGAACAGCACAGCCACACAGCTGACGTACCACGGCTTATGTGAGCTCACATCCACTGTACAGGAGGGAGAGCTCTGCGTCTTTTTCAGGAATAACCACTTTAGCACCATGATCAAGTACAAGGTAAACACAGTAACTTCCTCATCTGCCTCATTTGCATCAGTTAGATCGAAAGCTATGTGCCATGGAGGTCACTGTGGAATTTGCAGCAACTTAAATAGGTCAGATGTGTTTCGAACTGTCCCTCCTGTCAGTGACAAGTGCCCTGAAGCCCTTTGCTTTTACAGGAACAACCACTGTGTTTTGTACAGAATATTTTAAATAAACCCTCCAGTCAAAAATGTTCCAGTTAAATGTTTGAGCTTCGCTGTGTAGAACGATGAATGCGCAGAGTTTGAAACTAGAAGGTTGTTTTCACACTCATACGAACATGATTTGTGACATCACATACGCAAATGCAACATGGAAACTTGAATCCTCCAGTGCGCACACACTGAGAAGGAGCTTTACAGTGAAGTAGGAGACATCTTGTGTCCAGCAGTGAAACTTGTGAAGTGAAAAATGTTTGTATATTCTGGAATTAAAATTAGGTTGGATGAATATGAGCAATTTTAAGGATTGTAATGTGATAAATGCGCCTTTTTTTCCCTGCATAAACCATTTCAGACACAAATTAGAGAATTTAAGGTAGACCTTAAAGGAGCAATTTGTAAGATATGGCCAGAATTTAAGTTAAAAACGCCCAAAAAATCAGCTGTGAAGCAGAGACATCAGTGTTGACGATATGCCAAAGACATCAATGTATTGTGTTGCAGAGATGTCTGCTGAAGTTTGAATGCTAACCAGCTATCCCCGGCCAGTTCTGTCTAATGCCACTTTGTATTCGTAAGAGGCGATGGATAGCCTGATAGCCCCCCTAGTTTCATCTAGAGCTGTAAATGCTACTTAGTCCAACAAGTAAACAAAATAAACTCACAAAATGTCAAGAAAGGACATAGTTTCACGCCTATTTTCCTTACTAAAGAGAAAAATACAACCGTGGACCCTCTCAATTAAAGTCTCTCTTCTTCCAAACTCAGACAAGCTGAATGCCTCATTAACTCATCGTAAAACACACTTCATTCGAACTCGACATTACAAGCACCTTTAATATATGTATGAAGGGGATCTTTAATGGGCATTTCTACACAAGCATCAACCACATAAATGTCAGCAATTTTTTCTGTTATATTGCAGATGTTCATACAGATTATTAGCAAAACTACGTTTGTCCGTGAGCTTAACATAATGAATTTGCTTCAATTAAAGGCCTCTCTGGGGGCTGTGCAGTAAGAAATACTTCAATAACTTACTTATTTTTAATGAATCATTTGAGTAATTTTCCACTGTGTTTCAACATTCTTAATTATCATTTGCAGCAGATAAGAAAACAAACTTGCTATCAGGCGTTACTATCTACTATCCACCACTACTCATTATTTTCCCAAAGAGTTCACTTCACAGACCTGCTGCAACATGTTCTTCAAACTGATGAAAAGTACATATTTAAGTATCACAAATGTACAATATTACACATCTGCATCCCACCTCTAGCAGTCCCATGCCCACAGCTGGCTCACCGTATCACTGCAGCTCGGGGCAGACCTTTCCTGTTATCTACAGGAGGGGAAGTGGAGCCTGCTTACTTTTATTTCGAATACCAGTCCACAGTTGCCAATGAAAGCAAAGCTGCGTGCATCACCTATAACCCTCAGACAAAGCATCATGACAGCCTAAGTTCTCTTGTAATCACTCAGCCGCAGACTTATGTGGATACAATCACACTCAAAACAACTATATACAGATTGTGTGGGTGTGTACCCATGTATGTGCGTATATATAGTATGACCGAGATAAGATGTGTGTATGTAATGTGTATGTGGTTTTTTCATAGGGCCAGCTGTACCTCCTGGTTACAGACCAAGGTTTCCTGACGGAGGAGAAGGTCGTCTGGGAGAGTCTGCACAACGTCGACGGAGACGGAAACTTCTGCGATTCCGAGTTCAGGTTGCGGCCTCCGTCTGACCCAGAGACTGTGTACCGAGGCCAGCAGGATCAGATAGACCAGGTCTGAGCACAGCAATTATCCACTCCAAAAACCACCGTGTGCTTAATCATGACGTGCCTTTCACACCATCAGTGCGCCACAAAACCCAGGACGGAGTGACCAGTAACGTCACACTGCAAACCATTTTTTTAAGTTAGTTAATAGAAGTTAGAGAAATACTGGAGGAAATAAAGGAGAGACAAAAAGAAACAAAACATGGCATCAAATCTGTGGAAACTCCAGAATAAAGTCAACTGTGCAGCAGTTCCTCAATAATACATGTGTTCCAGCCCCTCATACCAGCTTTTTAGACACACACAACAGCCTGGAAAGCCGCCCCTCTGTTCTCATCCATGCTTTGCTGTACCACACAGTCTCCACATTGTACTGGATTTATGTCTCTCGGGTATATTTACTGGTTTCACAGCTGTCTGCTCATTTGTTGGCTGGAGTGGTCCAGACACGGCACTCGCTGACAAATTGTCTGCCGTGCTCCCACACACACAGACCAGACAAGAGCATGGGGGCTATTACTTTTTATTCTCTTTGCTTACTCAGGCCCAACCCCTCTTTATCTACCAGATAGGGCTGGTGAGAAAAATCTATTCAGGCAATTTTCTGCACTCATAATCAATTCCGTTAGATTGGAGGAAACTTGTAAGGGTCCCAGAGGGTGGAATTGGGTCTTTGCAGTGACAAAGCACATAACATAATAGAGGATACTGAATGTAATACAATGGATAACACCAGCATGAATTAGATTTTGCCAACTGCTCCAAAGCTAATTACTACAAAAAGAACATTACAACAAAAGTAAATTAATTTAGACAGACACAAATGGCTCAGTTAATAAGTAAAGAGCTGTGGTTGTGAGAAATGACCAAGTTCAGCTGTTATGTGATTGCATAATATAGACTTAAGCATCACAATTAAAGCTTTGCTTATCAAGCCTTTCCTCCCTCTTTGTTCATGTGTGTCAGGACTATCTCATGGCGCTGTCGCTGCAGCAGGAGCAGCAAAGCCAGGACCTACAGTGGGAACAGCTCCCCGAGGGCATCAGCGACCTAGAGCTGGCAAAAAAGCTCCAGGAGGAGGAGGACCGACGAGCCTCGCAGTACTACCAGGAGCAAGAGCAGGAGCAGGCAGCGGCGGCGGCTGCAGCAGCAGCAGCAGCAGCACAGGCACAGGTGGGGAGGGAGGGGCTGAGGGAGATAGAAGCAGGTGGAGGAGGGAGGAGATGTAGGACTTTGAACAAAGTGGGGCATTTAGTGTTGCAAAGAGGGAATATGTTGCCGTTTGAAAACAGATGGACGTGTGCATCAGAGAGTTTGAGCTATAAAGGAGGAATTTAGTGTGGATGAGGGAACTAGGGGTTCTGAGGGTGCTGCAGCACCTCCTAAAAAAAAACAGTCAGTTGATAATGGTGATGTAGACTCGAAGCAGAGACAGACAGAGACAGCTCGAAACAGAGCGCACGAGAATATGAACAGAAGTGTCCACAGGATATTAAATAGTACTTTGATCATGAAGCTGAAGCATGACGTTTTTTCTACAATTCTGTGTTCTGTCAACGGTAACTAACAGGAATATCTACCTTATATCCACCGCTCTCCTCTGTTAAACCTCTGTATCCTAACTGCGCTGCATCATTATAAACTATGAGGCTGTTTATCCCTGGCATGAACATGTGTCTTTGGTGATACGATCAGAAAGGGATATCTCGGCAGTTCACACCTGGCATTAGGCGTCTCGAGTGACCACTATTGATCTGATCTCACTTGCCTGCTTTATGTGCAAATACACACGTACATCACTGGAATAAATGGACATTATCTTTTGCGCACAAAGAAAAAAAAAAACGTAATGTATTATATATGCCGAATTAACAAGAAAGCCCAAATAATTGAGAATTTGTCATAGACAGCATTTGACAAAGTTTATAAAGTGTCTTCTAACTCAACAACTCACAAAATTGAGCGATTTAATAATGGAGTCTGGGGATTTTTCTCTACCTCTTCATCTCCTTGCTGTAGTAGTGTTCAAGTTTGCCACCTGCTGCAGTGCAAAACATTCTCAAATTGTTGTTAATAACTATTAAATTTAAGTTATTCTGGCCATTCAGATTAATAAAAAAAAAAGAAATATTGCGCACCTTTTTGAAATTACGTCATTATAGAGACTGACCCCTCAGCACCCCCAACTGTGACTGACTCCCCAGTTCTTGCATGTTGCAGATATGTGAGATACATTGTACTGAATGAATGACTTCTATAAAAGACATTATTACAATCAATGTGACAATGCACACTTACTTTATCTTTCAAAGTGTTTGTAAAATTGCTCTATTTTCAATCCAGTGCGTAGTGATAAGTAATATTGCTTGAAATATACACACATCTATAACTCTACACTCTTCTGCTCTGTGGTCCTGTTTGTGCAGCAGCGGCAGCAGGAGCCTGCCGAGGGAGACGAAGCGGACAGAGGAGGTGCAGGAGCAGGCGGAGCAGCGGCTGGCGCTGGGATGGCGGCAGCAGCCGGAGCCACACCCAGCCCGGGAAAACAGTCCTCCAGCGGGGAGCGTAAAGCCAAGAAAGAGTCGAAGGATAAAGACAAATGTGTTATTTTGTAACATAGAGCGTGTCTGTGTGAGTGTGCGTGTGGGTGTTTTGTGCATTTGCTTATCTGTGAGAAAGGGGACAGCATCAGTTTCTCCTCGGACTGGACACACAAACGCGCTGCCCCCAACCTGACGATAAAACAAGGGAAGGAGACCTTCGAGGAGAGGCGCGACGAGACTGACGCAGGATTTGCTGTTCCCAAACCACTGGTGCCTGCTATCCTCTCTCCTCAGTGGAACCTGGACATCAGAGGCAGGGACACTACAACGACAACTACCCCGTATCTTTCATAGAGTCGGCCAAACTTTGTTACAAGTTGCACAGTGCACTATATTTGTGATGTGGGGTCAAGTTTATTCGGGGTGGTATGTTTTATATCAAAAGACATAATCTGAAGAAACAAAATGTCACCCTCTCACCGTGTTCTTTTCCAAAAAAAGAAACCATTCATTTCATCCGTTTTTCGTTACTGCAGCTTATAAGCTTTATTTTGTACGTATCAATATTTACAAAACGTATATAAACAGACCCAGCTGTTGTTTTTAGTTTTTTTTAAGTTAGATGCCAAGATTCACATTTTATTTATGTATGTGTGTAGCTTTTGCGAGAGGTTTTATTCCTTTGTGAAGGCTGAGAGGGACTTTCTCATAATATTGCCTGTTGGAAATCAATGTAACACTATTTGTGTCCCCTCCGAGACACTATGAACCTAAAGGGTTAATTAATGCCAGATAGCTTCCAGATACTGTAGCTACCTAACAACACTCATCACAGCTTGCCCTGTTCAGATTTGCCTTACCAGAGTATGGCAGTGTTGTATTCTGCTCTGTCTGAATGTGAAGGTGTGTGTTTTTATGTGTATGGTGTGTACAGTACACGTGTGCTATGTGGTATAATGGCGTGTGGTATACATGTCTCATTTACTGAGCGTCGCTGGTGTGACAAGTTTCAATTTGGAAACGGCCAAATCTTTTAGTTAAGCTACAAATTCTGGATTTTAACGTCTTTTATGTTTTGATTCAGACAAAAACCACGGTCGGGACAGGCAAATAGGGATTCATGTCGCAGATTTAATCGCAGACATAGTTTTGTCTGAATCTGATGTTTCTGTGTGAGACAAGATTAGCTTTTGGCAGATTAGATGGCACCCAGTTTAGAGTGTATGATAGTTCTGAAAGGCCCTTTTTCTTTCTAATAGTCTCGACTCCTGAAGAGGCGCAGCGTGCATGCAGGCACTAACATGATCTCCTCTGTTAGGTTCTGGATGTAGAAGCTCCACTGCGGCCAGGTTTTGAAAGGAAATGCCACAGAATTTAGTCATTTGCATGTAAGATTCCTCTAAACTAGGAAAGTTCAATTATCTTTTGTGAACACGAGGTTTTCCTTTTACACAGTCCAAATCTGTGAGGTCAAGATATACAACAGGAGCTTCAAATCTTCTGTCTTCTTTCATGCTGGAGAAAGTTACAATAGCCCCAGAGGTGGAAATTCTTCTGTTATCCATGGAAAATAAGTTCACAAGTTGAGCTCTCCTAGGTGGAACAGGATTTACATTGTGAATGCTACAATTCTGTGGTCTCACTTTTTAACTTGTGTGCATTTCACTGCAGCAAACACATGATGTACATATTTACCTGATGCATTCTTATAATGGATTTAGCTAGTGGTTTGTGCCATTATTGTACCATGGGACTGCCTCCTGAGAAACTTTTCTATCTATACATTCCAATTGGATGCCTTGACTCAAGCCTTCTGTTACAGACTGAGGGAGACTGTTGTCAGAGGAGGTCTTTTGCAGTGCTTGTGAGTTTTGTTCAGTGAGAACAAACCAAACGTCAGGACAGGACGATGACATAGAGGCAGCGGGCTACCTACTGTGTGGGAACCCTTTCTTATGGGCTTCGTGCGATGGCTGGAGTTTGAGCTCCGTGTGTGTTTAGCCCTATCGAGGCTACGTTTTGTATATATATATATGACGCCTTACGACATTTCAACCTAATTTATAGGACAAAAAGGAAACGGGCGTATTAGCAGAAAGAGACAATCCATGCATTTTTTTCACATCAGAAATACTCTCAGGCCTTTTCTGAAGGGACATATCCTCGAGTGTCTTCTATGTATCGGCACAGTTCCTCGGCCTGTAGTCACTTTCTCAGTCACGACTTTTGAGTATCTGTGTACACGCAACAACTATTTCGACACTTCGAAGGACTCAACACTCTTTTATTTAAGACCCTCATTGTTGAACTTCACACTAAAAAGAACAATGAATCAAGCTGCTCTTCTTGTGTTAACTTGGACTACCTGATGGAAAATAAAAAAAAGTTCCTTGCACACAAGGAACATTGTTAATTATCTACACTTCTCATTGACTCAGCAGTTTTTATTTGTCATGCAGCTTGAATAAATAACATGTAATCATAAGATGAAGGCAAGGTCAGCGGGGGGGGGGAGGGGGGTATGGGGTATGGTCACATTGAGCTATTATTTTTGTCTTTGTCTTTTGTTTTTTTGCTAGTTTCACCTCATTTATGTCTCGGCCCGTCAAGTGAACATGCTGATTAGACATTCCAGTGGAAGTTTAAGAAATGAAACTTCACTTAGGGCAGTGTGAGATGACCTGGGAAAGGTTTTGTTTTGTATGAGTGAAAAGAACGCAGAGTGACACATGCCACACATTTTTATTATTATTATTATTATTTCAGATTTACTACTGTGCATTAGCTTGCCATCCCTCATCGTTATTACTCCCAGAATTTTATATTTCTGTTGTAACGTGTTTGTTCCACCCCTCGTTCCTAAAGACGAATTGATGAGAAGGATATTGTGTGTTCAGTGTCTCAAAGTGTTTTTTTCTTTTTCTTGTATGCCTTGTAAAAGTGACGGTGGGGTAAATGCTGTAAAAAAAAAAAATAATTGTGTTTTGACAAGGTGGTCGTTGAACAAATAGTCGTCGTAATTGGTTTTGCACTGTTACATTGATATGCACTAACAGAAGAGAAACATACCTCATTTTATACAAAACATAAAAATTGTGCAAGAGTGCTATTGTTCTTTGGGTACCTTTTAAAAACTGGCCAAAAGAATTATCTCAAGGTGGTAGCGGTAGCTTAAGCCAGCTGAATAATATGAATTTGTAAAAGTGTGAAAGGGCTGTCGAAATGTTCTGGCTTAAATTTGTTGGGAAAAAAAAAAAAAATAGTACCACGTCAATAGAACTTGCTGCAATTTGATATATTCAGGTTAGTGGTACACCTATACCAGACAAAAGGCTACCCGTACCAAGGCCTGAGTACCAGCACACAACTCATAGATGGTGACAAAGACATGAACTACAACAACAGAACGATGGGTGTCATTTGAGGCAGTTTTTCTACAAAGTACGGCAGAAAATATGTAGACAACACTGGTACTTGACCCAGTCAGCAAAAAAATGGTGTAGGTGCACCCCTAATTCAGGTCGTTCTTTTTCCAGTCCATCATTCAACTACACAACTTTTCAAACAAACTTTTACAAACAAAAACAAGGGAAAGGCTGCTTTATAAGGCTCGAGTGTCGTCATCTATGTAGCAGAGGGAAACGTTTATTCTTGTTGTGTGAGACACATCCAGACTGCTGAAGGGAGGTATTTTTCTTTAATGCAATATCAAACTCCCAGATTTTACTTTGTGGTGCATGTATGGTGTGGGCTGAAAATTTAGGCTGAGTAACAAAAAAAAAACCTTTTAATTATTAACTCCCCCGAGAATATCATCTCCACTGTACGGCCCATTATATTTATAATTCACATAAAACATACGAGCAAGAGGGAAGGAAGGTGTTTGTGAATACGGGAGGTTACTCATTTGTGTTGATTTCAATGTTCATCTATTTACATAAATGACCAAATAATGTATGTAGCCTTTCACATTACAGTCACATAATGTATGTGGTGATATATATATAACAAAATGCCTTATAGACGAGGGACATTCAACCTGAATAGAAGTACCAGGATAATAAAAGACTAAGATCAATAGTTGTCCTTGTTGTCATTTGTAATTAAATTATGTTTGATTACATGGATCTTCTAAAAAAATATATATAATGCATAAAAGTTTAATTGATTTAGTGCAACTTCAAATCCACTGCATGGGATTCCTTCTCCTATTATTCAAGGACCAGTGATGGAGTGTAAGTACATTTCCTCAAGCACTGTACTAAAGCATCATTTTAAGGTACTTGTACTCAGGGGTGGAAGTAACTAATTACATCTACTCAAATTTCTGTAATTAAGCAACTTTTTAGGGTACTTGTACCTTTTATGAGTCATTTTCTTAAGTCTGTACTTTTATTCGTACTTAAATATGCATTACACCATGTAATCTATTCAGTTACTTTGGAAATCATAATTCAGATCTAAGTACAATTTGAATTAATATCGAATCCTTTCATCTGCAGTTTTGTAGCCAATAAGGTCATCTGATCACAAACCAATGAACCAATGAAAACTGACATACGGACAAAAACTGTGCAGGAGGCCCAGGTTTGGAGAGGTGACCATGACTACTGCACAGAACAGAGCAGGAGCTGGGAGAAATTTAGACTGAAGATTTAGAGAAACAGAAACCCTGTTGATTGAATGCTGCTTTTGATAAATCATTAAACATCAATGGTTAAATAGTAACTAATAGTCTGAGTAGAGTTTGAAAAGAATAGTATTTTTAAAACCAGTAGTTTTACCTGTATTTGAGTAATATTTCAGTAATTTAACTGAACTTGTACTTGAGTAGAGATTTTTAGTACAGAAATGTTCAAGAATTAAATAAAAATAAAAGGTCAAATCAAGATATAGATAACGGACAAAAAAAAAAGAAAATGCTATGAGCTGCCATACCAACATAGAAAATGAGCTAAATAGTCGCCAAGTGGTGCAGAATTTTATGGTGGACGTGTCTGACCGTTTCTTGGTGGATTCATCGGCTGTATGTTTGGAGGGAGAGAATCCTTCTGGCCAGCCGAGAGCAGGAAGCCATTATATAGAAATATTACACCCATTGAATGGGGCATCCACCGGGACCACACCAAGCAATGACATTATCAGAGAAGGGTCTTCTGTTTTCCCATTTAATCTAAAATAAGGTTTCAAAAATTGATTGACAAAATCTATACAGTCTGAGGCAAAACTGGAAGATGTAGCAACAAATGTGCTACGAGCTTATTTGCATCAATTCCATCTTGATCTTCAGTTGTTGCTTATATAATCCTCACATGGTATAAATTCCTAATTAAAATTCTATTTAATCAAATTATCCCACCAAACTGACACTCATACCAGACAGGATTATTCCAGTGTAAGAGTACTGGTTGTTTTTCTGGCAGATAATGAAGCCGACATGTATGGCAGTGTGCACAGTACTAGATGGGAACAGGGTACGTTGACAACGCAAAGAAAGTGATGTAGAGGAGACAATGATGCTACTGCTACAATCAGCACAAGCCATTCTTCGTCAGTCTTCAGGAATTTAATCAAGCTTTATCAACCCATTCTGACAGGTGTATGTGACAGTCTTATGTACATGCAGTGTGGACCTGGTTGTGCTGGTCCCAAGTGTAAAAGGACAAATAACAACCTCTTTAGTTTTTTTTTCAATGATGAAATAAAACAAACGATTGAGAAAGCAATATTGAATATGGTTGTGAAGTGGCAGAAAAACCTTAAGTACCACAAATTCGAGACCTCATTTGACTGCCAGATGTCATTAATTCTGCAGAATGATTACAATAACAATGAGCAAATATAAAAACATGTTGTGGTTCTTTCACAGGCTCTGAAACCACTGAATGCCCTGCACTAACAGACTGGAAAGCCAGTATTTATTTTAGAGACACAGACCTGTATGTTATTCAACTCATGGCCTGTGAGAGGTAATTTGCTACAATGCAGGCTAGTTTACAGTTCGACACCGTTTTAGCAAATCCAACTAATCTTTACAAAACAGGAAATCCACACGGAGTATGACTTTTCAAAATAATGTCATCCGTTTCCTCACAGAGAAACATCCAAATGATTGCTATCACTTCATGAGCACTATAATACACTAAAATAAGACTTATTACACTGGAAAACTGAGTGTGACACTAGGCTATTGAAAATGTACATACAACACTCAAGTAGCGGAGCAGTTGGTAACATCACTTGAAAACTTGTTACAAAGACCGAGGGCTGTACAACATCTTCCTAAATATAAGTAAAACATGTGCACAGGGTTACTCAATAGTTACAGCAGAACTGTCAGAAAAACCCTACACTGAGGTAAACACTGGTCTATACAAAATAAAATAGTGTCATCAACCTCGTGGCTGCAAATGTGCCACCTAAAACTGTTGATATCCTAAAATAAAGAGTTCAGAAAAAGTCTTCAGATTTTGGTAGCAGTTAGAACTGCCGCGGCGTTCCTTTGTAGGGCTTGAACCCGCCCACGTTGCCACCACTGGGAATGGAGCTGCTGGTGATCTGTACAATTCGGTTCAGTCCAGATGAAGAGTGACTGCAGAGAGATAAACAAAGGCAATGTCTAAGATGGCTGAGAACAAGGTTAGGCAGTTTTGTCGGCGTTTATTTATAAATTTGGTATACCTTGAAGGAGCCATCATGCTGCCCCGGCTTTCTCCCATTCTGCGATTATCGGGGAAGCCCCTTTCCTGGGAGCTTGATCCACCGTGCCACTCCTTTCTCATTCCCTGCTCCCGGTGTTGACGTTCCACCACCACCTGTCGGCCTGAGGTGAACGGCTGGAGAGACAGAAGAGATATACACTCAGGAGTCAGTGCACTATGAAGTTTTGGAAAAGAAACTCAGAAAATTCAAAAAGGTAATATTTACTATATTGATGAACAAATAATACAGACTCAGAAAAAAATATTTGATATATTTCTGTAACTGAATAAACAAGTCATTATCAGAGGGGAATAAGTTTCCAGAACACAGTTTGAAGCTAGAAAGCCATCTACAGATATAAAAACAAAGTAAAACCGTATGAAATTGTTGACCTTGGAGGTCAGTTTGT
Organism: Pagrus pagrus; assembly: GCF_965226575.1. NCBI lineage: Eukaryota > Metazoa > Chordata > Actinopteri > Spariformes > Sparidae > Pagrus > Pagrus pagrus. The sequence goes on along the minus strand of NC_140185.1, from coordinate 24,313,295 downwards.
GCATTCAGTTTAATCAGTATTAAAAGAACTTTAACAAATTGTTCACAGGCTTGTACAGGCAAAGTAATGACGGATGTCATCATGTCACATTTCAATCTGCTAACATATGGACAATAAAAAAGTCCCTTTAAGATAACCATCAGACATTATACAATGACAGTATTTTTTGCATGACCAGTCAATATCCTGTAATATTAGTCCAGGATGACCTCAGACGTGCACTCAAGCTTTTACACGGAGGGTAAGCTAACCTGATTGCTCATCACCATGGGTCTTGTGTCTCGTTCATTAAAGCTGCTTCTTCCACGGCTGCTTGAGGAGCCTCCTCTAAGTGAAGGGCCTGGGCCGTCTCTGCCTGGTCGCTCTGCACGCATGCGCATAGGTCCTCTGATCAACCCAGCATTACAGAAACAAAACAAGACAAAAAAAAATTTGCTTTCAATGTATGGGGCAAAAAACAGGCAACCGATAATGCTTCTCATGAGACTGCATTATTTTATACCGTAAGTCTCCCTTGTTGGAGTTTATGCCGCCATCATTCTTCCATCCATGCCCTCCATCCCTGGGTGAACGGTTGTGCGACATGCTTGGCATTGTAGTTCTGGCTCCCATAGGGCGATCATGAATGGGAACAGGCCGCCTCTCATCTCTGTCTCTGCGGTCTGTGTCCCGGAGTTCAGTGCGGGGAGGAGGAGGTGGCTCAGCTCTGCGGACCGTTTCAAAGTTCTTAGGGTAACGGTCAAAGCCAGAGCTCTCTCTGTGAGGAGCAGGGCGGCTCTTCTTTACCTCTGGCTCACCATCAAACCGGTTACGTCTTTAAAAAAAACAATGTGGGATTAGTCACATCACAAAAAGTGGAATTAGCAAGACAGAGCATAAAAGGGTTAACTTGTTTGGCCAGAAATACAGAGACTCAGTACAAAGAGTACAAACACACTGCCCACAAGCTTGCGTCTGTTCTGACATATTCTGAAAACTTTTGTTTGTTGACATTTTTTTTTTTTTGATCCACACGGATTACCTTTTTACCCTGCTCTGAAGCAAATTCAGAAAACTGTACCTCATCTGGAAGTGAATGTTACACTTCATATAAAATAAAAAACTCCCAACCAAACCTACATTTTACTTGTTTAGACCTTTTGTCCAGCAGACATTTTGACTTGTTATTGTATGTGTTGCCAATAACATGCAACTATGGCTCTGTTCAGATGTCCCAGTGACTGGTTGACACAGTGTGATACGGATACAGATTAATACTTTAAAGTGTCTTTTTCTCTCTTGTAGCTCATAATGTTGGATTGCTTCAGTTGTACCTGTCATACGTGTTGGGTTGCTCAGCAGCAGCCTCTGGAAAGCGACCTCTCTCTCTGGGATTGAAGTTCGAAAAGCGGTTCTGCTGCCGGTTGAAGTTTGAGCCTTGGTTCAAACGGACATCAGACTCAGACTGCATCTTCTTGTTGCCATTCCAATAGGAGTCGTCTCTTCGACTGAAACAATAGACATATCTCATTAGTCATTTGATCAACAATACTTAGGGTTATCACCTCTGTTATTTGAAAATGTTCATGTGTTGTGGTATTGTTTATTTATATTTTCTATTTAAACAACACTGTGCTTGCTTAAAGAGGGTGATTGCTTGGTATTAATTGCTGCACCCTTGCAGCCACTGAGCCACAAAACAAACCTGTAAGGCTGCAATTAATTGGAAAAAATACATTACAAGACGAAAAAGTAGTATCTTGAAAAAGCTGATCAAGATCCATTTGAATCTATATTATATATTTCTATTAAGTGTATAATCAGTTTGGCTCCTTGGTTCGATGAACAATCATCATTTTAATTATAATAACACTGACACCACAAAACTGCTAAGGGACAAAAACTAAGTGTAAATACCCGTGTTCCACTTCACGGCCTCTCTTGAGATTGTTTCTTTTTTCTTGCTCATATCGGAGCTGCTCCTGCTGCCTTCGCAGCTCCTCACGTTCACGTGCCATGCGCTCTGCCTCTTTACGCCGTTCCTGAAAGACACAATATTTAATTTGAATTAATGATAGAGACTTGGGTGTCATAACACAATCACAGGCAGACTATGTGATTTTGTTACAGTGTCGTTAAAAACTTTCCAAAAAAATATTTGGATTAATTTTAAAACAAGTGGTAAATTACAAATAAAAGAATAACTTATAACAACTAATTTTCGGTAATAGAAACGGCAGTCATGCCGCTTTTTCCTGTGGCACACGGGAAATCCTGGACTACGACAGTTTGACACAATCATTTAAACACTGAGAAGGGGAGTTGGCCGAGAAGCCTGAAGATTTGTCTGTGAAAAGGTGTTTACTTTGACAAGCAGGTAAGTTTGTTCATGTACCTGCTCAATTCGGACTCTCTCTCTCTCAAGCCTCTCCCTCTCCAGGCGCTCCCTTTCCAGTTTTTGCCTCTCCATCTCCAGTCTCTGGCGCTCTCGAAGCAGGTTCTCCCGTTCTTCTCGCTCTCGCAAGAGACGGACACGCTCACGCTCCCGACGATCTCGTTCAGCAATTTCACGACGCCTTAGGAAAAACAAAAACATCCCTCGTCTTAGAACTTTGAAAATATTTAAGACAAACATGCACCTTTGCATTTGAAATCTACGAAATGTCTGTGAACTGTGTTTATGACTACCTGCGCAACTCGACGGCTCTACGGACACGGTCCACACGAGCCATCCGTTCACGCATCCTCTGCTCCTTCATCTTCTCAAATGGCAGGATGTCTTCCCCCTTGTTAATAAAAGGACGCGGTTTGTCTTTCATCATCTCCAACTGTGAAGGGAAAATAGAAATGTATAAGTTAATAAGTTCAATTAAAAAAAGCTCAAGGATGGATCATTTTAAAGATAAATGCTATGCTTTATACCTCTTCAGGAGGAATCAACCATTTTGGCCGCCTTTGAACATTCATGTTGACAAATGGCTGCAAAAAAAGAACAAAGCAGAATCTCATTTCATATCCTCTGATGGCAAATCTTAAAAATGCATTAAATTACAATTCAATTAAATCTAATAAAATAAAAAATAAATAGTCTTACTTTATCAAAGTATCTCCCCCTCCTGAAAGGTCTCATTTTTCCAAAATTGGAGTCGCCTTTGTTATGATAAATCGGCATCATCTTGCCTGGGCTCTTTGGCCCTGGAGAAAAATAAAAGATAAAAAGTGAGAGAACAGACATATGCTTCTTGATCAAATCAAAAGTTAGGTTATCTAATTTGGAGATGAGAAAGGGAGTTAAAACATACGCCCATGCTTTCTGTCATCTTTCTTCGAAGAATCTTGTCCAGAGTTGGATGAAACGGACTCAGATTTTCCACCTTTGGGATCCTGTTTCTTGGATAAATCTTTGTCCTTTTCCGAAAGTTTATCCAATTTCTTGTCTTCTTTTTTGTAAGATGGCGGTGTTCTACATGTAAGGATAGGGGGGAAAAAGGTTAAATGTGCTTTATGTCAACAACAGGACTAATTTTTTGACTTTTTCTGTCACCCACTTGTTAGTCAACTTTGCTCCTGTGGAAATGCGCTTGTCACTTGATTTGCTTGAACTTGCTTTGTCCTCTGCTTCCTTCTTTGAGCTGTCCTTTTTGAATGGATCATTTTTGGCCTGAAAAACAGCAGCAATGGAATAAAGAGATGCAGGCCCACTATTTGTCCACAAATAATAGGGTTACATTAGACCGATCAAGATCCCTGAAAACAATTCTGACTTGATATCTGCTTCCTAACTTACCCTTTCAACATATATCTGCTGTCCGTGAAGCTCTGTACAGTCGAGGTGGGAGACGCACCGTGTCACCTCTGTACTGGAGGACATCGTCACCAAGCCATAGCACTTTGAACCAGGGCTGCGAGCATTTGTAACCACCTTGGCGCTCAAAACCTGTTGGTAAATAATTTAATTTTAACGTTTTTCATCAACAGAGCATAAATTCACAGAGATATTTTACAAACAACTAATTCCCCCCCCCCAAAAAAAATCACATCATTTACCTTCCCATATTTGCCAAACAGGTTCTTCAGATCAGCAGCTTTGGTGTTTGAAGACAGGCCGCTTACCCAAATGTTACGAGAAGAGCTGCTGTTGCTGCTACTGCTAACGACTCCTGATGAAGACGTTTACAAAACACATTTAGCAGGCAATGGGTGTAAAACTTGCATCAAGTTGAACCAAACAGGTAAAGCTTCCATGAGTTTCATATTTCTAACAACAACAACAACTAAATGCAATGATTCTTACCCTTGTCATCTTTTGCAGCTTTTCCATCTCTGTCTCTTGAAGAGCTACAAAGCAAATGTTGCAACAACAAACATAGGAAATAAGTGAAGGTAAAAAAAACAAACCCTGGTGTTAAGAGACATTCACACATCTAGTGAAACAAAACACCATATTTTGTTTTCAGAAAAAAAATCCTGTCGGCAAGGCGTAGATCTGAACCAAAGGCTTCATTTCTTTTCCAGTGGTGAGATGGGTCAGGTTGTCAGCCAATTTATTCCCTGGACCAATGAAATCTTCGGAGGTTTGTTCAACTTCACAGCGAATCATTTGACCAAAAACAAAAAACACTGCCATCACGGGGTCTAATGCTCTTTTACAATGCCTTGTGTAGAAAAGGCTTTAAAACTGCTGGAAAGGTCAAAGTAACAAAATAAGAGGTGTTTTCAGAGCTCCTGGTAAATGTCACAATTTAACCAACTTCAGAAAATAAATCAAAGTAGTAAATGGAAGGATTAGGTACATCAGTGAACATTTCCCTTATGGCAAAAAAAAAAAAAAAAAAATCTTGAGGCTACCCACAATGTTGCGTTCTTAGTGAGCTGGACTTGGTAGTAGTATCAAAGAACTGACATAGAAAGACAAACCTCTTTGCTTGACCTGATGCCCCAGTAGTGGAGGGGCCTTTCTTCCCAGAATCCTTTTCTTTATCTCCCGTTTCAGCTTTCTTCAAGGCCTCTCTGCCGTCTTTCTTCGCAGCCTCACCCCTGGATCCATCATCTTTCTTACCCTCTGTCTCTTCCGCCTTCATGTCATCATCTGGGCCCGTCTCAGCAGAGGCCTCTGGCTCATCAGTGCCTTTCTCGGCCTCTGTATCTGGAAGTTTCACATGTTTACCTGTTTCCAGGAGATCGTCGCCATCGACATCTAGGGTGATGGCATCTTCATTTGGGATTGAGACGGACAGGTGATCATCCTCAGCTTCTTTAGAGGAACTGATGGCTTCAGCATCCATCTCAGCCAGATCGTCAGTCTCCATCTCTGGCTCAGCCTCCACCTCTGGCTCAGCCTCCCCATCCATCTCTGGGTCGGCATCCTCATCTACCTCTGGCTCAGCATCCTCATCCACCTCAGGCTCAGCCTCCGCATCCAGGTCTGGCTCAGCATCGACCTCTGGCTCGGGCTCTGAGTCAGCCTCAGCCGCCACAGCCTCTGACTCTGGTTCTGGTTCTGGTTCAGCCTCAGTCTCAACCTCAGCCTCAGCTTCAGGCTGAGCGAGGCCGTCTTCACACGGTGCTGGCTTAGAATTTTCACGAGTACCATCATCTGTATCAGTTACATCTGAGGGATTTAACAAGGATAAACATGGCAAAAGACAACTTTTAACATTGACATGTCGATTGTAACTTGACCTAAAAAGTAGAATAGAAAGCACATTTAGTGTTAATGGTCATCGAGGGCGTAGACACCACAGGAAGACACAAAACACACAATCTTCAGTGGAAATGGGGGAGGATTCAGTGCTCTTCATTTCTTGACACATCATAAGAACTTGAGTCATCATTCAAACTGAATATGCAACTCCAGATGCTTCCTACAAGTGTGGCAGTTCTCCAGATGGGAATCTTGTGACAAAGTTCAAATGAGGAGGAACAACTCATCAGTTCATCCCTCTGCTTCTTCCATTATGCAAAATGCATCTCCAGCTGATCAGTCCAAAACTCAGTTAATATGAGTTGTAGGAAATCTTCAGTTTCCTCCAGTGTTTCTTCAACATTCAATGTCATCGATGTCTTATCAGCAGATTTCAGAACACTCTGAAAAAATGATCCATCATCGCCAAATCCAAGTTGTTATAATGTGTCCAGTTAACTATACACAACAGTGTACAAAAGTGTGTCCACTGTCCCAACAGTCTGCCCTTGCCAGTCCCTGGCCATGATTGATGTCACATCTCTTCACAGCACATCATGCTGGCAGGAATATTTGCAATGTTGATAGATGTCTTTGATGAATATATGAAGTATCTAGATCTTTCAGTTGCCTCCTGACACAAGGCTTTGGCATCTTTACAAGGGTCCTTGATTTAGCAAAGTCTTGGCCACTTTGACAGGCTGTCTCACCTTATAAAAAATAAAGGATGCCCGATTCCTGTGGTGAAGGGAGTCCAGTTTTCAGCACTATCCAGTGCAATTGTCAGGGTCTGTCCACCAGTGTTGGTAATCAGAATGTCAACAGGAAAGTGCAATGATCATCTTTAAATTGGACATGGTTAAACGTCAGCTTGTTTGTGAACCTTCACTCTTCGTTTCCCTTGGGAATGTAGTTGAATGCCAGAGGCAACAAGAAATCCACTGAAGTAGACAGAAATTTTCTTTAAACATGCTGAGTTATCCATGGAAATTGGGTACCTGAGTTAAGGAAACCCATATCCAATGATTCATGTGTGTACCAATAACAAAAAACTTGAGTCTGTCTTCAGAAGTGTTCATTAAGCATGTCCTTGGTGCTCCTCCAAGTGCATTGTGATCTAGATAGTGCAGTAGCTAGTAGAAGCATGTAATACCACTAGATGCAAGTTTTGCATTTAACCAGGACTTTCTTGTCATTATACGCATTAGCTGTGAAAAAGAAAAACCTCGAGTTAGCATTTGGCATTGGTGTGCCAGCATACATACCCTTTTCTGATTCATCCTCTTCAGTTTCCTAGAAAAAGAAAATACTTGGGTGAGCTGAGAAATATTTTAATGCAATAGACACAGCAACAAAAGGTATTTACATTGAGTACAGAAATTAATTATTGCAGTATTCTGATGGCGTTCCTTTCTATCCATAAACTACAAACTGCAGCTAAAAGCACTAAAAAAAGTGTCAACAATTGTGAATCATATTTGTAGCTTCAGAAAGTTCTGATTTACATTTTAGAGTAGTGTGTAAACAGTAAATCTAGTGTCTGAACCGTTTCCTGTCATATCTTTGACTTCCTCAGAGCCACGTGTGACCAAAACTTCATGTTGCCTTTGCATAAACCAGTCAAACTGCTCTCATTATAGTAATCAGGCACACACTTACGTCAAACATTGGTTTGTAACAATTCATTACTATGCCTTGAACAAGAACGCTACAAATGTGGCATATGATGCAAAAATGCCTAAAAAGCAGCAGAGTTGTTGCAAACATGAACAGAAATGGATGCCATAGTCACCTTGGACAACACATCTTCGTCCCCTGTGGTGTCCACATCTGAATCCCCTTTTCTCCCTGCGAGGTGAAAAAATTACAATTTGAAAAACCAACATGAAAACGAGAATATATTGACATGCTTAGCCTCCATATCTCACTGGTTAAAAAGATTACCTTTCGCTTTTCCACCTTTCCGAGTTGATGAGTCAGTTGGAGGCTGGATCTGAATGATTTCTGGGTCTCCACCTTCATCCTCAAGAGCCTTAAGAAAGACAAATTTATTTTAAAAAAACTGCAACAGCTTTTACAAAATCAGTGAAATCTCCTTTTTTTGGATTTCCACAAATGAAATAAAGGTTTCACTTATCTGAAACTACTGTTTAAAGAATCTTAAGCCTCTCTGGGATAATCTACTACAGATTTGATAGGCGAGTAAAGTCCGATTAAAGCAATGAATTTCTACATTTTCTGCACATATAATAAAGGTTTCACAAATACGATAGTAGGTTTACAGCAGTACGGTTTTACTAATATGTCTTACGAGCTTTCACAACATTTGGTGCAATAAACGGAGGATCGACCGATCAGCACTTTCCCTTAACTTTCCCCTAAACAGCTTAATTCACCCCGATCGTTAACTAATGTCTGCGTCGTAAAAGCATGTGCGTGGTCCTCCGCGCATTTCACAAAACAACTACGCCTCTGTATAATATGCTACTGTGCAATATGCTCATTAACATCGCAAAGCTTGAAGGTGCAGCAATCCTTCTTCGTGCGTTGTTTCGAGGCAGATGCACCAGGCCTGTCGTGTCTGTATTGACCCTCCCATTGAATGAACGCTTAAATTACACCTGTGCGTATGACCTTAACGTTAACGTGACTGGATGCTAGCCTAGCAGGATATCTGTCAAAACATTGGCGTAAGCTAGCTAGCTAGCTAGCGTTAGCCTTTTGCAACTGTGCATCGCATTCCCCAGCTCAGTCCCCCTTTCTGCACTAATTAGCTTCATTTTTTTAGTTACCTGTCTCAGTCTTGATAGAAGGACGCTCTTTACACCAGTTGTGTCCAAATTCCTTTGTTTTAGCTCGGATTTAAGATCAACAACTCTTAATTCGGATATTTTCTTACACTCCGTGGAAATGGCACCCGTCGCCATTTTACCTCAAGATTACCGAATCGTGCGCGCGTACCACGGCGCGCGGACTATTTACCCCGCTTCTTCTTCGTTGTCTTTATTTGTCGTTATTAAACGTCACAACGCCACTTCCTGTAGTGGATGATCAAGTGAATACATGAAAACAAATATGTGCTGTAAATAATTCCACGTTTAAATGTCTTTTCTTCCTTTAAAACACATATCTATCGTCTATTACAGTAGAAAATAAAAGCCAGGTAAACTTAATTTATCATAAGTGGTGGTTGTGTTACCCTTTAACTCAACACTGCAGCTTGTATCAAAGGTTTATAAGCAGCTAGTTATAGCCTTTCCACTAAAATGGACACATATTTTAGTTTTTGTTTGTTTGTTTGTTTGTTTTTTAAAGAAAATGGTTGAGAATCATTCTTTATACTCAGACAATTTTTCATTCCAGAATAAGCAGTTACACAGGACTTGGCCTTGTCTTCAGCCTATATTCAGCTGCTTCTCTTGTTGATCTCAGAAGACTTTTGGCTTTCCATCTAATCTAGACTCAGTTAAACTTGATCCAGCAGCCTCAGATAACTTTAAATCAATTACAATTTAATGTTCTGCACAATATGCAAGATCTTGCCCATGTGCTGTCCTGCACCTGTCAAGGTTAATAGGACTCTAAGATGTCATTACACCTGATAAACTGAATATGATTTGTATTCACATAATCGCACCGAACCCGTCCTTTATATTTTACAAAAAATAGTAGCCTACATCTTCATGTTTATAATATTTGATTAAGTTTGTCTCTGTGTATGTTTAGGTGCCAATTAAATGCCATCTTTCTCTACATTTTAATTTTAGCAAGCAAGACTCAGGCCCTGTATATACAAACATACATGGTGATTAAATGCAAAGATAAATAGTGAGCAGCAGTGCCATCGCTAAACTCAAAGCATTGCTCTTCCCTTCAATGTTAATTTAATCTCCAGAACATGCCTGACTGGGGTCAAGTGATAGTTACTGTGATAGGAGATTTATTTAAATATCAAAATTCAAATTGTTGGTATTTTCTGATTTTGCTGTAATCTTTGCCTTTTTTACCTTTTCAGGCATCTAAACAGGCATCAGGATACACGAGGGGTGTTGCGATACCAATATTGACAATAATCGTGATATTTGAATATGAAATACTGATATTGTGTTAATAATACACATGATACCATTGTGCAAATTGTAAATTGACTCCGAAATCATTTCCATTTCTTTCAGTTCTTAATTTGTCGTGTGTGGCAGTTATGCACCTTAATGCTGGTTTCTGTCATAAAACAGAAGAAAACACAACAAACTACGTGTATAAAATCAATTTGACAGAGCACCATTATTTTATTTTATTTTTTGTCAAAACAATAGGCTTCTCCTTAAACATAACTCATTACTTTATCATTAGGCTTACTTAATTTGTGTCTGGTTATCATAAACTGAAAACATCCAACCTGTTAAAGATGTTCACATACTTATTAATGCATTATGTTAATATTCACCTTAGAGGGAAAGGTCTGTATAGGTCTATGTGTTATGTGATTCAATTTCAGCAACAGCTTTTTTAATTATATTCAGTCGGTCATTCTCAGTCTCATCTCAAATGATGATTCCTTGCAGTCTGGATTTGAATATGTATTGCAATGTATGAATGATTTACACTTGTGGGATTATTTATCCTTCTCAGTGTTTGTCAGGTAGCCTATATGTAATTATAGATTGTGATTACGTTGCCCCATGATTATTCCTATAAATACACTGGATTAATAAATATTTACTACGTCACTATTTAGTCGTGCAATTGCACATTCTTGATAATCTTATATTTGAGGGTTTGTCACCTTTCTCCACTTCCAGCCTATATCCGCTAGTGGGCGCGCTAGTACTTGTAATCGCTGATGTGGTAAGGCGATACATTCAAAACAATGGTGCGTAAACTTATATTTTTCATCACTGCACGCGCGTTTAGACGCATAATAACACGGGTCTTATTCTCGAAATGTAAACAGACGAGGAGAGGGTGTCCTCTCCACACACGGTTTGTTTGTATCGACACGCTCTGCCTCGAAATGTAAAGGGATTAAGTTAAATCCAGCTGTCGCAAAGTGTCGTAAAGTCGCAGACCTGCTTGGCTGCGGTCTGGCGCCCTCTCGCGGCGGCGAGGACAACGGCAGTGTTGTAGCCGGAGCCAGCGAACAGACGACCTGCTGGGTAAACAAGAGTGGATGCCTCGAAAGGCAGGAATGGCAACTTCGTCGAGGGCTAATAGTGAGACATTTCTATCTTGTAAAATAGAAACACAATAGAGAGGTCGCACTACCTTTTAAGAGTCGACAGGATTTAGTTGCGAGTCAAAATGGCTGAGCGTAATCGGGTATTTGGTGGGTGAAGTGGGACTAGCCTTTATGTTAGCTTAGCTCGTAGCCATCCTGGGCCCATTGCCTTCGATTTTGCTTGTCGGATCAGCTCGGGACTGTGTTGTCAGTTTCACAATCCCAGCCACTGAACGTCCTCGGATCGCGATTTCTGTGTAGGCCTGCCTAGTTGCAGTTAGGGTTAACATTGCGATAACTACCCGTTTTCAACGCTTGTCATTATCTCCCACAGGATTTAACCTCCCATGTTACGAAAAGGACGGTGACACATTGTGAAAAAAGGACTTAGACGCAGGTACGTGCTGTCTTTGTTGTCTTCTGTCTGGAGTATGTGTCAGGCTAGGTGGCTAGCTGTCCACTTTTGCTCCTCTTGATACGTTTTCTCAGCAATATTCACACAACTTACCAACATTGTGTGTGTTCATATTTTAGTGCTCCTCCGTGAACACTAGTTTATCTGGCCTTCAGTCACTTCAGCAGCGTTTGTGGGATACAGACAGACAGACAGCAGCAGCAGCCGAGCTTATTGTAATTGTGAAGCGTTGTAGAAACTATGCTTAGCCTCAGTTTCAGGCTCGATGCTGTCAAGCTAAATACATCTTTTTTTATGTGTTTTGCTGGCCTGGTCAGAGGGGTTGGTAGTCGTTTCACAGACAGAAAGCACAGTGTGTATCGTTAGCAGCAGCTCAGCAGTCCTGTCTGAGACGTACATCTTGATTTGCTCTACTGTTGCCATTTCTCCTCCACCATATATTTTCTGCTGTGAGCAGCTGCGACTGGTTGTCTTGATAGTATCCGCATCATCTCTTACTTATTGTTATTTGCTGCTGTTTAGGAGACATTTGCATTATTCAGCCTTGATGCATGGGGATTTTTTCCCCCATCCAGGGCTGTCCTCTGAGGCCCCTGAATTCATGCATGTCATTGCGCAGCTTTTCTGTGGCATCTGAAGGACTCTCACTCATCAGTGAGTTGTATGTGTTTATAAAAAGCAGAAAGAGCCTTGTGGCTTGTATTAGAGATTAGTAGGTTTCTGGGTGAATCCTTGAGGAAACCAGCCTCTGGCACCATCAACCCTCATCAGTCTTATTTCCCCAAAGTTGCAGCTTTAGCTCAAGTGACAACCGGCATGTTATTCTGAATTAAGTTGTGAAAGAATAGTGATGATACATTGCTTAATGTGTTTTTAATCTGTAATAGCATTTTTTGATGCAGTGCAAGATTTATGAACACCATAAACACCTGCACAATGTAATGCAGTCTATAGCAAAGTGACCCTGCAGCGAAATATTAAATAATGAAGATTTAATCAAAATATTACCATCATATTATTGTCTACTCCAGACTAAAAGGAACATGCTTGTTTGGTCCGGACCAATGAAATGAAATGCAAAAATGTAACATCCCCACTTAAATTGTGACTCATATGACAATCAAAATATCTTTCAAAAATAATGGTGGTATGATTTTTTTCTGCTTATCTTTCAGCCCTACATCTAATGTTGTTGTGTGGCATTGTAACTGAGATGGTAAAGTGAATTCTATATGTTTTTATAGCTGTGTCTTGTATACTAAGAAGTCTTTCTGAGTGTTGAATTTTGTAAACTGAGGCCCCACGAAGGAATAAGATGTCTTAAAGGCGTTAGTTTGGGGTTTAAATTTTCCCATGTGTGGCACGCTTTGTTGTTTGGATTTTGATGAAGATAAAATGACATCGTGTGGTCTCAGCAAACAAAGTGGATAAAGCAGGCAAAGTACTTCTTATGTTTATTGTCTCTTGTGTTTTTCTACATCACTTGTACATCCAGATGGGCACATAGACAGGATCGGTACAAGATGTTCCTAATTCTCCTGCTGAAGTCGTAGCTCCATGATTTTGTTTTCTGATAACATCATAGCAAGAATGTTCCAGGGGGCGAATATCACCATGTGTACATAGTATGTTCGTCTGCATTTGTGTAAACTGTCCCTAATGTTATGTGACGAATTGCTGAACAACACAGTTGATCAGTAAACATCACTGCAGATATGCAGCACCATTTTTGGTTTATAGCCATTAGTAATATCTACAATACCTTTGATCTGCTTTGGATATTCTTCTGGGAATCATTCATATTCTTTACAACTGGGTGGACACTGTGTGTACTTCAGCCAAAAATACACACCTGGGATGTCCAAACCGATCTGCTGGATCAGTATTGGGGCCGATCAAAGCAACTATTAATGGATTAGTGTTAACTATACTAAGTGTGCTCTATTACAGAATCAGATTTGTCACCATTTAGGTTTTCATATCCACGGCGTGTGCCCTGATATTTTGGTACACGCTCACAGTAAACATAACAAGAGAGAGAAAAATGAAAAACAAACTTCAAGTTATGAATCTGAAATATAAGATAGAATAGTAACACGTCATATAGGGGTACAGATATTAACAGTTGACTAGTTGGTTATTAGCACATTAGTTGCATATTGGCTCTTTATTAGTCATCATTAAGCACTTACAGTAAGAATGCCTTATTATGTATCACCACATTTTACATTTAGTAGTTTGACACATACTACATATTCTGAGTTAGGAAGAAGTAATTTAGAGATATTTTTTCCCTATAACTTGTAGTTTTGTGTTATTTAGGGAGAATGACTTATTCTTTTGGTACTTCATGTACAACAACTTCTGTCCTTACTATCAATAAGCAGCAATTATCAGGTTATTGAGTGGAAACTGTTAGTTAATGGCCAAGTAGTTGTAAAATGTGGTCATGCCGACTAAGGCCTGACCGCAAGTGCTTGATAATGACAAATAAAGGGCTAATATGCTACTAACATGCATGCTAGTGAAGAAGTGTTGCTGTAAAATATACATTTGCTGTATTATAAACCTTGAACCAGAAACACCATTTAAACACTGCAATACAGCAATATCCCGATATCTTGCCCATTATTACAGTGATATCCCCATATGAGAGGTCTTGGGTATGTCAAGAAAGTAATCTTCTCAACATTGGCATATCTGTGTAACTGAAGAGTACATACCCTTAAAGAAGCACAGTTTTCATCAAATCAGCAATTTAGAAATATCCTAAATGTATTCATTGCATTAAAGGGAGATTTCAGCTTTATTGACAGCTGAGGGCATAGAGAAACACCAGTGCCCCAGTAATCCTTGTCGATACTAACATTACTGTTAGCTGGCAGAGAGTAGTAAGCCATGTGCCCTCTGAAGATACACAGTCTGCAGTTTACGTCATAGTCTTTATCATAGACCAAAACTTTTTGTTGCGTTTACGAAGTAGCTTACGTTTCGACAGTACTGGAATTTGACGTCGTCCTGGGAGACCTTACACTGCTGTGGAAATTCTCCCACTGCAGCATACATAAAGAAACCCTTTGTTTTGGGAGTTACTCGCTGTTTTACACAAATCTGGACAAAACTGTCATGTCATTAACATGAGAATCAGTTTCATGGTGGTGTGGATTTCCCATTTTGATTTAGTCTGATTCTTGCGTTGCTTGAAATCAACACTAAATTAAACACATCAGTATTGACTCAGCCATGACTTTTGAATCAGCCTGTGGGTATTTTTATTTTTTTTATCTTTAATCAGCAGCTTTGGGCCACACAGTCTTAATTTGTCCTGACAGACAGGATGACCACATTTAACACCATCTAGTATTTTTATGAGCATGTTAAAGTTTGTTTTTATGTCAGTGTCTTGTTGATTGATGACTAAAATGGGAGAAAGTTCTTCTCTAAAGGGTTGATGTTGAACAGTTCAGTGCAGCGTAATGACAGTCACAGTTATCACATAAAAAGAAAATAATTTGGATCTGGACAAAAATATTAAAATAATTATAGACTTGTTTTTAAGGTAATCGTCTATAAACTGATTTGCTCCTCTCTATGCTCCATGCATTGTCCTTATATTTCTCTTATGTAACTTTTACAGTTGCACTTGATTTGTCATTCTATCCTTTGCACTCTGGTATTATTGGTTATAGTCTTTTAAATATGTAGTCCTTTTTGTGTTCATTTACACCAGTTATTTAAACTAAAGTTGGTACCTTGGACTGCTTTTCTGAATGAGCGATTGTCAAATGAACTTTGGGGGAGCCGACTGATCCTCACAAGATGCCTGAATATATAACTGTTATCTGAAAGGGCCATTTTAATGTACTTACCTATTTGATTAACATTTAATTTCAGCATTGCATTTCATGGATGAATTAGAGAATACAATGTTTTAGCTCATTACTCAGAACTGATTTAAATTTGAGCACTCTTTTGCTTTTTTTGTTGTTGTGATATGAAAGGTCTTGATCCAGTCACTGACGTAATAATCTGTCCTTTGGCAATCATCTAGCGGATCAGTTTGTGCACCTGTAACTCTTCTTTTTTCATCTTTGTTTTTTAGGTTTTGTGGGATGCAGCGGATAGACGCCTAGGAGCTGATGCGAGTGCACTTGGTGTTAGCCCTTTGAGGACGGAGCTGCCACCATGAAGAGTGAGGTGCCATCTGAGGCCCCCAGCAGACAGGAGCATCTAAAGGAGCCACTGGTGAACCCAGAGCCCATGGAGGCAGCCAAGAGCTTCCCCAACAACATGGAGGTGATCGGGAAGGCAGGTAGCGAATTCGAAACCCTGTGTGAGTCCAGGCACCTGCCCCTAAGGGACACAGGGACACACAGAGACTCAGAGCGGAGCCTCCCTGGGCGCAGAAAAAGAAAAGGCCAACAGGCAGGGCCGTCGGACTGCTCGCTGAAGGAGGGCCACATCAGTGAGAGTTCACTGGCCCCTCAGCGTCCTAGGGTCGAACTTTTACAGCACCCCAGTGAGGATGAACATAATCACGAGTCCTCTTTTAGTGACTGTGCTTCCTCCCCTTCCTCTAGCCTGCGATTCGGGGACTCAGACACTCTCAGTTCAGAGGACGAGGGGGAAGCTGGAGCAACAGGGGGCCAACACAAGGCTCCTGCCCTGACAACAGGAGGAGCCACCGGAGTAGGCCTGCGCCCTGTTCTGGGTCGAACTCGGGGGAATCGCTCTCATAAGTGGGTGCGGTCTGAGGCTGAGCCGGTGCTGCTGAAGCGGCCATGTCTGAGCAGCCGGCGGCCTCTGCATAGGAAGCGCTTTGTGAAAACAGCTCCCGGAGGGGGTCAGCGGACTCAAAAGCAAAAGGAGCGGCTACTGCTGCAGAGGAAGAAACGTGAAGTTATTGCACGTAGGAAGTATGCTCTACTCCATAGCACCAGTAGTTCCAGCGAAGAGCTGAGCAGTGACTCGTCCTCCCCCTCTTCTACCGAAGCAGAAGATGAGCTGTATGTAGATGTCAGCAGCACCAGCAGCCAGCCCAACAGTGCTACTGTTGCAACAGGTAATTACAAACCACAACACTATTGTAGTGTTGCACTGTGATCTCTCTATTGTATCTATTGAAGTTGTAGTACAGCATGAGCTATGTTTATGAAGGATATATCATCTTGTTAAAAGCATTGTTAACCAACAGGGAAGGCTTATGTAGCATGATACTGTGTCATCGCAGTGAGATCATCATAACACAGTGGACTACAGAGGCCAGGCTCTGCAGTCAGTATCAGGCATTATCTTATTGTATTCGTAGAGCTATCAACGCCTGCGTTGCAGTGGTTAAATGTATTCATATATTTATTTTATTGATAAAGAGTCAGTAAAGGAATGTTTAAATGGTTTATAGAATATGCAAGCCCCCCTTTTACTGATATAAGACAACATGGGTTTTATAGATATCAGCAGGCACATATTTATTTGTATGATTATTTTGTGCAGTTTGTGAAGAGAAATAGGCAAATAGAGGTACCATGACAGTATAGTACAGGCTCACAGGCAACAGGATCTCTAATGTTGCAGAAAAAACAACAGTCCAGCATGAATTAACATATTTTAATTGCACGCAATGTGAATTAATATGTACTGAAAAGCAGAACAGAAAAACAGAAATGTTTGACGCAGGAGAAGAGGTCAACATGTGTTGTGCAACTTGCAATGAGAGCAACAATTGTGTTCTTTCTCACAAAAATGCTTGATAGTGTGGTGCATTTAAATTAAACAGATTTTAAATGACCTAAGTAGGCATGGATTATCAGAAAAATTTATCTAAATTTTAAGCATAGACTTGCAGCTCCGTTCACTGTACAGTCAGGAATGCTACGTACTCTTTTCTGACCTAAGCACAATGTTTGTGACATTAACTTCTGGGTAGAAAACCCTGAATCACACAGTAGCTTACATACATTTTACCTGTCTTTTTTTAATGATGCTATTTCAAAGTGTGTACATCCAGTTCATCTAAAATGCATGTTTGATGCTGTCATATCTTAACAACATTTTAACTAGGTAATTAGGTTGGAGACCTACTTTACTTGTAAAAAAAAAAAGAAAAAGACATCTTGTGTTTACCCAAAACATCTTTAAATGTTACACTTGAATTCCCATATCTCCACAATGCAAATCAACTGGCAGCTTTCTACCCGGAAGAAACTGTTGTTGCCACGACGTCACAGGGATTCGGTCTATATTGCTTTCCAGTCTTTCATTGATACTGCTGATGTGCAAACACATGTAGAATTGATTTCAACACAAAAACAGTCAACATTACGTACGAGTCTCCCTTGTCTTTCTGCGCGCTCCATCCATGTATCACCCTCACCTAAACCAAATGCAGTTTTTCCAGTAAGTGAGATTGTGTCTGACACAAACGACTTCTGGTTGTAAGCCTCACGTTTGAAAGGGCAACAAAGGGGTTTATCTGTGAAAACGACTTAACTGAAGCAGGAATCCACAGATTTTCATTCCGCACCAGGTGATTTCATTGTGGCTTTCAACCAGAGAAGAGGAAGTAAACAGAGAACTCATCTTGCTTAGCATTTGGCTGTAGAGAAAACACATTCGTGCCCTTCATTTCACAAGTCCACATAAAAAAACAACTTGGCGAAAAATGTAATAATCCCCTTTACAGCTTCAGTTTACATCTGATAAATGTTGCGACATACATAAAAAAAAGCATCTGCGTGATTTTGTAATGGCCTGGGCCCATCTGATAAAGGAATAGCTGCTCCCCTGAGTCCCCTCTGCTTTTCAGGGCTCCACACCTGGCAGGCTATAATGGAAACTGCAGCTCTCTGTACCTGTTGCAACAACACATTTATGAAGCTCCTAAATCTAAACCATAGCTTTCTGCTCTCATTCCCAGCAAAGTTTGCTTATGAAACCTCCTATTTTCAGATATGAATGATCCAGCATTCACAACAGGAGTCAGTGTGTCCTCTAAAAAAGCCTCACCTCTACCTTGGTTCATTGTTTTCCTCATGTAGCCATTTAGCCTCAGCAATATTTCTGCTGCTGTGGCCCTTGGGGAGAATGGAAAGTTGGTTGTTGTGCCTCTGTGGTGGGAAGCAGGTGGGAGAAAACTCAAACACTGTAGAGTGGGAGCCTTTGCATAGAAACAGCAGGTCTCGGAGGGAAAACTAGGCATTTGTTTACAGCAGGGGGAAAGCAAGGAGACAAGTGATGAAACCTGCAGTCTAAATGCCCTGAGTCGGAGCAGGTGTGTGATGTAGCCAGGAAACAGCCTCGCATGTTGTTTTAATTAATAAAGATAAGATTCTTCTTTTTTTGCACACATCTGGCGATTGCTGAAATCATCAATGACTTTTACAAATGATGATTGTTCAGTCTCAGGCATATTGCATGTCCTCTTACTGCCAACAGAGCAAGTGGCTACCTAAGGTGAACTTCAGCAAGTTGTCCACCTGATGAAAGTAATAGTAGTAGGTGTTGTTTACTGAACAATACACTGCACTCAGTGGTTACAGTTCTCCACAAGTTGTAAGTAAGAGGTTGTTGTTTGTGTAACCACATGAAGGTTCATCAGAGTGCCAGACAGCTCGACTAGCAGAGGGTGCTAAGCAGCAGTTCTCAGGAGACAGTTGGGATAGAAGTCACACTGGGGAGTTATGGACTTTACTAGCATGGCAAGTCACTTAGTGATGTGCACAAAAACACAGTCTACACTACTGCAGCAAATAAATGTTACTTTAAAACAAGCCTTCATTGGCTCCAGTGTATTTGATACATCAGAACAGACGCATCTAAATATCCTGTCTTTTATATCGGTTGAAATAGATGGCGTTCACTTTTTCAAGGTTGGCTTAAAATTTATATCGAAGGCCAAAGAATGTGAGAGAATTTTAAACTTTGACTCATACCAAATGCATGAGTCAGCAACTCTCACTTACACTGACAAATTGTGACAAGAATAAGAAACAGGCATGAGACTGTAAGCACAAGTAAACCTGTATTGTCTGTGACTATACGATGTATATAATCTTCATCACTGGTGGGGATTAAAGTTTAAATTTACGTCTGACCTTGGTTAAAGCTGTAGATGAAGCTGTGTGTTCAGTTGTAAAAAATACAACACAGAATCTGTCCGGGGAGGCGTTGTCCCTATTGCCCTCCCATAGTCCTGGCACTGTCTCTCCATAAAGAATGATGCATTTGTCTCAAATTAGTTTGCCATGACTTCAGCTTGTTTGAGCAGTGCCTGTGATGAACAAGGCTCCTAGTGTGTCATATGGGTGGCATTGATTAGAGCTGCAATGATCAATTGATTCATTGATCAGTTGTGAACTACTAAAAATGAATCGTCAACTATTATAATTGATTAACCGGTGTGAGTGATTTTATTTTAAGAAAAAAGGCAAAATTATCTAATTCCGGCTTTTTAAATGCGACAGTAATGAATATCTTTGGCTAATGGGCATAACGAGACATTTGAGGATGTTGTCGTGGGCTTTCGGAAGCGCTGATCAACATTTTACGCCATTTACTGACATTTTATTGTCCAAATTGATTATTCAAGAGAATAACCAGATTAAAGCTGCTGAAAGTGATATATTTGTATTCGAATAAGTGTTAAATAGCTCTATATTCCAGCAGTAATCACTGTTCTAGAGTGTCTGGTCAGTAACCATGTCTCTCCTCACTCTGCTTATGCAGTAAAAGAGAAAACACATTTTTTGATATCCCTGCCCACTTTATTCAAATGGGACGGAGAACTCCATGATCCACAATGCAGAGAGCAGGATCCTCCTGTTTGCTGCCATGTCTGGTGATTACAGCTTCACGTTCATATTGTGACGTAGAGAGAGGGGAGGGGATTGGTAACTGCAAAATCATTACTTTCAACCTCAGCATTAGTTAATACACAAGCAGGACCACCAGAGATGAAGTATTAACAGGGAACTCTGAGTGCTTGTGGAGATTGTTTAAAAAATACATGTAGTTGTTATGATGGCATATAGTAGATCATAACATTGTCCACAAAACGGTATGTGATATGAGTATGCATTTTCTTTCTTAAGTGTCCGACTGTAGCAGGTCTTAGGTCGTTTATGTAATGATTTCCATCCAACATATGAAGAAATAGTCCATTCTATTGTCTTTATTCTTGTCTTTGGGAAAAGAGCTACCCTCTACTCTCCTCTGTCTGATCTGTCAGTGCAACCATCTAGTCTAAGTGAACGCACCTGAGGCATCTATCATTGTATTTAGTCCAGGCAGAGATGGAGTGAGATCTGTTGCATAGGGAACCAATCACAGAGCAGATTTGGGAAAAGAGAAGGGAAAAAAAGCCTATCGCAGTGCAAATATAGTTGAGCACTGATGACCTACATTTCTCCTGTTAAGCTGTGAGCCTGATGATTCTGCTGTTAGCATGATGAAACTAAAGAAAAAAACTATCTGGCCACTTACACAAATCCATTAGTTTTAGACAAAACCCTTGAGAAAGAAAAGGAGTAGAAGCTTTTTGAGAATAAATGCAGGTAAAGTGGAGAGTACAAGTGTATGTTTTGTGAGTAGGAGAATGTGACAGCATGCACTGACTTTAATGTGTTTATTTGTTGTTTGTTTGCACTTAAAAATCACCCAAAAAGTCTTGAATTCCAACGAAGAGAAGTCAAAATCAAGAGTGCAGGTTTTCATTTGAAGTATGTATATTCTGGTAATTGTGTTGTAGTTGGGTCCTTTCTTTGCATATGTCCACCTGTATGATGTGTGTTAGTAGTATACTAAATTTAACTGGTGTGTTCAGGTGCTCTGGATGAAGATGTGGTGGTCATTGAGTCGACTCCGGCTCCGACTCCTGCTGTCCCTGCAAGTGAGGAGATCAACGTCACCTCAACAGACAGCGAAGTGGAGATCGTTACAGTCGGAGATGGTTTCAGGTGGGCATTCAAGCTTTTTCAGCAAGCACTGAAATAATGTGCTTTTATGAATTTAGCATAAGCTATATATTCTAATGTTTCTGCATATCTTTTGCATGGATTTGATGTGAGGTGATAATTGACTGTGGCTCAAATATAGTGTTTAGGAATGTTTTTATAATTTTTTCTTGCTTGCCATTTGGGAACATTCCTCATCAAATAATCAGTTGATTGGTAAAGTAATACATTGATAACCCATCAGAGACATTGACTTTTTCCATTTGACATCCGGGGACCTAAATCCATGATTATTCTGTAGGTGCGAGAGTCATGTCAACAATATCTATTGCAAAAATGCCTGCAACATTCAGCCATTCACGTCAACAGTCTAATACTAAAGTAAGCCCAGCAGAGTCGTTTTGTTTCATAGGTTGATTCTGTTGTGTAAAATTTGCATAATAACAGTCAAGACAATTGTTTTCTTATTATGGGGAACATAAAGACTGAAAGGTTTAGGACCTGATATTGAAACCTGAGGTACACCACAAGTATTAGCAAATGAGGACCTAAACTCATCTGCAGATTGATCAAGGAGGAATACATTTAAGTTTACTGAAAAATTACTGTTTGTCCAAATTGTTCAGAGCATTTTTTTCGTATGAGAAATCCTGTTGTTGGAGCCTGAGGCTGAGGACAAGCTTCTTCTCAGTATGTTTTGCATGACTGGTCATGTGATGTTGTTCCCCTATCTTTAGAACACGAAGAACCCCCTTTCCTTATACTGCAAGACCATACCTGTTGTGCTATTTATGTGTTGTTTGCCTGGGTAGTCTTTTGTCTCTTTGCTTTTTTTAAAATGGTAGGTGAGTGTTTTGTTACTAATGTCTGCTGCTGGTGGGGTGCTATAGATGTCATTTTGGATGTTAGTTAATAGTCTGCCCTCTCTCTAGCAGTGACCTTAGCATGAGTGATACATAATCTATTGGTCAACATGTTCAGAAGCACGTCGCACTTGTGATTGCGCTCACGAACAAGAAACAAATAGAAGAAGTGTAAGTCGCAATATCCTAGCAAACCAATGAGTTTGGAACAAACTTGGACAGCTGTAAAATGGATGATGCTACAAGAGAGGTCAAAAAGTCTTATATAGTTTTACTTAAATTAATTCAAGAATGTCATAGAAATAGGTCTCTATGGAGGAGGAAAGTACTGTCTAACATTATAAACACCATAACTTGAATTAGCTTAGTAATTAAGTTAATTCGAAGTGTATGAAAAATGTTGTTTAGGCACCTTGCTTATTCGAGTATTAAAGTGACACTCACTTCTTTCCTTCTATCCTACTTTTAAATAAAGCTTCACAATTAATATAATAATTATTAAAATTGCAATATGGCCAAGTGCAATATCCAAATGTTTGTTTGGTACAGACCCCTACAAATGTTGTGGATCATGTCGCAATCATAATATCTGTCAAAATTATCGCAATATGATCTTTTACCATATCGTGCCGTCCTACTATTAAAAATGGGAGCTGTTGACTACAGTTTTTAAAACTTGTTGCTCTTAGACCTTTTTTTCCAGGTTGTTTCACACTCACTATAAATATTCTTGTTAAGTAAATGCAACATGGACGCTCAATTGCAAGTAAAATGGTCGTGTATATGCCTTTGAATGAGGGCATTTATTTTAATGAATGAATAAATTAGACTTTAACCTCAATGTTAGACTATGACAGAAGTAGAAAAAGGAGTAACTGCGGGTGCTGATTGCTAGTGTGTAAAGGTATGTATGGTTCTGCGGATGGGTGGTTGGGGTGCTGTATAGTGCTTTATGGATTCCATAGCTTACATTGCCCAGAGAAAGAAGGCTGCATGCAGAGTTGTTTATCGCAGCAAAACCACATAACTCTGAAGAGACCTGCTCTGAACTGCTGTTAATGAATTCTTTCTAGAAGCAGCACACACAAAGCTAACCGCTTCTGTGAATAAATGTTCATAATTAGCCTGTGTCATGGGTGGACAGCTTGAGTGGTAGGGGCAAAAAATGTCACTTTGAGCCTGCTGAAGGGTCATTATGTTACTTACCACTCACATTTTGAAACCAAATGTTGCCGTTATTAGTTTATAACTGTTAACACTAACATTGAAAGTGGAAAAACAGCGAAACGCATTTGATATTTTTCAGATAAAATAACCCTGGTAGCTTTTTTACACCTTCTAGCCTATTTACTAGAAAAACGGTATACTTTATATTCTTGCTTAACATTTTCCCAGACGTACCACAGTGTTTTTGATTGGTTTTTCACACCCTACAGCCTTGGTGTTAATGCATTTCTTTAATGTATAAAAATTTGTAGAGGCTTGATAAAAGCGTTAATTAGGTAATCCTTGTCAGTGAACACAGTGTCAACTTAATTTCCTTATTGAGACTTTGTGACACACAGTGGTATGAGCATACATACGCAAATTATGATGGAGAGGTTGTTGTGTAAATAGTTGTGAACTCATCTTTTAGATGTTGGGATGCGACAATTAAAGTCTGTTCAATGCCAGAACAAACTGACAGAATCCATATCATAGCCACCTTATCATTGTATATACCAGCTTGGCTCAACAGGGTAGTTGATAAGGGCTTTGAGAAGTATGCAGAGGATGAATAAGAGCTTATCTAAGAGTTGGAACATAGCGCTCTGTTTCTTAGAGAACTGCTAAATATTTACAGTCTGAAAGAAATACATGTACAGCAGATAGTCATTCTCCGCAGCTGACTCCATTTTCTTCATCCCACTGAGAACCATATTTTCCCATTTTCATAATATGACTTCCTGTCTCAGTACTCCCCTAATTCCTCATGTAGGCGATTATGCAGCTCAGATCTCAAGCCTCTGCCCATATCTGTTTGACTTTTCCATCTTTTTCACAGTATTGCTCCTTCTTTCCTACTTTATGTTGATTCAACAGTATTATTTGAAAATAGTTCCCGGGAGTGGTTGCACCAAGTCTGGAATGCTGTGGCTTGTCTAATCTGCCTGTTTTCCTGACTTTAAAAGATGTCCTGGCTCGCTAGAGAATGTAGGGATGAGCTTCCTTGAAGGGGGGATGGGCAGCAGGGGAGCAGGAGGGCGGGGGAATCAGAGACCAGCAGAATGAGCAATGAAAGCTTTGTTTATACCGCCAGTGTTCTGATTTTTTTTTTTTTTGAATGAATGTTTGTGTGTAGTTTCATTTTTCACACTAAATAACAGAAACTCCTCTCTGTTTAATGCTGTATGGTTCAACAGCTGAAACTTACTCCAAAATTGCCATACAATTGGCTCCACACCTTTCTACAACAGTTTCAACAAAACTATACACTAATCTTAATGAATGTAGGATTTATTGCAGGACTGTTGTATTAAACTTCCATTAATTTTAGCTGCAGGTGTTCCTCATAAACCGGCAACTAAGGGTATATTATCCTATGTGATTCAGCTGCACACTAAGCAGCACTTTAGGGACATAGTTCATTATGTTACAAAAAAATAGGGGCAAAGAGGCCATTTTTAACCAAAACCTGCTCTTCTCACGTTGCTGAGTGACATGCTGTCAGTATTGAAATCTTTATCTGCTCGCTGTTATTTATTTGTGTCACTCCACAGTTCGCTCATTTGTGAAGCACTGCATTAGGAGAACATTCCAGCGTTTTAACAGTGCGCTGTGGGGCGTGTTTGGCAGCAGCTTTACACACAGCACAGTGAGTTACAATAAACAAGGATTATGCAGCTGATATGGATCAATTTAGAAAAGGCCCATTCTGCATATCAGCCCAGGGCAC
Organism: Pagrus pagrus; assembly: GCF_965226575.1. NCBI lineage: Eukaryota > Metazoa > Chordata > Actinopteri > Spariformes > Sparidae > Pagrus > Pagrus pagrus. Next base: position 24,288,252 of record NC_140185.1, on the reverse strand, counting down.
ACATAGTAATAGGGTCCTAAAACATTTTGAATGTCATTAGAATCTCTGTGGCTACAACTTCTCCAATCCTTTCAATGTATAAAAATAAAAATATTGTTCTTGTTTTTCAAGTGTTTGAAAAAAATAGGGGGGGTGTGAAAGTCTCTTGCATTGCATGACTACAAAAACATCAACCTACAATACTTATGTATCCAGTATTCTCTGACTGAGATTGGCCCAAATATAACTTTTATTTAACTTTTGTATAACTTTATTTATATATACTTTATAAAAAATGTTCAGAGTTTCAGTTATGTACAGACTATTCACATGTTAGGTGTCGGCAATATCATCAAAAACATCTATCACAGTATATTTAATTAATATCTATTTATATATATATTTGTGAGACTGTTTTAGAAATGCTCCATAAAAATAGCTGGATGGTGAACCTTGATCTTCTGAGGGACACCACAAGTATCAGCAAATTAAACGGACCCTTTTTAACAAATGGATCAGTTGAAAAGGCTTGGTCCGGGTGAAGTGCAGCCCACTTTTGTAATGGTCTTATGCCTTTTTTGTTTTTAGTCTTGCTGGAGCCCAGTCTGGTTTTAGGTTCCACTAGAACTAATATTGAGGAGTTCATTTGCAGATCTGTAAATTAATATTCTAGATCAAGAAGTATCAGAAATGTTATTGTTTGTCTGAATTGTTGAGAGCTATTTTCCCTTGTGAGTAATCCAGTCTGTTGGAGCCCGAGGCTGAGGACAAGCTTCTTCACAGTATCCTTTGCATGACTTGTCATGTGGTGTTGTTCCCTTTCTTAAGAACATGAACATCCCCCTTTTTATACTGCTACGCCATACCTGTTTTGTCTCTTTGCTTTTTTTTAAATGTCAAGTGTGCGTTTTATGTCTAATTTCTGATGTTGGTGAATTTGGATGCTAGTTAATATTATGCCCTCTATAGCAGTGATGGTGGTGCTGACTTATGAGTGATAATCAGTCTTTTCGTTGACATGTTATGAGCCTGTTACATTTGTGATTGTGCTCATTAACAAGAAACACATGAAAGTAGTTTATGTAAGTGTAAGCAAATCAATGAGCTCGGAACAAACAGTGTACTTAGACAGACAGTGGAGAAGTGGATGACACTACAAGAGAGGTTGTATAGTCTGAAGTCTAAATTGGTATATATGTATATACTTTAAATATAACCTTTTGATTTTTTCCCCTTAGGTTAAGATAGGTGCAGCTATCTTATCTATTTTATATCACAGTAATAGTATATAGCACAATAATTATTCTTTAAATTCAATAGAGTGTAGTAATGATTCCTAAAACCAGGAAATCAGTCAGCATTTTTACACTTCTGGTTGCCCTATCTCAAAGTCAGCGAGTTTGATATAGTTATTTTTTTATATGTGTATTTCTTTTCACACTGATGACGATTGATGAGGACACTGACAAGTAAAATGCACTATATCAGCATAAAGGACTTGCATGCTGCTCTGTAATTATAAGAAGCCATTACATCAGCCAGTTCTCTCCTCAGTGCTGAGAGTTAGAAAGTGATGTCATCGTATCCTTAATTGTGAAGACAGACTTGATAGGTTACTTTAATGAGTACAAAGCTTGATGCCTCAGATTGTCTACCACTCTTGCACAGTGCTATTTCTGCCTTGTATGATCTCATTCCCTTTAACTCCCAAACCAGCAGTTTACTGTGTATTACTGCAGTGCTCAGCCCTCAGCACTCACCCCTCCTCTGATCTCTGGGGCATGTGGCTCACATCACGTTGGCTTGGCACAACCTCAGCTTTACCAAGACACCCATTCCCATAGTGTTCATGTTTACAATGTACTGTTTTCCTCTCGGCTACCCGCCCATCCACCCCCAACCCTCAGGGGGTCATGGTGGTAAACAGATATTTACAAAATAATCCCAGGTCTGCTTAATTAGGACCCCCTCCCTCGTGGCTAGTCCGGTTCCCTGGGATCCACCTAGAGCTGAGGAACCTGGCCAATTAGATCCCAACACAACCACCATGCGCCCCCTCTGTTTGCCACCCTCATTGCTGTGTGTTTTGTGGTTAGTTGGGCAGAAGTTTGCTTTAGCGAATTGTTTTTAAAAGCTAATAAGCTTCCTCTTTTATTCCACTAGCATTGTGCAGCGCGTCTCACAGGAAATTGACTTGGATGCAGACAGTATGAGCTAATGGGAATCCCCCTTATCACAAACTGCAAAGAGGAAGGCATTTCCTGCGTTAAAACACATCCGAGGAATGTGATCAAAGCCAAATTCTGTTAGCACTTAGCCCTCTGAATAATGAGGAATATTGATAATTTAACCAGCCCATAGCTTCACATAGGGTTATTTAAGTGTTTACACTTTTTGTTTACAACATTGGAGTCTTTGAACTCCTGACTACCATTGGATCATCAACAACTAAGATAGCAAACAGTGTAGTTTCATAATTCCAGCTTTTGAAGTTTTTGAAATACTTTTGAATTAAAAAATCTTTAAAAAAAATAAATCATTAGGTCAGGACAAAGGTATGTATTGGTAGCATTTTTTCTATAGTTTCTTGTGCCTGATTCCCATCCATGTTTTTTCATGTTAACAATGATATGTAGCCTATATCCATTCAGGGAAGCTCAGGGAAATACCCTTGCAGGTTGCTAGTCTTTCCCAGGGCTGACACAAATAGAGACACGTATATACACATATGCACACATATACGTTGACACCACAAGCCAGTTTAAAGTTTGCAATTCACCTGACATGTCTGTCTGTCTGTCTGTCTGTCTGTGATTTATTGAATAGGTTCATAATTTCCCTTTGCTACAATGAAAAATTAAATGAAGAAAAAAAAAAAAAAAAATTAATGAGTCAAAATCACTGATCTACAGTAAATGTTTTGACACACCAAGAGCTCCACAGTTATGATGAAATTGTGGTTAACAGGGCAGTGCTTGTGGCGCTCAGTACACAGCCTTTTCCCTCTGCTTGTGTGCATTTTTTAAATACTCCCAGGGAACAGCAGTGAAATCCCCCAGCCACAAAGCTCCATGGTATCCAGCTTTACGGCACTCCCATACAGTCTCTAGTCTGTTGTCCCTTGGGCTCATCCCTCCTCCCTCTGATCACCTGGCTTTACTGCACTGTGTTGGGAAATGCGGCTATTCCCTGGCCTCTCACTCCAGTCTCAGAGCAAAGGGGTAGAGCGACAGGAGATCTTTGAGAGAGAAAATTAAAAAGAATAAAAAAAGGAAGGGCGGAAGGCAGGTCAAGGAATGTACAGGGCACATACGTGTAGGAAAAAGGAAGGTGGGTGGAAAGAATGATGAGATTTAAATTGAAGGTGGTCGTGGATTCAAAGCCTCATCATTGTTGTCCTGAGAGAACAAGTTATCTGTAGTTATGTGTGTTCTTTGCAGCTGTATTAGGTCTTGCTTTCCAAGATGCGCAGGGGCATTTAAATGGGATAGTGTGTATTTTGTGCTAATGTGCCATTGAGTGAATGTACTGGGCCATACATAGCCATATGTCAGGATTACAGACCCTTAAAACCGTTTTGTTTCACGATCAATTGTGATGGAAAAGAAAACATTAAAGAAGCATGTAAGTATTAAAGCAGATGGTCTTTTCCTTAAAACTGGTCCGTCCATGAAGTAGAAGGACACAAGTATTGACACTGATGCTACATGACAATAAAATACTCAGAAAAAGGGCTGTTGTTTTGCACTGCCCTGTTTTACAGTTTGACCCGAGTTTGGTGAGTTGCCCCTCTCTCCATCCATGAGAAAGGGTGGCTGCTCTCCCTCTCTTGACCCTGAGAAGCTGCAGCCTTTATTTACTGACAGCTACAGCCTTCACTGTACATTTAATTTACCGCTAAACTGCAAACTTTCTGCCACCTGCTCTTTCCAGTCGCTCCGCGCACTAGTTCTTTCTAGCTCTTGCTCTACCACTTACCTTACGCAGGTAATAATACCTTATTCTTAAAGGAGCCATGCATCTCTTGTTACATGTGGTTTGAAATTTAGTTTCTCTCAAGTGTCAGTGTTCGTACTCTTAAGATATCTGCTGCATTTTTCGAGGTGGGTTAAGTTACTGCTGGTTAATACCCAACTTTTCCTGATTTTGCAGCTCAATAACAAAAGCTTTTAAATAACTTAATTACTGAGTACTTTTATTACAAAGAATATACAGGAGAGGAAAAGTGTTTATTACCAAATTAGTGGAGCTTTGGCAGCATTTTTTTTTTTTTCAGCCGCTCCTTTGACCAGTACACAAAACAAGCATGTCATCAGTTAAAGACACACCTTCAAGCTGGTAGCCCTGTTGTAATGAAAATGCAAATCCCTGCCACACTGGCCTGACATGTCGCGTCAAACCGAGTAGAGCCAGGCAGTATCCTATCATTACTATGGACATTGAGAGCTGTCAAACACTAATAACATTAATAAAGGCTGCATTCCATTTATGTGTGCCAGAACTACAACCCTGGAATTATACTGATGCAGATAGTTTAGAGACATTATTTATGTTAGTAGTTATCCCGATGCTTTTCCTGCCATGACAAAAGGCAGTTTCAGTTATTTTTTTCTTGTCTCACAAAAGGTAAATGTCACAGAAGAAGTAATTGACTGACACACAGTTTTTAGAGACTACAGTAAAATTATTTTCCTCACTAGATAGATCTAAAAGCATTTGTCAGAAGTCTGGTGTTGCTCTCTCGTCTACCTTTTCACCAGCAGCCTCTTGTCAAAGCAGCCACTGTCCTAGAAATGAGCTTCAGAGTCTGGCTGTGAGAACATTCCTGGTGAGGCAGGCGGTCCTGTCCTGCAGTCGCCTGTAATAGGTTTTCTATGTCTGTATGTCTACAGGTCACGCTCAGTGGGGGGTCTCAGCAGGATCTGGGCTAATAGTTGCTCCCAGAATCGTCTCCAGGAGCCACGTGGACGTCACAGACTCTCCACTGTCATCCAACCACTTCGTCAGAATGCTGGGGAGGTAGTGGACCTCACTGTGGATGAAGATGGTAAGAATGAACATAGTGAAAGTGCATCGTCTCTGAAATTTTAACTGTCTCTCTAAATGACAACTACACATAATTCAACTCAGGTCTCATTTTTCAAGTCATCTGACGTCTTTCGCCTTGATGTTGTAATGCTGGGTGCTCTTAGCTTTAACTGGAAACCTGATAGTTACTGAATGAAAACTGTTTTGGGTAAGTGTGTAAACCAACAGCATTGCAACAGCTTCTTCTGTGTAACTCGGTCCACTTTTTAACGTCACTTCAACAGTAGGACAGCTGAAGACTTGCAGCAAACATGATACATCACCTCACTGTCTTACGACATATCACTCTGCCAATCTTAGCCAATCTTAGCCTTTATGTATTTTGCCTTTTTCCCTCCCTTCAGTTAAAATGTCCTCATTTCAAAGGTTAAGACAAATACATTTTATCCTACAACATCTGGCTATGTGAATTAATCATTATTCTCAGATGTTTCTTAACTATCAGCCATGAAGAAGAATCGCCTTAAGTGATCTGTGATATTAGCCTTGAATTTATACAGTGAAAGTCATGACATTAACGTAACATCTTAACAGCTTTATTGTCCCAAAGATGCTATATATCTGTTCATCCTTTCAGTCCCTTCACCCTGGATTTTTAGTAGACCAATTTTCAGGAAGTTGCAGAGCTTCAAGTGAAGCCACACACCAAACTTCTTAAAATCGTTTCTCAATTTAGGCATGAGATCGGACCTCTATAGATGCTAAAAGGAGTAATGAGCCAAACCTGAACTGTTAAGTACAAGAATAATGTGTTGTATTCAGTTACTAAATTATAAAATAAAGATTTACAAATGTGTTTTAATTGCTGTTGGCTAAGAGAATATTTTAGATCCTGTTATTTAAGTACCTAAACAAAATGGGCTGTTAGAATGCTTTAAATGGTAACTCGCATCAATTACCACACTCAGTGATGAGAATAAAGAGTTTGTTGTTAAACATAAACCATTAAAATTAAACCACATTAACCTCAAGCACTACCATATTTATTTGTATTTGCATTTCTTTTCACGGTGCACTTTATTTTCTGCTGCTTTGTAACCTCAGGTATTACGTGACTTGTGTCCACCATCAGCCTCTTTATCAGCCCACGCTCATGACAGATAGTAAAATGGTAGAGCACCAGTGAGTATTAGAGTATTTGCATTTCTTAGGAGAAAGAGGGGAAATTAATTTGTGAATATGAAAAGCAGATGGGACGCACATACTGGAATGCTAATTAGGTCTGCTCTTCTCCTCGGCTGCTAAGCCTCCGCAGATAAGTACACACATGCTACAGTCCACGCTAGGACACTTTTTTTTCCAGACAAAGTGTTATTTTAGATTTAAGGTGATGACACCAATTGTGAAAATCATGCCTTTTCATCTACGAGTAACAACTGGCACATCAACATGCAACATGTTATCATTTTTAATTGTCAAGGCTTTGTTAGCAATTATTTTAACCTCAGTGTGAAAAGAATTTCATTAATGAGGATTTGGGAAACAAAATATACAGTCAGACCACCAACGACTTCGCCAATTAAATATTTACCCTTTACAATTGTCATTATTAATCCTTTTCTAAATAATCACCTTTGTGTTTTTTTCTCTCTCCTAGATCTCTCAGTTGTGCCAACAACCTCTGGCAGCATTCACCCTCAAACAGTCAGGTCGTCCTCGTCATCATCTTCCCATCATGCCTCTACCTCAGAGCTCAATGATGCCCCAGGTCCTTCCACTAGCTGCCCAGGCTCAATACCTGAAAGTATGCACACACAGAGGCAAAGTGGCTCTACTCGCACAGCCACAGAGGGTAAGACATGGCAGGTTGAAACCAGCTACTGCAGACCATTTTGTTTGTTTTGCTCTGAGGCAGCTTGGGTCCAGGATTACTTCCTTTCAGTCACTTTTATTTTTTATGTTGTTTTGCTGACTCATCCTATGTTTTTCCTCATTTAATATCTTACTCTCACCAGATGACAGCAGACCAGGTTTGTCAGGCACAGCAGGAGAAAACGCAGGCACGGCCATGCCCAGACTCCCATCCTGCTGTCAGCAGCACTCCCCCTGTGGAGGGCCCTCTCCTGGTCACCTGTCCCTGAGCCACTCCCACTCAAGCTGCCTGCAGGCACCGTCCTCTCAGCAGACAGGCGGCTCTCAGCACGGCCACAGTCATGGCCACGGCCACAGCAACGCTCACCACTTCATCCATCACGTCCATCACCCAGCACCACAGCCCCCTGGCACCCTACCCTTTCAGGAGCCGAGCTGCCCCGTGGAGCGACCCAGTGCTCTGCCTGCACCCTGCGCTGGAGTCAGCAGCAGCAGCAACAATAGTGGTAGCAGCAACACAGGCCACTACCATGACCAGGTACGCCCATGCTGCGCTTAGTTTGACAAAACTGTCAACAAGTAGTTTACATATTAAAATATAACCTGGGTCTCATTTCATTTATGAAGACTGTATGAGTGAGGTGAGAAGAAGAAGTATTGAAGTTTTTAAATTAGTCTTGCCACGTTAGGTTGCCCCATTGCTTTGTCAAAGCTTCACTATGCATCATCCTGCCCTCCTCCCCCCTCTGTTAGTAAAGGTCATGGTCCAACACTCCAGCTCTTTAAACAGCAAGGTTCATCCTATATGTTTCTTTCACTCAAAAAGAAAAATTCTACAGTGAACAGAAGATTTAATTGGACATGGTATACGGCTTGAATTGTGTATGACTTGTGCGTGACTGTATTTGAACTCTGGGATAATGATCTCAAAGGAAGACTCATTTAGTATTCCACAGGAGAAGTTCGTCGCTCTTCTTTGTCTTCAACATCTCTGCCTTCGTTCCACAGCAAACCCTGCCTGTGGACCTGAGCAACAGCAGTGTTCGGAGCAGCGGAAACGGCGGGGCTAGTTTCCATGGCAGCACGTCGGCCTTTGACCCGTGCTGCCCGGGCTCCACCTCACGTCCTCCTGCTTACGTTTCCCAGGCCACCCCTGGGCCTAGCCAGCCAGCTGTGGTGGACTCGTTCAGCTCCTCCATGGTGGCTCAACCCCAGCCGCAAACACAACCCCAGCCCTGCAGACATTATATGCACCCCTCCTGTGAGTACACCACCTTCAGCAGACATTCAACAATGGTTTAATTTAGCCGTCCTTTTTTGTGGTCGGAAATATTGCTGTACAGAAAAAATCATATTGAGAATATTTTGCCAGATTTTTTGTTGGTAATTGTAATATGAGTCTGGATTTCTCATGTTGTTTAATGTGCTGCAGCTAAACAGATTATTGATTTGATTATCTGACCTGCAAACTGATGATTTTTTTGTTAGTTGATTGAAAGGAAAGTAATTGCCAACTATTTTGATAATTGATTAATCGTTTCACTCATTTTTAAAGCAAAAATGTCAAACATTTGAAGGTACCAGCTCCTTAAATGTAAGGATTTTCCGCTTTTATTTGTCATTTATGATTGTCAATGAAAAGTCTTTGGGTTTTGGGCTGTTGGTTTGACAAAAGAAGTGATTCAAAGATGTCACTTTGAACTCTCCTTGTGAATTTCTTGTCTAAAGAATTAGTCGATTGATTGTGAAAATAATCAGCAGATAAATCAATGATGAAATGAATCATTAATTGCAGCCCTACTTTTTTTACAGTACGAGCTTTTAGTAGGAAAGTTCATGGTTGTTTAAAGTCTGTAGCTCTGGTGTTGTAGCAGGCTGCCTTCTGGCTCAATGTGGCTGTCTGCTCTGCCTCTGATAAAAGCCTGATACTGCTTTATGCAAGATTTGATTGGCTGTAAGGTCCAAAAAACAAAACCAAACTAAATTAAAAATATCAATTACAGATTTCACCCTTTTCGATTTATGATTTTGTTCCTCAAAGGAGAACACATGACAAGATATTTACAGAGCAGCTATCTGCTATAACAAACAAAATATAATGTAATTTCAGTTGGACTTCAACTGTCAGCTACTGCCTTTGGAAAATTTTGCAGTGCCATAGTACTTCTGAAAATTGGCAGACAGCTGCACTCCTAAAACCTAGTGCTAATAGTAATTAAACAGAGCCTGATGGTTAATGTGCCAAGTGCTGTGGGAACTGTACCAGGCAGAAGTAGTTAATTGCTCACTCGACTCAGAATAGCTCAGTACAGAGAGTGATGCGCCGTCACAAGGCTCCCCTGGTGGGGATGTAGTGAAAGAGTGAGTTGACACTGGTGCCTGCTGCCCTCACCTCCCTTTCGCCTGCCTCCTTATTATACTGCTGCTTGGACAAGTAGCAAGGACGCCTGCACCAAGAAGAACAAAAACAAAAAAATAAATGAATATTTATTAAATGGATGAGTCACAGTAGTGAGCTCAGATCGTTTTGTCTTTGCCAGAAACCTGTCACATTTATCAGGGAAGGTTTACATCAACAACAAAAAATGCTACAAAGGCCTCATCTGTTACACGATGAGCCCAAAAGTCTGTCTGCTGGCATAAAGTACAAATGTTAAACCATTTTGCCAACATTTTGACTATTGCTTTAAGTGAAAAATAAATACATTTTGTTTTGTAATTTCCATAAAGGGTAACTCCACCAATTTTACACATTTAAGTGTGTTTACAGGTCTTGGGGAGTACTGCTGCATATGTGAAAAAAGTAGTATAAAGCCCTTTGTGTCTCCGGAGGAAGCTGCATGTAATCTGATAAATATCCTCCAGTGATGTCACTCAGTGACTAAATTGCATTGTGGGTAATGTAGGCGTCCAGTTTTGTAAATTTGATTTCATACTATATATTTATGTTAACAAATCACAGACACAAAAAAAAATTGATCGTATTGTGAAATATTTCCTGTGTACCTGAAGCCTGATAGAGCTTAATCCTCTGCTCTATAGAGCTCCATTGTACAAATCTGATTCTAAAAAGGCAGACGCTGTCTAAAACATAAATAAAACATTACATGATAATTTGCTAATACCTTTTGACAGTTACACTATTGCTTTAGCTCATCGAATTAATTGATTTTTATAAAAGATTTGCTTATTCTGAATTTGATGCCAGCAACACATTTCAAACATGTTGGGACAGGAGCAACACAAGAATGGGAAAGTTGCAAACTCACTGTTTGGAAGATCCTGCATAAAAACAGGTTCATCGGTAACAGGTGATAGTATCATGATTTGGTATGAAAGAGGGTGCATCCTGGAAAGGCTCAGTTGTTTAGAAACAAGTATGGGGCGAGGTTCACCACTTTGTGAAACACATGATTGTATAAAGAATATTCCTCCATTGGATCAGGAACACTACGTTTTTTGGTAAACTTAGTTTGTTTGCAAATCATTGCAATATGTTTTTACTTAAGTTTTACACAGTGTCCCAACTTTTTGGAGTCGGGGTTGTAGAGAAGAAAACACAACATAAACAGTACGCTAAACCAAAGACAAACAGATGAATCTGGAGATCCAAAAATGATTAAAAGCAAATCACTGAGCCACATTGTTGTACTGGCTGACATGTGTCTTGATTGCAGTGACCATGGGCTTTGAAGGTTAGTTTGAGTGTTTTTTAAATTGAATCTATTTGAGATGCCTTCAGTCAGAACAAATGCATTTGGGGCTGAGTGCCACAGACAGGCTGTAAGAGTCGTGAAAGTATCGACAGACAGACTCACACATTGTCTGATGGGATTTGTCAACAATAAAGAAGAGAGTATTTGCAGCATTACCCTTCGGTGTTGAAAGATGTTTTCCTCAATTTTTTCCCTTTTCTCTTTCCCAGATGGCCCTCTAGCACGCTCACTGCACCATCAGCCCTCCTCCGCCTGTCCTCATTCCCACGGGAACCCCCAGCTAACGCCTCAGCCCCCTCCTCAAGGCGATTATGTCATTCCCCACACTGTCACCTTTCATCCGCCACTGCCATCCCACCCTTCAGGCCACGCCGTGCCCCCTGCCCCTCCCCCTCCTCTGTCTACCCACCACCTCTCTAGTTCAAGTGCCCCGCTGGCCCAGCACCTGCCTACGGACCATCAGACCCTGCCACACCATATACCGGCACTCGGGGCCTCGGTGCAGAGGCTCCATCAACACGAGATGCTGCAGAGGATGGAGGTCCAGAGGCGCAGGATGATGCAGCACCCCACGTGAGTACCGCAATCGCCCAGATGTTTGTTTTTTTCCATCATCTTGAAGTGAAAGATAAAACTCCAGATATGAACTTGTGTTTTTCTTCCCCTGCAGACGAGCACATGAGCGTCCTCCTCCCCACCCACACAGAATGCACCCCAACTATGGCCATGGACACCACATCCATGTGCCACAAACTATGTCTTCCCACCCTCGCCAGCCTGAGCAGAGAACAGCATGGTCAGTGTCAAAGGCAATGGGGCTTGGCAGATGGTTGCTTTTAGCCCTAATTTAACCCCAGTTTAATGTCAGCTAATCAAAAATTTCACATTTTAACATGACGCAACGCTTCCTTGGTTTTATGTTCAGCTCCACTAGAGAAAGTTTTGATGTAATGATGACTGATTGCTCGTTACGTGTTCGTCAACAGGGAGCTCGGCATTGAGGCTGGAGTGACTGTGGCACCGTACCCTCCAGGGCACCTGCACTCCCACCTGCCCCACTACCACCCTCCCCCCAGACTGCACCACTTCCCCATCCCCTTCATGGTAAGAGAAACCCTCAGCACACATGCATACATTAGCATAAATGAAAAAGAATCACTTTTATACTAAGTCTGGCTTAGATTAATGGTGTTGGCCCCTTATTTATAACATCAGTTATTTCAAGGATGGTTTGGTGAACCACATGAATAATACATTAGCAATTAATAGCAGCTCATCAGGCATTTCAAGTGCACACTCAACAAATCCACAAGCCTTGAGACGGATCCAGCACACATATAGTCGACAGTTTCCTGATGTTATTGCTTTTTTTCACTCGGTCACCCTCAAACCTCCAAACATTAGTTGTCTTCTACAATCAGTTCTCCTCTGTAGCATTGATGCAAGTGCACATAAATTCAGGCTGCTGTTTTCCAAATGTGTTTAGCACATCCACTGTTCATCACAGCGTGCACGCTCAGAATTAGGGGGTAGAGACGTAGAACCAAAGAATATGCAAGTGAATTTTGATGAACAGTCTCGGCAGAGTTCATTAGTTTTAATTTGTATCCATCTATGACCTTCATCATGAAATATTTGCCATGTGAACACATTCAGAGGCCCCTTTAATTATCTTCTGAAAACTCAAGTTAGATATTAATTTAAGAGATGCCACCAGCAGTAATGACTCTTAAGAGTCAGTATATGACAAAATGTCAGCTACACAGAGTGTAGTTAAACTTAAAGCAGCTATGATCTGTATTTTCTTTATAATAATGTATCAGATGACAATATGAAACGGTTAATTTGTAATAATGAACCTACAGACAATCTGCAGCGCCGCATGGTTTTACAGAGCTTCATAGTGAGTTGTGTATTTCCTTGTAAAAAGTGTCAGTTTGTCGTGGCACCATTGTACCGGCCTGTCTCCTTCAGAGTCTAAAGTCTGTCTTAACTCCTTACATTATGCAGCTGTTTGAAAACACACATTTTTTTAATGGTAAACATGTCAAATAAAGCGTAAAGCTGCCCACTTGTCCACTCAGGACAGTTGTTGATACCGAGCTTCTGAAAGATCTACGAAATGAAAACTATTAAGGGGCCCTGTGACCCAGAAATGATTAAGTACATTTATGATTGAGACGTGTTGAGATTATTTTGAGAAAATGTCTTACCAAAGTTTTAAAAAAAAAAGTGTTGTCTCGTTTTCTCTCACAGCACACTGGCATATCTGAAGTGACCTACCCTCACATTCGGTACATCTCATCTAGAATGACTGGCTTTGGAAGAACCTATGAGGTGAGGACGTTTTATTTGTGTGTGTTTTTAAAAAGAAAAATCTAAATCTCTCAAGAAACTGTATCACTGTTTCATTTATCACTGCCATCATCAGTATTAACTTTATAATTGCTTGACTCATCACCACATGACTGATCACTACTGTGATACTGTAATAATGAGTTTATTTGTATTTCTTGCCGGCTTATTCCAGAGCATCCAACCACGTCTCACTTTCTTCCTCGCTGGATGGAGTTTGCTCAGTTTAACATCTTGTTAAATTCGAGGTTGCTGTAACTCAGTTGGCAGTGCAGATTGGCAATTAATCATAATGTTTGCGGTGTGATTCCCAAGCTCTGGGGAGCATGGACTATTTCATAAACAAGTCGAACTCACTGAGTCACAGACTTCAACCACTAAATTGGTGGGGATTTATGAAGGAAAAGCTATTGTTGTTGCCAGAACGCGTACCCCTACCAAATTATAGGCAAAACATCGCAATGGGATTGGCTCGGCAGATGGTAGATTTTTGTGTCCTCTAACAGTCATGGGATATTTAAGAATGGCGGAAAAAATAGAGAATTCATGGTTTGTGTTAGGAAACGAACCCGTTCTCCTGTGTGGACTCCTGTGCGTGACCCACTCATCCAGTCCGACCTTATCCTTATCCATACAGTTCAGTTACGCAATTGTGTTATTAACTTACGTACCTTTTTGTAAGTGAAACCAAGCTAAGTAGTCTGTGCCAAAACCTAACACAACATCAACTAGGGTTGTTCCAAATGCCTCTGATAGTGGTACACGAGTTTATGCATCGACCCGATACCAGCAGCGCCTCGTACACCTGTATGCAACTGAACAGATTTTTTTGCTGTACATGTAGCCAGTATAACCCCTTAAATAATATTAAGATAATTAAAACAATGTTATTATTATTATTATATATTTGAGACTATATGGTGATGTATGATATATACCTCGATATTTTGTCATCTTCTCAAAAATACTTCATAAATGTTGCGACTGGGCGACAAAATCAAATATCACAATATTTTGGAGCAGATTGGCCCGACTTCATGTGATTTCTGATCAGTAATCGTGGATATATGGACTAAGTGGGTATAGAGTAGTATTAGAACAAGTAGAACATTCTGGTAAGTTCAGAAAATTACATCACTTTACTGCAGTGCAGCCTTCAAAACCAAGGAACTCAAAGAAGAAGGAAGGGTCATTACGTCACTGAATCTTGCTTTGGTGCCAGACTGCGGTGTCAGCTGTACTGAAGTCAATGGGAGATGCATGGAGAAACACACTAAAACCCAACATATCTACATCGTATCACTTCTGGTAAAGACATTCCTCTAGAAAATGAAAGAACACACTCCAGAGAGTAGGTTAACCAATGATTTTTCAAGTCATACGATGTAGATATGTTTTAGCGTGTTTTTCCATGCATCTCCCATAGACTTCAATACAACCGGCACCACAGTCTGGCACCAAAGAAAGATTCATGATGTAGTGACCCTTCCTCCTTTTTTAGGTTCCTTGTTCAAAACCAGCAAAAGACTTACACTTATCAATATTTTTCAAGGTATTGTATCGAAGTTAGAATTTTTACGGTGTTGTCAGCAACAGACGTACCTCCAAGAAACGGTGTGTCCAGGTGTGTTGTGTGTGTCTGTCTTTATCTTAGTGGTTTTGTTTATACTACTTTCATTCAGGACCTGCTGCATTTAGAGGAAAGATTGGGGACTGTGAACCGAGGAGCCTCTCAGGGAACCATAGAGAGGTGCACTTACCCACACAAGTACAAAAAGGTGAGGACTCGTGATGGAGAGTGCGTGTGTGTGTGTGTGTGTGTGTGTGTGCGTGTGTGTGTGTGTGTGTGTGTGTGTGTGTGTGTGTGTGTGTGTGTGCGTATGTGTGTGTGTGTTTGCGTGTGTGCGTGCGTGTGCATGTGTAGCCATGTATATAATGTTAATTGTAATTTGTAGATACTGTATATAGTTGAGCATGTCTGTTACAGTTGATTCTGGGACAGAGTGCGCAGTGGTCTTTTGTGCTCATTTTAAACGTCTGATGTTTAGCAAAAGTACTGTAGTGTGTGAGATTGCAGCTGTGAAGACAAAAGTTTCCTTAGAGGTTTCCAAATGTATCTAAATAAGCAATCTAACACCCTGCCACCCAATACAGAAGGTGTTGGAGAGAGACATTGACCAACAGTTAACCCCTGAAGCTTGGGCATCTATTGGGAAAAATATGCACGCAACCCCAGAATCGGTGAGAAATAATGAACAAATCAATTTGGAAACATGTCTCTGCTCACATGTACAGTAGATGTTAGTGGTAGTCTTGGGGGCCAGGGAATTCGGCTCTAGAATAACTTTGATTTGGATAACTGTGATTTGTTTAGCATAGAGACTAGAGATAGAAAGTTTTATTTTTTCTGTTTTCAGGACAAAATGACCATTCTCTCTGTCCCCTAAAGATTTGTTTTTGTGTTTGTTCTAAACATAGTTAATATTATATTTTCATACAAATGTAATATGTATTTGTAAAGTTAACAGTGTTTTAGCTGAACAGTTTAATGTGTTTAATTGAGACAATTTTAATAGGATTGTTTACAATATGTAATGAGTCTGCTGAGGCAGCAAAACGTACCCCATGCTGCGTATCAAAAGTCATGTTTCCGAATGTTTCCCACAAACAGAGAAAGCTGCATGGTAAGCAAGACGAAGACGAGGGGGCAGATGAAGACACAGAAGAAAAATGCACCATCTGTCTGTCAATACTGGAAGAGGGGGAGGACGTCAGGTAAGAGGCCCCCCTCCTGGGTGTTTGCTGCTCACAGATTTGAATGTGTTCAATTATGCTTTCAGGGGCGTGTATGTGTGTGAACACAGACATGACACCTCTCCTGAGATTTACATTTTTTCTTAAAAATAAACCCCAAAGGTGTAGTAATGAACAACAAACCCCAGAGTGCCTTAATATTACCGGCCTCATGGAACTGCCTTTTTGGCACAGAGTCAGGTTTTTTTTAAGAGGGTTTTCTGCCCTCTGTTGGTTTGAAAGTGATCAAAGCCACATTTCATTTTTACTTTTAAAGTTTTTTAAATTTTTGCTAAATTATTTACAGTACCCAGGTATGATTATTTAAAGGATTTTGAGTATATATTTTCAAACTATAGCACACTATATTACTTTTTTTAAATTATTAACGGTAATGGTCAAAGTACAAATGTATTTGTAAATTATTCCTTCGTTATAAACTGTCAGCAAACAAATGGCCGTTGCACATTTCTGATCGAATCAGGTGTTTGTCACACCTCTAGCTTTAAGTATTGATGTTTTCCTAATTGATAAATGTTGCCTGCTAATACAGTAACACTTTGCTTGTTTTATCATTTTTATTTATTAAAACAGTGGCCTTGTCAGCGCTGAATAAAAGTCAGAGGGCAGCAGTCAGTGAAAAATAATGGATTGAAATTTTATATGAAGAGCTCAAATGTTTAAAGGCTCTTTTAGGATCTTGTAGAATGAGTACAATTAAATTGTAATGCCAAAAAAATGCCCTATCTCACATTGTTTATCCAGCTCTGCACCAAAAGTTAATGAGGTTTAGTGGAAATATGTAATATAATAACCTCCTCTGCATTTTTTTAAATCCTAGTTATTATCTTTATCAGCTGAGTGTTGTAGTTTGTAACAAATGTTGGCCAAAAATGTGCACCTAATGTGTTTGCTGGAATGTTTCAGCCGAGGATTTGGTGACTAGTGAGAATTTACAGCAACAGGACAGTGTACGGGGAACTGATCGAAATAAATTTCAACATCCATCGTCATTATAATCAAGGAGCACATCACTTTAATAGTTCTAGTTTGGATCTATGGTACAGAGGAATAAGCTATTTCAGGCTCTGTCAACACCTTTTTAATTCCCTTTTTTATTGAGTTACACCAAGGCCCGTACAAACAATGTAATCCTTTTTATAGGGCGTAATATTCCTATCTATGAGTGCCTTTTGTAGTATACAGTTATAACCGTGGTTAGTACAACTGAGCAAAAATGAATAATACAGAAGCAAATAAGGACCAATAACATTTTAAAAAGGAATATACAGGTAAATAATAGGAAGTTAAATACAAAACCAACTTAAACCAAATAATAAATAGAATGAAACTTTTGGGGTGTGCCTTCATAACAGTCACCTACTTTACAGCTTCTAGTCTTTTCATGGCAAAAATGTGTGTTTGTAGGCTGATTTGATAACACGTGTTCTCCTCTGCCTGTGTTTCCCCCTCAGACGCCTACCATGTATGCACCTCTTCCATCAGCTGTGTGTGGATCAGTGGCTCCTCACCAATAAGAAGTGCCCCATCTGCAGAGTGGACATTGAGGCGCAGTTGTCTGCCGAGAGTTGATGCTGTTTTTCTAACACCCCCCCGTTTTGTTGAAAATTTATTTTGAGATCATATTAATTTTCTCTTCAGTACTGCAGTCAACCAAAGATGGCATGAATTACCTGCGCAGCTCTACCATGAGAAAATAAAAAAGAGAAACATCTGACAAAAAAGCATCGAGCCTAGAGTGCCAGCTATCACATATTACTACAACAGTTAGACTTCTCCATTAAGGGTTTAAGATTTTATTGTATTTATAAAGCTTTTATGTAGCTTTTGATTGTTTCCTCAAGTGTCATTTTTGTTTCGTTTCTCTGCATGTTTCCTTGCAATGCATTTCTTTGCACATATAACGTGGGCTTTAACACGGCCTAACAACTTGCAGGTGAGGATAGCTGCTCTAGTAAAGATGCATTTCTGTAAACCTAATGCCTTGCTTTACTAGAATAGAATGTCAGCCTCCGGTTTTTAAAAAAACAACATTGCAGGATTCATTTTACCAATCATTGTATTGATTAGTTTATGTTTAGAAGATGTGGATTGTTAGTGAAAGATGTTTTTTAAGTAAAATCAAGACATTCCTAACTAGGGAAATATGTTAACAGATCAGCTGCTGTATTAGTGCACACCCAGTATTTCTAGAGTGGAAATAAACTCCGATGTTCACCTCACTCCCAGAATATGCACATGCTTTGCTACGATTACACCTCCCTCCAGCACCTTCATTCGACTAAAACACCGTTATCACCATCTTCCGATGTATTTTAGAGAAAAAGAATGTCACCTCCCTCTCTTTGACTGTTCTCTCTAACCTGAACGATTGTCGGGATCTGCTGTGAAGCTCTTCTCCATTTTGTTTCCCTGCAGATGGGCCGTGATGGTTAACTGGGGTTCTGTAAGATGATCTCAGGTCTACATGTGTGTAAGACATTTCACATGAGCCTGCGACCTGGGATCATTTTGTCAATTTGATACCGGCAGTGGCGTTGACTTTTAATTTCCTGTGTGTGTGTGCGTGCGTGCGTGCGTGCGTGCGTGCGTGCGTGTGTGCGTGTGTGTGTGTGTGAGCGTGTGTGTGTGTTCAGAGGGAAATACACAGCTCAATTTGGGATTAATATTTACTGTTTGTTCTCACACTTCAAGCCGTTTTATCCACCCTCCCTTTTGTCTCTCTGTAGTTGAGCAGCGGCGTCCATTTTGGCTGCTGCGGAAAGAAAAACACTAATACTGTTGACTAACTCACTCGCATAGACTTGCACAAGAGAGAAAAGGGTAGGAGAGTAGTAGTGAATATGACAGTGCACTGAGGCCATGTATTTCCACTCTGATGACTATTAAAAAAGGAATTAAAAAAAAAGATATTTTGAATGGAGTGTTGAAATGCAGTACTTAAAGCAGGTATCCATGCATTCATTGACTTAAAGGCACCAGGATCATATTCTGTGGGATTTATATTAGTTTTAAAAAATAATATTAATAAACTTGGATAACTCTTAACGGAGTCTTTTGCTTGGCGTCCTCTTTGATAATCAGATGTTTGAGTGAATGTTGTGTTATTTTCTGAAATAGTTTGGTGACACTATAATAACCATTAATAAAAGGAAGATTATAGTTAAACTTAGATAGTTGTTTCACGATTAACAAATGAGCATCCCCTACAAACCTTTTATTAAGCAATTGTTTATTGTAAAGTTGCAACTGATGTTTATATTTTGTAAATGGTTAATAAATACTGTAGTTCATCTATAAACATTTGGATGGTCATTAAAAAATGGCAACTGATGTTTATAAACCTTTTAAATCGCTTAATAAATTGTTTATAAAGAAATGTATTGACAAGTCCGATAACTATTAACTAAAGTTTAACTCACTGTACATTTACCATTTATTAATTATAGTTATTGTAAATGGTTACCAATGTTATGAAGAACGTTGTCGGTCTTTGAAATTGTTGAATAGGAATCACTTCAAATACTGAACAGAGTTTAAAGATGTGTCACTCCTAACACGTCGGTGCTGCTGCTCGTATTCAATGCATTAAGGGATTTAAATGGGTCATGATTTTGTACGATATATTCCACTGATTTGTTCATAACTTCATTTTTCTCAATAATTTCTTGGGCAGCAATATCTAATATATAAATGGCACAAACATGCAGATATAAAGATACATAGTTGATAATTCACAAAAAAAAAAAAAAAGCATAAAACCTAAGTATTTTGTGTATAATTGGTTGTTACATTTACTAAAAATCTCATCTTCACAAACATGAAAAACAATGTTGATTCAAAAAAATAAGTATAGTTGAAGATTTATGGATAAAGAGAGCCTGGATTATGAGCCAGGTGTAAGAAAGGATCCTGTATAAATTAGTCATTAATAAATCGATTTAGTCCTTTGTTTTCAAAACAAACAAAAAAGACCTTTTACTGGCAGCGGTCATAGTGGACAGACATTCACCTTCTGTGTTTAAGAACAATATGGCTGATAATATACAATATGTAGCTAAAACAAAAGTGAACGATGATCTAGCGTACCGTTTGTATGCATACTGATGTCAAAGAAAACATATATTTAAAATATATAGGTTTAAAATAATTCATCTGAATTTATGTTAATGGTTTTGAAGAGCTGGTCTGACAGGAATTCAAATGAAACCTGCAAAGAAGCATCAAAACAGGAACACAGGATCAAGTGCAGCACCAACTGCAGCCACAAGGTGGACATAAAGCACAAAGGATTCCTCACTGGAGCATTCAAAGAAGTGAGACATGAAGAGCTGCATCAAAAGAGATACTGATGTTGATTTAGTCAAATTTTGAATAAAAAATCTTCTGTATGTTCGATTGAAAGCCTAAAAGATTTTAGCCTTAGGAGGAGATGTTAGAAACTGTGAATGTGAGCAAAAATACTGTTAATGTTTATGTTTCCATTGCCTTAGGCTCTTGTAGTTCACTGCACAGCTTTAGTATTCACATATGCAACATACCACCAGTGGTGGCATCGTTGGTGCACTGCAGCAGGTGAACACTGTGCAACAACTGCATTGTGTCAGTGTGCTTTAGGCATCATTTAATGGCGTTTAAGGCACTTTTATCTGTGAGAAAGCAGCTCGGGGAGGAAAACTCCCTGCAAAGTTTCTACAGGCACATTATTAATCCAAAGAAACCTTCTAAAAATAGACCTCTTTAACATCACCTCTTGTCATGCTAAGAAGAGCACAGGTGTTACTAGTAAGTGTGCTCCATGACAGTGTGACAGCCATCAGTTGATCTGAATATTGACACCTGTGCTTTCCCTGCTGAGGTGTGTTGAAATGTCCTTCAGGGTGGAGGCCTATCAGCTCAGTGGAAGGTGTCACATAAAGCTAGATACAAATGTTTTCTCTCCCCATTCCTGATTGACCAAACAAATCGACGAAACAAAGCTGTGCAATTCAACGGCAACGATTGAAGACTCTGAGGTTTTTTTTCTCATAACCTGGGTGAACTGAAATGCAGTTTGGATAATACAATTTCTAAGAACATTTATACATTTTAGTCTTTTTATACCCTCCTTTCAGTAATGTCAATTATCTTCTCAACAGAACTTTATTCGTGAAAAAGTGGAGTCCGGCGCTGCTTCTAAATAAACAGTTACATTCAACTAATACTGTATATTTGAACAGTTAGATTAATTTGTTAAACAACTAAGTAAACAATGACAGATTATTTAGTGGGGTTTGGTCAACATTTGTCTCTTGGAATAACAAACTGTAAAATCTCGTCGTCGGGTGAATATGGCAATAAACATAAACACAGACTGATGGTTGTTCATTTAATGGGTTCTCTGATAATAAAACAAAACAAAGCAGTTAAATACACAATATTACATGCTTTATTAAAATCTACTGTTTTGTATTGCACAAGGATGTTTTCAACCATCCAAGACCAAATGCAGAAGATCTATGACAGAAGTCCCGGCAGTTTTCACTGACTAGAGCATAATGTGGTTATTTGATTAAAAAACAAAAACAAATGAGGATTAGGAATGTGTAAGTAATGCAACAGCAGTGCAAAAGATGTGCGCAAAAAACACACGGAAGCAAAAGGAATTCGTTGTAGTGCCACGGAAAAATGTCAACACATTTCTTTCACCAAAAAACGACTTTTTGACAAAACAAAAATCCATTCACCCGAGTCTGTGAGATCCGTCATGAACTTAGTCTGAAGTGGAGATAAAGCAGCCCTGTGAGTATCAAAAGCAGAGAGAATAATAGAAGAAATACAAAACAGTTCATTTAAATCCTAACCGACAACAGGCCTACTCCTCAATATGAACACATATACAGAATCAGATCTGAAAAAGCCTGTTTTTATCACTTCATGTAAACAAATTATTCTCCTCAGTAACTCGGCTTATTGCAAGCTTGGCAACCTGTCCTTCGTAGACTTACTGGCTGTGGCATGAACGAGTGATGATGTCTGTGTCCAAGGTAGTACCTGTACCAATAAAGTGCTAATACACCACAGACAGCATGCTCAGGTTACAGTATACATGGCCTCTACTCTGTGTGAAAAATATACTGGTGTGATAGAGAAACGAAACGACAAAAGAACAAAGATAAAGGTGGTTTTCCAGGTGATTAACCACGTTGCCCTCTGAATGTTTTCTGCACGGGTGGAACAGACTTTGGTAGTTTTAAAATCATTAAAAAATCACAGTGCGATGATTTACTGAAACTCCATTCCCTGTAAGAAGACAGAGTTTTGCACCAAAATAAATATTCCTGGTAAAAAGCAGCAGTCACTGAGACGACCACCTCTGATTCAGAAATCAAACCTTCATCTATTTAAAAAAAAAAAAAGAGAGACGTGTGTCGAGTAAAAATCACAGCCTGGTCCCACAGATTAAGCATCCTTCATTCCAACTCTTCAAAATGTTTGAGCTCAAATCCTCAGCAAGATATAAATGACAGTAAGGAGAACACAGAAAGCTATAAATACAATAAATAGTTTTGTTCCGTACTCTGGAGGAAAAACAGACCCCAGGGTCAAACAGTCTTTAAAGCAGAGCCTCATTTCAAGCCTGACGGTCTTTTGGTCTGGTGGTGGAGCCGAGAGTTACATTCATTTACTACGAAGGCAGCAGTGGAGGAAGTGTGAGTTTCCCTCCTCACAGTGTTTCTCTCTCGGACTGTCAGCTTCATCCCGTCCTCTGAGGGGGTCAGCAGGGATGCAGCAGGCTCTCCTCCTCCTTTTCCTTTTCCTCCTCGTGTTATACAGCGGCAGCTCCTAGATCTTGGTGACGTAGTTGTTGGGGAAAAGTCCCTGCTTTCCACGCAGTCGTCCTGTCCACCACCCGGAGGCATCTAACCGACAGACATGAACAGATTAGTGTCCCGTTTCAATCAAACTGACATCTTCACAAAATTAAGGTAAAAAAGCAGCCGTTTTGTCGCGTGCATACCCTCTTTGATAATGTCGATGAGGTCGTCAGCGTTGAAGCTGAGCTCGTCTGTGTCCTGAGCATCGTATGCGTACAAAGCTTTGCACTGGGGCACCTGGGGTTTGGGTTTGGGTGCAGGTTTGGGTCGTCCTCCTCCTGGTGGAGGCCTGCTGGCTGATGGTCTGTGGGCTCTGAGACATTAAAGGAAAAAAGAGGGAAACCGCACGACTGTCAACATCTGCGGGAGGGCACTACAGGACAAGAAACATTCAGTTCACTGTGCTGCAGTGGCTGTGAAGTTAAGACAGAAGAAGGTGAGGTGTTTACAAAGAACATCCCAAAAATGTGCGCATGCATAATCACCATCTTGTCCTATAAGAAAAACTCCAAATTTATCATTTTGATTTTTCCTCCTTCCTCCTGGATAAATATGTGTCAGACACAGGTTACTGGAGCTATAATTATTTGGTTTGAAGCTTCCTGCTTCACTTGAACAAAATGCAGTTGTTCCAAAATCAGCCACAAGATGGTGATCGAATGCACACTTCAACTTTAACCAAGACTAAAAGATGTTTCTACTTGATGAAGCCTTTTAGAGCAGAGAGTGTTGATCCAGAGTCAGTGGTACCTTTAAGATCTCAGTTTATCATTCTGTATACAGGCTGAATTCATTCATCCATTAAAGTCCACTGACAGTATATTCTCTTTTAAAATATTGTTTTTTACACATTGCCAAGTGTATTAATACTGAGAGTAAAAAATGTAACCGCTCAACTACCCGAGGATCAAATAATGTCATCACCCCAGTCCCAGTGATGAGCAAACTGTACATTTGTAATAAATGCATTAACTGGATGAAAACATTTATGGGTCTCAGTGAGGGCTCTACATGAAAGCAACTTTTATCCTCTACATTTGCACACACAAAATATTCAGAAAAAGACAATATTCTTACTAGTGGTGTCGCAATATCGCCATATTCATGATAATTTTGAGGGTAATTGCCAAAAAATGAGACAAAACACAGTAAAACAAAGTAAAAGATAAATTTGATTGCTATATATATATATATATATATATATATATATTTATTTATTTTTTTTTCTAATTCTATAGCTATCCCAATAATACCATTACTGTGAATTTGCTTGTCCATGATAATCGTGTAGTTAAAATCTGATATCGCGACAGCCCTAATTTCTCCCAAGCTGTTTACATTACTAATGAAAATGAATATTCCACTCATATTCCAGTTTACATGCAGCCCTGCATACTTCCATTGAGGAAAACAGCCTCCGCTTTCATTCATTGCGTTGAGATATTTGGGCATGTTCGTATAGTCTTTAGGTGCGTCTCTCCTTTCCACCAGAAATGTGGGCTTTTATTTTGTGCATGCATCTCTGCTCCAACCGCCCGGAGATGACTGTAAACAGGCAAGAGGCCATGTGTCGCAAACTGCAGTAAGAAGCCCAATTTTGTAGACCTGAATCATATCAATACATCCCACGTCTTAATCAGAAAACGCTACATGAGCCACATCATTAATTGTGAATATTGTCATATTTGGAATAAAAGTGGAATATTAGTGTGCACGTAAACTCAGTCAATGTTCATCTCCTAAATAAAGAACAAATCCCAGATTTAAATGAGCCTCCAGAGGAGGAGCACAGCAGGGAGTCTTCTACAAAAACTCTTTCGAGGATCTTTCATGAGAGAAATGAAAGATCTATCACATTAAAATGAACTGTACACAAATTTTTCCATTTGATACCAAAGAAACTGAGCAGCAGCAGGAAATGAAATATTAGTTGCAGACTACAGTCGGGCTACTTCAGCCAGTTTGAACTTTTGTACAAAAATGTACAAGAGAAGAAGCATCAACATGTCCTACTGGACCTGAACCACCACCCACAACACTGCAAACACTCCAACTCACATTCCTCCATTTGAAGTTGGCCGTCTGTCTCCATTACTACAAAAGAATAAATCATCCAAATTATGGCAAATTACAGAAACACGAGTGTGTGTATTAGTGTGTGTCTGTGGTACCGAGGTTGTGTCGTATAAAAAAATTTAAGTTTTCACTTTAGAGTTAAATAATACACAAAGTAGAAACATGAAACATATCAAATATGAATAATCTATAAATGAAGGAGGAGACACAAGAATGTAAGTACTTAATGGGAAAGGGCTTTTAATGTGACCCCACCTAATCCCATTTAGAAAAACAGGCACAAAGTTGAGTCATCTTAGCTCGAATGATAATTAGTAGCATTCGTCACATATCAAAGTGGTCTGGCACTGATACATTAACATGTGAGTCATCTAGATTCACAGTAATGGAAACAGAAAAGGGGTCTGGTCTTTTAGGAAAATGATAATTAACACTTTTCAGTCCAGAACCAACAAACTCTCAGTTCTGGTGCAGGAAGACGTGCTCATCACTGCACACTTCATGTTTTCTTTGGTACCGTGACACTGAGTTTCGCATTTGGAGGCACTGAGATGTCAACAAATGCACTCACACTGGACTCTGACGGGTCAGATATAAAACTTGACAGATGCAGCTGAGTTTTTAAAGTTACACAAGACATCAAAAACAGCTCCAGAGAGGCCGAATAACCTCCAGATAATAACAGGACTGCAAAACTACTTCATATGTCAACGGGAGAAGTCTCCAAAAATCACAACCACAGAGTCTGTTTTCCTTGTCTGTGTGATCTACTCCTGTACGTACTGTGTGCTTTGTGCGTTTTCTGTGTTTTCTGTGTCAGTTTCTCACCCTGCGGCGCCTTGTTCTGGCACTTTAAGACAGTCCAAGTTTGGCTGCGGCCGGCTGCTGCCTCGCTCCTTCAGCTGGTTGACGTTGCTGGGCAGGAAGGGCCGCGTTGCGTTGCCGGCGGAGGGATGCCTCTGGCTGTGATGCTGCGAGTTCCTCTGATTGGCTATGTGGTTGGTGTTTTTGATGCCACCGTTCTGGTGTGCAACTGCAAAAAGATAAAAAAAAAAAAGATTAAGATGGGTCTTGCTGTGCTTTTTGACAGTCCACAGCGGGAATGTGAGAGAATGGATGGTGGTTGATGGTTGGCGTGAACGCTGTACCTGGAGGTCCCGGTGCCGCCCGAGCCGGGATGTTCTGGTGAGTTCTGGAATTGCTGGGGCGACTCTGAGTGAAGCTCTTCCTGGTAGGGCCTGAGGACGAGATTTTGAGCCATTTAGAGCAACACAACATTTAAATGTAAGAAGAAAATAGGACAGCGAAAGTGTTAAAAACGTTTCATTGAGTTTAGAATCAAAATTAATGCTCTTTCAATGTTATTGCTAATTCAGAATAATGAGAATCATGTCTCTTGAAGTCATGACTCCACTTCGTCACGTGACTTCAGTCTACGCCTCATCGACGGACTGTTGGGTAAGTTTGGAAACGCCTGCCACAAAAGCTTGATCTGCTACAGATGGCTGAGAGGACTACTCTATATTTTTTAATGGTCTTTCATGACTCTAGGTTGTAGAAAGTCTCATAAATAGATGTTTTTCAGAATGAAGGGTTTAAAAAAAAGAAAAGAAAGTAAGGTTTTGTACACAGAAAGCAAAACTCAGTGGTTTAACCACACTGGAAGAAAGAGACAAAGGAACCTCTGAGCAACAGAAATATGAGTTATAGCCACCATAAACTCACTGGTCAAGAAAACATTAAAACAATTTTAAAAAAATAAGAATATAGGATGGACAAACAAATCATAGTTTCAACTGATTCAACCACTGAGTAGGCTGCAGAGGCCTAAAGGCGATGGGTTCGAGAGGCACTGTTAAGGTTCAATAGTGATCGAGGGACTTTTCCGGACTGGAAAACAAGAATCGAAGGTTATTTGGGGGAGATAATGCTCTTCTTATACTCACGTGTGTTCTTGGGAAGCCCGGGGCCAACGCTGACCTGCAGAGATTTGCTCGAAGGCTTCAGTACAGGCATGTCTCCTTGACCCTGGACAAACATCACCTGTCGGGAGCCGCCGCCACTCAAGAAGCCCCAGTTCTCCTTCTTCAACTTCATCTCCAGTCTGAGGGATAAAAAAAGTTTTCAGAGCTCGAGCCACAGATTCATTCTCCATAAATGGTCCCTGTGAGGTTATTTGGAAGAAATATTTTGTGTGTGTTTACTTACGTGTTATTAAACTTGAGTGGTAGCTTCCTCTGAGTTTTCTCCTCAAACCTGCGGGACAGTAAGCTGATGAACTCCGTCTTGAAGACACACTCCAGCAGGCTGTCGTACTCCTGCTCATGCAGGATCATGAAATCGTCCTGCATCGTGCTGAAAAACATGAACACAACAGTTACTGAGATGCTCCTGTGTGACATTTAAAATCCTCAAATCAGCTGTGACATTAAACAATCTGAGAAGCAGTCACAAGATCATTTTTTTTCTGTAAAGACGCTCTTCGCCTTCACTGCTCTGCTTTGGCGGACAGCGGTTAAGATGGAGACTCAGAATCATCTTTCACATTTGCATAGAAACAGAGAGGGGCCTCACAAAGCAGCTCACATCTGAAGAGGGAAGACAGCTTGTGCCCGTAACCCACACAAGGATACTTTGTTCCTTCCAGTGAAGTGGAGTTTTTCTCTGATGAGCTTTTTACAACTCTTGCTTTCGCTCATTGCGCCACCTGGTCTGTATTACCCCCACTGACTCAAAAGCCACATGCTCGCACCAACGGTTCTGGGATTTCTACCTCTGAAACGAGTTATACAGCGTTCCCATCGACAACAAAGGCCAGAGAAGTCTCTCAGCTCCTTTTACTTTTTTCCTTCTCTTTGCAGTAAACTCGTCAGCATTCTTTCACGAGGATGTTTTTATTTCTGCAACATTTCTGAGACCTGCACGCACAAAAGGACAGACGTATACACAAGGCGTGGGTTAATATACTCCACATGTCTTCAGTGTCCCTTGTGTGACATTTACAGGAACATGGGAACTCGTGTGATTGGAAATCCAGACTGTGGCTTTGAAATAGATTCATGACTTCGTCTCCAGATTATATGGTGGGCCCCCACATAACAATCTGCTGCATGCTGAGCAGTCATTGTCTTGTTTTGGAAACAACTCATTACCTGCTGGTATCTTCTTATAAACAGATTTTGTGCTTAATGTTCCCACAACAGAACATGAGCTCTGAGTCCCAGTGAGGACTGTCTGAATAAAGACATCAACTGTAAAGTAACACATTAACACGTTTCACCTTGGAGTTTGGACATGAGAGGTAAGTTATTTCATATTACTTTGTTCTTTTTCTTTCATTTAATTTGTCTCCATCTATAGAGGCTGTTTCTTTGCACGGGGGGGCCCAGGGTTTGAAGTGTTAGCTTGACAAAGGCTGTCCATGAGCTGGAAACCCCCTGAATTAACAGCTGAAACTAGGGGTTTGAGATCTGGCCAAAAAATGATGTTACAGTCTATTTAATCGCAATTACAATCCACAATCTAAATTTCGATCTTTTTCTCAGTTTGGAAATGGCCGGTATAGTCTAATCAGATTTGAAACAGACATTGAATTTCTCACAATATTGCATCAGAGATATCTTTTTTGGCACAAGCTCCCCGTCCGTGATGTTGGAAGCTATAACTCTTGTTGCATTATTTGCAATACGTCACCCAAGGAAGAGCCAAGACAACATCACTCTATTGGTGTGTTCACGTAGCTTGAGTCTGCTGGTCAATAAGATCATGTGAAGTTTGGGAACAGAAGTAAGAGGACATTAAATATTGTGATCTCGATTTACTGTTAAAGTATATTGTGGAAGCCTTCAAGAGTGCAGCCGCAGTTCAATTTACTGGAGAGCTGGAGGTGGTGGAGCGGCAGGATGCAGCGCTCAAAGTCGACGTATGCAGGTAGAATGAATTTGTTTATATGGACAGGTGTTGTTGGAACAATAAAGGCTTGAACATTATGAGGAACATGTAACTAAAAAAAGACTTCTGGGCCTGCTTGAGTTTTCATTAAAACCACCTGAAGCATAAAATACTTGAGCAAAATTGCAAGCTGATGTTACATCGCTGTCGGAATCATCGAAAAAATGTATTTTAGACTAGGAAAAATCATGTGAAGGGACCACTCTGTACCTGAGAGACACTGCCAAGATCTTCTCCACATCGATCCGTCTCTTCAGTACCTCTGTCACCTGCCCTTTCTCTGGTCCTTGTTTCACCTTTTCTCTTCCAATCAGGTACACAGACTTTGGGGTCAGGATCAGATCCCTTTTAATCCCCTGAACATAGCAGAACATAAAGAGGAAGACTGTTAATCATACATGTTTTGTCAGTTGTTTGGCCACAGAAATCACACTGAAGCAGACCAACCTTGAAGCGGCGGTCATATTTGGTGACTTTGTCTGCGAAGTCGATCTTCTCCCTCTTGGCCAGGAACTGTCGCAGCTCGGGCCGGTCATCCATGCCCAGGTAGTCACCTACAAAGTTTCTGTTGAGGCTGTGTCGCCGCCTCTCCTTCCGGTTCAATAGCAGATCAGAAGCTGTATAACCCCAGACGAAGAGAGTGAGAGATGGAGACACACAGAGGCAGCTGGAGAGACAAACAGAGCTGTAAAGACTTCACTCACCCTCTTCCCTCATCTGGACATACTTCTTACGGGCCACGTATTTCCTCCAGGCTTTCTGGATGGTCCTGGCATAGCCGTCAAACTTGCGCTCCCTCGTCTCTTCCAGCAGAAAGAGCTGTGAGCACAAAGAGACATACAGTAAGAGACCGACATACCTCGGTGCACAAACCCAAACACACCTGAACAGACTGAATGGATGGAATGAGTGCACATACATACTGAACATGCCTGCGTACAGTTGAATACACAAAGACAAATATGTGCTCCTGATCTCACTGATTTCTTTATTTGTTCTCAAGGTCAGAAAGACAGTTTGACTCCTAACTGCTGTACAGGCAGTGTCGTTATCCGACAGTTGGTTGGTCGGTTTGTCAGCAGGATTGCAGAAAAACTACTGAAGAGATTTCCATGAAACTTGGATGGAGGATGGGTCTCGGCCCAGAAGAGACCCCATTAACTGTTGGTGTGGATCCAGATAAAGAGACGGATCCAGGAATTTTTTCTAGCTTCCTTTAACATTGTGAGACGGGGTGTTTTTTCGACATTTTCGTTAATTTCTAAAGGGATCACGGATCATGGATCTTGATGAAAAAAAATATGCGTACTTAGGTGGTACAATTTGATCAAGTGAAATAAAAATAAAACATTTGGATCCAGCAGATTTAAATGTTTGATATTGGATTAGGCTTGATTGAATGTAAGGACACTGTTGGGCCTTGGTGGAGGTAAGCACTCTACTAAGTGTCATGCTTGTTGAGTATTGTTTTAAGGCAGACTACACTTAAAAAACATTATGTTATTCTTGGATCATTATGTCATTGAGCTGACTCTGGGCCAACAGACCACCAGTCCTCTCACCAATCTATGTCATTTCCTGATGGGCCTCTCGACACGCAATCACACTCTCTGCCCACTCCGTCCCAGACTAAACATCCTGCCCACTGCTGTAACAGGCCTGGCATCGACACGGCCGGCCACAGGAACAAACCACAAACAACACGGACACACAGCAGATCAAACTTCAATCACAAAGGCTGTGAGGAGAAAAACTCACTGAGTCATTGACGGAGACCAGATGAGTGTTTAACTTCCCAGGTGACAAATCCGAGGACAAACAGCAGGTGTGGTTTTTGGTTTATATGATCCGGAAGTGATTTTGCTTAAAATGAGCATTATTAGGATTTTATCTAAGGATTATTGTATTAGTAACATTTTAAAAAATCATTTATTTACATGATTAATTGATCAATTAGTTGGTAAGCAACACTTTATTTAGCATTTATAGGCATCATACAACATTTAATACATGTGGTTGTAGCAGATATAAACGTTTTATTAATTAATTCATCAACCAAGTAATGAAAATAAAGTTAGACACATGTAATGATATAAGATATAGTCTTTTAAAGAAGAGGTTATAACTGCTAACAAATATGGTACATTAAAAAACATTAAATGTAAAATGTCCTTATATCTGCTTGTAACTACATTATAATGTATTATATAACCCCTCTATTCAGTCTGGCTTTTATGCAGTGCCATTTAATTTTATGGATTTAATGTTTATACTTTTTAATCAATTTTTATCCATATTTTATACAGAACTGTATCTATATGTTTCTGTTTATCGTTGTTGTCATTATCATTATTATATAATATTATATTTTATTATAATATATTTTTATGTGTAATATTTTATTTTATCTTTTTTTTATTGCTGGTATTTATCTTTTATTCTTTATCGTATATTATTTTACTACTCATTTCACTGAGTCTCTAAATCCATTTTTGATTTCTTAATATTTTGATATATTGATAATAAAACTTAAGTTTGATTGATATCATAAAGCATCAATTACATGTTTGTACACTGCTAATAAATGCAAAATAAGGGGACTTCATTTATTTGATAAAATGAGCAGACGCTCACATTTTTAGAAGCAGGAAAGAAACAAAAGCACCGATTGATGATCAGATTTCATCAGGATTACGGCTGACTCTTTTTCTGATGATCCACTAACTGAAAAATTATTACAGTCCTGTGATAACTGTGATAAACATGTATATATATGCAGAAAACATCAAATAAGTTATCTTGGAGTTGAAAATGTCACAATAATTAGATAATTATTCACTTTTACACATAAACGACGACTCTCTGCTGTCTGCACTGAACACAGCTCTTGTGAGACCTCCGGCTGACAGTAAGCCACAGCTCATCCATCACCACTCACCAAGAATCTCTTCTTCGCCAAACAAACTTTACTTATTACATCCAACAGGCACAAAACGCTTCAGTCATACAACTAATTAGCTGGTGTCAGTGTCTTATCAGACAGAGAGGCTTGTTTTAAGAAGCCTGGCAGCTCATTTCAGCGGTCCGCCCTGTGTGATATTTGCGTTTCATAAGCACACCTCAATGACTCGGACTCTCAGTCTGCCAGTGTGGGGGATGGTGGCGTACACGGCTGCATTGAATAAGTAAAGGCATTCAGGATCAGCTGTAAGGCCTGAATTAAAACTGAGATGTCTGTGTATTAGCGTCCAAACATACTTCTATGTGTGTGCACGTGCATGCTCGGCCGTGCATGATGATGTGTACAAATGTTCATAAGCGAGAGGCTTCACACACAAGCGCTGCTTTCATAGGAATCGTGAAAAAAAGGAGTTATGGTGGAAAAAGACAAGCCTTTACGATGTCCCCCCAAACTCTGCAACCACAGCCTGTGCTTGTGTTGACTCAGTGCTGACGTGGTACAAGGGTCGGGTTCAATCTCCTCCCCTGCAGCAGGGATTCGAGCATGATTCGGGACACTAGTGCCCTTTTATGGTGTTTAGTGTAAAAAATGGTGGGTTCAGTTTTTTGCCTGCTGACATGTGATTTGAGTTCCACGTCTGTACAAGTTAAACATGTGCACAAGTTTTTGCTTTGCATTACATTTTCCTAGGTGGCTTTCTTATGATGTAAGAAGCAGAGAGCAGGATGTGGCGGTCTGAAGGTGAGACAAACGTACCGACTCAGGGGCTTTAATGAAGATCTTGCTGCGTCCAAGCTGGAACTGATCCTGGTCCATGTTGACAGACTTCAAGAGATGAAGGACGCCTTGTTTCTCATCTCCTCGCCACGTTGGCCAGGACTCTTTGGTGAGGATGGCGTACCTGAGGACCAGTTAAGCAGAAACACAACATTTACATGACGTAGTGTATCTTTAAGTTGGGCTGTGGGTATTGATGTATGTGTGGTTTATATGTTATTTTCAAAATATTTCAATAAAAAAATAATATAAAAAACAAATAACGGGAATAAAACTTTAAGACATCAAATAATGAAATAATAAAAAGTTGACATTAAATCATAGTGAATAATATTATGACCTCACTGCAGGTGTGAACCACGTTACCTGTTGAGGAACTTCCTGAAGACTCTGCGGTAGGCGTAGCCAGCACGCCTCACCCTGATGTTTTCCTTCAGACCGAGGTACTCCACCTGGTGCTTCACTCTGAAGACAGAAAAACCCAGGATGAATATTTGGACAGCAAATATTTCAACTTGAACTCGAACATCTTCTACCAGGTCTACGGCACATGAACTTCCGCCTGTACTACCGGAAGGGATGATCACAGGTCATTGTATGCAAAACAGCTGCATTTTGCTAACTTTTTCCTCAAACAAAGACCTTCAGCACTACTTAGTACACTCAGACTTCCTGTGAAAACAGCAGTTCCGGTGCTAATTAATGAGCCACCCTGTGCAGGACTCACAACAGGAAGGTCATTGGCTCTGAACAATACTGCAGTACTCTGCAGATGACCATGTAATACCCAAAGCCTGTGTGCAGCGAAGAGTGCGGGAAGCTGAAACAAAGGGATAAGGTGGGGGCTCTGAAACACGCCTCACATGACTTGGGTCTTCAGACGGACAAAAAACATCCAAAAAAGGGCAAAAAAACACAAAAATTGGAGGCAAAGCCGATCAGAACAACGATCCGCTGTTTACCTTATCAAAGAGCCAAAAGTGAATTTTTGTACTTAAATCAAAGAGAGATTGTGTAACATATGATAGGTCATGATGAATGATACGTTAGCTGAATGTTATGCCACTTTTGACTTTTTCGAGGCACTGACTTTGTTTGTATTCACTTTCAATGGTAATTTATTGTCTAGACTTTTTCTTTGAGCTAGTTGCTCTACCAGCTGATTCCAGTTAGATGTGTTTGTTTCCATTTCAGACAATCTTCTATTATTTAAATATACCAGACCGTTGTCGATTTTATTCACCTTTAACTTTTTATTTTATTTTACAAGCTTCAAATAACACATGTTTTTAGGATTACATATTGCTGAGTAAAAAGTCAGGATTGAGCAGAATGGGGGGATGTAGAGTGAAATGTCTCTAATTGTCTGTTTCTGCTCAGAATATACATGTGACAGATGATTTGTCCACTTTGTTGTAAGAAGGGGTTTGTCACCTCAATAATGTGTCTTCTTACATGTTTGGGTGGTTGGAGTCATGTGAGTCTGTGAGGACGACAGCAGTCAGTCACTTACCGGCTCTCCTCCCAGTCTCTGGGCTTCTTGGTCTCGTTGGGTTTGATGCAGCGGATGTAGTGTGGAGTACATTTCATCAGCGTGCTCACCAAATCATTGGCTTGTTTCTAAGGGGTGGAGGAAGGAAAGGAGAAAAAGATAAATATGAGAATGACGATCGTGAGAATGTCAAACTCGTGAAACCGCAAAGTGCTGTGACTGAATTACTGACTGACTGCTGAAGGACAGCAAACACACATAATCTTTTCAAAGGCCTTTTCCAACAGCCTGATAAAGAAGAGCGTCAGGCACACACTGCACACTTTGCAGAACACACACCTTTATTTTGCTGCCTGCAGTTGTGGGCCGACCCTTCTTCTCAGCGTTGAGGTTTTCTGGAAACAGTGCTCTGATGAAGGAGCTGTTAGAGAATGAAGGTGAGAAGACAGGGAGTTAGGACTGACACAGAAAGGCTGGTACCAGCAAAAACAACGTGCTGTAGACCTGAAAATAATGTTCAGTCTCTCTGGCAGCCAAAAAACAAAAATGCAGTTAATGATTAAAGAACCAAGGACCTTTGACTGAGGTCACTGGTTTAAATTCCTGAAGTACTTGGGAACATTTGGAGTCGGGGGTGGGTGGGAAAACAAGAGATGTGTGCATTTGTACAAACACCTTTCTGTGCAGCAAATCTCCCCACAGCTACTGCTTCATAAAAGGAATGTATTCTGCTACTTGGGAACACATTCATTTAAATAAATACTGAATTACTTTTTATTTAAATTTGGCAAAATAAGAGGGAAAATAAATGTATGTGTTTAATCCCATATCATCAGGTATTTTTCAACCTTTTCTTTCTTCAGTAGAAGGGTAGATAGTTGACATTGTTTATGAAAAGGTCCATAGCGGAGGGTTTTTCTAATGCCAGCATTTCTTCACATCACATCAGTACTAAAATCCAGTGAGTGTGACATAAAACCTCTCACTTTCTCCAAAAAGACTGAATATATACATAACAACATGGGTGGGCTTGCAAATCTACACTGGGTTTTAAGAAATAACATTTGTGTCTACTCCTACATTTATAGCTGAGGTGTTTTATCATCATCACTACACCATGATGTGTTGCTGCAGGTCTGAATGTAGCAGATATCTGTGAAGTTTCCATGTCCTCAGGTCTCTCTCAGCTGAAGAGAGAAGACATTCAACTAATTTCATCCTAAAGGAAAGTAGCTCAGTCTGTGCTCTCGAGGTTTCAAAACTTGATATGTACAGCAAGTGTAAGAAAGGAGAGTGGGGGTTTAATTGTTACAGAGGTACATTTAAAGCCATCTACAGCTGTGGACTGAGCCACAATGTTGCCATTCATGACAATGATTTAGCATCTCATTAATCTTGACTTTTGGTTCCTACCTGTGAAAAGTGCTACGCCCACTTTTTAAGACGCAGTAGAAGCTCTCCCGTGAGATCGCATGACGCCGACGTTTAACTCAGAGCCGTAAAGTGAAATTAACGATGACGTCTCGTAGTTTTTCTTCACAGTTACGCAGTAAATTTCACACTTTTAAAGCTCATTTAAAGGCTAGACATTCAAGAGGGTTGCCTGGATTATCTAATGTGTGAAAAGCAAAAACTAATGTAAAGTCTAGATTTCTTTTTCCGCTTTTGTGATCAGCGCATCTGTGATTCAGGCAATGAGTATTCAACTCCTTTTGAACTGTGTTGTTCTTGCTTTGAACATTCAAATAAAATGTGGTGACTGTCAGGCCTGGTGACCAGGTGACAATGTGTGTCAGCTTCAGACCAGACCAGGTCGACTTATTCTAACTTTCTAACAGTATGTCGGCGCCTTTAGTGTTTATTATCTTATCATTTCCTTTGTACTTTTCATGTTAGTATTTTTCTAATTCCAGCCCATTTCTGGCTTTCTCCCACATTGGTATTTGTTTCTTTTCAAACATCTGACTCAAGGCTATGAACACAGAAGAAAGGATCAGCAGGTTGTGTGTACAAGAAGTCTCCTAATACTGTCCAGCTGACAATACTGCTCATGCCTTTCTTCTCTTTTTAGATGTAGTGCTCTCAGGAATGAGGCTGCTTCCTTCCTTCTCAGGCTTCCTTTATGTGCGGCCGTGCCAAACTCTTTTATCTATGTGTGTGCATATGATGTACGCATTTGTCTGCGATGTAAAGTCCACGCGTATATTTTCCAGCACGTGTCTGAATTGGATTTTGACATAACCTCGTTTCATGCTTCACAAAACGTGCACACAAAGAGGGCGAGCAGTGGCTGAGGCCTGCAGGGGTTACACAGACAATGCAGGCTGTTTGCACAGATGGCCACTTTGACACAAAGACAGCCCAAGAAACCAAAACACAAGGGGAGCAGACTCCACAATGCATCCCCGCAGGGAGCGTGCACTTGTAAGGCCAGACTGGGTAGACCCCGCCAGACGTGATTCAGGGCAGAGGGCACGACATAACCCCGCCCTGCACACTTCTGCTGCATCCCGCCAGTTTCCAGATGCACTGGAACGTCTGAAGCTCTCATTCAGATGTATTCAATTATAACCATATGCATCACAATAGAGAACTCCCTTTAAGTGAGCACCATAGAAATCGTCACCACATGTCGGTGCGATGTGCAAATAGGAGTTACTTACATTTCACTGCTCTGCATCAACTCAATGAGGTCATTAAAAAGGACGTCTCGGTTCCTCTCACAGAAACCTTCAGCGTCGTAGGACACCTGGAAGAGATGGACAGAAGGATTTTTAAGGAGTCACAATTATCAAAGAGGACGAGGTTGAAATGTTAGGAAACCTCCAAGAAAAAGTAAGATGACACCTGTGTGAAAATAAAAAGATTGTGACTGATATTTTGGTTTTGAATTTTATGGGAAAAGAAAATGAAGGGTTGCAGATTCAAGTTTTACACCTCCGAGGATTAGCTGCCTTATAAAACCAGCAGCGGTTTAAAAGTATATAAATTAAACCGTGTTATTTCTGCGATACCCTCGGCTGAGACTGGAGGAATGTTTTGAGCTCGGTCATGGGAGCCCCTCAAGTCTTTATGGCACGGCTCATTAAGCCCACGGCATGTGTGCCAGGCTGAGGCCACCACACATCTGGAGAATGACACGGGACAACCTCGGGCCAGAGTGACCACCAGAATGCAAAAACAAGACGCCTGATGAACTGTAATGTATAAACTGGTTACCATGTATGACGTTGTTAGACTATGTTACATAAGGGGAGGGACTGAAACCGTAAATAGGCGAAGAAAGAGAGAGAGAAGGGGGTGTTAGCTTAGATGGGAAAAACTTTAAAAGGGTGATGATGACGACACCGCCTCCAGAATTAAAGTACCAGCTGCAGAACTGGTATTTATGACAGATCAGACAAGTGCGGAGCAACAACTTCACGACCAAGACTATAAAAAAATGACATTTTCATAATTTTCTATTTCCAGAAGTTGCTGTCAGCTCCTATACTGAGGACTTTATGCATAACATGATCGTTCTTAGTTTATACTACAGCAAAGACAAAATGTGGAAAATGTAGTATAGTGGAAGTATTAAGCAGTAGTAGTTGATATACTCACACTAAGTACAAGTAACTCAACACTGTGCTTAAGTAAACGTACTTAGTTATGTTGAATCACTACATACAAGCATCGGAAGTGTAAAATGTTAATGTAATAATAATAATAATAGTAATAGTAATAATACACTAGACTTTTCTAGATATTCAAAGAGAGTTAAAGGAAACAACCAAACAAAACAAAACAAACAATAAACAGAAAAAGCGAGTTCACTCAGACTGACCTTGCCGGCGTAGTGGTGGATGATGAAGCCCTGGTTCCAGCTGTTGAAGTGATCGTGGGTGTTGATTTGCATTCGGAGCTTCTGCAGCATGGTCTGGTCGGCCCCTTCGCCCACTGCGTGCATGGTGGCACACACATCGTCCAGGATGCTCATGATGCCGGGAGGATTCTGGGATCACGAGGAAAATATTCAACATTCATTCAGGTGTGTGTTTTTAGTTTCATGTCACTGGCTTCAAAATGACTCGTTGACTCGTGGCTGTTGCTTTGTCACCGGTAGCTTGTAAACACTACGGTTCCTTTATGACAGTAAATTGAATATTTTGAGGGTTTTGGACTGTGGATCCAACAAAACAAGACATTTCCATTCAATTCACTTCAGTTGTCTCTTGGATTGAATTGAAGATGTCAATGTCGGACCGTGTGATGGATTTTTCACTATCTGCTGACATTTTCTGGACCACATTATTGATTACTGGATAAAGAAAATAATCATTAGTTGCAGCTCTAATAGATGGCATTAGAAGTTGATAATTAACAGTAAATATCATGAAAAATTGTGACGTTTTGACAAAATAAACTGTCATAGTAATCTTAACATAATACAAAAACTTGAAGAAACTTCACTTTTTGACACCAACTAAAGGCGATGTGAAGTTACAAAGCTATGAACTGTATAATCTATAAACTAACAGAGGAGCAGCATCTCTCAAACACTGCTCTCTCTCACACAGACTGCCCCATTTGGCTCCATAATGTCCTCAGACGATCAGAAGCCTTCAGTTCACACAGTGCTAACACTGTCTGTGACTCAGCGAACACGAGCCTCCGTTAAAAGGACACATGTAAAGTTGTCACTGGATTAAATAAAGTGGGTCTGAACTGTCAGGCACCGATACAGATCCCCTTCTCCTCTCAGATGGAGGCTTGTTTTAAAGCCCTTGTTGTAGATTTCATGGATTAGGCCTCTCAGTTGGACAGATAAATCAAATTAAGAGGCATGTCGGCACGTTTGAGGATATCAAGCTGCAAGTCATGGCAACGGAGCAGAACCTTGGCGGGAGCGAGCAACTCGGTTTACAATATGAGGACAATAAAACTAACAAATGTTTATCATTAAAGAAAACTGATCATATCCAAGTTTGTTTTGATTTTAAAGGGAATAAAAATGATTTGTTTTAAGTTTAACAACTCTGCTCTCAATAAAGCTTTGTTTACCTCCAGCATGAGGCTTGTAACTTAACAGACGGCTGCTGGTTACAGAAATATCTGACAAACCAAATAGATTTCAAAGAAATGTGACTCAGTGCTGATCGGGAGCAAATGGTTACAGTTTATTTAATTTCATTTTAGATATTTTGTCTTGTTGTCTTTGTAAGTTGGATTGAATCTGTGTATTTTGTACATATTTTTTTGTTTTGTAAATAACTGCAGGGATTCTACCTTTAAGTTTAATAGTCTTTGAATTATATTAATATGACGTGAGGTTGAGTTTTGTAGAGAAATGGCTGGCTTGCTTTCTAACTTTAACTTGAGTATAGAAGTTGAATCAGTACTTCTACTTTTACCAGAGTAGTTTTCTACTGAAGTAAAGTCTGTGTATACTTCTGCCACCTCTGCTGGTCTATAAAATGTCAGAAAGTAGTTGATGAATGCCCATCACTTTTTCCTAAAACCGAAGGTGGTGTCTTCAGATGACTTGATTTGTCCGAGTGAGTCACATAAAATAAAGGAAACCTGCAAATTAAAGAAGTTGGAACTAAAGAATATTTGACATTTTTGCTTGAAAAATAACTTTTCATTGATAAGAAAAGAATTGCTGTTGCTATTACGATGTGTTTTTGATACATTTCTAGATTCACACGCAGGTTTCGTATAACTAAAATGACACATTTTAAGGAAAGTGCACCCTTGGCAGTAGATGCACACTCCTGCTTTCCAGTTTGTTTATTTATACATGATTCATTTACTTTGCTCTCGATGAGATCACAGACGATCTTGTTGTTGAAGTATTCAATTTGAGTCCACTTGATGCCCTCCTGCACATACTCCTCCTGCAAAAGAGAAACGTGAGCAGAGATCAGAGTCAGAATATCAAACACAGAATGAGGCTGGATATAAAAATAGAGGAAGGAAGTTTACCTGTTCTGCCTTCAGCGTCAGCTCGATGAAAATCTGCTGCAGTTTCTCGTTCACAAAGTTGATGCAGAACTGTTCAAATCCATTTTTCTGACAAAGAGAGAACGTAGTTAATAAAATCCACACAGGCTAAGTGAGCGTTATCTTCAGTAGAGTGTGGATATCCTGTAAGTTCAATGGGCTTTGTTTGGAGTGGGAGCTATTAAAGGAAGGGACCCATTGTGTAATTCACAGCACATACACTGGACCTTCGGCCTGAACCTTATGTGATGGTGGTCTGCAACTTCCTGTCTAATAAGGCAGCTGACCTTTACTTACTTAGTGTATACAAAGAGAAAGCCTTCAAACTACAAGACACACTGGAGTTGAGTTGGAGTTGGTAATGTTGTTAGTGACATGCTGCACACTAATAATCCGTAGTCAATATTAGGCATCTAGAGCTCTTGCAAACCAAAGTAACAGAAAAACACTTCCATTTAATTTGTCCAATCCTATCAAACTAAACAAGCAAGTAATCAGATTAGAAAAGCCTGTTGAAGTCTGCTGTCTCAATCAGGAGACAGAACTTAATCCACATGCTTTATAAATTAGTCTTATCCTTTGTGTCTAATCTGTTTAAATGCTCAAACTTAATACCTGTTAATCTAATTCATGTGTTGCTGCGGAGGAAAAATCCAGCAGCCACGTTTCAGCCTGTGAAACGGCCAAAAAACACTTACTTGGAAAATTTCAAATCCATAAATGTCCAACACTCCGATATTAATCTCCTGATGGTCTTTCACCATGGCTTTGTTGATGGACTGAAATCAAAGGATTGAGTTGATTAAATAAATGTTTATTATAGGTTATCAACTGTTTTTTTTTTAATGAAGATGCACTGAACAGTACAAACAACAGTACAGCAATCGTACCTCCACCAGGAAGTCAAACACTCGTGAATGCAGGGCTTTGGAGAGGGCGTCACGAGTGTAACACGCCTGCTCCACGTTCAGAGTCACGTCGATGGACTCCACCGCATTTCCCCACTTGCTGTCCATCTTCCGGCTCGTCAGTTTCTCCTTCAGGCGCTTCTGGTCGATTCCAAGCAGAAACGCAGGAAAAGCTAGAACTGTTAGAAGACATGAGAGAGAAAGTAAAGATCATGGAGCTTTATAAATGTTAATTTTCCTTATTGTCGTGGGTGCACTTTTACAAAAACCTGATAAGAGCACGACTCATCATCTGGATTGTAAGCATGTTACATCACAGGATAGACATTATAACTGTACATGAATTTATATACTGAAAACAGCCAGTTATAATAATATCATCACAGTCCTTCATGACAAAGAATCAATTTGGCTATTTAAACATGTCTAAAGGCATTACAGTTCGTCCCTTAGGGCTGATGTGATTAGTTAATTGCCAGACAATCAATCGCCAAATATTGATATTCAATTAATTAATCATTTTAGCAAAAAATGCCAAACATTCCTAGTTCCTGCATATAAAATTTGCTGCTTTTCTCTGTCTTACGAAAAGGTACATAAGGTGTAACAAGACATTTGATGACATCATATTTCTCTGATTATCTGAATCAGTGTTTTTTTTTTTTATTCGATTGCTGATAAAATTAATAAATTAAAAAAATGTGCTGCTTTGACTCTGATGCAATATGTAATCTACAAAGTAACTAGTAACTACTGTTATCTAATAAATGTAATGGAGTAAAAAGTTAAATTATAGTGGAGTTGAATTATAAACTAGCAGAAAATGGAAACACTCAAGTAAAGTGCAAATAACTCAAAATTGTACTAAAGTACAGTACTTCAGTTAATGTACTTAGTTACATTTCATCACTGCTTCACTGTTGCTGTACAGTTTGTGAGTAGTGGGTCCAGGCCTGAACCAGCCGAGACATTTCTCTGAAAACCAGTATGCAAATCAACATCAGTCATTTAAAGGGCAGCCTCATGTATCCTTTGCATAGCAGAGAGAGCCACTGCAAATCCAGTGCTCCAAAATACCTTCTGCACTGCATTTACTCTTATCATTCGATGATAAAGTCTCACAAATCACAAAAGCTTCTGCTGACAATCACAATGTATGCCTTTGTGGTGTACAGCCATAAAACTGGCAGCGATTCGGTGGCTAAACCACTGAAACAAAACATCCTCTGGACAGAATTCAGAGCTGATGAGCTGAAGCAAAATAGAAGAATAGCATTGGGCTAACCCTTGAAAAAAAACACTGCAGATCATTTGTCCCGACCTGGCGTTGATATTCTCCCCTGAGAGCCCCTCCCTGCCTTATTACAGTGACTCACTTCCCCTAGAAGGAAATGGCTCTCAGTCCTGCAGACTCACTGTGTCTGGGAATGCATTAGACCACTGCCGTAGCTCCGCTTACGGGCCATAAGGGTGTGACTGACCATACGCCTGCTTAAATAATGAGGAAAAGTCACTCTTTGTGTCAGGAAGGAAAAGTATGGATTGTATACCGTGGGCTGGGGGCTTTTACAGAGGCTGTGTGTGTGAAATTCGGGAACAATGCTCATAAAAATAAGTTCCCCTGCAGGATATTTGTTAGTCAAAGTGGCAGTGGACAATGAGAGGAATAGGAGGGGGTGTTGTCAGGACAGAGGGTTGAGCATGTGGCTTCACTCATCATGCATGAGATGGGACACAAACAAGGACCCTGGCATTTCAACAACTGACGAATGAAAATAATGTTTGAATAATGAGATTCTGGACATTTTTTTTTAAAGAACTAAAACCAACCTGAGGCACAAAACACATTATCAAAACATCAAAGTGTTGCTTTCCTTTTGAAAAAGATGAGCTTATTAAGAATCCCATCTTCAGTGTGTTATGAGATTATTCTTTAATATTAGCTGATCCTTGACGGCCCGTCAGTTTTTAAAGAAGCAGTTAAACATTTTGGGAAATTGTTTGCTTTTTTACCGAAAGTTAGATAAGAAGATTGATACCACTCTCATTTTTGTACACTAAATGATGACAAATACTGGATGCAAGAGGAAACAGTTAGCCTGCCTCTGTCCAAAGATAACAAAATCCAGCAATTACTAGTTCAACTGTTATATCTATTTGGTTCAATCCAAACAATAATGGAAAGTTAATGATTTGGTTTTATCGGAGGGTTGTGTGCGGGGCTTTTTTGCAACCGAGCTCAGATGTGCAGCAGTCTTTGTGCTTAAAAGAGACATATTATGCTCATTTTCAGGTTCATAATTTTATTTCTGGTTACTACTAGAATATGTTTACATGCTTTAAGGCTCAAAAAACACATCAGTTGTCTCATACTGTCCAGTGCAGCAGCACTGTGTCTGAAACACTTTTTTTTTTTTAGCGCCTGTCTCTCGAAGGTCCGCCCTCCTGAATACCCATCTCCTATGATTGGTCAGCTCACACACGCCTAACCCAGCACTGCTAACAGCAACAGAGCGGCTGCGATAACTCAATTCTTTACCTGCCAAACTAGCCACTAAGCATAAATTATGCAAATGTGTGACTCTGTGAGGTAGTGTGATGTCACAAAGTCACAGAGTTAAAGGCAGGACAACAGACGAGGTGTTTCAGGTGCAGTGCATTCTGTGGGAGAGAGGAGCTTCAGTGGGTGGGGACTTTGACCTTTTAAAAGCACGAGAACCTATAAACCACTGTAGGAAAGGAAAAAAACAAAAAGCAGAACAGGTCTCATTTAACTAAGATAACTGACTGCTGGCTGTAGCTTCACTGTAGATTCACTACACAGACATGTGAGTGGGGATCTTCTCATCCGACCCCAACCAAAAAAAGCAAATAAACGTATTTCCCAAAATGTTAACGTGTTCTTTTGAGGAACCTT
This sequence comes from Pagrus pagrus, assembly GCF_965226575.1. Lineage (NCBI taxonomy): Eukaryota > Metazoa > Chordata > Actinopteri > Spariformes > Sparidae > Pagrus > Pagrus pagrus. Next base: position 24,244,563 of record NC_140185.1, on the reverse strand, counting down.
CTCAACCCAGTGGACCCTCCTGTACATATTCATTAAATCGAATCCATTACACACTTTTACTCTTCATGCAGACGAGACTCCTTTCAACCCACAGAACTTGAGTTTTAAGGTCAAGTTTTCAAAGTTTCCAAAAGTTTCACACTGAATGACGAAGCCATAAATGCCAAACTGTGCACAATCCCAAACCCAAAATAGCTCTTCTATTTAAAACCACAAGATCCCAAAATAGTCATGTTAACAAACCAGCACGTCACTGTTGTGATCAAGTTACTTTTAATTGGCCCAACCAGCCAAATAATGTCCAAATGATTTGTACAAGTAGTCTCAACATTTCTCTCAGCGCGAGATGACGCACCGACTCTGGCTGCCGAGTGTTGATGTCTATGTGAACTTGGCCCGGTGATGTTTCATATGGGGAGCAGAGGTCTGTGCAGCACACAGTAAGTGAGGCTGGAGGGAACAGGAAAGGCGCAGATTATGGAGCGCCGCTGTTACGTCTGCACAGAACAGACCGAGGCTTTGTACACTGCACTCATCTGCATCACACAGACACAGCATGAAGAGGAAGGAGAAAGGAAAAGAAAAAAGAATAAAAAGAGGCAGGAGAAGGCAAGAGGGAAGGGGACAGAAGGAGAAGTATTTTCCAAGTAATTTTAGTTTCTGACGAAGTATGTCCAGACCTTCAATAATAGAGTTTTATTTTCTGGTAATCTAGCGTGGCCTGGATTAGTGCAGACAGTTGGCTGCAGCCCTGCATTAACACAATAAAACTTTAGGGAGTGAAAGTGGTGAGAGAGAAATATCCTCCAAAACCAACCAGAGAAGGGCAGCTCAGGACACTGAGGGGAGACATTCAGAAAGGCAAGAAAACGCAGTCAAAAGAAGAAATTAAGCACAACCCCGCCACGACTCAATCTTAACATCGGCACCATTGTTTTCAACCTCTTAACCATGGAACTGTATCTGACTCTTCTTAGCCACGCTAGTGATGTGACTTGATGGTTGAAAATGTTGGTCATCCACCACTTCAATCCAGACCGAAATATCTCAGCAACTTTTGGAAAGATTGCAGTGTGCCTTCAAACTCCCTTTGTGGATATTCTATACGACTTTGGTGATCCTATGACGTAAACTAGCAACGTTTTTAAAAAAAAAAAGTGCTGACGGTACTCTTTGGTAGGGAACACAGAAACTCAAAAAAGAGAAATATCCAAAGCAGTCTTCTGGCAAAAAGGTTAAAAAGCCTTTATCTAGATGGGTTGAGGAGGGCAGTTTGTGCCGCTACACATGAATTACTACTCAACTCATTTTTTAACACGCATTGTTAATATAATATAATAGCTGGCTTTTTTTAACCTTTTTGCCAGAAGGGGCCTTGGATTTTTCTCTGTTTTTAAATAGCTACAAGACGGATTAGCACAAAATCTGATACAGACATTCATGTTCCCCAGAGGATAAATTATAATAACTGATGATATCCTGACTTTCATCTAGCGCCATCATCAGGTCAGTGTTTAAATCTGTCTAATAGCTTGGTTTAGGACCAAATACTAAAACTAATGACATTCCTGTCAGCATTAGCTACAATTACGCTAAACTAATGCAGCGTTTCAGTCAACGTTTCCCGGCTGGCCGACCTCAAAGTGTTAGAGGTGAAACTTGGAAAGTGTGCACACAACTGAACCCTGAGCCTCCTTACATATATGATCAAAATACAATGCGAGGTAACAGACGCCATTAAACCTTCCATTCACTCACCTAATACAAATACTAATACAAACACTACACTAGCACGTTAGCATGTAGCTCAAAGTGCTGTTGTGCCTTCGTACAGTCTCACAGAAACACTAGCATGGCTGAAGACAAGCGAGTATTTTTGTAACAAACTAATTTAGAAAAATACAACAAGCCTGTTAGCAGTGTCACTGTGAGAATGTTAGCATGCTAGTGTTAGCTTTTGTCTCAAAGCACAGCTGTGCTTTAAGACAGTCTCAGAGCCAACATTTAGGCTAATATCTTTGTTAGCGCAGCTAGCATGGCTGTGGACTTTTAGTCTTGTTTGTTTGTAGTTTATTTTAATGCCTTATATTTTCTTTGAAAACAACTCGCCTTTAAATTAAAAAGCTGTTTCTGTCAGAGTCTGTCGAGGTTAAACAACAACATGCTAGCAACATCATCTGTTTTGATGGGTAGTGAAACATTGCTGGAGTGTTAAACATTAAATAGGCTACAAGTGAACTCCTTTTCCTGTCCACACACAGCTGACTGACAGTGTGTAAGTAAGTAAAAATGTGCCATGATAAACAAAGATGACAAAGAAAATTTGTATCTTTCCCTCTCAGCAAACTCAAAATAACCCACGCTTATTTTCAAGTGGCGTGCGAGCCTACTTACACTCCTCACTCTCCACAGCAGCGTAGTTGCCTGCCTCCCTGAAGCTGATATTTCCCAGGTGCAGGACTCCAGCGACGATCTGAAGCACCATGGCGCGGTCCTCCGCTGAGATGCCAATCACGTCCATGGCATGCTGGGAAAGCAAAGGAAAAGATCATGCTAAATCAGGGCCGCAGTGTGGGTTTACTCACTCCTGTGGTACCTAGCTCATGTCCTCTAATTACTCCTGTTGCGGTCTGACTGGTAAACAAAAACAGGAGGAGATCGTTGGAAAAGAAAACAAAGGAGGATTGGTAGGGAGGGAGAGGAATGTGAAGAGACGACTGTGAGCCACATGAACACTGCGATGAGATTCATAGACACACACACACACACACACACACACACACACACACACACACACACACACACACAACAGCACTGAGGGCGTTAGGTTAAACAGGAGGAATCTGACCGTACCACTGTCTCCTGGAAGTCGCTCTTGTCGTTGATGTCGTCCACTTTGTAGGAACCAGACTGATTGAGGTAAGTGTAGTAATCCAGGGTTGTGATTCCCAGGCTGCTCTTCTGCTCTCCACTGGCTCCTTCTATCAACTATAGACCAGAAATAAAGAGATGTGTATTGTGGATGCAGCAGTAAACGACACGCTTTTGCAAAAAGCCTGTGCAGTGTTATTCTTTTAACACATTTTCTCTGCCCAATGGTACGACTGAACTCATCAGTCTCATCCAGGGACCATGAGCCATCCACAATGAAAACAGATTGACCTTCTTCCTGCAGCCAAATGGCAAGTACAGTCCAAAGTGTCCTGAAATCACCTCGCAGACCGGCTTCACGAGCCAAATGTGTCCCGTTCTCGCTTCAGCTGGAGAGAAACAATAAGTCTCACCTGATAGAATATATGGAAACTCCTCTCTCCAGGATTCCTCATGACGACACGCGACTTCTCCAGAAGGAAGTTGGAGATTTTCCCTCCATCTGGTTCTCCACCGGAGCTGAACTGGATCTCAAAGTATTTCCCCTGATGGATGAAAGCATGTTATTCAGTGTTGGGGTCGGGCTGTAATATAGCTTAAAGCCAGAGCTATAACCTGGCTGTTCAAGTGGTGTGAGTGTGTGTGTAAATGTCTATTTATATATAAATCTGATTCTGCTTTTGTTTTTTTGCTCTCTTCTCCAGAGAAACCTGTAACATAATATCTGTTCCAGTCCTAAAAGTGAACAGAGACACTATTTATTCATAGACAGTACCCCAGAAGTAGTGATCGCAGGCCAAATTCATTTCCCCAAAAGTGGATCTAAAAATAACCCAACTGCTGAGACAATACTGCTTTGTATGCTAACCTGAACTCAGCTGGAAAAGTCCTGAGGAAATATATTTTCTAAAATGTGCTTTGCCTCAAGTCTAAGTCCCTTGTAAGCAATAGGGGATGTGCATCAGTGGTTCTGCACGTATGTACTTCTCTGGTTAACCAGGACACACATGAGGTTTGCTTCCTCATGCAATCAAACAGAAAACAGGAAAAAAGCTGTTGCTGCAAATCTTTGTTTTTCAGAAGTCTGTGTGGATCCGAAGGTGTGCCACAGAAACGTTGAGTCCTCAAATTATTCCAGGGTAAGTAGTACCTACTGCGTGTATTTATGTCTGAGCAACACAGTTTTTTAGTGTGAGTGGGTTATTCTGACTTTGTCGTCCTCATTTACGCTGCAAATCAGCAACGGCACACATGAAAAAACTGTGTTTTCTGTCCTGATTTAAACTTTTGCCTGAAGGTTGTTTTTACTTTGGAACAAGATAAGAATTTGCTGCAATGTTAGGCCTCCCCAATTCACAAAAACAAAGGCCAACTCATGAAATGAAAGCCTTACGAATCTGCTGGAGTTGTTGTTCCTCACAGTCTTGGCGTTACCGAAGGCCTCTAGCAGCGGGTTGGACTGCAGGATGATGTCTTTGACGTGCTGCGAGGAAACAGAGGCAATGAGCTGTTAGCTACGTCACAGACCGACTGTACAGCAGGTACAGATACCACACACTTCACACCAGCGCTGACAGGCTGGCGTGTATATATCTGGAACTTTCCACTCGAATATAAACACACACACACACAAATGCACATCTACAGACAGACACACAAAAAGTCTGGAGGACATTATCTTTCCAGTGAGCCATCTGCACGTCAGAAACACATGAGTTTTAAATCGGTACACCAGACAAATCTACTCCTACTTCCATTATTGTACACAGAAGTTGAGTGGAAGTCATTTCTTGGAATATTTTTCTTGTTTGTGATTCTAAATTTAGCAACAACAGCATTTCCTACTACTTTATCATAAGTTGCTCCTCCGACCCATGGAGCAGCTTCAAAGCACGCTGAATCCAAAGAGATATTCTAAAAACTAAGATCACATTTCCAATATCATCTAAACATGTTAAATATTTTATATCCATACCCTTTATTTTTGTTCATTAATCATGCATGAATTGAATAGGTGTGAATAGTCTTTGTGTAGATGACAGAAATGTTATTGGCAGGGAGTTGATATCTATCAAAACTATTCCCACACGCGCGTGAACACACACAGTAAACATGTTACATAACAATGCATGTGCTGTACTGAGCATAACGCACAATGTGTGCCGAGCTGAAGGGAACAGAGTGAGGAGTTCTGCCTGACAGGAGCTGGAAGAGGTGGAGACAAAACGTGATGTCGGATTGTGTGTGTGTGTGTGTGTTTCCAATGTGATGGCTGTATTTGTTTAAACAAACGACACCAAGAGAATTATTTTCATAACCAGCTATATGAGTGTAACATATATATAGACTGTAACATGCAACTCGGAACAATGATAACGCTGTTTCACTGTTGAATTTAAAGCCTGCAGATGATTTCTAACGTCGCCTCAGAGGAAGCAGCTCTGAGTGGATTACATATAAAAATCCCACTGCCATCATGGCGCAGGCATTTCCTCATCAAACTTTAGATCTTTATCGAGCTTAGGAACTGGACATCTGCTGGTTTGGGGGGCAGCCAGATGGCTGAAGGGGGGCTGGGCGAATAAGAGGCTGCTGATGGGCTGATAGTGGGCTATAAGGATGAGGATGATAAGAGGAGGGATTGGCTCTGAGGAGAGGAATATGTGCAGGAATGAAGAAGCTACAGGTTGTTTGATTTGAAGTCTGCGGTCGCATTATTGTCATTTGAACGATTCGTGAATGAAGTCCGGTGGGCAAAATACAATCAAAGAAATAATTAAAGGAGGACACACATTAATTAACATTATATTTTAAGCACCAGTACATCCAACAAGCTATGGAAGCCCATTTTCACTAGTAATAACAAAAAAAATATTATACAAAAGCTTAAATTATGAGATAAAAAGTCAAAATTATGAAATAAAAAGTATCAAATCACACCATAAAAGTGTGCATCACAGAAGATGATCAAAATATTTCTTTGAGTTGAAAATGAATCACTGTCGAGTCACAATCCCATCTATGTAGCGAAGCATCTCAAGAATCTCAAGCGTCTCGTGCATCTATTACAATCAGTCCTCGGAGACAGACACGAGGCAGCTCCTCTCACCTGTACTCTGGGTCCGCCCCCTGACACTCTGGAGATGTAGCCCATGATATATTTGGCTGCCACCGTCTTCCCCGCTCCGCTCTCTCCACTGGAAAAATACACAAAGATTTTAGTGTGTGTCTTCATGCAAACTGAGCTCAGTGAACTAACAGCATGTGACACCTGCTCAGATGTCAAGATGAAGTGATTCATGCAGACCTGGGTGCTTGTTTGGTATTTTAACCATTAAGTGTGGAGGACCAGTGTAATTGCTTCGAGCAGCTGCGTGTACATGTTCATGATGCCATCATTTCTAGTCTCTCAAGTCAACAGTTTTTTGTTTGCCCAAAGTTGCACCAATCTCTTTGCTTGTTTGATCCTGCTAACTATTCGAAAATGCATCCAAGCGTGTGGTTGAATCCAAAGCTGCGTATTTGGGTTTGTTCGTCAACTCACTATTTAGTCCATACTAAAGAATAATATATGCTTGCTGGCTTCAATCTCCTCTACCGTCGCACTGATCTCATCTGTCAAAAAGTTAGATTTTCTCTTTCGGTCCATCTCTCTTCCTGACTAAACCCTCATTGGTGCTGCGTTATGTAAGAGGAAATCACAAGACAGGTGCTGTCAGTTTGAGTTGATTTGAGATTTATAGATAAGAGACGTTGCAAATAGGATTCTTAAAACCTGTTTAAGCAAGTGTTTTCACGCTAGCATCTTTTATGAATCCAATGTAAGATGAATGTAAGAATGTATCTTCTAATCAAATCTAAGAACATTTTCATAAATGAGGCCCCTGGAACGCATCCATTAAACTGAACCTGCCGAACTAACATGTGAAATCCCAGTTCCTGCTTTCATGTGTACACACTCTATTTACTGTTCAAACAAATGTGTTTTTGTGCACCTGGGAGCTAATTTCAACTCAGAGGCTATCTGTGTGTTAGGCTACAGCACATCTGGACAGATGATTGGACAATCAGGACATTAATCTTGTTTTGTCACATTCACAGATTTTTCCCTCATCTATCTCCTTCCCCTCATCCTACACTTGCCTATGTTCCTCCTTGCCTTTCACTTTGCCAGTGTCGTACTTATTTTGACATATGTGGTTTGGCAGCGGATGACAGCGGAGTCTGTTTTTTCTTTCTGCGCCTTAAAGTTGAGTCAGGTCTGTAATGCCTCTGTGAGAAACACAGCTGCAGACTGTTAGAGGCTGCCAGAGGAAGTCATGGGAGCCACTCTATTACACAGCAGTCACTATATGGTTGTGACCCTCCCCCCTATATACCTCCTGGTTTCTTCCAAATCCTTTTTGCATTGTCTGGGCTCCCTCACTGCACACCCAAGTAACAACGAGAAACTGATATGCTGAGCAGTAGTTTTGGCTTTTTAATGTCAGAAAAGCCTCCAGAGCTTCGTCTGAGAGCATGTTTTTACTCAGGGAAGTTAAACTCTGAAGAGCTATTTTCAACACAAGCTGCAGCGGGAGTTTGAGTCCCACTTCGAGCCCCCCAAGTGGGCGAGCTTCATTGTTGTGGCGCTGAAGGCATTGTCAGCTTCCTCCAACATTTATTAACCAAACAAGGACATGAGTTGAACATTGCGATGCAGAGGTGCAGAGGTTTAAGCTTTAACTTTCATAAATTATTACTGACTTCAGCTATGAGAAGGATGCAAAGTCAACACTGACTCCTAGTTTTGTTTTTGTTTGAATCTAATGAGGCACACTGCATTCCCACACGGCTGAAGCTGCATGTACAGTACAGTTCTGTATGTTCAAGATTGCTTCACAGATAATGCAAGAGCACCGTATTCTAGCTGCTTTGAAAACAATGACTTCTTTTTGTTTTTTAAGCTACAGGAGACTGTGCAGCTGTTGCAAGGCTCAGTTTAAATCAATTAATCCACCAAAAGAGTTTGTGATTATTTCACAGACTCTTGGAGCAATAATTGTGGTTGTGTTACTGAAGCAATCTGATAACACATGATGACAGACACCCAAATATATTACAGATTTATTTATTTTTTTAACTTTGCCAAGGACGTTATGTTTTCGCCCGTGTCCTTTTGTTTGTTGGTTGGTTTGTCAGCAGGATGAAACAAAAATTAACAAACCAAATTCCACGAAACGTGGATGGAGGATGAGTCTCAGCCCAGAACAGACCCCATTAACTTTTGCTGTGGATCTGGCATTTTTTTTCTCACTTTCTTTAAAATGGCGAGATAGAGCGTTGTTTTTTTTGGCAAAGAGCTGGAACAATTAATCAATCAACTATTTTCATAACCGATAAATAGGTTTGAGTCATTTTTAAGAAATCAAAGGAGAAATTCTCTAATTCTAGCTTCTTCAATGTGCATATTTTGTGGTTTCTTTACTCCTCTGTGACAATAAACTGAATATCTTCATGTTGTTGACAAAACAAGACATTTGAGGATGTCGTCTTGGTTTTTGGGAAACACCGATTGACATTTTTCACCAGTTTTCCGACATTTTAGACCAAAAAACTAAATCAACAAATCAAAAAAATAATCAAAAGATTAATCAACCATGAAAATAATTGTAAGTCTCAATCCTAATATGCTATGGTAACTCAGATTTGATAGCAGTCGTGCTACCTCACATACTTTCATTATTGTCTGACACACACTCTTAGACGTCTGACTGTTGGTACAACACAATGTCCCAACTGTTGAGCCAGCCGTTTCAAAGCAGCACAATCAGTCGACCTTTTAGCCTAAAATAATTCATTTGCTGTCATCGGTGCCTTTGAGAAGAAGGAGGAAAAGACGGGAATGGTGGATGAAATCATGTGCAAACAGCTGTGGGGAACACCACATCGGTGAATCAGCAAGGACTCAGAACAAGAAGACAGAGTCAACACAGCAAAAGGTCAGCTGTCCATGAGCCCCGAACCAAAACCAGGTTTAGGTTTGATCCTGTTGTGCAGGTGACGTGTTGATTTAAAGACTGAAATTGAAGCCACTTAGAGGAACAGAAAGAAAGAGATCGTGGCTCTCTCTGTCGTACTCGGTGATTCCTGATCCGAAGCTGTTGGTCCTCAAGCGTCAAAACGTTTGGCTGAGTCTTTTAAAACAGCTCTGATTTCATCTAACAGTTTAACGGGGAGTGCCAAACTGATAACACCAACTTGCTCCAGTTCATCCCTTTAATATCTGATCCAGATGTCTAGCAATAGCTGCACCAGTCACATTGTGTAATAAGCAGATAAAACTAAAGAAATAGGAAAAAGGTCAGAATTTCCCAGCAGGATTGGTCAAAACGGCTGCGACACCTCATCCTGAATTCCCCTTGGTGGTTATTTCACACATTTTCTTAGTAAATGTGAAAAAGCGCTCACACAGGCCGATGCTGACCACACTGCCTGGCCAGCAGTTCACACAGCAGCCTTTGTTTGCCGAGACCTGGTTCATCATAAAAACCACTTCCATGCTTTTGTTTGCTGATTTAGTCGATCACAAAATCCACCTCAGTGCCTTTATGTGGGAAACTGAACTAGCAACTGCTGGCTGTCCAAACAACGGGCGAAAGTGCTGAAGCAGGGGTCATTCATCATGAGGTAAGCACTATAGTAACCGCGCCGCTCAGGTGACCAGGATAAAGCCTCAATCATGACACCACACTTTTCCCTCTGCAGCTTTGGAGCTCAAAAACACTCACAGACAAACTCAAACAGGCTGAAAAAGCAGCCATAAATCCCTAAATCTAAGGAGAGAGTTGGTATAGGGTGATTCCAGGATCATGCAGGTGTTCTTCCTGTTTTTTTAAAGAAAAAAAGATTGGATAGAAACACACTAAAGGAAGGCGTCACTCTCTGCCGGTCAGCTGTTTCAAAGGATGTGGTGGAACCTGTTCTCCTGCTCTCCTCCCAGCCATTATCACGACCTGCAGAGACTCAGCTGCACTTCAGCTTTGACATAACACCTCACAGATCATATTGCACAGATGACTATCTCCTGCCACAAAGGGAGAAGTCACAAAATGAAAACTCAGTCAACTGAAAAGCTCATATTACACAAAATAATGTAAAGCATGTGGTCTCTTTTGTGTGCGTCACATACTTTGGTTGTCACATGTGGTGAGTTCATGACGCGTAAAGAAGGTGGAGAACGATATGTGGTTCTTACCTGATGATGACACATTGGTTCTCACGATCAATCATCATGTTTCTGTACATGTTGTCTGCCAGAGCGTAGATGTGAGGGGGGTTCTCATACTGAGCCTGAGAGGTGACAAAAGATTAATTAAATTCAAAGGTCGAACAGCTTTTGTAGTAAACTTTGTGGAGGCTATTCATCTAACAAGTAGTATTACAGGACTAGTATGAAGTCCTGTTTGAGCAACATTTGCAAAAAACTAGAATGCCCAGCTGTTTTAGGGAATTACTGAGACATGTAGGGAAGCCATCAAGTATTGAGGGATGGATTAACACACAGCTGTTTCTGGTCTTTTCATTAAATAAGTTGAAAGTAATGAAATACAGAATAATTTAGATACCGAAGGTCCAATTTGTAAGACAGTTGATTGGTGAGTCTCATTCCCAACTAGTCAAAAATGGATGCTGTGGGTTGGTAGGTAGGGCTGGCCACCGATCCAAAGTGTATGTGACTATCTTACAAATTGGACCTTTAATGCTACTTTGGCCATGATGACTTATTTCATGGACTGTGAGAAGACTGATCTGCACTAGAGCTGCAACCATTAGTCGTTTATGCAATAAAATATCGTTTTTCAAGAAAAATGTCAAACAGTTGCTGGTTTTGTCATTTATTTTAACAAGAAGAAATTTAAAGACATTGACTAAATCATTAGTTTCGAAAATAACAGGCAGAGTAATTGATATTGAACTTAATTGTTAGTTGCAGCTCTAATCTGGACAAAATAAGACAGACTATCACTGCAGCAGCCAAATGTGTTTTCCTCCAACCGAGCAAACGAGTCGGCCGCTTCATGAGTGTTTTAAACTATTCTGAGCAAATCTGAACTTGTGAATCTGAACCCGGTGCACTTACTAACAACTATAATCTGCCAAACTGTTAAATCTGGCATGTGTGATGCAGAGTGTTTTCACAGTCAGTTAGGATTTTTAAGTCTTTCAGTGCTCCTGGCTTAAGGAGACAAGCCCACTCTCAGCCGGCCGGCCAAGAGAGGAGGCAGACTTGAACAGGCTGTTCTGTGAAGGTGCTGCCAAAGACTTCTCAATGGTTGAGTCAAGTTTCTGACAGCAACATCTGTGCCAGCCCGCTGGAAAGTTCGCACTGCAGCTAACCCAGTTCGTTTCAAAGCCTTTTGTCCTTCACACTGTTGCCATCTTAAATCCCCCAGACACATCAGTACTTCTACAATATGTGAGTGAATTTATGGATGTGAATCTTTCATCAGTCTACTTACTGCACCCTGATACATCTCCACTTCTTTTTCCCCAAAGTATGGCATCTGCTTGAAAGGGTTGACGGAGATGAGCACAGGACCGATATATGTCTGATGAGGATTCATGTTAAAGATCATACAGCGAGGACAAACAAGTCAGCAGAAAACAAACAACACTGATTTAAATCACCTCTTATTGGAAGTGCAGTAGTTGTGTTATAGTACTAAATGTTCCTCCTTTCACGGCAGCAGAGTTTTAAAACTAAATTGCATATTCACAGAGATTTTACAACTATAAAGGAAACGAGTGACCTAATCTACGGCTGCCATGACGTCAGGGAAGTGGAGGAGTGCAGCAGTGGAGTATCTGGTGATCGGGCCTGAGGCTAAATAAGTATCCAGTGCTTACAAATGACAGAGAATAGACTGACCATGTAACACTGTGAGGTTTCATGCCCCGGAGCCAGAACGCTGCTCAAGGCAAATAAAGCTGCTATTGTGGGTGGCCTACAGTGACCCGCAGCCTTGGCAAGGAGACCTCACAGTTACGGCTATTTATTGACCCAAATCAAAGGCCTGACTCAGAGATGTCGAAAAGAAAACTGCCAGCATTTACTAAACTTCATAATCCTGAGCACTGCCAGGGTGCGGATGAGGTTTATGTAATGAGCTGCTTTGTGAACGCTCGGAGTTGCTTTTTCAAAGGGGGTTATTCATTCATTCATCAACTCATTTCACGTCATGAACAGCTTATGTGTACTGTATACATGTGTGTGTATGTGTGTGTGTGTATGTGGCCACAGCCACATCTGTGTGATGTACTGTATGAAAATGATAGCCCTCAGCACGCCAGACTGTAGACTTCTCCTTCTCTTTTTGCTATTTCTCACACCGATTTGTTCACATTTTGCACCACAGTGAGACAAAACTAGAGTAAATCCAGACTTTGGTGAAGGAGCTGGAGTCAGAGGTCTGGGTGGAGGCCTGCACAGAGAGGCCCTTTGCCCCCTGCACACGGCGGTGCCTCAGTCTGAAGGCGTTACCTTCCTAATGCTGAGCTATTACTCACTGCTACAGTGACGCTGTGAATGACCATTCAGCTATTCTGGGAATAGCGTGGATGAGACGTGGCTCTGCTATCTCTCGCCGGGATGTGAACTGCGATTGTGAGCATAAGGATACAAAGATGTAGTCATCCATGTATCTCTTCTTGAGGTTGTCCACGATGGCATCCTCATTGATCTTGCTGAGCAGCACCATGTCATCCACTCCGCTGTGTTTGACATTGTGGCTCTGCCAGTGGTACCGGTAGTGCCCCCGGCTCCCCTGCAACAAAACACACACAAAGTACAATTGTTAGGTCACCATAAAAGGACACAATGAGGTCGCGTGGACTCATCGAGAGACGGTCATCAAGGTGAAGCTGCTACATGAATGAGTTGCGGCTTTACAGCCCACTCAGAGGCTGAGGTAGTGTGGTTTTATCGCACTGTTGAGATTGTCAAAAATGAAAGCTAAGGGGAACGTGGTTATTATTACAACAAGGAAACGTCAAAGTGTGCACATTTACTGCAAACTTGGACAAAGTACTGCATGTTCAGATTCCCAAAAGTGCTTTGTGTTATTTGTCTAAGTGTTAAAGATGCTCTGACCCACATCCTGACAATCGGGTTTCTCCCTCCATTCCCGTTGTTTTTTTTGTTTTAGCTGAGTGAGTCTCCGGAGAACTGAGGTCATTCATCATGCGCTATGAGTCAGTGTTGTCTGGCTACTGTGGACGAGGGTCACAATGTGCTGTGAGTCTCTTTCTCCTGGATGGAGAATCGCTCAAAGCCGCAGAGAGCATCCAGAACATTAGTCAACACACAAGTTAACTCTTGACTTCCTCCCTCTTCAGTGAGGAAGTGTGGGGAGAGGAAGGAGCAGAGCGGCAATCTCAACAAAGTAATTCACTGCAGCCATACTTCAACATCTAGATACTATACTATACTATACTTTACTATACTATACTATACTTCATGTAGCAGAAGTGTAGAGATAAAATATTCTTTAAAAAAACATTATTTTTATATTTATCTCTTTGGACGGCAGTAGATCAGCCCACGTCTGTGGTCAAGACTGAAATGTCTCAACAACTACTGGATGGGCTACCATGGCACTTAGTTCAGATATCTATGGTGCCCAGAGGATGAACCCCTTGATTTTGGTGAACCCTTTTTCAAGAGCTTGTGGTTACAACATGGGTAGTTGCGTATACTATATGTTGTGTAGCGTTCAAGTGGTTGAGTCATGAAAAAAACGTTGCAAGGCAGCAGCATCTAGAAGCCACCTAGGCTAGCATTTTAGCATGCTAGCAAATGGGTGATATAATGCAGGAAACGCAATGTGTTTAGTGCAAATTAGCAAATGTTGCTAACACGCTAAAATGAAGAAGGTTAACGGGGTAAACATCAAACATCCGCGTGTTTATTGTTAGCATGTGGATGCTAGCATTTAGCTACACATTACAACATCACAGAGCAGCTGGCATGGCTCATTATGGCAATATGGTTTTAGAGCATCTCTATGAGAAAATGAGAATTTATCAAATGTTTTATATTAAACTTAATATACAGGAACTGTTTTCTTCATTATCTCCATCATCCTTTTCGAGGCTCTCCTTGAGCTTTCCATTGTATCACAGGACCTTTATTAGCAGATGGGGTTTGCCCGGTTGTTTTAGGAAAGGATTTAGGCAGGATTTATTAGCTCCTAGCAGTGAAGACTGCTCATCTCACCCTCCCCCACACTGGCTGCTAAGAACGGGAAAAATACAGCAGGCCCCCTCCCGAGCCACTGTTTGGTTTGTCCATTCTGGGCCACTGTAGAAACGGTGCAACATGGCAGACTCTACTCTCTCTGTGGATATGAAAGGTTCATTCTAAGGTAAGGAAAACAGTCCTTTACACTGCTGTTTCCAACATCAAGAATGGTTTCTGGTTATCTACTTTATGTTTTGACTGTCAGAGATTGTGGATTCACTCTGATTTCAACATTATACTGCACCTTTAATATTGTGCAAGGCAAAAGATTCAGCAATATTCTCAACTTATAGTGACGAACAAGGTCAGTCGGAATAATCACTCCACAAACCGGATGCATCACAGATATCAGAGGGTGCATGAAATGAAAACAGAAAAGGGCACAACCCTGCTCGTATCAAGGACCACAAAGTAACACCACAGCTAAAAAACTGTGGAAAGTCATTTTGCATTTAGTAATTAACTCTTAATTACTCAGCCAGGGAGGAGGGCCAGCAAGCGTTTAATATCCTCCAGGGCGACTTTATTCTTTACAACAGCAAAATTAAAACCACTTTACAGACTCTGTCGTAGCATGGGAGATGGTGAGGAATGTTAACAGCTTCTCAGCCTAATTCAGCGGGAATTCACCCCTCAGGAGGGAAACAGCAAATTATAGCTTGATTAATTCTCCAGTTCACAACCATTAACATGTTTTACTGCTGTGTAGGTGCGGCAGAGGGAGATGCTGACTTCCTTCCTTCCTTAGCAACGATGACACGGTGATGTCACTCACAGGGACAAAAATGCTTCCTGACAATGAAGCATAACAAGACAATAATCTAAATATAGGGAGGGAGCGATAGGTGCGCAAAGAGAAACAGGCCAACAACACACAGGCACATCTGCACACTTGCTGCATTATTAATGTGTTTTGTGGAAAGTTATGACCCTCTGATAAGGAAAACTCCCTAAAAAAGGCCAAAAGCGAGAAACTCCAAGAAGGAGATCAGTGAAGAAATCCCTTTTTCAAGATTAACAGACATTCAGTTGGTGTCATTTGTACAGAGTAGATAAAAGCATGTTAGCAGTAACGCTTCTGCAAACCACTGATTCTTCCAAATGGGTACACGTCATAGGCTACATGAGCTACTGACATGTCTACAAAACATGTCATATCACATTCACATGTTTTATTAAAGGTGGAGTGGAGCCAGAAGACTGCCAAGCCAGTGACCGCAGAGCAAGTCTTCAACATTTGTATGTGTGAACGTACTGGATATTTTTAAGGCAACCTTAAATTTATAGCCATATTTGTGGCAACAAAATAATTTTTGGGGAAGTTGGGCTATTTCCAACCAATTGTGGTGACCAAAACATGATGTTTTCCTAACCCTAAGTGTTTTTTGTGCCTAAACCTACTTAGAGCATGAGCACAGCATTGTGACAAGAGAACATTTTTAAGTTGCAACATAAAAAAATGTACATTTCTAACTTATCTGTGGTTTTGCAGCAATATACTTTGCCAACATTCAATCTGGCAGTTGGGTTGTGGACACACAACAGACTGGAGACACAACAACATTAAGTAAGTAAGTATGTGACATTTAATATTAAGCAAATATTAAGTTTAATAAGAGAGTTTAAGGCTAAATATGTTTGGATTGAAGATTGTGGATGTAGACGTTCAGGAGCATCCAGGCTTGTCCGTTTTTAGGGCACTATCATGCAAGAAAAGCCAATAACCTACTCAGGTTACAGAAGGCTGGTAATCTCCTTGGTAAGATTATTACCAACAATATGAAGCGGACTCTTCTGAAAAGATTTGTGTTTATTTGAATTAACTTTGTCATCAGAGGGGCTGAGTGTGCCTCAATACAGTCGAGAGTCCTGCGTTCACTGATCTTTATATCACTTATAAACCCAAATGCTCTTTTTATTCAGACAAATACTAGTTCTCCTTTCACTGCCACCTACTTATTAAAAGTAGTACTCTGACAGATGAGGAGCTTTTCTCTGAAAGCAGACGTTAAGAGAGAGCACTGGCCTGACCACAAAGCAAAAACAATTGAACATGCTATATTTAACCTCTCTCTGCTATGTCTGGAATGAAAGTGTGCAGATGCAAAAAGGGAGAGGTAATAAGATGGAGACGTAGGAGGTAAACGTCAAATATTCTGTGGATTGTTTCATCTGTTTTGATTTAGGCCTTGTTTAATGAGGCAAGAGGACTAAGAAAATATTCTGATATTATCTAGGGGAGCAGACGAAGGGAGTAGCTGCACAGAGGAGGAAGGCTGCACACATGCACACAAAGACTTCTGGGAGTTGCCTGAAACTACCAAACTGCTGCTGGAGGGTCATTATACTCAAGTGATTGTAGTAGGGCAGTCACTTTCCCTACAAAGATTTGTTCTCTGTACCAGGTTTTCGAACCAGTAACTATACTGTATACAGTAGTATAGTAATAGTGTAGTGAACAGTAGGTGTTTCAACACTTTTATGAATCTAGTTACATTTCTATGTGTCTTACACTGTAATTAAACCCTAGGGCTGCAACTTTAACAACTGTTTTCTTTGTCAATAATCTGTGACTTATTTTCTTGATTAATCGATTAGTTGTTTTGTCTACAAAATGTCAGGAAATATTTTTTAAAATGTCAATCGGTGTTTCCCAAAGTCCAACATTATGTCCTAAAAAGTCATGTGTGTCCACAACTCAAAGATATTCAGTTTGCTGTCACAGAGGTGTAAAGAAAACTGAAAATGTTCACATGTAGGAAGCTGGAATCAGAGATTTTTGACTTTGTTTCTTAAAATGTTTCTCAAAGCGATCAAAATATTTGGCTTTTTTTAATATATATATATATATATATATATATATATATATATATATATATATATTTTTGACCACTAATCAATAAATCCTTGCAGCTATACATAACCCAGTGAGTTGGTGGCTGCTCACTAACACTAACTAAGTCACACTGTGATGTTACTGAAGTCTGACGACGTCGTAGGCTATATGCAAAACAACTTTATTAATGCCTATAAGGGGAACTGGACATACTTGTTTAGACAATACAAAATGCAACAGCACATACTGTACATTAAGCATAACAACTATAAAACATACATGTAATACCGAATGTTAAACTGCCAGAAAAATGTATTTATGTACGAACCTACCGTCCTCTTAGTCTTCCTCTTTTGTTTGTGAATACTTTGTTTTTCAATAAACATTTCATATCTTTTTTACTCGCTATTGACCATATTCACAAAGCGGCCAGTTTATTTTTGATGTCATGCTCAGGGCAGGAAGCTTGAATGATGGGATAATTTACCACGTACGGGATGATCATCAACTGAAAAAATGATGGATGGTGAAAATCTGGAGCGACATCAGGCCACATTTCAAGGCAAAACAATGTATTTGATAACACGTTAGCTAACGTTGACATTCAACTCACTCAACTTACTCTATTTGTTATGGTTTAGGTTGCTATACACATTTTTGTTAAGGACACAATAAAAATCATCCAACTAATGTTATTTTATATTCATCTGCTCAAAATTTTAATGAATTGTCATCGAAAATTTTCTGATACTGGAGATTATGAGACCGATGTTTGTGATTGATATTCATGCATGTTATAATCAGAAACCTGCTGTCTCAAATTGAAATCTGAATTACTGAAGGCTTGTGGTGGTGGTGGCATCATAGTACACACACACACACACACACACACACACACAAACACACACACACACACATACACACAGGGGACATCTGGCACAACGAGAGTCTATGGTGGCCATAACAACACCATCACCATGGAACCACAGACTTCCTCCGGAGCACAGCAACACAGACTCATTAAACAAGCGAGCAGCTGACATCACTCATATATTGTATTTAGAAGCACTTTGATCTAAATATACGATACTTTTACAGATACCGTAACAACAAAAAAAACATGTCTAAAAAAATCAATGCAGACAGTTTTGACTTCATTTTATAATCAGATCATCCAAAACCAAAACCAGACCGGACCTTTTCCCAAAAGTTAATACAAAGGAATTTCAATACCAGTCCTGATCCATAAGCCCAGGGTTTCCCTTCATGCAAATACCATTACCATATATGGAGAGTACTGCGCGGCTCTGGCACGGTGTACAGGAAATGGCTGGGTTTGATTCAGATTCATAAGCGGCACTTTTCCCCTCATTTCTTCCCTTCTGCGCCGGTCTGCTTTTCCACACTAGGATCTGACACACAGTCCACCATGTGTTAAGACTACGTCTCTGCTCTGCCCTCTGAGTCAAAATCTGGACGGGAGCCATGAGAACGAATTCCTCTCTTCTAAAATAAGAAGCAACTTAAGTCGTTAATCACTCTGCAGCAAAAGTCTGGAGAAATCGCACAACTTTGATGCAAGAGAATGACTGAGGACAGATATGTAAAGTCGACCACATGGGGTGAAGGTGAATCGAATGCTGGTCAAATGACACCGGCTGAGTTTCTGTACAGCTGAAGCCTCTGAAGCTTTAAGATCACAGCCTTCTTAATGCTACAAGACGGACTACTACTGTAGGTCATGTACTGAATGGGACTGCAGGGGAAAAAGCTCAAAGCATTTCATTGGATGTGACTTAGACTTTGGCCGGGAATGGACTCATGTTTGATAAGCCCTCATGCAGTAGATTAGAGGCACCAACATGTACCAGTTTCCTTGACCTGATTTCTGAAGTCAATGCTGCATTAAAACGTCATGTTCCCAATACATTTTTATCGTAAGGACATGCTTTAACAATGTACACATCCAGTGCATGTTTTTATAATATCTCTCCTCTCAACAAACAGCTTGTTTTTGCATCCGCATCTCAAGTTTGAGATCTCTAAAGCTCAGGTTAAAGAGCAAGTGATGGTCAAAGAAAAGATGATGGCCTTAGATGGTGGTGGATGTTGGGCACTGACTAACTGGCCAACTGCAGTGATTCAGATGTGACGGCCATTTCCAAATAATTTTGAGTATTTGCTGACGACTGTGTGGTGAAAGGGCTGCTGGTGACGGAGCCAAGGATAAAGACCCGAGTGATCTAATTTGGTGAACATGTGCCACAAATTAAAGCACAAATTCAACATAATTCCAGTCATGGCGTCCAAAGAGACTCTTTGTGTTATGAAACTAATTTAGGTTTTTGTTTTGTTTTGCCAAACAAAGGAATCTCTAAATATTCTCTATATTATATAATATATTATTTTGAGGGTAATTTATTTGCCACTTCTTTAGATAGTATATCATCATTGTGAATTTGTTTTGCCACGATTATCTCGCAGTGAAAATATGATATCTTGACAGCCCAACTTCCAACATAACTAGTGAGACTAACACTAGCTACACTGAGTCGGCTTTATTTTGTTTGACTACGTTACATAATTGTCACACAGTCATGTTCTGTAGCTGTGGGCAGCGACTGGAAAACTCACTGATAGTTTGAACATTTCTGGAAACTTTGTCCCTCTGGAAAACCAAAGCAAATGTTTTAAATCTAAATTTAAATTATCTTTCTCTAATCATCTGATTTCTGAGTTTCCTTGAATGCATCAAAGAGTCCCTGCTCACAACTGTGTAATCACACAGCCACATGGTATCTATCCTAACAAGAAAAGGCCCCCAAGTGTCTGCTCTGCAAGTTCATTGCCATCCCAAAATAAAACGAGAGCAAACGTAAAGAATATGGTATCCTTCACAAAAGGATATGTCGTAAATAACTGTATATAATTTGCAGTAAATTGTATGAAAAATACCGAAACACTGATCAAACAGCAAACATTGAATATTCATGTCATGAGTCACTCTTTTTGTCTCGTACTGCTACAGAAAACAATTTTCAAACCACTAAAAGTGCCTTAATTGCTTATCCACTCTTTAACTGTGCCAAAAGGCATCAGGAAATAGCTCCAACACACGTTCACACCGGTAATGCGTAGGTTGATTTTGACTTGCTCCTCGCTGGAATCCAAAACATATCTGGTTGATCTTAACTAAACAGAGCTTAAGGAGGTACTACTCTCTAAACAGCATTTCCACCTGGTCTCTGTTGCTTGCGTTTGCACTTTGTCCAAGATCACTCACTGTGTGTAATCGGTCCAGATGCAGCTAGAAACTGCTGACTGAGATAGTTGGCCTTTCCAAGGGAGAGGGAGAAGATAACAATGATGAGAGACACAGTAGAAGTAGAGGAGGGTGTATGTGCGGTGTCAGAGGAGCAGTGACCCACAGTGTGAGACAATCTGATCCGGTCTGAACTTCTGAGGGATGGGATGCTCATTAAGGTCACACTGAGCCACACACACACACACACACACACACACACACACACACACACACACACACACACATACACAAGTACCTCTTAAGTAATGCTTGAAACTCCAGATGAGGCTGGAACTTGATTAAAGAGTATATCCACACTGAATTACACAGAACAGAAAACTGGTGCTGCACAGCTCTCTCTAAACTGAGACTGTTGATAAATGGTGAGACTCTGTTCACACTAAAGCTGGGAAAAATATATATACACTTATAACTGTAATTTCATATGTGTAAAGGCATGCAGCTGTTTTTATTGTGTTAAAAAACGGACAGGCGAAACGCTGAGAGGGCGTGACACCCCAGCGAGATTCAGCTTTGTTTCAGTAATACCTGTCCAGGTTAAATCTAAGTTATGCTGCTGCTTTGACTTTCTCAAAATCAAAGACAAATAAAAAGTTAGATGGCTAAAGTTTGGCAAAGCAAATCCACATTTTGTCAAATTTGCCATGACACCATACAGAGGAGGAAGAATGAAAGCAACCCGTTACACACTGTCTCTCTTTTAAACGTATTACTGTATTGCATATTTTCCATGACAGTGTCAGTCATTTGTTGTGTGTAGTCCAGGATGGAAAATGTCCGCAGAATTTGAATTTGGAAAAAAACTGATGATCACAAATCCAAGCACATCTGTTTGGCTGATGCTTGTAAGCAAGCATCTATTAGCTCTACTCATTCCTTCCAGCTTCTGTAGGAACTCAAACGTGTGAGGTCACTGGGTCAACAGGGCTCTGACTTTGAGGAGTCATAACATTTTTGAGTGATTTCTTTCACCGCATAGCTGGAAAATCAACTTTAATTTAATTTCAAATAAACTAATCACCTCATGGTTCCACGGGGAAAAACCCATTGAATGTCTGATGTGACTGATTAAAGAGTGACAGCAGAAATTCAAGTCTACATTTTCAGACATCTAACTTCAAGAACGAGTAGCAAAGATTCAGATTCAGATTGTGTCACAAAGTCCTAAAGTGGATTTCCCTTTCATCTCTAAAATACATCCACAATGCCACTGACTCAACAGACTTTGGTGAAGAATTGTCAATCAAAACAGCTCTGAACTGGTAATTAACGTCATATACTGGGAACGATAACTTCCCATTAATACAAAGGCTTGGAGTCACTGAAAATGGTGCTTTCACAGGACATGTGAAACGTAACAAAATGTGAGTAATATTGAAGATAAACTTTTTTGCTGTAAATGATAAACACCTGCACATATTTACACTTTATATCTTGAGCAGGTCAGTTTGAAACAACAGTATAAATATGGCAGATGAACCAGCCTTACTCTCCGTTTCCATGTCTAGATTTCTGACACTGTTACGGATCTGAGCTGCGCAAGGTCACACACAAGAGAAGAATGAAAATAAATATATTATTCTACTTGGATTTGGTAACATGAGCACCGACTGGTTGTAATGATGTTCTCAAGCTGTGCCTGCAGGGCAGGGCTGAGCACCGTCCCTCCCAGAGAAAGAGGACATAATGATGAAGTGTAAACTGAAACTCTAACACATCTGAGACTGAACAAAGCTTCAGCTTTACAGTGGCACCACTTTTCTTTATCCCAGCAAAGCAAAACCATGGAAACTTGAGAGCTGCTGATTTTAAACATCTCAAATTGAATCGGTCTCTTAAACGGATGACAACGGCAACAAGGCAGCTAATAAAATATAGTATCAAAGGCAGTGTGGTTTAGGGTGGCATTTAGCTGAAATTCTAGACAAGAGACTTGTCACAACGCACTGCATTTTCATTTTAAAGCTGCCTCAGTAGTGGTTGAACGTAAACAAGCCAAGTGCAGTGGAAACTCATTCATAGCCATGCCTTGTGCCACAACAGGGCATCAAGTTTCAATCAATGAAATCCAAACCAGCATCTTCCCCAGAAGCAACCGGATACATGCAAATAAAATAGACACACACTGAAAACTCTTTTAATCTGACGCTGAGGTGGGTGAGGAAGCCTCTCAGAGTGAATCATGTTTAAAGCCGTGGTTGGTTTGGTGAAATGCCACTTAACTTGGCGGGGCTGTCTGTGTTTCCTTCAACTCATGAATTATTTGAATGCATCCACGGCTTCATAGAAGATAAAAGGAGAATCGTGGACTCATCAGATTTGACTTTCGCCAAGTTAATCGAACCGAAGAATGTGGCATTTTTTTTTAGAAGAAATCTTCTAAAGTGTGTAAACGATTTACCCAAGATGGCTTTGAGACTGTCAACAGCCCAGCTTGTGACTACATAGTAATGCCTCCAGCATTTCATTATGCACCATGGACAGAAACCTCCTCTAGTATCTGCACTAACAAGCAGTACGAGTGGAAACAGTGGCGGCTCACTTTATCAAACAGCTGCCTGGAGAGGAGCAAATTACTGAAGTCAAATTCTCCAAAATGTCACCAAGAGAGCTTCCAACTGAATCAGAGAAGTCTTGCTTCTGTGTTTTTGTCAGTCCAATGTCTCAATTTAAAACAGATAAACTGGAAACAGACCTCCAGGGCTGAGTCAGAAAATAGACATGTATCTCGTAAAAACACACCAAATTATAGGAATTCTTTTGCCGTGTGCCAGAACTGTTTGGGTCTTGAGTACAGTGCTGAAAGGTTAACGCTGGTCAAAGATGCCTCACATTACTGTGAGAAAGGTCCCTAAAGGTCAGACAAGGTCAACTCTGTGCTTTAACGTAAGAGGAAGAATTCATTTTTCAGACACTACATGGTTTCAGTAAACAGCACTTGTAGTCAGCAGAGATTTTAGACATATTAAACTCATTTTCAGGTTGTATTTTGGGTCACTACTAGAATATGTTTACCTGCTTTAATGCTCAAAACACATATCGGTTTCCTCACACTGCCCAGTGCTGCAGCACTGTATTCCCTCTCTGTCTGAAACAGTTTTAGCTCCTGTCTCTTTAAGGCCCCTCCTCCTGAATACCCAGTCTGCTCTGATTGGTCAGCTCACACACACCTGAGCCAGCACCGCTCACTGTGTCTCCAGTCGGCTCTGTTGTGTTTTCAGCTTCTAGTTAGCTTCACTTCTACAGTGATTATAGGCATAAATTATGCAAATGTGCAACATTGTGATGGAGTGTGATGTCACAAAGTCACAGAATTAAAGGCGGGACTACTGATGAGGCGTTTTAGACAATTCAGGGGCAGCGTTCTCTGTGGGAGAGAGAAGACAATTGACGCAAACTTTGAGCTTTTAACTTTCAAGATCATTAACACGCACAAGAACCAATGTAACACACTGAAGGAAAGGAAAAGAAATGAAAAAGCATAAGAGGTCGCCTTTAAGGTTGTTCAAATACTACAGGAGGCTAAAGATGTCAAACAGAATGATGATAAGCCAAGACCTGCATATTTATAATTGTGCCTTAGCGCTTTCTCATGCAGTTTCATTGGTTGAAGGGGTGTGGTGCATGTATTAGATGAATGGGACGTTTAATGACTGATCAACTGCACCAAAGTGAACACATTAAAAGCACTGCTAAAATAATGACTCAGCTGTTGTTATATTCATGCACTGACAGCACAGAAAATCCCTGAAGTGCCTCCCAGTACGCGGTTAACGGAGTACCAGCCAGCACTAGTTGATGATGCATGCTGTAACGCCCCTAATTAAAGAGGAGTGCTAAAGTGCGAAACAAAAATACATAAAGGAACAGAGCGGTGAGCTTGGACCTGTGTCATCAGGAGTGTCTAGAGAAAGTGGGCCAGAAATGTCTGCTCCTTTGTTATGAAGTTATAGGTGGAGACTGAAAACAAGAAGCGCATCAAAGTTTGCCGTCAGCTTGATTTGCTTCCTTGGATTCATATCAGTAATTCATTTGTCTCTTATAAACTAAAACAAGCTTTCTGAGTGCAAGAAAAGAAAAGCTGGATTCCAATCAGAAGGGTTCATTGGGAAACTGTACTATATCGTACTAAACACTGTATTTCAAATAGGCCCATGAGCTGGTGACAGAAACTGTTCTTAAAAATGTAATTTCTCATTGTGACATTTTCCACAGTAAACATTATATTTAAGTACAGTTAAACCACACATTAATCTACATTTGTTTACTGCTATGTCAAACATTTTGCACTGGAGTAAATCAACTCTGCTGTTTATCAGTTCATAAGAAAAACAATTTGCAAAGAACTTCCTGTATTTGAACCACAATCTCTCTGTGGACAGTGGACCCATTTTAATCAGGAAACAAAGCTTGTGACTGTCCTGTTATATAGCACATATTACCCTGCTGCAATCAGTGTCGTAAAAAAGTTATATTTAAAGTCACCCATATGAATAGTACCCGAGTAAAAGTCTTACAGGCTGGTCACATTGGATGCTTGTGTCTGCCCAATCTGTTTACATGGCGTTTGCCTTTGATGATTGTCAATATATATGATGATGTGATTTTCCTTTACCCCCATTGAAAGAGCACGGAAGCGGAAGGGAGAGAAAGAAAAAAAGAGTGCACCAGAAAGAAAACTGTTGTTCACCTGTTGTGTGTAATCTTTATGTCTCTAAAAGGAAGCACCGCTGCAGCCGCACCTGACGAGCGCGACTCATGCAGCCAGGTAGGCTGCTCTTACCTGTTAACATGGACGCTGAATGAGAAGCAAGAACGTTACGGCACGTTCATGCGCCGCTCACACAGCCAGTGTGGCCAGCCTGCCAAAGTATTTGATATTAAATGTATGTAAGTATCAAGTAATTGTCTGGAACTTAATGTACTTGAGATTCGAAAGTACAAGTAAAAGATATTTCCATGCATGTATGTACTGTATATTATGGGTCGATTGATTACTGGATCCGATATTCACCTTTTTTCTGATACAGCTCTGATTTTTTTACCCGATTGCCAATAAAATAGATTGTAATCTGCAAAAACAAATAGTAACTAAAGTTGTCAAGTAAATGTGCAGTGAAGAGTAGGATATTTACGTCCAAAATGTAGTGGAGTGGAAGTCTAAAGTAGCAGAAAATGGAAAAACTCAAGTACAGTACCTCAAAATGGTACTTAAGTATATAACTTGAGTAAATGTACTTAGTTACACTTCAACATTGGTTGGAATGCACATGAGGATGATGTTTACAGCCAAAGGATCCAGGAAAAAAAAGGGATTTTTGTTTTATTTCAACAATTTGTTTAGTTTTCATGTTATTGTTTTCCAAGCTGCTGCAAGACTGTCAATAATGTGAGGAATCAGACCGAAGCAGCCAAACACAATGCCGATCATGTCCAAATAAATAGTTGTGTTGGCTTATTAGTGATATTATAAATCGTAAAAACAGAAATCCACAGGAAGAATAAAAGAGATAGTAGCGAGCGAATTGATAAATATGACAATCTAAGGAAAAAGATGTGGGCTCTGTCCCCATGTCTGCTCTATTAATGCTGGACTTCTATGTTTAGCTGACATAGTGAGCATATAGTACACTGTAAATCTAGTGTTTACGGATGAAAATGACCTTGAGTTCAAGAGGATACTATTCTGACGCTCCAGTCACTGCATGATTCCACAGTTAGTAATGCACTGACTCAGCCCTGCCACGGGACATGTGCCAAAAAAGACAAACTAATTCAAACCATCTAAGTTTGACTTTGTTTCCAGTCAGTTCAGTTAGTTCAAGTCTTTCTCGAGATACACAACAGCTGACAAGCCTTTTAAAAGCTTTGACTCACTTCTCTCCAACATCACTGTCTGCACAGTTTTTCCTCACATGGTCTCGTCCATAAATATACATGTACAGCTTTATATTTTGTGGATATCACTGTGAAATCACACTCTTTTCTTTAGGCTATGACAGACATTTTACTTCCCTGGCCAAACTGCCACAACATAGACAACAAGACTAATGAGGTTTCCACTTGATAGAGTAAGAGGGCTGGTGTGTGCCAATGGGAAGCTATCAGAGCAGATAACCCGAGCACAAATGCAGAGACAAGGAGTCTGACCTTGTTCCCTGTCCACCTTTAGGGAAGTCATACATGCAAATAGCTGCTATAACAGCACACTGTTTCACTGGTTCATGATCTAAGAACAAGGAAAATAAACTAAACAAGCATGAAAGGATGTTAGTGGATTATGTTGACACAGATAAGAGCATTTATAACAAAGTTAATGTATAATTTACAGGTATTATTACCTGTTCAAAGTAAAAGAGAACTGGTGCGAGATGAACCATGAAGAGATCAGCAAAGGTATTACAGTTCATCCTGAGGCGGGTATGAAAATGTAGCAAAATTCATGACTATCCATCTGGCAGTGTCAAATGTCATCATAATAATGCTGGCGCTGGAGGTAAAGTCAGTAAGATTCACCCTTCGGTCATCATGAACATCTGCACCAAATTATTTCAAAAGTCATTGAGATATTTCAGTGATATGTCAAAGTGTTGGACCAACAGACAGACATTAGAGCCCTGCTACTAGCATGGTTAAAACATTATTACTGTCATCGCACCTCAGTGGCGTTTAATTACATTTTACACCTACAATATCTCATACAAAATACAGCTGTGTAATTATTCACGAAGAGAGTAACAGGTCCAGTTAATATCTGAGAAAATATATCACACAGTACTCGGTTGAGCTGCTTTGTGGATGACCTTTGACCCTCTAAAGTAGCTGCATCCTCTCCCAATAATTCACAGTGAAATGAGTGGTGGATGAATGAGTAGACGAGCAGAGCAAAGGTTTCCCTGGTTGGTGGTCATTTTAAAACAAGGCTGAGGCAGTATACAGCGTTAAACTGTACAACCACACGGTCCTCTTGGCCACAGGAGGGGAGCACACACTGCTCAGGGGACACAGTCAACAAACTGAGTCACAAGGAGAGAAAACCGCCGGGTGCTCCTCACCTCACCACTTCCAGCATTCAGAATATCACGTCTCACAGTTACAAGAATACTCTGACGACACCACGATGTCACTGCCGGACAACTCACTGATGAAACGTGAATATAAAAATATGCTTTTATTGTAAGTGCCAATACGATTATAGTGCTTTGCCATGTAAAGTTCATTTTAGCTCAATAAAAATTAAAACCAGAGGGTGTCATCCCATCTTATCTTATGTCCCTAATGTTTAATTTTGAGGAGCTAACAGCTGCCATACAACAATAAACAAATAAAGAAGATATTACTCCAACAATAACAGACATGTCAGTAACCCAGCCTCTTACATCATGCGCACAGAGCAACAGTGCAATAAAATATAGTGCTTTAACAGAAAAAAATTATATTCAGCTACAAAATGTTCCACAGTAGATGGCAGATGCACGACTCTGTGCCTGAGTTTTAGGAAAATACAAGATATTGCGGCCAATTAAGAAGCTGAGGTAAGTGATGGAGTAAATTACTGCGGGTGTAGAGTGAGTCCATCTCTTGAGTCTATAATTTTTTTGTTGTACTGCTGGATGAACATGTCATCACTGGATGTGCAATGAAGTAACAAATTCAAATCAAAAAGAAATACTACCACATCTGCTTGCAATAAATTGAAAGATTAAATAATAAAAGTCATGGAAATGTTGCATTTCCACTAACAATTAAAAAAAAAAAAATACAGACGCAAAAAAGAAGCAAAACCAGAATTTTATTCACACGAAGTGAAAAGCTCACAAACTTCACGGTATTTGACAACTTGAATTTACAGTGTGAGATTTATAAGCTTCTACTTATCCAGACTGATTTACAACAAGTGCAGCAGTAGAAAAAGTCAACACTCATGAGGCCCATCATCACAAACAGCAAAGCAGCGAAAACAGAGTGGCATCTTTTTAACAAAGACGTATGGAACTGATCACGAGGAGTGTGTGAGTGTAGTGAACCACAGCGACAAGCCTAACGAGTTCCCCAGGTCCACAGAATGGGTGTTCGTCCTGTTTTCAGAGACGGGCTTGAATTCCTGAGCAAATCTCTACAGCCGTGATCGGTTTGAAAATGGAGCGCCAGCTTTGAAATGAAGGGAAAGGGGGGTTACTCAGTACGCACCTCCCTGTAGGAGAAACTAATGCAAACCATCTGCTGTCATACTGACTCGCTATTCAGCATCTGGCACAGAACGAACCAGCGAGCGATGCTGGTGTCTGCTAGTCCAGACAGTTAGGATGACAATCAGACTGTTTTTTCTCCCTCTACTACTCTCTACATGAGCCGACAGACAAAAGACAAAGCCTACAGTGGGTTTCCAACAATTTTGACCAAACTTCCTTTATGGTCTTTTAAGTTCAGAAGTTTTATCTCTCTCAACGCCACTATATTCATAACTCTGCCATTGCTGGAGAGCATTTTCCGCTGTCATTCAAGTTACCTCCCAAGAAGAAAACAGCTCCTGTTCAGTCACTGTAAAACTGAAGCAACCTTATGTGGCAAATATTCAAAAAACTGCAGTGTGTAAGTGATAACAGCGCCACAAAAGCTGAATTTAAGAAGGAATGCTGCAAGAATATATTACATATTTTTAAGGTCACGGCTCAAGTGCAACTGCTCTATTATGCTGACTGCATGTTATGCAACATTTGTCCCTTGGGTTTGTCTTTGCATGGGAAACCCGACCTACAGGTTCGATACACCACTATAGCTGGCAGAATGCTAACAGGTTTCAGTCCTACCTGTTTTAAAAAGACATTGTTTATGTTGTATGTCAACAAAGCAACAGGTTTCATGATGCTCAGTGAACCATCCTGAACACAGACAGTAAGTTATTCAAGAGGCTCACAACCTGAAGGATGTTTGCTAATTTGGATCATTTAAAGCCAAAATTATGACTTCTTGAGACAAATAAAACCTTTAGTCAAAAGTGTTGTCTCAGCAGCCAGAAAGACAAATAAAAATGTGTCTGAAATGCTGCGTTACAGCTGTGTTATTATGTTCAACAGCCAAAGTGGGAATTCTGCCACAGAAGACTGTGGCTTGAGAAAATGTTGCCTAAACACAATGACAAGGCCACACAACCTCCTCCATAACTTAGCTCTAGGCGTGTCTGCTGCAGGGATGGCATTCAGTAACCAGGAAAAACCTGTAATACACACACACACACACACACACACACACACACACAGCTGCACACATACACCTGACACTTGCTCCCTGGCTGCCTCTTCTTCCAAGACCAACTGGTTTTAAACAAGAGGCTGGACCAAGTTCACACAACTAATGTTTTTCGGTGACATTACATCTTCCTGGGCGTCACTCAGGCAGTCATATTCAACAGCTCAGGGTCAGTGCTTTTCTAATTACTTTCACTTCAGCCCATAAAAACTCTGTGACGGTCGAAGGGGGCTGTCGGGGTGAGGGAGAGAGTCAGACAGGCTGAGGATTACTTTAATTTTGAGAGTGATGATAAATATTGGTTGAAAGAGGACATGAAATTACACTAAATATCAACAATTATCACATACATGATCAATGAAAATATTTTTTCCTACCATGTTATGTCACAGAAACTGCAGTTGAGTATAATTTTAGGTTTGGTGAATGAAAAACAGAGCTGGAACTATTTAAAACACATTTAAAGGGGCACTATGTAGTTTTGAAGAAGAAACTCAAATGTTTAATATTTACAATCTTAATGAGGTAAAAATACAAACCCAGAAATATTTATCTTTTCCATAACTGAATTAACAAGCTGCTCTCAGAGAGGAATAACAGAACACTGATAGAAGTGAGAAAGGTGGCAGGGTCCGCCACATATAAACAAAGTAAAACAGTATGAAACTATATTGGCCTTTAAGGTCAGTTTGTTTATTCAGTCATGAAAAGAAAAGAGTTTGTTGAGGCATAAACAAACCAGTCAATGAAGATCTTTCTCTTCTGAAACTACACAGTGCACCTTTAACTTTGGGGTCTCATTAAATGAAATATTGTATTATTCATTACATGTATGGCAATAAAGGCAGCAATATAATTACATGTTATCTGTCAATGTTTAACATGTGTATTCTATTGGCTTCATTAAGTAAACAACCATGAAACCGTGGTGTAAATATTACTCACCATCCTCTGTCTTCAACACAACAGTCGCAGTCTCCTCGCTCGTATTCCCCGCGATCCAGTTGATTTGTGAGAACCTCAGTGAAGTTCACACCGTCTCAAACAAAAACAAAAAAACCTGTAGTTGTTAAAGCGTACAGCCAAGAGGAACAAAATCCAAAAAGTTTACACAAGATATTCCCGATAAACTCCCGAAGGCATGGATGCGTCTCCTCAGCGGTGTCCTCCTCCGTCCATTGTTGCTCACAGAGCCGACACTGACAGCAGCGGAGCGGGGAGCAGACACTCTGGAGCTGGATGGTAATTTACCGAGAGAGGGAGAGAGAGCAGTGCCCTCAAAAATCGGCTCAAAAACATAACACAGGAAACTGGGCCAGAGGGTCCAATCAAAGGGCGCCGAGCGCGGAAAATGCTTAAATATTCATTAGGTACTGGGAGCGACGCAACTGGGCATGCGCAGCTTTGGGACTTCCTAACAACAGAGGCGAACACAGAAAAAAGTCAGCATCAGTCAACTCACAAGCCTGAAGTGTGTATTCACATACTGCCTGTGCTGTCCTGTACACCTTTAATGTGGGTCACGTTAATAAATCTAACAATAAAAACAGTTTCTTCAACTATTGTTGCTGTTTTGCTTGCTTTTCTCTCTTATTTGTGCATAGCAACCATCTGTTAGACTGTTAAATCAACATTTATCTAAACTTACTGCACACAAATTTAACTTTAACAATGTCAAATTAAGCCTTTCAGCACCTGTCAAGTTAAAGATCAGTGTTTAAAGCCATTTCCCTCTACACATGCTGCTCACCGTCTCAGAATCACTGGTATATATCCAGTTCATTCCTTCTGATTTATACCAGTGTTTGATCTTCTATCTGACTTTAGATGGTCTACTATAAATTCATTTATTCAAAAAAAAATAAAGGGGTATAGTCCACAAATTAAGTAGCCTACTGTAATTCAGTCTGACTCCTCCTCCTCATATAAATAAAAATGCAACTCAAGGCCTTTAGGAAACCTCTTTTGAAGTGTATGGGTGGCACCGGTATCCACTTCTTCTCACAACCAGTCTCCAGCCAGACTGAGGCTCGCTTTCAAATGATGTTGGGCGGTGAGGCGTCTCTCTGGGTGTAACCTGCCTAACAAGCTGCCTCTGTATGCAGTAGGCATGCGTGCGTGTGTGTGTGTGTGTGTGTGTGTGTGTGTGCAGTAGTCATATTTTAGATATACTTTTACACCTAATATGAATATTGTAAATGTCAATGTTGAGGTGTGCATTTGCATTAAACATTACTGCCTTATCATCATGACCAGTACAAAGGTGTTTCAGCTTGTATTAGCATAAGGTAACAGATGTGCCAACAAACACCAGTAAACAAATACAGCTGTTATGATGTATGAATAATAGATGAAAAAAAGAATAAAGTTTAAGTAGGTTTGATGACGCTGTTGGGATCAGTGTTCTGTCACCTCCCAGTGGACATTGTAGGTAAAGGCAGAAATGATTAAACTGTTTATTTTATAACAGTATATATAACGTTTATTAAATAGGAAGTCACATTGAGATTCAATATAATAATAATAATAATAATAATATAATAGACAGAGTCAAAATAGCAGCGCCAAGGACATGACAACACAACAATATCAAAGCAAACAGACAAGGCGGCAATATTTTGGAAGCTGGCAGTGACCATTTACATTATTCTACATTAAAGTTTATTTAAAGGGGCACTATGTAGTTTTGGAGGAGAAATTCAAACACAAAATTATAATTGAGTAAACAAGCTGTCCCAAGAGGGATATAAGGTCCCCAGAACACTGTTTGAGAGCTCGAAAGGTGGCAGGGTCCGCCAAATATAAACAAAGTAAAACAGTATGAAACCGTGATGTCCTTTAGGGTCAGTTTCTTTATTCAGTTTATTCAGATTTTTTAGTTGCTTTGAATTCATTATAGGTAGACATATACATCTTTTCAAATGCAAACGTTGAGCTAGAGTGTGGTTGCACGGACATAAGCTTGTGTGCTACAATGCAGTGGGCAGGACTGAAAATCCTAATAATTCGTCATGTTAGTCTGCTACTTCTGTGCAACACTAACCTCATATCCTTTCAGAACTGTCATTCAATTCCCCATCGGTCCGCCAAGCACCCTCTTCTGCCCATTACCTGTCCTTGTCTGCACACTAATCACCTCATCAAGCCCCACTATCAATGCCAACCACTTTCTCTTCCTCATGATCATCCGACTGCCTTCAAGTTGCAGTCTGTAAGCCTGCCTTTAAAGCTCATAGAGACTATTTTATTTTACTATTTTAGACTATCTGTCTTTGCTTTTGTCCCCTTCAACTGCTTTTGGTCATCTTTCTGAGTGTGTGGTACGTGTGGTTTATGTCTACTGTATGTGTTAAATACTAAAAGAGAGGTTGCACAATATGAAAATTAAATCTTTACTGACTGAATAAACAAAGACATTAAAATCTACAGTAGGCGTTAACTAATTCTTTTTTGTCATTTATGTCAGATGACTGAGATGTGTTCAGGACTTGGTTGAAACTTGATGGCAAATGTTTGGAATATTGTTCAACAAACATGAGGTTAATATGTCCCAGATAACAGAATTTCATTAGGGAAAAAAAACAGTTTTAATCTTCTTTTTTTTTACCACTGTACTGGGGTCAGTTGAAGATAGCTGAACTTAATACATTTCTGTACAAAAATAATGATACATTTATAAAGGTTTATGGGCTAATGAAGTACTGATGCTAGTGAATATTTCACCGTGTTGTCAGAGTGATGTTATTCAAGGATGACGCCAAAGCAATTTAGACATCTGATCTTTATAAACTCCAACATTTAAATAGGTGTCTCGTGTGAGTCCTATTTTCAGTCAGATAGATAGACATGATGTTTTAATTCCTAGAATAATACACTTTTCCAATAGCCAGCAAGCCTAAATCTCTTTTAGTATCCAGCCCTAAGGCTCCAGTAATTGACTGATAGTGCCATCTAGTGCATAGAATCTATACAGTTACATTTCTGATGGAAGTTCAACCTAAAACATACGGTTTTGCATGATGAGCTGACATTTTTGGCTTTTGCATCATCTTAAAGTGAACACAGTTTTGCTGTAGAAAATCCTGGTTTATTTTGCTTATCACCTTGTTTTATTTTGTTTTAATTTGGGTTTGTGAAAAAACATTTAGCTAATTATAGGCACTGAACTTGTAAGACAAAGATTTATAGATATATCATGTATAATGTTATTATATAAGCTTTATTGACCTTTCTTGATGTGCCCTTAATTTGTTATTGCTCACTCGTAAATATGTTTCGGGCTGGCCCAGTCCTACTGCTTGTGACTTGTAGAGATGTGACTTTACTGTTGTGGGTTGTGTTTAAGTTTAAAGTAAGTAAGTAATTTAACTTAAATTGTAGTTTTATCTGGACAGTCTGTCAGATTAAATACATAGCGACATTAGTCATACAATGTTGTTGTGCCTGCCAGCGTTTGGATTTGATTTGTGAAATAAAGTTATTGTTAAAAAAAAAAAAAAAAGACACACACCCGAAATCCTCAACTTCTAATGCCTCATGGGAGTTGTAGTCCACGGGTGATGTGCTTGATGTATGCTAACAAAATAATCGTTGTTTTATATTTGAAACGATAAGGTTAACAACATTTATTACGACGCACAGTGTTTGATAACTCTTTGGGTTAGAAATGTTGCATGTAAGTGTTTTGTTTCAGCTTTTCAGAAAGTTTGATGAAAGAAAGTCTCGGTAGAAAAAAAGCAGGTCAACAGCGGAGCCCGGAAGTAGGGCGGGACCTCGGCGCTTTATAAACATGGCCGTTAAGTCCTTTACAGCATCGGGTCCTACGTTTGGCTGAATTTGTTAGACTTTCAGGAAGTCACCGAGGGTAACTAGTGCCGTAACAGGTGGGAAGAAAATGTAGACGTACAACGGACGCCTCTAAATTAGTTTAATCGTGTCATGACCGCGCGGGGACGGCGTTAATAAACTTAATGTAGTACTTTACGCTAGCTAGCTAGCCAAGCTAACGCCGACGTCTCAACGTTAACTTCTGTCAACTTTTTCAACCAGCTAGCGTAATCTGCTTTTTGACTGCTTATCGACATGGAGGAGTGCCGTCGCTGGCCCAGGCTGTCTCTATGAATATTTTACACACGGACGTGTCGGATTTACTCAGCTAAGGGCTCAGCAAAACTTTCTTCCAGGCTCCTTTTTGGGTTGTTTTTTTCCACTGGCAGCAGCCGAGGGTTTGTCAGGCGCTCGTTTATGAACATCACGGAGAGGTGCGGACATAAACAATGTTTTCTGTCAAACCCATGAAACCAACCTTCAAGTGTTACCTTCCTCCTCTTCAGGTATGTGTAACAGCAGAGTTCACTTTACATGTCAAATAATTTATTGAAGTGACTTTTGGCTTGTAAGTTGTTGTGACTGGGGTGTTGCGGAAGGAGAGTTTTGACGTGTGTTATCAAAATTATAAGAAGAGTTAGTCCGAAAAAGGGATGCCATCTATTTAATTTGGAGAATTGAAACCCCCATGGTGCATCTGATACCATTTTGAAAGGAACAGTATCCTCTCAGTTGTTTGGCTTGATTTGCCTACAGGTGCATGCACTTCTCCAGACAGTAAGTCGAGGAGTTTGCGTACAAAATCACTGTTTAAACAGTCAAGGTCAAGACTGGAGGTGGGAAGTGTTTTGTGTTGAGATAACATTTTTCCCTTGGTGTTTTGTTTTTTTAAATGTATATCTAGTTTAAAATTATCATATTTTCATGGGCATGATTTGGTCTTGGAAGTCACTTACAGATTGTAAACTCTGAATAAAAGTTAACCTGATCGCTTACATGTAAGTCTAGGCAAATGCTTTCAAGCGAGGGTTAATCAAACTTTGCTGTGATGGCACATTTATGATTCACATAACTCAGATTCCTTCACTTCCACCCCACATCAGCACTTTAACCTCATAGTCATTCATTCACTTGAAATTGCTGCGCTGGAGCCGAGCCAACTATGAAAAACACATGACTGTCCAACTGCTTATGGACTGTCACTGTATCTTCTGCAACTGTGTGCAGTATTTGGGGATCCAGTATTAATAGCATTAGTCGACTGCTGTGTATCTTTGGTTCCTTCTAGTTTTGTGAACAGCATGCCCCAGCCTTATCATCGCCTACCACATGTTGTGACTGTTTATGCACCACAAATTCAACAAAACAAATTATGACAGCTGTCAGGAACATGGTCAGAAGATAGAATCTAAAGCATGTTGTTATTTTCCAAGCCCCATTGTGAGTCCTCACAGTTTTGTTTTTATCAGCTCTACACTTGGAAGCAATTTATATTTCGTGTTTTCTTCCCTATACAAGGACCCTTTTGAGTGGTCCCTTTCTAGCCCCTCCACCTTTAAACGACATTACTGCAATTATTCATTAACCATATGACAAGCAAGTGTTTAACTAACTCACATGTGGCTTATGCTTTTTTTTTCTAGACTGATGTGAAGAAGACTATTGAACCACCCATTAAAAAGTTGGAGCCTAAGCTACTTCAAGGTAAATTTATTTTTGTGTTATCCTTAAAACAGTTGGCACAGAAACACACTTTTAACTGAACAAGACCTGTCTATTTGATCAAAAGCATATCAGATATTCTTTGTGGATTTACATTTTATTTTGAGATTATGTTAATAATCAGACAAAAGACTGTATTTGCCTTGTATCAGATGTACTGTAGCCATCCCCTGTGTGCAAAGAGGGGATGTAGTTAAGTAAGCAGAAGACTTGTACTTTGGCAAAAAAGTGTGTCATTGACTAAAAAGGTCTTGTTAATCATGTTAATCTTGTCTACATTTATTATTAAGCAACCTCAGCGCTGTGAGAGTTTAGCATAAAGCGTCTAAAATAGAGAATTGGGTTTGTTACTTCCTTTTGTCTCATTTGCATCACTGTCAGTCAGTGTTGCATTTCTTTAAAATACTCTGTGGTCTTAAAACCTCTCAAGTTCAACATGAAATCTTGGATGAAGCTACAGTAGATAATACGTCACCCTATTTTACAGCTGGCATTGTGTAATCAGACTGGTTGAACAAGCATTTCAGCCAAAGCAAACATGCCCCATTCTGTTTCATCCTGATCTAATGCAAATGTTTTGCCCTTTATCTGTATTTATTTCCTATGTTCAGCTTTCCCAAGATGTCAAGATTTCTCCTTACACAGTATTTGCCTGTTGTCCATTTATATGCATCAAGATTATATTTTGTCATCAAGATGAACATAGTGAAAACACCACAGTTTGACATTATGCAGTGCTACCATACCGTATTTTTAAATAAATGTACTGTAAATTCTATGATGCTCAAAAATTGTAACTTCCTTTTTTATAGGATTTTGCTTCCCCTCTGGGCTTCTGCAGCAACTGCAGTAACTCAATCTTAAATTAATAAAAGCAGGAACATTCTCTATAAAATGTAATAATCTAAACCTTGTTTGGCATTTGACA
The DNA here is from genome assembly GCF_965226575.1 of Pagrus pagrus. Lineage (NCBI taxonomy): Eukaryota > Metazoa > Chordata > Actinopteri > Spariformes > Sparidae > Pagrus > Pagrus pagrus. Next base: position 24,207,524 of record NC_140185.1, on the reverse strand, counting down.
ACATCACTTTTAGGGCTACTACGCAGTTACTTTCTTTAAATATGTTTAGCTCACCAAATCTGTAATGGCTTCTCAAACATCAATGTATTTGTTGATCAGACCCATCCTAATTTAAACTATTAGAGTGCAGGTTCTTTACTGATGATGCGAGTGCGCCCTTTAATGAGGATTTATTAACATCACCCTGCCAGCAATATTGCACGAGCAGCAGTTTAGTGCCTCTGCAGCTTTCAATCACCTGGGTGTCTCTGTACCTGTTTCTCTCAAGCTGTTCCAGGCAAGACTTATGTTCCCATCATGATGCCATAGTTGGCAGCTATTATTTATTCTGATTCAGGTCTGAGCAGTTGACTTGGGAGCTCATGGGCGTGGCTCAACACCCCCTTTGTATAGTGTTACGTAACGTGTTTTTTGTTGTAGTAAACATACAGTGATGTCCTCTATAAAAGCAAGAGAGAGTTCTTAAGCCTTAAATTAACTGTAGTTTACAGTTTCACATCTTTATACGGTTTCTTTAGAGCCACTCAGAAACTTTATTTGCTGCACTTTAGTTAACTGTGTTTTATTTAAGCCAATGCTGACGTGAGAACTGAAATTGACTTCTCGCTTAACAGCTGGAAAAACAAACTTTCCATACATTTCCAGGCAGCATTGCCACTTGCTCCTTTTCCATCTTTGCAGCCGATCAGACAAACCAGTTACATGAACAGCTGACTGTACATTTGCTGCGTGCTGCTCTGAGGCAGTCCTTTGATGTGACTGTCTGTTGGACTCCACCCTGCTGCCCCAGTTCTCATCTTTTAAAAATCCCTTGGGGAACTTTATATAGCCACATTCTTGTCTAACTGTTAATCGTTTTGTGATCATGTTAAAGAGGCAAGGGTCTTGTTACTTATAAAGATAGTTTATAAAAAAGCTGCCTCGTCAGCCTAAAGCCAAAGTAAAATCTATAATGTGACTTGCATGTGGCAGAACTAAAGGGGGTTACTGTCCCACTTGTCATCACAGAAACCTTGGAGGTGTGCAGGGCCTTTTGGCTTTTTTAAAGTAAAGTAATTTCAGCTTTTTTTAAGATCTTGATTTTACAACCATGACTCTCTCACAAAAAGCATTCAATGTGAGATTTGTATATGTGGTTGCACACCTATCAGTATAAATAAAATTATGTTATACTGTGTCTTTGGCTTGGAATCATTTGTTTTGCACTGGGAAGTTAGGCTAAAAAATCCCAAACTTGGAGGTTCAATAGATTGTGATTGCAAAGCAGTATGTTTGTAAATTAGAGATGATAATAATAATAAAAACGTTATTGTTTAGTTTGAGTCTGAGAAATTGAATAAGGGATTGCACATACCAATTTATAGCCTGGTTACATGAGGCCGTTACATTCAATGCAGAAAGTCAAGTGCTGGTATGAAGATCAGAGTTAAACCAATTAATCTTAATTTACTTAACATTGTCTTTGTAATCTTCTCTCTCTGTATTCTTCTTGGAACCATAGGTTTTACACTTGCATGTTTTTTTTGTTTTTTTTTCTCACCAGGGGAGATAGTTGTTAATGAGGTGAACTTTGTGAGGAAATGCATCAGCGCTGAAAGCAGCCAAGATGATCTTTGGGGCAAGTTGATATGCACCAACTTTAAGGTCTCCTTCATCCCCCAAGATGCCCCAGCAAAACAGGTATTTGTGTTGACGGACTAAGTCAAAGTCAAACTGTGCTGTTTTATACATTTAGCCTTTCCAAGTAGCTGTCAAAAAATAGTGCTGATGTTTTAATGTTCTGATGTCTGATCATTAAGATAATATAGTTGTCTCACATGGCTCCAGTTTAAGCTTGTGAACTACATACGTGCTGTCAGCGTACTGCTGAATAGCTTAAACACTTCCATTTGCACAGCCTTGTTTATATGTGCAGTGCATCTGGCAAGGAGGAAGGAAAACTTCCTGCTCTACATTGTCGGTGATATCGCACAAGAAGTGAGAGAACAGACGTCATTTCCAGTTTTGGGGCAGACTGTTGCCATAATAACAAAATGGAACTTGGTCTTTGCTCAGTCTGAGGGGATCAACTTGATCTACCCACCAATGTTTGAGACAATATTTTGGTGAGTTATGGGTGTAATGTGATGTCTACAGGATACAGGTTGTCATACTTTTTTTTTGTTGTTGTTTTGCCTTTATCACAGAAATCCAAGCTGTCCCACCTCCTGCTTGGAGAGCACGACATCCCTCTCACCTGTCTGGAGCAAGTAGTAACAGGTATGTCTGGTGGCAACATTTGTAAAATAACATTGGTAGCTTTTTTATTTTCATGGAAATGACATTTACCTCCTGACTTCCACATGGTTAAATCTTATTACCAGAGCCCAAATGACCTCCAAATTAACTGTTAACCAAACTATTAATTTTGTTGTGATAATAAACAAATAAGATGGCTAATATAAGCATTTCTTTGTGTATTTGGCAGATGTTAACCTCTTTTTCAATCAAATTTCCCCTGATTTTAAGATTCAATCAACTCTTTCAGCAGATACTGATGATCTGTACCCGGTCATTTTGAAAGAGTAAACTATGATCAGAATTGAAATTCAATGTGCCTCTCATTAATCTTTGACAGCTTGGCTGACTTGTCTCGTTTGTTGTTCTCTCCTGGTCAGCAATCTGATAACAAGTGATGTCACAGCTAAAGCTGTGATTAGTGGCAGTGCAGCCCGGCTGGGATTAGCCTTGTTTATATATCTCATTGCTGTCGATTGCTGACACTGCGAGGGCAACTGCCCAGAGCAGTGTTTGCTGTGTTACAGTGAGGGAGTAGGAAGCTATGTTTTACCCAGCTTGTTTTTGACCTGTTTGAACTGGGCTACTAATGACAACATTAAAATAATTGTTTTTGTAAAAATATAGGAGTATTAAGAGCAGGCTCTACTGCTGCATAATATAAATAAAATCAAATATCAGTATGTCTTGATTGCACTAAATAGTAATATTTTGGGCATGACCACTTGTGGTCATGCCCAAAATAAATGGTATGCAAGGTTTAAATGGTATGCAAGGCCCCATTTAAACCAGGAAATGAAATGGTGATCTCTAATGGAGTATGTTTAGGTTAAGGTCATAGGTCGGTGCTCTGCATAAATCCCATGTTCCTAAAACCTTCATCCAAACATTTAGTATCAGTTGTCCAAAACTCTCAGGCAGAGTGTGCAATTGCAACCGGATGTTTTATTCTTAAAATAACACAGGACATGTATTCAGCCTTGGCAGAAATATGTGTTGAGTGTTTTGCAGTTGACAGTTATCCCTGTTGTGTCTGAATGCTTTAAAATGTATTCTTTCATCACTAAGCACTGGCATCCGCATTAGCTGAAGTATTCTATTTATGTTTTGTGTTTGTTCCTCTCAGTAAATGATACAAAGGGGAAGAAGAAAGTTTTGGGGTCAAACCAAAAGCTGAAGTTCAACCCAACAGAGCTCATCCTCTACTGCAAAGACCTGCGCATCATAAGGTTCTGCTTTGATGAGGCCGGGCCTGAGAGTGCCAAAAAGGTGAGTGGTACTCCATTTACCCTTTTTGTTTTCATATCAAACAATAGTAGGAATTTGATCTTTTTATAGACAACAATCAATGCTTCTCAGATTCTCAGAAACTTTACGTTAGCAGATTTAAGGATAATAAAGCCACCTTGTATAAAGATTGACAATTTCCCCTTTCTGTCTTGGGCGCCCTCTGTGGCAGCATAAAAAAATGCAAATTGCTGCCCCAGTGCTCCTATCGATCTGACCTGGGGACAGTAAGATCATTGGGCTGAATGCAACACAAATGGCACCAATTTTCACCACAAGTGGCCCATTTCATAAAATGTTTTAGACATATTGGCCTTAACTTTCTTATTGCCATACCTCCTGATGACTAATTGCTCAGTATTCCCCTTTTCTCAGTTTCCCTTGTCCATTTCACTGTTATTTGTTGCTGACTAAACTTTTCCTTTCCTGACTGCGTGAGCTCACACAGGCACACACACACACACACACACACACACACACACACTCTGTTATGACCCCCTTCCTCACTGACAAGGATATTTGTGTCATCCAAACTTTGATGTCCTGCTCTTCCTCTCTCCATCTGAATAGAAATGACTAACGTTTCACACAGCATTTTCAGTGTGGCCGTTAGCCTTTAGCAGACATTGAGAACAATGCTTATTCAAGACGAAGGAAACTGAGAATGATCCCGATTGTAGGAACAACTGGCAGCGTGACTGTGACTCATCTCCTGCACGGAGAGATCGGATGGACAGATGTTTTATTATTCAGATTAGAGCTCAGCTGAGGGACCTGTAACTCAAGGGGAATGCCAGTATATATTGATATTATGTCTTGATATTTGGACGATGTTCCAGTGGAAGGAAGTTGCACACAAGGGAAATTAAAGGAAGTGCTTATAATACAGATATAGTGACCAGGCATGTGCTACCTAGCAGTTTGCTTTGACGGATTTTACGACAACTTTACTTTTGGAAATTCTTAGTAGAAGGACAAATGCTCAAACCAGGAAGTTGTCACCTGGGAAAGAACCTGCCAGGTTCTGGGAACTTGTTACTGCTTGAAAGGTTAACACAGCCAAGTGTATCCAAACATGTTGCACTTTCACATTCTCTAACCATGGGTGTTGTGTAAAAAATATTGTGGTATCTGGAGCTGCAGAAGTCCTAGACATAAATATGTATTTGTGAATTATGTGCCCAAAGGTCTTCAGGAGCTCTTGGCTCCCTGCAGCCTCACTACGTGACCCACAAGAGTTAGGCAGCTGTATATCTCTTTACAGCGTGCCAATGAAACGTACTTGAATGTGAATATACGCAGTTGCATGTCTGATCTCCTCCCGTGTCATCTGGGAGCAATTTTTGCGTAGGTTTTGGAGGACTTGGGAGCTGCACAGCACATACCTGCAGCACATTTGGCTGACAGCAGTTTTATTGTATAGCACTGCATTAAACACTCTTATGGCCAGTGTTGCAAGTCTCCCATTTAATGTGTTTCAAAAAAGCAGTATTCAACTTATTTTGCATTCTCTGTTGTGCACAACAGAATATGGAAGGTTATTTATGTATAGAGCACTGAAATAGAAATGAGTCTGCCCTCCATCACTCCTTTTTGAGTGTATTTATGGACACCATGTATGTAATTACAGTTTGAACCTAAAACAGGACTCAGTCCTTTTTTTTCTTTGTGACATATGGGATTAAGCCAGCCTATAATAGCTTATTTTGCCATAGGAAATTACAGAGTTGGGAGCAGCCATGTCTACACACACACACACACACACACACACACACACACACACACACTCTTTTTCTGTGTCCTCTCGTGTTATTCGCAGCTTTACTACTGAATGGACTGCTTTGTGTGACTCCAGTAGAGCCACAGAGAGATTCTGTCGTGTAAACGCAGAGCAGTGGGCTGTCAGTTAAACATTTGCCTTCCCAGGTTTCACTTGTTCTTGTGTTTGTATGGTTACAGAGCATACCTCAGAGTTCACGTTAGCACTCTCGGTGAACCTCAGTTTGATGATGTTTAATTGATCCAACCTTTCAGCTGTGTTTTTATTGTACTGTATGTCCCATTAAAGTACTTTGTCTTTCTATTCTAGGTTTGCCTTGCTATCGCCCACTATTCCCATCCAGCTGACCTTCAACTGCTGTTTGGTTTTGAGTATCAAGGGAGGCGTTACCATGAATCTAAAGGTATGGATACAGCTTACCATATTTCTTTTATTGCTGCTAAAAGAGGTGACATGTTTTGAAAAGGTTGCCCTCTCCTGTTAATCCACATTTAAGTATTCCAAATTTGACTCACTATGTTTAATTTCTCTGCATTATACTCAATAATCTCAATGTGTATCTGTGTTCCCAGGTGAGCAAGTCAATGGTTCCAGCCCCCGAGGAGGATTACAAACCCCCATCTTTGACCGTCCTTCAGACTGGGATCGCGAGATCAAGAGAACCGGGGCATCAGAGTGGAGGGTGTGCTCCATCAACGAGGGCTATGCCATCTCACAAAGGTTTTAAGCTCATGTTGTTGATAGTAGGCAACTTATGATGGCTAGCGTAGGCAGAGCGCATCTGTAGCTCCTTCAGTTGTTACGGATACTCTAAATTTTACCCTTGACTCATACTAAGTATGTTTTGGCAAGACACTGTGTTTACACTGTAAGCTTTTTTACTTCATGAGTGACTTTAGGAAAAAACCTTGTGAATGCCTCTAACATGCAAGGCTATTTTGGACAATATATGCTATTCATCTGGGTTAAGCAGTGACATCATGGCGGGTTTCAAAGTGAGGATTGTGTAGTTTTTTATGTGGAATTTAAGAAAAGACTGGAAATTGCATAATAGTAGCTGCATAAATCACATGAAGCTAAAACAATAGTTATAGTACACCCTAAATCAGTTTTCCCTCAATCGAAGAAAAACCCTTACTGCTGAAGATACAAACCAGATGGAAGTATTGAGGACAGTCAAATTACTACCATTAGTACAATATTATGGTTTGTCAACATGAAGCAAGACAATTGGCTTATTTATATAAAAAAGATGGGCATGGGTTTAAAGAGTATAGCCTAAATGTATCTTTTCTTACTTTAGGATGTCACTTTCCTTTTTAGTGGTGTCTTTTGTGATTCCTGTGTAACACCACTCTTTCTCTAACTCTTCTTTTTAGTCTTCCAGAGTACGTTGTGGTCCCTGTTTCTTTGGCAGATCTGGATCTTAAGAAATACTCTATGTACTTTACTGATCAGCGCATCCCTGTGAGTACTTCAAGCTCTGATATCTCCATTAAATGTGGAAGGAATACTTTTTCATTTATCCTTTTCAGTTATGTATTATTAGGACTATATTATTAGTTTATTATTGTAATAATCATTATCTGCCAATCCCAAGTTGATTGATCAGAGCATCCCTTTGATTTGGCCACTGATCCAATGTTCTTCCTCATAGCTCTGGTGCTGGAATCACCCAAATGGAAGCGCTCTTGTGCGCATGACCGGCATTAATGATCCAATGCAGCAGAAGAAGATTGATCAGAGGTACAGCCAAGTCCTCAGCTTCATTCAGATTCAAAACATGTATTAAATGTGTTGATCTACTGTCTTTCACACTGAAATTCAATAGCAGCCAAACAGACATTCAACTGTAACAGTGAAAAAAGAAAGTGTTGAACTTCTCTTATTTCTTATAATTCAAAATCTATATTTTTTAGTATTTCAGCTGTAATGATCTGAATATACAAATGTCGTGCTACAGCTGTTTAAAGGCGTCCCTAACTCATTCATCTACGTCTGTCTTGTGTTGTGCAGGATCTTCACTGCCATCACAAAAAGCCACCCACAGCGCAGTGAAGTCATCAAGTCAGAACTAGACAAGTGTCTGCCGACCATCCTGGACATACAGAGCGCCTTTGTTAAAATCAGGCAGATCTGTGTCATAGGTGAGCCTCTTTGCGACTTTGAACACTTAACAGTAGATACCCACAGTAGTATTCAACCTCGGTGTGAAGTATATCTCAGTGCACGTGCTTGTTTATCGTAGGGCAAGGGTTTGACTGTGTCTTGATTGTGTCCAGATCCTTATGAGGAGTCTGAGGAGAGGTGGCTCACTTCGATTGAAAACTCACGTTGGCTGGAGTATGTCAGGTATGTAAACAAACTGCATGGTACCTCTAATAAACTACCAGTGCTGTGAAGGTTTAGAGTCAAAATCAAAATGTTTCACGATGTTTGTGTTATCCTTCCTTCCTACTTTCATGAGAAGGGGTTCTTTTTCGGAAAGCCTTATTATTCAGCCTTGAAATGGTGTGGTAATTGGCAGCAACTGGTGACTGTCATCTGCTTGCCTGGTCGGTAACTAAAATATTACTACGTGTTTTTCAAAGTCAGTTAACATTCTGTTTGTGATTTAAGGGCTTTCCTGAAACACTCAGCAGAGATGGTGTACCTCCTGGATGGAAAGAATGCTTCAGTCATTCTTCAAGGTAAGACTCACTCTTTGTCTTTATCAATCATTAGTCCCTATTTTAATACCTCTATTTGTGAGATTAAAAGTTAAAGGTTAATTTATTAGTCATTTTACAACACCAGGGTTGTAGAACAAAATTGAATTTTAGACTTTAGACTTTTATTTATCCCACATCGTGGAAATTTACTTGTTACAGCAGCAGGTAGAACAGACATACAATAAATACACCAGCAGGTAGACAGACATCCAATACGTACAGGGGACATAAAACAAGTAGACTTAAAATACTAAAAAGGATTTAAATAAGAGACAGAAAATATAAATGTGTAGAAAAATAAAATAAAATAAAATTAAAATAAAATAAAATAAAAAGGTATTAACAAGGTATTATAAGTCCTACATGCTTATCTCCTTATGCTACATAAGAAAACAAACAAACAGCCAAACTATTTTATACGGTGGCTTTGGTTTGGCTTCAAACACATATTTGCACACCAGCCATAATGCATTTTAAATATGGTGGTCAAATTAAAATCATTACCATATTCTTACCATCAGAGTGACCTTGAACATTTTTGCTTTGACCACTTTGCTTGCAAGCTTGTTAGTGAAGAATTTGGTTTATTTTTATGCCTCTACAGAGGAAGAAGACAGAGACCTCTGCTGTGCCGTGTCCTCCTTGGTGCAGCTCATGTTGGACCCTCATTATCGCAGCCTCATCGGCTTTCAGGGTTTGGTGCAGAAGGAGTGGGTGATGGCTGGCCATCGCTTCTTGGACAGATGCAACCACTTAAAGAAGAATGACAAAGTGGAGGTATTTGTCTGACAGTAAATAACCAAGTACAAGTTTGAATAGATCTGTCAAAGCCCTTATTCTTCTTGTTTGTGTCTTTTTTTTCTTTTTTTTCTTTTGGTCTAGTCCCCTCTGTTCATGCTCTTCCTGGACTGCGTGTGGCAGATGATGAACCAATACCCAGCAGCGTTCGAGTTCACAGAGGCCTATCTGACAGTACTGAGTGATAGCATGTGGATCCCACTATTCAGTACTTTCCTCTTCAATTCTCCCAAACAGCGAGCTCAGCACTTGATGGTGAGGAAAACATACTATCTTACAATCCTGTGTACCAAATGCAGAAGATTTACGATAATCACGAATATATGTTTAAATCGATTAGATTAGAAAGAATTAGAATAAGCTTTTGCAAATAAGGCAGTTTATGAAATATAAACATCTGCACACAACATAAAAGTAACCTCATCTGCTGCCTGCTTACAAGTTAAACGTTACATATACGATCTATCAGAATGTGTTCACTCGCATGTAAAACAACTCTGTGTTTGTGTCATTGGTCAAAAATAGTAAACACACATTAATTCCAGGTGAGGGTGTGTAACAAAGCAACATGTTTTTGTGGTATCATTTCGTGTGACAGACTATAATTTCCTTCCTTGTGTGTCAGATAATCGACAGGAAAAAGCGCAACGTAATGCACACAGATAAAGATACACTGAGCTCGCGGTCAGGGATGTAACCAATGAATATGACAAGAGCAAATTATGGCAGTGTGGTGTTTTGTTTACCTTCATAGTTTGTTGGATCAAGTCTAGAAGGTTTTTCATAGTGTACAATAATGTTTTCTGTGTCTTACTATGTACAGAGCTTGAATAAGTTTTGTTTACTTTGCAGGACTTTGCTAAGAATAAAGCCATCCCTCAAGGAGAGGACCAGGTTGTGTATTTCCCTCCTGTCTGGAACTGGTCACAGCAGTTCTCCACCAAAGACCAAACCCTCTTTAACAACCCCATGTATGTAGGCAAAGGAGCTGCCTGTGTTCAGAACGGGGAGGTGAAAAGCTTCAGACGCACAAAGGTACACAAGACACTGACTGAGCTATAAATTTATGGTAGTGCTAGCAGCAGTTTGTTTGTGTGTTTTCGCTCTTCTTTTACAACCTTGGATATATAACCAGCACTTCCAACCTTCGAAAGAAGAAAGGAGTTTTACAGAGATTTTGCTTTCCTTCCTTGCCTCTGTGACCATTTCTAATCAATTTAAAGTACTAACAACTCCATAGACTTATTTTCAATGCAGATTACGATCAATAATGATGTATAAGTATTTTCCAAATAGGTCACCCCAGTCTTCTGTCTTTGTCTTATTTTCTGATGGAGTAAATGTTAATATGTTTAATCCATCAAGTCAGCAGGTGGTTTATTGGTGCTGAGAATTTATGGGCAGCTTGTTTTTGTGTCATCAGCAACTTCAGAAAGTGAATTATTACACAGAAAATAAATCATTGCTTTTTGCTTCCCCTGAAGTCGTAGGTTTTAGGATTGCGAGAATTTGATGACACAGTTAGAGATGCCCAAATTAAGAAAGTTAAATGAGCGACCTTTGGTTGTTCAGCCTGCTGCAGACTCTGTCAGAGAGTTGTTTATCACGTTTAGTGAAGAAAATCTAACCCTGTGTCCTTCCTCCAGCAGAAAAACTACAGTTCCACATTGCGAGGAACGACTGCATCTATGCGTAATGGACTGAGGGGTGGAGAAGAAACGCTGCCCAGGCGTGGCTCTCTGGTGTCAGAGCTGAAGCCTGATTTCTCAGTAGTGAAAGATGAAAGCCCTTCAGAGCGCTTCTTCAGGGACTGGTTCTCTCGACCTGCTGACCAGCAGGGCGTCCTGATTCCCCTGCTCATGCCCTCACACGTGGCCCTCTGGAAGCTCTTCTTTCTACGCTGGGTTCCCGAGGCCTGCATTCACAAAGGAGGCCCCATCACCGCCTACCACAAGCTCTCTCAACTGGTCGATGAGATCGAGATATTACAGATCCATCTCAGGCGGTACAAGGGACCCAGTCCAGGCAGCACTCCACTCCCAAGCCCAAGTGGGCCCCCTTCAGACCAGAGAAGGATGTATTTTAAGGCCAGTTCCCCGAATGACCCTCCTACACCTCCAGACTACCTTACCTCCTCCTTTCCCTTCACCCCAGTGGGAAACCTGTGCCGCCGCGGTATCCATGGGACTCCAATTAGCAAATTTCTGAACGGGGCAAGGATCTGGCTCTCTACAGAGACTCTAGCTAATGACACTGTCTGAGGTTGTGGGGCTCACATTTCTGAGCTCAGTACAGGCTTGCGTAACAATTAATCATCTTATTTTCTATTACCTCTTTCTAAAATACCAAGAAGGAACATGAGAAATAGAACAAATTAAATACAGGACTTAAATTATTTATAAACTAGAATTTGCACCGTTGTTGCTGCATTGAAATCTGAGGTTATGTTTAAACTGCGTGTCATCGACACGCCTGAATCATTTTTGTCCATTACAGTTGAGGAATTCAGATTGTCTGAAGCACATCCGCCTTACTGGCCAGTGAGTTGTTACTGTGAGGTCTCCTCTAACTGTGAAAGATCGTCATACTAATTTTATAATAGATGTATTTTCTTATTTACTAGAGCTTAGGTCTTTCTCAAGATTTTGTGAAGCTAACTGCTCTTTTTGCTGAGCATACTGTACGGCGCACACAAACGTTTATTTTAATATTGAGTTGAGATGAGGTCGAGAGCTCCCTCTCCAAGATTTACCTGTGAGTCACGCACATTTTAAAGCAATAACTGAAAGTTCACCAAGTATGTGTGAAGCAATGTTCTCAGTTTATTTGTCCTTTTTTGTTAAAACAAATCTCATTGGTCAGTAAGACGCCCTCACTGTAATAGTTTTCAACCAAATAGGAATGCTTGAAATAAAATAAAAAGGCCGTTTCTTTTGCAGCAGCAACGATGCTTTTCACTGAACACTGATTTCCAAGAATTCAATTTGTGTGTAACTTCCAGGAAATGTCATTGAAGATATTATATTATTTTATCTTTGTTTTTATTTCAGAAAGAGGAACAGAAAATACCACTGCTAACACACATTTTACGATGTGGTAAAGACAAAGAGGATCTGGCCTGGTATGAATGTAATTGGGCGTTTTCTTTTTCTTTTCTTTTCTTTTTGCACAGACTTGATGCTATTTGCTCCAAGTGCCCATATTTTGACGGTTGTGTTGGGGTCCCACTGTAAGTAGCAAATGGCGTGATTTCAGGGTCTTACTTTGTAGGTTAACTCTATTTTTGAAGCAGAGAAAACAACCTATATTTCTAGTATTGCAAAGCAGGTGATAATTAGAGGGGGAAGTGGAGCGGTGGGGACTTCAATCTGTGGTAGATGTTTCCTCTTCTCTTTAGAAGGGGGTTTTATTAACTTTTATAGAGGCCTTCTGGTAAGGCACTGAGGAGAGACTATTCAGATCGACTGTATCTGACTGGGTAAACGTTGGAAAGCAAAGGGACAGACCAGGGCTTTGACTCAAACCAGTCTCCAGTTTATAAGGTAGTGAGCTGGATTTCAAGCAGTGAAGTTAGTGATCCAAAGAACTTGACAGTGATGGGTCGATGACGAGTGACACAGCTTCAAGGCAGGAAACAACAGCAGTAATCTCATCTCATCATCTGGATAGCAAGTGTCGTAAGTACACCACATGTAGTTTTGATGTACCAAAGTAAGATTACGATAAAAGACTGTAGGGCACACAGGCTGGTCAGAGAAAGGCCTCAAGTTTTCAGCAGAGGGAACAGGATTGAAGAAATGAACACATTAACTGTTTAACATACTGTATGTAGCTATAACAATACTTACATTCGTATTAACATTTGTTCATGTTGGAGCATAAAGATTTTTATGATGCGATCAGGGAAATTTCCAGCAAACTTCTTTCAGATCGCTGCAAAGATTTTGACATTTGGACGTCTTTTAAAAGTGTTCACTACCAGTTGAACTAGGGACTGGTTTGATACACATCAGGAGAAATGGATCAGTCTCCAGTGCCTCTGTAGAACTGATGAGAAACTAGCACTGTGTAATGTCTTAAAATAACAGTAGAGCATTTCTTTTATAAGTCATTTTAAATATAAGACCACTGGACAGATGCAAAATATGTCCTATTATACAGGCGCATTGATCCTTAGATGCTAGATTAACCAGTTTCCAGCAGATAAACTCGTGATTCTTTGGCAATAACTAGTTCAGGTGTTTTTTGATATAGATGTGTATAGTGTGAGTGCAGGAGCTGCTCTCCAAAATGCTATTAATTGCACATTTTACTCAATATATAGGATAGTTTGTTTTAAGGTGGTTGTTGAATATAATTTTGGCAAATATTATAAATACTGTATATGCTTGAAATCTTCCAATTAATATTTTTGATTAATGGTACTAAATAGCTTTTATCCTTGATGTAGTCTTTATATTTTCTGGAGAGATATTTATATGCTGTGTTTTTCCACTAATTCACAGTGTTGCACTCTGCTGTAATTGCATGATGATCGTGCCGCTGTGGCGCAGTTTGATATTGATTAGCAGCAGATGTATTTATTCACTTATGCAAATGTTCTCTAAGCGGGATGCAGTTGCTGCTGTTCATCCCCTGTGCCTTTTTTGGGAAGATTTACCATTTTTGTAACTACTTTCTAGATCTGTTGACTTATTTTAGTTTTCTAAAACTGTTGATTTGTGAATTCTGTAAATCTAGTTAAAGTCAGAGGTACTGCACTGAAGCTGTTTTTTTTTCCTAACAGAAAATGAGGCTCAAATGTGTACCAGTAACCAATCATTACATTATTTTTCAAAGGAATTTGCTCTCTGGCTTTTATTTCCACTGGGTTTCACTCATGAAAACAAATCCATCCAAGAATCCACTTATTTTGTTGATTAATCTCAGACATTACAAATAATATGAAAAGAATGTCACAACAAAGCTTGTTCAATTGAATAAAAGTAGATGATTCCTGGTACCAAGTGACAATTATAATGATATCTGAGTCCTGTATACCAAGAGTTTGTCCTGGCAGTAAGAATTTAGCATTTCCTCTTTAAGGGTTATCAAAAGAAAGTGAACAAATGAAAGGGAGGAAGAAAAAGTAAGAGGTGTGTTTGTGCTTGATCATTTCAGAAGTACCACTTAACACTACACTTATTTATATAGCAGCTAAAGAAGAAAAAAAAAGTCCTGCGTGCCCCTCTGTGATTATAACCAGAAGCACAGTTTAACAAATTGAACAGTTGGAATAGAAACTTACAAGCAATATAATAAAGATCCTAATGAAACAATTGCTTTTGATGGTGTTTCTTAAAAGAAATCTATGTGGTCGTCAGGCATCTTTGTGACTGACATGAACTCCTTTTTTAAGTTTTTTTTTTCTTTATACTTTAAATATATGATTCCCTCCCTGGTGTTGATTGAACCATGGATTGAACTCACCTCCACCTCTCAGCAGTCTGGCTCAACAAGCTTATTTATACTCTTAATTTGAAGTGAAATTGATGTGAAGATTTGTTCTTCTGTACAAGTTGATACGATATAATATATATATGTGTTATAATAATATAGATTATACAATTAGATGCACATTACTGAGACTAATTTGGGTAATTTAAAAGGAGAAAACTAAAATCTCTTAGTGACACCAGCTTATGTTGACCAGTTTTTGCAGGTAATGAAATAAAGTTATAAAATCTGACTACATGTCAGAAAGGAATCAAAGCAGACCAGCAAAGAACAGTGTGTCTAACGTGCTGGTACAAAGTTGTGTGAACAGTATGATATTTTTCTTTTTCACATAACCAGGCGATTACATGCAAGAATAACAATTTACTTACTTGAATTAAAATATTGGTGCCAGGGTTGGGTTGTTTTAAGGCAAATGAATAATTTATTTTTTACACAAATCAAAAAAATGATTCAAAAAACCTGAAAAGAAAGTAAAATGCTCACACACAGAACAAATGGCTGGTTGAACAGACCTCAGGATCAATATGAAATAAAGGTTAAGAAGAAGAAAACATAAAGCAGCTGTATCAGTTATGACATTCATGGTAGCAGGTTATTCCTGCTAGGGGACTTTACAGAGGGTGAGTGCAATATTTATCTCCATATTCTTGTACTCTCCCAACACAATACAATCTGACTTCGAAGGCAACGTGTTTTTTTCAGTCACTAATAGATAAATGGATGATAAGATTACAAAGCAGAATGGAAGAGCAGCGTCACTGGCCAGATAAGAAAAACCACCACATCCGCTGTTTTGATTTCACATCAGTTTGCCTTTTGCATACAGCGCCCTGCTGCACATTGTGCCTGAGGGAGCCATCACTGCACACAAGTTGTAGACATTTTGACAGGTCAAAGCAGTAAAAGCACAATAATCGTGGTCAAGTCCCATTGTGATGTCTCAGTAAACCGTGCCAACGAGCCGGCAGTGCACAATAGTAGGACCCTGTAAATGGGATGCAGTAATAATTTATGTCATTAATTACACCTGCTCTTTTCCCATCATGACATGTGAGACCGCTCATGTGAAAAAGGTCTGTTGCTGTTCTACAAAGAGGCCACAGAGGACGTGTTTTCAATTACTGTATTAACACCTGTATTTTTTTTTTTAACCTCCTAATCTGAAGCTTTTTGTGTCAAATGTGTCAAAGCTTGATCACCAAACCAGCAAACTTCCCTGTGCTCCAGATCGATAGAGCCCCCAGAGACCCGCCTGTTACTGCAGGTCAGCTGGCAGGTTAAGTACTTTGCAGATTTGCACCACTCATGTACAAGATTAATCTAGGTTTAAGACTTAATTATTTTAGTTTGTGTTTACTCATGAGGTGCATGTGAATCAAGAAAGGTATATTGAAGCATGTTACCATATGCTCCCTAACAGCTTAATTCAGCCAAGGTTTGGTGTGACAGTGTTATCTACAGCAGATAAACAAAGTTTTTTAGACACTAACAACAAATTCAGCTAATGTAACACATTTATTTTACTTGTGTATATACTTGATCACTTTCTGGGCTCCACTGGGAACTTATACATTGTGTAAAATTGATGATGATATCAAAATTGAGTGTAAAAATGTCATTATGTACTTTGAACACAAAAAAAAATGACTTTATTGTGAACTTACAAATGTAAATATACCAACATTTCCCCTAACTTTACAGGTTTGCTGTGCAAACTTAGAGAATATATTAAAACTCTGGCACTTATCGACACTAAAAACAAGTAAACCGTTACGCTGTACGAAGATCTTTTCAAAGAGGAATGATGTGTTGTTTTGTGCCTTTATTTCTTCCTTCCTTCTTTCTTTTTTAAATCTTATTTATTAATTTAACCTTTACAACCCCAAGCAGATTCAACGTGCAGTCATTATTTATTATGTCTTATTTTTCTGTTCCATTACATGTGATACGCATCTGATGTGTTTTTCAGTAAATCTCTTATCAAAACAAACATCTACAGCAGATAAAATCAATCATGAGCACTAACAGCTGGAGAGTTGCAGAAATGGCTTGTTTACAGTTTTATGTCCTCAAGATGAGATCACTTCATGAAACCCCTTCAGTGCACGTGTCTCCAGCGCCCCCTGCTGTACAAAACTTCACTATGTACATTTAATGCATTTAAACCAAACTGCATCCTGCAGGGTTTTGTTTCATTCAGCTCCCACTGCATCTTGTGTAAGCTGAGCTCAGAAATATTCATTGATTTATTTTTACCATTTTCCTGACAGAAAATAACACAACCTGTGACTTTATGTTAAAACTGCGTTGAGAGCATTGTTGTAGGGTGTGGATGAGACGAAACTTCCCTAAAAAAAATAATAAAATAAAGCATACATGTAGTTGTGTGACTGGGTGTACGTGCTCGACATTTGTGCATGAAAAAACAGGAAATTGAATAAACTTGGTGACGTCATTGGTGAGCGCCTCTGCTGGCCTTCGAAATGGGCTCGACTCCTTAGCCTTGATTTCTTCAATTGTACCTCTGCATATCAACTTTTTTAAATAAAGAAAAGCCTGTTCGCGATGACATTTGGAGGTACGTCTACACATCGACACGAAGCAGAGGCATCTTTGATAGGAATTGTGCGCATTGCTGTGTTAGTTGTGAGCAGATGTGAGTCGAGGAGGACTGGAGTCAGTTCATGTTAGCTAGTTGTAGCTCTGTTAGCCAGTTAGCTAGCTAGCTAACTAGCTAGCCGGAACCTCTGGGCTGGTGCCCAGTCATACATTTTAGTGATAACCAAATGGCCTCATATGACATTAGCTATCATTTAAGCTCAGCATCTACGTTTAATGTTAGTGTACGAAGTGTCATGCTGTCACTTTGTTGTGTGTGCGGAAAAAATATGACTCCCAAGTTGCTAGCTAACTTTAGCCAAGTCAGCCACTAGCTAACGGTAAACACAGTTAGTCTGAAGTGAAGTGTAGCGGTAACTGGGAGAAAACTCGGACTTGTAACTACATGTTCAAAGCCTTCGTTTCATATCTGGTGCAGTTTAGGGGTTTGTTTCAGGAAGCAGGTTCACTGAATTTTCTGAAACCAGGAACCCACTCGTGTATGAATCATGGACTGGATGTTAAAAAAGGAACAGTTCCAGGCTAAATGTATGATAAATAAGTAAACCTGCTCCCTTGAACACACCCAAGAACTGAGTTTCGTATTAGCTCAAGATTAGCTCATGTTTGTTCACCTCTGTTGAATCAGATGGGACTTTACACCATAGCCTTAACTCTTGGTGGTGAAATAAATCTCGACAGGACTGAGAGCACCTTTTTCATTGATATATTAAACTTAGTTGAAGTACAGCTAAAGAGTTTCAGGGGTCAGAAATGATTTTGCTTGCTCTTGTAGAGTGTAGTATTTATAGATCTATGTGTATAAATTCATTAGGTTTATGTTGCAGTTGCTTACATGTACCAACTAATTTTTTTGCTGTAGATTTTTACTAGTATTTCATACTGCAGATCATGAAGAACCACGTCTTTGCTTCTTACATTGAGCCTTTTGATTGCTCTTGCTGCCAGTGGTCATTTAGATGGTGTTTGAACCTCTTAAAGTGTAGTAATGTGCCAGTGAGCGCGTCATTTTAACTCATGTGCTCCACCCAAGCTTTGCTCAAACTTGTAGAACTTAATATTAAATCCAAGTTACAATAATAATAACTTTGTCCAGCACATTTTTAAACACACAGTTACAAAGTGCTTCATACAAACAATTATGTGCACCAGTCAAAACCCCGTGTGCATCCATCCATACAGACATATCTACAAACAAACACATACATGATGCAAACTCAAAAAAATGTAACATAGGAAGTTAATATTCCAACGTTTTCAAATAGGCCTGGACCAAATATGTCAGGCTGAATTTTGAAATTAAAATCCCCTTTGATTAAATGCAGCAGGCAAAGACATGCAGTCTTTGGATTGTTTTTATTTATTAACATATATGTAAACACTACACAGCCTCAAAGAAGAGTTGGTCAAACAGATACAGAATATACATGATACTGTCGAGACAAGAAGCCTCTTAAAGCCTCTCAAAGGGACGGTAAAATGATCAAAGTGTGACAATGGGCGACTCATAGTACAACAGTTTGTTTGCCTTTTGAAGTTCGTTCAGTTTCACAGTTTTACAGACAGCTGTGATGAAAAGATGTGCTCTACAGTGTAAGTGCTCAGACGTTTTAACACACTCAGCGATGTCTGCAGCTGCCACAGAGCAGAACAGGTCAAGAGTTCAAATACATGCATTAAGGGGACATATGCACTAACTCCACAAAGTATCCTTGGCTTGAGAAGTACCCTGTAATATCTCAGGCAGATAAAGTTTGTAACTGGGCAAGTCTATTAGTTTATTTTTCTACTGCTACAAATAAACTTGGTCAAAAAGTTTACACATTGAACGGTAGGTGCTGGACAGAGTCACAGGTGAAAAACAGAAAAATACAGTTTGTGTATTTTATTTATTACCTCCGTGTGATGTTTCAGGCACAGGCCCTTCTGCAGACATGTGCCTGAAATGTCACATGGAGGTAATACATGTTAATGGGAGCATCAACTATGTGTGCAGACTGTTTTTCTGTTTTTCACAAATAAACTTGGTAAAACATTCTCTGTCAATTTTTGCCTCTCCAGCACCTTTTAATGCTTTCAACGATCAGTCAATCACCATAATGAATTCTCTCACAAACTAAAAACTGTATAATTGTTTTTTCATCAAATTTTACATGTATATTAATCATTTTAACACTTGTGATGGTAGTATGCAACTTTGGAAAATAAAAGATTGTGCTGATAAGTCCTTTTGTATTTGTGTGTGTGTTTTCCCCCCCCAGGTGAATTGGCAGATGAGGTCAGCCAGGTGATTTCAGAACTGGTTCCTGCGCAGGCTGACCGGCTTGCAAGTTTCACTTCCTGTGCAGTACAGTAAAGCAACTCGCTTGATCAGAGGATTGCGATGAAACCCGCTCAGGAGCGCAACCAGGAGTGCCTGCCTCCTAAGAAGAGGGACCTCCCAGTTAGTAACAGCAGTGGAGCTGGAGGCACAGGTGGGGTTGGTGCTGCAGGAGGAGGAGGTGGCAGTGGAGGAGGAGGAGGTGGAGGTGGAGGTGGAGGTGGCAGTAGTGCTGGTGGTGGTATTGGAGAAGATGAAGTGGTTTCCATCCAGAACTCTGCAGCCAACAGTGACACTCAGGGAGGGACCCCATCTGCAGAGTGGCTGCGTGCTCAGTCGGGGCTTCATTATGGAGTGGATAATTCTGATGGCATACCAGCGGTGCCTGTTGACCAGTACAGTATGCTCTACAAAGTGGCTCTTCCATCTGTTACTTACTCACCTACCAGTCTTCACCCAGTGTTAAGCCACATCTCTCCAGCATACACTGTCCACTCGCCTCTCCTGCAGCACCCAGGCCTTCCCTACCCTCCTCTTGGTTACGCCCAGATCCCTCATTCCTCTCTCCAGTTTGTAAGTTCCCCATATGCAGCGGTACCTTATGCCCTACCCCCTGGCTTTGTCCCGGGACCATTAATCTCTCCCTCAGGCACCATTCCTCAGCCCCACGCTGTCTCTCACCTTGTTCAGTATCCATCTGTCATACAAGAAGGTGTTGTTTCCCCACCTCCTCAGGCTCAGGTGGCTGCACATACCTTTGCCAAAGTTGCAGCATCCAGCGGCGTCCCGCTGATGCTGCCTTCAGAGCAAGCTGCCCAGCAGCACCTCAGCACTGTGGGAGTACTGCCAGCGGCAGAGGTCAGCTCTCGAGGGATGCCGGTCTTCTACCACGCTCAGGGCGCCAGGGCTGCCACTGCCACCAGAGACCCCCCCAGTGCTCAGCACGAGAATGAACCAGAGATGAATGGAGGCGATAAGGAGCAGGGAGCCAGGGAGGTTGTACTAGACTTGGCCTACATTGCTAAAAATGCACGTCTGCTGCAGGTAGCGTCCAGCTCTGCAGCACAGGAGCACAGCCAAGACAGAGGACTGCAGATCCGGAGGCTGGAAGGGAGGAGCTCACCTGGCCGGCCGAGCACTCCAGACAGCGACCTGGAGGTGAGACGCACTGATGGACTCCTAATCTTTGTTAATCTGAGAGTTAAACTTAAACTGGGGATAGAAACATCCATGTAATTACAAAACACTTCTACATATACATATTAACACTGATTAGTGGATAGAGAAACCAGATTACTTGTTCATTTATACCTTTAACGTACTTTCTTAAAAGTTTGCACATGTGAATGAAAGGACACTTGTTAATGACAGAAAGCATCACCTGAATGTTTAACATGTCTGGATGATATACAGATACAGAAATAAGCTCCTTTCAGAGGTTGTGGTTGTGAATAATTTGAGTTCTTGGCTTTACATGATTACTCACTCAAGTGTAGACATAGTATTCATAGTGATCTGGCCTGACCCTGTGCTTACTTTTAGGATCTAATAGCACATGTTGGTTTGAGACTCTACTTCCTTCCTTAATTGTGTACTGTGGGTCCGCAGGTAACCAGGTGATCACTCACAACCAGACAATTGCCACTTTGTGCACAAACTGTGCTGTTTGTGGTTGTATAGAGATGCTGCAGTGAAACCTTCAGTGTTTCTTTAGTGATGGTGTGCAGGGGAATAAATAGAGACAACTCATCAGTTATTTGACTCAACCAAATGGGGAGAAATGCCAACAATACCTAATGAAAGGCATGGCGAGTAGCTCTAGATTATCTCAGTTTACATTTGGCTGTCTAATTAAGAAATCAGGAAAAAGTCTCCATTCTTGTCTTTGTCTTTCCTGAACCTTCAGGTGTTAAAGCACACAACATTTGAAATTGTGTGTCAGAGTAAGTTAGAGGCTTGAGTAATGAAATGGTTAAAATTGTATTTATCTACTGAGAGAGATGAGAGATGAGACTTTAGTGTTGTAATTCAGGATGCTGTTGGGAAGACGGTTGGATGTCTTTTGTGTCACAAGCAGGTCTGACTAACATTTCCTTTACTTCCAGGTGCAGCAGGTGGTTGGTCGTTTGGCTTCTTCTAGCCAAGGTGTCAGTGTAGTGCGGAAAGAGGTCTCCTTTGCTCCCTTGAACCTCTCTCAGGGTGCCCAGAGATCCAGAGATATCCATGGAGAAAGTGCAGGAGTTATTGGCCGGACTGCGTACGCGGCCCAGTCTGTGAGTTACAGCGACCCCAGAGTGACCGGTCTCCAGCAGCAGACAGGACAACCAGGCCATGCTGTCATGCTTGCCAATGGGCAACCGGTTCTTATTCCCATGGAGTATCACTTGCAGCATCAGCCCCAACCACTGCAGCAACACTACCCAGGGCATGCTAATGATGCCTCCGCCAGCCATGCCTCTACAACCATGGCCTCCTCTAATCCAAGCTTTAAAGCCTCTGATTCTTCAGCCAGAGTGTGCCTCCCTGAAAGGGCGGAGCTGATCACAGCTCAGCAGCAGCCTCCCCAGCAGCCTCCTGTCCAGCCCACCGCAGATGTGACTCAGGCCTTAGCTTCAAGCCTCGCTCCTGCCCCGGCCCCCTGCAACCCGTCACACTTCATGAAGGGGGCCATCATCCAGCTGGCTACTGGGGAGCTGAAGCGTGTGGAGGACCTGCAGACTCAGGACTTTGTGCGGAGCGCTGAGGTGAGCGGGGGGCTAAAGATCGACTCCAGCATGGTGGTGGACATCCGTGCCAGCCAGCAGAGACCAGGTCTCGTGTCGCTCCACTTCACGGTGGGGGAGCAGCAGAGCAAAGTGACCATCGATGTTCCCCCAGAGCACCCCTTCTTTGTGTTCGGCCAGGGCTGGTCATCCTGCAGCCCTGAACGCACAGTCCAGCTCTACGGCTTGGCATGCCATCATCTACAAGTTGGAGACGTGTGTGTGTCCATCACCCTGCAGCAGCAGCTGCAGCCACAGCAGCAGAAACAGCCACAGCATCATAATTCACAACAGCAACAACAACTGCCGCAGCAGAACTTGTCCAGGACTTTGAGCAAAACCAACGCTACATCAGGACCTGGTCACCAGCTCATGGGGCCTCCCGCCCCTCAGCAGTCACGGCCACAGTCTCATTTCAGGCTAGACCGCATCCACAGAGAAAGACAGAGGGATGGAGAAAAAGATGCAGTCAGCAAGGAGGAAGCCACACATTTTGGGGTTGTTGGGCACACTGAGTCGCCCATCAGACCAAGTAGGACCTCAGCAGAGCATCCGAGGAGCCAGAGCAGTTACCACTTGCACACAGAGGGCTCTGCTTTTGCAGGGGCAG
Organism: Pagrus pagrus; assembly: GCF_965226575.1. NCBI lineage: Eukaryota > Metazoa > Chordata > Actinopteri > Spariformes > Sparidae > Pagrus > Pagrus pagrus. Next base: position 24,184,861 of record NC_140185.1, on the reverse strand, counting down.
GGATGGGAGGGATGGGAGGGATGCAGGCTGTGCTAGGTGCTTCTCAGAGGCGTTGGTCCTCACCTGGCCTCCAAAGATACAATATGAAGGGAGACGAAGGGCAGCGCCCTCAAATAAGCACCTCCGGCCACACAAGGCCTTCTTTCATCCCCCAGGAGGTCAAACTGTCCATTGAGGGGCGCTCTAATGCAGGGAAGTAGCATCACATTTGGTAGCAACTATAGAGGAGACTGCCACGAGTAAGAATGAGTCTGACAAGGAGAGAAAGAGGAAAAAAAGAGTGCGAATGTAGCCTCAGAATGTTTGAGATTTTGCACACCTAAAATATACAAAAATACAAGATCTTTGTCTATCTGGTGAGAAGTTCTGGTTTGGTTTGGTCACCACTCAGCCAAAGGATACGAGCCTGTGGATTCCCAGCCAGCTGAGGTCTGACGGGGACATGACAAGCTGAGTAGAAAGTATGTAGCTGATGAAATGCCTCTCACAGTCCTTACACACTGCATTTCTCTTACTCCCTCCCTCCTTTGTCGCCACTTCCTCATAACCACGCTTGGTGATTACCATCGCATTCAGAGCACTCTCGCTTCCTTTTTGACCAAACCGTCTCTTTGGAAGACCACGGACTACGAAGAATGTGTTTGTAGCGCGGTGAAGCTACCAACTCTGCAGGTTCTGATGTCTTTAAAGGATCACAGCCAGTGATCTTTTATCTCCTCCATTCCTAAGATCCTGTTTCCTTCGAAAGCATTTACCCAAAAAAACAAAACAAAAAAAAAACAGAGTGGAATTGCTGACACCAGCAGCCCCTGTGGTGATGTTGGCACTGTTGACGCTAACTGTCAGTGTATGTTACATTATGCTTCTTCGGCAGGAGTCTGAAACCTCCTTTGTCAGCAGATACTCTCTCAGGCCAAGTGCGGCTTGTCCCACTTGTCTACAATCGAAATAGTGATAAATCAATCAGTGTGTCTGTTTAGCAATCAGTTTTCACTCCAAAAACATCTGCCTTCATTACACACCATCATGCCCTATGGTTGAGGATGAGGGCCTGAACGTTTGTGTTTGTGTTTGTTTGTTTGTGTGTGTGGGTGTGTGTGTGTGTTTGTATGATCGCTGGAGATATCTTGCATTCCAGTTTCATCACTGAGAATATCCATCAATTAGAGTTTAACTCTTTCCCCCTTTCTGAGAGAATCATTCCCCCTCCCTCCTCCTCACTATACCTCAAAGCTTTCCCGACCAGACTGGTGACTTTTAATGCAATTTTGAAGAGTGTAATTAACGGAGGAGGCGCTGGCTGGTCATCACCAAAGCCACCTGCGGGAATGAACCAGTCGCATGGCTGCAGGAAGAGTGGAAGAGAAGGAGAGAAACCAACCCTTTTGTGCGAGTGAGTCAGTGACGAGGCGCTCTTTGTCCTCAACTTGAGTTACTTTTTTGCTCGATTACCAAATTAAAGCAATAGTTGTTTTCCTCCTCGTGGGGCTGTTTTATACCTCTGTACGTGTGAGGTGTGAGAGCTGACCCTCTTTAAACCCCCTCGACTTTTAAAGGTGATGCACTCTTTTGCTGTTCAGTATTTCTACACAAGTAAAGCATGCCTTTGACAAATTTCTCAACAAATCGTTCTAGACGAATCAGCTTCTCTTTGATTCTCCATCTCACCGATGATATTTTATCTTATATGGATTTACTGAAGCGCATCTCCAAGAAAGGCTTGGCTCTAATTACGTTTGTGATCATTATCAAGTTACCCTCTGTCTTTTGTTTGAATGGTCCTTCGCTTTTGTACTAGATTATACTTTATCCAGTGGATCTTATGATTGTCTTGTGTTGCACATAGAAAATGTCACTCATTGACTTCACACTGACCGTTGTAATAGGAATCACAGTACAATAGGTGTTTGTTTTTTTTAATGAAGGGAATATGTTTGAAGTATTGTAGGTGTTTTGTGGTGAGAGAGTGAGAAAGAAAAAAAAAACTGACTTGCATTTTTAACTCTGTTTACAAATTAGCCAAGACGAATGCTGCAGTTTCCTACGTCTGACAGGTTTTTTTATCCTCTTCTTGAATTCCCCCCCAAAAAAGGAAAAAAATCAAAAAAAAGGGTGAAATTGAAAATAAGTGCAATTAGACCACACATTAAATCATTCAGAGGTTTATGATCAGACGGCATTCCTCACACAGACATTCCCATCAGAAAGTGGAAATCAGACAGTACCACTCTTCTTTAGAAAACATTTGATCACTTGAATATTTAATGCATTACCTGTTACATTTCCTTTCATTGGACGTGCTCAGAGAGGAGGATCAGTGAGTTACATGGTTGTCAAGTTTGTGTCCGACTGATGTGTTGGTGCTGTAGCCCAGATGCTGTTGTGTGTGTCTCTGTCCATTTCAACTCTCTTAACTTGAACAGAGCCCTTAACAGCGCCTGACCCTGTGTCAGCAGGTGGAGAGGAGTATCAGACAGAGTGACTTGAACTGGGCTTAGTACACTCTCATCCTCTGGTACTGTCATTATGAGTAGCTTCAAAGGGCAGGTTCACATTTTTAAAAAAATGTTTTAATCAAATTTGAGAATAATTCTCACATCCCCATGAGACTTATTAGTCGCTGGGATGATTCCTCCTGTCCTTCATGGCTGCACAAAAACTCAACAACTAGAGCTGCAACGATTAGTCGGTTTAAATGATCAAAATTAAATTAATTACAAACTATTTTGACAATTGATTAATTGTTTCTTTGATTTTTCAAGCAAACATTTGCTGGTTCCAGCTTCTCATATGTATGATAGTAAATGAAAAGTCTTTGGACTGTTGGTTGGAAAAAAGAAGATATTAGAAGGTGTAACTTGTGGGTAAATGTGATGAGGACATTTTTTACTCAAGTAGAAGTACTGATTGAACTTATTTACTCAAGAAAAAGTAATAAAGTACAGGCTCTGAAGGACATTTCTACTGACCATTTCTGTGCAAAGCTAACTGAAGATGAGCCTTTGTCACTACATGCATTTTCACCCCATTCGAGTCTCCCTCTGTCTGTTTCGTGTTGCCACGTCTGCCGTGCGTGATATGCACAGGTTGAAATCAGTCTTGTGATGTTGAGAAGACGGCGTGTTCCTCTGAAATGCATTAAAACTTAAGTAATGAGCCTGTTTTGAAAATGTAAGGAGTAGAAAGTACAGCTATTTGTGTTAAAACGAGGGAGTAAAAGTAAAAAGTTGTCCGAAAAATAAATATGGATGTTAAATACAGATACCTGACAAAATCTACTTAATGAGAGTAACAAAGTATTTGTACTTCATTACTTCCCACTTCTTCAGCAGAATAATCAGTAATGAAAATAATCACAAGTTGCAGCTCTATCCACAACTAATAACTCTTTCGGCGTACACGTGGACAAGTTAGTATAACTTTGAAGAATGTGAATCTGTCCTATAAAATGGTTTCAATGGGAGATTCAGAAGGTAATTTTACTACGGTTAAGAACACATCTTCCCATCACGAGCTCATCACATCCAGCCATTTTTTTTCACGCTGTAAGCAATAGACATGATACCTGAAAACATTTAATGTAGTCTTGGCGTTTTCTATGCAGTAAACTCAGTATTGTACCGTTCTTTGTCTTAAGTACAGCTCTCTGGAGCAGTAGGGCACGTCAGCTGATGCAGTCATTTTACGCTGATGTCTGGTTGGAGGATTTTTTTTCTTTTTATAGTAGTACAAACCAGTATTTTTTGCTCAGTGGTCCCAATCTTCCTACATATGGCACACTGCTGAGGCACAGATCAGTAAACTTCTAGTCTTCTTATGATGCCACACAGTCGGAGCCAAATCACTCACGAGTGTCACTCGAATTTTTTTTTTTCTTTGTTCTGGTCCTGCTTTATTTTGGCGCGATTGCTCGGCCGCTTTAACATTTGTATTTTAGGTCAAGATGCATTTTACGGGATTTTAAATGGTGCAAGCAGTGCCACATGTGACTTTACCTCCTGTTAATTCTCACAGCAAGACCATCCTGTTGCTACCGTGAGCCTTTTTTTTGTTCCTTGCCCTCTGCTCTGAGCAGCGTGTGCCATGTTGAAGCAGGAAAAGCTCGACCGCTACCAAGATGTCCAATGACTCTTATTCACATCACTGATAGTCTGTTGCTGTAAGTAATTGCACTAAATGCCCTCCTTTACAGTGTTGTAAAATGAAAACTGTTGGTAAATTGAAGAGTTTCAAAATGTAAAGCACACAGAATCATGGAGAAATGGCAGGTTGTTGTGTGTTTCTGTAGATAGATGTATTTTTTTTTTTGTATAGATAGCTTTGATGATGCTTGTCGATAATGCCTTAAATTCTGCTTTGTACAATGTGTGAAATTGAAATAATGGAATGATGCTTCTGATAGACTTGGTGTTCCCTTTTCAGGCTGTACAAGAGCAAATCAGACACTCTTGCCACGCTTACGAGCAGAATTTTATATTTGCATTTCTCAAAGGGTGATGGTGAATTCTCCCCAGATGGTTCAACCATGTTTGATTTTGTCTCTCCCTTTTTTTTTTTTTTATTATAATCTATTCCGTTACATTTTTTTTTAATACACTCTTAATGCTCATACTTTTAATTCCTGTTTTTTCAATGTGTGGAAGTGAAGTAAATGGAAGCTCTTACCTGCACTTTTTACAAGACGATGCCAAGGGTATCTGCAGCGGAGGCCATCGATTTCATACACACAAACTTAGACAGACGCACACATCTGTTGTTTTTATTGTTGTTGCACAAGATCAGTAGTTTTTCTTTTTTTTTTAATCCCTTGACTTAATGGATTGTGTTTGGCGTCTTGTGCTTTGTCCCACGGTCTGTGGACAGCAGGAGGTGGGTTTAAATAAAGACGGACAGGCTGCATAAATCAGATAGCTTTCCATTGGTGGTAATGTATCGGTTTCTTATGTTTTGTGATGTTGGCAGTGGGGATTTTTTTACTCTGTGTGAACTACTTCCTGTTTGATCCAATATTGAACTTCAAAGGTGAATTGAGGATGGTTTCGGTGTTGCTGATGTCGAATTAAATCAGGAGAACGAGAACGGTTAAAAGTTTTAAAGAAGTCTGTATTTTCAGATTTGACATTGTACTTTTTTTGGCACAAGGTGACACTGCTTTTTATGTGACGTGTAACTATAAACAAAACAAAAAACAGCATCTTCTTTTTTTAAAATGCCTAAATCTGCAAAATATATGCAATGATGTAAATGTAACATTCAATCCTCAAGTGTAATCCAGGTTGTATGAACTTTGTATAGTGAGTTTTAATATCGTATGGCCGTACCAATATGTATTGATCTTTATCAGAAGCCTTAGAGTTGTCGACCGAAAGTGCTCCCTTAGAATACCCTACACCTACCTGACTTTAACAAAGCATTAATATCTCTATTTTGTTGCATTTTTATTTGTACCGTTTTTGAATAAAATAGATTTGTACTGTATATTTGTACCTCTCTGTGAACTACTTAGGGCGGTTTTTGTTTTTTTGTTTTGCTGTTTTAATTCTATGTACTTTAAGGACACAAAGATATTGTATTTTTATTGTTACAGCTAACTTGGAGACATTGCATTTATCATGTTTGTTAAGTAAACACAATATAATATATATATACAAATATAAATATAAACTATTATCCAACTTGTGTGCTGTGTTTCTTTAATAGAATTCCTTCATTTTTTAGCACTTTTGTGGCATTTGGAGAAAGTAAGTGGTGGGAACAAGTGTTGAGATCTGTTATTAAAGTGTTACAAGTTATGCTGAACTTAAAAGTTTCAAAGGTACAACTAGTTAAATGTACTGAAGAGTATAAGTATGGACCCTGTCAGAGCATCATAGGAGTGGTTGATTATTATAAAAGAATCATTTTAATGATGTAACTAGTTATGACGGAGCAAATTTAACTGCTTTACAAACTACAACCTTTAATACTGCATCAAAATCAACAAGTCACATTGATCTTCAGAGGAACAAGGGATGCACAATAAATATTGGACTGATATTGAGAAATTGACATGATTGGCTAGATTTCTGTACCTGTGAAATTCTAACTCATAGTATGAAGTTGCTTTCATTGACTAAGCTGCATCTACACACTCGGATGCAGTAGGTGGTGGTATGCACCTTTTAAAGAAGTAGGTTTGTGATCTGCCAATAAACATGGAGGAGAGGAAGAAGTGAAGCCAGTTGTACTCATGAAGTCAAACTGATAAAGTTTTAGAAGTAGACGACATGATTGTAATTTGTGATACTTGTCCTACATGGACTCAGAGACGAGGCACAAAGTCTACGAGTTTTAACACAAATATAAGAGCTGTGGATTCACTCATCCATCTTTGCTCACTACATCTTACTCACACTAACTACAGGTTATGAAGGGTTTTTTTTAAAATACAAAAATGTAACATAGGTTATCTTATCAAACATGAAAAGCAGGTAATTATCAGTATTGGCTTAAATCAAACCATATCTTGCATCTCAGCACAGCAAGGGTGGAAGTAAGTGATTAAAACTACTCAAAGTATACTTGATATATATATTAAAAATACTCAGTCATTTTTTTATTACTGTTGAGGGTTTTTTCAAGTCTGTAATTTTACTCATTATTGCCATGTAATCTACTTTAAAATCATAATTGAGTACTGAGTACAATTTGAATTAATATCTAAACCCTTAATCTGCATTTTTGTAGCCAATAAGGTTATCTGATCACAAACAGGCCAATGAAAACCCTGATGTACACACAAAAAACACAAGACTCACGAAACTGACCATGAGCACTGAGCAGACCAGAACAGGAGTAAAAAGTAACTAATAGAAGAATATTTTGTACTTTTACTTATGTATTTAAATACCAATAGTTTTACTCCTAATTGAGTAATATTCAGTAATATAAGAAGTACCCACTCTTGAGTATAGATTTTCAGTAGTCTTTCCGCCGCTGCCTAACAGTAACAAGTGAGTATAGCTGGGAAATGCAGTGGTATAAATCTATGAAAGCCAATGATAGCTGTAATAATCTGGCGCGGTCCTGTTATAAGCAGCTGAACATGTTATAATATAACTGAAGTGTTGACATTAAACTCATTAACATTTTATTTTGAAAAACTTGTGGTTTTATGTGGTTTGAATTGCCCTCTTTCAAACTTCACTGCTGGGATCATCAGAACTCCATTGTAGTTGGGTTTGAATGGATTTTACCCATTTAGATGGATAATTAAACTGCCCAATACTCAAGATTATATACTTAAGTAACTCAAAATTGGTTAAATTCTGATCTAAAAGGAAAAAGTGATGATGAAAATGTAAAATGTAACATAAAATGTAAACTTTCAGATCTTTGGATTAAGTTTTGCCTGTTTGAATTTGAGGAACTTGAATATGTTTAAAAGAAAATAAAGAAAAAATGTTTTTAAAGAGGAACAATTTAGATCACATTTATTAGATGGATTTCAAAGTTAAATATTTACATGCTATAAATATAATGGTATTCAAATTTCAACCATACTGTAAGTATTTAGGTGCAAAACTGTATCCATTCAGATTAAATGTGTATTTGTATGTATAAAACAAAGCAGAAGGGAAGGGACACTGGACACTAGCATTATAGTAAAGTCAATGTTTATTCCACATTCTTTACCAGGTTTCATCACGGTCTGTACATCTGTTAATCCAGTAACAGAGGACGGCACCTCAAAAGTGCCATCCAGTCAGAATGCATTGATATCGCAGCAAGCATGAATGTTCTCATTAGCAGATTAGCTCATTCATTTGGCCTTGTTCAGAGAGATTTGCTTTGTAAACATGGACATTGAGAGAAAATCCTGATAGAATTACTATAGAAAGGCCAACGTCTTTAACCACATTTTTCTCTTGATTAAACTGTATAAAAAACAGGCAGGCATAAACTAACAGTAGAACACAAGCTCATATTGAACCATTCTAGGACAAGTGCAGTTTTCACGACATGCAGTGCTTACCTAATCCATACGGAACGAACTGCTCGTAAAGATCACCTTTGCAAATAGTATGTCAGACCACAGACGCCGAAGTTTTCTGTCGCATTAATCCACTGTAGGCTGAAGGGGATCACAGCAATTTCAAAGAGCAACCTCTGAGAATACCCAGTATTCATAGTCTGAGAGAAGAGAGAAATAAATGACACCTGAAGACTTTGTCGAGAACACCGATCTGCCCTTGGTACGCTGTGTCTGTCATGAATAGGATGGCAGTGAGACCCTGTTGTTTTCATGTGCTGAACTAGGAAGAGAAAACATATCTCTGAAGACAAAGTGTCCGTAGAAAACTGCCTAAAACTGTCAAATGATGGATCTATAAATGATTCTGATGGACCAGGGTGTTGTCACCAGGCTCTGAGCCCTCTCACTGAGTTAAATTGCCTGAGAAGCTAAACTCTTTACATTGAAGTCTGTTTAAATTAAAGTTGCGTTCTGCATAGTTTCAGTGAAAACTGAATTAATTTCCCTTGGAATAAATAACACATCTGTTGCATAGAGGTTTGATGCACTCCTAGGAAAGCCTCTGAGGACGAAACTAGTAAAAATCCCTATATTTTTTTCTCCTTTGTTAAATTTGCTGTAACAAACAGCCAGGTAGAACGACTCTCGTCTAGGAGTGACTCAAACAGAGCTTGTCCTCGTCTCTGATATTCTGACGAATAATTCAGAAACCGCTCATTTGACACTGTAAATGTTTGCATCTGTGGAGAAGTGAAGTCAAGAAAGAGCTGGAGGTAACCTTACAGGCAGGAAATGAAAACAAGGATATCCAAACATGGCCTCTAATTTAAAACATTAAAACAATTTTTAAACCACTGACGGTAACAAAATAACCCCAACGTTTTCACAAGAAAAATATATTCACATCATATTGCATAAATATGTGCTGGAATGAGGTTAATGAATATAGATTAATAAAATCTCTCTCCCAGTATGGGCTGTATGTGTTATGAAAGTTGCCCCAGTGCTCAGTAACGGATGGGGATAAAAAAAGAAAAGGGTTAAACAGGTGTTTAAATAGGTTTCTCTGTCATGTGAATCAATAAACATCTTTCATTCAGTTGACAGAGAATATAAATTAACCAGAATTTAAGTGGTTACATATATCGAAGGTACTGCAGCTTTTACGACGCACGTGAATGCTACAGAAATAGCATTTTCTGTCTATGATACTCTATATAATCACAATAACCCACTTTCATATGTTGGAATTTACTCGTAATGAGGAAAACAAATGTGTCTTTGCGGGCAGAATTCAAGTAATGTAGTAACATATGAGGAACTGTTACATGGGAACATTTTAGCACAATATTCCCAAATGTGATGAGCCCAAAATATATAAGAGGTAACTAATGTATTGTACAGTACAATAACAGCAGCACAGACTGAATTATTTTACGAGCCCAAGAAAAGGCTCTCGAACACAAAGTAAAAAAGGAAATGACATTGGCAAAATATTCGGAGTGTAACAATGTAGGAGAATATTGGCAAAGACAATGTAAAGAGGCGAATGCATTAAGTCGTACAACTCGGGAGATGATGGGGAATGTTGTTCGACACCGGGCGCGTTCAATAGGACAAAAACATTCAGAGCGAGGAAACATTATAATCAAACCTGGGAAATACAAGTGGAAATGGTACGTGAATGTTTGCGTCCTATTAAAGTGCCCGAGTGATAAACGCAAATTGTGGGGGGGGAAAAAAAACAACCCGCATCCTCTGTAGTAGTGTACAGAACGTGAAGCGCTTTGGAAGCCTGGAGTTGGAACGCAGTAAGCCACGAGACAGAGGGCACCACCACGGCGCCGGCTGAGGTAGTAGTAGACTGAATATGAACTTCCCAGGGACCCACGGTGGCAGCTTGAAGAGAGAGGTGTAGCTACCGGTAAACCCGAGTCACTGGGCTGGCGGAGTGGACCAGAGAGGAGGGGGCTGTGGCTACAGAGTCCCCGCTCCTGTCACTGAGGGTCCATGTGCAAAAACATTTTCTTTTATAACTGCTCCTACTAGAATGAACTGTGTTAAATCTGCTAGCCCACTGACGAACAGATAAATCTCTTTACAACATGCTTTTATGTCATCATCCATACAACATAAAACATTCTCAACCCTGCTCCCAAGGTTTTTCTAGACTGTAATAAATTAGAAATTGAAGTAGTTTTTTTCTGTATTTCACAAAGCAGTTTGTGTGTGAAGCTGTTCGACACAGAGGAGGCTGGAAGTAAACCAGCTAGGAATGGTTCACTGTGACCATGGCAGCCTGATGGCAGAGTGCAGAGGTTAATGATGCTGCTAGAAGCCAATTGATCCCCCCTCCCCAATGGCCTGGTCCAATTAGGGCAGCTTCATGAACAGACCATTATCAATGGAAGGGACAGGCATAGGGCAGGGGAACTGAAAGAGGCTCATGTCTGCTGTGAGCGCAGCCATCGCAGCAGGATCATGCTCTATCTGTGTCCTCAGAGCAGGGTCGATCTTCTCCAGCCGCCGCTTGATCCTCTTCGCCTCCCTCTCGCGGATCAGCCTGGCCTGCCTCTTCTCCGGCGTCTCGTTTGCCCTCTTCAAACGCATGGCCTCCCTGTCTCTCTGCAGCCTGCGGGCCCGCTGCTCGTCAGACTCCTGCATCCTCTGCATGCGCTTGGCCTCGCGGTCCCGCAGCCTCCTCATTTCCCTCTCCTCATCCGTCTCACATGCCCGCTTGTTCTTCTTTGCCGTGCGCTCGCGCTCCAGGCGATGCATGCGGGCCTCCACGGGTTCGTTCTTCCTCCGCAGAGCCCATTTTCTCATCGGCGACTGGGCCTCCACTAACTGCTGATAGGCCACGCAGCTGTTGCACACCAGCAGCACCCCGGCGGGATACACCGGCATAGGGCTCAGGATGTCGGGGATAGGAGGAAGGCTCGAGGAAGATGAGTTAAGAGCATCAGGTATAGATGCGAGTGAAGGCCCTTCAGAGAGGAGACTGTCAGGCAGTGAGGGAAAGGAGGGTCCTTGATCAGAACCTGCGCACTGTCCTGGTCCTGGGCCGTGACACTGGCTGGAGATGTGGCCCGGTCCCTGGCAGGTACGATGGACTTGACACAGGTTGGGGTTGAGGTCAGGAGCCTCACAGGGGCGAGGGCCCTGGCATGAACTGGGGCTGGGGCCTGGTCCGTGGCAGGAGCAGTCGCCGGGGCCCGGGCTGGTCATGGGGCTGTTGGAGAGGGAGTGGGACATGGAGCAGCTGTCCCTGCCACCAGTGATATCCATTCTGGTCATGTCGAGGACATCTTTAAGCTTCTCCCTGAGAAAAGATACAGTATTTAACAGTTGGTCAAAGTAATGCGTCCCCAGGGGTCTGATGCCTCCGATAGCGACAATTTCTCTTTTCTTAAAAGGGACAGTTCACCCCAAAATCAAAAATACATATTTTTCTTCGACCTGTAGCGTCTCTAGCCAACTAGATTGCTCAGATGCGAGTTGCCGCGTTTTAGAGATAATGGTCGAAGAGATGCCTGCCTTCTCTGAAATATCATGAAACTAGACGGCTATTGGTTTGTGGTGTTCAAAGCAGCAAAAAAAAAAAAAAAAAAAAAAAACATTTGAAAAACTCAACAGCAATGTCTCTTTCCAGAAATCATGACCTGGTTACTCAAGATAATCCACAGACCTTGTTGTGATCGGTTTCATGTAGGGACTGTGTTCTTCCTGCCAAACTACACCCACCGAACATATCACTACGCAGAGAGAAGTGTGCGTCTACACATGGACGAGAGGCAAGCTAACTCAGTTTGCTTTCATTAAAGCTCTCCAAAGGAGGGTGCCATTTACATCTGGCGCCGACAGGAGCCCGAGCCTCTCGTCCATGAGAAGCTGCACGCTACCTTTTGTGTGGCGATGCAGCTGGTTGGTGTCGTTGGGTAGAAGGAAAATAGTTCCTACATGAAAATGCTCACAAAAAGGTCTGTAGATTATCTTGAGTAACCAGGCCATGATTTCTAGAAAGAGACATTGCTCCTGAGTGCCATCTAGTTCCTTTCTTTTCAATACAAGGCATACGTTTCTTCAGCTGACATCTCCAAAATTCAACAACTCACAACAAAACAATCTAGATGGATAAATAGCACTACTGGTAAGAATACATATCTTTTATTTGGGGTGTCCCTATAGTCTACACATCTTTGTGTCATTTCAGTAAGGTGTCTATTCCTTCACTGGTGAAGTTTTGCCTTAGTTAGCCAAAATTCTACATTTAAACTGCTTAAAAGTGAATGTTATTGCTGAATTGCAAGTTTAGTTTTCATTGTTCAGATTCAGATTTTGCTCTCTTGGCATTTAATCCTCTGCAAAGATCTGTGCTTTACACGCCAAATAACGACGTGTTCTTTTCATCTCCAGAGCTGAAATCTTACGGTCCAGGCTTAATAAAGTTGCATTTTGTCTCCTAGCAACTATCACCGGTCTGTATCATGACAGTTTAGATATTCAGCTTGCATAATAATGACAGTGAACGGTACAACACTTAGCCAAAACCTGCTCCGTATAGTCACATATTTTGAAACAATACTTGATTTTGGCCTCACCCATCACACTGATATGATTATCTGATACTACTGAGTTCACTCGGCAAAAAGTGACTCATTTCAGTATTTGTTTCAGAGATGAGCAAGGTGCCGTGTCATGTGACCTGTGGTTAACTCAGAGTGGAGTTTAGTGCACTGTTAGCAGCCCGAGATGAGGTAACTGTTTCCATAAACAGTGTGAGAACAGAAAATGTGTGGCAGATGCTTTCAAATTTACTTTATTCACAGTTCATTATTGCTGGCTTTAACAACATCAAATAGCTTTTCCACATACAAATAAGACACAGACTTTGTACATCTGTGCTCAGCTGAGACGTACTTATGGTCTCATATATAGTAACATCTGATTCTGCCAGCTCCAGTAGCTCATATATTTTCTTTTCTTTTCACTCCTGTCAAAAATACATTGCAGCTTCTCACCATGTTTCTCCCTGTACTACGCGTCTTGACCTTGCCTGTGCTGTTTAAATTTCAATGTAGTGGTAGTTGCTAAGCAACATGCAAGTTTATTTTCATTATATCTGTCATTCTTGTACTAATTTTATTCATCCCCCATGTTCTGCATCCTGCCTAATCTCACACTCTGAGAACCACTGCTCCATTGTGTTCCAGCATGCTGTATTCAAGACATTTGTTCACTTCATTTTTTAAGCGTATGTTGCACGTTTTGTACAAAAAGAAAGTCTCCAGTCAGCCTAAATGTTCGTCTTTTTGAACGATTGTGACCTGTCACTTCTGACTCCTTTTTAAATTCATTCACTGCATTCCTGCCGCAATCAGTTTTTTGATGTTATACGAGGAAGTAAACTGCACTATTTAAAATAGTCTCTCCTGCAGTCAGTGATATCAGCTGCCTTTGTCGTGTAAAGGGATCTGCTGTAGGTTACTGAACCCTCAGATCTTGTTTGAAACATTTAAAGATTGATGGCTGGAATATGATGATTTGTTTGTCTGTTTTCTTCTTGATGACTGTGGAAGCAGCTGACTTAACATTTTTAACTTGACTCAACTGCTTAATTGTTGATGATGTTATTCATTTGAAGAAAACAAAACAAAACAGAAACCTCTGGGCCATAACAATGTATCTATATCTATAAGATCCCAATGAACACATCTATATACTTCTTCCCTTAGACAAATTGAATCAATGTGCATGAAAGACTTGAGACCAGAGCTACAGAAGAGATGAGGCGAACCTGTTAAAGTTGTTGGTGTCTGTGAAGCGTGCGCCACAGACAGCGCAGTTGGAGAGGCGGTCCTCGGAGTGGATGAGAAGATGCCGTCCAAGCGAGCCAGGCGAACTCAGGGCTCGCCCACACACTGGGCACACATAGCTCTTGCTGTTGCTCATCATAGTTGTGTGCTGTTAAACACGGCAAAACAAGATAGGAACAAGAGACGTGTCTTAAGTACACCAGCAACATTAAGAGATGACAACTGTCTGCTTGTTGTTGTAGTCGGTTCTTAACATTTTGAACAGGAACAAATTGGATTCAACATTTAAACCATTGCAGCAGTAACAGGGAATTGCATAACAAGTGAAACGCTTTAGTAAATTACCAAAAATCAAATATTGAAAGTTTTTATCATTAGTATCAAAATGTATCATATTTAAAAGGTCATATTGATAACATTGTTATGGAGAAAAATCTTTGTTTCTAAATAATACATCTACAGAGTGTGGAGAAAGCTGCAGAATAAAGAATTAAAACCATTATTATGATTGTGAGTCAATAATTTCAAAATGTTTATTTGGGCCATCCTCAGACTACTCAGTGCCAAGAACTGGTCTGGCAATTGATTACTGCAACACCAATTAGTTACCACTGCAAATGTGGTAATTGACATTCTTGTGGCTTGTGTCCACAATCCATATGGTCCACATGGGTCAGACACTGTTGTAATTGCTCAACATTACGGTGGCAGAATGCACACTCCTCTATCAGTGACTTTTAAATGCACAGCAATAAACCGAAAACTGTCTGACATCTGCAAAAACACAAAATGTGTACAGTGTTCACTGTGTGAACAATTGCTGAAGTAAGGAACAAATCAGCCACCGAATATGATTGGCGAAGAAAAATATAATGAGAGAGGAAGGTGAACCTGCAACTGCAGCATTTTGAAGAGAGCATAAATAATTATTTACCATCAGCAAATATATAACAATATTCTCAATGTTTGGTAACTTTTTGAGAGCTTTTATTAACTCATTGACCAACTAAGATTAGTTTTCAGTTGTGATTTTAATTTGTTTTTCTCTGTTTTACTCCTGTGTGTTACATGACACAGTAAGCACCAGACTGGCTCATGCAATCCAACACCTTCCCTCTTCTTACCTGCATTTCACTGGAACGCTGATGCCGAAAGCTACTTAGGAGCTTTAAAGGTGACGACCTAGCTTATTAGAAAACGGGCTGCAACAAAAGATCCAAAGCTGCTTTGTTTTCATGCTTCTGTACACGATTAGGACAGGCGAGACAATATCATTCTCACCTGGTAGACATGGGAGATGAGCTTCTCAGGGCTGCTGAAATCCAGCGTGCAGAGGGGACAAACAAAGTTGTGGCCGTGGTCCCCTTCCTCGCTCTCCTGGGGAAAATCAGGCATGATTAAAACACATTTCAGGAGCGAAGCCACTGCTTTATGCAAAGTACACCAACACCTCACAGCAGTGTGCTTGTATATCTTAATCATATGATGTATATTTTAGCTGACATAATCAAATGTGTCCTTATTTGTGGAAGATTAACAGTGCTTATCTCGACTTGTGTAATTTAAGAAGCAAACTGCAGCAAGAACTGATTGTAAACATCGCATTGCTGATACTTAGAGAATAATGCTACATGCAGGAACTCATTTTATCTAGCCCTTTGTGGAGGCGCTACTCGCTGCACAAGTTCTCAGCTGAAGCAAATCTGCAAGTGGTATATGGTGATGTGTTGAGTGTGTGAATGAGCAAAATTCCCACAAGTCCTTGTGACTCACTAGCAGTGACATGATGCTGTGTGCTGTCACAGATGTGACTCACATACAAACTGAAATACACTTGCGAGCAGAAGGTCCGGGCACAAAAACATATTGGCTGATACCAGGAATGCTTCTCGTTTTTTCTCGATTGTGAAGCGTTCACAAAAGTAACAAAGGTGTCACTGAAGTGCTCCTTGAGTATACAACATTCTGGAGGATTTTTGCAGCCGAATGGATGTGCTTCTTTCATCTTAAAATTTTAGAAATTTCTTCTTACAATTTCACACATGAAGAACAAATAAATATCATGGCCATACAAATGTGCTCACTGCGACACAACAAGCTAAGACTTGGTTTGTTTTTTACAGCTTTAACAGATGATCTGATGAGAAGGAAACACTCAGATATCGGTACGTCCTGTTCCTGTTGATCTCAACAGTACTTCAGTCAAGTTATCTGCTGTTTTTCTATAGTGCAACACAATTTCTGTGAAGTCAAATTAATATTCACATTACATATACAATTGGAGAAGGTCCACTTTTGCATCAAGGGATTTTCGATGGGAAAAATCAAAAAACTGCATAGTATAATGTCTCAGTATGTGCCTTGCATAAATTATTTCTCTATAGAAGTATGTGCATTGCAGTATGCATGTGGATGGCAGATGTAAACAATACTGCAGTAACTTTAAAGTGACAAGTTGACAATTTGAAACTTATGAAATGCTTCCTTTCGGTCGGTCATTGAAGGCACAGTGGCAACTGTAACCTTCGTTTCCAGTAAAGTACTCATATGAGCACGCAGACCGAAGCTTTGTGACTAGCATCTAATTCATGACGAGCGAGCACTTTCTTCCCTCTGCTGCTGTACAGTAGCTTCTTTGAACACACGCTGCAAAAGCAAGCATCCGGCTCCCTCAATTTGTGGCACCAAATGCTGAATGGCTTCCCATCTCCACCATTTTCCTCTATCCATGCCCAGCCATTTGTTCCTAACTCCTCTCCCAAGTAAGGCTGTATCTTAGCCAGGTTTAATAAACTTTGTTTCCATTTGAGCCGAGTTGCAGGGCTACCACACCGCACTCACGTTTCTTGGCAAGACCCGCCCTACTCTGCCTCTGATTGGCTAGTACTCGTTGGTCAGCCTCATACCATTGGTAGGTGGAAATACCCTTTGCTTTGCAGAAGATGACTGGTTAATCCACATCAAATACAAATCCCATAAGGACTTCTTTTCCCTAACATAGTCACCATCCTGGAGTACTCTCAGCCCTGAGTACAGAGAGCTCCCTTTAATATCCTTATATATCATACATGTCTATTACTATCTTGTTTTTTCCTTTTTTGATTATGTTGGCCGTTTGCTCTTTGTTCTTGCAAGCAGAGGGATGGATGCTGTTGCTTTTATAGGATCTGTTTTCGTTTATTAATACTATGTAGGTCCTTCTTTTGAATCTTTAATAAAAAATAAATAATACCTTGTTTAAAATGCACAACTGGTAGGTAAGAGATGAAGAAACCTCCAGCTATTACGTTTATCATTATAACAGCCCACACAAGTCTTGCAGCAATAACAAACACTTCACTTGGAACCACATATTTCGAAATGAAACTGGGCACCTTGTCAATAATTTATCTCTTTGGAGTCTTGTTTGTATGTTCATGCCACATGATCAACTTCACAGCACAGTGGCATAACTGTGTGACATATCGGCAGTCCTCGAACTAATGCAAGATGAGGCAAAGGACTAATATGAACAAAGCAAATGGCACAATAGTGAACATTAACAAGATTTCATGTAGATGCCAGCACCCTCACCTCTTTGACTCCCGCTCCTTGTAGGCGGCACTGTGATCTCTTGGTGGTCATGTGGTCGTCGGCGGAGGTGTTGGAGGAGCACGAGTCTTCACCGTGGTTGTCAAGGTCGCTATCACTGTCTTCTATGGAGGCAAACATAGCCCTATCAATACAGACAAACAACAGAACACAGAGCAGGGCTTACTCTCACTAAACACCCCTCAGGCCGAGGACGTCCTACAGCGTCCATCCAGTCCCTCCGTGTCCCTTCCGTCCCTCCATCCTGTACCTGTGATGCTATCCGGCTCTTGGACCTCCTGGGAGTTGTTGCTGCAGCATTCACTGTCTTCGGTGAATTCGTCCCTGCCATCCATGTTAATAGTGTGCTGAAGTCCTGTGATGCCTGAAGTGTGGAATGGCCCTGGAGATAGAAAGACAGAAGCAGTCAGTAAGACGGGTGAGTACAATGAGCTGTTCCTACTGGAGAGAGAACGTGAGGAGTGGAGGTGGGTAGCACATTCGTGAACGGCAAGTTAACCCTCCATGAAAATATATATTAAATCCTCGGGGTGGGTAATAGATCTAATAATTAGATCTCTGGGTGTATTACAATGACTTTGTCAATTTTTCAATGAGATAACGTATCTTAATATGCTAGGTATGTAATTAGCTGGATTAGATAAAAAATGTCAGCAGCTTTATAGGTTGCTCCTTTGTGCGGTCGACAAAAAATTCCCCATCCTTTATCGGCCACAGTTTGTGGCTGAAATTTAGAAAGGAAGTCAAGTGTCTCTGTGTGTGAGGGTGTGTGTAAAAGTGTGTGTTTGTGGTCATGCCGAGGGTGTGGCAGCTGGAGTGGCCTATTAGAAAAAGGTGCATCACTTTGGATTCATGTGACACATATGCACACACCCACACCATTTTGCCACATGTGTCAGGTTGTATGCATCTGATACGACAATGAGTGAATGAATCAATAATAATATTCCAAGAATGGCATGTCAGGTTTGCAAATAAAACCAGTTTGACGGACTAAACAACATTTGCTCTTCCAAAGAAAGGCATGGACTTCATGAACGGAAGACAAAGCCTATCTTTCAAGTTTCACAATTTAGGTGACTGATGTATGACGGCGTAGTGCCATTTCCTGCGAAGCATGAACCATGCAGGCAGAACATGCAGCCAGTGTGTCTACAGACAGACAGACAGACAGATGCCATTTTATAGTATTTCTTATAAAGCCAAATGTCAATAAATTAAATCTATTTTAATACAGGAGTATTAACTTTTCTTTACCCATATATTGTATTCAACATGAGCGTTTTATCTCCATAGCAACATAGAAACAGCATCGACTGACATAGCATACCACAAGAAGGTATGAATTTTTCAACACTAGTGCATTCAGCTATACAGAAGCTAAGGGTTCTTGTTTTTGTCCATGGTGAAACATAACGTGTGTCCAATGTGATGTAATCTCTCACATTTTACTATCAGATTGAGACCAGATTGGTATGGATCATTACAGTCGTACCAAAGTGAAACCTTTGATGAGAACAGCTCAGCCCCTGATAGTAAATTATTTATACGATTTGACATTTTTCCTCAAAACTTTTGGGATCCAGTGGACCACGAGAACTTCTTCGCTGATTGAGCTGCTTTCGTTTCGAGCCATCCCACGCTGAAACATAATGAATGCAAAGGCAGCGAGGCGGGCCCGCTGACATACGTGCAGTCACATTAACTTCATTTGCATCCCAACCCCCACTTTTTCACACACATATACACTCGCAGATACATGCTAGCTCTGTTCGACTGCCATGCTGCAGTCCCACGGGGGAAGCAGCCTGCACTCTTTTCCTCTAGCTTACTGCCTTGATACTCACTGTGTTTCTCCCTCTCTCCCTCTCACTCAGTACCACCCACACACTGAACAGCCTGGCTCGCCCTCTGTCCTCCCTGCTTGTGTGTAACTTCCATATCTATACCATCAGCTCTTGAGGGGGAGGATGAAGCTTCATACCATGGCAGCCCATATGTGGCTCACTTAACTCGTTGTGATGCCACTCTTTGTTTTACGGTAACCCCCGCAGGATTCTGTGAAAAATGACTTCACTTTTCATGTTATCACACTTGACCGTGCAAACCTGTATTTAACTGCCAACGCCGCTTCTTTATTGGAGACGGTTTGCTCGAGAGCTTCTCTGGCATTCACACACAAGAGCATCCCACTTCAGATAGCTAAAATTAATGATGGAATGTCCAATTTTCTTCCCTCGTGTGCGCCCTCGCCATTAACACAGATCAGAGATGGGAGAGAGATCCTG
Source organism: Pagrus pagrus (assembly GCF_965226575.1). NCBI lineage: Eukaryota > Metazoa > Chordata > Actinopteri > Spariformes > Sparidae > Pagrus > Pagrus pagrus. The sequence goes on along the minus strand of NC_140185.1, from coordinate 24,165,152 downwards.
ACTCCAGTTACCTGAGACTGACAGAAGTAATTACAGCCCTCGTCACAATCCTGAGGTATAGCGCGCGCACAGACAGACAGACACACACACACACACGCACACAAACACTCTCTCGGTCTGTGAGGAAAACAGAGGTATAATCTTTGAGGAGGTTTGTCATCGCACTATTTCGCCAGTGGTGAGAAGTTAGTATGTGAACGCAGTTTGGGCACTTTTCCCATAGAAATCAAGGCATTCATTAGCACTGCTAGAGTGGGTCGTGAGTATTGAACTATGAACTATACTACAACAAGCTGGCTTCACGGCACATAGCCAATGATTGATGTGTGAGAGATACCCATCCCCCCGCTGCTAAGGCTCTGTCTGTACATCTGTCTCTCCTCGCTCCCTCTCTCCCTCCCTCCCCCTCCTCCTCCCTCTCCCTCCCTTCAGTCTCTGCCACTGTGATGTTATCTCTGAGTCTGTGTGTCTGTAGGCAGGAGGTGACGCAGTGTCTGACTGAATCCAGACAAAGAGACAAACTCATCAGCCAACAGACACACAGAAAGAGGGAGAAGGGGAGGAGGAGAGGCAGTGTATGTGTGTGGGGGTGCTGGTGGTGGAGGTGGGGGGGAGCGCGCAAAACAAAACAGACAAAAGATAGAATGCCAAAACTCTACTCAAACACCGAGCAATGGGGGTCCTGTTGAATTCAAAGCCCCCCTCCTTCTCCTTTTCAGTCGCCGTCCCCTCCAAAAAACACACTCAGACGCACAACACGTCTGAATCTGCAGGAAGTGCGGGGGCCCCCGTCTTACATCCACACACACACACACACACTGATGCGAGGACGTTGGGCCAGACATCTGATCAATTCTTACTCTGATTACCTGGTGACCTACTACTACAAAGAAGACGGTGAAGTGATGAACCATTTTTCCCTGTTGGAAGACTTTCCCTGGTTAGTTTGGCACCTGGTCCTCCATGATAATTACAACAGAAAGAGTAATATTTATATACTTATATTAAGCTATTGATCCGGCCACAAGTCATCGTGAAAGCATGCGCAGGTCAATCAGGAAACACTGGTGCTGATCTACTGCAGCACATATGAGGGAAACACATTATTTTTAGCACTTTTGAAACCAAGTTCAGATGCTTGACAGAAACAGGTGTGTGAAAAACTCAACTGTACTCCTACATAAAACAAAAATTGTAACCTCTGTATTCACACACAAAAACATCCCAAAAAAGTTCTGACAGGGATAAACTTGAACTCTTCATGAGGGAGTTTTCAGTGTTTGCAGTAAGTATGCACCTCATACTGTCAAAAAAACTGATGTCTATTTACTGTCAACATGAAGGACACATCCACTTCTCTCCACCTCCTCCAGTCCTAATTAACTTTTACATAATGCTGTTTTTCTTGCTGTTGTTCAACATCAAACTCAAGAAGGAACGCAAATAGCTCGACAGACAGCACTGTTGTGTTATTGTCTGGAATTCCCTGTGTGTGCGTGTGTGTCTTTGTGTGTGTGTGTCAGCCCGCCTGCCTGTCAGACTGTCTCCCTGCCTGTCTGGTCTGTCAGTCTGTCTGTCTATCTGGTCTGACCCTCTCGTGGGGGAACGGCTCCGTGCATGCAATTCATACCTCACAAGAAAAGACAGGTAAAACAATCAGGGCAGAGCAGACGGAAAGTCAGAACTCACACTCCAGTGAGGGCGCTGTGGTTTGTCTGTCTGAGAAATGTTCTGGATACCTCACGTGGAGTGCACTAACTTATGCCAACATTAAATTGTTTTAAGCCCTACTGAGGGTTTTCAGCTCTCTAGAAGTGTTACAGAGCAGCAAATGAGCTCATTAGCTCGCAGGGATTAGTGCAGTCGCAAGTGCAAGATGTATTTCACCGGCAGTTTAGACAAACTATGTTTAGAAAGCAGCAGGGCTGTAGCATACAAACTGTAACTTCAGCAGATTACAGCAGGCAATCCCCTTCTGTGGACTGTGGCGCCTTTATGAGGTCAGCATGCTGTTCACCAAAAAAAAGGGGATCCAGGGGGGAGAACCATATTTCAGTTAATTTTGTAAGTTGTATGAAATCACAATGGGATGCTGCAGTTCATAATAGCAGGAAAAGCCTGCTTACAAACAAGAATCCTTGAGGACCATGTGCCACTCAGAAGTTAATCAATATGAGAAAATGAGCATGAATCGGCTTTTGCAGCAATACATACTGAATATATCTCATTCTGGAAAGAGACATAACAGAAACATTGATTTCAACTACTGTCATCCTAAAGTACAGGAGAATTGCAAATGTATCAGATAGCTGAGGCTCTGCTTCGGCTGTGTTTCCGTGGGGCTGCAAAAAAATATTATTATTATTGACCATTCTGTCAGTTGTTTACTTGATGAATCATTGTGTCGATTGAATAGAAGATAAAAGTGAAAGATGCCCATTTTAAATTTTGCAGAACCCAAGGTGTTGTACTGAAATAGCTTATTTTCTCCGACCAACAATGTGACAAAAGAAAAACATCAAAAGCGTTTAGCCATTCTTCATAAAAATAGTATTTTCTGTCAATCCACTGATTGATATAGTAATTAATTGTCTCTGTGCTGTGTAGCTCTCCGCTCATCTTGCACTGGAACTGACATGTCAGTGCAAACTGAACTGACACCATGCAGATCCACAGTGTGTAAAAGTTGAAATGCTTGTCCCCTCTGATCAGGGTTTAACGATATGCTAGTTGCGATGACACTCTCGGCCTGCGTCTTCCTCACACTCAAGGCATGTTTTTGCTCATTAAATCTACAAAAATGACACCTTGTTATAACAAAACCCAGAAAACACAAACATGGTTAGCTCCAAGCCCTGAGGAACAGGCTGACTGGAGGAAGATATTATCACAAGACATCTTGAGAATCAGTCTACCTGGAAAACACACAAATAGGGATATAAATGACTTAAAGTTCTGCACATATTATTAGTATGAAAGGATAAATATTAACATGACTAGGTCGCAGCAGAATGAGATGTTGGCTACCATTACACCTGATCAATACACCAATCTTGCTGAGCTTGTCTAAAATAATAACCTTTTTAAGTAACTACTGAATATTGACCTGAGATGTGCTCATTTGCATGTCTGTCTACTTATTATTTAATTTTTTTACTGCATAGTCTTTGGCCTGATTTGTATTTAAATCATCAGTGTTGATGTATGCTTACTTTATTTTTATGTCAATATGAGCACTAAAGGGGAATAAATAAATATATATACATCAGCCAGTAGAGTCTTGTGCTGTTTTCTCACACAGACTACAAACCACAATCAACAGTGAGATATCCATCAATACCCTGACAAGAAACCCCAAACCGAAAGTAATCTATGATATTTAAATGTCAGCTGCTCACATAGTATACAATGTGATGGTGTGTCACGAGAAGCCCCGTCTGTGCTTGAATACATCCCCGTGAATCTATCACAGCGGACATCATGGAAAGCAGCGGAAACACCGATAATAATTCAACACAACCACCAGTAATACACTGATACTGAACGTGACACGGATACGTAACTGGTGAAATAGTATTAAGACAATACCTGGAATACCTACAGTCAACTTTGAAGGGGTTGGTCTGTTTTCGCCTGGACATATTATTGCCCCGAAAAAACTGGAATCTCCTCCTAACCCCGATCCAGGTGTATTCCGCACTGAGAGCACAGATGATGAGCGAAATAATAATAATAATACAGAAAAAAAATCAAATCGTCTCCTCGATCAGCGGAGTACGGGGGTAAAAAATAAAAATAAAAACAAAAGGGAAACATAAAAGAGTCACATTCTTACAGTCGTTTAAAAAAAATCCCCGTCTCCGGTCGATCAGGGGGGGTTTAAAATGATGTCCAAGCCCGACCAGAGAGACACCGAGCGGCCCCGAGCTGCTCCGATCTCGAGCCGCTGGCACCCGTGCTCTCACTGCAGCGCTGCACGAGCTCAGCTGATCTCTAACGTAAAAGCAATGAAGCTACACCGAACAGGATTGTGGGATATGCAGGGACGCTGGGGAGTTCATGCTAAAGACACTATGCTGCGTTCAGGTCGTGTGGGAGAAACATAAAAATAAACAGTCAGTGGACAGAAACCTCTCGAGGTTTTCACATACAGCTTAATATTTTTAAAGGGGAGTCACTATATCTCCAAGAGGAGGAGTGTTACTTTACTATGAGAGGGACAGCATATTGTAATTTTGTTTTTTGAATAATCAGAATGCCAATTAAAGCAGTTTACTTGGAACATTTTGGTAAAAGGACATTAAAGAGGCACTATGTTGTTTTGGAGAAGATTTACAATATTAATGAGGTAATAATACGACCTCAGAGTTATTTATATTTTCCATAATTGAGTAAACAAGCTGTTCCAAGAGGAAAATAAGGTCCCAGAACACTGTTTGAAGCTCGAAAGGTGGCAGGGTCCGCCATGTAAACAAGGTAAAAAAAACAAAAAAAGTGACGATCTTTCACTTTCTTTCACACTCTGTGACAATCTTTCTCTTCTGATTAAAATGTGCTCCCCAAAACAACACAGTGAACCTTTAAGAGTTAAGTGGATTGAATACTAGTTAGTGACTGTTTTGTCAAACTACCATTTTCAAGGTCAAGAATAACCCTTAATACTTAACTTTAAGACGTCATTTTAATGCTAAAAGCTGAAATCTTAACAGTGAGTGAGCTTGCATGCCGACAGATTCATGTGCGAGACAACAAAAAACGCTTCATTGCTAAAAAAAGAGAATCAAAAGAAAGGAAAGAGACTGATGCCTGAAAGCTCCTGAAAAAAAGCCAAGAGTGGATTTTATATTGGAATTTTTTTGTCAAATCATCACCTATTTTTAAAATACAACGTAGCTTCAAAGTACACATTTTTCTCCTGTAATAAGAAGAAGAATAACTTCCTCAGTAGGAAACTTTTATCAAATTGTCTAGTATTAATTAGAGCAACAATATATCTGATAATAATATATCGGCCAATATTTGTTGTAACTATGCAGAACACAACATTTTGATAATGATCTCTTATTATTGTTATGCATTAATTGTGATGAAGTTAAAGTATGTACTGAGGAGGTTTCTTACTCTCAAAACTCAACTTGTCAGTGGTCTCTGGTGGACAGAGCTGGCAATGGCAACACTGTTTTTAAATGACCACAAACTTTGGCATTTCTGTACTGAAATGTTTCGTTACCTTCTGGCCAAAAACACACACGGATAATGATATCTGTGATAAGATAATATAGGCAGATAATGGGGGCTCTAGAGTGAATGCATCTGATTCTCAGTGGGAATTATCTGGCATGTGTTTCACTTAAACAAGTCTGATTTTAAGGGCCAGTTCACCCATGTCATAAATAAATAAAGCATAAAGCATAAACTCCTCTCCCACCTCCATTAAAATATTGTTTTGGTGGCAGAAATCTCGAAAGTTGCCAGAAGTCAAATTAAACCAAAACCATCAGCATGACAATATATCACTAAGGATAATTGAAAAAAATATGTTTTGTAACTTTAACTGTAAAGTTATCGGGATTCTTCACAGGACTGACAATAAACATTGCTGCATGCAATTCAAAAAAGTCTAGAGGTCAGACAAAATGTAGCATTTTCTAATAGGAAACACCACATTAAATATACAGCATCATACAGGAAAACTAGCATATCTGCAAACAACATTATGAAAAATGTTTGCTTTGTCATTTAAACATAACCTTCTTTGTTTTTCTGACACAGTCCAAATAGTTTATTGGGCACTCTTGATTATTAGATATGTCCTGTGATGAACTAGCAACCTCATTAATATGTCTGTCCCCCTTGAGCCGACCCGTCCTCCAATCCCAAAGCGTCATTATTTGAACTTTTCTTACAAATAGCTCCTTTAAGGCAGATGAAAGGACTAGAAATCATCACTTGGTTAAGTTCAAGATGATCTATGTAATGTAGTCATTTCCACCACTGATTCCTCATCCCCTAGATTCCTGGTTTACTTAGACAGTGTTAGTGAGGCTACAAACACATGGATGAACATAACAGTCTCCAGCTCAACCCAGGTTTTCACATCACATTGCAATCACTGAGTCAAAGCAAGTATCATTAGAAAAGCTTTCGATTGAGATAGTATTTGGACAGGCTGAGTAATAAGGCTGAAATATAGGCTCGTCAAGTAGGGCTGCTTGCAAGTTCCCTGTGATCAAACCCAAAATGAGAAGCAAATAACACCCAGTTAGCTGTAATCAATGATAAATGAACAACAACACTGTTGTACAAAGAGCACTGGTTAATGGTTGATGCACTCTTTGATCTTAATGTTCAATAAATCATAAACCAAGCCCAGCCTACATTCCTTGGATAGCACAGTATCAGCACCAGGTGGCGCTGCACGCCATTTAAATGCTGTCATAACATTACATGTAGTCGTCATCACTGACTGCCACGAGTAAACGGACCGCAGCACGACATTGACAGGGTAAAAATGTATTCTTCCGCACGGTACAGCGAAATTATGCCATCTCAACAAAATAATCTCTACGTGACATTTGCGGCGTTTTTTATAACAAGTGACAGACGGCATACATTAATGTTCGCACCGAAAGGCACGTTACACACAATTATTTACAGTCAATCAGTCAATGTCATCAACGGGATAACGTTAACGTTAGCTAGCCAAGCTAAGGATAACCAGCCTAACGTTAGCCCTTTATAGTCAACGCGAGAACGACAGAGGAGAACAAGCTAGACATCACCTAGCCAACCATAGCAGGGATTAACAGCACATTCACCTAGCTACATCTCTCATCATCATGAAGACATAATTCAGCCATTACCCATGGTGTCCAGAGAACACTGGCATATCAGATGGGGGTCTCGGTCAGAGGGACAGACTGTGAAGAAGTCCTCTAGTACAAGCTAACGTTACTGTACGCTGATGATAAACTTCAGTCCGCGCTTCTTTCATGAGCCTCTGGGATATGTCAGTGTAACCCTCCGCCTGCGGTAGATGTGCTGAGGCTGGAGTAGCCACCATTTTGCATGTCTAGTGTGTTCCTCCCTCCATTGCTAATAGAGACGATTCCAGTCATTTTCTGGCATCATTACGGCTAGTAAGTATATTCTAAGGATAATATGTCGGCAGAAATGTATGAAAATGGCTTGACGTGTGAGTAATAATCAGTGGTTTGTTTGTATCTACGTTGACAACTCTCACTGTGGCGCTGCATAGGAAGTCGCAGCCCTCAGTACACCGGGGTTGTGCCTGTCAGCAGCTAAGTTAGCTAGCATGGCTAGCATTGCCTCATAGCTGTAGCCTTGCTAACTACCTGCTGGGCTAGGGATGTAAAGCCCAATAGCCATTTATGTTGTGTGGTTGTCCACTAAGTCATAATCATCGTGACAACACGTAAGTTAATGCCAAATTTATGTTGCATGTCTTTCTAGCTAGCAAACGTAATTCACACTTGTTTTTTTTAACTTGGATAGTATTCGGAGTAGGTAATAGAGAAACTAACGAGTGGTCAGGTAGCTAGCTAACGCCAGAGAGATCTCGCTAGCTTGATAATCCAAATGCTCCGAGAAGGCCTAAACTGCATCATGTCCTGATCAATCGGCGACCAGATTCAGGTGTCATGCCGATCATGTAATGGCCTCTCGTCTCAGTTTGACAATATTGTCAAATGCTGTTGATGTAAACCATCATTTGACGAAATAATGTCAGCCAAGGTGAAGCTACTGCTGTGATGTCAGCCTAATATGTTGCCCTCTCTCTGAAAATATCAGACTGTACAAGTGTTAGCTTGTTGTTAGCTGACTTTTGCGATGTGTAATTTGTAGCAGCTAAGTAACATTAAGCATTTCACGTTTGGCTCTAACGCAAGTATTAATATCAGACGTCTCTAAACTTTGACAGATTGGCAATATATCAGCAATGCTTAATCGTTGCATTCGGATGTCTAGGAAGCTAACGATAGCTAGCTTACTGTTTTAAGGACGTGGACTCCTTTTTACTCTAGTTTCTTAAGTTAGTTACTTCGTCTTGACAACATCTTAGTTAAGAAAGTAACATTATAAAAATAATGTGTAAATAACATAGGGCACTTTATTCAAAAAACAATTTTGGGTTAACGTTAAGGAAGTCAGCTGTAAGTAGGAAGTGGATTAATGAGTATGACGTGCAGTATGGGTGATTCCTGTACATCTTTGCCACATCTCTTTTTTTGATAGCTGTGGAAGTGGAGTAAGTGCCCCTCCACAATATCAACCATCTCCTGTGTAATAACCACTCTTTTATAGGATACACTTGTCTAATACTTACAGTGCTCACTATGGTGAAGAGAACTCAAAGTTATCCTTTGATAGGTAATACAATGCAATAATATTACCACTGCTTAATGTTATGCTTAAAACAAGACAGCTGTGGCCTTAATTAAAAACCACTTAACCTTTCCTGCTGCTGACGGATGTGGAGACTACCTTTGTGGCATAATACTCGTTTGAGCAGATGCATTAAGTAGAGCTTTGTTTTACAGCTGGGTTAGCAGATGTTAATCACACCATATAGAAACAAATTCATACCAGGCATTGTCACTGTGTCTACAAATCTGACTTGCATAGTGTATAGTGAGCATTGCCACTGCCTTGGGTACACAGTTGACTTGCACTGTAGCGAATTGTTAATCTCACAGCTATTTTAAATTTATAGTTCACTTCCTCACAGTCACTGTAGCCCCACGAAGTCAAGTGATGGAGAGAGCATAGGGCGAGGTAGAATTACTATTTGTTTTTGAGCGCTAGTGTTGGTTCCTGTGGAAGCTTTGCCTGCTGGCTAGTTTGCAACCTAACATAGCAAAAAAAGAAGAAGAATCTATTTGTAAAGGTTAACAGAACCTACAACTTTGGAGCGGGGAAAGGTTGAAGTTGTCTGGGGGCTAAAGACGTGAACCCACACAGGACACAGCTGGCTCCTCATTAGATCTCCATGATTCTGACATTTTTTGTTGGTTTGAGATCTGTTGAGCAACTGCAGACCATCTAGGTTTAGCTATTAATTTACATTATTGCCAAATAGTTAGAGTTTGGCTCAGTTATGACTCTTGGCTCTCTCTTCTGAACACCAGGCCCTCCACATTTAAGTAAAATAACTTCACATACATTTAACAGTGGCATGTACAATGCCGATTTGATTAAATTTTTACACTTTCAGTTTTGCTTTGCCTTATTGTGTACTCATGTAGAATTATCAATCATTTATTGCTACGGGCAAGTGATCACTTCAGGTTGATGATATTAGAAGGAATAGAGTGATCTGCCTTTGTAGTATTTCATTTATAACATCTGAGTGCATATCTGAGCACGGAGAGAAAATAAGAGACAAAGTGCAGGTGCCTGGCAAATTGAGTAGGGAAAAGGCTTCTCCCCAGTGGTGTCTCTGTATTTTCTTCATCTTGCAGCTGTCTAATGATCTTTTTGGCTAGTTTAATGGTGCAACTCTCTCCCAGCAAAGATGGCAGTGGTGAATGTTACATCTGTGCTTTCAGTTTCTATGTATGCAGTCCTCATGGTGTTCAGTAATCTAATGTAAAACCACTGTTTTATCTCTTAATGCGTCTGGTATAATGTCTCGGACTTGACAGGTTGAATGTTCCCTGTGGTAAAAGGGGAGGTGTGGCACGCTTTTTTGCTTGTTGCTGGTTGTCAGGCTCTGGATGCTAATCTAGGCTGGCTCTCCAAATCTCAGGAGAGAAAAAGCTTGTTATGAACATTTCAAAGTACATGCAAAGTACGCCCATATAGGAAAGATGTGTTAATGATATAGCACAGTCTGAATAAATTACCCATAGTGTTAGTCAGGTTGTTAATGGTATAAAGACATTCAGAGGTCTTGGGGATAATCACTCTGCGATCTTGCTTAAAATGAGATGCATGCAAAACTGTTGTTTGGTCATGGCATGGTGCACCTGTGATGAGCTCTGCTATTTCCTCTATAGTAGTGACACACTTTGTGTTTTTTTTTTTTTTTCCTTCAACTTCTTGTGCAGGGTGTGGACCTGTGCCTTTTTGACATTGTCGACTTGGGCAAGATACTGTATGTTCAAGTACACTGAGCCGTTTTCTGTCTGTCTGTCTGGGCTGTCGTCACTTGTGTGATCACCACTTTAATATGTAGTATGGCTCTACAGCAGAACACTTCCCTGTTTGTCTTTGTAGTGAGGTTGAGTAAAGCTGACCTTGGTGAGTGAACCCGAGGCTGTTACTGCCCAGCTACTGGCTAAACTCAAGGTTCCACCATCCTGTGTACTTTATAATCCAACTACCATGTGTTCAACACATCCTTTAAAGTTGTTTTTTTTAACTAAAGACACTGTTTCACTCCTTAGAAACAGTAACTGCAATAAAAAAGTATTGTAAAGTATTGCAGTTGCAAGAATGAAGAACTGTAATTTAATCTGCTCTCAGCAGAGGCTGGATTTACCTTCTTTAATGTGTACACATTTGATTATAAGCACAGCAAGCGGCAGCGACTCATGATTTATGGAGCCCAACACTAGGTCCATTCAGCTCAGGTAATTTAAATGGTGTTAAGGCAGACAGTAGATCTCTGGCTTTATTAAAGTGTGGCCTTGCCTGACCACCCTCCCTACCCCTCTTTGATCACAGTGAATTCCTAGATTCTCTACAAACCACCGCCTTATGCAACAAAGGATGCCCTCATTCCCTCTGTGTCTGGATCCTTATTTCCCTCAGTAGACTGGCATAGATTCAAAGAATTTCATTTGATCTCATCAGCGATAGTTAGATTGGAAGATTATATTTTTTTGCCGTTCAGATAAAAATAGTGCAACCTCCACATTATACAGGTTTATAAATAAGAGTAAGGGCCAACCTCAGTGTATCTTAAACAAATTTTAAACTTGATGTAGGGTTAATTTAAAGCTCATTTTCACTGTCACCTTAATCTATAAATGCTCAGGCAATTGTTGGAGTCAGTGTCACGTGGAAACAGGAGCTGTAGTTGATTTTCCATGCAAGGCGCTCTGGCAATTAGCCAGCTCAGGAAGATTTCCATAAGTCTTATGGCCGGACTCGAGGGGGAACGGTGGCTGCTACATTACTGGATAAGAGAGATGCTTACGACATGGTTCTGTGGTTTAAAATGGTAACGGTTTAACAGAGTTACAACACAAAGATGTCTTCATGTTACACGGCATATATATTTAGTATAGCGTCGCCTGTTGGTGTCATGGAAAATCATATCAAAATCGTATTTCTCTGATGCTCAGCATGACAGCATTTCAACAGGAGGAATTACCCCCTCGACTGCAGAGTAAAGATTTTCACATTTATTTTGCAGTTGTACATTATTAAGGCAGCCTGTGTCAGAGTTCACAACACTTTTTCTGTGGTGTAGTAATTACATAGAGAGAAAAAAATGCATAATCCATTTATTGTGTGATGTTTTGTGGTCACTGAAATCCTCTACCTGACTTGAATATTAAAATCAAAGGTAGACTGACTTCAAACCATCCTTAGAAGCTAGTCGGGTCAAATCTTTGTAGATGTGTTTTTATAAAGTACTCATCACTTCAGCCACTTGTTTAGAAGAATTACATTGTTCATGAGGAACAATGTTTATCGGAGCAGTACCATTCACTGATTCATCACATCATGCGATTTTTTTTAAGGTCTCTGCGCTGTCCAAATGCCTTTTATGTTCCTGTCTTCCAAAATGGATTTGCTCAGCAAGTAATTACCATCGTTTCTGTTGCTGTAGCAGCTTAATTATGTACTGCATGCTGCCAGATAAAAGACTTAATGAGATGGGAGACAAAATGTACCTCTCTCTAAGTTGAGGAGGTCGCCTTTAATAACTTTTCTAGTTTCGATTAGAATTGAAATTGAGATGTTGAACGTTGTAGAAATCTGAGGCAAACACCTGAGATCCTACACGTCAACATTTACATTTTACCAAATGCCAAACTTGGATTTAGATTTTTAGGCTGAATACTTTTATTTAGTAAGAGAACCTCTTTTAAAATGTGCTCACATGAAAAGTGGAGTCGGCGAGCTATTTTTATGCCATCTTGACTGAACAGACCTGCTAAATGAAGATATTGTAAGAAAGCAGCCACAGCGCAGCACTACAGAGATTGTACAACAGATCCTATGAGGCTTCTTCCTGTTTATCATTGGCCATTTAAAAGTACAGTTCTGTTTCATCATTTCCCCAATGCATTAGGCTGTCCTGCCCCTTACTTTTATAAAAAATAAAAAGACCACCTTGCCCTGCTTCACTTAAGTGTGTGTTTATCCTAAATTCTGTAAGAAATTAGTTTCTTGGATATCACTTCAGAATATAACAGCACCATGACAGTACAGCTTCAGTTCATGCTGCCACCTTGCCTCTTTTGAATAAGTAAGCATAGTGACTGTTCTATGCTTTTATCTCTGCTTTTGTAAATGGTAATTTTTTTGGGTGTTGTTGGTACATATAAACACAAGAGAATTTATTCTCACAACTAAGCCTGTACTTATAAATATTTAAACCTCTTCCTGTGGCTTAAAGCTTGTGTACTCTCAGAAGCTTCTCCACGAGGGAATGGAATTTCACCTGCTATTCTCCTTTTTCTCTCTGCAGTCTAAATATTAGTTAGAAATGCAGCTCTAAATGAAATAGTCATTTATTTGCCTCATTAAGCAAAATATTCTTCATATATCATCATATTCTTCTACTGCACTTACTTTGCAAGTGTCGCAGGTCAGCACTCAGATTTCTCGCCCTGCCAACCGCCATATTCTTGATCCAAGGCTGACATATTTTAGGTGTGTAAGTGACATTAAAAGCTTCAGTGCTGAGGGTTTTATTTATCCTCATATATCTTCATAGGAAGTGTAGCTTTTCTGTTTTGTGTGGTCTAGTCTGGTGCCAACCCTGAGGCAATGGGTGCCAACGTGTTTCTTTCCTTCATGTTTTCCAGAGAATGCCAGCTCCGATCAGACTGCGGGAGCTGATCCGGACTATCCGGACAGCACGGACCCAGGCAGAGGAGCGCGAGATGATCCAGAAAGAGTGTGCTGCTATCCGCTCGTCCTTTAGAGAGGAAGACAATACATACCGTTGCAGAAATGTGGCAAAGCTACTTTATATGCACATGTTGGGCTACCCAGCACACTTTGGGCAGGTATGTTTAGGGATGGACAAAATTAATATAAGAGGCCTTTTGATTTCTGATAATCATTGACATTGTTAAAACTGTTTTTGACATGTTGACTTGTTTTACAGCTGGAGTGCCTGAAGCTGATTGCGTCCCAGAAGTTCACTGACAAACGGATAGGTTATTTGGGAGCTATGCTGCTGTTGGATGAGAGGCAGGACGTCCACCTACTAATGACAAATTGCATTAAGAAGTAAGTGGAGGAACTGCATTGAATATATTTAATATTTTTCTTTCTAGATGTTGCTTTTTCTTTCAATGCACAGCTGCAGTAATTTATTCTTGATGAAAGATGAAATTTATGACCTTTGCTTCAAAGTATGAGGTGATGGCAATTTGGATTCCCAAAATCTAACTTTCCTGCTCCTGGAAATGTTATTCAAAATGTTTGGTGTATGGTTACCTCTGTGTTTCCATGGCTCATTCAACTGTATGCTCTTATTCCAGTGACTTGAATCACAGCACACAATACGTCCAGGGCCTGGCCTTGTGCACTTTGGGCTGCATGGGTTCCTCAGAAATGTGTCGTGACCTGGCGGGGGAGGTAGAGAAGCTGCTCAAAACATCCAACTCCTACTTAAGGAAAAAAGTAAGCCTCATTGTTGTCATTTTTAGATGAATATTTGAACATCAATGATTGAAAATGTAGGCATACTGTATGTGCCAACAGTTACATGAAATGCTCTGAAGTGAAATGTCATGTTAAAGGTTGGGCTGTTTCTTCATTCAGTGTCTTTTGTGTTGACAGGCGGCGTTGTGTGCAGTTCATGTCATCAGGAAGGTTCCAGAACTCATGGAAATGTTCCTTCCAGCCACAAAAAACCTGCTGAGCGAGAAGAACCACGGTATGTGTAAACGGTTTGTCAGGATGCAGTAGCTGGCTTGCGGGGGACGTATGCAGACTTTGTACTATTTTCGTTTCACTCACAGTCATTTGGTCAGAACAGCTGGGCAGCTAATGTCCTTTTTCGCGGCGTCCTTTGCAGAGGAGAGTGGAATTAATGAGTCTGTCATAAACTCTGGGGTTTGAGCCCCCCCTACACAGGAGAGACATGTCACAGTGCTGAAATATCTTGATCTTCTTTGACATTGTGTGATAATGCAATAGTGATTGCTTCAGATAAGGCAATTTCAAAATGGATGTATTTTACAATTGTATGCTTCATTCACTCTGACCTGCAGCGCACGCCACTGAATAATGTATAAATGGAAGCTGGTGCAACATGGCCATAAGATACACAAATATGCAAACTCTTATGCAAATGTGTTTGTAAGTGAATGCAAATATGATTGCACTTTAAAACAAACACCCAACCTTCTCAATGATGTGAAAAAGTTGCCTCACATGTACAAATGTTCAGTCAAAAAGTTAAAATATAACTAATGTATAGATGTTTTGTGTGGCTTCAGACTGTTGCCTTCCCTGCTGTCACTTAGACGATGACTTTTCAGCCTTGTAATATTCAGATCAGGTCATGAGGAAATGATTAGCCTGTGAGATAATCTTGCAGATTTATGATGCTGTCACCTGATGTCCTCTGCAGTTACTCATAAGTGTGCTGATACATCATATTTTTTGACATCTGACTTTGGCTTCAATGTGATTGGTCAGCCTGGTTACTGTGGCAAAGAACTACAAGATCATAGCCTGTATATTAAAACATGGCTTGTCATGTACGTTAAGATATTTTTGCAATTAAATCTGTGTCCAGGCTGAAAAAAACACTGCGTGACATTACCACAGGACATACATTCATTTCAGTAAGACCATTTCATGGTACGACAGGGTTGCCAAGTTGTAGGACTAAATCTTAAAAACAGGATTGTCTTGCAAAAAAGTTGAACCTGGCTAAACTTGTTCTGCAACAGAACATCTAGCAGCATACTGCATTGACTAATCACATGTATACAAGCAGACATTTTTGCTAGATGACCTGTTGATGTGAAGTAATAATTTGACCTTTTACAACGCTGATTCTGAATGAGTTGGGCTGCTGTGTAAAACATAGATAAAACAGAATGTGATAATGAACTAATCCTTTTTGAAATATACTCAATTGAAAACAGTACAAAGACAAGATATTCATTGTTTTCACTCATGAGCTTCATTGATTATTGTGAATATTTGATTGTTCTGAGTTCAAACAAGTGAGTCCAAAAACACCTGTTTGGAATATTTCACAAGTAAAACTCACGGATCTGTTGCTTGCCGAGGCCCCCCAGAAACATTTTTATCGCATCTTCAGTACCTAAAACAACCTTGGTCTCTTGCCGTTTTAGATCTGAATGCCCAGTAACAAATGTGTGCTGTAGAGAACAAAAGTAGCCAAACTTCTCAAGATATTCATTCAAAAAGAAATGACCTTTACTTTGTCTTTTGCCCCAGGTGTTCTTCATACATCAGTTGTCCTCCTCACTGAGATGTGTGAAAGAAGTCCTGACATGCTGGCCCACTTCAGAAAGGTAAACACAGATTATTTTACCCAGAGGATGTTTAAGTAATTGCTTATGCATTTGTCTTAAGCTCACGTCACATTTCATTCTCCTTTTTGCATACACGTTTTCTTTCGGTAGAGCTAAGCTAGACAAACGTGTTAAACTTTTGAGGTTTGGATTGCCCTACAGGTTTTGTTCTACATTCAAAGTATGTCTCAATCTTTTATCTCCTACCACTGTCTTTTCCTCTTGTATCTTGTTCAACTGCTGCTGTACCTCTCCTCCTCTAGGTGTAAGAAAAGTGTGCCTGAAGCACCACCCCTCATGCTCATGATCTAAACATTATTTTAAGCTCTCTGAAAGTCAATGATTTCCAGTTTCCCCTCCCTAACATCTACCTCATATTTTTTCTGTCATTTGTCTTTGTTACAATTCCTGCATTGTGTTAGAATGAGAAGGTAAGAGTGCATTCTGATCTCATAGCTGGTGCATGCTGTAAATAGTAATCACTCCTCACAGTCACCTCAGATGTAACCAAATTTGTGTTGAGTAATGTCATGTTGTGCTTTAATTTATAATTTTAATTTCTTTAACTTGTACAGTGATCATTACTATGTCAGTGTTTTGAATATTTACTAAGAGAATTTTTGGTCCATTTGTCAGAAACATTTCTCACTATTGTTTTGACTGTCATTATATGCAACTCATTTGATCACAGTCTATTTAGAAGCAGTTGGATGGGTGTGTTTTCACATGATTGCCACAGGTGTTGTCACCAGGAACAGATGCTTTCCACTGTATCTGTGTCACCTTTAGAGGGTAGCTTAGTACACAGTTACTGTCTTAGGTCTTTTTAATTGTTGAGAGATGTTTTTTTCTGTAGTGAGCCAAAGTAAATAGTTTGGCAAACATACTTCTAGGATATTATGTTAAGGCAGAGGAGTTCACAGGTTTAGATTTCCTCTTTTCCTCATAAAATCCTGCTCTGGTATTTTGGGATGCTCGTTTGTCATATCATATCCACAGCACACTCGAGAAGATTTATATTAATTTCATCGATTTCAAGTAATCTTGTCTTGAACATTCAGTCTGACATAACAGAAAGACTGGATCTACAGGCTGCAACAAAACTAAAAGTCACAAAAGGAGGCGTTCTTAAAACTCAGAACAACCTGTTTTATTCACATGCTGTATCTTGTGAGTGACTAAGCTAGTCACCATTTCATCTAAGAATTGGAACTGGGCTGGTACAGCAGTTTCCCCGCAGCCGACGTCCTCTGTACTGGGTGCAAATGGATGGATGAATGGATGATGAAATCGACATCCAATTTTCTTATTTAAGACTGGATAAGAAAACAAAGCGTTTCCCAAAATGTTGGAATGTTCCTTTAAGGGTATACTTTGAAAACCTGTTTTAGAGGGATCAAAATTACGTAGATTAGAATATTAATCATGGTTACAAAATGCTACCTTAATATAATTCAGTATTTTGTTGGCATTTAAATAAACTCTAGTTTTAAATTTACGTCTGCTTGTTTAGCCATTCAGGATTGACAGACGTGTGTATGCATACTTTGTTTTTCTCTCAAAGCTAAATGTTCTAACCTAATGTTTTTGTTTGATCAAGAGTTTGATTTCACAACCTCAAAGAATTTGACTGTTCAATCACCTCAGTTCCAACCATATTATGCTACTTCAAATAACAAAAATCCCAACCCTTTTGCTCTTGATTTGAGTTATGGCTGGCTGCCACCGTCAATGAGTAATTTTAATTTAAAATTTTAAACGTTAATGAGGAACAGTGAAATATAAATTAAAACATTTGAGAGATCTACACAAAATATTGTGATACCTCTCCCTTTCTGTTCTGTTGTCGGTCTTTTTGTAGCTGGTTCCACAGTTGGTGAGAATCCTGAAGAACCTAATCATGTCTGGATACTCTCCTGAGCATGATGTGTCAGGCATAAGCGACCCTTTCCTGCAGGTAAATATCAATATTTACATATTTGTATCATTAAAATGTCCTAATCCTGGAGTGGATAGATTTTCAGACCTAACTAAATCAGGCTAAATTGCACCAGTAGAGAAAGAACCAAAATGAAAAAAGCAAGCAAGAACTGAGGCGAAAGCAACCAGAATTGACCTCTGGGGTCGATAGAGTACATCACATTTGTCAAGTGAACTGACAGGACTGCACTGTTTGTTTCTTTCCTTAGGTGCGGATATTGAGACTACTGCGAATTTTAGGCAGGAGTGATGATGACTCCAGTGAAGCAATGAACGACATTCTTGCACAGGTTAGAATTAAACCTAAGTGTTGCTTTTGGCCAAAAGCTTCTGAGAGTGAGTGTTATTTAGACAAATGTGTGATATTTATACTTCCAGGTTGCAACAAACACAGAGACGAGTAAAAATGTAGGCAATGCGATTCTGTACGAGACAGTGCTGACAATAATGGACATCAAGTCTGAAAGTGGACTGAGGGTGAGTTAATTTAATATAAATGGAAAACTTGGCATAAGAATTTTTTTGTTCTTGCCTAAATGCCTTTCATCTTTCAGGTCTTGGCCATCAACATACTAGGTCGCTTCCTTCTTAACAATGACAAAAATATAAGGTAATTAATTCTCTTAGATCACTTGACCTTTCGTGCATTGAGTCATCCAAAACGTTATCATTAATTTCTGCTGATGTCTTTGAAATAAACTCATCATTCCAGATATGTGGCATTGACATCTCTACTAAAGACGGTACAGACGGACCACAATGCAGTGCAGAGGCATCGGAGCACCATTGTGGATTGTTTAAAAGACCTGGATGTGTCAATCAAGAGGTGATTCACATTGCATTACTTTTACAACACGTTTACATCTCTTGGTGTTTATCCTCGTTGTTTCTAATCTCCATCTACTTTTCGGTGTCATGTAGACGTGCAATGGAGCTGAGCTTCGCCCTGGTGAACGGCAACAACATTAGAGGCATGATGAAAGAGCTGCTCTACTTCCTGGACTCCTGTGACCCGGAATTCAAAGCAGACTGTGCATCAGGAGTCTTTCTAGCTGCAGAGAAGTATGGCTCTCACACACCAATGTCACTACACATAAGATTCACTGTCTGTTTGACCTTGTGGGTCTTGGTTGTAAAAGAGATTTTCAGCTCTGACTGCATCTGCATGAATTAGATACATGTAGACTTAATGTCGGTTATGGAGAGGGAATAAAACCACCTGTTGTGTTAACAGAATACAGATTAAAACATACTCCTCAAGTGGACATGAGATGAGCTAATGCTGACATGCTGTGTGATGATAAAAAGAGTGATCCATCGTCTGACTGACTATGTTGATACCATTTATTTTCTGACAGCATTTGTCTCCTGGCTCTCTAGAGTTTAGATACCTTTTGCAGCCCTTTCCTGGGGCTAATCTGTGTTTTCTTTGTGTTACAGGTACGCCCCTTCGAAAAGATGGCACATAGACACCATTATGAGAGTCCTGACAACAGTATGTATATTACAAAAACACTACAGTGCTTCTGATGCTTTTCGTTGTTGATTGGACTTGATTCACTGCACTCATATTATAATGAGTATATCAAGTATTACCTTGAGCTAGTTCTCATCAAATCAGACAAAAGACCTCCTCGACCAATGCTGCTTTAGTTTTACTGCAAACCTCCAAATAAGTATGTAAGATTGCATTGTTATCTCTTCTCATCCTTACAGGCAGGGAGTTATGTGCGAGACGACTCTGTTCCCAATCTCATCCAGCTCATCACCAACAGTGTGGAGATGCATGCCTACACAGTACAGAGACTCTACAAAGCACTGCTGGATGACATCTCACAGGTCAGAGCAGTTCCGGTTTGGGTCATGATTCGATTTTGGCCATCTCCATCTTTGAAGCATGCAGTGGTAGATTTGATTATGTGATGCACGGTTTGTATTTCATATTAGCTTCTGTGTTCTGTAGCAACCTCTAGTGCAGGTGGCGTCCTGGTGCATAGGAGAGTACGGAGACCTGCTGGTATCTGGACAGTGTGAGGAGGAGGAGCCCATCCAGGTACAGCTAGAAGAACCCCAGCCACACATACACCCAAACAGACAAATTAAAGACAGCACACAAACCTCAAACCTGAGAGAAACACTAGGTCATCAGATGTTTAGCTTTCATCCTTTCGGTTGATTTAGGTGACTGAGGATGAAGTTCTGGACGTGCTGGAAGGCCTCCTGGTGTCCAACCTGTCCACACCTGTAACCCGGGGTTATTCCCTTACTGCCATCATGAAGCTGTCTACTCGCTTCAGCAGTGTTAAGTAAGTAAATGCCTTTTACACTTACCCTATACATTGAAACTTTATGATAAAGTTCATTAGCCACTTTTCCCCTTTGCTAACTTGTAATACTTGAAATTCTGTTTTTAGCCGAATCAAGAAGGTGGTTTCAATATATGGCAGTAGCATCGATGTGGAGCTTCAGCAGAGAGCTGTGGAGTACAATGCGCTTTTCAAGAAATATGACCACATGAGGTAAAACTGCATTACCCATCATCACAACCAACTATGCCACATATATATATATCCTGCAGTGGATGAGTTTGGCCAGTCTTTTGTCTCTCTCCTCATTCCTTGTTGTTCCCTGACTGTAGGCCAGCTCTCCTAGAGCGAATGCCCATTATGGAGAAAAGCGCCTCTAACGGCCCCACAGAGATTGTACAGACGAATGGGGAAACTGAGCCATCTGTGGAGCCAAAACATCCACCACCTGTCACCCAGCCAGCCAACCAGGTGAGAGCTGTTTTAATTACTAATTAGCTTCAATAGTTTAGCACAAAAATATTAAATCTCATGATGTGATAAAGTAAAAAGTAAAAATAGAAAAGTAAAAAAAAGTTGACTTAATTGAGTTGTTTTGGACAGTATAGATTTTCTGAAATGGCTGAATACGTTATTTATAATGAAAAATGATCTTTGAACATAGTTTTATTCTTGTTATTAAACATGGTGTACACATAAATGTTTCAAGTGTTTCATCAAGGTTGCATGTTGTCGTTTTCCTCCAGGCTAATGATTTATTAGACCTGCTGGGTGGTAATGATGTGGTGCCAGTAATCCAGACTACAATGCCCACCAAGCCTGCCTCAGCTGGAGGAGAGCTGCTTGATCTGCTGGGTGACCTCTCACTAAGTGGTAAGGTGCTCTGTTAAAAGCTCTCCATAACCCCTTTTAGAGCAAAGCAAGGGAGCGTGTTTAAAGCTGTGTTGTTGCCACCTGTGTGAATGTGATGTGTCCAGCCTGTGTCCACCTCTGTGTAGCAGTAAAGTACTCTAGTTTTGGTGTAAAAATAGTAAACAGAAACCCTGGTGTGTTACCATTCCCTTCATCCAGGCGGCCCAGCCCCTGCTCCTGCTCCCTCTGTGCCCAGTTCTCAACCTCCTTTCCTCCTGGATGGCCTCTCCTCACAGCCCCTGTTTAATGACATTGCAGCTGCAGGTGAGAGTCTGTTGCTCCCCTTGACCCTCCACTCCCAGATCGTACAATAGTTTGTGGTGTTGTCCTTATGTATTAAACTACTTGGTCATTGTGTTTTTCTTTTCTTGGATTACCTTGACATATCTAATGAAACATAACTTGTCATGTCTTTTAAATCTTTTAATGGTCTGCTCCTCTGAAATCCCCACACAGCTATTCCTCCTATGACAGCATACAACAAGAATGGTCTAAAAATAGACTTCACATTTGAGAGAGCAAACCCCAATCCAAACATCGCAGTCATCACCATCCATGCTTCCAACTCAACCGAGGCGGATATGACAGACTTTGTTTTTCAGGCTGCAGTACCAAAGGTGAGCAACAATTTGACAAGGATATCAAGTGGCCAAATTATAATATGTTCTAATGCATAATGGTTTATTAGGGATGAGTTTTTCTGTGTAGTTTCACAATGTGAATTCCCTACAGTTTTGCAATTACCAGTTCCTATTGTTTGATCGATTTTGTGTTGAGGCAAATAAGGCATTTTGGATATTGGCAACAGCCTAATATCATGCATCCCTGACTTGGCTTTTTTTACTGGGTAATGTTGCTGACCACAAGTCTAGTTCTGACTCAGGAAAGCATAAATCATTTTCAGCATGTTTTTAGAGAAAGTAGCTTTTAATGTCTTTGTTCATGTTCCACAAGCTATTACAGATCTTCAGTATTCACCAGAAAGCCCAAATACACTGCGCGCCTCATTGCATTAGTCCCACGATTGCCAACTGCGTCATCCTGAGCCTCTCCTTGACTAGACAGAGAGATAAGCCATAGAAGTGTCTATTGTCAGGACCTGGCAGCCGTGATCGATCAGGCAGTGAAAACACTGTTTGAGAGACATTTATTTGGCCCGCCTCACCTATTTTACAATCACGTTATCTTATTAATGAATTTAAAGAATGCGATAGTCATTTGAACTGAGAATCCATCACTTGTGGTCAGCACCCGATCAATGTCAGCATCCCTATTTTATACTGCTGTAATGACCCCATTTCTCCATGGATATCATTAAATTTTCATCTAACAGAGTGTCCCCTATCTGTTTGTCAGACATTCCAGCTGCAGCTCCTCTCCCCTAGCAGTAATGTCGTCCCAGCACTCAACCAGGGAACTGTCACACAGGTCATCAGAGTCCTCAACCCACAGAAGGTGAGTTTGTCTTCACTAATTGTATGTGCAGTCTTACATGATTTGCAACGATTTCCTCTGTTATAAACATGATCATCCTCACAAAATTTCAGCAACAGCTACGAATGAGGATCAAGCTGACGTACACCCTCAAAGGCTCGCCTGTGCAAGACCTGGCTGAGGTCAATAACTTCCCCCCTCAGTCCTGGCAGTGATGAGCTGCGTCTGTTGCTCTTAAAAGCCCCCCCACCCCCTCCAAGGGAACTATGAAAACGATTTTCCTTTCACCTCCCTCCTTTCTTCCAACGGATCCCCCTGTGACGTCACCGCAGTCCGCTGCCCTCGAGTTGCATGGGAAGCAGCAGAGCATCTAACACAGGAGAAAAATACAGATGTTACGAAGACCCTACTGACTATTGGCATCACCAGAATAATTGGGAAAACATATCAATCAATGAACTTTCTCTTTTTCTTTCTTAATTGGTTTCTTCTTCTGATCTCTTTGCGTAGTAGTACTATTTTCCACATGCACCCTCCGCCCAGCACCCACAAAAGCACATACGCACACCATTCACTGTGGTACACCTAACCTCTCAAGTCACTGTAGGGATAAAGTGTCGGCCACTACGAGCACTGCAGTAACCATAGTTTTATTTTAATTTATAGTTACGCTAAAATGCAGTTGAAACACTTTGCTCCATTGATATTTATGATTGGCTTTGCAATCAGATTTTTTAATATGAACCTTCAGTCCTATGATGGCAGCAGAAAAAGCTTTGAAAGGTCTATTTAGTGAGGTCATTAACGTCCTGGATTACCCCTTTTTGACTCTCCACGTCATGAGTGATATAACTTGTCAGAGTTGTATTCATTTTGAATTACATTAATTTGCTTAAAGCATGTTTGAGCATTGTTAGGATCACAATCACACCTTGACTCGAGCTCGGAGGGGATTTTTCTGGTCGTAGACCTCTTAATCCTATGTTTCTATAGGAAGTAGTCTACATTTGTTTTGTCACAATGATGAGAGCATACAAAAATCCAAGCTGCCCACTTTGATCACCTGTGGCTAGTTACAGAGAATGTGTTTGGACTTTCCCTCACAGCTCTCCTAAAGTCATCTCATCTGTAGCTTTAGTTTTAGATCTGTATAATAAATTCAATGGTTAATTGCTTTGCGTAGTTTGAAGAGGTTCATTCATTAGGATGGATATAATCCAGGCCTGAAATTTATCTGATGGTAAGCTGATTGCATTTGTGTTGGAGATCTGCGTTTAAACTTTCTCTGCATCTGTGTCTGCATCAGTCTAGCTTGCAATTTAGATACATTTCAGATTTGTTTAACCTGGTTGATCTTAGTCACCATGCACATACATGTAAATGAAGCTTGTTATGAATGTAGTTACATGCACTGAATGCTTTTTTTCTCCCCTCAAGTCTTCTTTTTCACGGCTGTCTTCTTTGATGAGAACGCTCATCTTATTGGCACTATTTTTGTGAAAGTATGTTTTATTTCTGCAGTAATTTGACTTAATTATTTATGCCTGATATCAAAGTGATGTGCCTTTCTGACTTAGCTAGATAAAAGCCCCTGAACTCTTGAGTTCTGTATGAGCTTCGTTTGTAAGTCTGCTTGTGTGCTGATTGTGTTTTCAATCTGAAGGACATCGTCCGGATGGATTTGAATCGGTGTGTCACTTCATTTAATTAAGTTTGACTTTTTCACTCTTGTATGTCATAATGAGTTAATAATCAGCCACACACTAACATTGGCTTGCCTGGATGTCCACAGCAATTGTCTTATTATGACAAAAAACATAGAAACATTAAAAATGCCTATTGGATGTTATAAATCCGAAAAACAAAGGCAAATCTCAAAGATTATGGCAGCTAAATAGATGTAAACTTTTCATAAGCTGGCACCAATTGTTTTTAAAAAAGGTATAAATGTTCCACTAAAGTGAAATATCATAAAAATTCCCCCATCCCCGTTAATAAACGTTGAAGTGTGAAGTTGGATGACTCTGTGAGGTACTGGGACGGGTTGTTCTGTGGTGACTGTTAGCATGATTTCTTGGCTCTCGTCTTCTCCGAATCAGAATTCTGACCATGCTGTCGGGGACAGTAACCTTAATACCTCACAATGTTCTTTCTTTCTGTTAACTTTCAGTTGCAGTAGATTGACAGCTTTGTTTAGTCACGAATTGCAATCAAGGGGAGCATCTGCATGAGAGAAACTAATGATAGTTTGTGCATCTCATTACTTAACAAGCCTAGCAGCCCTGCGATGCTGTGTAGAGATCCTCAGATGTTCAATCAGGCTGTATACTTCTCTTCACTATGCTTCACTATCTTCTAACTTCTGTGACCAAATCAGAGAAACTATTAGCTTTGGAAATATTTTTGAGCTATGATATGTGTATATGGAGAAAATTATTTCAGTTTAACTTTTTTCTGTTTGTTGACAAAATGCTATATTGGCTTTTTTTCTGTACATATTGAGGGCTTTTACAATTTTGTCTCTTGTACTATCTTTCATCCTTTTTTTAGATACCATTTTCTAAAAATTCCAATTATTCACAATGTATATTGTCTAAATAGATCTAGTCGGCATCAGTCTATAAAGACTTCCCTGTATCATCACTCATTCATTGTAAAAGATATATGATCTGCTGCCTGTACATTGTATATAGTTGTAAAACAAACAAAAGCTGATCAAATTAAATAAAACCCACATGAAGACTAAAAGATTAGCTAGGAAGTATAATTGTATGCATATATGTACAAAAAAAGAATCTTAAAAGGATGCAATTGAACTGCATTTGATTTACTATTCTTCATAATTCATTCATGATCGATGTGTCATCTTAACTTCTTTTACAAGGGTAGTTGGTGAGTTAGTAGGCTAATTGTTGGATGTTGAAATTAGGGTTTGAATCCTTGCCTGAATGATGTACTTTACTACTGAGAAACCTAAGCACAGTGCTGCACAGCAGCAGAAGTGGCACCTTGCTTAATCTGCTCCCCTGCCCCTCAAACTCTTCATGTGTCCACGCCCTCCTTCAAAGAGGAGCAGGGTTCTTGCCGAGATGTAACTCTTCCTACTGGCCTTATGTGTGATTCACATCTATTTGAGTCTCTTGAACCTACAAATTTGTGCTTGAAATGATGCCCTTTGGTCTTGGCCTGCTCGCTGTCATGGTTACCTGGTTATCTTTTTGTCTGCCATGCAGCATCTTCCTAATAGCATAATTTCTCTCAAACGAGCAAAGCCACTAGTAGTTTTTTTCATCATTATGGCCAGTAGGTTTAAATTAGAATTCATTTCTATCTGAACAAGAGCTGATTAAAGTTTTAATATGTGGTTCTGGATGAGCATGTTGGAGCAGCATGTCCTTTCTTTTGGTCTGAAGAGTGCAAGACTTTCTTTTGGCTTGTTTTCTTTACTTTCGTCCCTTATCGCTGATTTTATTTGCCTCTGCATGGCACACCTTTCAGGATATGAAAGGTGGGGCTTTAACACATCATGACAAATTGATCTCAGCCCTCACTATTTCAAATTAAATGTTACATGGCAGGATATCAGGGAGGAAGGCAGTGGTTTAATTTTTTCTTTTCTGGTAGGAAGATTTTGTGTTTCTAAAGTGCTGCTATTCCAGCCCCAAAACTAACCTGGGACAAGCCTGTGCTACAAGCTAATGGCCACAAGGGGGAGCTGTGCAAAACGGAAGGCTGACGGGATGGGAAAGGAAGTTTCATACATCTATTCCTGAATGTTTTTGTTGGTGTTGTTTGTATTGTCTTATTCAACCAGTATGTACCCTTGTTAATCACATCTGATCAGTTCTTTCAATGATAACCGTAAGTCATGCAGTTTTAAATGTACAAATGAACCAACATAAGTGCTTTGGACACTGTAACTTAAAAGGAAGAAAAGAAATGGAAACAAATACCCATCAGCGGTGTGATCAGCGTTTGAAGTGATATCAGTTTGTGTGTGTGCGTGTGTGCGTGAGTGTGTTTGTGTGAGTGAGACAGAGAGAAAGAGAGAGAGAAAACAATCATGCTTGAGAGAGCGTGATAGTGTGTGACATGTCTTTTATCTAGATAGGACATGATTTTTGGCTGCAATTTCAACTTTCAGCTTCTGAGCTGCATGTGAAAACCAGTGTAAATAATGTCATTTCTACTCTTGACCTGAGACTCTTTTTTGAAATGCAAGAAAAGTTCAAATTATGAATCCTTCATTCAAATCCACCACCTTCATGGGTCAGTACTAACATGTACAATAGGAAGTTGTTCAGATAGTGCTCACAATACTGTTAATGTTTTTAAGAGGCTGATGAAAGTGCACATCCGTCGTTAGGATAAATTGGATATTTGATTTTTGTTTTTGTTTTTTTATTTGTCGGGGTGAATTCAGTGTGTAAAGGGCTTGGAAAAGCATCTGAATTGCCACCATGTTCACGTTCCCTGTTCAATCGAAACAATGCATCCATTGTATTTTGAAAACAAAATGTTTGTAACCCCTAACCCCCCAGGCCTGTCCTGACTGTAAAACAATATGGTAACTGATTTGTTGGGGAAGGGTGGAGGCATGAGGTTCACTTTTTTCCAGTCAAGTTTGACATGTCGAACTGAATCCTAGTTCCATGGCTTCAAGGTGAGTGTGAATGTCAGACTGAAAGTATGAAATGATGATTAAAGATGAGAAGTTGTAAACTATTAAATGGGATATTTTCAATTTATGATGTGTATTCTTGTCTTTGGGTTGGAGAAAATGATCAAGCGAATAAAAAGTCAAATAAAAATATAGTTGAACTATGGTAGTTTGTTTTCTTGGTTTGGGGTTTGTGGTGTAGCTGGCCTCGTTCGTGCTTGTTTAGGGTCGAGTAATGTGAAGATTCATACCGTGAGACTATAAATCCTCTCAACTGTCAGAGATTTTGTTTTACTATTTATACAGAAGTAACTATGTCCTATCATCTCTACGGTTTACAGAAAACTTCAGTATCCTCTGACGGGCAATTTGTGGTACAGCACAAGCACAGAACATAGACACGTTTAAAAAACACATCAGACTGACAAAAACAGCAGTAGCCTAAGATAATCTGTAGCAACCATCAGCGGTGCCGACACGGACCAGGCAGACATTCAAAATGATCGTTATAATATTGTAATTCTAATAATTGGTGAACATCTTTACATCAGGGACTAAATTCAAAACTGATATGAGCAATTAGCAGCCATGTAGCTGCTTTTATTAGGCATGAGTGCAGGTTAAACCTAAAGCATGAGGGCTCCTGAGGGAATCCAAGCACCCCCTATAGTGTCTGTAGTTAAAGAGGATGAGTGGTTCTCTGTGAAAAGTAGAGGTATAATAAGGTTAAGCGTCTAAAAGTGTTTTTCAGAGACATTTCAAGACATTTTCAGAAAAATGCGAGAAAAACAGGTGTAGGTAAAAAAAAATGAAGATGGTGCTTCAGTTTCAGGGTCCTGTTCATGTTTGTTCATGCTGGCTAACTATCATGGCTTTTCAGGGCTCTTGATTG
Source organism: Pagrus pagrus (assembly GCF_965226575.1). Lineage (NCBI taxonomy): Eukaryota > Metazoa > Chordata > Actinopteri > Spariformes > Sparidae > Pagrus > Pagrus pagrus. The sequence goes on along the minus strand of NC_140185.1, from coordinate 24,137,261 downwards.
GAATAGAGCCGTCGTTAATGTTATTAATATCACCTGTGCTTTTTATACTTTGAATACAACCTGTCTGTGACCTCAGAGTTTAGAATCAACATGAATTACGAGCAGGTGTGTCGCTGGGACATTAACGCGACTTAGATTTTGTGGCCCCTCTCTAATTAGGGCCCACTGAATAACAGCAGGACACTTCATCCCACAAATAACGCAGCTGATTCTGAAAATTAAGTCAAATCTCTCAGTAATTGCATGCATGACAAGTACATTTTGCTTAATTTATTTGCTCAAATGAAATATTAGTGTTTTGAAATGTAATATTTCAAGACTTTCGACCTGTCGGCTACTAACATGGTCCTCGGGGGCAAAGATTAGCTGTAAAAACCCATTGAGCTCCTTGCACCGCTTCATCCAAGTTAATTAGTTAGGAACTTTATTGTCCAAGTGGAAAATTGTCTTTGGCTTTACCTCATGAAACAACACTGGACTACAAGAGGACAATAATGAGCAGGGACACAGTATCAACAAACAACTTTATTTCCAATACATATATACAGCAAAAGGTTAAAAGTATAGTTTTTTTTTAATCATTAACACTCAAAGGTATTTAAAAACATACATTGTTTAAACATAGGGTGATATCAATTTAAATATTAAAGGTAAAATAAATAGATTTTGAAATGGGGAGGCAGGGAAATTGCAGGAGCCTCCTTAAGCCTCCAGTTTAATTAAGTGTTAGTGGTGCATATTTCCAAAAGAAATGTGTAATTAATTAAATTACCACAAAATAATTGCCACCCAGTAAACCTTTCGAGCACCTTGGGGTTTGGGGCCCTTGGCCACTTTCTACTTACTGTATCTACCCCTGTTTTTCTGCGTAGATGTCTTCAATAGGCCAGGTCTGTTCTCCCATTTTTTATTATATTATAATACTGAGTAGCAGCGTCAACACAATTTTGTGGGGGACAAAGTGTGACAAAGGTAAGTAAAGGAAATTTATAAAAAAATATCAGCTTGTAAAATTCAAAAGACTAGCATCAACGTTATAGTTTTGCTCAAGTGAACGTTCAGCTAAAGCTAATGTTCTGGAAAGTAGTTTGTAATGTGTTGAAAGAAGTATTCAGGCTATACTTTGTACTATGAAATGTGTGTGTAGAGATAAATGAGTCTGAATGTTGACCTAGCTGATAACCAACATATACATTTGCAAAACAAATTTGTTGTATAATCTTACTAGCCTTTTAGCTTAACATCAGCCTTAAATGACTCATTTAAAACATAAAGTTGAAAACTCTTCCATCCTTTGTTCTAATCAGGCAGCATTTATGAAGGATGTGTAAGATTTAATTTATGGCTTTATTCATGATTAATAAACGATTAGCTGGTGCGTTATACAGTTAGCTCAGTTGTGGTTGCCAGATTGGGAAGAATCTCTTTCCAGTTAAATAGGTCAATATCATCAATATAGATGAAGTTATTCCTGTTAACCAAACAAATCCTCTGTTATAAACGGTCTGACCGTAGCTCATATGTTATTTAAATGTTAATGAGTATTTGATTAAGCTAGTTTGCAGGTGTAATTCATTGTTAATAAATGGATATTGGTCCAGATGTACCACAGCTCTTTTACAGAACAAACAGCCCAGAGGTTAACTTGATGAATTAAACCAATATCAGATGAATGTTTGGTGATTTAAGACATGAAGCACAAGAAAAATCATTGCACAACATCATCCTTATGATGGGATAAGCTTTAAAGCCACAAAGGAAACACAATTAAACATTGAGTGTGATCAATTGTTTGACCTTACCAACTTTGGAGTTGATAAGGTCAAATTGATGCCAACAGTTATTTTTTATAATACTTTTCCTTTTTTTTTACTTTGTTTGTTTAAAATCATATCCATATATATATACATGTTATTATATTTATTTTTTGTAAGGTCCATGTGGGGGCGTGTAGATATATGCATGTAATTATTTATAAGAAGGTTAAGACAGGAATATATTTATTTATTTTTTGTTTTGTTTTGTTTTTCTGTCACGTTTTTCTTTAATTTTCTTACACATTTGTTTTTTGTTTTGTGTTTGTTTGTTTCTCTGTTTGTCTTGTTTTGTTTTTTGTTTGTCTTATGTTTTTCTTTTGTTTGTTTGTTTTGTTTTTGTTTCTCTGTTTGTCTTATGTTTTTTCAATTTATTTTTTGTTTATTTGCTTTTTGTGCCTCTGTTTGTCTTATGTTTTGCTTTTGTTTCTTTATCTCTGTTAGTTTTTTCTTCCTTTTCTTCTTTCCTAAATTGTACTATATTCAGTTTCTGTAGGTGCTCTTAGACTTAATATAATAAGATAAAATACATTTTTTTTTAAATCCCATGATAAAGGATCGTGAGCACTTGTCCCAAACGTTTTTCTCATTAATCTTTCACTACAGATCCATAAATCAGCTGTATCAACATATGAATACTTAATAGAAGCTGATTCATTTGAAAATGGATCTGAATATTCTCGCTGACCAAACCATGAAAGATTAAAACCATGAATCTTAAAAGTCTCCAGTTTAACACTGTGAGAGTCAGACACGCCCTGCAAGGACACATCGAGATTTCTCCACCAAGTGGGGAAAGACTTTGCCTTATGATTAATGTAATACCTCTCCCCTCAGAAAGAGGCAGTGGCTGATGAATAATAAATACCCTGAGCCCGCCCATTTAATGTTTATTGATCAGCTCTCGGCAGGCCTATCTGACAACAGTCAGATTCAGTCTGGATATGGCGTCGCTGCACCGACACGGGATGAATTTTCACCTCTCCGTGGGAATCCGCCAGTCGCATACCGGGACTGCACTTCTTGGTCTTCGTCGCCGTTAAAAAAAGGGGGATCATACATGGCGATGGAGGACGTGGAGAATAATTCAGCGGCCGTGGCGACTAACACCAAAACGGGCATCAAGAAAGGAGGTGATGTCGGAGATAACGGGGCTTGCATAGACAGGCAGCCGGACACGGTGGTCCACCAAGCGGGGCTGAATCAGACTGCAGGTCGCGGCAGCCGCAGTGGTCCCGGTGCTCATGCTGCGACGGGGATCCGAGTGCTAAAGGCAAGTCATGACGAGAGGGTTTGGGTACAGATCCCTCTGTAATGTCTTACATGTCAAGGCTTTTTTTGTTTTGTTGTTGTCTTGCATTGCAGTAGGTGATTAAAACAGGGCAAAGTGCATGAACGCATCCTTGTAATATTATGTAACGAGGCTGTGGTGTCCAGTGATTGGTATGCTCTGGTTGATGATTGATATGTGGATGATTGCCATTAAATGAGGAATGTACCAGAGCCAATTAACAGACACACACACACACACACACACACACACTGGAGGCTGTTAGAGCTTTTATATGAAGGCCCACTGCTTTACAGTTCTTCTATGACATTTTGGGGCAGGACACATGATGTGTAATGACATATAAGTCTCTGAGGTGGCTGCTGGCACACACACACACACATACACACACACAATCTCAGCTGTGCTATTCAATTATGTGTACGCCTTACTCAGTTATTCTGTGACACAGAATCTTAAACTGAAATAGGTCACCCTGTTAGTAAGTGCAAATAAAATCATGTTTTCTCTTAGGTATTGGTTAACAGATAACGCCTCTGAAACCCATTCACCCGTAGTTCAGTCAGTGCGTAGTAGTCCTTGTCGTGCCTGTTACCGGCAACATGAAATAGATTTAAGTGAGGTGCTCACATCACGTCCAAACCCGACCTGCCTGCCCATCTTTGCAGGTAATACGTCCACGTTTGCACCGGATACAGTTTGTGTTACAATTACATACCGTATCATCATGACGTGGACAAAGGTCCTCCATAGCTAACTGTAAAACTAAGCCAGGTCAGCCATTCAGAGTCATTATGAGGTAGGGAAATATATAGTATGTTAAGCTGCTCCTTACTGACTCTGAACAGGTTGACTGAACATGTATACTCTCAGTCAGCGTGGCCCTGCTTCAGATCCACGCTGTGACACCTATTTGAACCTGGGAGCTGCCCTGTGGTGCCACCCAGAGCATCTCTAGTTAATTGGGTTGACCGCTGAGGGACTCCACAGCAGCGAGCAACTCACTCAGACACACACCTTGACAGCAGTGGATGAGGAAAGGGTTTTGGTTTTTTCAACAGGTGGGGAATTTAAACATACCACTGGATGAACGGGTCACGTCTTAATGGGAACCCCAGATCTGAAAGAGATCTTGGCGAGTGATCGTTTAAACCCAAAACCCTGATCTTTCCCTAACAGATCTAAGGTTACCATCTAGCATTTGCTGGAATAATGCTGCTCCAGCTATGATAGTGAAATTGAAAGATTATTCTCTACCTTGGGTACAAAATAATCTTAACTCAAGGTCCACTCGCTAACTTGCCTGAGCAAGTTCCATTTGTTGACGGAGACGATTATCTAATAATAGAAATGAATTCAAATTAAAAAGTGAACAAATTCCAGTTGTTGACTCTCACGCTATCACTGAGCTCTTCACTGTAACTGGTGGTCCAGTTGACAGTTCCTCTTCTGACTGAACTTTTCAGAGAGGCCCATGAATTTATTTTGAGGTACCCCTCCTTCTCCTGATCGGTGCACTCTGGAACAAATTGCTCTAAGGCCTATTGATTATCACAGTTCAACATGGGAAAGATGGCAACATTTTCAAACATAATTGACGGCACCTTCAAGTCTACAAACTTATGTCACGTCCATTAAACATTTTGAAGAGATGCGGGGTCCTCAGAGCCTTCATGCAAAGTAAGAATAATGAACAGAGGTCTTTAGCAAATGACATGCTGTGTGCTGTCTTTTATGAACAGCTGATGTTACAGACATTTTATAATTTTAGCTCATCAGTCCTTATTAATGTCAAATTTAGAATAGTCTAACGTTACATAATTTTCAGGAAAAACATTAGGCCGCTGCACATCCGGCGAACGTCCCCGCAAGTGATTAGGGCAAGAGCAAACGACAACAACATGATATTCTGGTTCCTGTTACTAATACAGTCACGTAGTCCATCCTCAGTGTGAAAGGTAGCAGATTGAGAAAAACATTAAAGCTTTTTCTTAACTTACTGTCAGTGCTGCTATTAACAGGTTTGCCAGAAAATGTAGAGTTTGAGAGACTTGATTCTACAAAGTTAAGCATTTGCAGGTGTCACAGAAGTATAATGACTTGAATTACCAGCTACACACCCGTCATGGCTGTCAGACGTGCTGATATGGATCTGATGCCAATCTTTGTGTTAAAATGACTCTTTCTGTGTCAGCAGCGCAACATGAAGCGGAACGGGAGTCGTGGCTGTGTGACAAGGAAAAACAGATTTGGATCACGAGAGAGGGACTGGCTAAAGGGGGACACCCAGCGGGGCTGTGTGTGTCTGTACGGGGGCACAGTGGACCCCCAGCCACCTGCCTCCGGCCCGCAGGCCTCCTCCACCCCCCAGACAGACCTGAAGTTGGTGCTCTGCTCCACCACTACCACAGTGGAGGAGCTGTGCGCACAGAGGGATGGACAGGGACTCTACGTTCAGCTTCATGGAGACTTAGTCAGGTAAATACATACTAAGTTAAGTCATTAAAGTGATGTCGTCCTTTGAATTTGAGCAGTTAAATGCTGTTAAAAAGTTATGATGGTTGTCTTCCTCGGTCAAGGGCAATGACAGGAGTAATCCAAAATACCCTGTTGCCTCTTACAGCCTATCCAACATGCTGCAGTCCTGCGTCAGTGTCTTTATTGGATCTGTTCAGATACAATGCTGCTGTGAACTGTGAAGCATCTGCCAGCTCGCAGCTTAATGTATCATCATGTACTAAAGTGGAAATGGAAAAAAGTGAAAGAAATAGAAAATGACTTGAAGCGTAAAAAAAGATGCTTTGAGTTGCTGTTATGCAAGTATAGCGCAAGTGAAACGTGAGATGTTCTGCAGCTGGTTTAGACAGCTGCATAGGTTCAGATGGAAGCACATCTCCTCCATCAGACACACAAAAAGCACAGCTGCAAAGGGAATAATAGTGTACAGAACCATCTCACAGAAGCAACTTAGATGCATTATATATATATATATATATATATATATATATATATATATATATATGTTTTTTTAATTGGGAAATATTGACAAGCAAAAAAAAACAAACACCGAGCAAGCACTTTATTTTTTTTCAAAATATATATTCACCAAACAACCTATCCACCCACCTGCCTCACCCATCTTAGGAGCAAAAAGAAAATATAAAATAATAATGGAAATGCAATAAGCTGGGCCCAATGCCATTATGTATATTGTATAAATATACCGTATATATCAGCGCATATGCAGACATACTTAAATGCTCAAAAAACACCATCCAGTGCAGCATCACTATATTCCCCCTCTGTCTGAGAAGCTCTTTTATTAACTCCTGTCTTTTTGAGGCCCCTCCTCCTGCTCTGATTGGTCAACTCACACATACCTGAGCCAGCAGTGCTCACTGTGCCTCTGGTGGGCTCTGTCATGTTTTTAGCCTCCAGTAAGTTGCAAATGTGTCACATGGGGAAGTAGTGTGAGGTCAAGAGGTCACGCAATTACAGGCAGGGCTACTGACGAGGCGTTTCAGGCACTTGTTTTCTAAGATTAGCTCCTTCCGGTGCAAACTTTGGGCTTTTTAACTTTAAAGACCTTTTATATGCACAAGAACCTATATAAGACACTGAAAGGTGTCCTTTCATATGTCAAAACTGGATCTCAGATGGAGAAGAATTTGTCCTTGGAGGCCCTGAGTGACTATTTTATCTTCTCTAACTGTACGAGTTGCATCAGGTCACTCAACCATAAAGACGCTTTAGGTGGATTTGTTGATTTTCAATGTATAATATTTTTTCTGCTTGCAGAAGTAGTGTCATAAAAACAAATAATGTTTTTCGTTTTAATAGAAGCATTATATTTTTAAATAAATGTCAATGACTGCTGCATTGGGGACCTGCCGCAGTTCACCGCACCTCATCAAGGATACCCTCAGGGAGCATGACTGTACGCCTCTTTCAGCTTCACAAGACATATGTTGACAGAAATAGCAAATGACCCCTTGATTATCCGTGAAAGGATAGAAAGCTGGTCCACTGATCCGTGACCAAGAAGGAATCTGTGCCGTTTCTGGTTTTTGCTTTTCTGGGAAAGACTGCGTGAAGATATCAGAAAGGAGAGTCTAAAATAAGAAATCAGACGTAGTTGAATCACAGTGGCTTATGGCTCATTCTGTGTGAGCCTGTCTGTGTGTACAGTTGTTTTTTTTTTTTTTTTTTTTTCGTGATGTGAGATATTGACACAGAGCAAATTATCAGTAGCAGGAATCATTGTAGAGAATAGTAAATGGATGTGTTAGTGAGCAAAAAAAAAATGTCTGGAAGGTTGTGCCATAGACGCACTGGAGATATTCTGACTGGAGGTCGCTATTGACCTTATCGGCTGGTATCAACTAATAGCATATTAGCCAACTTCATTATATCTGTGCTGATTAAAAGCTGTAGGCTATGCGGAGTAATGCAGACTGGTAATAAATGAATGGCTTCTGGTAAGCGTCTGGATAGGCTGTGTTGATTCAGTTGACATTCCAACAGTGCAGCAGTTAAATTGCAGTCTGCCAGCGGGTACAACCAGGTGGATTTAAATTTAATATTTAAGTCTTCAACAGCCAAAAACGGGGCTTTGGTGACTTAAGCCCCTATGATTTCTGTTTATGCAAAGAAAAAAAAATCCCAACAGACAGACGGACAGCACATACTGTAAAGACTGTAAAGTCAAGGTTGCGTTAAATGCATTCAATTTAAAGAAAAATGCATGTGTTGATGGAAAATGCGTGAGCCAGGACTCCATTTATGTTTGACCTTCTTGTCCTATATTTTTTTCTCCTTCTTGTAAATATCACTCCTTTTAAGTAACTGTTCTATTTGTAAAAGGTCTTATAAGTGTGATTGATAAAAAGTGTGCTGTATAAATGAGCATCTGAAACACATTGAGCTGCTGACAGCACTGAGATGAGCACTGAAGAAGGATTTGTAACTGAGGGCATGATGGAAGGGATGGAAGCTTTTTTTAGTGATTTTCTTTTTATAGCTTGTAGTAATGTGCTGCTTACAGGAAAACGTTGTCTGGGATCTTTCCTGCTTAAGGAACATTCTCATTCGCACAAACACCCACCTAATATAAATTTGCTAAGGCAGCTATGGTTGATGGAGGGCACCCATCCCTCCATTCATCCATTTTTGAGCCACTTATCCTGGTCGAAGTCACAGTGCCAACATGGCGAGCACAGCAGTCTGCTGTTCTTTTTCCCAGCGACAGCCTTTTCCTTGGGGATCCCTAAGTGCTCCCAGGGCAGATGGGATATGTAATCCCTCCGACATGTTCTGGGTATGCCCGGGGTTTCCTCCCAGTTTGTCATACCCAGATCACTTCCAAAGGGAGGCTCCCAGACATCTCAGCTGGCTCCTCAGAGGAACTAATGGCTTGATAACACAGGGCTCCCAAATCACTGAGCTCCTCACTCTGAAATGTAAAGTGAGGGCAGCCACCCTGCAGAGAAATCTCATCTCCTCTGCTTGTGTCTACGATCTGTGTGGTGAGGGACCAGGCCAATTGCAATTTAAGAACACCCCTGTGATTGGTCCTGAAAGGACAGATAGAGCCTCGCACAGGATCGGGACACAGTGTCAAATAGTCTGGGAGAAAAATTTACAGGTGAATGCGTGAAGGTCAGTCAAACCCTGAAGCTTGGTCGAGCACACAACAAACTAGCGACCATTTTGTAATGGGATCACGTTCTGACCATGACTACACAGTAGTCATTACTACTTTATAAGATGAGAACTCATGGGCTGCCCATCATTGAACACCTGTAAAGTGACTTGTTCGCCCTTGTGTATATAAGTCTGTGTTTTTCCTTTACTCTCTGTGGTTCATCTGTGTCTCCTGTGTCTCTTGTGTCTTTGTTCTCCATGACTCCTTGTTTGTCTTCAGTTTTGTAATTCCCTTTAGTTTTTTTCCTTGGACTTTCCTTTGCCCACCTCTTGTTGTTTGACTTTTGGATGTTGGAGTGTGGACTTCGGATATCATCTCATCATTGAAACTTGCTGTTTGCTGTCCAACCAGCCTGCCTCTGTGTCTGCGTTTGGGTCCTTTTTTGATGAACTGTGACACCATCAGTTGAGAAGCTGTCGTGCAGACAAAAATACATACAAACACCTGCCAAAGCACTCAAAATCACTTCTATGATACTGTAGTTCCTGCCACAATAGGTGTCTCCAGGACCACATTTGGTCATGATGCCTCACACACACACACACACACACACACACACACACACACACACACACACACACACACAGACTTACCAGGTGAAAATAAGTGATGTAGTGGGCTCACCACTGACAAAGCACTGGTTAGCAACTGGGTGAAAGGCCTGTTATTTATTGACAACAGAAAACAGCTGACCGGCTATGTCTTTGGTGATGTTATCTTGCATTTATTTGAGTTTAAAACTTCAACCTGCAATAACGCCTTCGGTTGAACACTTTTAGGACTGCAGTGTGGCTAAGCTTTGTTTTCATGCATCAAGCACAGAGTTACTATAGCAGCCAGTTAGAAAACCGTGTCTATCCCCAAATATTGCGATTTGTATTGTAAATTGTTAGCTCTCTATTATGGCCTGATTATTGATTTTCACAGGAGGTACCTGCCAATACAGGACAAAATGAGCAGCTAATCAACACGATCACGCAGTTGGGAATGTTCCTTTTGTTCTGCTTCTATGCTTGTCTTGGTCTCTGTGGTACGAAACTGAAACCTCGCTGAATGATCTATGATTGCCGAGGCGTCACGTCTCCTGCCAACTATTAAAATGTAAAATACACCCCGATGAAATTAAAACACACTCCTCTAATCTTCTTTTAACCGAGTCAGTTTTTGCACACCTACGCCCATTTTCAGCTATTTTGGCTGATTAGACTGCTACTAAGATCTATGTTTCGGTGGAAACATGCTGGGAATTAACATCTCAAACGAATAATAACTGGGAAAAAAGTGTCATTCAACATTGTCACCCACACAATCCAGAGATGTATAATTAGCCAGATGACGTGAAAACACCTGTGTGGGTGCACTGTTGTTTTATAGAGGTTTCTTTAAACCCCACCCAGCTCTGTTACATGAGCCACTGGGTATGTCTACAGTAAATCAAGAGACACATCAGCACAGTTTGCTGCATAATTTACCTTCCACCCTGAGGACAGCTGAACCCATTGGGTGGCATTTGACAGAAATTTAACAGCTTCTTGCTGCATTGCCCAAGGTTGTAGGATTTTTGAATAAATGAGGCATATCTGTGCCTCGGTGTAGGCGTCAGTGGGGATGGTCAACAGGGACTGTCAGTCATCTTTCTCATACCGACCGCTGGAAGCTGCCTAAATCCTGCACTGAGGTGCTGAGGCCACAGCTGTCTAAAATCAAGTAACATGATCCTGCAAATCATAAAGGCTGACAGAGGGAAGGTGGCCTTTGGCAGGGGCATGGGTACTGATATTTGTTTGTGCTTAGGGGTGTCAGTAGTGTTTGGAATCTCAAGCACTTTCACTGTCAGTCACCATGTATGTTGTGCTTGCCGTCGTGCCTACAAGACCTCCTTCATACAGCCACAGTGTAAGCATTCATGTTAAAGGCTGCTTGTATCAAGAATGGTTGCTACCAGATTTCAGGGTTGACATGCATCCTGTTAGGTGTCAGCGGGAAGGGTCCTTAAAGTGATTAGTAGTAGACCAAGATGATTTCCTCAGATTAAGGATAAAAAACCCCTAATTATACATTTCAACAAATTTAATTGTGTTTTAATGAGAAAATGAATACGGTATGGAGCGGTATGAAGATGTTTCTGGTTCATTTCACCAATCATAGTGAGAAATTCTGTCCTCCATGAAGGAAAATGTAATGACTATCCACTGATGATGTTAGAGATCCTGAAGGGTGCACATGCATTGTGATTATTACTCATTAAAGTTCAACCAAAAATGTTTTGGAGAATGCTGCGACTCTGTTTTGCTGTGAATCTCAGAACGTCACCTGACTTTGACTAAAGTGATGATTAGATGATGACTAAGATGCAGTGTGGTGATATTTTTGGATTTGGCTATTTTTCCACTTACTGGTTTGGTAAGTTTGTGACTCCAAATGACCGGCCTGACGTCTGTCAAAAATCTCAGGACATTTTTCTCTTCTTAACAAAACTCCTTACACTGAAAGCAGCACTTAGCACTTAGAGAAACTGGTTCGGTCTCTGGCAGTGGTGCTTTCTGCTTGGCCAGAAGCCCTATTGAACATAGTTGGTAGTCTTCATGGGAGGATAATTTGTTCTCTATGTGTGCACCTTTGCACTCTGGAAACTGTCTGCTGTAATAAAGAAATCTTTAGTTTGATGTAAATGCTTAAGTGTGTGTCTTTCCCTTATAGCCAATGACAGGCATTGTTACATCACCTCTCCTTTTCTTTTGTTCCGCAGGAGGCTGGATCCCACTGAGCGTCCGCTCCAGATGGTGTATGACTACCTGGCAGCTATGGGCTACGCAGACCCTGTACGAGTGCAGCAAGAAGCAGCTAACTCAGACCTCAGCTGTTTGATCCGTTTCTACAGTGGTGAGTGCTGACCCACAGGGGCCATCATTCCCAATCTTCACTCTCTGCTTAGTAAGATATGATAGGAGCCTGGTGTCTTCCTCTGAAAATGGACCTGAAGGCCTAAAAACAGGCTGCAGCAGGTCAAATGTTCCAAAAATGTTTTATCACATCCTCTTTTCATCCTGTGTGTGGGTGAAAGTGTGTGTGCGTTAAGCAAAGGATTTTCCTCCAGACAAAGTGTTGTGCGAGGCTCCGGGAGAGTGATGTCTCTAGTATTCAATATAGCCAGGGATAGCACAAACACACACCCATCATGGCCTCATGATAAGTGATTGACGATCCTTCATCCTGCGGGGTCCCCATGTGGGCTGCCCTTCACATGATGCTGTCATCGCGCTCCTATGACCCCGGGGCTGGAGTGACTGAGTGGCCGTGTGTCAGTGTGATGTATTAATGCAGTAGCAGAATGGATGTGACTCTTTGGAGAGACCAGTGACAAATTCTTATACCTGCATGCGTCTTAATACAGCTCACATAAACCCAGAGACGTCTCTAGCTCTCCTCGTTAGAGTCTGTGCTTTGGTCTAATGATGCTCTTACAGTAGCAACAATTAAGGGATTTGCCATTAAGGGTAAATGAGGAACGATGTTCTGTAATGTGTTTCCACTTAATAAACCGACTGATGTTCCTGCTGAGTCAGTGGAACTCCTTATGTCGGGGGCTAGAACAGCTCACAGGCTGCTGCGCCAGAGAAAGAGGAAGACTGAGCAAACCACAGCGTCTAAAGGGCTCACATGTAATTCCTCCCACATAAAGTACACAACCCTCCCTGCACTCAAAATGCAGCGCTGTCACACTGAATAAAAATACGAGCCAAACACAAATCTCAACAGATTTATATTGAAACTCTGTGCCTGAGGAGGCCCTCATGAGGAGATTTTAAAAATTCTGTGAAGACTTAGTAACAGATTTAATTACCTTTTTACCCTAGTGAAACAACAAGAGCACATTCACTACGCCCAAGTATAAAAATATAACATCAGCATGCAGAGTCCACATGAAAATGTTTTGGCAGAATCAAACGACCAACTACACCACCGTGACAGCCAAAAAAAACACAACATACACTCGAAAAAATTATTTACTTTATGTATTTCTATCACACATACAATTTCGACATTAAGTATATCATTTAATGTAAAGTATTTCTATCATGTAGAACCTATGTGAATATATTAAATAACGAAATTAAGTCAATGCAATTTTTCAAGTATTATACATAAAAGTAATGCATTGCATATTTATAAATTCACATCGACTCAACAAGATAGAAATACTTTGCATTAAATTGTATACTTAACGTAGAACATATGTAATACAATAAGATGGAAATTTTATGTGTGATTGAAATACACAACGTCAGTGTTGTTTGATATGATTGTGCGGCTTTTGACATTTTTTCATGCTCAGTTTGGAATCGTTATTTGTGAATCCAAGACTTCTGTCCTAGACGATTACTTTCTTACCAATTAATCTGCCAATTATTTTCACGATAATTATTATTTAGTGAATAAAATGTAAAAAAAAAAGATGTGAAAAATGTTCATCACAATTTCCCAGAGCCCAAAGTGACGTCTTCGTGTCATATGTGACAGAGAAAAACAGCAAATCCTCACATTTAACAACCAGTTTTTGTTTTTGTTTTATTAAAAAGACTAATCAATTAATCAACTAATTGTTGCAGTACTAGTGTAAGATACAATGGTGCCCTGCTTTATGATTCTTGATCACCACTCTTAGTACAAAAGTACAAGCAGCAGTGTTGTGGTTTTGTATTCCATACAACCTTCTCTTTATGCCTGCTCGGTGCTACAGCTGATGTTTGTTTAGCTGTCAGATCTTTCGCTCACTGTGGCCTCAGTCTCATTCCTTGTGCTTTTTCTGTCCAGTGGAAGCTCAACTGTTGTTTGCCCCTCTGCCAACATGAGAACTGGTCGGATCTTGGCTACTATCAGTAGTCAGGCCACATTGGTCAGAGTCTAGCCAGGCCCCTTAGAGACTTCCTGCCTCCTTTTGTCCACTCATGGGAAAAGAGGACCAGAGACCAGGCATGACTGGTACTCAGGCACTGTTGACGCGCCGCCAAAGCCGAGAGCACAACTTGATTTGTCCATTTGCTGCCCTCAGAACTGGGGAGGTGGTGAGAAGTGACTGTTTTGGAGTATTACTTGCAGGTTGTTGTGGTAGTGTTGAATTATCTCAATGTGTTCACCCACCCCTTCCCAGGAGCTCCCCAGTCATACAGCTTCACCAGTAGCCCTCAATTTTTGGCTGGCACAAGGCAACCCTGGTTTTTCATTCCCACCCACAGTGGTGCTGTAGGTGGGCTGTGATGTATCGTTTAACACACAACAACAGCCTTGTTCTGAGCCTTCTCCCAGGTGCTTGCTTGTCTAACAGCTGTTGTCAGGGGTAATGATCTGACTAAGCAGCTGAGGGAAGCTGCGGTCCATCAGTAAAGACTACAGCCGCTACAGAACCACCTGATGTGGTGCACTGAGTGTGTCTGCTCTGGATTTAATCGGCTTTAAGGTTCCACATCTTTGGTTACCAACCTGAAAGAAGTCGTAAGATAAACCTGAGGCTTGTAGGTTGATTAAAGGGAGTCTAACCACGCAGATAGTTTTAGTTTTATGTGCTGAGTTATTGAGATAACTGTCTCTGAGATTTCTGTCACCACCACAATATAATGGAGGTGAATAGGTTTCATTTAGAAGAAACATATTCCTGTTACAAAAGTTTATACTTTCTAATTCTTCTCTTAGCAACTAAATTTGCTTTATTGTTTAACCTGAATACGTGCTAGCCGCCAGCCAAGGGTCGAGTCAGTAGTCTACCTGTATACGCAGGGGACGTGCTTTTATTATACACACATTTGCAGGTGTGTTCATTTGTCGGTTTTATGGCCTTATTTTCTCTCATGCCATTGAAGCGTTTCAAAGTACAATGCAGCAGGTAGTTTGTTAAACTTCTCCATCCTCTTATTTATCAAGGAAACTTAACTCAAACCTTCTCCACCCTCCTGCTTCCCACCCACACACAGACCCTCCCGCTGTGGTGCACAGATGAGATGAAAACAAACATGGACAGGGGCGTAAACATTTCTAAATGCTGACTTAATAAAAAAAATCGCTGCTAGAGAAAACAACGGCAGTGACCTGAGGGCCAGTGTTGGTCCATGCAGCTGCAGCACAGACAGGGCCGAGCTGTAAGCTCTGCTGCTTGTCCACTGGGCCCTGAGCCACCTCTGCCTGGGTGATCTCTATCTTACATCTCTGAGCTTAGAGGCCTGAAGCTGCCGTGAACAGCACACGTCAGACCCACCGTCAGTGTCCGAGCAGATTAATTAAGTCATCTGCAAGCAGTGTGAACTCACCTAATAAGTTATTGATTTAGTGGGAAATGGAAATTAAACCTAAGGGAAGACTGTGGGTGTCCTAAGAGGTGATGACATGGACAATGAACCAGTAACTAAAACTCTGAGGGCCAGTGGTTTGTCACTGAGTCATAATAATCATAAAGGGACATAAAAACCACAGCAAATAACCGAGCACAAGGCTGCTTCTTCATTTTATTGTATAAAGGGAGAAAGAACTGGTTCACAGGGACAAAAAGTGGAGGAGCAGTCAGAGATTTAAGAGAAAAATTTAATTCTATTCAGATCCGGGCTCCCACAGAATTGCCCCGAGCAACAGAGCTCTGCAGAGAGCTGGCTCTCCGTGGTTTCCTGCCAGCCCCTCCTTGTAATATGCTGTTTTTGTGATGGAGCTCTGAGGATTTCCTCTTTCTCATTTTAAACCTGTGGACCGTCTATCATCGTAGACTCATGGTCAGTTTTCAAGTCAGAAATATCCACCATTTTAACGGTCCGTTTCACCGCCGTCTGTATTTAAAGCAGATTTCAGCTGTGCGTCTCCCGTCTGTGTTCTGCACAGCGCAGACTTGCTATATTTGATCAGATCTGAATTTATTTTCTTGCACAAAGTTGAAGGAAGAGTTTTTTTTTTCAATAGAGGTAAACACGGACCACCAAGAGGAGGCATCTGGGTGGTGGGCTGAATTTGAATTTGCTGCCAAAAAGAGCTTGCTGTTCTGAGTCAAATCAGACTGTGCTTCCGCCTCCACTGACCCCCTACTGCATGCTAACGCAATCTATGCAATCTTGAGCAAGACAAAAAAAGCTCTGGGATACAGGGAGTATTGTGTTCAGCTGAGTGCTCGACGGTTGCATTGAAATCATCCAGTATGTGATTCAAAACAGATTCAAAAATGTATAAACACCCTCCGGACCGAGATCAGGAGCTACAGAATGAGGCTGTTACACAAAAGAGATGAAAGTTGCCACAGTGAGCTGTCACTTTACCTGCTTTTAAAGGTAAATGTAATTTTCCTTCTCCCTCCTACAGTGATGAATCATTTGTAATAAAAGCATTTTGCATTGTTCATTTATTCTTGAGAGGTTTTTCCAGGAGAACAGATACTTTAGTTAGAGTCAGAGTGGTGGAAACTCTCTCTCAATACTCACAAGAGCCGGGTATCCTTCATACCAGTACCTTTAATACTGATACCAATATAGTGCTTCATTTGATAACCTTTTTACCAACCTGCCCTTAGTGATTTTTTAAGAGGTTTGCGAGGTTTAACACACAATAGATAAGTAATTTATCCTTGTAAACATCTTTCTCAACTGACGCAATTGACAGTTGCGGCGTGTCCTCTTGAGAAGAAGAAGGCGCTGATGACAAAGAGGCCATTAGCCTTAAAGGAAAATTGGGTCATTATCCTCTCAGCCTCGTGTCGGTGGAAAGTGGGTTGAAGTTTCGTAGACCACTGAACATTTGTGGAGCTTCACAGCAAACCAGTGTTGCAGCATTCACCTAAACAACTAAAGTAGATGAAGAACAACTGGAAATAAGATAAAATGTGTCTGTACAGCTTCCTGAGATCCCAAATTGATTAGAAAAGATGCTATTCAGACCCTAAATGCATGGTTGAACCCGCTTTAGATGCAGTAGTGCTCTTAGCTTAGCAGCTACAGTGAAAGTTTCGGTCTTTTAAATCATTTTTATTCTTCTGGAAGCTTCTGGATATTTGGATTACACTACAGAGTGTGCTGGAGTTTGCTTGCAACTCGTGCTCTATTCGTCCCTTTCCTTTGCACCTGGCTCATGAAATGGATGTGCAAAATAACTTAGTACTGGGATATTTCGTTGGTGAGTGAAAGATACAGCCACACTTAAGATGAACAGAGTAGAGAAAAGTAAGTCATACAGTCAACTCTCTGATGTCCACTTGTCACACTATCCCTGTGGTTTGGCTGCGTCTCCAAGGAGGCCATTTGACACGTTGATGATTAGTCGAGTGGAGGCAGCGAGGCCTCTGTGTGGCCCTGCTAGTCCAGACTCCCATAGGGCGGATAAAAACATCCTGCAACAGAAAACAGCGTTGCACAACATCTACGACTATGTCACTAAACCTCTGTGGAGACCCGTCATCAGTTGGATGGGATTGATTTGGCTGGCGAGGAGCGGAGGCTTCTGGAGACAGTTCAGAGGTTTACCTACTCAGACTGGACTTTGATTTTCTCAACAACCTGTTTCCCTAGAAACTAATAGCCCCACAGACCTTGAGGGATATCGTGGGTGTTTGTTCTGGACGTTTGCTCTTTATGGCAGGGACTTGTGTGAATTTGCGTAAATAGGCCAATGATTTTCAGACGGGTGGTTGTATTGGTATGGACGTGCAAAAAGCCTGTACGCTCACGCTGTGAATGTGCACTTTTCAAAGGCCTCTTCAAGATCAAGCTGGAGATTGTTCTGCTTCTGCCATTTGAAGCTGAAAATCAGTTCAGTTTTTAGTTTCTATGATATCTCCTAATGTTTAGTGCTCCTTTGCGATTTATTGGCCAATGTTTTTTTAGTTGATTAGTTGTTTGTTGTTGTCCACACAGTATCAGAAAATAACAAAAAAAACACTGTTTACTACAGTTTACCACAGCCCAAGGTGATGTCTTCATGTCCTTTTTTAAGCAATGCCAATTAATTTTCTGCCCATCGACTCATTAATTAATCAAGTAATCATTTCTGCCCTATTACTAAGTGTACTCTAGTTGTCAGTCTGTGTTGCTGTAGTTGTTGTGATCTTCTCGCTGGTTTTCTGGTTATTAAATAATTCTTTCTTGCAATACAGAAGTTCAGAACGTTGTTAAGCTCGACCAGACTGCGTGTCTGCATCCTGCAGGAGGTGCTCTTAAGAATACAGCCCTCTGACAACATGACAAAGCTGAGTGTGGAGACGGTGTGCTCGTTTTCTGGTGATATGCTGTGAAGCCAGTAAGAGAATCCTGTCAACCTGTGTCAGTTTGTAGAGAGTGGGAGCGTGATGATGAGTTTATTGATGCGGGTACTGCAGTGGGCGAGTGTTTTTGCTTAATTACTTGTTTTAATGAATATATTATATCTGATTTATTCCAACTTACTCTTTCAGCTGTCAGCAGTATTCTTTAAACCGTTGATATTGTTGACAGTAGACTACTATTGCAAATACTATAAGTATAATAATGAGAAGAGCTTTTAGTAATTGACATGCAGCCTCGCCATGTGCTGATCAAATAATGCCAATGTCGTACCTGAGTTTTGGTACCAAAATCAAAATGATACTTTTTGATACCTCACTTGGACGAATAAAAACTCATTTTCAAACAGTTTTTTAATTAAACTAAATAAACCTCTCAAATGTTAAATGTGCTCTAAACAAAAGCAGCCGTGCAAAAGCTTTGCCTAAATTAAATGCAATATAAAATTGGCAAAATTATAATTCAAATCCAGCGTCTCATTAAAGAGTAATCAACGAAGAGTAAGAGTCTGGGCAAACATTCAATGCCAGCTTTTACTGTGGGACAGTTTTCAACTTCCTGTGTTACAAACACATTAAGGTCCGTACCAAAAGAGCATTGTGGTTCATCTCCTGGTGTTCTCCCCCCTTTCACATGGATCCATACTACCCACTACTGACCCTGTGCGGGGTTGTGTCTCTAATTTGCTCCTTGAGTGAGGGGACGCCCAAGGATCAGCCCCTACTATTGATCTCCCAGCTAGCCAATTTGTTGTCAGAAGCACTCGGGCTTGTTCATTATCAGTTTCCTTGGCGAAGAAAAACATGAGCAGCCTTTCATTTCATTTGGATGCCCTTGTGAAGTGAAAGGGAAGGTGGAGAGAAAGAGCGAGTCAGACAGAACGAGGGAGAGGGAGCAGATTGCCAACGAGAGCCTCTGAGTGGGAGGCAGCATAAGTTGGTTTGAGGAAAATTTAACAACAGAGGACAAGAGGCTGAGGCAGTGTCTCCTCTCTGCTTATTTGACCCGCCATTAACCTGAGTGTACTTGAAGCCTGGCAGAGACAGCAGCACTGTCTGATGTGTCCTTCAGCACTGGCCAGCTAAGGCTGCCTGCTGTGCAAGTTGGCATAATTTAATTGAAAAGAGTGAAGTTTAATGTGACAAAACCCTGACTCATTCATCAATGTGACTGATGCTTCTGCTAGGCTAGGGCAGCAGAAGAGAGAGAGAGTGAGTGAGGAGGGAGAGAGAGGAATAGATACATATTCATACAATATTCAGAGGACACCTTGACAATTTACCTGCGGTTCACATTCCTCTGATGGGTTGACTGGCATGTTGATGTCAAGTCTGATCTGTTAAGAGAGGGAGGAGGAATTTTTTATGACTTTAAGAGGAAGAAGAGCTTGTATCCTTAATTGCAAAAGATTAATCGAGAAGCTTTATAACCTGAGAGCCAATCTCAGCCCACATCTGCCTTTTTCAGACTGATCACATTTCAAACCTGAACATGACTGAAGACTCAGTGCGATGTTTGTTGTGGTATTTCATCTCGCGCAGTTTGCTGTTGGCTGTAGTCGTTGCGGTGTGTTCAAGTGCAGCTTTTTGGCCAAGACACAGGCAACGTGAAGTGATGCAACAGTCAGCTTTAGTCGCCACTAGTTGTCTGATGTCGCTTTGGTGTCTCTGGGCCCCGCTCTTTTCGAGATGGCAGTTGCAGACATACAGCGCTTTTCAAAATGTACACATTCATTAAAACGAGAAAGTTACTGTTGTACTCTGCCGCTTGTGAATCTATTTGCAAAACATGATAAACATGACCGCAGATGGCTGATACAGCCAGAGAGAGTAATAAATGAAATCCTTAATAAGAAGTCCATTTGAAAATAAAAAAACCCAAAACCCAGCAAAGTATCTTGTGTAGAGTCTAGTCATAGCAGAACTCTACTTTTGCTTTAATGGAGCTTAATGGATACTCTTTCTTTCCCTTTCTCTGATATCAAACTTATTATTGTGCAGTGATATCTGTCCAGATGTACAGTATATGAGATAATAGGGCAGTGTCCATCCTAAGTGCTGATGGAAGATCAGTTCCTGGAAGTGCTGAGCGAAGGAGACTGACTAATCTATAGGTGATATCATTCTGACCTGTGACTATCTATGTGACTTCATTTTTTGGAAGCCTCTATTCAATGTGTAACCGAGAACATTTGCTGTTAATTAGCTGAATTTGTTTATCACAGGAGGGCTGGGGGTTCTTGCGTCTTAGATTGATGTCTCTGGACGTACACTAACCTCTCTGTGTGGGCTTTTTTTTCCTCCAGAGCGTCCAGTGAATGCAGACCAGCAGGAGCGGACCTTGCTCAAAGGCGTATTCAGCGTCAGGAAGGGCAAGTCACAGCTGCACAAGTGGGCAGAGCGGCAGGTCATCCTCTGCGGCACCTGTTTAATCGTGGCCTCCGTCAAAGACAGCATGACTGGGAAAATGCACATCCTGCCCCTGGTGGGAGGAAAGGTGAGAGTTCAGTGTTCAGACAGAGGTCAGACAACCTGATGGCGGTTTTAACCTTTCACTTTCCCCAGGGTAAATCCCACACTCCAGGCGGGGTGTGGATACACTACAACAACAAAACTGGGATGGACGGCTGGATAAAGCTGATAGTTGAAAAAATTACGCAAGAGTGTACACACAGTCTGTGTTATCCATTATCGCAGGTGGTAATTGTGCTGTTGTTTCAGGGTACCTGGGAAAAATGTAAAATTAATTTAAAAAAAATAAATGGATAAATGAATAAATGGTTGAAAATAGCTAGAAGTAATGGCTAAACAGTTCAAAAAGTTAGCCAAAAGTAACAGATCAACAGTGGAAACTGTAGAAAAAGACAGCTTATACAAGTTATCTTTTCATACTAAAGACAATACAGCAGCTGATTTTACTGTTTACCACAGACAGGAAACTGAGATGACTGAGCAGTCAAGTTCTTCTTTTACCAATGTGACTACAGTAATGAGTATGAATGACAATCATTATTTATTTATCATATGTGATTGCTCTTCCTCATAGTAACTGTGTGCTGTCTTTACATTGAGGTGGAGGAGGTGAAGCGGAGGCAACACTGTCTGATGTTCAGCTCAGCCGGTTCACAGGCCCAGACATATTTTGTCAACTTTGACACACTCGCGGACTACCAGCGGTGGCATCGGCAGGCATCAAAAGTAAGCAAAAGACGTGTGTGAGTGTGTGCTAGGGTGCGTGCAGGACTTAAGATGTGTGTTTTCTCTCAGCAGCAGTTTGTTTGTTTGCAGTAAGTCCCCCCGGCCCCGTGCTTAAATCACAGATTAGATGTTAGGACTACAGTTGCCGTCTGCCTGTTGAGCCGTCCAATCAGAAAGCGCCTGTCTGAGTACGTCTGATTTACTCCACAGAGGCAGACTCTCAGAGGTGTCTGGCTTTGATTGAACACCATACCTCTATTCACATACTTTATCTTTTTAACTTCTATTAGAGGGCACTTCTATTAAGTTCTCAGGCCCTCAGCAGTAAAGTTATTGTAGTACAAGTTGCTGTGGATTAGTCGATGGACAATGACCAAACACATTTTTGCATTTGTGTTATATACTGTGTGTATTTCAGAGAAACTTGCCAGGTCTTCACAGCTGTTCTTCAAAGAAATATCCATTGTTTCTGTTCTGCTCAGCCTGCTTTGTCTCTAATATCCTAATTAATGGCTATTGTGCCGCAGCAGCTCCTTCCTGGAGCTGAACAGCCTCTGTGAGAGCCTCCACTGAGGCAGAGCCAGCATACAATTAGCCATAGAAGGAGAAAGCCAACAGATAAAAAAAAAAGCAAATCCAATTAGTTGCAGATTCATGCTAAGTCCAGGATCTCTCTCTACCACGGTGGTATGGATTACTGGGTTAGAGTGGCCTGTTAGTGCACTGTATTTAGGCTGAGACTTAGATGAGAGGTTTCTATGGAGACTGGGGATGATGACTGATGAAGGTTTTTGGTGGATTTGGGCCAGTGTTTATGCTACATTGCATAAATCCTAAGAGTGTGTGGAGAGAGAGAGAGAGAGAGAGAGAGAGAGAGAGAGAGAGAGTAAGTGCATGTGTGACTGCAACATGAGTTTGCAGGATAGGACTGAACACTGGAGTGTGGAGATACATCATAGAGCAGCACAGCAGAATTTGCAATAATAGGATGTAAGAATGTGTGAAACATATTGCTGTAGATTTACAACTAATATGCAGTTCATACAGTGTATCACAGATGCGATGTAAATGTACATTTTAATATATTATAATCAAGAATATGTGTTTGCCAGATGACAGTCACTGTGGCTCATGACTGCTGTGTAAATATGCTATTTATGGTTTTATGTAATTATGCAATAAAAAAAAGCTATTATAGGAAATTAATTGCATTTTATTTTTGCAACATGTGTTCCCTTTTTTCTGACACTGGCTATGAATTTGGTGGAGATGCAGCACACAAGAACATAGACGACGTTGACGACCCCCTTCTAGCAACAATTGTATGTGATTGCGTTAAAAACGTAGCTCTGATTAAGCATCAGCTAAAATTGTCTGTGTGATAAATTAAATGATTGAAGAATATTTATTGTGCAGCTCATTATTCAGTAACCATCACACCAGAATAAAAACTAACACCCTGCTTAGTTCTTAAAAAGTCAGGCGCTGCACAGAGGAGGCTGAACTACGTCACCGTCTTGTTAATGTACCTGTCAGTGGCATCGTTAGATTTTAATCAGTCATGTGCTGCCTGACTGGAACAAGATATTCCTGAGGAAATTCCATAAGCAACCAGATACTCTGTCTGTTGTTGACCTGTGGTGTATACACATGTTTTAGGATTGTTAATAGGATGTTAAACTCTGATACACATCAATAGGCAACCAAGAAGGCTGAGCGATGGAATAAGTTTAGCTGGGGTCAGCTGTGCTAGTTGGACATGTTTGTTAACCACACAAAAGCAGAGCGTCCTTGTTTCTCAGCTCTAAAGGAAATGATCTGATTTCATGTATGAATGAATGTGTGGCGACTTACTGATCAAGGCCTGAGAGGACCAGTAACTGGCAAAAATCACTGAACTTCCATTCATGCTACGAGGTTTTATTTGGCTGTCTCTTCTTCATGTCGTCTTCCTCAACCACATCGTTTCACAGTCACAATGTGTTATAATTACCATGAAAATCATTGGAAAAACCCCCCAAATCTCTTCAATTTGTCTTTCTTGCTCTCTTTAATTCTTCTCTGTCAATCTGTGTCCATCGTCCCACTCCCACATCACTCAATTACTCTTTTTAAAGAGGAGGCGCTTTTTTAAGTGGCAGTCGGATGAGTAGTTTTTGCGGGATGTGAGCAGTTTTGTGTTTGTCATCTCTAAAAGCAGTGACGTGATGTCACGCTCTGCTGAGCAGCCGTCCCATTTTCTGGGTTGCTGCACAGTGTGCAGCCCTGTAGTTAATGGAGGAGACTGTCCTCAGACCGGACGGGAAGAGCTCTGCACTGGCCTGTAAACAATCATCTCAGGGATGATGGAGGGTCTGTGCAGCTGCATTTTGTACAAGAAAAATGTGAGACGAAGCTGTGTTACTTTACTGTAACAGAGAGGTTTGAGCTATGCTAAAACGAGCACAAAATCACACATGTAGATGCAGTCACACACTCCTGAATGCTCACACACTTTAATTTCTGCTACTTGTGAGGACAGTGTGCATCTCACATTCAATCCATGGGCCTGAGGGGATACTTTAACTGAGACAAAGGCAGGACATCAACGCATCTCTAAGACAATTTCAACAAAGACCAAACATCATAACCCTCCCGAGGGCAGGATTTATAGCAGGTCTGTTGTATTGGAATGCATTAGTTTTAAATAGGCTTACACATGTTTGCTATGGTCTGACTGTAGCTGCCTCATATTAAGGAGTTACTCTCTTACTCTCTTAATTAATGACGACTGTGCTTCCCTGGAAGATGAACTTCATTGAGCTGGAAACTGGGGCATTGTCTGTCTGAAGTAATGTCTTGGCAAGGCAGCTGGCTGCTTGCGTAATCTGAGGCCAATATAGTTGCTTGCTCTGTCCATTGTCCCCGCTCACCTAAAGATATGGCATGTAACATTTCCGCATTAAAATGTACAAAAATGACAAGACATTTGTTATATATTTTGTTGAGTTGTGTACTAGAGCTATCCCAATTATTTTCAACAATGTTTAAACCCACAATGTTGCTATAGCTTCCTGGGAGACATCAGATGATAGGCCAGATAGTCAGTGAACGTGACAAAAAGTTACATAAAAAAACCTTTAATACCTCGCCCTTAAACAGTTCTGCTTGTGCTGTTGGGTATTGGAGGTGTTTGGTAATGCTCCTCGGATCACAAGGAAGGAAATAGTTTAACGGTCTTAATATAATGGGGCGATGTGTCTGCACTGCAGCAACAGGCAGCTCAGGGAATGACGGGATGTGCGAACAGTCAAGTTTCAGTTTTGCTATGAGCTACATGTTGTGATATGGAAGACGTGATGCTGACATAGCAAACAGATAATATTATGACTCACTGTAAGCACTTGGCGTTTCTTTTCTTAACTTTGTGTGTGTGTGTGTTGTCTTTGTAGGTGGTGTCTCAGACAGTCAGCCTGGTGGACCTGTCCTGCTACAGTCTAGAAGTGGTGCCTGAATATCTCTTTTACAGTCAGGATATCACACATCTCAACCTGCGACACAACTTCATGAGCCTGCAGGGACCTGGCGGCCTGCTCAACCTCCCCAGGTAATCGCATATCCTTAAACTGAATAGTTACACACAAACATTTGCCAACAGACGGAGACATGAGACCGGGATCATGCCCCTTTGGCTGAAATATGCTTTGGCTGAATCTTTTTTCGCCCGGATTTTGAAAATGGACACTCACACTCGGCTGTAAAGGCAATAACGTAGGTTACAGTGTTTATACCCTCCCCATCCCACACACAGAAGTTCATTAACAGTGAAAGTATGAGGAGTGACCCAGCTCGGAAGATATGAGCTTAGAGGTGGAACATTATGCTTTTTATTATTATGAAACCTTTATTTGGAGGCATACTATGCAGGCTTTGTTGGTTGATTGTGTAAAAGTGACGCGGGACCTTAGGACCTCACACATGAGACAGAACTTATCAAATTAAATTGCTGTTATATTTCCGTGACGAAATGCACCTCTGAAAAGGGCTAAAATTTGCTTGGCGACAGCTCGCCAGTGTTCCTCATTTGCACTTTATTACGAGCTTTCCAGCAATTATTTTTCAGGACATGTGATTCTTTTTTCAGCCCCTGCGTATTTACCGTTGCATTTCCTGCACTGATAATGTAAAAATGCACTCTTGAGCTCTTGACGAGTGCTACAGTGAAAGTGCAGTATGTTTCACAGATATAATCACCAACCTTTCAGCTACTCAGCTGTTCCTGTGTTACACTTTCCATTTTTTGTGATGCTCTTAATGTAAGTGTCTAATGTGCTAAATTGGACTTCTTATACAAGGGGTGTGGGTTCCACCTGCGTGTCAATCAGGAAACAGGAATTCATCTTCATCTTCTTCTCTACTTGCTAAGAAGATGATTTAAATTTAAGCATCTTGTGCTCCCTTCATCTTGTTTGTATATTTAGAGGGAGCATGCATGGATAAAAGGTAATGGGCTGTATTGTGACCAGTGTTGTGACTCGTGGCAGTCACCTCCACCGCTCACAGGACCCGGGGGGATGAGAGGAAGGTTCAATTAAAATGGAAGATGTGGCTTTGCAACCGCATGGCGCCATTTCATTCATCATAGCCAGTCTCTGGGAGATACATTACAAATGTGTACACAAACACATACAGTATATCAGCCAGCGGAGACAAATACAGGCATCATATTTTATAATTAGTAGATTACAGACTGTCTTCATCACATACGGTGGATTATATTTGACTGGATGATCTAAACCCAGTCACATCATACACTGGTAACACTATGCTACCAGTGTGGGTGATGTGAATACTTTGTCGATGTGAACACTGTCCTTTCCTGCCTGCCGAGCCACTGACTGACTTTTTCCAGCTGCTTTCAAAGCCATCTTAATAACATGGTGCAAGGCCGAAGCACAAATAACAGCACAAAACTCCCACAGTGAACTTGTGGGGAATGAATCGGCAGTATCTAATTTCCACAGTGTTCACCCTGGATTTCCACAAATGGTGTTGAGTCTCAGCTTATCGTTGTACCATATATCTTCTTTTTATTCACATTCCTTGTCCGCTGCATTCTCCTGAGGCACAACAAATAGCTCTGCAGACGTGACAGTACACTGAAAATGTGGACCACGGTAGCAGGTCAGCTAAATATGCTGGTGCTCATCTGTCTCAGTGAATCTTCCTGTTTTTTCACTGCTCTTTCTTACATCTCAGCGTGCGTGACCAGCCATTTTCTGTTACCCATATGAAAGCAACAACAAATAAAAACAAAGTCATACACTCTATGTTTTTTTGTATTCTTTCTCTAGTACTGGAACAGTGCTAGATCCTTATGAAGTGACATCAGACACTGGATGGAGACACAACCAGATACTTCAGACCATTCAGACTATTTTTGCAAATTAATGGGGTCAAAGTAATTATTGTAAGCAAAACAAGAAAAGATGATTCTTGTGTTTTTGTTGTATTCTTAAAGGTTTTTGATTTTGTTCTGTCTTTCTTCAGGTTTTCTCAGCTGAAGAGCCTGAACTTGTGTCACAACCGTCTCGGTGTGTTCCCTGAATGTGTGTGTGAGATCCTCACCCTGACTGAGCTCAACCTCTCCTGTAATAGTCTCCAGACCGTCCCTGTACAGATTGGCAACCTTCAAAGGTGAGACAAAGTGACACACATACAGTATGCTGTACATTTGTACATACAGTACATTACACACGGTACATAAATGCCTAATTAAGCAGAACATTAAGAGTACGCCAACTCATTGTACATATACAAGAAGTAAATCCCAATTACAACCAACCACACTGTGAAATCCTGCACAGATTTCAATTTAGGTCACATGTAAATACATAGATATGACAACATTACATATATATGAGAGTTTAAAACAATTGATATAGTCACAAACAAGCCACGTTGGTAAATAAATTGGCAAATAAACATATCTAGTTTTTTTTTTTGTTGGTCTGTCTAACAGCTGCTAAAATAAATACCTTTAAAAATGCTCTAGTTTGGCTCTGATGCAGCTTCCTCTGTAAAGTAACTAGTAACTGAAATGATCAAATAAATGTAGTTGGGAAGAAGTATCAAGTAGCAAACAATTGAAATACACAAGTAAAGTACCTCAATGTTGTACATAAGTACAGTACTTGAGTAAACTGTACGTAGTTACTTTCGATCACTGGTTATTCCAAATTTTGACACTTAGATTTGCGTTCATTACTGCAAATGTATATCTGTTTCAAATATCAGCCATCTGTTTTGTTGATTACTATTAATTGTTATTGTATTATCCCTGACAAAACCATATTGATTGATCCCTAGTTTCTTCCATTTTTTCCAGTTCAGAGGTTTTCTGGGGGGGGAGTTTTTCCTTATACAAATCAAAGGGCTAAGGATAGAGAGTGTTGTATTTTGTACAGTTTATACAGCCCCCTGAGGCAAATTGTCATTTTTGATGTGGAGCAATACAAATGAAACTGATTCGACAAAACAGAAAAAGCAGCACGTCCCCTTATTTTAAACCTTTCTCCAGCTGAAAGTGCTAACACCAATATTTAATCAGGAGTAAGAAAGAGAATAATTTATTTTCTGTAATATCAGGTTTTCTGTCTTGTTCATATGTTTTCTGAAATGTGATGTTTTCCTATTTGTAGTTGTTTATGTTTGATTTTCTTCATTTGTTTTGTAAAAAAAAGTGTTGGGCCATTTCACACATAATTAATGTTCTCATAAAATCTGGAATGAGGTTTTAATGGAGTCAGTGAAATGTATACAGTTAAATTAGTATGTTGTGCAATCAGATTAAGAAGCTAAATCAGGCAGCTCTCATCCTGTGTACCTGCTTCATGTAGGATGTTGCTCAGTAAACAATGGCTATATATCTACAAGTAGACATATAGGCCAATTTTTTGAAGTAAAAGAAAGCAAAACATGACTGTCCTCTACTCTCCACATTGTAGCCTGCAGACGCTGTCTTTGGACGGAAACCACCTCAGCTCCCTGCCTGAAGAGCTGGGTGGCCTGTCCCAGCTCAACAGCCTGGGGCTTTCCTTCAACAACTTCTCTCACATCCCTGCTGTGCTGGAGAGATTGAGTGCAGTGGACAAGCTCGCCATGGCTGGGAACAGAGTGGAGAGTCTGGAGTTAGGTACTCTGGCCAAAATGAGCCACCTGAAAAACATCGACCTGCGGTAAGAGGCCAGTCAGGGGGTAAACAGCTCTCTTCACTGTCTCTTTCCTCTCTTCTGTCTCTGTTGAATCAATATGTAATATTAAATGCAAAGGCCCCCATCTCGAAAACACTCTTGATCATTCAGTTAATGTGAAGGCAGGTGGGTAAAATACCTGCGCTACCATCCATCTATAAAGTTTTTCTGTATTTAATTTCTTCCCCTGCCGTTGACAGAAAAACAAACATCCTGACACAAACACTAGTCTGAACTTCACCTTTTCATCAAACATTTATTTATAGACCCCAGGTTTGCTGAGCACAAATATTTTTTTTTGTGCACTGCCCTGTTTCACACCTACACTTACACCTGGGAGCTGCTCAGAGCTACAGTCATACGCATTTGTGTGCCTCTCAGCAGCTCCACAGGAACAGCTGGGGGCTAAGTGTCTTGCACATGGGAACCTCTGTAGCGGGTAAATAAGGGATGAGGAAGCTCGACTTATTGATTTTTCTACTATGATTAAACCAGCAACCCCTGCTCCACCCACTACCAGCTAATAATTCAACCTCGGGTTCTAAGTTGTGGTTGGCAATGGCAATCTTTATTCATAAGGGCATGGTGCATCTGTGGTGGATTAGTGGGGTGACGACTCTCATAAAAGAGGAGTTGCTGTTTATTAACAGGATGGAAGGGATCAGGGAGAGTCTGGATATCTCATGAACTCAGAATCTCTCTACGTTTCTTGTCCACCTGGATGTTGTTTTCAAAGGTAGGATGCTAAATATAGATGAGTCTGATGAAAAAGTTGATAGAAGCTGTACCCAGTGAATCAAAAGCACAGGCAATGGAGTGTTCCCACTGTGTCAGCCTGCAAACACAATATCATGGATGACATTGTCAGATTTTTAATGAAACTTGGGAATTGTATAGATTGTATGAAATGTGTTCAATCTATCATTGACAAATTTACACTGATTGCCCAAAAAGAGTGCTATGATATTTGTTAATTCTTCTCCACGCTCCTCCAAATAGCTTAAGGAAATGACCATCTTATTGCTCTTATTGAGGACACGTGTTTACTACTATTATTACGGTAATTTGTATATTCCACATAGGGCTGTCAGGATATCAGATCTTTGTCTCTCTGTCTTTATCTTGGCTCACTGTGTGTTTTGTCTATTTTTTTGGTAAATAAACAACCCTCAAACTACGAGTGTACGGAGGTTGAGAGAGTCTGTAACCATAACTGTAAAAGAAGCACACACAAAAAAAAACAATTACATTCAGTTACAAGTGAAAAACAACCAGATAAACTCATTCAGGAGATGCACAAGGCTAGACCTCTTCGCTGGATTTGTCACACGATATTATCATAAATAAATAAAGAATACTAAACAGTTACCATGAATAGCATAACACTAATAATTTTGTATCTGATTTTAGTAAGTATAACATGTATACAGTTACAGTTACAGTTGTTTTACTGTATTAAGCCTTTTATTTGATGTTACCTTAATGTTTCTTCCAAGTATGCAGATGTTTTTGAGGATTTTCTTTATGATGCTTATGTTTTATATTATATTATGTACTGTCATCGGGGTTGCAGCGATATACCAGTATTAAGGTATAACATGCTATAAAACCTGATAGTTATCATACTGTGTACATGTGCTGATATACAGTTATATACGTTCCCTGGCGAAAGCTTGATAGTGAAATGCGTCAGTTTGTTTTTAAGGTCTTACGTAATGATGCCGTGAAAATAAAGGCACTTTAACAGTTTAGAAGAGAGTGCCTTGGACTTTTCTTGTGATTTTTTTGTCTACATTGACCCCTAGCCAAAGAGCATCTCTAACAAACTTTCTTTGAGTCCAGAAAGTGCTCCAACCCATACATTTTAGTTTCATTTATGTTATTGAATTCTACCATATTAGTATTATTAAAAATATACATATATATTTGAAGTTTCTATAAAGTTTCACGTCTTGTGACATTAAAATTGAGCATTTGTTCAACCAAAAAAAAACCTTCTGTGTTCAAGCTGTCTGTGCAAACAAATTCTCCTCGTGTGAAGGTTTCCTTCATACAAGACTTTCCCCTCTGCTCCAGCAGATGTAATAACCAATGATATTTCATCTCTTGCAGGTTGAATGGGCTGCGCCAGGTGAAAAGTGATAACCTAGAGGCGGTGAGCCAGGTGACGCAGCTGGACTTACGTGACAATTGCTTGGACTCACTGGACCTGAGCTCCATCAGTAACCTGGAGACTCTGTACTGCCAGCGCAACCAGATGGGGACACTCACACTCAGCGGTTTCACACTGCGCATGCTTCATGCCAGCAGCAACGGTGAGTCAAACAAAGCGGCAGCTAGCTGCTATCACTGCCTTACTGGCTGTTTGTCTGTAGGTTCAGGCCCCTCCTCCCCAGTGATGCATTCATTGTATGAACACGCATATGACAGTCCAGATGTTTAGCTGCTGATTGCTGCTTCTATCTGCTATCTGCCCACAGGCCTTACAACCGTCAACATCTATCCAGTCCCTAACCAGCTGACACACATGGACCTATCACAGTGAGTTCTGGCTGGGAATAAGATGTGGCTATGGTCTGCGTGTTCACAGATTTTTGAACAGAAGCTCTGAAGTCTAAAAATAGTATGTTCATCTTAGTGTTTATTAATCTAGTCAAGCACAGAGCCTAGTAAAGGTGTGATTTTAAATAGTGAATTGGACAGTTAATACACAACTACATTAAAAAAAATATTCAGAAAGTCTATCAGGTTGTTGTCTCCAGATTAAAATGAGGTGTAAACAACATTTCTTCTTCTACTCTGCTCTATTTCCTTCAGTTTCTTTCTTCAGCACTTGCTAAGGGTTTGCACAGATTCCACAAACATTAGAATTGGATTTGTTTGTCATAATGCCAAAGACTAACGGCAGCTCAAAGCCTACCTGCAATATGTACTAAGCTACTAGCAACAAGGCAAATATTCTAAACAAATGAGAGACCCTAAAACTTCCTTGGATACTTGTTTACCTTTAAGGCTGCATCAGCAAAAGATCTGAGAATTTAAAAAAGACCTTACATGACATTTTAATTGATTAATTATGCAGTAAACATTACAGTCTGTCAGGGGTTCATTCTGCTGAACCACCTGCCGGCGTAAGAAACATCACTGAAACTCGATTGGTGACTGTGGAAACTAATTATTTTAATAAATTATTATTTATTAAAATGCAGATAGAGACCACTTGCATCCTTAAATAACCCTGGAGGATATCAGTTCGACCTCCTGTTCACTACGATTTCGAAACTGTTTACTCATCAGTACTGTTTAAAGCAAAATGCCAACTCTGCTCAGTTTGAGTGTTTGTGTGTGTGTGCGTGTGTGTGTGTGTGTGTGTCTTTCCATGTGTGTGACTGTGTGTGTGTTGAGACAGGAACCTTTTGGATTACCTTCCGGACTGGGTGTGTGACTGCAGAAAAATTGAGATGCTGGACGTCACGCACAACCTACTGTCTGAGCTTCCTTCCAGGTTACTGACCTTATCCTGACACTAATCCTGAACCTTTGCTGCTGAAACTAATCTTTTGCGTTGCATAATTTGAATGTGATCAACCTGTAATAAAGACATAGATGTGCTGTTCAGAATTAGCAGATGAGGTGTCACATTATTTTCCACTTTCCACTATCGAATTCATAATATCCATTTTAAGAATTATTATGGTAGTGGAACCAAGGTAAGGACAAAGCACAAATAACAGCTGGAATCAGTCACTTTTTCATGACAGTATCTGTGTCTTCTGTGTCTTGATTGCAACTGTAAAATATGCCATCCTATAGTGCTTACCATCACTCGCTGCCAGCTTCCCACACTCAACACAGGCATTTGCATTTGAATGAGACATCAGCAAAGCTTTTGCAAATGAGATAATATTCCTCTCCCCACTGTACCCTCACATGACTTGTGTGATGGTTTCAGGAGAGAATAAAAAGCTGCTGTGTTGGTCTGTTTAGGCAGCCAAGCTGAAAAGGTCATTGATGGATTAGTTAACATGGGTTGCCATTTCTGACAATCCTTCCCCTTTCGCAAGTAGTTAAGTCTGCGCAGGGAGACGATGCTCTTTCGTTCTTTTCCTTTTTGTAGGTCTGTTCTTTTTTTTCTTGTCTTAATCTGGCTCTCTAATGTCTCTTCTGGCCTCCGACAGACTGCTCAACAGCTTGAGTTTGAGAAAGCTGCTGGCGGGGAACAATCGTTTGCAGAGAGTGCCTGACCTAGTTGACCACATCCCTCTGGAAGCCCTAGACCTCCAGCACAACAAGCTAGCTGAGCTCCCTGAGAGTCTGTTCTACAAGGCCTTAAAGTGAGTCTCTCTGCACGTCTGTCCGCTTCCTTTTCCATTCTGTCCTCAAGACTATTGATGCTGTTACTTGATTCTTTTAGCAGCTGGTTTGAAACGTTTACCTGAAGCGTGTTCCCTGTTTGGTGGAAGTTGAGAGTCATTCTATCACAGCTCATCACAGTTTTGGGGATGATTGTGGTCAAGATCAATGGTGCATTCCAGACTGTAACTGGAGCTTCATTTGCCCTCCTATTTCCTGTGTGGTAAATCACTTAACACCCATTAGCAGTTCAAATGCTCTAATGTACTTTACTGTCTCTAATGCTGAGACGTAATGGCAGCGCCTGCTCTGTGCATGATGGGCTTCCTGATATGTTGTCTGAGAGCTGCACAGCTTGCAAGGGGGAGCAGTTACATATATGTCTATGGATATTAAGGCACTTTTCACATATTCATATTCGTGTAGACAATCAGTTCTTAAAAGCCCCAAGGCTAGTGAGATGTCGACAGTCTTTTACTTTAATAATGTCTGACTCCGTTTTAAAACAATAACGTGACAAGGTTCCGTCAAGGGTCACAAGGACGGACTTTATTACTGTTCAGTATATGACAGATAATGGCTTAACAGCACCGATTACATAAGAACCACCACTGGGGCTTAAATTACTGTCAGTCCTCTCTGTGCAGGTTCAACAGTATGTTGAGCAATGCACCATTAACAGTCTGTGTTTAAATGAACTCTTGAGAGAATGAGTGAAAGCCTAAAAACCTTGAATGTTAAACCAAAACCTCAGCTATCACCATTTATCCCTGCACTCACATTACTGTATGTCCTATATTCTGTGCGTAATAGGTGGCATTTACTTACATACTTGCACATTGCATTGCTATGATACTGCCAATACTGTAGCCATGACTATTGTTAGAATAATGTAATATTGAGCATGCTGCTATGGGCTACTTTCGTCACACCATCTTAACTGGAAATACTTTTTGCTTACTGATATGTAAATTGGGAGTTGTAATTTTTGCACGCTCCTATAAAACAAATTTAAAGGACAAAGACAAAATAATATAATGTAATAAAGATAGCTGATATGTGCCAATATCTGTTGTCACTTGTTTTCATAGCAACAGATCTCTTGAAACTCTTCCAGCTGACTCCAAAGAGCAAAAGGTGAACCGATGTGCACCCTGGTCCTGCTCTTCGTCTTGTTGCAGAGCACTTGGGCTGGGTACTGGAGTGAAAGCGGGTGCTCACTGTACACTCGGCCGTTTTTATGTTTTCTCCATAAATTAAAGGAATATTGAATAAACAAGCTGTTCTCAGAGGAAAATAAGGTCCCCAGAACACAGTTTGAAGCTAGAAAGGTGGCAGGGTCCGCCACATATAAACCAAGTAAAACAGTATTGTTACACTTTGCTACAGAAAAGACAGAAAAAACCACATGAAACAAAAATGAAGAGCCGCAGACTGGATTACTTTCAACCTCTGATGCAGCAGTCCCACATCTCCATTTTGTAATATTTTAGAGCTGCCAGTTTTCCCTGATTGAATCTACCACATATTAACCACCAGCGCTGATGCCAACTTCCATCTGCTCACATCAAATGTCTGGCCCAAAATATTTGCTGCATTGGGTCAAAGTCACGGAGAGGGGAATGGCATAATATGTATGAAATTGGAAAGTTGCATTTGATTGATGAGCATTATTTGTATTATTGTGTGCTTAATGGCTAAAACACTATATTTCCCAGAACCAAGAAGGAGTCCAATAAACTGATTAGTATTTTGGAGATAAATATCACACATTACAATGATGCCTCTGCTCAGGCAACTCTTCCATAGAAATCAGATTTTTAAATTTGTAACTTCCAACCCCACCGGTGCTACCAAGCGAATCCTGATTGTGACTGCGGGCAGAAACACAGCAAACGCTTTTATTAAACTAGTGCATCTCTTGTTTTTATTCGTCTTCCCTCACAGCCTAAAATACTTAAATGTGTCAGCCAATGCCCTGGAAAGTATCCCCCCCAGCAGCCTATCAGAGGAGAGCCTCAGCACACTCCAGGAGCTCTACCTGACGAGGAACAGCCTGAACGAGAACTGCGGTGCTCTGTTGGTTGGACACCAGAACCTGCGGGTCCTTCATATCGCCTACAACCAGTTGCTCTCCTTTCCTGCCAGGTGCGTTACCTTTGCTCATCACTGACATTTTAACGACTTTTATTTTCTCATTATAAACTTCTCTTTTATAGTGTGCCCTTGACATTTGAACATGTTTTATTGTTTTGTCCCATTCATTGTTCCGTTTCTGTTCTCCTATCTTTTATCCTTTATCATCATGTGTTTTATTGTGTCAGTTGCCTGAACTTCAACATATTTTCTGTTAATTTGTTTCTACCTTCTGTGATGCCCTTCGATAACATAATGCCCCGTTTTTGACAATATATTCATATAAATAAGAACCATTATTGAAGAGGCTATTTACAGAGCCATATGTCCTAGAATATTTATAATGGAAACATTCTTCGTGTGTCTTTAGTAAGCTGAGTAAGCTGGAACAGCTGGAGGAGCTAAATCTAAGTGGCAACAAGCTGAAGACCATCCCCTCCACTGTGTCCAGCTGTAAGAGACTGCACACCCTCATAGCACACTCCAACCACATCACTGTCTTCCCAGAGATCCTCAGCCTGCCTGAGATTAAGGTCAGACCTGTTCTGGTTTTATTTGCCTGATCTGTCTGTGTATGATTTTTTTATTCAGCCTGTGTCAGCTCATTTGTGTTCTGGACATTCGTAGCTTGTAGATCTAAGCTGTAATGAACTGACTGAGATCCAGCTGCCTGACTCGCTGCCTGCCACACTGCAAGAGCTCGACCTGACAGGAAA
This sequence comes from Pagrus pagrus, assembly GCF_965226575.1. Taxonomy (NCBI): domain Eukaryota; kingdom Metazoa; phylum Chordata; class Actinopteri; order Spariformes; family Sparidae; genus Pagrus; species Pagrus pagrus. The sequence continues at coordinate 24,101,537 of NC_140185.1, read as the reverse complement.
CAGCAGCCTGATGCTGGAACACAAAACCCTCAACCTCTTCAGGTGAGTCACAAAACACAGACCAAGTTGAGAATAGTTATAGGCAACTCACTGACATTTGTAAGACATTAAAAATAAGCACAGTCATCTTGGCTTTAGATGCTATAGCTGCCTGGACACATACTGAAGGAATATATGAAACATATAAGAATATAATATAGATGTGCTACTGGTGTTGGCATTCAAATGAGGATATTTCATTTTTGTTGGTGCATGTATATAGTATACCTTCATTTATAATGCCTTCTGCCATTACTTATCCGTTTTTAGTCACATCACCACCTTGAAATTAGACCAGAAGTCCACTACGACAGCAGGAGACTCGCTGAGTGCCTCCACTCCATGGAACCACGGTTACTCTGAAATGAGCGGCCAAAGGAACAAGTGAGTACTGATTTGTGTCTCTGTGTGTTTTCTTTGTGAAAATTAAGAGCTTAGTATTTATATCCTCATTGTCAAATACAAATAGATGAAATTCCAACACAAATGCTCATTGTGTAAACCAATCTAGTTTAAGTATTCAAAATGTGTATTGCGATATACCTGAAAAAATATCCCAGCCCAGCCTTATCATTCCATTGGATTAAATGTCTATAACAAAGTACATTACTGTTGTAGCTGAGTATTCCTGGCTACTTCTTCAGGGTCATGGCCACCACAAGGGGTGACACAGCAGTGTCTTTTATCAGCTGCCACCCCTTATTGTTTCCCTTGAGCTGGGGCTGCAGTGTTGCATGCTGAAGTGGTTAACCTCGCCATCTGTTTGTTGACACTGATCTTTTGTTGGGGACAGGTTGTGTGTGTCTGTGCTGGCTGTGGACCGCTTTGGAGACAGTGTGGAGGCATGTTATGGGATCTTTGATGGAGACCGCAACGAGGAAGTGCCACGGCTGCTGCAGTGCACCATGGGAGACGTGCTGTGCGAGGAGCTGCAGCACTCCAGCGTTGACAACGTGTATATGTCCAACACCTTCATCACCTCACACAGGTAGAACCGATTTTTTAAATGTTGGTCTTTCTTATTTCCTCTTGTTGTAACACACTCTTAGTGCAGATTTATAGCAACAAGTGAGTTTGTCAGCATTTGTCTGCAGCTTTGTTTGTGTTTTCTGGGACAGGAAACTAGGTATGGCTGGCCAGAAACTGGGTGCTTCTGCCTTGCTGTGTTATATTCACCATGAGCCTTCAGATCCAGGAGGCAACTTCAGCCTCACTGTGGCCAATGTGGGCACCTGCCAGGCGGTGTTGTGCCGGGATGGCAGACCTGTATCTCTCTCTAAGGTTTACAGCTTGGAGAACTGCACTGAGGAGATGGAGAGAGTGAAGCTCTGTAATGCCATTATTACCGAGGTAATGCACTGGTTCTCTGTATGTTGGGTTTTTGTTTTTAAACTTGAGCCATCGTGTAGAACTTTTGATCTAGTCTTTATGTTCAGACGTCCGTATATTATGAAGCTATACACTTATCTACACCTCTGTTTTACAGGACAACAAAGTGAGTGGAGTGACATGCTGCTCTCGCCTGCTGGGCTGCTCTTATCTGTCTCCCTGGGTGCTTCCAAAGCCCTGGGTGCACACCGAGCCTCTCTGTTCCCAGGATGAGTTCTTGATCCTCGGGAATCGAGCGCTGTTTGAACGAGTCTCCTACCAGGAGGCTGTGTGCACTGTGCAGGCCGTGCGGGATCCTCGCGCTGCTGCCAAGAAGCTGTGTTCACTCGCCCAGAGTTATGGTTGCAAGGACAACATCGAGGCTGTGGTGGTGTCGCTAAATATCGGTGAGGACAGCTGCACCTGCGAGCCGCCGGTCCCCACTACTGAACCACGGGGTCCCCCTCCAGCCCCGGTGCCTGTGTCCGTGACTCCAGGCCCTACTGACCCAGCCACCCTGTCATCCAGCAGCGGTATTGTCTCTGAGTTCAACAGTGAAACATCGGCTTCAGAGGTGGGCAGCGAGGCTGGGTCCACAGCTTCAGACGAGCACCCGTCCTCGGGTCCTGCATCCCGCCCAGAGCGACGCTGCAGCCTACACCCTGCTACTACACTGTGTGGGATCATGGTGCCAGGCTCAGCTGGGGCAGGAACCCACCCAGGCCTGTTCCAGCGGCAGCCCTCCAGTGCTACGTTCTCCAGTAACCAGTCTGACAACGGCTTGGACAGCGACGATGAAGCCCCGCTTCCGGGTGTTATCTCCAATGGCAGTAAGTTAGAAGTGGAGGTAGACATTCACTGCTGTGCTTTCCAGCTACGGTCAGGGGCCCCTGAGAGCCCCAAAGACTTGGACCTTGAAAAGCGAGGCTCTGACTATCCCAATGGCAAAATGCGCAGACAGAACAGCGTGGTGGTTTCTGCTACAAACGGCTGCCTGCTGGCTGTATGTGGGAGAGAGATTGCCGACCTGAAGAAGTCTCCTTCCACATCCAGCCTGTTTGGGAAGAAGCTGTCCAACGGCTCTGTGGTTGCCCCGGAGGACAGCCATAATCTCATTGAGGTGGCCCTGGAGGCTCCGAAGAAGAAGTCCGGCTATTTCACTGCTCCAGCACAGCAGGACCCTGAGGACCAGCTCATTGTGCCTCCCTGTCTGGAGCAGGAAGTCAGGGAGCAGCTAAGGGGCCAGAACCCTCTGGTCTCAGTCCCCCCCTTACCATCCATACCCCCTTCCTTAAAAGACCCCGTGTGGGATCTTCCTCACCCCCCTGCGTTTGCCTCCAACATGGTCCCATGTCCCGGCCCAGTTCCCATCCTACAGCAGGAAGTCTACGATACCGCCCTCTAGAGGGGGGGCAGACCACAGCGCCATGTGGCTGCAATTCTGTGATCGTGCCATTCCAGAGAAGAAGAGGAGATTTTTCTCATACATGTGAGATATTCCAACTCAAGTTGCCATTCAGACAAACCTGTGGGACATTGATAGTCACTACGTGATGCTGCTTCATTAATGAGAGGTGTGAAAGGGTTTCTGTGTGTGGTCCGAGTGTCCGAGAAATGGGCGACCGAGATCCCACTTCATAACATGACGTTGGGAAAAAGATGGCTGGCTATCATAGAGCAAAACAAGCCTGACTTGAAATGGGATACCTCATGTGTTTAAACATGTCAGCAACATTTCCCTTTACTTGGAAAGCAAGCAATCTAGAGGGCGTGTACGGGATTGTGTTCAGTGAGGTCAAATCTCCTCTCCAGGGGCTCTGTGGTCTCTCAGGTCCTGGAGAGAAGCCCTGTGACTGAAACTTGAAAAAGTGCCTACTGCAGACGACTCAGTCTAGAGCTCCCCCACACCGAAGCTGGGGGATGTGAGCTTGTTAGTTAGATTTGGAGGAGGGACAATGTCTCCTGCACTGAGACCAGCACTGGCACAGCTTTTGCTCTCCTAGTCTTCCTGTGGCTTACAAAGGAAATCAGACAGTATGAATGCTTGTAAGGCACATAGGACTAGAAGATGTGAAGACAAAATAACTGCATTTACATCGTCAGAAAAATTATGGTCGGGTTTTATTTTTAACATTCCCACAGAGTATGTATAGAGTCTTCTATATAGGATAAATTAAATCTATACAGTATAGTACATGCTCACAGTTAGCAGCCGACGACATGCTGTGCTTGAGCTGCTGACATCAAGATTGAAATGTGTTGCTATTTAGAGCAATGCATTTTTAATAGCTGTCAAATGATAATATCAAAGTCATTCAACTGTACAGAGCGGATGTGTTGTAGAAAATCAGTTAAATCTGTGACAGTGCTCGATCAAATGATCTCCTTAAAAACGACGTAGGAAAATAAACATTTAATTTAAATTGAGTCAGTTTTATGGTCACTGGATAGTGGACTGGAGAGCCCAGGATCTTTGAATATCATTTTATATCAGTCATATGAACAAACCAGTCAAGGCACAAAAGTTAATTATAATAAGAGATGAAAGATGCAGTATTTTACTGTATGTTCAGAAATTTCAAAAAAGATTGTACATTTTAGTGTTTTCAAATTTTGGAGGCTGCTAACCGTTTACATTAGTAAACATCCATGTTTTACAGGCAGATATTTACATCTTAGTAAGTCCTTTTTTAGCTGTAATGCACTGCCCACTTGTCCTGATGAATTTCAGGGAGGCTGTTCACATTTGGTTTCACTGTCCGCCCCGAGTGATCCGATCACAAGTGGACCGCTTCAAGCCCGTCAAGTCACACCTGGCATTAATTGCGTCTCGACATGTGTCTCAAGTGACCTCTTGTAATTGGATCTCACTTCCTCGCTCTATATGCAAATTTACACCTAAAGAACTGAAACAAACAGATTATACACAAAGAAGGAAATATCTTCATGGACAACGTTTGCCGGATTAACAAGTAGGCCGTAATAGATAAGAATTTGTTACAGACAGCATTTCACAAAGTTTATAAAGTTTCTCCTAAGGTAGCAAGTTTCACAATTGAGCGTTTTTTTAAGAGAGTCTGGGAACTTACTCCACAGATGACAAAGAAGTATGATTTATTAATTACTGCTGTATTTGTAAGTTTAGATATATTAACCATCACAGCGTGTTCAAACAGCTGTTGGGAGGGAGGACGCACTTCAGACACATAATCAGACAGAGCGCACTTTAGACATGAAAACAGACAAGCTCGTACAGCGATGTCGTGACACTCTGACACTTACAAGGAAAGAAACATCTTAATGTATCTTATTTAATGCCAAATTATACAAGACGGCAGCAGTGATTTAGAATTTACTGTAGCTGTTTTGCAAAGTTTTTTTTAAGTTCCTCCTCACACACTCTTAAAATCATGCGATTTGTGAGGGAGTCTGGGGATATAGCTTAAGGACTGAATGGTTAGTTGAAACAGACATTGCGTTCATAAACATCTGTTGTTCTTAGAGCTGTCCACTTGTGATCAAATCGCTCAGGACGCATGTTGATACCAGGCCTGAACCAGCCTCAGGGTGTCCTTTTTGGCCATCATAAACAGAACTGAAACCCTATTTTCTTGCAATCTGTAAGATCTGGTCCGTGTACACAGCATGTCACAGAGTTTAGGGGCAGACATTTAGGTCATCAACAGCAAATTATGACTTGCTACAATTTAATATAGTTCTGATTTTCACTCACACATGAGGGCAACGCTACAGAATTCAGATCACACAGTGATTACCATCAGTGCAGCAGCAGCAGCAGTATAAAGCACTGCAATAGGAACACAGTGGTTCAGAGTAACACTTCTTTTGCATGAAGTCACATACAGTGCTTCAGCTTCAGTGACATCCGTTCCCAGTCTGTTTTTTGTTTATACTTGTAGGACCAATCATATTTATCCAAAAGTAAGTAGCCCAAAAAAAAAGAAAAATAAATAAAGATTATTGTTGTAATTGTCAGGTAAATATTATGCAGCCCTGGAAACCTCAGTTTATCCATTCCTGAACCTCCCCACCTTGTGCCAAAAGAGAAAGCAGCTCCGCTGAGCCCGCTGTGGTTATGAGAAGGCCAAAGTTGGGTAATTGCTCATGTCAGTGATTACTACATCAGATGTATATTTTTTGGTCGCCACTCCAAGTTGGAAGTGGTGCAGTTCTTGCATTCCACAGCTGTCACATAGCTGGACCTTTCAGTGTTCCCTTTCAGCCTTAAAGTAACACTGCTCGTTATTATTGAAAGGAGAAGCCCTTTGTTTCATCCCACTCATGTTCTGCTTGTGACCGAAGTCTTCAGCTCTGGGTGTGTTGTTATTAAAGCAGCCCGCTCCATACTTTCTTTGCTCCACAGGATTGAGTGTGATGAAGCCTTAATTAATGTGCGAGTCTGAATCTTTTCTCGTTATTTGCAAGTTTTTGTCTCTTGAAAGAAGTAAACACTGATAAAAGCACTTTGTATATAGAAAATAGTGATATTCAGAGTCATTTATATTTGAGTTTAATATATGAGATATGATCAACATAGTGTGCTGGGATTATTTTGGCTTCCCTCTGCCCAATATATCACCAATATAGCCAACAGAAATGATGATATTATTAAGTCACATAATGACAATGAATTTACAACAATCACTTTTGTTGTGTTTTTTAAATATGAGATACAGAGCTTTTTTTTGTTTGCTTTCAAATACATCAGAATCCCACAGAATGTCTTGGCTAATATTAAGATTTTCATCATTAGCTCCACAAACAGCTTAATGTGTGTTAACTAGTCCAACACTAAATGAAACATTACTCATGGTCTATATAGAAATGAATTAGTGGGCCCTCTCCTGGCAGAAAATGAGGAAATACATGCATATTGTGCATTATTTATATCCAGCATCTAAATTTTGGTTTAAACATTGTGCTAATTGATTTCTAAATGCCTGGAATTCCTGAAAACGTTATTTGAAATCCCTCCATAATAATGACAGATTATCTAAAAAGAGCTGAAGTTGACCTTAGTATGCTTAGTCAGAATACAGACACTGATTTCAAAAGTTGGGAATAGGAAACCATATTTTATGATGAAGCAAAGCATTTGTCTCCAGTCACTTTATTGATCAGACTGTGCCGTGTCTGAGATGCCAAACAACCAGGACTCTCTGTGGTTCTGACTGTGGCCTGACCTCCGCTGTCAGAACCCACGCATGGTGTCAAGCATCTGGACTGATGGCGGTGAAACATGGATGGGCACTGGGCGTGTACCTGCCACAGGAGGAGCGTGAGAGGCGTAAGACAGATTATGATTGTGAATAATTTTGGTACACATCTGAGACAAGTTCGGAGAGGAGAAGTGGAACAGATGTTGGGAATTTGCTCGTACAAATATGCAAAGTGTCAGCTGTACATATACACGTTTATCAGAGCTTCATTTCTCATCACCTTACACTACAAGAATCATGTTTCTCAATATGTCTGAAAATGAATATTGACTGATGTATGTATGTATGATGTATGTAATTGGGATTGTGTGTGTGTAAGTTGCATTGCTCTTTTATTATTTTTCTTTGTGTGTGTGTCGGTTCCTTTGGCTCATTCGTGGTGTAGTTTTGTTAGTTTGGTCCCAGTTTGCCAACTCAGACCGGGGCGACATGGCACTGCTACATTTAGAGCTCTTCGAAACCACCTTGTTCGGTTTCTGTATGCTGTCGTACACTCATTCATCCAGTCCATCTCCTGGATGACGCCATATATTCACCCAATGTCCTGTCCAGTATACATTTACTCCATGAAGTACCAGTAGACTAATCAGTGTGCATGTACATATGCCGATTGTATGCGCAGATACAAGAAAAGGGAGCACAGGGTAGTACAGTGCATTGGCTTCAAATATTCCCTTTAATTCTTTAGTGGAGGGGTTTCAGTAGTATAATGCTCACAATCCCCTTTGTGCACCAAAATAGAAGGTATGTGCATTTGAGTAGGCTACACTGTCAGTGTTTTATTAAACTGCTGACTCACTTATTAACAGTACGAGATCATTTCAGGCTCCCTGTACATCTATGTTTGCAAAATGTCTGTGTTTGTGTGTGTATGTTCAATGAAGCTTAAGTACAGTAAGTGTATGCATGCCCGTGTGAATAATGGATTGACTGTAATATCTGCGTGAATACGGTGAATGAAACTGATGGAAGATGCTCCAGTCGTTTAACATGTGACCAAAGTAGCCATTGTTTAATCTCACGGTTCCTTTCTGTACATTATTTTCTAGAAATGCTTGAATATTTTTTTCTCGATGCCAAGAAGCCAATATTTATTTTTGTACTTCATTGTTTCATGCAAATTTATATTTCCCTCTCCACTAACAGAATTTAAAGTGATTGGGACTCTACAGAAAACTGTCACACGATATGGTACTTTTATTTGAAGGTACTATTATAACTGTATTTAATGTCGAAAGCATGCCCTGAATATAAATCAACATAAAAGCATAGAGTACATACAAAATGTGATTTATTTGTACAAAACGGAGTATATCTAATATTTTTAAGTTTTTATTCTAGCATGTAGATTACTGCTAAAAAATTAGTTTTATGTTTAATAATTCAAAGATTGATTATTTAGGAAGATGACTAACAAAGAGCACTTTTGCTGTGTATCAGACAGAACTGTACTCCCTTGAACTCTGACAGTGAAAGATGGTCGTTATTTTATTTGAGATGCTGCTATCATTAGTTTTGAGCAGATGAGCTGTTTTTAAATTAACTTTAAGCCAAGTAGCAATAAAACTTTTTACTGTGAATTTTTTTGTCCAGTGTCCATTTTGCTCACCGTTTTTATGATGATTTCATGCCAATAAATATCATCAAAATGACTTTTTGGGTCAGTATAAGATATAATGTGTACAGTTTATCATTTCAATCATTTTAAAATCCTGAACCATAATCTATCAGGAATTTGTTTATGTCCTCACTTTGGGTGTCATCGATGTTTTATATGCACCAAAGCCAAGAAAATGAATAAGAACAGAGAACGTAATCCACTGTTAATAGATACACACTCTAGCTCCATGTGGTAAAGCCTTGAGTAAATTCCTAAACACAGTAGATCTGCCATCTACTGGTGAAGCTCAGAATGACATCCTGAACTCTGGTATAATAGGAAAAATAAGCTTCAGTGATTAATTTAGAATTAAATGTGTTTTATTGTGTGTCTTGTAATTGTTGTAAGAGCTTTAGGGAGGAAACAAGTCAGATGCTTTACTTCTTTCAAGTTTAAAAAATTAAAGGATACTATGGCTCAATGCAGGAGCCATCAAATATTTTATATTGTGGAAATGCTGTTGATATTTTAGACTTCTATCAGGTTTAAATGTACACAAAAATTAAAAACTTAAAGTCATGGGACAATGTTCAACCCTCTGTGTCAAGATCAGCTGCCAGGATTAATTATCAACGAGCTGAGCTTCACTCTGACGAGGCTGAGATCTGAGGAATGTGACAGTAGTTTCGGTCTGAAACACAAATTATTTGACCTTAAATGAGATGTCAAATCAGACAAACTCGTTTCTATGATTCTATGTAATTCTTAGCACAAAATTATCGATTAAAAAATAGTAATAAAACAATTATTTTAATACCAGTTGAGTCATTTATTATAACTACATGTATTTTTGAAGAATGTAACAGACAGTGCACATGTATGTAAACTGGAAAAGTGGTAGGAATATAAAATTGTACAAAATCAATTTATAAAACTTGTTCAAAGCATAAAAAGTGGATAAAAAATTCACAGATTTAACAAGAGTGAATACACAATAACACCTTATATGAAAAAACACCTTATATGTATTCTTGTCACAGGGATTTCTACTCAAATCCAATGTGTCAAGGAGAAAAGCCAGCTTAAAAATGACTGTCCTCATTCGCTCTTTGCTTCTTCAGCTCCCGCACTGACCTGAAAGCTCTTACAGCTAACACCGCACCACAGATGAAAACAAACACCCCCACCACCCCGAAGAGACCTCCAGCGATATCTGCACCGTGGATCCGGCACTCAAAGCCGTTGTGCCCTTTGCTCTTGTACATCTCCTCTCTCTCCTTACAGATGGGATTGTTGTAGGTTTCCTGCAGCTTAATAAAGTAGAAAGCCAGCGCGGGGATGTAGCCCAGGCCGATCAGGAAGTTCAGCAGAGCCTCCCCCAGCAGCACAGGGGGCCAGCGGTAAGGTACTCTGAAAATGCCCAGGGCAAGCATGGCACAGGCATAGATCATTAAAACCCCACCGCAGGCCATGGTGAAGACATACGGGGGCCGCTTGAGCTGATGGAAGAGCCGGTCCAGCTCCTTCACCCTGTCTGCATCGGCTCCCGTGAAGGCATTCGCTCCACCAAAGTGATAATAGTAGATTCCACCGAGGCTGGCCAGATCACGGTAACCTCCATTGTTGCTGTATGGCACTCCAGCACAGATGACAAGAAGGAGATTCACAAACAGCTCCCCAAGCTGGCACAAACCTGAGAGACGAGATAAACACAACACTGATATGAATGTAGAGCAACGTGAAGCAGTGACACAAGAGCTGCCAAAAATTACTGATTTATTATGATAATAAACAGAATATATTTGGCTTTTGGACTGTTCCCCAGGTTAAACAAGATATTTTAATAAGTAACTAAGACCCTGGGAAAGTCTGAGGGGCCTTCTTCACTGTTTTCATACATTTTACAAGCAAAATGATTAATCAAGTAACTGAGAAAAATCTCAGCAGCATTGCTTGTATTAATTTGCATAATACACATTTTAAAAATCCCTGTGTCTGGTCCAACTCAGCCCTTAAAAATGTAATCAAATAGTGGTATGGTATAGTATTATATATTGTCACATGCAGGGCAAGATAACAGCTGGAGATAAAATGGAGTTAAGGAATATTTTTTTGTGGGCGATTAAAAAGAAGAAACAATTAATAGAATAAAATATATTTCATCCAAACCAATTCTAGAAATTGTAAACACAAGGACGAGCTCCGATTGCAACTAAGCCTTCACAAAAGCTCTCTAAAACAAACACATATACTTTGTAAGGTTTGCAACGGTCATCTTTTCCAAAAGAAATTAGCTTCGCAATATATTCATTTAAAATAACTAAGATTCAAATTGGTTCTTGATTGAGCTCATAATATAAATGTTTTACCAAACAGAATAATCGTATTTATAGTATCTTGGGGTAATCCATCCCTATCATAATGTTTAAGGATGTAAATTTAGATAATTGCTACAAACTATAAAAATCTAAATATGCTCTACAACGGTCATCTGAATTATTGAAATTAACTTTTTTTTGTCAAATTAATGATATATATTACTGAAGGGATCTGACTACATTTTATGATTCTTTTAGTTTTGTATGTCGATCCATCCCCTTGTCTTTGTGAGGATATATAGTGTGTTATCAAACAGTCATGTTTTGTATATTTCTCCTGTATTAAATAAATTAATTTAAAAGATGAACAGACAAACAGACAAAAACAAATATACTTGCCTCTACTGGTTAAAATGTATCTAAGATTATAAAGCGCGTGTTTCGGTTGCTGCTCATAATACTCCCCTTCAGAGTGATACTCTGAAGTCTCCCTGGACCTGTGAAGACAAAACAAAATTGTTTTGCATAACAATAAAAAGAAATAACCCTGACACAGGTGGTCAGAAGTGTGTGTGGAAGACAGGACAGTGAGTACAAAGACTTGTGCATCAAAAAGTCCCTTACAGTCTTGAGGGTCCTTCATGATCGTGGTCTCTGTAAACAGGTGTCACGTCCCTCTGTCTGTTTTGTTTGGCCCTCCTGTCACCAGCAGGGCCTCTGTCGCCCGTGTCTCTTGGCTCTTGGTTGCGGCCTCTGGTGTCATGTGAAGTGTGGTCTCCATTGTGTGGATGGTCCCTGTTCCTGCTCTTGGACTCTGCGTATGCATCGCTCCTCTCATGGTGTCTTCCCCTCTCTGGCATTTCCCTCTGCCTGCAAAAGAAGATTATGGACATGAATCCTTTTACAGACCCTCATAAACAAAGTGGACAGCTGACTTGTATCTCTGTGTACTGTGAAAAGCAGAAAGTAAGGTTTAATGAAGATTAGTGGCTGAGTGAGGTAAAGGACTAAACACAGGTTTCTTAATTCATAAAGTAGCTAGCAGGGCAGATTAAGCCAGATTTTTGCGTAGTTAGATGACAGCATAGGAACCAAAATCACGCCCAAAACTCATAACAACGCGCCCTGTCGCGAGGTGGACGCTATAGTTTGAGGTTACGGAAAGAAAAATGATTCTGAGCTTGTAAATAATACAAAGATACAACATTTGTATTCCTACCTTTGGGTTGTGAACACAATTCCTTGTTGTTTTCGTGTATGCCGAAAAAAACTGCCTACCTTTCCCAGCTTCCTGTTTTTTTCCCATCACACACCTGTGCTGTGCCACGCCCACTAGCCTCGAGCTGATTAGTGAATTTTCACCTGCTGATCTGAACTTCACAGGCTTCTTTTCCCAGTTTATAATAGCGTGCTGTGTGCGGGATATATACTTATGCATATGTACTATTTTATTGTGCTGTAAACAGACCCTACACTTTATTATTTATTGTTTACGCCAGACTAAAACAGTAAACTGCATCGATTTCGATGTGCACTTTGATCCACACATGACAGGAAACCGACAGCTTCGCCACAGATCAATAAAACCGGAAACTGTATCGGAGATCGTTCGTTTCAGTATTGCTAAACTTGCAAAATCAAATTTTTGCGATTCATGCCCCAACCCGGACGTGAACGCACGGGGCTCACGCGGTCACGCTTCAATCGTGAAGCTCGCGGACATATTTCACGACTTTATTTTCAGCATTTCCGAGGCGCAGAAACATTTCAAAATAAATGTCGATTCAAAGTGTGGTCAATGAGTTCATGCTTATTCACACAACCTGTATTAGATAGATACTCTACTCATCCGTTTCTTTGTGTGTATTCGTGCAAATGAGTTATCTATCTATCTATATAACGATATCTATACTTCAGTTTATTTGCAGCACAGTTCCCAGCTTTAAGCATTGCTTTCCTACATAGATTTACATACCTACCTACAGGTATACTGCTATCCATTTCTGAGGATTAGAGGTGTGGAAGTTTCTTGGCTGCATTTATTGGCTATAATTTCAGTGACACCAGTATCGGTATCAGCTGATCAAGGGCCTTGGGACTTAAGGGGCCCCAAAAGCTATTGGCTTAATGTCGATCAATTTGTGTTAATTTAATCACAATTTTGTATCAGAATATGACCTATTAAAAACTATTTCATGTTACTTGATAAATTAGTTGAAAAAATCAGTCGCCTTTTATTATTTTTTTTTTTTTACCACGTCTTCAAAAGTCTAGTTTAAAACAATCATTTCAATTTGAGTTTCTTTTTGGTATATATGATGACATAAGATAGTCCTTTGTTAGTCCCACTAAAAAAATGCTTTATTACAGCAGTAAAGGGGATAGCAAAAATATATCATCAATAAAAACAGTAGTAATAAATAAGTAAAAGAACATATAAGTAAAAAAAAAAGCAGTAGAAACAATATGAACAAAATAAATACAAAAACTCAAAAAATATTTACACTATTGCACATAGACGAGAATGAGATGCAGAAATTGCCCTTCCTACGTGAATATGAAAACTTCTACACAATAAATCGGCTTCAGAGTTGTTGTACCCACTGTTTGCCAGGGAGAAAGCGAATATAATGTGAATATATCTTCATGTAAGTTTCTGATTGCTCAGTATACACACCGGAGGTCACAGATCAAGAGATTATCCATGATTGAAGATTAATCGACGTTTATTGTGAAGTCCTGCAGCAGACCACCACCGGAAGTGCTTGTCGTTATTCCTCGAGCTCACGCTGCCACTACAACCGACCGCGCGCTGGCTTGGCTAGCAAGCGAGGAAGAGACAGAAATGGCGGTGACGGCAAGGCGAGCAGCATGAAGTGCTGATGCATTACATGGATCAAACTTACGACTGCCAGGACAACGTTGGGAAAATGACAATGACGTCGAAGTAGGACACCCTTTGTAACTGTCATTACAAACCTACAACACCTTCCCGGGAGAGTTTTCATCTTGTCAGCGGAGGAGAGGAAAATCTCACCGGGAGCATGGCTTCTTACAGCAACCAGGTAGCTAAGCTAGCTGGCTAACGTTAGCCTGCAAAACAACTCCTACTGCACGCCGTCTCTAACGTTATTTATAGACCAGCGACCGCTCCTCATTTGTACAACATTCCTACCAAAAACAGTGCCACACTGTAGTAGCAATATGGTGAGGTGCGTGTTGTTATTTGCAACATCTGGCTAGTCGTGTCATTGAAAATGTAAGTACTAAAAAGTGCTTGCTAATGCCCCCCCTAAGCCTCATTGAAACGGCATGGTAGCTAACAGGCCCTAGGTCCCTCCATTCAATTGAGATAGCGGTACTATCTGCTGCAGTTTTTTAGGATAAGACAGCCACGTTAAGCTGAATGAGACAACATCGTGCTTAATCTGATGTTAGCAACACTTTGGCGAGGGATCCCACAAGTGTCATGTGTTATTTCCCAGAGCTAAGTGACATAGAAAACTGCTGCGTGTATGCATGGCCCACCTGCCCACTGCTGCGACAGGCCTTCCCCGAGCGCATATTTCCATAACTGCTCTAACTGCAAATGAGTAGCTTGAAAGCATAATGAGGATTGTGTGGAGTGTTTTGCATGTGATCTTTTGCCGTTTCTGAGCGGTTGCGAGGAACGAAATGACCATTTCTTGCCGCTCACTTCGCCTTTAGCAAGCTAACAGCTTGGCACAGGTGGTGTGGTTGTACTTTGCAGTCTCTCCGCTAGCTGGTTAGCCAAATACAAATGCGACAGTGTGGGCCTTCGTTGATAGCGAAAAATAATTCGATCAGGAAACAATTAAAAAAAAGGATTGAGCTTGCACACTGCTGCACGAGTGTGTCGTTACACCGCCAGTGTCCGCGTAACCTAGATTGTAGCTAGCTTAGCAAGCTTGGTGTCATTTCTGAGGAAGTTAGCTATCATGTGGGAAGGCCCATTTTGAAGTCTAGCTCTGCATGCAGAGACATGCAAGATCAGAAGTTTCTAGTCGTTGACTGAATGAAAGTTCAACTTGAGACAGAAATCAACACAGTATAATAAAAAGTGAAGCCAGGGATACAAGCTTCACCAGGTCCAAACTGCCTGACAGCTGAAGAAACGGCACACGGCTAACGACCATATGAAGGGAAACCTCACTGAAGACTTAATTCTGCATGCTTTCACGCTTCTTCCTGCCCTCAAAATTCAGTGTTTCTATTGGCTCACCGTTCAGCAAAGTGAGTGTGTATGGGGAAAACCCTCCTCGGCTTCTTTCAAACAGCACTTTTTATGAGTCATGATTACATGTAGAATATTTGGCTGCTCAAATGAGTGATCAAACGTGTAACCCATTGAAATTGAGTAAGCCTGCCTTGAAGGGGCATTAATTGTTATATGCTGTTTTAAAAAGCATACAATGAATAGCACGATATATAAAAGTAGTCTCAATACTTAATAAATTATGTAGTGACAGACACATTAACAGTTTTTCCCAGGCAACCAAATTTGGACCTCTGTCAACTATTTCATTTGTTCTAGTTGTCCTATTTGGCAATCATTTTTTCCTCTTTTTCAACAAGTCCTCTTTTATAGTACGTCCTCTGTGTCAAATACTCTGTGCATGCAAATTAAGGTGTTGCTGTCACCTTGATTTCCCCTGTTAGATATGACAAATGCATAGGTGAGTAGAAAAAAGAAAAGACAGTGAAAGAGAAGTTGATAAACAGGTGGGGCAACCAAATAATCAGAGGCAGAACAAGGCACGCAAGCAGCGAAGGGTATATCGCTTCTCTGGGAAAGAACATGGCAAAACAGGTCATTCTGGTAGTGCTTATCAATACTGTTCTGTATCCGCATCTGCAAACACACACACACTAACACAAAAACTGCTTCAGTCTGTCAAACTGCAGTTATGTGTTGTCTCTGGCTGTAAAGCTTTGACAGTTAATTATGTAAAAACAAAAAAAAAGTTGGTAGAAGTAGGTGTGGATATTGACCGAAATGTCAATACCACTTATTGGTTAAGTTCAGGCATCTAGACGCGATAGCATTTTTTTGGCTGTGTGGCTACAACATGTTATAGCTTTTGCCTATATGCCTTAGAAATGTGTTGTCTTCTGAAAACTAGTAAAACCACAAAGGAACCATGCGTGGCATTGTGTGACATTTCTTTATTACACTGACATGACAACTGTAGTTAATTCCTCTCTACTCATAAATTAGTAAAGCAGTGTAAAGAGGGCGCTTCCTCTCACGGCATGCAGTTTGATAAAATGGATCTACTCTCCAGAGATTAAAAATGCAGCCACGGAGAAGTTTCAGAATAAACCAGATCGACTGTGTTCATTGTTGTAAACAATATGTCACACAATGAAATGCCGCCTTTGAAACTTAAAACTATTATTGCGACATCCTCCCTGTTTTCCTAATGTCTGCTTGGCTCAGCCCAGCGTTCTGCCAAAGCATAAATCTGTGAGTGGGATAGTAATCTTCAGCAGCCCCCTTGGGAAAACAACACACTATGCATGCACAAACAAATCACACTGTCATCCAAGTTGACCAAAGTTTTCCGCTTAGTCATGCCAGATGCATACAAAATGAGAATGCACCAGAGGTGTTGCAACAAAATCAATACTTTACCATACATATGCTACTTAAGTCCAGACTGAAATGTTTCAGCCACTATTGCTTGGATGACCTTTAAATTTGGTGCAGACCTTATGATCAGTATAGCGTGAAACCTAACAATCAAGTGATTCCCCAGTTTGTTTGATTTTTTTAATATGGCTTAATCCACGGGCAGATTTCCCACTTTTGTCAACAAGACTTCAAAATAAAAGGAAAAAAATAAGTGAATTCACAGCAGCCTCAGCTGTACTTTGACACAAAAATGTAACCCTTAGCATGTCACTTATATGCTTACTGTTAGTGTGATCATTCCATCTTTAATCATGCTAAAATGATAGCTTTTAGGAAACTACTGAATATCTAAATCCTCCAGTACACAAAGTTGGGGCAGCAAATAATGATTATTTTCATTATTGATTAGTCTACGTAAATCATTCAGTCCAAGGTCTTCAAATGTCTTGTTTTGACTGACGGATAGCCCAAAACCCGAAGAGACCTCTGACAGTAGAGTGGGGAAAAAAACAGAAGCTGGAAGCAGCGGATCACCAAAATAGTTGCTGATTTATTTTCTGTCGATTGACCAATCTTTACAGCTCTAAGCAACATTGATTATGCCACACAGTGGTGGCAGACAGTCTTTATGAGCCAACCTTTATATGTCCCCAAGAATAGAATAAGAATTAGACACAGCTTGCAGGGTTGCTCAAAGAAAAGTCGAATGTGTTGCAGAGCTCTTGTATTAGCTGGTGTGAGTTTTAGTTAAGTGTTCTGGTACCCGTAATTCAATAAGTTTTTTCTCTGACTCTGCACTTGCTGTTCTCTTTGTCCTACTGGGTTAGTTAGAGAGTCTGTCGTTGAGCAGTGGCTCTGCTCTCCTCTTAAGATGACCATTAGATTAACAAAATAAAATGACAAATCACCAAAATGAATTTACTGACAATGGACTGGCTGATGGTAGATAGTCGTCCAAAATCTATTGTGGGATAAAATTGTCATTCCTATATACAAATATATATTTGGCCAGCTGTGTGTAGATGAGAAACTATGCCAGGTTTGAACTTCCTTTTCTTGCTCCCTTCTTTTTCTTTTGATATAAAACAACTATTTGTGGCACTTTTTATTACAGCCCGACTGATACTCGAATTTTGGGCCTGATACCTATATTAGGGTAAATATCAATATACACGTTTTGGAAAATTATTCTTCAAATGTGGATATCAAACACTTGTGACAAAGATAATTGATCTATCTATCTCTCTATCTCTCTATCTCTCTATCTATCTATCTATCTATATATCTATATATATATATAAAATTAATAGCATTTCATCTTACAAGCTGACCGGATATCAGACTGTCTGAAAATAACTTTTACAATTCTGGTAAATGTAAAAGAAATTAATGGTTGTTTTAAGGCATACTTATGACCATAA
Organism: Pagrus pagrus; assembly: GCF_965226575.1. Taxonomy (NCBI): domain Eukaryota; kingdom Metazoa; phylum Chordata; class Actinopteri; order Spariformes; family Sparidae; genus Pagrus; species Pagrus pagrus. The sequence continues at coordinate 24,083,895 of NC_140185.1, read as the reverse complement.
CAATAGATTAAGGTGTTGCCACATTGCTTAACTGCTGAACAGTTGCTTGTAGCTGATAGCACCTGTCTTTAAGCAGAATAAATGACAGTGATTCCTTTCTTCCTCTGTCATACTACTCTGTATTTCGTGCTTTGTAACCATCTGTCATTCTCTTACTACATCACACCAGAATGCAGGCACAGGCATGCTCCAGAGTTTCATTGAAAACTTGCCTGGCCTTATTTGTAGTGGCGCTGGAGCATTTTATGCTCAGCCAAGTTGTCCATTAATAACTCTGCATACCAGTTTAAGAGAACAAACACTGTGGTGCTGCCTGTATCCCCCCAGTTATGGCATCATACTCTAGTTATGGTGTACAATGATTGTTTGAGCAGCAGTCAGACCGTTGGGGTATTACTTTCCGGTTGTTCTAGAAAATAATTTGTTAATCAGATGTGTTGTCTGAACTCGTTGGAAATAAACAAAAAGCACTTGTGACAAAGACATGTATGTAATGGAAGCAGGATAGAGTTATAAAATTATGTTTTATACAAAAGAAAGACACCCTAAAACAAAGTAAAACATTGGCAATTGTAAAGCGGAGAGACATGTTGTTATTCAAAAATGGGGATTATTGTGCACATTTTTGGACAGTGTTGTACTTTGTTGTACACATGAAAAGTAGACACATTGGTCGGCGTGAATGTTGTTGATTGTTCTATCTTTGACACAAGTGTTTGATATCCACATTTGAAGAATAATTTACCAAAACGTGTATATTGATATTGGAATTTACCCTAATATATAGGTATCAGGCCCGAAATTCGAGTATCAGTCGGGCTGTAATGTTTTGTATCAAAAGAAAAAGAAGGAAGCAAGAAAAGGAAGTTCAAACCTGGCATAGTTTCTCACCTACACACAGCTGGCCCATCATGGCCTGAATTGGCTGTAAATGTCAGATCGTCTGTTTTCTAACGTGAAAAAACAGAAATGGTGATGGTGGTCCGATGTCAGAAAGATGCGGTAACAGATTTTTTTTTTTTTTCTTAAGCTATCTGAAAAGCGAGTATACTGGCCGCATAATTGTCACCCATAAAATCAAAGTTTTGATTCATATATATTCAGAAAGTCATGTTTAATGTTTGCAGGTAGTTTATTTTACTCCAAGATAACAGAGTTGTCTGCTTAACTTGATGGTATTTTGAAGTACCAGCAGTTGTGTATTTCATCGTGTGAGAATGGGATGCAGAATTCAGCTAACGGTCAATATTGAGTTTATCAATTTTGCTGCATGTTGGAGATAACAGATGTGACCTTTGAGTGACCCCAGCGTCAGTTTTCGGGGTTTCATGTGTATTTCGGTGAAAGCGTTTGATAGGGAGTTTTAATTTAAAAATATCCTCAGATGTATGCCACTGAAAATTATCATTCAGTTAGAGCTGAAAAGTCTCTGCAGAGAAAGTATCAGAGACCTTCCTATAGCCCTGAAGTGTGTGTGTGTGGGTGTGTGGTGTCGTCACTAAACTGTGTTGAAATCATACAGATGGCTAATTTGTTGTAATCCTCAGTCCAAACGAACAGCAAGGGAAGCTTAGTGTGGTACGTGTGGCACGCCTGCAGAAAGAAGCAAAGGGACATTCTTTCTGTTGTGATTGTATTAGCCATCCCAAGGCCGTTGGATTACGGTTGGCTGTTTGTCGCTTGTAGTGCCATTTCAGCAATGTGGGCCCTCGCGTGGGGCCTCGTTTGCAAAGAGTTACATATGCTTGAGCTGCACTTTCTTTTCTCTGTGCCACCCCTTTCACGTTGCACTGAGAGGATTAACGGCATGGCTAGTGAGTTCATTTCACCTTTTCTCCTTTGCGTTGTTTTCCATACACATGTGGACACTTGTGTGGCAGAGTGCAGGGTTACCCCTGAAGAATCACCTGTCAGTGGTGTAGACAAGTTATTACGTAGTTTTTCACATTTTTTTAATCTATGATATCATTGAGTAAAAACAGTTAAAACAAACAATGTAGCAAATAAATATGAATAAAGAAAAAAATGTAAGAGGAGGTGAGAGCAATATTGCATCTAACCATTTATTTATTCATTTAAATTCGTCTTGTTTGTAATTAAGGTTGTCTACACAGTCGCACCGAAGTAGAAATTGAGTTAAACGTGATGGATATGAGCATTTAACTTGTGATTTTGAAATCTTTCTGTATGGTGGTGGGAAAAAAATCAACCATTAGGAGAGCCAGAGCCTGCAAGCTAATTAAGTGGTTTGTTTAGCTGCGGGTAAGTGATTTAGCATCCATGTAGGTCACCTCTCTTTCCTTGTCTGAATAATAATCATTTACTGATTTTAATTTAATTTCATCATGACACACATTGGTATGCATGCGTGCTCAAAATGTTTCTGAAACTTTGAGGCCCTGTGAAACCCCTTTAAACGGATATCGGTAACATGGTGGTGTTTCTTGACTAAGAAATCAGTTGCATTTTTTTACTGGAGTTTTCATAATTGTGTGCTAGTTGTGGCAAATATGTGGCATATGCACTATGTAGGCAAACACTGCAGTCGTTCAGTGGCTAGTGTTTTGACAGGGTATACCAGAGGAAGTATACTTCTGTTCTTGGCAGAGCTATTAAAGGAACCGAAAATTACTTCAGTTCTTGTACATTGTACTAACTGGAATTAAGTGAATTATAATCAGAAGGCAGGTTAACCCCACATAAATTCTATCATTTTACAAAATCACAATATAGTGTCCCTGCTCTGAATAACAGTTGGGTAAAGTTTTAAAATCACAAGCACAGAAGTCGAATATCTCTGTCGTCTCAGAAGGTCAGACTGAATATTTTAGTTTCATTCTGTTAAGAAGTTACGAGCATAAATAACATCTGCTTTGGGTTATTTTGAGCATGAGGATGCTTTGTATTTAGTTGTTAGAAACTCAAAAAACCTACTTCACATAAACAGTCCTGGAATGAAATCTGATCTGTTTGTATTCATGGTTTCTGTATAACACCACATGACTCATCACCTCATGTTGTGCTTTACCTTTGTACGAGCAGGCATTTCAGTCTGGTTGATGACTGACTCTAATAGAAGCCCTTGTACCTAGATATCCAATGACTGTTCCTTTTTGAATCAGTTCCAGTTATAACAAGGAGGACATTATCACTGTGTAAAATGTAAAATAACTTTTCTCTTGCTTTGATCCACCTAGAGCTGCAATGACCAATCAATTAATAATTAATCGCTAAATATTTTGAGAATTGATTAATCGGTTTGAGTAAAAAAAAAGGGTCAAAATGATCTAATTCCAGCTTTGCAAATATTGTCTGGTTTCTTTGAGTTGTAGACAAAACGAGACATTTGAGGACGTCAACATTTATAGACCAAACATGATCAGTTGATCAAGAATTGACTGATTAATCAACAATGAAAAAATAGTTAGTTGCTGCCCCATTTGCATCACATCAGTAAAAAATACAAATTTATAGAAAGATGGATTTTACAATAATCCCTTTCTTAAATGCTAATGGTTTATATTGATTTCTTCCCACAGTACATCTTCGGGGAATTCAGCCCTGATGAGATCAATCAGTTCTTTGTGACTCCACGATGTTATGTCGAGGTAAGGAGCTGGATTACAATTCAGTTTTACAAGAAAAAATGTATCATGTAAAACATAATGTCCACTATCTCACCACCCTTTTTGATGTTCATACTTTTTAATGTTTTAACAAGTTATTTTAAAAAGTGTTGTTCAATCAAACTCAGATAAAAATGTAGTAAATGTTTTTCAACTCCTAATTTTGCATTTTGTTTCCTCACAGCTTCCTCCGTTCAATGACAAAGTCCCGTGCGTGACTCAGTCTTCTGGTATGTACATTTCACTTATGCTAGATTGCAAGATAATACTTTTTTGCTTTTGAATATTTATTTGACGTAAAATCCCCTGACCCCTCATGCTGTTGGTTGACATCACTGTATTTTTTCAAAGCAGGTCTTAATAATGTAAGGTAGATTTGCCTGGCAAGGAGATGCTATTGATGTGATTATTTTTTGCATATATTTATACCTACAGTATATTGTTTAGCATGGACTACAAATCCCTGTTAGATATCGACCATTTCATTTTCTAGAATACTTGAGCAATTTTCATTCTTTTTGAATTTCGAGCCAAAAAATACAAATGTAATAGTAGCCACCTTTCTTTGAAATGGTACCCGTTTGCACATGACATTTGCCTTACCTTGATTTGTATTGATTATTTAGGAAGTTACTGCACTCCTGCTGTACCTTATATTATGGAGTCTATGGGACTGCAGGTTTGCGGTGAGTTGAGGAGTCCGACACCCTGTGGCTTGACTAGCTGTTGTACGTTTGCTCTAAAACTCAAAATCCAGGTTTCAAAAACTGGTGGCTTTCTAAACCTTGCGCCTGTATTCTTTCTCTTGCCTGTTGGTAAAATCTGTAGAGCTTTGCATGCTCAAGATACTGTCAAGTATCTTATCTTTTCTTGCATATTATGCATTTTCACAACTGCAGGGCTCCGAGTTGATTAAAATCTGATTGAATTTCTGTATGATTTAACAGTCACAGCTTTTTTTACTAAGGGCATAGTGATGGTTTATGTGGTTGCTAACATGTGTGTACATATTTAGCCTTACATTGTAAGGTTTTACTGCTGAATGCATTTTAGAGTCATGAAGTGTGATTTCAGTAACACTAACAGAAGATCCTCTAATCCCAGTAGACTAAGTAAACTGCTGTTTTCATACTTAACCCCTGCAGAACATCAGGGTTTACAGTTTGGGTGACCAGTCAGCTGTGTCATGATGAAACTCTCTTGGATGATTTTTCTGATTTGCACTTACTAATGTTTCCTGTTTGTTCACCTTCTGACTTCGCGCCTCTCACTGCATAATCATTTACTGTTTCAGCTGCCATGCAACAAATTTCATCTAAATGAAGTACATTTTTTTTGTTGTAATGATGACATTTGTTTGTGTTGATTGTTGTTCTACTTTGGAAGGAGTTGATGACAGGTAAAAATGAGTACATAAAAAGTACTCAGATTTTAAGAAATGGCAGACATTGATGGTACATCATTGATGTGCACTCTATTATAAACGTGTTCACACCATTTCACTATGGAATATCTTATAAAATGTATAAGATATTTTGAATACAGTGTTTCCATTCCAAACTCATTTCACAAGTAAAAAAAAAAATTTAAATAAAAGTAAGTAACAAATCTGCAATTTTGGATAAATTGGCACCATGGCTGTCAAAATATCTGATTTTCACTCGTCGACGATCGTGGACAAATAAATTCACGATAACGATATTATCTCAAAAAAATTGTATAAAAAGAACAATTGATATGAACTAATCAAGTTCTAGTGAAAAGGCAATCAGATGAGCTCATAAACAAAAGATGCACAAGGCCAAACATCGACACTGGATTATTCACGCGATATTACCATGTGTATTATAAACACAATATCAACATTTCAATTTCTTAATATCAATATTGCGACAACCCTAATTAGCACACTAGCAAACTGCAACATTTTTAAATAATCATATGCTGATCAGATGTAGCCATCAGAATACAAACTGCATGGAGGATGTGGTTCATTTACATTCATGGTTTATTTATGAATGACATTTTGAGGCCAGGTATCAAATAGGAAAAAATAAATGCACCCTGCAATCACAGTTTTAAAAGTAAAAACTGTTGGAAATATTTGAATCTTCAGGAGTTGGACTTTATAATAAGAATATTATATAAAACCACATAAATGTTTAAAGGTGAGTAGTGCTATACAGAAATGTGTGTGGCAGACCTCTTATGTCTTATAGTATATCATTTGTCTTTTTTTGTATGGACACTATATTGCATCACTTAATCTATATTTATTAGTACAATCTAGGTAATCCTACCTTTGTTAAGGGATTTAAAATGGTTTACTACATTACTGTCCATTAATCAAGATGTCGTCAAGGGATGTGTCCTCAACATTACTAAAGAAAGATGAACTAAGTACACCTTACATTAAAACAAGAACTAATTAATGCAAACTCAGTAAATGTTATTTCAATTTTGTTTCAAGCTCAGCCCAAACAGTACAATGTAGTTGACTTCTAATGCAAAACAGTTTTTTTTAAATGTTATACATTGAAATAGATTTTTATACATTTCAACTGTGTAAAACACAGTTTAGAATATGAAATTCAGACAAAAGGTCCCCTTTCTTGCATTTAAATTTGAAAAAAACAAAAGTGCCATGTCTTTTTACAAAACAAACGGGTATTTTCCATATCATCTTATTTTATGAGTAATGTCCTTTACTGATATTCATCTGGTTTTGTAAAAGTCTTGATTATAATTAAAACCTGGAATTGTAATAAAATCAGGGCAATGACCATTTGATTGCTGGCTGTGTGTTGTTAGGAAATCAAACAAGCCCTTAGACTATATTGTTTCCCTCTAGGTCATTGGAAATATTGAATCTTGAATTACCTCACTTCTGTATTCGTTAGCAACATCCCTGGAATCCACATAAGCTCAGAAGGAATGCGGTCTGGTTAAGCATAGACACAACATTAGCTGTTTGAGCCAAAAATGGGTCCAGCAGGAGTTTTTTTTTCTCTTCATTGGTATGTCTGATCCCGTCAGAGCTCCCATGACCCCTTTTTGGGTGATGGCGTACTTGTTCAGAAATAAGGATTTTAAAGCAAACTCTGCAGCAGAGAGTGTAATACAACAGTGTGTTTTTCATATTTAGACTGTATTTGAAGAAAAATTATTGAGTTACTAACTGATTGAATTGTGATCTGCAGCAGAAGACTATCAGCGCATTGAGTTTGGCGTTGACGAGGTGATGGATTCCAAGCCTATCGGGGTGAACGATCCTTTATACAAGGTGTCGAGCACCCTGAACCCCCAGGCTCCAGAGTTCATCCTGGGCTGCCAGTCTGCCCAGAAAACCCAACAGACGGCTCCTCCAGCAGCTGATGTCCCGGATGGAACCCACTTCAACTCACTGGATGGCCCTGACTCGGAGGCCTCAGCCCTGGACAATCACCAAGCCTGCCAGGACATAGATGGACTCCCTGGCAGCCTGGGACAGCGAGAGAGGAAGAAAAAGAAAAAGCGACCGCCGGGGTATTACAACTACCTGGACCCATCGACTGGCAACAGTAACAACAGCAGCAGTGCAGCAGATGGGACGCCTGTGACAGCACTGGTGAATGGACATGCACTCGGAGGCCCACACCATAGTGCTGAAGATGTGGACGGTAAGGCATTGTCAGGGGCTGAACTGTCCTCCCCTGGACCTGTCTCAACAGCAACATCAGCAACTGCTGTGGCAGCAGCCAAGTTTGCCCCCACATCCACTGCCAATCAGAGGACTTGTGATAGCCCTGATGACTCTTCTTTGGACTTAACAAGTGGAGCTGCCTCTTTATCAGATGGCAACAATGCAACTTCCTCCTCTTCATCCTCCTCTCAAAGCAGAGGGATGACAGAGGGACCGAGGACTGCAGATCAGCAGCCAGATCATTTGGCTCCACAGAGCCCTGAACTTTCAGATACCCCACACAGCCCCCGCTCCAAATCACCTCTTCCTCCTTCAGCTGCTGTGGCCACCCCCTCTGTCGCCACTTCCATTACGACTACTGAACTGGAGGGAAGGGAATTGGCAGACAGTGGGGTGGCCAATGGGCTAGCAGTGCCTGATACTCCTGTCAGTGCAGATGGACACAAAGAAGACTGTGAGAGTGGGGAGCAGGCTCAGCAGGTCTCCCCAGACTCTGCTGCCCAGTCAGTAGTGACAGAGCAGGCCCATTCGCCTGTGATTCCAGCTGTACCTGCTGCCAACCTCCCCAAATCTTGGGCTAGCCTCTTCCACAACTCCAAGCCTCTGCCTGGGGGGCCTCAGGCCTTTGTGGAGGTAAAGAATGTTGTGGAAGTGGTGTCCCCTTCCCTTGCTACGCCAGAGCAGCCTGAGAAAGTTGGGGAGGTCAAAGATGGCCCTGTCCACGTATCAGAGGATCCTATGGCCCCTAAACTTGCAGGTATTATATGAAGATGCTCATTGTATATCTTTTAAAAATAGCCTGTTTTATGTTATTTCAGCTTAAAGTGTGACATGTGCTTTGCTGATGAATTCACACCCCCTCCACTTGGTGGCAATGTTGAGACAAATGTACTGGTCCTACTACATGTATTCCTATGTGTGTGACAGCTTTAAAACATTTGATGATCTAGAAGAGTAGACGTGATAAGTGACCAGGCTTCATATTCTGCTGCTGATTATTCTATACCCTATCTTATATATTATAAATTAAGTTTCAGTGGCTCACATTGCTCAATAACACCCTGCCACAGATAGAGGTTATAGGTATGTTGCATTCATGTTCAGGAAATTCAAGAAACGAACACTAGATGGTGGTGCTACATTCAGAGTAGCTGTGAGATGTCAAGTCATTAGTCACATTTGTGTAACCCACTTATCTCATTGACCAACAAGATTATGAGAATGCTTAACGAGGCTCACACCTTGTGAGCAAAAAAAAATTTAAAGCACAGGTCTCAAATGTTGTGAGGATTTACACACATGCTCCTCCTTTTTAAGGGTGATATTTAAAGAGGTACATAAAGTACAGTGTGTGCTTTTATTTGTTTTTAGGTGGGTTTTAAGTGTTTGTCGGACAATTATTTCAAGGTCATGAAATACGATTATTTCCTTTGCATTAATGAATAGCCAAACATTTCTATTTGAGCTACAATTTAGAAATAATGATGCCATTTAGATGTTAAATAATACGCTGTGAATACTTGGATTCCTTTAGGATATGATAGCATGACACAAACAGGTACATTTGCTGTAATTCTGTCTGCAGAGTCATATTCACTGAAGAGAAGCCAAAAGAGCAGAATTTTTTTTTTTAAATAACACATTAGTCAGGTTAGAAAAAAGATGAGAGGAAACTATGGCCAAACAATTGTGGTTTGGTGTAATGTAGAGAAGGACTAGTTGAAGTGAACACACAAATGGGCAAAGTTTATTGTGAATGGAGATCACTTTGGAGTCCATTTATTTAAGAACTTGCAAATAGATAGATATTTTTTCTGAACTGTTTTTCCATCCATGTTGTTTTTTTGTCTAACAATAGGGCTTTCTGCCTTCTCACAGCAGTATTTAGGATTTGTCTATATAGATTACCTGATTATGCTGCCTGTACGTACACTTGTTTGGATGGTTTTACAGTTGGTCTCTCACAGGTTATGGAAAAACACCAGAGACATCCATTTGTTTCTGTCTATCTAAACACATGGGTTTTGAGTTCCACTTTAAACACAATCCTGTTTAGTCATAAGTGCTCATATTCAGCACACTGTCTCTCTTTCAAGGTACTCAGCAGATATTGAGTGTTATTTGAGATGCAAAGTTTTCATTTTACAGTAACAGTGTGTTTTTGAGATGAATATTCTACTTATGCATGAACCATAAACCTAGTGGCTATATTTGTATCTGCAGAACAATATACTGCAAAGCACCAGTGGGTCATATTGATCCTCTAGACTAATTGTTTTTCCCTGTGGGAGAATGACTGTAGACCATAGACTGTACCACATAATGTGGAATGGAGATTTATTCTCACTGTTTAGAGTACTGTGCATTTTAGTTCCTAAGCAGTTTTTATTTGAATGTGTTCATTTGATAGTGTTTAGTCTGCTGCATTATAGAGCTCCATTTGAACTTTAAAGAGACCAACTTGCTTTGAACTACACTAGAGCTGAGTCAGAGACCATCTGTTTGTATAGTCTTTTTAACTGATTGGATTAAATGAAATGGGGGAAAAACATTGCAGGAACTGGCAAAAAGCTCCAGTTTCGCAACATTTACACAACCTTTCTTTTACATATTCACAACTTTAATATTTGGCATATATGGAACATGGTCATAGGCGTGAAAAACTGAGACCATAAGCAGATCAAAAGTAAAGTACTGAATATTACGTAACAGTAAACGGTAATTTTTTTCTTTCTAAGAACAGCCACTTTAAGTTCACACAGCACTCCACGATGCTGCACACAAGTTGAATTTCCCTCTACAGTGTGTAGCCACACCTTTTCTCCTACAAGAGAAGTGATTAAAATCTTTGTGGGTCATTATGACCCACTGGCACTTCTCTGTTGAAATACTTAATACTTGTTCTTTGCTCTAGAACCGCATCACCTTAGGTTATGTTTCATAACACCGTTTCACACAAAGTCAAGCACCAGCACGATTAATGGGTTATAGTTAAGAGCTACGTAAAAGAGAAATCGGTCCATTCTTAACTGAGGTCTGGATGATTGTCAGTGTTTGTCTTATTCTGATAATGCAATGTGTCTTTGTTGAATCATTTAAACATAAGTGCATACTATGTAGTTACAGGAGAACAGATGAACAAGGATAAACGTACTAATGTTCTATTTGTATCATCTAATGTGTATGTGTCATTCTCTGTGTTTTTGTTACAGCTAATCATGTTTTTGTGAAACTATGCCCACGTTACCATGGGAGCTGTCTTTTTGAATGGCAGTCTCCCTTCCTAGGCGTGGCACAGCAAATCCTTGCTCTTATTCATACAGTCTGTTGTGCTTTTTTCACAAGAGGCAGGAATATAAGAAGGAACACTTGTTTTATGAAAATGAAAATTCAGGAATGATTTGCTAGAATATTCACCACAGTGTTAATGACTGAAAGTATGCACTCACAAAACCATGCTCACATGTGTTTTCATTGTTTGTTGTAGTTGTGTGAAGCTTCCTGTTTAAGAACATTGTGTTTGTTTGAATCCCCAGAACTTATTGAGAATGTGAAGTTGATACATAAACCAGTGTCTTTGCAGCCGAGAGGACTGATCAACAAGGGAAACTGGTGCTATATCAACGCTGTATCCTTTCACTCGGCTGTTTGCTTCACCTGCAACTTTTTTTTTTAACCCTTCAGCAGTCTCTTTCCACATGTACAGGTTTGACTTTGGCCAACATAATTGTATTGGTGTGAAGCCAAATACCATAATAATGATGGCAAGCCGGTATGCGATTTTAAAAAATGCTGTTACTGTGCTGTGTAGTGTCTTTGTTTGTCTTAAGCTGACACTTGCTGAAGAGCGAGTTTCAGCTTGTCTAGAAATTTGCTTGAAAGCTAGCGTTATCAATACATTTTTTTTTGTTGTGGTTGTTTAATTGAGACAGGTGAAAAATTGAGTTTCCTTCGTTCAGTTTGATTGGGAAAACTAACCAAAGTTAAAAAAAAGACATCTTACTTTAACCAGCTACAGAATGACACCAGGGGTTTCATCAAATTAGAGCATCACTATCCATTGGTGTGAAGTTAGAAAAGCGAAAGCAGCTCGTTGTTTACGTTTCCACACAAGTTTTTCCTCCCTGACTCTAGACGCTCAGACCCTACAGGCCCTGATTGCATGCCCTCCCATGTATCACCTGATGAAGTCCATTCCTCTGCACAATGAAACGCAGAGACCATGTACCTCCACACCCATGATAGACAACTTGTAAGTAGCATTTCTGAAAGCTGACATCAAATTGTTAAAATGTGACTTGTTAAAATGTGACTTGTTAAAATGTGACTTGTTAAAATGAGACGTCACCATTGTTTCCTTCTGTCTGACAGTGTAAGGCTGGTGAATGAGTTCAACAACATGCCTGTGCCATCTAAAGCCAAACAGCAAGGTAAGATGTCCGACAGCAAATCCAAAGACATTTGGTATCTCTTTCTGTCAACATCACTGATATGGTGTGCTTTGTGTCCACAGCTGTTGGTGATAAGGTCATGAAAGACATTCGGCCTGGTGTCCCTTTTGAACCAACCTACATATATAGACTCCTCACTCTCATCAAGTCAAGTCTCTCAGAGAAGGTAAGCTGTGCTGCTTCACTGCAAAACAACGTGCCAATGTGCGTTTTTTTTTAATGGTCACACTCGTCTGGAACATGCAGTGCTTGAAGGGAATGTTATTATTTTTAATGCACATTTTTCAGGTCAGAAATTGACAACTCGTCTGATTAAAGGCAGTCACTCATGCTGAGTCAGTTCTGATTCAGTTTTAATGAATTAAATTACTCAAATGCTGATAGAGATGTTTTTTTGCTATTTAACACGGCTCATCCTGTCTCCCTTGTAAAACAAGCTTTCCAGTCTGTTTACCTCAGTGAATGACTGAATGGGCTTTAATGTGCACACGGTAGTGTTTTATTTGACTGTAAGCATTCTCTGTGGTGTTTTTAATTGGTGCTGATTTCCTGATCCTCCACTCGCAGGGTCGACAAGAGGATGCGGAGGAGTATCTCGGCTTTACTCTGAATGGATTGCATGAGGAGATGCTGGCATTGAAGAAACTAATCTCGCCTCAGGAAGAGAGTAAGCATCTTTTACCAATTCCTTTTTTTAAAACCATGTCACAAGGAAGATAAAAGTCATTGCAAATCATATTTAATTGCATTAATCTTTTGCAGTTCATTGCTGTTCATTGCTATTCTGTTTCAGTTAACATAAATTCCTTTACTTTCTACATAAACTGCACCAAAATAGTTAAAGGATGTAATGTTGACACTTCTATCACCTGGTCATTGCAGTCAGTTGAAGTTCTATTGGATTTCCTGCAACTTGTAATCTGACATTGGGCTCAGAGAGGTCATTTGAAGTACTTGGGTCATTTGACCTTGTTTTTCTTTCACGTTTCTTGCATAGAAGCTCCCACACCGAACGGACCAGAGTCCCAGCCAGGTGTGGAGGAAGATGTTGCCGATAAGGAGGAAGAAGGTAGTGAGGACGAGTGGGAGCAAGTTGGCCCCAGAAACAAGACTTCCATCACTCGCCAAGCTGACTTTGTCCGCACACCCATCACTGATATATTTGGTGGGCACATCAGGTACGTTGACAGATCGTTGTGGAGCCATTTCAGAAACACATTTTTTAAGTAAAGGGAAAATAATGTGGCCTGTGTTTAGGAAGAAAATCTGATGGCTGGTGAACTGTGCGCTGTCGTTTTGAGTATTTAATTTTCTTTACGCATTGTTTCTTAGAAACTAAAAAAAATCCCCAACCTTAGGAGATAATTGTATCCTCTTCGTCTGTGCACCCTGTGTGAGTTGTGCTCCTGACTAAGAGAGTAGGACCTCCGTTAGTCATCTCCAGCTTTTTTCCAACTAGCATCACAGTCCTTCAGAATAACAGCCACTTTTAGCCGATTGAGGTCAGATGTCTCGACAGCAAGACGTGGGGCACACATTGAAAAACAAAGGTCTTAGCTTACAGACAAATTGGAAAGTTAAGAACCTGTGCGGGTGTAGCCTGCCTAAATAATATGTTCTGTGAGGTTCTGGTCTGGCACAGTCCTGTGCTGCACTGGTTGCACAGTGTCTTAGAGGATTATTTTCTCAGAAATGGTTGTGACCAGAGAGAAATGGAATGCAGGAATGTATGTTTGGAGTCTGGTATGTACGCCCACTGAGCTTGGCTGGAGCCCATGGATGTCTTTGGGCACTGTTCTTTGTAATTGGTTTTTGAATCCCTGTTACAATTATTCTTTTTACTTATAATAATTCATTGGGCCGGTCATTTGATGGTTCCAGTGTTGATTGTTTAGTTGTAATGAGCTACAGATGCAAGCAAAGCAAGTTAGGGAAATGAATGATATGGTATTGACGGTTGAAGGCTTTCAGGAACTTTATAAACTTACTTCTAATCTAACGTGGTGTTTTGTTTTCTTGTCAGATCGGTGGTGTATCAACAAAACTCTAAAGAGTCGGCCACTCTGCAGCCTTTCTTTACCCTGCAGCTGGACATCCAGTCAGAGAAGATCCGCACTGTCCAGGAGGCTCTAGAAACCTTGGTGGCACGAGAGTCAGTCCAGGGCTACACTTCAAAAACCAAGCAGGAGGTATGAATAAAAGGACACTTTCAAGCTGTGTTTGAGTTAAGATCAGTGTCAAATGTCATCAAATTACAAAGCAATTTAGTTAATGAGAACCTCATGTTAGTTATTGTTTTGTCCTCCTTTTCACAGAGTTGTTATATTTATTAGAAGTATTTATAGTGCTTAGCTAAATTTCAGTTTTGATTAACTTATAGAAATGTTTTGGTTCTCAGCCATGTGCACTGAGTAATGTTCGCCACACATGGTGAAAGGCATAAATCTCAATTAAGCCTGAATTTTCTTCTGTTGTTTCCTCGGGTTTCAGTACACAAGATCTCCCAACTACTAAAGAAAATACTTGAAAATGGTTCAGTGAGTGAACATTAAGCTGGAACATCTGCTCAGCAGCTGTATAATGGACATCTTTGTAAAAGATAAACTTTATCGTTCTGGTTTTTGCCATTAAGAGACACTTAACTTTGGTCTACATCCCGGCTCTTGTCTTTAAAAGCCCAAAAATGTAATGATTCACGAGTTCTTTCTTCGAAGGGCTCAGCAACTCTTGCATTTCCAACAAAATAATACATTTTGTTCTGTATTTGCCTCAGTGTCTTTCCTGTTTTGTTTAGAAGTTTACTGTTTTTTTTCTTAAGATTGCTGTTACACATACTGTATACTGTTTAGAAGTTTTATTCTTCTTGGATAGAATTGTATTATCATCACAGCACGTTTTCTCACTGCATGTGTTTCTTGTGTTTTTGTCCTGGTTTTCAGATTGAGATCAGTCGGAGGGTGACTCTGGAAGAGCTGCCCCCTGTGCTTGTGCTCCATCTCAAGAGATTTATTTTTGAAAAGACTGGAGGCTGCCAGAAGCTGATCAAGAACATTGATTACCCCGTTGACCTTGAAATCAGCAAAGGTATGACCCACATAATCTACTGAGCACTCTAAGCCTTGAACTTGACCAATGGACTCCTGTAGTGCACATATTACACTGTTGTCAACAGTTTTTATGTTCATATAACTTTGTTTTTCAGTGTAGGAAAACTCTGCATTAGTACATGTATTTGCATGGCAGGAAGCAATCATGTAAATGAAAGCTATTCTACTTTATAATTTTCTTAAGTTGAAGTCACTTAATCTTGACAGCCCTGTTGCATTTAAGACGTGTAAACAAGATTCCCTCGATGAGGTCCATGAGTTACTGAACACACATCAACAGGCTTCTCAAATTTCTCTGTAAATAATTAAAACCATGAGTTGGCCAAATTAACCATAAGTGTTGGTACGATTTACACTCTAAAAGCGATGGTTCCCCAGAGGAAGACTAATGTCTTTGATATTAAAAAAGACAGTGGTTGTATCGACTGTGACTGTTGTTCATCAGAGGAATGATCTGCTCAGCAAGAGAGACTCGTGAAAATGACACAATATTTACTCACTGATTGATTCAGGTTGCAAAATCATTATTAGTAGCTAAAACAAGGACAGCTGTAGACCCCCTCAGTGGAGTCAGGTTTAGAATGAATCACGATGAAAATGTTGCAGTGAAGTTTGTGAACTAGATACGACTGTTCTTTTCTCTAAACTGTACAATATTGTACATTACAGATAATGAATGTATAACCTTCAAATAATGTTTCGTACAGTATGCATCTCAAATTTATGTTGTAGCTGCAGTCTTTCAGCACAGAGGCAAAATTCACTTACATCTGTTTTATTTGCATTGTAAATATTAACAGGCTCGCAGCAGGCTATGTCGCAACACATATTCTATTTTTAACTATAATTAATGCAATGCTTCAAAGCTTCTCTGACTAATCTGTGTTTTTTCCCCACCATTTTAATTTCAGATCTCTTGTCCTCTGGAGTGCGGGGCAAAGTTGTGAAAGGCCAAAGAACTTACAGGCTCTTTGCAGGTGCGTTTGTGTTTTCATGTTTATCTGTTCATCTTTTCTTGTCAATATTCAGTCACATTTTTACATCTGTTGCAAGGGCGTGTAAAGTTGTATTTGTTGGGTTTTTTTTAGCATGTTTTTCATTGTGGAGATTCTTAATTGACCACAATAGCTCCTTCATCCACCAAAACAACAATTTTAGGGTGGCCGCTTCTGTATACGTCTGGTTGACAGTAGTCCTTTCATTTGACATCAGGAAGTACTTAAGGATCATAATGAATGAATACAACGATTTTGGAAAAAGTCTTTGTTCTTTGAAACCAAAACTTAATTTTGCTGGAGTAAAAATCAAACATTTAGGAAAATGTGCTCTAAAAAAAAAATAATTGAAAGGAAATGTTTTGCAAGTGATGGTATACATTATTTTAGCATTGTAGGTGAACCCTCAGGCTAAAACACTCTCAGTAAAAATAAAACTGACACTACAATGCCCAGGTTTGAAGTCATGGAAGAGTGATGACCTAAATAAGATATCCCCTATTTCTCTGATGTCTTTTTTCCCCCTTTCTCTGAACTTTACCAGTTGTCTATCACCATGGGAACAGCGCGACAGGCGGTCATTACACCACGGATGTCTTCCACATTGGTCTTAACGGCTGGCTGCGCATTGACGACCAGACAGTGAAGGTCATCAACCAGTACCAGGTGGTGAAGCAGACTGCAGAGCGCACCGCCTACCTGCTGTACTACCGCCGCGTCGACCTGCTGTAGACACACACATACACATCCCAACAAACACGCAAGAAACACCCAAATATATTCACAAATGCACACAAAAACATACATGCTCAAAATGCACTTTTGACATTACAATACATCTACACATGACATGAACACACACACCAAACTAATGAACAGGAACACTGCCCAACTTGTTCTCTTGCAAGATTTTCCTCTTCTTCCCTCCTGTCCCCGCTTTCCTGAGAACCAGCTTTTCCAACACCTTTTTCCTTGTCTCTTTTTTCTTTTTGGAAGAAGAGAAACAAGCTGCATTCACAAAGATTTCCCTGTGACTGCTCTCTCTTCTGTGCACCACTGCTGTTTTTTTTATTTTATTTTTTGTCTTTTTTTGTTTTACTTTTAAAGCAACAAGGAAAGGACTGTTGAAAAGACAGAGGTGGGGTTGGGGTTTTAGGTTAGGACCTGAGACTCACCTCTGGCTTGAGCCCGCAGCTCGGCTCAGATAGCAAAACAGTGGACTCACACACAGGAAGAACTATCTGCCACAGGCTGCAAGTGGACTGCTGGGGTAATTTCTTGTGTTTGAATTACCTTTTTAAAGGAAATTACCCAGAAATATCAGTGTTTGCCTTTAAGTAAAGGAGAACTGTTGGCCTAATGAATTTGCAGCAGAGAAAAAGCCTATTTGAATCTGCCCTAGTGCATTGAACAGGCCCAGCACCAGCATTATCATGAGTCTCTCCTCCCAAGGCCAGACCGTCTTCTCTGCCACCAACTCCTCCTCCTCCATTTCCTCACTTTTATGATGCTTTTAAATCTAGGTACAACTTGAGCCATCAAAAACAGGGGAAGACAGATAGGTGGTACATTGAAGGGAAACTGAACAGCTTCCTCGTTTGAGAGATCCTTGTTATGGTATCTGGGTTTAGATTTAGAGAGACTATCTAAAAAAAAATATTAATGCGCTTTAGACTTAAATAACAAATAAGCTTCTGTGCACAAAGTGTAAACTGATTGATGATTACAATATGACAGGCAAATGCATATTTTGCAAATATTTAGATGAAAATGTAAAAAAAAAAAAAGAATTAAAAAAAAAAAAAAAAAAATCTAGCTGACCGAAAACTTGTTTGGGTCCTAAAGGACTGCGCTAGTTTTAAGACTCAATTCTTGCACTGGAGAGATGGCAACCAATCAAGACAGATTCCACTGCAAAACTTGCCCTTGTTTACTTTGTACATTTCCTTCTCTATCCATTCTTTTTTTTGTCTTTTACTTGTCTAAAGGTTCCACCTGTGTATAGGTGGCTTATCAGTGTAGTTTTGAGCCACACCACCCCTCTTACCCCCCAGCTGAGCAGAAAGCCGGGGGCTGCCTTAGGTTCAACGTGTGATGTTTTTCCACTCAGTGTACAAGTCTAACCCTAATCAGGCGCCAACAGCAAGTTTAATGTCTGTGAAGAGTTAGGGGAATGTACCTGACACCTATGTATTTACTCTTTTGTGGCTCAGCGTTTCCTCCCAGTCGAGGGAAACTGAGCGTTAAGGGGAAAGTGGGACTTCATCTGTGCTAAGCTTTGCAGAAACACCCCGGACATGTGCACAAAAGGAGATAGTGTTTTGCTTTTGTTGAAGATTTTTGGATCATTCATTGATTGTGATGATTTTTTGTTTGAGTTACTAAACGATATTAGCTTTTTTTTTCTTTCTTTTTTGTCATTGATCATTTATTTGATGTCCCCATGCTCTCGCTCCCTTCAGAAAAAAATATGCTTGCATTTGAATTGGTGTTCGAAAAGAAATTACACAGGCTAAAGCACAACGATGAATAAAATTGAACTAGTTCTTTGCTTGACATTATTTCCATTTTGTCATTTTCTGTTTTCAGAATTTTTGTTTTTCCTCTCAAGACCCATTTTATTTCCAACCATCAGTGTCAGAATCTCAGTATTAACACTTTACGAAATGTAATCAGCTCAAGTATTTCTATATGATTTAGGCTTGTGTACTGTGATCCACAAAAATCCCCCTTTTTTTGTCAGGCTTCACCTCCTCACACATAGTTGTCCATCAACTCAAACAAGATACACAGGCGAGAAGGTGGTTATTCCACATCTTTCCTGCATTTTAATAGCAGCGCAAGCATATAATCTAAAGAAGCATGTCCCTTGACACTTGATTATAAGTTTTAAAAGACTGATTAGGTTCAGTCTTTCAATTAGAAATACAATTCAAGTCAGATTTTCACCAAAATTACATACATAAAATTTAAATTATTTTTAGCTTCTATGTGATATAACATCATTATGTGGTGCACAGTCTCAATTGACCTTTTATTGTGGGTTTCAAAGTCAGAAATCTTCCCCAGGCAAACCAAAGGACAACATTATACAGGCCCTGCTGCCTTTCCTTAAGTATATATTCAAACTTTATTTTGCCTTCTCCATCTGAGGTCTTGTAGCCATGTCTCGTCACAGACCACCACTCATTCCACGCAGGAAACGGAGGCATGCTGTTTAGAGTTTCGAACATCGTGCATAACTTGCTTGTTAAGTTGTGCTGCTGGCTTTGTAGTCATTTCTGCACAAATTGTGTGACATTTGTTGACATGCATATTTTCTTCCCCCCCCCTATTCAAGAATGTTGTGAGCGTTGGGACTTTGAATGGGACACCTTGAGCTTTCTGTTGTATAGTTTTATCTCAGTCTCTCATGGCTGGTCAGGAAATGTGCTGGTGAAAATGCTTCAATAATGTTTCTCTTTTCAGTATGTGCTCCTAACACTATTGTCTGCTGGGAATTGTTGGGATATCGACCTAAAAACAAAAAATCTATACTGTCTTTTAATTTTAAGCCTCCAGCATTCTATTTTGTTAATTGTTCAAATAAAGGATTGTGCAAAAAGCAGTTTGCTAATGAAGTGTAGTCAGAAGACTACTTGGCTTTCTTATATTACAGTAAATACTGGAAACATCTGCAGTCTCTACACTCTGGACTGGCCTACAGAACAATGTGCACAATAAACCAAAACAACAAAACGATCCACAGCGTCTTGGTCTACCACACACTGCTAATTGCTCTCTTGTTCCTGTATGTCAACATATACTATGTGTAGTATTTGTAGTATGTTGTATCTCCCCCTCCTGTGGTCGAGCTGGCGGCCTCGGTGCCCGCAGTGCTCTCTTTAGGGCCGAGGCCGAGCTCGCCTCTGTTTGCTTTAATGGGAAGCAGACCCATCATTGAAAAATTTGCCATGTAAGGTTTTTCTGCCCTTTAGTATTCCTTACTATTTATTCCCTCCTTACTATAGCTCTGCCGTCCACTGAAATGTGGCTTTGCTCTCAAACTTACAATCAAGCGCAGTATTTTCCTTGTTAATGTCAGTGGCAATGGCAACTACAAGAACTTTTATTTTTTACAGCCCCGCAGCCTGAAGGCCAAATTACATGTTTGGACACCCACCAATAGACCACCTCTACTCACAAGTGTCTCCTTCAGCCTGCATGGATGATGGTGTGCTGACATATGTTGCTCCACATGGGCCTTTTTAAGGAGTGGAGTGGTTTGTTGAACATATTTTTCTAACACAAACCAGTAATTTTGATGGTCGTAGTAATGCAGCGTCCTCTGGGTCGCACAACAAGGAGCAGAGGGATGGGGCGAGTTTACTGTGTTACTTTCCTGTAATATGAGCATGTTATTTTGCCATCAGATGATTAAAGTGCCACACATCAAAATAATTGTTCAGAGTGGCGATGAGTAACCAAAACTTGAATACTCTCTTGGGGCAACCAAGCATAACCACATGCAGCAGCAGCAGCAGCAGCAGAAGAGAACAAGGGGATCTTGTCAGATGTGTATGCCCCATCTTCTCCAACAACATCTTATGGCTGTGTTGAGTCATGCCTCAACAGACAGGCGACAGACATTAAACCCTGCTCTTAACCAAGCAGCAACCACCACAGCTAATGTCTGAGGGAGAGGAGTGGTGGAGCCTTAAGATCCAGCTCATCTGATGGATAATGGATGCAGAGTTCAAGTCAATTTTAGTATTTTCGGTAGCTTTTTTCACTTATTTTGTTGTTTTAGTGGTAACTTTAAAGTATTCTTGTTGCATTACAGGTATGCTGTGCAGGTTTTTAAAATTATTTGATTAATGTTTAGACCCAAAAGTCAAAATTTTTAGTCACCACTAAAAGTCCGTAGTGGTGTCTGTATCTGCAGGGACCCTGCCCTTGACCAGCGTTTTCTTATTTTGCTGTGTCTGGGAAGTTTCTTCTGGTGAGAGAGAATTGATTGTTGAGTTGTCAAATGACAACACTTGAGGTTGGTGGCTTACCAACTCAAAGCATCAGAATGAGACTCAACCAATCAACTTTGAATGGAGTGTTTACAAACGGCAACCTACAAATCCTTCATTGTAGGCCTTTACAGAAGTGGTTGCAATCTGCAGCTCAGGACACCCAAACTGTCATGAGATGATGACGTTGATATAATTTACTTTTCCTGTTTTGGGTGCTTCTTATTAAATCATTTGTATGTTTATCTGTTCAACAATGTAGGAAGGAGAAAACCACTTCTTGGTGGAGCTGAAGATAACTGGTTCCTAAACTAGGAGGTCTGTTTTATTTTAATGTGTAACCCGCCTAAAATGGTCAGGGATGGCTGAGGTAAGGAGATAAAAGCCCAAACAAGGTGTGTTTCTGGAGGCCTTGACGGCTACAAATTCACGCTTGCATTAAATGCAGGACAGGTCACAGAATGGTCTCGGTAGGGGCCTTCACAATGTGTTTTTCTTCCCTATTTTAAAGCATACAAAAAGAAAATTACACTCACTCACTAGTGAAAATGCAATTAGATGAACCCCATAAGCAAACGATGCACACAAGCTAAAATCTCCACTGGATTATTCACACATTATGTGTATTGTCAACACACACTAGTTTGAGTATGAAAATGATTTGAATCATTGACTACCGTCAAAACACCAAAAGATGATGGTACTGTATATTTCTTGGACGAACGAAGTTCATTCCTCTAGAAGAACCTTTACAAAGGCATTTTATATTGTTTTTCCTTAAAGGTACCATAAGTAAGAATCGGTCACCTGTCGAATTCCCACTCCAAATAAACGGGGCAGCACCACAGTAACTGCTAAGTTAGGCTTACTTGAGCTGCCGTTAGCTAGATAGCTGAGTTAATCGTGTATCTAGTGGTCCAGGCTGGGAGGTTAGATCACCACGGGAGTGGAGGCTACACAATACATGGACGTCATAATGTAAAAACTGTCATTTCTTTACACTTCGTTTTCAATTAAAATTCTTACACACTGCACCTTTAAATGTGTCTTTTCAAGCTGACACTTTCCATCAATGTATGTGAATTGCAGCGACTGTTGCCTCTGAATTTCTCGGTGAACCTACCGGCCCTGAAGCTGGAATGCCTGGCATGTACTTCACTGGTGCCAGTCCTCTATTCAAGATGTCACAAACCATTACAGCTACAGTATATACAGGCCTCTCTATACAGCACACTCGTCCTGTGTGCTTACGTTCCACTAATCTGGACTTCCATCACCTCCTTATCCTCGTAGGAGTGATTCTTGTGCATTTCCTGTTCCACTGTAATCCACTGTGATGGTTTGTTTTTATAATCAGCCCCGCACACCATATGGTCTCTTCATTCAGTCTCCCCCAGTTTTTCCCCGACTCGTGCATCTCATTTTCATGCGTCTTGTTTAGACGTCCACCAGCACTCCACAGTTTCTAGGGAAAGTAAACAATTTGAAGGACCTCCACAAGCCCCTGTCCAAATAAACCAGCGCTCAGTTTGGTGTAAGAGGAACAGCCCTTCAATGTGTACATGTGGTTCCTTTTGAGCTGCAACACAAAAAGGAAAACAAGGGTACCACCTGTTCCAGATTATATAACCTCAAATGTAAACAATAAACAAATGTTCGAGTTGTGTAATCCTCTTGTCTTCAACTGAGGCTAATGCAGAGTTTACAGTTTCCGTTTGGCCTGGTTTGAATTATGTGTCTGGGTTGATACAGAGACATGAGACAACAATTCTGAGAAGAAAAAGCAAAATACAGTCATCGAGTCTGAGTTACATGCTGACTAAAGTTTTTCACAAGGGACTCCTCAGGACCGGGAAATCCAGACAAACAAAGTCACGGACTGCCTCTCAATAGTATGCCATAAAATTGAAACTCAACATCAGTAAAAGACAGGATGTTATACAGGTAAGTCATCAGGTTGAATGTCAAACACAGCACAGGTAACTGGTGTGTGGCATTCCTAAATGATTTATTTTGTCAAATCCAACTTCCAGGTAAATTCAGAGTCACAACCATTGAAGAAAAAGGAGGTGAGAGACTAAATAATCAAGGCACATCTTCACACAGATAGAAACCTGGACTGAATTGATTGAAACCCACTGTCGATGCACAAAAAGAGAACTTCTTTTTCCACAGGTGGAAATTTCTCGATTTCCCAATTTGGAGGGATTTATGTTTGGATATTTGATCTGTAAAGGTAGCTGAAGCCATTTCAAAAACAATCAGGATCTCATTGCATGGGGACGTCATCACTGAGGATAATGTCTCCAAGTTAATGCTAAATGACGCACCACGACTCACTTTCATAATATTGTTCTCATACTGTTGGAACAAAATGTTCCCAGTCTGCTTTTAGTGGGTGGATTGGTAATATGATCCACTAGATCAAAATAACAACATTTATAGAATCTCTGGATTGGTACATCACAATCACTGCTTCTCCGTAATGTAATTGTCCGATATACAACGCAAGGGATGAGAAAAGTGTGGCCTTTTTCAGCTGAGGACAGAGACTAGAAGAAGAGTATTTCCAGGCACTCTGCGTGATAGAAGGACCACATGACGTCATCCTGTGCGAGATGATGCATGATGGGCCAGACTTCCTGTTAAACATGTATTTTGACTGAGTGCAGAGCCCAAACTGGCACAGCCCTTGTGGGAAGAAAGTCTGTCTGAGGGTTCAATCTGCTGACATTCCTTCTGAGTGGCCGTGCTCTTGTAAATATCTGAGATGTTTCAGCTCACGATGGAATAAAATGTGAAATATTTGGGTCACAACGCAGCGAAGCCCTCTGCAGGGTCAGCGAGGAGATACAGTGACGCAACCTTTTTTTTAAAAGCAGGAGATCCTTGTTGGTCCGTCTCTTAAAACCTGTGCTATTACTGTGTGAAGTGTTTTAAAGGATAAGTTCACCCAAAAATGAAAATTCATTCCGTCTTCTTCAGTTGTTTAGGAGAACGCTGCAACACTGTTTTCATTGTGAAGCTCCAGAAATGTTTTGTTGACTACAAAAACTTCACCTGACTTTCCTTCAGCATGAGGGGTGACGGATCCTTACTGACTATTCATTTTTGTGTGAACTCATCCTTTAATACTGTATTTGCTGATAACCCAAACTCTCAGATGATGTAAATCCAAAGAACTTCATGGAAAGAGTAAAATAAGATGCATTCTGGTTTTATTTTTCACTCATATTTCCCAAATCTGGATGGGCTCATGTGTGGATAATGGATCTGTGATGGTAGCTGCAACCAACTCAAAAATGATCAGGATCTGATTGCATAGTTGTGGAACAAATTACCAGAAGAGCTGAGACTTGAGACAGCGCTAACTACTGTTAAATCCAAGCTAAAGACCCTCCTGTTCACCGTTGTAAGTTTGTCTTATTGGTTTTATTCTGCGTGCTTTTATTGTTTTTATATTTTCTTTCTTGTGCTTTCGCCCGTGTAATCTGTAAAGCACTTTGGGTTGAAATGTGCTATAGAAATAAATTTGCCTTGCTTTGCCTTGTGCTTGGTTTGAATGAAAGCTGGGATTCGGTCCCCTGTTTGACCTCTGACCCCCCTGGTTGGTTATAGGGTCAGTTGAGCAGTGACAGTGAATATTCAGTGTTGTTATATGTGTTATATTGTAGTTATAAGCATTTCAAAAGAGAAACTTCTTGGTTGCCAGACTCTCAAAACTCACTTTGACTTTCAGACTCTTTGACCACATATTTACTTACACTTTATAATAACCGACATTAATAAATAGTACATTTATAGTAATTTAAACTTTTGCTAATAGTTATTTTACTCTTAACAAACAATGAAACTCTTTAAAATCCATTTATTAAGATTTGTAAAGGTGTATGAACATCAATTTTGACTTGAACTTCACCGTATTTATTACAAAATATTATAAACATTAATAGCAACTTTACAATAAACAGTTGCTTAAAAAATATTTTTCAAAATATCTCAACCAAATATATTTACCATTTATTAATGATGGTTATTATAAAGTGTTGCCCTTATTTCTAGAGAAGAGCTGTGGATGATCTGGAACAACAACAACAACAACACAAAAAACAATATCTGAAAACCCAACATTAACCTCCTCCTACTTAAAGGCGCACTATGTAGTTTTAGAAAAGACATTTTAATCAGAAGAGAAAGACCTTCACTGACCAATTTTTTATGCCTAAACAGGCTAAATAAACAAACTCTTTTCATTTTCATGACTGAATAAACTGAATAAGCGAAACATACCAAAGTCAACACTTGCCTGCGGTGTGCAGTTTAGCGTAAATCAAAAACACAAGTTAAAAATAAAGACCAAGAGTATAACGGATCAAAAATATAGTCCATCCATCCATCCATTGTCTGTAACCGCTTATCCTTTTCAGGGTCAGGGGGGGCTGGAGCCGATCCCAGCTGACATTGGGCAAGCTGCGGGGTAAACCCTGGATAAGTTGCCAGTTCATCACAGGGCTGACATACAGGGACAAACAACCATTCACGCTCACATTCACACCCACAGACAATTGAGAATAACCGATTAACCAATTAAAAATATTGTTCAGAAATTTAGTAAAAAAACAAAAAAAAAAAAACAAAAATGAAACTCAAGTCAAAAACATAAATCAAATATAAGTAAAACATAAATCACAAATTAAATTGGAATGTAAGTAAAATAAAAAAACATAAAAAATTAAAGGACGACACAATTTCATTTTGTTTTACTTTGTTTATTTGTGGCGGACCCTGCCACCTCTCTAGCTTCATACAGTGTTCTGGGGACCTTATTTTCCTCCGAGAACAGCTTGTTTACTCAGATATAGAGTTTGTAGGCTATTATGTATTACCTCATTAATATTGTAGATATTAAAATTCTGAATTTCTTCTCCGAAACTACATAGCGCTCCTTTAACTACTTAATTATTAATAATAACCCTTAATTAATGACTTAATGACCTTTAAACTGAAGGGCTCATTAAATAGTGAAACTCGATGAAATGATGAATTCCAGCCAATGGATTTTCACAACCTGGCAACCCAAACATCATCATGGCTTATGAGTGATCCGTGAAGCATTAGAAAACACCTCCCAGTAGATAACTTTATTAAAGTGATTGTGCTTGTAGTGTTGGTGTCTCCCTGCTCACCGCTGTCTGTTTAGTCTGTGTGTCTGTATCTTATCGCGAAGATGCATATCTGGTTAATAAGTGTCATCATCCCGACGTGATTCACAGATGATGATCTAGCTGCCTGCTGCTGACTCGTCTGACAGCTCGCTGATTTGCAGTATTTGTAGTTTTTCCTCTCTCCTGACATTAGGCGTGCGCACTCCGGCGCGCTCTCTGCCAGGAACACAACCTCCTTCAGTCAGGGAGGCTGGAGAGGTGGAGAGGGTGGGGGGAGTGAGGAGAGACAGTAATTTTTTCCTCTGGTCCTGAGGGGTCTCCTTCTCTATATAAGGCGCTCTGGAGCTGCTGAGGAGTTACACAGCTCCTATTTGCTTCAGGAACACGGCCAACAAGCAGCAGCAGCAGCAGCAGCAGCAGGCTGGTCCTCTCACAAGGGAATAATACAGCTCTCTCTCTCTCCAGCGCGCAGAGGAAGCTATCCAAGCAGCTGGATACTAACTGAGAAAGATAGAGGTGAGTGAGCAAGATGAGACATTACACATGTATATTTTGAAGTGTGTTGAATGCTGTGGTGTATCCTGCAAAAAATAAGACCTTAAACTGTTCACCAGGTGGCAAAGGATACACCTCAGGAGTGATTTAATTGAGTGTAAATGAGCTACATCTTAAAAAAATAAATAAAATGAATCTATTTTGTGCAATTAAATGTATGGCAATATGAACTTATGGCACGGACAGCTCTGATAACTCAGCCATGCCAGTGTGAAAGAGGCTGTTGGCAGGACACTGCCATTCATTGTGAGTCTGCAGGGAATGTCAATGAGAGAGAACAGCTACCAATGATGGAAATACTATAAATATATTTATATAATGAAATGAAAAGCAGAATTTCAACCCAAAAACGTACATTTTAGAGTTTTAGGGGCAGATTAGGGTAAAAAAAAAGAATCTTTAAAGGGCTCCCTGGCTT
This sequence comes from Pagrus pagrus, assembly GCF_965226575.1. Lineage (NCBI taxonomy): Eukaryota > Metazoa > Chordata > Actinopteri > Spariformes > Sparidae > Pagrus > Pagrus pagrus. The sequence goes on along the minus strand of NC_140185.1, from coordinate 24,056,896 downwards.
GAAAAACTGAGCAAGCATCTCTAAAAAATGAATATAAATCAGTCAGTTTATATAGTGATGTGAGCTGTGTTTACATTCAACCTCGTGGTGGGGTGGAGAGGAGGTCAGCCCCTCTTCAGATCAGACACGAGCCCACCTGTGGCACAGAGTTGCTGGATATGTACGTGTCTGTCACTCTGGTATAAAATTCGTGAGAGCCGTGAGAAGGGCCCGGGCAGAGAAGCTGGTAGAGGCTCAGTGTGAAAAGAGGGGCACAAGGAGAGAGAGAGAGCGAGAGGATAAGGGTGTGGCGCCTGAGCTGCCCGCTGGCTCACAGTGCCCAGAGCTGGCACAGCATGTTGACACAGAGCCGGTGCCAGACCTCAAGCCGCCTTTTCAGCCGAAGGGAGAGAGGTGAAGGGATTCAAGGATAAGAGCAGCCGGTGCAGGCTGGAGGCTGGGGTTTATTTTTTTTCTTCCTCCTTGTCTGATCACACTGGCTGAGAGCTCTTCCCTCTTTGTAAAAGTTTGTGATGTTTGCTTTAGCTCTAATCTTGGAGGACGTCCCTCTTGCTTGGTGCCTGCCAGAGGGAGGTCATTTGCGGGGTCAGTTACTGAGTATTGTCCCTGGACGTGCCAGGAATGCAGTGTTTTGCTCTAAGACGGTTCAGCCGGGGGAAAGCTTGTCAACCTGAACTCAGGTCTGCGTCCTCAGTGTCCCTCCATGCAGCTCAGTTTGGTTAGAAATGAATCAGAGAGATTCAGGAGAAGAGGAGAGGTAGACAGTATTTCTCAGGCAGGAAGGGTTAAATAATCTTCTCCTGATGGAGGAGGAGCACTTGTTCTGGTCTTTGGGTTGATACAGAAGCTAACTGGTTGGTTAATTGTGGTGCAACTCATGTTATTTTTTGTGTCAATGGGAAAATAGTTGAAGTTATTCAAAATAAGACAATGGCCTGTGAAATGTTGCACATAATGTAACAAGTAGGGGTTTCAAAATATCACAATATTCACGATTACCATGATATTAAAAAACATTAACTGTTGATATTGTGTTACTAAAACACATCGTCTGAATAATTCAACGAAGATGCCTTGTGCATCTTCTGTTCATGAGTTCATCTGGCTGGTTTTGACAGTTATGGGTACAGACTCTCTTCACCTCCCTAAACTCGTAGTTTGAGGGCAATTCATTTGCCAAAAAAGAGACAAAACACACAGTTAACAAAGCTAAAGATAGATTCGACTGCTAGTATTTTTTTTTTTCAAATTCTAGAGCTATCGCCATAATATCGTTATTGTGAATAGGTTTGGATACGATAGTGAAAATCTGACAACCCTAGTAACAATATAACGTCACAATATGTTATATGAATATTAAAAATATTTACGTTTTTTCATGCACAATAAACATAATGTTGCTTTAAAAGTGTTTTGTCCATCCCATTTACATACATGAGGTGGACAGAATATTAGAAACACCTTTCAGTAATCTGTCCACATCTATGACTCCAAAACAAAACCACCCACGCAGAACGTGAAGAGTTAACGCCTCAGTGTAAACAATAACTAGGCATCCAAAGCTTATTAGGGGTGGGACTTCTTGCAGGGCAGTTGTAATGGATTGCATCAGATTCTGTTCGTGTACTTGACAAACTAGCAGCAGTTTTTATGTCAGTTCTTCAACAGGAAGCAGAACAACTAAGTAAAAAGTCCAAAATTGAGGAATCAAAGAATAAAAAGAATAAAAAATGTAACATATTAATATTTTACCCCAGCTCAGTCAGGATAACAACACAGCAAGGCAGGTGATAGAAAGAAAGTGTTGCAGGGCCGTTCTTTGTAATGTTCCAGACTTTGTAAAACTGCATGTTTCTACAAGTGTATGTGTTTGTTAGTGAACTGTACGCCCATATTTTGTAACCTGTACTCTGCTTTATTGACTCACACAGTGTGACAAGACCTATTAAACATTTCCTCCCTGCAGGTTGTGTCTGGGACTCCGAGGAGCGACGTTCAAACACAATCGGCTGTCTACTATAGTCCGAAAATCCGACCCAGACAGCTCAAGTGTCAGGATGACCTGTGCCGCCATGACCTGGCTCCTTGTCCTCTCCCTCCTGCTGTCGTGCGTCAGGGACTCGTCTTCCCTCTTCCTCCCTGACTCCAAAGAGCTCAGGCAGCTGCTGAGCCGCTACGAGGAGGGAGCAGATGAGAGCGGCACCAGCAACACATCTGGCAATAGGACCCGCCGATCCATCCGCTGGTCGGACCGTGAGGAGATCCTCCAGCTGCACAACAAGCTGAGGGGCGGCGTCTACCCCACTGCCTCGAACATGGAGCACATGGTGAGACATGTCCCATTGCCCCAATGACCTATTTCACTGTTATTATCAATCAACAAAGATAATTATCAACTTTTATCTTTGGCTTTGCATCACAAAGAACTTAATGCGAATGTGTCAGCAGCACCGAGGTCTGAAATGAGGCTGGTGATTAGGGTTTAAGGTTTTATTCCACCCAGAAAGAGTGGTAATAAAAACAAGCTTTTCTCTCTGCTGGAAACATGCAGTAATGATGCTGAGCTATTGCCAACCTGCTGTGCTGCTCTTTTACAAGGAGGATAATAACGCTGACTCTGTCCTACCTGCAGGCGAGCGAAGGGAGTGCTGGGTCAAAGGAGGACAGAGGGAATAAGGGTTGAAAAAAAAGGGGGGGGCGGAAATTATGGGACAACGTGGCACATCAATGGGTGAAGTGGGAGAGGGATTATTGTCGAGACGCACAGAAGGTTATTATAAACCACAAGTTCCATAAAGCTGAGAGAAGCAGTGGTGGCCTGTGTGTCTCTGGAGTGCGGTTATAGCCGGGGAGGAGAGCGTCTGAAGATTTTCTCTGCCCAGTGCTCTCTCAAATTCCAGCGAACAGGCCGTGTGTGTGTCTGTGTTAGTGTATGGGTGTTTGGGGTTACAGTGGTGTCTGTGTGTGCATGTTTCAGCGACCACCAAAAGGCTGGAAATTTACTGAGGAGATGTGCTTTGAGGGGCCATGCTGTACGCAGTCCTTCCCTACCTTCACAGCGCCCCCTCCACGGCCGGAGTCAGGTGTCTTCTCCTCTTTCCAGCCTCCTCTCCGCTGCTGTAAAGAAACCCACTCAGGAAATGTGGATAATTCAGCTGTGATTGCTGGAGATTTGTAGTGGACCAGGGCCAGGCGCCAGCTGCTCTGCTCAAATGTCGCCGTCTAAGGTTAATGTTGTACTTGTATCCAGCTCAGTTTCAGCTCGCTGGGAAGGAAGGAAGTGCAGGAGCGGAGGTCTTGAACAGGTTGTGGTCGAGTCAGAACAAGATGCGGTGCTTTTTATTATCGCAGACGCAGCAGGTGGAAGATGTGACGTCGCCCCATCGGTGTTTAAAATAAGTGAGAATCTTTACTTCCTGTGTGCAGGCTTGGGATGACGAGTTGGAGCGGTCTGCCACTCACTGGGCAGAGGAGTGTCAGTGGGACCATGGACCTCAGGACCTGCTCATGTCTATTGGACAAAACCTGGCTGTTCATTGGGGAAGGTGAGACACAGTAATACACAGAGTCGATAAGCTTTGTTGTGCATGAGGCTAAAAAAAACTTTCTTTGTGTAATAACAGGAGAAAATAGTAAGTCAGATTGTAGTTTACTTTCTTACAAAGAGCACAGTCCCTTGTACCGGTCTTTGTCCTTCCTATTTGATATGAATGGAGTTATAAATGTTGGAAATCCAATAATAAATGCTAAATAAGATGTTAATTAATAGATTCTGGTCGGGATCCTCTGCAGTCCTTTTGCAGAAAGTGATTTTGTTCAAATGCAAGCAGCAGTACAGAAACCAAATCAAAAAATACTTGATGTAATCATGATTTAGTTAAGGAAGCACTTGATTTAAAAGTAGGTCAACAAGACTACAAATCTGACCTGGCATTGGATGCCATCATTATTAGCTGAGCTTTGAACGTTTTATGTACTTCTTTTTTCATGTATTGGGTAAAGCTAGTGAGTGCTAGCATATTGAGGTTGATGCTTGTGTGTGTGTGTGTCTGAGCAGACAGCAGACACAGTAGGCCTCTGTGTATGACAGTGTATGGCTATCACAGCAGGTGCCCTTCCAGGAATCTGCTCTCATTCTCACAGGCCTTTTCCTCTCTCCCTGTTCCCTTCTTTTCTTCCCGTGCCAGCAAACCCTGATGTTTTCCACTCCCCCTCTCCCCTCCATTTATAAGCTCAGCACTTTTCAATACCGTAAAAAGAGATGTTTATAATAAGAGCTAGGACTGATTTGTTAGGCTGTGGAGCAATGTTTAGGTTTGCTTTGATTCTTTTTTTTTTCAACCTGATTTGATTTCCCCTGTTATGGAGGGGAACAGACTGCTGTTCTGTGTGCCAGGTCAAATTCAGACTCATCATTCGAGGCCTTAAGGGCGGAGGGAGGGAGGGAGGAGGAGCAGGGAGGTTCATGCAGTGTTTCTCAAGTCTAGCCAAAGCACCTGGCAGCTCCCGCAGATATTTCCCTTTTGCCCCTGGTACCTGGATGGCCTGTGACTGAGCCTACTGTTTGTCCGTGTGTGTTTGTGTGTGTGTGCCCCACAGATACCGCTCTCCCGCCTTCCACGTCCAGGCCTGGTACGACGAGGTGAAAGACTACACCTATCCCTACCCCCATGAGTGCAATCCCTGGTGTCCAGACCGCTGCTCCGGGCCCATGTGCACCCATTACACCCAGGTGAGATGAATAAAAAAAAAAACAGGTGAAAGAGTTCAGGAGAACATTTTTAGACAGACAAAATCTAGGTTACTGGGGAACTCCACTTTTACACATCTGTTTGCAAGTCTTGAGGAGCACGGCTGCATATGTGAAAAAAACTTTTAATAAAATAAAACCTTTTGTGGCTGCAGACGGAGCAGCGTGAAGTCTGATAAATTGCCCCGAGTGATGTCACTTGACTTGAAGTTAGAAAATGAAAAAAATATGGTGAGACGTGAGCTTACCAGACCTCTGCAGCGTGCCCCTCTCTGCTTGTGTTCAGAAGCTCTAGGCTACATTAGCTGCTACTAGCATAACACACCTGCATCTCCCAAACCCCCAGGAAGTTCTCCGAGCTTTAAAGCCAACTTGACATAATGGCACGACAACTTTTCCCAATTAGTTTACATTGTGAAAGAAGTGGCAGTGAAACGGCGAATACATTTTTTTTTTCTTCACAACCCCCACGAAATGACTCGTTATGAATTCACCACTTCCTGATTGATCAGCAAGGGACATTGGGTCATATTTCGAGGTAAAACAACATATTTGTTGGCCTCCATTAGACAACAGCCAACGTTAGCATTCAACCAGTTCCTAGCTAGCATTTCTGTATCCACGCACATCTAGGATACATTTATTTAAACCTGGAACTGAAATGGGAAGTAATCAAATGGTAATGTTAGCTAGGAAGTGGTTGAATGCTAATTTTAGCTGTTGTGCAATGTTTATCAAATATGTGGTTTTACCTTGAAATATGGTCCAGTATGCCTCCAGATTTTCACCGTCCATCATCTTTTCAGTTGCTGATCAAGCAGGAAGAGGTGAAATTATGACAATTTGCCATATCTCTAGTTCTGCTACATTGTCCATTCTGAATTCAACGATTTTACAGGAGTGCAATGCTAAATTGGTGGCGTACGCCTTTAACGAAGCACTTGGCTGTGAGTTACGAGCTCACTCTGAAGCTGATCAGTTGTATCAAGAATCTGAAAAGTCTGGCACTGAGTTTTTATTATAGTTTTCAACTTCCTTTTGAACCATCTGCTATAATTCATGATAACAATCTGTTGAGTATCAGGTCATGTGCCTTCTTTTATCTATGATGTAGAACACGTCACTTGACAGGTGTTGCTGGGCAGTGTAGGAATACAACAGGTGGTGCACACCCTGTATGATATTTCACAGTATTTATGGGCATAGTTGTGGAGGGACTGAGGGGTTAAATGACAGGCATGGATAGAGTAACTTGTAGACAGTGAAAACAAGGATGTTTGAAGGATAAATAGAAAATCAGATCCAAGTACTGGAACAGAGTGTGAGGACACAAAGGATGAGAAAATAAAGAAATCAATCAAAAGGAAACACAAATCAGTGAGCAGGCCTCCTCTTCCCCCAGACTTTACTCTGTAGCTGCTGGGATGAGTTTACAGAAACATCCAGACTCCTCCTTCTGCCTTCACCCTGAAACCTGATCACTGCCATCTGGAAGTCATTTCCAGACACAGCAGACACCCCTCGCGGCTTGACCTGGATTCTTTTGAAGATGCTGCAGAGAGGAGACGCTGCCAAATCTGAGCATCATCACCTTGTCTCTGCCTTTCATTTGCTGCAGTGCAGCCACTCATACTCCATAGCTACCTGCGCAGAGAAACGCTCGACCCTTCTGGAGGTAGAGAGCACCTTATTGAGCTGAACCACCAGCACTCAGCACACATCAGTCTGTGTGCTGACTCACTGCTTCCAGTGGCCTCCAACTAAAAACCAGGAAAAAAGATGAACATTCCTGAGGAGGGAGAGTGCACATGTTGCATGAGTTTTGGGAGGAAAGTGAGGAGGAGTTATGGAACATGCTGTGTTGTATTTGCCGTCAAATGGCACATCATTCATCTGTAACACCACTGCAGCGGCTTTCCGTTTAATAAGGCGTTTTATTTTACCTTGGACAGTTTTGGGCCTTTGTTGACTTCAGTTTAGATATTAAAAACTGCCCTTTTTTCCACCTCTGACTGGCAAACTGGGTTCACACGTGATGTGCGTCTGACCGGGGCACAAGTCCCAGTGGCCCCATTAATCGTGACTGCCAATCCAGTCCCCTTGAATGACGGATTGAACCATTGGCAGTGAGAAAAGTGAGGCAGGAAATCTGGGCTACAAGCTCAATAGCTTACTCTGCTATGTGTCTGTAGATTCAGCACTTGCTTGTGCTAACTTTGGCCATTCTCTCTTTACAGCTGGTCTGGGCAACCACGAACCGAGTGGGCTGTGCTGTGCACGTGTGTCCGAGGATGAACGTGTGGGGGGAAGTATGGGAGAACGCCATTTACCTCGTCTGCAACTATTCCCCAAAGTAAGATCAACATTCCTCCATGTTTCCCTGTTCATGCACACCTCTGCTCTCTTGACTCTTGTTCACATTCTCCCTCCTTACAATGCTGACGAATGCTACAGTGTGCGTTCCCACTATAGCTGATAGTTGTCTGAGGCGTTTTGTATGACATATTTGGGCCATTAAAATTCCTCCAGAAGTCAGAAAAGAGAAATAATAATGAAGCCCGGGGAAAGAAAAATAAGAGCGGGGCAGGCGCTTGTTTTCCAGACAGCCCACAGGATGTAATTACCTGAGAGACAACGAGGAGGGTTTTTATTAGTTTGTGGGAATAATGACGAATGATAAAGAGTGCTGCAGTAATTACAAGACCATGAGCCCAGTGACGCTTGACTGATGATGAATTTCCACCTTACTCAAGCTGTCCACTGTTCGCTTCTGCAGGGGCAACTGGATCGGCGAGGCTCCGTTCCAGCATGGCCGCCCATGTTCCCAGTGCCCTCCAAGCTACGGAGGAGGATGTAGGAATAACCAGTGCTACAAAGGTGAGCAAACCCTCGTGCTTTTCATTCAAAGATGCTAACATGAATTGCCAACCTGAATCCTGTATGTCTGTCTGTCTGTAGACTCTGAGCGCTCAGAGACAGAGGACATGAACGAGGTGGAGAAGCCTCAGGTTCCACTGCCACCACGCACCACCGCCAAACCTGCCCCCAAACCTAAACCGTCTGCTCCCAAGAAACCAGTGTCCAAGCCCTCCACTCCTAAGCCCACCACACCCAAGACTCCCTCTTCAAAGACTCCCAGCAGCACTTTTCTTGGTAGCTACAGAAATGATCAAAAATACCCTCAAACCTTCATGTTTTGTTGAGCTCATTGCTAAATTTTTGTTTTCTTCCTGCAGCTCAGAACATTAAATGTGAGACTAGACTGCGAGATAAGTGTAGAGGCGCAACCTGCAACAGGTCAGGTTATCTTTTTGGATGTTTCTGTCTCATTCATTCTCATCTACCATAGAAATCCTCTCCAACATCAACTCACTCTGGTCTCCTACTTATTTCCTTCCTCTGCAGATATAAATGTCCTGCTAATTGTCTGAATAAGAAAGGGAAAGTTTGGGGAACTCTCTTTTACGATGTGGTGAGTTGGTCCAACACTAAACAAACATCTTGCATCATTTATGCTGAAAATGCATTTTTATAACTGCTTTTTTTGTCTTATTTCAGCAATCAAGTATTTGCAGAGCTGCTATTCATTTTGGTGCCATTGACAACAACGGAGGAGTGGTCGACATCACGAGGATGGACAAGTTTCCATTCTTTGTCCGAGCCACAAAGAATGGCATCGAGTCCCTCAGGTAGATATTTGTACTCTGTAGATGTTGTTCCCGTTAGGTTGAATCACATTTGCTGATGCAACACTTGGGAAACACATTTCTCTCCTTTGGCGATTCACATTTTGTGCAATGATGGGTTTTTCTGAGAACCATTTGCTTTCCTGATTTCTAAATGCTGTGATGTCTTTTACAGTAAATATAAAGCCAGTAATGCCTTTGTGGTGGCCAAAGTGGAAGGTAAGTAACACTTCTTCTTAAGCAAAGCTTTGAGTCATGATTGCATGTATATATGTGTTGTAAGTGTTTTTCTGTCCTCTCTCTGTGACAGAGATGACTGCTGACTGTTACACCACAGTGGCTGAAATCTGCCCCTTCAAAAAGCCCTCCACAAACTGTCCAAGGTAGCTCCTCACATCCGCCATCTTTTCATTCTCGTTTCTCTTTTTACATATATATTTATTTATGTAAATATATAAGATATCTAAACATGTGGCACCTGTTTAACATTTTTAGGCAGCATATAAACATTTAAAGATGTAATATGTAATACATTTAATTGAAAACATTCAAAAAAAGAACAAAATTATCAATAAAGTACGAAGAAACAACTGAGATATCTTCAAAAGTTAGCATGCTAACCAGCTAGCAACATCCTCTTCCAGTCCAGAATTCCAGTCGGGACCACTAGATGCACGGCTAATCAAGCTAACTAGCTAACAGCAGCTACATTTAGCAAAAGTTAGCAGTAAGTCTGACGATATGCTGCCCCCGTTTGTTTTCAGTATATATTCAACAGGTGGCCAATTCTTACATATTACACCTTTAATAAATGGTTAACAACACGCCATAATAGAGCTATAAGCAGACGTAAGTGTTTATTAATGTAGTTGTAAACAACTGTAACTGTAAGTGGAGGCTGATATATAAGCAGATAATGAATGACAATATAGTAAAACAAAGTTGTAAAATTATAAAATATATATTCATAGAAGAAGTTATAATTAACCATTTTAATGTTGTTATATGGTGCTTATTCATGCCAATAGGGGGGTGTTAAAGTAAAGTGTAACCAATCCCTGAAAAAACAAACACTTCCCATGTATATGAACCTCATCTGCTGCTGCTAATGTCCAATTTGTTTCTCAGGATCCTCTGTCCATCCAACTGCAAGACTCAGCCGTCCTATTGGTCACCTGTGGTTGGAAACAACATTTACACGGATGTAAGTAACACACTGAACTTTTACAAATTGATCATGAAGCCCGCCAGAGATCCAAGCACTCCAGGTGTGTTATTTATGAGCTCTTAGTTTAGAAAGAGAGAAAATGACTCTGTATATGGATCCGCAGCACAGCTAAGTCAGAGTGGGTTCACAGGCTTTGTGATGCGTGGTAGCTATGGAAAGCTATTGAATCACAGTAGGAATATGGCTCATGGAGAATGGGAGTAACGGTGAGGTAAGCCTGAGCCTGCCAGGGATGTATTACCCAGAGTGGGGCCTGACCACTTATCCAGCCATTATCTCAGACTAAGTGTCCGTGTCTCATAGGTAGGAGGCACGGGGAGAAATGGTTTCATGAAGCCTGGTTTACATCATCGCTCGATATTCACCTAAATCGTGTTCAGAGTAGATGAGTCATTGTAAAGTACCCTCCTGCAACAACTGATCAATTAGTTGTCAACTATTAAATGAATCGCCAACTATTTTGGTAATCAATTAATCAATTTTTTTAATAGTTTAAGAAAGAAAAAGTGAAAATTCTCTGATTCCAGCTTCTTAAATGTGAACATTTTCTGATTTCCTTTCTCCTCTATGATATTAAACTGAATATTTTTGGGTTGTGGACCAACAAAAAACATTTGAGGATGCCATCTTGAGCTTTAGGGGTCAATGATTGACATTTTACAGCTTAGACTATAGACTTTTATAGACATCAATTAATGGATTAATCCATAAAATAATCAACAGTGAAAATAATCATTAGACGCGGTCCTGTTCCATACTAAACTTATCAGATATACATTATTGTGGCTCTTTTTGGAGCTGCGAAACTGGCAGTCACATGAGGTCAATGTGATATTTATTGGTGTTTAATAGAGATGAAACTGCCCTCAGATGACGTCCATAGAGATGTTGAACTTTTATGTCTTACGTCAGTCAGTGGAAGTGAAAGCAGCAGAGTGGCTCATAGCAAACGTGCGCTAGAATGTTTTGCAATCTCAGACATCCGGAAATGTTTCTACAGTGGTGAAGAGGCTGGATGTTGGTCAAACGTGAGACATGAACCATCTGGTCAGAAATGCTGGAGGGGTGTGTGGACAGTGTTATCTGTGTTTGGTTTAGAAATGAACGATTCCACTCCAGACTGTTGATAAGAGCATTAGGTCTGTTGTGTTGGCTCAGACTGTGAAACAAATGCTTGCTTGTGTGTGTGTGCGTGTGTGTGTGTGTTAACACGTGCGCCTGGGAATAACTGCAATATTTATTTTACTGTATTTGATGATGAAGGAATCACAAAGATATAAGTGTTGTGAAAAAGCTGTTTCCCCTCTTGTAAAAACCTTTCTCCTCTATGCCTTACTTTCTCGTCACAGAGCTCCAGTATTTGTAAAGCAGCCATCCATGCAGGGGTAATCAGTGCGGACGGTGGTTTAGTGGACGTTCTGCCACTGGACAAGAGAAAGAACTACGTTGGAGTCCTGAAAAATGGCATCCAGTCTGAGAGGTACTACTCTCTCTTTTGTGGTCAGGATTATTGGATAATGACAAAAGGCCCAATGAAAGATGGATCTGGCACCATGTTAAATAGTTGTACCTTATCACAGGAACATTGGAGATAGTCTGAGTTCCAGAAACCTATATTTTTAGATTTGGCTCCCAGCAGTCTAGAGTATTTAGGAGACGCTTTGAGAATGAGAACAACCATTCATGTTCGGACACGGTGTGTGGCAGCTTGCACCAACAAGAAACCGTGTTGCAGCTGTGAAACCGCAGAGGCTCCTCGGTTGCAATGAAAGCTATCAGTGAAGTATTAAAGCCTGAGGAAGTATGGGAATTTGTTTTCACGAGTAACACATGTACAAGCACTTTACAACTCAAACACAATCTGTGAAAGCCTCCCCATTCCCCATAGGATTCCTGAATAATGTTGTAATATTTTCCCAATCCACCGGCCACATGGTGTTTGGAGTAAATGTAGCAAGTTCTGTCAACCAGAGGGGATTTAAAGACCCTGCAGATCCTCATGTGTTTTCATTTACTGTGGCTCATTAGAATAATGCCGGGATTTACGCTAAGGTCAGCAAACTGACGGCACTAACAAGCACGAGAAAGACAGACGGTGTCCCACCCTAACAGGTGCAACACAGCTGAAAGCCAATTAAGTCTGCACACAATTACAGTCATAAGCAGAGGTCTAACTAGGCAAGATTGAGAACACCTGTGTTGGTGGGCAGCTAGAGTGCAGGAGCCTCATTATCGGCTGAATTGACATTTTGTTTCATTCAGCGTGACACTTTGTTCCTGTTAGCCGCGTTCCTCATTTGTAGATGACAAGGAAGCTGTGGTAGAGGCTTCGGGGAGCAGTTAACATTTTTAACATTGATCAAAGAAATATGTTAATTTAAGATTTCTGTCGTGTCATTCTCATCAATGCTTGTTGCTATTTGTCGGTCATTATTTTTTTAGTATTGTTAAATAGGCACAGAAATACACAGCCGCTGCCGTATTCTGGCTGGTGAAATGCGTCTTTGCTGCTTCCATCTTGCTCAGGAGTTATGACCCGTTGAAATAGTAGAAAATGCTACAAAAGACTTTTGTGCTGCATTTGAGAAACCAAAACCAAGCAACAGTGAACAATATAACAACATTATTTTTTCATCATTTACAGGCAATTTGAATTTGATCGGTCACAAATTATAGACATGTATTAGGAGGTGCTGCTTCCCTGTACCAATATGGCGGACATGTTGACGCATTGCTCCAATGAGCCGCAGCCAATGCAGTAATTACATATATACATCTATGATAACTAGATAGCTAGCTAGCCATCCTAGCTATGTAGGAAGATGACGTCCCCATTCCTAATCCTGTGTACTAAGCTCTGATTGGTCAGTTGTTTCTCTAACTGGGGTAATCAGCACTGACCCTATTAAAACAGCTGAACAGATCTGACGTCTTCTTAGAGATTCTCCCCTACAATTGTTCTGTATTTAAGGTGAATTTTAAAAATAGAATCAATTTAAAGGCATGTATGTTGGAGGTTATATAATGTGTAGATCCACAATAATATTTAACTTCCATACATTGCTCAGCTCAGGCTTTAATATTTGACCAATGGGAGTGTGGTAAAGAAAACCTTGAGATACAATTGAAATGAAAACACGCAGCTTGTAGTAAAATCAGACAAGTAAATTTGACAAGAGAATCTAAAATATGCCTGAGAAAAGGTGCTTATATTCCTTGTACCCTACCTTGATTTATGTCTCCTGTAATACTGCATGTAGTGGGTTCCCTGCGTGCACGCCATGTTTCTCACATCACTCTCATTTCTGTGGCCAGCTCCAGTGGACCAAGCTGAGGCAAGGAAGCCCTTGTGGCCAGTTCTGCTGGCATGTGGGGTTGTAAGAGTAATGGTGTGGTTTGGTGTGTGGATGGGCCACACATGGGATCTTTGCTTACTTTACTCAGGCATTTCAATTGAGTGTGCAAAGTGCTGAATGGCCAAAAATAATCCAAGTCTGACTACTATGAAATCTAATGCAGAACAGTGAAAGCCCCGCTCAGGGCATTGGGATAGGAGGTCAATAAACGGCTGGGGGAGTCCGTGCCATGTGCCAACATCATGGCAGCGTGGGCAGCTTGGACTGGACTCTGCTGCTGGGGAAATAATCACAGCCTATCTGATTACTCGAGGATGGAAATGCTGTCAGCCACTTAGTCAGTGCTTTTCTACGCAACAATTATCTGTGATCTGATACCAATCGCACAGGCCCATCATGGTTATTGATCATGGCGCAGCCTCAAGGTCTCTCCGCTAATGAACTAATTACAAAGTCATCAAGTTTAACACATGCGGTAGCTGGAAAAAGGGCAGACCTATAAACCCGGCAACAATGAGTCATCCTGCCAACGTGACATTTGGTGGAAGTTTTTTTCCCTAAGATGTTGTGAACACCGTGATTGTGTACTTTTTAATGGATTTGGCTGCTGGGAGGACTTGGGCAGAACTAAAAAGAACACTTCCAAGTGTGATGATGCACAACCACTATTTATGTGATGAAAAGGCGCACAGGTTTTTCACTGGGAGTACTACAGTACTCTGCCTGTGAACTCAGTTGTATCATGTCTTTGTAGAATCTAGTGGGAGCTTTCTAAAGTCTGATGGTACGTGTCCACAGGGGCGTCCTTTGACGTGAGGGCACGCAACGCTTCCCAACGCTTCCCAGCGCTGCATGCTTGACGCTCGGCCATGTGCTCCCTGATTTCAAACTGAACCAACATGGCAGCTCAGGGAAGCTTTCTCTTATATTAAAAAATAGCTCCACGAAATTGGCTTCTGAAGACAATTCAAGCGAGAAATAAGCCATGCAGTTGCAAAATCTGTTTTCGTTTTAGCTCAGCAATAGTTTTGCAGGAGTTTCCAGAGGCGTCTCGTCTCATGGGATGCCCTTGTTTTGCATAAAGTCACCAGAAGTTAACTTTATACAAATGAGGAGTGGGTAATTCGACTCGCTCTCTTTGAAGCACAATGCAACAATACCAGAATGCATTGCACGGCTGCTTGCAAAGACAGTGAATGGGAAGCGTGGAGATGACAGATCCTGTGGACACGTACCATGAGACTTTGGATAACCCTGACGATGTTGATCTCAGCATGTGCTTAACTTTTTACAGAAAGCTGGCGTGTGCAGTTTAAAGTAGTGGGAGTTGAGGAGACACGAGGGTCTAATCAAAGATGGTAGATGGAGACTGCTCTTCAGGAGCCAAAACATCCCATGATGGTTCTATGCCTAGCCAATCACACATCAATGGATGGTCATCCATTGGGAGCAATTAGGGGTTTAGTATCTTGCCCAAGGACATATTGACGTACAGCTAGAGCCAGGGATCAAACCACCACTCTTAACATTAGCGGATGACCCACTCTACCTCCTGAGCCACAGCTGCCCCAAGCAAGCATAGGCTATTGGTTGCGTTAAGGAGTTTCAGGTGCTTAGGATTGGCCTGGGCTGCTTTACTTTTGACCGTACTTCTCCAATCTGTTTCTCACAATTCCACTTTATGAAAATAACACACTGAACCGCTGGAGCACCCCTTTGGCATATTTAGTATATTGTGGTTGCATCTGTAGCAGTAAAAGTGACATGTGTTCTTTCTTGTCTATTTGCAGCAAGAGCAACACAGAGGGAGCCTCTTTCCGAGTGTTTACCGTGAGGGAGTGAGTCTTCAGTGCAGAAGTGCAAAGACCAACAGAGTCACCTGAGCTGCTCTTGAAGAGCAGGAAGTGCCCACAGGTTGGATCTCCTGGCTTCACCTGTCTCTGTGCCTTCAGTGGAAACAGAACGTCCCAAACAGACTTTTCATTCTTAGTTCATAAACAGTAGCCACCCAGTAAAAGTTACTGTCCAATATCTTGATGGACTTTTATTTTTTCTCAGCTCTTAATTCCAGATAAGGATAATTCTTAGACATACTTAATCTGTGAATATGGAATGTTTTTTTTATATTATGATGCATTGAACAGCTGGTGCTGGAAGTTTTGAGTTAGTTTTACAGAATGTATCATGTTTACATTGATGTTCTTATTACAAATTTTAAATTGGTTTTCATACACGGGAATGTATACTGATCACACTGTATTTAATCATTGTGTACAGAATATATGATATTTTGTTTGTTCTAAAAATGGAGTACCATATATTAACATGTTTATGTTCATTCTGATATATTTTTATGACCTTTTTCTGCTCCTCTACGCCTTCTGCTCTTAAAGATTTAGACTGTGAAACCAAATCTAAGTCTAAATTGTACTTATAAATTAAATGGTGTGCTCGTTGTGAGTGAGGATGTATTGTTGGCAGAACTTGTCAGGCAGATACAAAGGGAGAGGAAACTGTGAGGTAAATGGAAGTGTATGCAGGCAGCAGGCACTGCTGGTGATGGATAATGTTTCCCTTGAGGAGGCCAGACATGTGGAGGTGATTTAGTGAAGGTGTTACACTGCTAAGTTTGCTGTGTGGTATAAGAAAGCTTGTGCAGATGGGTCCTCAGATCAGCAACAACATTATGGATGTATTAAATAATAATCACAGGCAGTAGATGTGTCTAAAATAACAAGCAGTCATTTGTCATTTTATATTTATTATTGCTTAGGGCTTTTCTCATTTCTTCATTTCTCTGGTTTCTGTAAGATAAATGAAAATGCTAAATTTGTCCTCCCCACCTAAGACAGATGAATGTGTCACATGTTTCAGGTACAAAGACAGTTTTATGTACAAAGACTAGACCATATTTTTGGGGTGAGTGAATCAAACTGCAATTTATGCACTTTGGAACAATTTTACTCAATGATATCAACACCTTTAATACATCACCAAACTGTTGCCATGGTACAGCCCTGATTTGAATGCTTTTCTCCCAGAAACGTCTCATTTTATTAAAATTTAGTTTGTTATTTTGATTGCACCTCTCTAAAGCATTTCTGTAATGTTGCTTAAATGCACAGAAAAAAAGACTTTTATAGCATAGTTAGCATCCCTGATGGAAACTAATGAAACAAATGTAAAGTCCAGTTTGTGCTGCAGGACTGGTGTGCCCAGTTGTGGTCCTGTGACACCAGATACATTACAGAACCATTAAGCCTTTTGCTCAGCCAAGAAAAAAGACTCCCTAAAAACTCTTCCTTTCATTTCAACTTTCTCCTTATTCTACCTCAGTCCTATCGCTACGCTAGGCATCTTTTCTATATGCAAATTTGTATGGGAAACGCTAAAGGTTTTTGTAAAGCTAAGGGAACTGTAAATACTTTGTTTTTTTTGTTTTTGAATAATCCTTTATGCAGTAAGATATGTTTAAAATGCGTGAATTTGTCTTAATGTTCTTGTTTTTATACAGGTGTAGGATGGGGTCTATATTTTTTGCACAATTTTGAAAATAAAGTATGACTTACAAATTCAACAACACGTGTTTCTCTTTCTGTAAACATTGATTTTGTGTGTTTTCCACATGCTGCCCTGGGATCTAACCTGTCATGTTTAGTATAACCAGACAAGTCAACTAACCAGGCTGTGCAGCATTTTACTCTCACCTACACAAGGTTATGACTTCATGGACCATAAAAAGTCAAGAGTCCTTTTTAAATTGTCATCCAAAGTTACAAAAATACAGCTTAAACATCCCCCAAGTGCATATGTGGATTATTACTAATACTACTGTAATATGGCCCACAACCTTATTAAATCTTCTTTGACCAGAGTACAGGCTGAAATCTGTGTATCACGCATTATGAATGAAACTTAGACCAAGGCCACCCAGGATTTGTCCGTTATCTTTGGAAGAATTTCACTGACCATGATCACAACCTGGCTCTGCTTCTTGTGGACACACGCATGCAGAGTGAAGTGGAACAATAAATTAAAGTAATCACTTTTACTCAAGGACAAAGCACATAATCTGCCAATCGGGCTGTAGCTTATGGTGGAATGATTTCAAAAGAAAGAAAGAAACTCAAGCTGAGATTTCATGACCTTGTAATTCCCCATTTCACACTCCAGGCTGAAGTTCTTAGTTTGCACTTACCAGATGTTTACGACAAGGTCACTGAGGTGATAAGATCACATCGTCAACAGTAAGGCCTCATTTACCTAAATCCTGAGAAAGGGAGAGAAGAAAGGAAAATGGCAGAGAGAGAAGTCACGAGCAAGCTTGTAAGCACTAATAACTCTCTATACCTCTTGGGCTTTTTTTAGAGGCAGATGTTCAGTATCAGTTAAGCCCTGGTTAAACATGGCTCTGGCCCCCTCACTGATAAACAGCTGCAATTGGCTTGTGGGATGACTGTTTTACTCCCATTGTCACTGGAGATAAAGATTTGTACTCACCCTGTAAATCTCCAGGCTGCTTGGACAAAAAGCTCTGGGGCTCAGTCCAACTTTAGGGTTCCTTGTCCTTAAATGTGCTTTGCACAACATTTTGTATTGGTTATACAACAGTTGCATGACATATAACTCAGAGGCTAATAGCAGCACATCTTTATTTATTTGTTGTTATTGTCATAGAAGCCTGTGAAGTGTCAAAACTCATCAATGAACTGTATTTTTCTCATTCAGATGGACTCTGGATCACATTATATCACAACATGTTCTTTTTTTGTCCATAATTCATTTAAAACAACTCGTACAAACGTGTCCCTGCACTGATTAAATTAAGTAAATGTGTAATTGTTTCCACATGTGAAATAAATGCAATCACATGCGAACGTATGCAATTCATGTGGAACGTTTCTTATGTGGACATTTTTATTCATATGTGAAAATGTCCAGTTTACATGTGGCGTTATTTTACTTTCACAAGTTAAAATATATATATAGTCCACATGTGAAAATAGTCAATAGCGTGTGAAAATGTGGAATTCACGTGTAAAAAAGCAATTTTTTTTTGTTTCCACATAAAGAAATGCTAATCTACATGTGAAAAAAAAAGCCAATACACTGAGAAAATATTTAGTTCACATGTGACATTATTTTGTTTTCACATGTTTTGACTTTTGTCCAGATAATAGACAATTTGTGATTTTCACATATGAAAAGGTAAATATCATGTGGCAGATTTTCGTAACGTTCTCAATATCTACTAAAGCATAAAAGACATGGAAGAAATTGTCTCCAGCGATCCCATGGCTGAGGCTCCAACACATGGCTTTTAGAGAAGAAAATGTTCCCTCAGCATCTCTGTTGAGCCATAAAGAGTGCAACACTTCAACTTTACTGACCCAAGTCTTGAGGTCAAAAGGAAGGTTTCTGCAGAAGTTTGGTGAGCAATGGTTCCCAAACATTTCAACTTTTGACAGAAATGGGCCACATTATCACAACAACTTTATGGATGGATTTGCAAGAATAAACCAGATTAACATGTGGCACTGATGGAAATGATGAGGAAGAAAATGGATTGCCATTATATTTTGCACAACATTCAGAGGATGAACCTACCGACCTTGTTGATCCCCTGACTTTTTCCTGTCGCGTCACCGTGACTTTAACATTTTCATTTTTTGGTGAAATATCTCAACAACTATGCCATAGATTGTCATGACATTTGATGAATTCTGACAGTGGTAATCCCTATACTGTATGTTTCCACACGCAGCGGGCAGACATTTGTGGCTTGTCGGACAGCTTTGACTCACCCTTGCGTAAGTTGCTGATCGGCAGGGTAACACAGAAATGAGTCACTTTCACATGAACTCAAAACTCAAAATAACACTTTGTCGAGTATAAAAATGGATATGCATGTATGAATTGAAGAGTAACCTGAAAGTTCGACCCGCAAAGACTCCGTGCTCTCATCTGCAATAATACATAGTGCAGAATTTAATATCAGGAATTGTATTACTGGGGTTTTAAAGGGCACAAGACGAGAACTCATTGCAGTATACAGTAGTTTATATACTCCAGACAGGACCTCCAGGCAGGATCTCGACCGCTGGACGGAAATAAGAAGTAGATTCACATTTTTATGATTGCGATGGTCGGAGGGGCCACACAGTACAGCACGTGGTTTCAAGACAGCCAGCAGGAACGGGCCAGCTTGTGTGGAGGAATTTTAGATTTAGAACGACTGAAGTTAAAGGCACCGTCTTCCAAAACAGACAAAGCAGAAATTATGCTGTTATGACAGGATTGTGTCTGGCCTACTTGTTCATAATAAAAAGCGATATGATTTGTAGGTACAACATGAGGATAGAGCCATCTATCTAAAGAGAGCAGTTGGAATGAACTTGAAATTGATAGGTTAAAATGTCTTTTTACATAATTTTACTCCATCCTTTCAGAGTTGGGTTCCTGGCTGCTCATTTTTCACCGTTAATTAGGTACATCCAGCCACGGGAGGATTTCAGAAAATGTTTTGCACGACCTTTGCTTCAGTTGTTTTGTGAGAATCAGACTGAATACCAGCTGCTGGTGGATTACTGAATGTAAGTGATATTTGAGATATTGTCTGTGTGGAGGTTAATCATGAGAGGAGCAAGATGCAACAAGTAGTGAAATTTAATCTATGTTGCCCATCACTACCTCAAATAGTCGTGTATGGCCCCAGTTATGTCTATATTTGACTGTACTGTGCTTGATTCCACATCGCTGATATTCAGACCTTAAATTAACCTTTAAATAAGTCAAATGACAAAAAATATGATCCAGCACTGAATTCTCTATAGCCTTAGTGATCTTACACGTGAGCATATTTTTCAGTCTTTAATTCAGAGCTCGACCGATATATTGGTTGATATATCGGTATCAGCATATGAAAACCTTTTTTTCAGAGATTATAATGTGCAAAAAGTTGTTTTGTAAATTCATTATTTCTTTTCCAGTGAAATCACAATCTTGTACAGACAGTGATGGTTCCCAGATGATGAATTCTACTGTTTGCTGAGATCATTTTAGTTGGATTGTCGTGATATTTGTAGAGATATTCATCTTCCTCAGGATGAAATTAAATCCCTTTGGTGACTTCTACTCATCAGGTCCCAAAATGCTTTGGCTTATGACCAAATATCTTCAGAACTAATGACAGTGCTGTCAGCCTGAGCTGTACTTGTGCTGTAATTAACAAATGTTAGCATGTTAACACACTTAACTTAGTTTTATAAACATGGTACAGTAAACATGTCTAAATGTTAAACGCCTGCTGATATTGGAAGTACAGCCTCACAGAGGCACCAGCATCGCCGTCGACTCTTCACTCTTCGTCTTGTTCATCATCTCTTTTCTTGTCTGTCATAACCCATACATTAATTATTAGAAATGCACAAAGGTAAGTAGAATCAGATCAGAGGCCTATGTCCTGTATATGGTAATAGGACATTTTCTTCTGTTGGGTAATGCTGAATGTTCTTCCTTTTTATTACTTTTGCAGAGCCATAAAACAGAATTTTAAGTGACAACATCCTGCGCTGATGCCGCCAAACCACTCAGGGAAATTCATGGATGATGCCTTCCTAAGTAATATATCCCCATTGGTCCGCTTCGTTTTTTTCTCGGCATGAGAGCCACCGCAGTGAATCCCTGGCTGCGTTCCCCTGGGACTTGGTGTGAATTTTGTCCCAGAAGGAGGCAAACCCGACTAAGAAAACAAAGGCTGTTTGTCAAAGAGATGATGAGGAATCTGTGGTGATGGTGTGTATTCAACCAATGTGGACTGGAACAGTTACACAAAGCCACGCTGCCCGGTAGATCTCTAATCACACACACACACACACACACACACACACACACACACACACACACACGCAGTTTTTCTTTCTCCATGGTGAAGCACTTCCATTCTGGGAATAGTGAAGATTCACAGCCCATTGATCAAACACAAGAGTGTGTGCACACATGCCTCTCGACAGTCAGCACTTTGTGGTTTAACCCAAAATCCACACTGTATTGAAGACAGACTTTTGTCCCTATTCAAGAAGGAATATTTTATCTGGATGATGATTAACAGAGTCATCTTGTTTCCGTCAGTAAGTGATGAGATGATTGTTGTCTCCCTTCAGCTCTTTAAGAAATCAAACTCCCTTCCAACAGAAGGGCCTCATCGAAGAATCTTTGGGCACACATAGTGATTACTGCAAGTTTTCATAATTAGATCACCGATGCCGGACCCCAATTTCAGGGGGGCTATTGAGGTTTATTTTGCATTTGACATTGGGCAAGACTGATTTTAACCATAAGATTATAATTTTAACATGTTAATCTGCTCTATCCAATAGTTGTCAAGACATTTCAGCAAGATACAAGGTAATTTATTCGTCATTATAAAATACAGTAAAAGTAAGTAAGAAGTAAACCCCTTCATGCTACACAAATTGCAGAACATATATACTGTTATTTCTATATAAATATACATAAACGCATAATGTGTGAGCACCAAGCATCGATGTTATATAAACATGGAGCCCACCTCTCCCAATCTCGCTGTAGTCCTGCGCTCTGTCTGCCTGTAGAGTGCGACAGCTTGATCCTAGATGTTATAGTGGAGACAGGTCTCTGTGAGGATGTGACAGTCTCTGATTTCACATCGTTTGGCCAATAAGTGATGAGACGAAAATTGTAACACATTGTGCAGCATAGATATTCACATCAAATGCAGTGCTGAGCAGCTGTAGCATTTTCTAAACTGTTGGCTCTTTTCGCTGTAGGCTTTGTGTACTTTTATATATATTGAATAAACTGATTTAAATTCATCAAGCTGCCTGTGAGGTCGATATTTGGTTATGTACTGTATATGATGTAAAAACACATACAACTGAAGCCTTTAGAAACTTCCCAGTATTTCTTGGGGACAGAAAAGACACTGGAAGCTGACATTTTTTCCACTGTTGCTAACAGCCCTTAACGATGAGGTCTGGTAAAAGACCTCATTCTCTCCTCCACATGATTTTCCTCAAAGGCTTCCCGTTAGTCCAATACTTGGCTAATGATGGGTGCATGAAGGCCTGTTTCATAAACCTGCTGTCAGTAAAGCAGTCTAAATATAGAGAACCTCGTTATAGACGTTATAACAAACAGCACACTCAAAGCCCAGTTTTGTTTTCCAGCATCACACGCAGGAGCCGACACATAATCACATACTCATTATGGTTGGCTGCTTCTTTTGTAGCTCCTCTGCCCGTTATTGCCCTGCTTATTGAACGTATGAATACCATGAGTATCCGAAGAGCTTGTCACCACTTTGTTCTGAGTGGAGCAGTGAGACAAGCGGAAAGTTTAGCTGAAGTAAACACGGCTTGAGGGCCAGTGTTATTGTCTGTTTAAATAGCTCGATCCTCGGAGGGTTTGTGCTAGTGCACGACCAGTGACCCACAGAAGAAGAGGGAATAAGACGATTTGGCAAACCTCTAGTTTTTCTTTCAGTGAGCAGCTCGGAGAGTTTGGATGATACTGACCCCGGCCTTCTATGGGCTCTGAGTATGTCCCATCAGTCTGATGTCCTGACAGCAATGATCAAAACAACGCATAAACATTTACCCTCAGGGAATGTGGAAGTGAGGCAGGGCGCAAGGAGATTTAAAGCAAATATCTCTTTTGAGAAAAGTTTAACACCTTGACATTTTTTCTGTGAATATAAAAATGATCATTTAGGACAAAAATGTAGAGAAAAGGAATATAATTTAAAGGAGAGCTGTTTTTCATTTTTTTCTTTAAAATCCATGACTTTGTGACATCACTACATCAACATGTCACACATTTGCATAATAAATGCCTGCACTGACAGTAGAAGTAGCTAACTGGAAGCTGAAAACAGGACAGAGCCAAACGGAGATACAGTGAGCAGGGCTGGCTCAGGCTTGTGTGAGCTGACCAATCAGAGCAGACTGGGTTATTGGAAGGGGGGCCTTCAAGCCCACGTTGCCCACATCAACATCACTTCTCAAACAGAGAATAGGGGCATTGTTAATAGTCATACGTATTTATTACCATTGTAACCAGACTTCTGTTCTAGCAAGATCGACATCACTAGCATGGATTAGTGACAGAATCAATATTAGCATGGACAAGAAACAGAAGTTCTTCTTTTGTATTGAGGAGCTGTAGAGTTTGTTCATGGCTAAACTGTAACCTGTACTGTACATGTACTCCAACAAGACAACTTCTCACAGACACGTCTGCTCTGAACACAGTCACCTTAGCTGTCTCTCCTTATCTTGCTCGACCACTGTGCCCTGGTTCTTAAAGGAGCCGCGCTGCTGCTGTAACCCCTGTTGGGGTATGACATGTGGCTCCCAGAGTCTACTATAGTCACAAAATTAGCACAAAATTAAGTTCTTTCTCAAAAAATATTTGGCCAGCAGTGTGGCTCATCATCATCACCAGGAAAGAGGAAAAAAAATGAAATGTTATAAAAATAGCAAAATACACTGGTGGGGGGCTTTAAAGGATAACTACCGTTTTTTTACAACCTGGACCTTATTTCTAGCAAAATATATGATCATTCACCCAGATAACTTTGGTATCATTTGAAGTCGTTCGGACGAAATTAGATCCAGTGTAGCGCCGCGTATATCCATCTAATGCGAGTGACGGGGCATCGACACACAGCCTCTATATAACGCATTATCTGCCACGAAACTAGTTCATTTCACCAATATTTTGTTACGATACGCTAGCGCTATTCCCCTCTGAGTCCGGGCTCGTCTGTTATCAACATCCGGGGTCAAACTAGCAGTAGCAGCTACAGGTAAACAAGCCAGCTGTCGCGGGTGCGCGCGCAGCTCAGAGATGACATCCTCCAGGTCAGAGGTAGTAGGTCAACCTACAGACCCCGGATGTTGACAACAGACAAGCCCGGACTCAGAGGGTAATAGCGCTAGCGTATCGTAACAAAATATTGGTGAAATGAACTAGTTTCGTGGCAGATAATGCTCATAGAGGCTGCGCTTCGGTGCCCCGTCACTCGCATTATATGGATATATCGGCGCTACACTGGATCTAATTTCGTCTGAACGACGCCAAATGACACCAAAGTTATCTGGGTGAGTAAATGATAATATATTTTGCTAGAAATAAGGTCCAGGTTGTAAAAAACGGTAGTTATCCTTTAAAGAGACAGGAGCCAAAACGAGTGTCTCAGATTAGTTGTTTGAGCATTAAAGTATGTAAACCTGATCTGGTAGTCACACAAAATTAAAATATAAACTTGAAAATCAGCATAATATGTCTCCTTTTTCTGTAGGAAAGTGATTACAGACACATTTTGGAAAGTAGTAGTAGTAGTAGAAAGTAGTAGAAAGTAGAAAGTAGAAAGTAGTAATGCAGAATATTTGTTTTTTGACATTTTCAACACTTTTTATAACTTTTTTTCCAGGTGTTCTTGCAGTATGATGTCAGAGAGTCTGTAGCGTGATCTTGTTTTCTTTACGTTACATAACCGTGCTGCCTCCCTATCCACGTGTCACACACATAGAGTACAATATGTGTTGGATCTCGGACGAGGTCATAAATCGGCCCTCTTGCACCTCTCGTCTCTGTCAGGCTCTTTTCAACAATGGAAGACAAAAACACTTTGAAAATAAAGCGCTACAGTAGCTCCGTCTACATCACAGATGGAAAACTAACCCCAGAGTCTTTTGACCTTTCCCAATTCCAAGAAAAATTCATTCCCTACCTGTAACTGCTAACCCCAATTTAATGCACTGGCCATTAATTACAGGGCATTCAATCGTGCGCTCTGCACAGATGTGATGCATCCATCACACTTGCAGAAGCGAGACTCTGAATGATAGAGTTTGGACAGGCTGTGTAACAGACAGTGTAAGGATGGGCTCTGCATACAGTACAATGGTCCCATCTCTTCTAATGGGTAAATGTTAGGTCCATGTTATTCCTTGAAATCTGGTCATAAATTCAAACCAAGTTTCCACTCCAGATATGGCTTGAACTAGGGTGAAGAGAAATCCACTGCTCTGCCGTATTTTAAGTGCAGAATAATGGACTCAGTGGATCTGTTGTCTGCAGAGTTTCATTAGAAAATCATGCTCACTATACAGGCGACAAATTGCGCCTTCAACTTTTTTATTTGCACGTTATCATAATGTATTATGCTGTGGACACTCAGACACCATCATGATAAGACTCCTGTGACCTGACACACAGTTATATAGTGTCTGTCTAACCTATTTAAGATGCTCTTCTCAGGATTAAGAAAAGATTAAGATATTATACAGATATCGAGAATTTTTGGCAAATGTTGTCAGGAACATGCTTGTCTTACTTTTTATTGCAGGTTTTTGTCACAGACTGTCTCTCTTACCGTGTTTCCACAGAATTGGCTCTGATTCTTAAACGGTTCAATTCAAGATTTTAAAAACTTTGGTGCCATCTTGCGAACGGGTCTGTGTTTTCACCAGTTTTGAGTGGAATTATTGTAATCAAAGATGGGTCCTCATCATAGGGTGTTGCACAATGCACAACGACCAGTAAGTAACGCACGCACACTTTGGTTTCCAATTCAGGTCGAGGAAAACCTGCTTCTTTAAGTTCCAGCTGGAAACCAACTTTTCAGGTTCTGGACCAATTTGTTTTAAGTCCAAATGCTCAGAACGGTCAAAAATTGGGTGAGCAGGTCCATGTTGGTGGATGAGGGGCCACAGTCTGTCCTCTCCAGCCACGTTCCCTGTTCCCCGGGCCCTTTCATTGCCATTTCCATCAGTCCACTAGACATCCCTCCTTTCCACATGACCTGGCTACCTCTCCCATCTACACATCTGCTCCCTTTCTCGTCATTGGCCCTGCAATCGCCTTGCCTTCCCCGCCCGCCTCCTCGCCTGCATCTCATTTCCTTGCGGACACTTTATCGACCAATTCCCACTACTCATACTCAGTCGGTCAGTTTGTCCTAGCTGTTATGTTTATTTTTTGCTTTGAGCTTTTGTGTTTGCGGTTTGGTTTCCTGTATGTTAATACGGACCTGCACCTACTTCCCTGATACCTGTCTACCTGCCTGGCAGTCTGCCAACACTTTGTGTTGTAGAGTGTCGGGGACATAAGGGCTTTTAAACCGTCTTTAGCATATGCAATTTTGGGCAATGCAATGGTGGGATCGATATAAGGTCAGAGTAGATCATTTTGACAGAAAAAAACTTGCATAACAGGGCATCACTAGGTCATTGTGTGGGAGCTGAAATTGCAAAACATCTTCTTGTAAATGCTCAACATTGAGCGCAAAAGTATCATCATCAAGTGTCATCATGCATACTTTTTTATTGTTGGAGAAACAAAGAGTTCACAAGAATTTATGACTCGTTCTACACACAAGGCCACAGGTTAGCTGCAGCTGTTTGGCAGCCATGTTGGCTGTAACAACACCATCTCCTGATGTGACTGAGGTGAGTAATGAGCATATAATGTGGATGTATCTGTGGTTTGCAGAAATGTTAACTGGGCTGTTCTAACATGTCCTCAGCATCCCCAGTGTAAATGAGACCTACATATGTTGCCGCTCTCCGTCAGCCTTGTGACAATTTTATTGAATTTTAACAACAGAACAACAAAGACAACAGCACATAAAACACAGAACAACAACAACAATCACCACAAGGAGGTAAAAGGTTTTCTCTTTACACAAATACTCTGCAGTTGCGACATTGTAAATACAGTTCATCGCCTGTCCTGTGTCATTAATTCAGCTTCTCATAGAGCCAAAATGATTCAGCATCTCAATGAATGCCCTGTGGCCACTTTTCCCATGTTGCTGATGTCAGTGGGTTATCTGCACAAACGTTGGCACTGACTGCTTGTGCCAAGACAAATGTCAGCCTCCCTGTTCAAGTCCCAGCTTGTGGTCATGAGTTTATTATACCAGACTTTGAAAGTCCCTCGCAAGTTGCCTTGTGCGCAGCAGTACTGTGAGGGCTCTGGGAAAGGTTTGGTTCCCAGACAGAAAAGCCAATGTGGAGTGTGAGACAGGTTTTCTAGACTTGTTGGTGGCTTTTCCCCTGGAGACATTGGGACGGCTGACTGGCGGATGCTGAAGAGAAACTACTCTAATTTTTTATTAACAATTTATTTAAGAATTCCCACATTTTATCTCCCTTTACATTAACTAAGAAAGACTCCAGAGCTTATGAGTATGTGGGCCATCGTCGGATAATTCAGCTGTCAGTTTTGCTGTTTAAGGCCGATGGTGACCTGCATTTAGGTTTACACATGAGGTTCAGACAACTGTGATGAATGGATGTCATTTTTGTTTTTTTTGTGTAATTATGAATGATTTTGTATGAACAGCTTCCTCTCTAAAGGAATGTTTCTTTAGCTGTATCTGGACTTCATTTGACATGCACTGTTTCTTGTTCAGAGCGCCATCCAGTATGTTATCATGGTATAAAACACAAACCAGAACTGTTTATTTTTTCCACTCTGTAATTGATAGTCACTAATCATGATAGCGGGTGGATGCCTGTACTGTATTTACAAATGCAGTTATATTTGAAATCAGGCTCAGACGACCAGTCAGACGAGGGAGATTACAGAAAAAAACACTTGTTTCTTTCTCTCCAGAGCCCATAAATTATGTTTTGGGACTGGTGGTTGGACTTTGACGTCTGAGCTAACCGACTCACTCACTCGTTGTGGTGTTGTCTCACTGCAGTGAGTGGTAAGTAGTTACCGGAGATCTGACTGCTGACACCACCATGAAGCCATCCCGACAGGCCTGCTGACGCACGTCAACTGCTGGGGCACCACTGCATGCTGCTTCTGAGGCTTTCCTGGAACTCATTAGTTGTGTCTGACTGACAAACAGGCTTCAAAAACTGCTGTCACAGCGAAGGGGGTCCATCCAGAGTTTTTAGTGAGAACAACTTGAGCTTGGTAAGTATGTACCTCCAGACTTTGACCAGAGCTTAAAGGCAACAGTACTAACAATGATCGGCTCCTAAACCATGGCCAATAATGGGGGAAACACGACAGAGATGCTTAACTATGTCATGAACACAACATAAAGTAAGCTACAGTAAGAGATGAATGATATCAGTAGCATGGGTTTGTGGATATGTGGATTTTGCTGAGGAAACACTAATAATGTAACCAAACACAGAACATGGAGAGTATCTTCTAAGGGCTTTAGTGGTGGCTGAGGAGAACCACATGCGCCCACACACTCTGAATGGACAGCCTCTCCTGCAAATTACCTGCAAAACAGCAAGAGCATAAAATAATGGCACATCCAAGCAGTCGACAATAGTGCACAATAGGAGTCCTCTTTCACTGACCCATGCTTGAATGAAATGGTGTCCCTTTGTAATCGATGGACAGACAGAAAGCTGGTTCTTAACTGTTAAGTCTTTACTTGTCCAGAAGCTCCTGTCTCTCCCCTCAACAAGCTCTGGTTCCAGCTGAACAAGCAGGGGAATGAAAGAAACCTGTTGCAAAAGCCCCTTCAATATATTTTCGCTATGGTACTGCTGATTTTGCTGCCAAGGAGAGTACAGAATCTCCCACAGAGAGGAAATTAAGCAGGACTTTGGTACTGGCATAGGACCAATGCAGAGGTCGAGCGGTGGGCCAGCACTTTAAAGACGAAGCTAGAGTCAAACTACAGGATCGAGAACACAGGCGACTCAGGAGGACGATACCAGGGAGGTCCAGAGGCAGAAATGAAATGTTAAGGGTGATGGGGCAGACTTTAGGAGTTATTATGGGTGATACAATGACCTAAGACCAAAGGAAGCTCAGAGAAAAAGAAACATGTAAGTGAATCTTGTCACACCTGGGAGGTCATGAACCTGCACTGTTTCCAGAGAGACACAATTCACTGTTTTTCATCATTTGGTCATTTCTACAAACACTAAATGTAGAGGAGAGAAATCTTTAAATTCTTTGAAACGCAGAAATCTAAAATGGCAGGCAGCTAGCTACACTTGCTAGTTTGATGCACACGTAATGAACACATTTTTCTGCTCATGTCATTCCGTCATGTCTCTGTTTTTCAATGTCTGTCATGGTCTTCCTGCATTTGTCTTTCCACTGCTCTGCAGCTGTAAGTCCTTCCCAAGAAAAAGAACATAACTTTTATTTAACGCTGACAGCTCCAGCACTTTTGTGGATTTTGCTGTCCTGGATGTGCTCCATCACAGTACCATCCATCATTATCCTCCCGTTCAGAATTGATGAGTCTCTGAAGTGATTATCTAACACAGGACTGACGGCAGTAAACAATTCAGCATGACTTTGCTCCGTCCAGATAACACGTTGCTTCGTTTCTCCCAAAATTTGCGTTCTATCTGATTTCCAGGAATGAATGTGATGCTTCAGGTCGTGTGCTGCTATTGTTCCAGATACATCTGCAACTACTGGTGCGACTGCCTCCTCACAGACGTTTATGACCAGTTAAAACAATAATAAAAAGAAAAAAAGTCAAAGCACGATCAGAAACAAAGTAAAAAGGCTGACATGAATTCAAAACAGAATTAAAAGAGTGAAAATAAATCCAACTCAAATACAGAAGTCATAAAACAAAAATGGTTTGACCGCATTAAAAACACGACTATAAAATCCGTTTGAAGATGGGGCTGTGAAGATGACTCATTCTGACAGCCTAAGCTCCTGGATGGTCCCGAGCTCTGAGGCCCACGTGGAAAAATATCTGATTGACAATTAAGATCGGGCTCTGTGGAAACTTTTGCTCCACACTGAAGACAAAATGTCAAGTCAAGTTCTGCGTGAGACGGCTCGAGGAAAGACAGATGATGCACAGAACAGCGTTTTCCTCATCTGCAATTCGATCTTTACCAAATTGTTAAATCCTACAAAATTACCCCTTTCACTGAAGTAGCATCACCAGCCTTATCTGAGCATGAGAAGACATCCCTTGAACGTGGAATATGATGCTTTGTTGTATTATTCAGTTGATTGGAAAACTCTCTCTCCGCATAAGGTCAGACACATGTTTCCAGATTTTGGCCAGACTATCGCAGATAGTATTAAGCGAAAGTGTGCTGTAGCCAATAAATTCATGGTTTTCTTCTATTTTCCTTGTTAAGGGTCCAAGAATCATGGGGAACGATCTGACGCTGGCATTGGTAAGTGTTGAAAAGAGGCAGGTCGTCACATCAGGCTTGTACACTGTGTATGTTTGTTTAAGGACAGAGTTATCAGAGCCAGATCCAAAGGTGCTGCAGGTCATGTTATTTGCTGAGGCAGAGAAAAGTTTATTGAAACTCTGACACGGCCAAATGTGTGATCGGAAATCATTTTAAATTAAGTTTTAGCTTAACAACTGTTTTTTAACAAGGATTACAAATTTTGTGTGTGCTATCATTTATTCTCAGCAGGACTTCGAGAATGTGGAAGCAGCAACGGTTAAATATTAGATATTTATACGTAAATGACATGTGAAGCTCTCTCCGTCCTCCCGTAGGACTACTTTACTTGGTAATTCTGAGGGAATCGGTTTCCAAGTAGATTGAACTTTGTTGATCTTGAAGTGAAACACAAAATGGCGACTGCCTGGTGATTAACTTTCTGATATTACCGCTAAACAGTACACTAGAATATGTTTCTGAGATTTTAAGCAAGAAATAGGTGATAGGTGACGACATATTGATTCATGTTTGATCAGCACTGCCAAATTTTACTGTTTGACCTGAGATACATGACGCCATTTCCAAAGCAGGACTCATCATGAACTTCCTTACTTCACAGCTAAACAGTGCACTCAGGGCCGATTAAATAGCTTTCTCTATTTCCTTCAACTTTATCGAGTGAACAGCACATTTGATTTGGTCTGAGATGCTGGTGCTCCAGTATGATATCTCGTGGGAGTGATATTTCAGTGCCCTAAAAGCATCATTATTTGGACATGTTGTGCAATTTGGCGCCCCCCACAGTTTCTGATTGCAAAACCACTGTCGTAAATACAAATCCCAGGTCTGTAACAACTGCTAACTACAAACAAAACTCATTACATCATCACAATGTTATTTGTTGAAAACTTGTGTATTGACGTAAACATGTATGTAACGCTGTGATCTTAGATAGAGACACCATTAACCCTATTACAAGACACTGTTCCATCAATATGATTTTGAAGCTGTTCTTTTAAGGTAAAAAAGTTACATAATGTTGCGTTACAGGACAACTATTTCATTTTTTGTTTATCTTTCCATAGACTTTTAATCCTCAGTTTTAGTGCGATGACAAGGCCAACAAGTCCACTGTTTGTTCAACTCCACGTCTGTTCTCCAGCTGTATCCTTGATGAGCCCGGACCACAACACTTTTAATACCCACTCTGTCATATCTGTGACTGCCAGAAACCAGATTGGAAGCCCTCTTAAACCGTGATATAAATTTTCATGACGTGTTGATTTGGGGAAACTAATGCATATACTGGAAGACGTTGCACAGCAAACCTCTCATGAAGGAAAGATGATCTGTGCCGTCTTTAATTGCTCCGTTAATGTGCAGAAACAGTGCTTTTCACAGTATGCTTCTCCTGCAGTGGAAAAACCCAGTCTGCGAGGGGTTGTTTTGAGGTTTGGTCCTTCTGGAGTGTCTCTATGTAAGCAGGTGCTCTACTGCGTCACGGTGGCCAACAACCCCAAAAGTCTGCTGCCTCTCATCCAACCTTCACTTAATAAACTGCATCATGCAGCCAGTACTCTCTCCCTGTGTGTGTTTTTGTGTGGACTGACATGCCTTGCATTGTGGAGTTGTTGGAGAGAATACAAGGAAGAAAACTCAACAAGGGTCTCTGCCTGCGTCCTACAAACACAGCTGTTCCTGCGTCCCTGCGTCACCCCTCTCCGTCTGAACTCTTTCGCCCAGAATTCCCTTGGCCAAACAAACCATCCTGGTCAACACAGCAGTGGCCAGTTTATGCTGAACTGTGCTAAACAATTATTAGTTTAGAGCTCAAAGGCTGCTCTGGTGAGCACTGTCCTCTGTAAGCTCTGTACCCGATATGCTTTTGTCAGGGATATCAGTAACAGATCATAAAATCCACTGCACATAAACACAATTTGCATCCAATCACAACTTCATTAAATCAGATGTATCACGTTTCGACTTTTGTATATGCACTTTAAGATGAAATGAGGTCAATGAGTGAATTATTTCCCTCTTTTGAGTGTAATGGTTTACATGTGTGGTTGTTTATGACTCTGTTTATTCGTGCTTATTTTTAAGTTGTTTTCATAAATGGAGCTTCAAAAGGCTGTAAAGACGTTTATTGTATTATTGTGGACGAGGAGGAAAAAGTCCAAGGACCTGAAGGAGACCGGCCCCATTGCCAGGATAATATAATGGCAGTTAACATTTCTGGAAAACACTTATTCGTTCACATTTGTACGTATTTGTACCATATTAACATTTCTACAATATGTGTCAAATCAAATTCACATAACATGTTTAAGACCTGACTTTTATATTGTGGCGTTGCAGGAGAGAAGACTGCCAAGCCAGTGACTGCAGTTCAAGACTGTGTTTCAACATTTGTAAGTGTGACATCACTGGATGTTTTTAAGGAGACTTGAGACAATTTCTAGCCGAGTTTGTGGCTACAAAAAAATTATATTTTTGACGAGAGGTCGGGACAACTCCAGCTGTGTTTGTAGCCTAGAGCAGGTCTCAAACGCCAAAACATGATCTTTTTCTAACCCTAACCAAGTATTTTTTTGTACCTAATACTAACCAAAGTATGGTATCGTCACAAGATAGAAATGAGAACTGAACCTAGAGAAATGTAAAGTTGCAACGTAGAGAAAGATACACAGATATAATTAAAGCTGCTGTAGGCAATGCTGTCTTTTTAGCTAACTTCCCGTCTGCTTTGCATCAAGACGCAGCGGTAATCACTAGACATAGCAGCTCCACGTGTTCATGAGTAGACAGGACCGCCTTTTTATGGAGTTCTCTGTCCTGATTGGATAAAGTGGGCAGGGATACCAGAAAATATAATTTCTGCTTGAGCCGTGGGAGGAGAGACATGAGCTATTTACCAAACACTCCATGACAGACACACTTATTTTAAGAATAATAAAATAAAAAAAAATAAAAAAACGCTTTCAGCAGCTTACACGCTATTTCTGGTTGCAGCAGAAAGATAGCTGAAAATGACATGTAGCCCATAGATACAAATTATTGAATCCACAGCCGCTATCCACAGTGAGGACAGTTGGAACAAATACAAGAGCTGTTGTCTCATTTCAGAAAATGACTTACATAAACTGAAAAAATAACACCATCTGTTTCAAAGTCAATTCTTAATGTTCAGTGAACAGGATAATCTGCTTCTCTACATATGTAGAACGTGTGCAATGAGCTACAGCTGCACAAAGGTGCTGTGACAATCTAGAAAATTGTATTGGACTCTAATTGGAAAGTGAAACGATCAACAACATGTCATCACCTTTCTTTCCAGCGCCGTCTGATTCATGTCTGACTTCATGCCACTCAAAGATGAAGAGGAGCAGTTGTTTCACCAAATGCTCCACCAAACGCTTCTTTTCGTGATTTAACTGCAGAGACCTTTGGTTTAACATCGGCATTCATACATACTGTAGAGACGAGTGATTTTCTCAATGAGAAGATCAAGACCACGAGTTTTGTCCTTGGGAGCCAATCTAGAGGGTCAGAGGTCAGGGGCGTAAAGATCACGTCAGGACCTTTGCTGTCAGTAGTTATCTAAATGACCTTAGTTCATCTGTTGGGTCATCACAGCAACATAAATCATAACTCTGTAACGCATGATGTTACTCTTACAACTACTTACAACTACGAAAAGGAATAATAGCACACATTTGGGTCATCAATAAAAAAATATTGTGGTTTCACCAGAACATAAAAACTATATTTCTTAGTTTGCTTTGTTGAGTTGTTGATTCTTGTGAGACTTTATACACCTAAAGCAGAGACCTGGACGTCCCGTAAATGGTTGTTTAAAAGGTTGCGGAGTAGAATCTTGTATCTTGAAGATAAGGGGTCTTTGAAGCAATCTTATAAATTGGACCACAGAGCACTTGTGCAGCTTTAGTAACGATCACTTTATAGTTGCACTTTATAGTTCACTGAGTGGAGTACTGTTTGAAGCCTGAATGTAAACTGGCATCCGTGTTTTTGTCTGTCTCCATCACTGAAGTGGTACAAAATTTATTGGACAGTACAGTGCACTTAAGTTTCCAAGAGTATAAGAGGCAGACATTCCTTTATTTCTTGTCTTGGTTAAGTCTACAAGTCTGCAAACAATAAGGATCGATTCCAGGGTCGAATGCACCTTTTTGTTTGGCTTCACCTTGAAGACTGAAGGGTAAAAATTACCATGTTTTCTCTTCAAAAGGATGATTTGTGGGGGGCAGATCTTATCTTGCCCAATTTTCCTGCCACAGCAAATAGGCCTACTTGTACTTCAAAAAAAGCAACTTCTGTTTTCAGGAGTTTTGCAACTAATTTGCCTACGGTTTAACATTTCAAGTTCAAACTTGATGTGCCACCTCTCCTTTCAGGATACCTGCTTGAAATTCAGACCGAGGTGAAAGCAGCTCTCTGCACAGCTATATTTAGGTGGAGCGGTTTCCAGTCATAAATCCATAACACAAAGAAGACTGCTGTCTGTCTGCGCTACCTGAGAGGGCAGTGAAAACATCTGGATGGTGGACTTCACCGGCAGAAAGACACACACTGCCTTTCCTCTCAGGGAGACAGCAATGTTTATTATAGTATGGATATTTATGACCCTCAGCAATGCTAACTTCCTCACCTATCATAAGAGGTTATAGTTGATTATAACTGCTTAAGGGTTCACGTAATATCTTGCTGTCTTGTCTTGTCTGAATTTTTTTCCTCACTTCTCGGTCCACTTGTCCCTCATTATAAGGCTGTAGCAGGATAGTAATTGAGCCTTTTCTCCAATATTTATCACTTTAACCTGTTCTTATTCCTGTAAATGTATGTAAAATAAAATGCCTATACCTGTCTAGCCCAGAGTAAATCCAAAGCGGTTGTTGAACCATTTGGAGTACATGGACATGGTTTTAGGATCTTTTGAAAGGTTATTAGCAGAATTCTTTCCCCAAGCTGTCAGCAGCTCTGTAACTGCCTCTGGCATTAATCCATAAGTGTTTGAACGCAATGAATTATTTATTAAATAATCTCGGCAAAATAATTTAATGCAAAAATAAGCCTGTAAATGACCTGTAACTGCCCCATGTTGGAAAACACAATGGGTCCACATCAAATAGTCTTAAATGGCCCAAGTTAAAATCAGATAACAAAATCACTGAAAAGGACCACCAAACTTTTTTTTTTCTGAGGAAATATCCAGGCACCTGGCAAAAGAAATGCAAATTTATGACCTCAAAGTACCCCTTCCTGAGAGCAACAGGGGCAGAAACTCATTATAGCTCTTTATTTTCTTATTTACACTAACAATCAAACGGCTGCCATCTTAGGATCTGCAGCGTAGAGGTATAATGGCATCTGCTGTAAGATGACAGGAAGCATGAAAAAGCATCCGCGATCACAGTTTTTGCCCTTTTGTCAAAATGTTATCATGGAGTTTGATGCACTACTGAAACACCCAGACACTACTGCTGAGTTGGCTAAACTTTGTACATGCTAGTTTGTTAGCTTGTTTGTTAGCTTGTTTGTTTGTGGATTGTACCTCGCTGTTGTGATTTAATCTTGAAATGGTTTGCATGAATAGAATCACTAGGATCTAAACTATCTATCTATGTGTGACATGACTGTACACTTAAATTGCCTATTTGCTTAGCTGTGTTTGTAAAATTTGGTGAACTAGCGGGTGACTTTAAACAGGTCCAAAACTACAACATTTTTCAAAGTAGAAATTTGCCCTTGCTGTGAAGTCCCTGCAGTGACTTCAGTCCTCTTTGAAACTGAACAAAAATGAATGCAAGTAATGTTTCATTGTAATAAATACTGACCCATTTCTCCAGGTCATGTGATTTTCAGTAATATCACTCTCAAAGAGAGAAAATAAACCCTACGGTGGAAAGCTTTAGAGCCTCACAGTGTAAAGTTGAATCCTAGAAAATAGCAGGAAAGTGTCCACGACTGCTGTCTGTGAAATATTTTCCGTTGTTATTGTGTGCTGTGGGAGTGTGTCTGCACAGTACTGCTTTGAAAATGTGAGCAACCACAATATTCTTTTATTTCATTCTCAGTATGTTTACAAAGATAGTTTTCAAAGAATCTACACTGTTTACCATTCGCTTGTTTCATGTGGCGCCCAACGCCAAGGTTCAGAAGTTCTCCTTGCTCTAATGTAAGATTTCAAAACTTGGACTGATGCAAATTTGATTTTAATAACCTCTGATTTGATGATGAAGTTTCTCCCCGCTCTTACCTCAGTGCGTTTCCAGACAAGCATAATCCAATAATACTGTAGCAGAGCTAAACCCTTCATGCCCTTCAGCAGGGAGAATCAAGCAGGTCTGCGGCCAGCATTTGGAGATTGCGCAATGTTTTCACTCAAGCAGATATCCGAGGAGCTCTGAGATGTTTGGCACTCGCCTGGTTCTAATATAAAGAGTTTGCATATTGTTGAGGAAAAGAACAACGTCAGTAGCCTCTGGACTCGTTCCACCAGGAGGTGGGGGTGACATTGACAGCTGGGAGCAAGTGTTCAGCATTTAACACCGATCACTGTGCTCTCTGCTGAGCTTGACAGATCAATAGACTGCCGGCACAGCAGGCCTTTGGGAAGGAAACCAACATCACAGCAGTGTCACTGTTGAACCTCTTAACAGGGAAACCTGAGTATGACAAGGAGCCCATGTTCAGCTCTCTCATGTTCCTGTTTAATAGTCTAATTAACTGTTTGAGTGGATGTGACATTGAGTAGTGGGTTGCTCTGTGATCTGAGGTGCGTTTAGGAAGCGAGAAATCAATGACTTCGATGATTTGATGCCTATAGTCACCTCTGTTTAAAACCGTAAACTGTTAGCCCATCCAAGGCTAATTATTTGACAGGTCAAATATATATATGATCGTGCAGGTACAGTCCCCTAATAACACTGACAGTCTGAGACACTGAAGGGTTCACCCGCGTAATATCTACACTGTTAGTCCTGTTTGTAATCTTTTTTCAAAGGAAATCTGGCCTTGCTTGTTACATCATGCTGTGCTGTGACAAAGTGAGAGGGATCTCATGGAGCATAATTTTGTTTACAGAATAAATGCCCATCATGCTTCCAGTCATGTTTTTGTTTCCAAGTTTCCTTCCACAGGATGAAAAAGTAAAGAGATTTTACCTCCTTCCTCCTAATCCTTCCTCCCTGTGATGGGCGACTTAAACTCAGATCAGTTTTCTTTCTTGAATTTTCATCCAAGAAAGTGACAGCAACGACCGGTTGTAGCACATGGAACAGGAAGGTTATGTCAGTTGAGAGCAACAAGTGGAGGAGGATGCAGCTCTACAGCTTTCCCTCTGATGCGGTTGATGATATGAGTAAGTGATGCATACCATCCACGATGGAAATTTTGGCTTTTTGTTCAGGCTTGTGACAGCATGGAGAGTATATCAGCAGGGAAGTGCCTGCTGTATGACAGATCAAAGGTCAATCACAAGGCCAAAACAGACAGATGGACTTTCTTACACATGGATGGATTATAAGACTACATGAGGGCACAGACACTAAAACGTCCCCTGCCTGAGAAATATTTTGAAGGTTAGCCTTCAGTGTTGCTGCTTTAAAGCTCAGTATTTTGTTCATGCTGCAGATGAAAGGAGGCAGTCGAACTCCTTTCCTGCCACATTAGATCGAAACTGACACTCCTCTACCAGGATAGTGTACTTTTCTGCATGAATTATGCTGAAAGTTTAAGTTTCTTTAGGCGCAACGTCCATTTTTAAGTTTCAACTTATAGAGAGAGACTTATAGAGTCAAGAAAAGATCATATTTTGGTTTACCTGGTTCCGTTGCCACAAACATGACTGGACATTGTGTGGACATGTCGTCAAAAAAACTTGGTTCTTGGCTGCAAAATATCAAGAAATCTCATTAAAAATATCCTGTGTTTTTTTGCGATAACAAATGCCAAGCTGTCACAAGACCATCCGCCCGTTTTCCTCCTGACACGAGTCAGCTCATATACATGTAATCTAAACATCATATGATACATATTCCTGAGATGTTGATATGATACGTATGAAATGTACAAATTTACAACATTTTATTTTGGCGATTGGGCAAATAAATCCTCTGAGACAGGTTACATTTTCAATGTGGATTTAAGTTCTTTGACTCTTCAAGGAGAAATAATAATAATGTAATCACACATGTTTCAAATTCACATAAAGTGCATGTCTTTGGATTGTAGAAATAAACCAGAGAGCACCCAGAGAAAGACAAACAAATACAGAGGTAAAACATTCAAACTATTTATGTAAAAGCTGAAAATACTTCTAACTTCTTTACATTTTCCTTGCGATAAATGGGGCTTCCTTTAAATATGTTCATAGATGTTCTGTCGTCAAAAATGTCCCGTTGCTACAGCAGTTGAGAGGAATCCGGCTCGTCTATATGAAGTAATACGCCGTGTGCGGCTGACAAGAGTGCAAGCCAAGCACATACTGTACATGTCAGTCAGTGAAATGTAAACTCTTTACTCATTACTTTGAGCCACTGAGCTTTATGGGATTATATAACGTTATATAACTTCTTTACACATCACAGATCCGTCCTCTGTTTGGGTTCAGGCTTCATGTCACAGACCTGATACTGTCTCAAGTGGAAAGAGAACATGTCACTATTTAGGTAACGCATGAGTATTTTTTAAGAAAGCACGAATGCTCAATCTTCAGAACAGTGGAAATAACAACCAATGTGTTGTTTAGATTATACCCACTGTTGTGGATATGGTTGCCATCAGCTTCAGGGGAGACTACAAGATGGATTTCTTTCTCTGTTTGTGTAGCAAATCAGTCATAAAGATATGAAAACAAACTAATTAGCTAGAAAGAGAAAGGATTTCATTTTTGTCATCAGTTATATTGAGTCATTGCAGCCACTCTGAGCTCCTGTGCTGTGCTGCTGCAGCCTCATCCCTCATCACATCTCTGTGACTACATGCTCGACAACTTCCTGCTCATCAAGGTTAACTCTCTATGAACAAACAATGCTCTTTATATCTTTATAGTTTTCTTTATATCAAAATGGTTGATATTTGGTTTAATATTTAATTTAAATCCTAACTATATTAAGCAGAGCCTTTTCTCCATTCAGGTTAACATGACAAATATTTGACCACAAAAACACAAGTGATGGTTTTTATTTGCAAAGAAAAACTTGCCTCTCAGGAGCCAACAAATGGGTTTCTTAGCAGGCGTTGTGCGCCCTCTGCTGACAATCTCAGCACCTTTCAGCTCAACGTATGAGTCAAACACACCGTCACCTTTGAAAATCAGCTCATTTGTTCATGCTTGCCTATTTGTACTTTTCTTTTTTCTGTGTATCTCCATGTTTTGTGTTATGTCTCTATATACAGTATGTTTTACATTATTGCCTCTCAAATGCGCAGTATACTGCCTCTGCTCTTGAAAGGAGCTATATTAATACGCTTACTTACTTACTTACTTACTTACTTACTTATTGTAGGTATGGTTCAGGGCTGTAACATGCCAGTTATTTTTTTTTCACAATTATTAAATTAATTCTTTAGTCTATAAAATGTCAAAAAAAAAAAAAAAGGTGACAACAGTCCCAAACTCAAAGACCCTTTAAGACTTTATTTACTATCCGAAGTGACAAAGAACGGCAGCAAATCCTTACATTTTGTAATCTGGAACCAGCAAATGTTTGACATCTTTGCTTGAAAAATTTGTGAAACAATGAATTGATTAGCAAAACAGATGGCCATTCATTTTTTTTTCAAACAAAGGTATTGATTGATTGACTGATCGTTGGAGCTCTACTATAGTTCAATGCAATGTTAAACTAACTGCACATCAGTAGTTTTATTTTGCACACTTAACAGGTGTGGCTTTAACTTTGTATCTGTCACTGTGCCTTTGCAACATGCTGAATGTTATCAATTCATTGTGTTACGTGTTCATGTATAAAATACATTTCAAATGTTATTTATGTCCCATCTCAGACAAATGCACACTACTGATTACAAAGATGCATTATTTAATACATAATAATTAAAGCATCACTTTCGTGGGTCCAAGTTTTTTCCCCAACTACACTTGTATATGTGTGTACAGTATGTATGCAGATGTTTTGTGTGTGTATCTGTTTGTGTTCTGCCTGAAGCTCATAACACCCCTCCCCTCCTTGTTGTTGCATCCTGAGGTGTTTCTCGGTATGGATAGGTGCCTCTGGTATGCTGTGGGCACATTGGCATCATCGCCATGTCTGTACACCTCAGTGCCAGTCTGTGGGGGCAGCAGGCAAGCTGCTTGAAAGAGCTGTGAAACAGACGGACATCAGCAAAGGCATTTAGCACACGAGGGCTCACTGTCAATCAACAAATTTCAATCTCATGTAAGGTGACGTCCACTAAATACTGAGGTGAATATTTGTAATTTTAATAGTAGAACACAGTTGGAATAAATGCTGATTGAATTGTATGTTTTTCTATGGCCAGGTGCATGTTTTAAACTGTTGTGATTGGTTGATTTGTGTGCGCTCACATGAACTGTGAGAGATGACGGAGGTAAAGTTTGAAGGTGAAGCTTTTGGCTCATTTTGCTGGTCTTGAGTCAGGTCATCGCTTGAGGGAAGAGGAGAAACTGGAACAGAAAAAACATAATTACATCTCAATTATGACCCTAGTATATACAGTTTAAAGTTTAATATGCATGCTGTATTACTATGTAATATTGTAGCAGTGTCTCCTACCCTGTCCTGCTTTGGCTCCCTCCCCTAGCAGCATTTCCTGCAGCAGGTTGTCCATTTGGGCCTCACCCAGCAGCTGTGCAAAGTGGAGAGTCTCCACCATCTGCCAGGCCACACTCTGCAGGGGAGGCAGGATCAGCAGGAGCTCCCCAAACCTTCCCCGCCGCTCACAGGTTGCTTCTTCGAGCAGCAGCTGGGCCTGGAAACGCAGATGTCGAACCACCTGAGGACTCTTCAAACCTGGACATTCTGTGAGGCAAAGGTAAGAAGACATATACTGAAGAGGAGGGGGTACTCTGTTTCATCAGGGAGAAGTTAACATTAAGGTAATTTTAGTTTTACTTCCGAAGAGTTAAATTACAGGAGATAAATATCAATTGATATTTGGAGTACAGACAATGCAGGAGTATCAATCTTTGTTTGGTATGTTGCACCATGCATCTGACAGATTTGATATTTTATTTAAAGACTTTGAAAGAAAGTCTTTGTATATCAAGGAGTCACAGATCGGCAAGATATAACTGGTAGGGATATACCAATTATCAGAGCCGCAATTCAGTATTTTTACAATTGGCAATAAAATAAATGATAAAAATGATCATTAAAACAGGATTTGCACTCACCACACTATCTGACTGGTAACATGTCACAATTTACAGTCTATAAACACTGGATAATCTAAATCACCTAAAATGTCAGTTAGTTACTTCCCATCACTGATTATTATAAGATTTTCACTTTAACTTCAAATGTATATCAGTTACAAATACCAGTTATCAGTTGTCTTATTGATTACTAATAATTGTATCGCTCTCAGTTCATAAAAAAAACTTGTATTTCGATCCTTAATGGGCAAAATATAAAATAATAAAATTGTGTTGTTTACAGTAAGATTGTAGTGAAAACAAAAAACTTTTTCAGGGGATGATTGAAAAGATGTTTTAATAAAAGTTATGATAATCCCAAATCTAGGTTATGGTGACTATCTTTTCTGGGCTTTGGGGAGAGTTGAATCAGAAGTCCTGCCTCTGCTGCTCCTGCCTCAGGTAAATGGACCATAAAGCTCAGCGGGCTGCCCCGACTGCTGACTGCCAAAGACTCCACCACATCCTGATATTATGAGAGAAACTCCACACTAAAGCCAGACCACTCAGACTAAACTACAGATGCAAAGGGCCACGAAAATAAACCGATCCAACCGAGAACATCAAAGAGAGTTATTCTTTGTCTGGTGCAATGGATGAGGTCAAGTGGCAGAGGAGAAACTACAACCCAGAGTCCCCCTCTAACAGACTGACCCGGGGCAAAGAAGACAATGGTTCTGAGGCAAGCAAACTCCTTGTCTGTGATGTCCAGCTCTCGGAGAGGTTTGACCAGCTCCTCTTGGATCCTGAAAGCCAGTCTGGAAACCTCGACGTCTGCACCTCTCAGGGGGATCACAGAGTCGTTACCTGCTCAAGAAACATTAACAAATCCATTCATGTGCAAGGTGCTTTAGCTTGAAGATTACATGCATGCATCAGTCGGATAAAGTGATCTGAAAATGGTTATCATGACAGACCTACTGCACATAGCCGAATGATGAAACATGAAAGCGCAATCAGTAGAAGGTTTTATCTGTCCTACCTAGAAGGATGAGATTGTGATAGGGTAAAGAGCGTCTTGCTGCCCCCAGGATAAGATGTTCTGCAGAGTGGGTTTGTAACAGGGTTATCTGTACACAGACACACACAGGCTTCATATCACATGCAGCTGAAACATGCAAATGGATCAACCA
This sequence comes from Pagrus pagrus, assembly GCF_965226575.1. Classification (NCBI taxonomy): domain Eukaryota; kingdom Metazoa; phylum Chordata; class Actinopteri; order Spariformes; family Sparidae; genus Pagrus; species Pagrus pagrus. The sequence continues at coordinate 24,014,132 of NC_140185.1, read as the reverse complement.
AAGCATCAATCTGGAAAGACAAATGCAAAAGCAACAACAAAGTACAAAGTAAGCCTCGTACCCTGTCTTCTACTGGGAGGCTACAAAACTCTGGGATGTGTTTCGCCCACTTCACCAGTAGGAGGAGTTGCTGCTTCATGGACTCGAACACGACTCCCACGCTGGCTGTCTTCTTGGTGTTGATGTCATGACTCCGAGGTGAGACCAGAGCTGGCAACTGAGAGCGGCAAAGCATAATGTGAGTTCACAGTTGGCTCAGGTGATACTGCAATGTGGGAATGAACCTCAGATAAGGTGTGTGATTGTGTATGCGGGGAGGTACATCAATTGGGGATGAGGAAGGTGATGATGTTGTTAGGTGTATGAGGTGCTTTGGCACTTGGAGAGCTGTGAAGGTTTGATCAAGACGATGCAGGCTCCTGGATGAATAATGCTGGATGGACACCACATGATGACCATTTTGAAAAAAAGGAACATACGCCTGAAGTAGCTCATTTGCCAGTCATCTCAATTTTTTCTGTGCGTTCCTTTTCACATACAAACGCATATATCTGGTTGTTATTATGCATTTGAAGGTAATTGAACATCGGCGCACAATCCCAGACCAAGTGGTGCAATTAAATGGGCTATGATTAGATGGGGTCCCTCGGCAATTTTGTCATTTCTAAGGCGTAACTGAATCCAGCCCAGAATTTAATGCCTGCCTGTCTAAAATGTAACCTATATCCTCTCTGTCTCTGGCCTCCATCTACATGATTTCCAGAAATGGGAAAGGGAACCGTTTCTGTCACAGAACTTTGTATGAGATGTTAAGCAGCGGCTTGTTACCTGTTGCACACTGGCCTCTGCTCGCAGCAGCACACTGATGGACAGAGTGCCCACTGTCTGTCCCTTGGCTCTGTGGCTGTTGATGCAGTCTCTCTCATTCTGCACAGCTGGAGATTAAAGAGAAGAAAGAACCATCAGAGAAGTTTCTTGGCTTCTCCACACCAAACCTCTGCTCTCTGCTCACCTCAGCTGCAAACAGACGGACCTACTATACTCTTCGCCTCGACAAGGTGCCTCTATCCTCTGTGACACTAAAGTTGCAGTCCATGCAAATATAAGCAGTGCCAAACGTTGCCTATTTTTGCACATGTTGCAGAAATGAGACAAAAATCACATTTCTCTCAAGAGTCTCCTGAAGTCTGCTTCTGTTTGAAGATTCAAGTGTATTTGTTTCAGGATGTAAAGTAATGATTTTCCACTTGATGCGGTTTGATATAATGGGGTAGAAAGGTGCATCTTGGATGTTGTCTTGAAATGTTAAAACAACAAAGAAACCTACATTTTAATTTACATTTTGGTCATACAAATACTTTGACTATAGAGTAAAAAGTGGAGACCAGAAATGTTATTGATACTGTAACTCTCATGGAAAGAATCTGTAACCTTATTTCTCCCTTTCCTCCCTTCTATGACTTATCTACTTGTAGTTTCTCCCCGATAAGAAAAAAGCAGAAGTGAAGACAGAGATAAGGACACAAATATGGATAAAACCCTTTCTGAAACACCCTTTAATGTATGAAGTACACGGAAACAGAGTTGTAGAAGGTAAAGTTTGGCCTCTGTTGTGTAGACCTATCTTGATTTGAAATTCCAATGTTGACACTAGCTTTTTATATTTGCTGCTGACAATAAGAAAAAGGGGGCGTGGATGCTTGATGGTGGATTATGTTTAGCAGAGGAGATGTCATCACATGTTGATGACCCCTCTGTGAGAGTCATTAGAAACAGAGCAATCTGGACGGCCTCAGACTGATTCCAATATGGCTCTACAAAGTCAGACAACAGAAGCGAGTGTCAGAGTAATCAGTCATCAGAGCTGTCCTCTCAGCAACCAATCAGGAGCGTATTAATCAAACCAGAGGAGGAGAAGAAGCGGGAAGCTCCCTCTGTGCTTCGCTGACATGGACCTGCATAACAATGTCCAAAATGGATCTTCTGTGGAACATCAGTAAGTGTGCTCAGAGGAAACGTCTAAAAGGGATCTTGTTTTTACTTAGGTGTCTCTGCCCTGTTTTTTTTTATTATCTTTATTTTTTTTATTCAGTATTTTGCAAACCATGCAAATAAGTGACATAAACATTTAAATTAGTGGCCCTGGCCTTCACTTCAGGGGGTTGTGAGCAACATCGTTCCAGAAAACTGCACGGCAAATATTTGCCTATGCTCGGCCATGTTAATTATTTATGTGTGGAGACTATTCATGGCTCCTCCGATCTCATCTCTCACCACATCTCTTCTGCCTGCTTATCAGTGAAAGATAAGGCTAAATGTAAATAGATTGCACATAAACATAAACATGATTGCACTGCTCACTCACTGTTCCCTTGTTTTCCCCCAGGAATATGACATGGTGTTTAAATGCAAACTGTTAACTGCAAAATTAAAAGTTTTGAAAATACAGTATCTTAACTCTACATGCAGGTTCTTGTGTGTTCTTTCCATTTTGAAAATTGAAACACTGAAGGTGCATTGTGTTAAACTGATTACTTGAGAATATAGGAACATTTCCTCTGACCTTCTTTTCTCATTCCAGCCTTGAAGCACTTTTGTAGTCTGCAGTAACGACACTGGTTCCTTTTGTCTCTGTCCACAATACATTGTCTGCTGAACCTGAAAAAGATGTGCAAACATTTAAACACAGATTCTCATCTGCACATAAGCTACATAAATACAAACACACTTCTAATACAACTGTGAGACTATGGTGAAAGAGTTTTGAACTAATTACGTTTTGCACTACAGCATTGCCTGAGCCAAAATGGATGCAGTATGGAGGACTTAAACTGACCAAATTAAAAATAACTAAATAAATAACTCAATAAATTCTATATTATATGCATCAAATTTACTTAAAGTAAATGTAGGCAGAAAGGAATTTATAAAATGTGACATAAGTTGTATTTATCAATTTCCCATTGCATTTATTTATGAATCTATATTTAAATTTATAATTTATGTATGTATTTATATCTTTATTTATTTTGGTTTGCTTTTTTGCATTTTGCAAGATAATACCTACATAAATACATTAATAAATTAATTAATTACAAAGGGGTAAATAAATAAATGAATAGATAATAGGTGAAAAAATCAAAGGTAAATAAATACAAATGAAAATTAAATTAATTAGTATCTCCATTTTTTGTATAATGTTTTATGCATTTAATGACATACTTCAGCCATTTATGTATTTTTTTTTTATTTTTTTTTTTTAATTTTGGCAGTTTCAGCCCTCCATAAAGCAGCAGAAATAAGCATAATCTTTTAAAATTTTCAGGTGCACATTACCCACAATGCAACTGTCAACAGTTCAGTTTAGGGTTCAGGTGTGTTATGCTAGTAATGGTTAAAGTAGCCTTGAACTACTAGCTTTAAGCATAAGGAGCGGGCTACAGAGGTCAGGTGAGATGACACCCCCCAGAAAGATTTTATTTTAAGTTTCACCCTTGAAGTCTTGATACCCAGATGTTGTGGCTCAAGTGACATCATTTGAGCAATTTATTAGACTTCCTCTGGAGCAACAATAGGCTTACACAACTGTTTTTCTCATATGCAATACCAAAGACCTGTGAACGGACTTTCACTATGTTAAATCAGTGGAGCTCCAAGGTAGACACACTTTATGAGGCAAGCTTAAACATGTCTGCAAAGCGTAGCTCAATCAACTGCTCACAACAGAAAGTAAGACCCTACACCTATATTTCACATTAACCTCTGTCATTATATACATTTTACTGCCTCCATGCCTGGACTGGTCTACTGCTAGGTGGGGTTTCTTTTATGATAGATTTTACACTTCTGTACAATGGCGATAACTCAAACACCACAGAATAATTTCTCACTTCCACTTGAATAAAGATCTTTTTTTTAAAAAAAACAAAAAAACAACGTAACCTCATTGTTATTGCTCCTGTTGTGCATTGCCTCCTACAAAGAGTCTGTTGGATATTAAGATGTACAATAAATGCTGTTTAATAATGACATGTTGCGGTGAGGAGGATCTACTCACCTACAGTTGTAAGTGTGGTTGTTGCGAATGCTCCTCCTGAAGAAGCCCTTGCAGCCGTCACAGCTGGACGCACCATAATGTTTACCTGTGGCTCTATCTGCACATATGGAGCACTGAGGCCTACCTCCATCAGGCTGTGACCTCAATGATGTAGGTGCTGACACTTGTGAGCCTGTCAATTATAAGATAATCAACATAAAAAAATATAGTGGCAATATCCTTTTAAGTAGTTTGCTACACAATACAAACACAGCTAAGCAAATAGGCAAACGGCTCAATTTAACTTTAAAGTAATGCCATACATCGTTAGAAAGCTTAGACTCTCATGAATCTATTCATGCAAATCATTCTACGATAAAAGCACATCAGCACAAGTACAATCAAGAGTGTCTGGGTGTTTCAGTAGTGCATCAAACGCCACCATCCCTAATTCCCAAATGTCCACTAGATCTATTTCAATAACATATTTAGTCCAAAACACAGTATTCCATGATTCAATGGTGTACACCAGATCATGAGACGGCAGATATGAACTTCTATGCCTGCCCTAGAGCCTACGACAGCCAATGGGTGATCATGTAGACAAATGACCCACTCGTTCTTCTTTCTCCTCTCTCCTGAGCCATTTCTTTTATGTTTTAAGTTTATGTAGTTTTATGCATTTTGCTCTTTGTATAGGCTACTTTTCCAGCTAAGCACTTTTTTGGACTATTTTATATTATATTATAAGTTGGTGTGAACAAGGAAATAACAAACTATAATGACTTTTTGCCCCCGTTACATCTCAAGCAGGGGTATTTTGAGGTCACAAAATGGCATTTCTTGTCAGGCACCTGCATATTTCCTTAGAAAATCATGTGTTGAATGTCCATTTTCAGTGATATTGTCAGCTAATTTGAACTCGGACCATGTACGATTATACAATGTGGACCAATTGTGTTTTCCAGCCAATAGAGCCAGTTACAGTTCATCTGTGGGCTTATTTGTGCATTACAAAATTTAGGCAAAACAAACAAACAAATAAATGATTCAGTGTGTTCACATTCCTATAGATTAATGCCAGAAGGATTTACAGAGCTCCTGGCAGATTAGGAAAAAAAATCATCTTATAACCTTTCCAATGAGCCCAAAACCATGCCTGCACTCCAAATGGTTCAGTTTTGAATTTACTTTGGGCTAAACTGGAGCCCGTTTCACATATGAAGTCCGGACAATATCCAGAGAATCAGATCAGGATATACAGTATTACAATATAGAGTGAAAATACGTGGGGGAAGGTATGAGTAGGAGACAAGTGATAGACATTTACATCTTAGAGGAGTAGTATTCTCTATGTCCTTTAGGAGCATAAACCCCTTTTATTTGCTTGCTAATGAATAAGTAAATGTCTCTGAGTCTAAACTAATAAGCCCCACATGTATCTGAGATAGATCACATAGCTTTGTTGAGAGCAGACGGGCACCTTGAGAGAGACGATCATTCACGATCCTTTTCATCAACGAAGGCACATAATGAATCTTATTCTACCTCTGTGAACAGACATAACCTTGTACATGGACAGAACTTTGCAGCGAGGTGTTCATTGTGAACTTATGGCCCCATAGGAATCACCTAGGCACTGTTTCATAGGTTTGACAAGAGCAGTGCCGATAATAAAAGCAGGGCTATAGGTAGAGATATCACAGCTCTATTTGACTGCCAGTGCCATAGGCCTCGGAGGAGCACTGCTAGTTATTACTCAAGAGGAAGAGGAAACTCCCCATTTAATTAAAGCAGTTAGAGGTCAGTGGCAAGCCAAAGTCCACTACTCTCCTCTGGCTAATTTTACATGGGCGCTCTGTTTAAATTCAGTCTCCATCCATGTTGCTCCAAATTGCATCCTGCCAGTGTTTGATTGCTGCAGGACTGCCTCTCTTAAAAGCACTGACAACTGCACGTTCATGGCGCAGTGTGCTCCTGCACTGATGCTTCTCGCACTGTGCAGACCGCAGGCTATAATGTATGTAAATTGCATATTTAGTTTAGGGAGATGAAGCAGCTAGGGATTACAATTTAACAAGGAAAATGCTTTCTGTGGTCAAAGATCAGTTAGATTGAATTAAGAGATTAGAATACATTTGCCTCGCAGTTATCTGGATTTGAGGAGCGGCCTGTTGGTAAAGCTTCTCCATTTAAAGTGGCAAGGAAAGGGCCGGATTCAACTCAGAGCCCTAATCATAATGATGACAGAGGATAAGATTATGAAGGAAATTAGATCAGAATGTAAACTTATGTGGAATGCTGAAACGATTAGTCCGGTTAGGACAGGGAATAAATCAATGATTTATCGTGTAAATCATTTTTCAAGCACAAATGTCAAACATTATCTGTTTCCTGATCTCCATAGTAATGATTTGCTGCTTTCTCTATTTTATGTCATTTATGATATGTAACATTTCTGCAATTAACTAGACCTTTGTTGTATATTTTGTTAACTTGTGTACTGACATTATCCTAAATGTTTCCAACAATGAGAAATGCGTCATTTTATTCAGTCTAACAATGTGGTTCATTTGCTCCCCTGTAGCTATAACTTTAAAATGTTACCTCATCCTTGAACATTTGTTTCTGAGTCACATAGATCGATTTCTATCAGTAATGGTTGTTGTTTAACAATGACGACATAAACTCTGTCTATAATGAAAATGATCATTGGTTGCAGCCCTAATCTGGTGTATTTTGAACATAATTGCCATAATATAATTGGAGAGTTTTGTGCAGTGACAGCTGATGTGACTGCTTGTGGACAAGAGTGATTTAGCTCATTTTATTTATCTTACTTCTTAAAAGAAGTATAGTAAGATCTGAAAGAAAAAATGTATAGATCCTGGGTTTATTCACCTCCCCGACAATCAGAAACTGCTTTATCTATTCTATTATATGTTATTATCATATACCAAGCGTAGAAGTAGCTAATTGTATGTAATCAAATTACCGAGTGACTAATTTATTAAGTCTGTAATTTACTCGTACTCAACTATGCATTACACCATGCAATCTATTCAGTTACATTTAAAATCATAATTGAGTACAATTTGAATGAATATCTTTAGGCTATCTGATCACAAACCGATCCTGATCTCAAACCCTGACATACGGACAAAAACACTAAACTGTGCAGGAGGCCCAGGTTTGGAGAGGCGACCATGACCTCTGAGCAGAAGAGAGCAGCTGGGAGAAATTTAGACTTGGATTTAGATTTGGAGAAACAGAAACCCCGTTGATTGAATGTCTGTCAGTGTATGTTTTATCTTTTGATCATCTATTGAGTTTTCTTGTGTAAAACATCATCATTCAATAAAATGCAATTTTGCTTTGGCAATAATGTAACTTAAACATTACTGCCAATAAAACTTATTTGAATTGGATTATTAGGTAAATTTGTTATCCTCATACCTGTTGCATTGGTTTGCAGTGGTATCACCATCATGTTGTTTAATTGTTCAGCGTCTGTGCTGCCATGAGTGTACTCCAATTTAATAACAGTCCCAGGGAGTTTCATGGTTCTGATGAGTTTTGAGTTTGGTTGATATTTAAAACTCCACCTCCAGATGGTGCATTCAGCTCAGCCTCTCTTCGTCACAGGTGTGTACGCAGTACCTTTTCTTCTTTGCTCTTCTTGTCAGCTTTTGTTTTTGTCTTCTTGATCCACTTACTAAGTGTTGAGTTTCTTCAAAATGTCACTTTCGTGGTGAGTTAAAAAGCTTCTCCTTGATGGTCCACTCCAGTGACAACTGCTGAAATTTGGCCCACTGTCTTGTTTCTTATCGGTAAAGCATATCAAGGGGAGAGGTCAGAGACAGATAAAAAAAAACTCCCTGTGAGGACCATGACAGATAAGACCTGTGGGAAAGGCATGTGACTTACATGACCGAATGTATTCATGGCTGGTCCATTTTATGAGGAAGATAAATGTCATCAAAAAAAGTCAATAAAGTCAAAGACAAGTCCAAAGGCTGCACGCTGGGATGTCTTTTATCAAATTTTAGCTAAAAAATTTACAATCAATATGGCACAGAGGAGTGATGCAGTCCAAATAAACAGAGTGGGAGAAACTGATAAGAGAACGGACGGTGCCTCAGTAACCTTTGCTTTTAGTTTTGAGTAAGTGATATTGTACAACACCATGCCTCATAGTAGGGGGTGACATTTGCTTCAGTGTGGAGCTGTCTCCATAGTTTTGATAGAGAGTATTTTACTTTCATGATAGAAGAGACAACACTCTATTGTTCACATTTGCCCAAAAGTAGCATGCCATCATATCTATGGTGTTATTGATCAGCACTGGAGTCCAACTACATGTTTAAGAATGAAGCTAATCTTTACTTCTTTGATTCAGATAACACAAGTATGCAAGACAAGTCTGGCTGTCTGTTCAATCACCAGGGAGACTTCAGAGACGTCATTATGGCTTTGCAAAACTATTTGCTCTGCATTGTTACAATGCCCTGTTAAAGATGCACTGTGTAGTTTTGGAAAAGAAATTCAGAAACTCAGGAAGGTAATATCCACAAGATTAATGAGGTAATAATACAAACTTGTGTTGTCAGTTTTTTTATTCAGTTTATTCAGTCATGAAAACAAAGACAGTTTGGTTATGTAGTTTGTTTAAGCATGAACATTCCTTTCTCAAAAGCTACAAACTGCACATTTAAGTCATTTGTAAAATGTCATTGATAAATCACCACAGTGCATTCATTACTCATTTACCTAAAACTGGATTCATTTCTTTATTTTCTTTGTGGTAAAGAAAGTATACTACAAAAGTTATGGTCAGGTTTAGGGAGTCAAAAATATGTTACGGTTATTTTTTAAAATGTAGTGATGTTTTTGTGTAACAATCTAGTGTTGTACAATTGGCAATGAACTTGGTATCATTTTAGTATCTAAATGATCATCAGCCAAGACACACTGTATGTATTGCATGCATTGTGTTTTAGATCTCAGTCATATGAGTTAGTGTGTCTGTACGGGGACAGTTTTGAAAAAGTGAAAGACAGGAATAAAGGTGAACGTGGTCATACCATTTTTATTTTTTTCATTACAGATTATAACAAATTATATGTCAGACCACATATGAGCTTTTCCCAGTACTGATATCCATCATACTTTGGTGTAATGGGATTTCCTGGGTGAGTAGCACTCCTTCCTTGAATGTCACGCCAGGCCGCAGGTCAGACCTCCCCTGGCAGTGGCTCGCACGCTCAAGCTTTGTTTAGGTGATTGATAGATCGTCAAAACCTCAAAGTCGGAAGAGGAATGCAGAGTGGGCTGTGAGATCCCATCATGGAGAGGGTTAAAAATGACTAATGAATATTTACTGTCGAGCTTGTGAATCTAAAAACCTCACCTTAAAATAAAACATATATGATACACTGTGATGCTATAACTAAACAATTCTCCTTTAAAAGTCTTAACGATGTGTTAACTGAATATAATACCAATCAGTTACAACAAAATAAACGTTAGCCTTAATTCTCTCCCTCTATATTAATCGATTAATCCCTGTAGATGAGGAAATCAATCACACAGAGATGAACATCATTCAGGACAAGTGGCATGGCAGGATTTTCTCCGTCCACTAGGGGGAGAGAAAGTACACCATATCTGACCGAACCTGCCTCGTTTCAATCTGTTCTGGAACCAAAGATGACTGAAGCACTGCATCATCAAGGCAGTTTAAAAACAGTTTTAAGCTATAATTTACTTTATATTTATGTGTGTGTTCCTTTTTTAATCTTTAAATAAATGTAAGTATTCTTCAGGTATTATTATTGATGCATTATTGAATTAAATAAACATAATAATTATATGTTTGGGTAAAATCTCTCCAGAAACCCCTCTTTTATTTGTTTGACTCAGTGATGCAGACCTCTTACTTGTCTTTTTTTGTCTTCTTCTTTCTTTCTTTCTTTTTTTTTTTTACACACACATGTTAGATGTAAAGGATGTCTCCTTCCATGCAATTCCAATTTCTACACATGCAAAATGTAAATGTAAGTCATACAGTCTGCCTGCCAATCTCTAGGCTCCGACCAACTCCAAATGTGACCCTCGTTCACATAAATAATTTATGTTTTTATAGAATTCACTATAGAAATAAAAGACAGGAGTGCTGTGTACCAGATACATCAAATAAATGAAAATAAGTATTCTGGAGATATTTGGTCTTTAGATAACAGCGTTTTCCGGGGAACATTTCTCCAAACCAAACAAGGTTTGACGCGTTTGTCTCAGTGAATTTGATTAATAAAGCTAGAGCTCAGATCTCCACCCGAATACCAATACAATGATAAACCCTCGAAGATCAATATGATGTAAAGAACAGTACGCAAAAATGAAGCCACTGCAAATGGAGTTTCATTCAAAAAATGGGGGGGAGTAAAACAAAGCAGCAAAAATTGGTCATAAAAGCATGGTAAGCGCATGATTTAGTGGGGCGATAAAGAGTGGAAAGGTGGCCATTCATCATGGAGGCTAGCTCACCAGGAGAGGGCCTGTCACAGACACCACCAGGTCTGGGAGGCATTTCAAGAGAGAGAGAGAGAAAGAGAAGACAGAGAGCCTCCAGTTGCCCCTACAACCTGTTTGTTCCAATGTCTTTTCCAGATGGACACATACGGACCATAGATGAGTGACGAGTGCTTTGTCTTTGCCGCTCTGCAACTCCATTGTCACAGCAGTGTTGAGGGATGGATGTTGTTAACTGCAAAGTAGAGGAGCAGACTTGAGACGGCTTAGAGATGCAGAACCAGATGATGGGAACAGAATAAGAAAAAAAGCTTTATTGTGGTAACTTCAGATTATACTGATACAATACTGGAAACACTGAAGCGCATCATTTAATTGCAAATGTCTCTTAAAAGGACAGCAAATTGGCTTGTACTTAAGAGTAGCCTATTACTGGGTAGTTGGGCCTACGTAAGCCTACTAATAAGAACATCAATAGCAAAACTGTCGCCATATATCCAGATTTGCTTATCTCTTCTGATGTCATACATATTTCTCCCTTTTCAGGTGCACAGGAAGCCTGTTTGACAGATCAGACAAGGGGCCTGGTCCTAGGTGAATGTAATCATACATTTAACATGCATCGATAGTTACAAAGTCAAGGTCACTTGGGGGTTGTACAGTAATGATTTTCTAGTTTCCCAGAATCTGTTGTCCAGTCAAACAATTCATTATTTCACCTGATTATTTAAGCTACAGTATATACATGATTTTCCCCCTTTTTCCCCTTGTAGATGTACAATGATGATGTCAATTTTTTCTTAAAATGTGACTTCTGGCTGTCACGTTGGGCTATGTTGAAACAGACTTAATGTTATTAAAATCATCAGCTGGAGAGAAAGGATTTCCTAAAAGTGACTTTCAGACAACGGTAAGTGTTGTCAAATGAGCTGTGGGGAGTTTCAAAGTTGACCTTAAAAGTTGTAGTTCAAGTAAAAATAGATTAAGGTTAACTGTGCCTCCATTATAAATTTTGTTAATCAATGCAAATTATCAGATGTAAAAAAAAAAATAGAATAAAAATTTGTTTAACCTTATAATTATTGTGTAAAATGAGACTGAAGGCCACAAGTCAGGGCTGCAGCTGCTGGTAGCTAAATCCACATAACTAGTGTGGGACACTACAAGCAGAGCTGGACACCTGGCCAACACCAAAAACCATAACATTACCAGGGAACAGTTAAGAAGGAAGGTCCAGCAGATGTTCAGCAAGCTAACAGTTAACTAGCTACGTTAAAGTCCAACGGAGTTATGTTTGAAGAGTTAGAAAACCAGTCTACAGCCAGCTGGTAAGTGAACAATACTTCCATTCATCACAGGTGCCGACAACACGACATTAATTGGATGACACTGTAAGCTAACTGTTAATGTTAGCCACCATTTTGTCTGTTGTATAGCTAGCCTAATTTCACAGTTGCTACTTCTTGTTAGCTACATGACATTGGCTTATTTTGGCTCATATTGCCGTTTTTGTCCTCTCATGGACAGAAATTGTTTTTTGAAGCTCATAAGACTAAAACGACTTTTTTTAAAGAAAAAATGAAGTCTCTCAGGAAAACTAAGATAGAAGTACCCTAAGAGGTTAGTACTGTACCTTCAGCCAGTTCTTCTCAGTCAAAGAGCTGTGGGGAAAACGTGCATGTTGTCTGTAATGCACGTGGTTGAAAACAGTTTATCTACTGAATTATTCTTGTTTATCCTCACAAAATATGAACACTTACTGTAAATGTGGTCATTTGAATGTTGTTAACATATAAAAATGTTTAACTTTCAACAAAATGCACTCATGTTGCATTTATCTTTGTTTGGACAGGGACAATGCACACAAAAACATGAACCTCATACTAAACAAGAAGAGATGTAATGTGCTATTTTCTGCTTGTAGTCCCTGGACAAGTAGGCTGAATAATGAAATAAACTCCAGTTTAAATCAAGTTGATCTAGATGTGTAGATATTGTTTGACTTGTGAGTAAATACACTCTTTCTGGTCAAATGAGCATGCTGATTAACATAAGGGCTGTCTTTGTTACTGGTAGTAGCGTTGGGTAATATGACAACATAAACAGTAAGCTAATAAAAATAATATCTACTGTCATAAACTATATTTCTTGGTTGGGCACAGTGATTCCCTAAAGTCTTGTCATCACGGTGTAGTTGCCAGGCAACCAGCAGAATGTCCAGGAAGTCACTGCAGCCAATCAAAAAACAGTCTGGCAGATAACATAAGACAGAGCTTTTCAAAAATAGTGAGCTTTGGAGGTGCTTATAGGTAGATATACTGTATATATATATTAAAAACAAGCTAAGCTAAGCTAACTGCTAGAGGCTGTTGCTTCAGATTGACTGTATAGTTATAAGAGTGGGGCATTTGTCACCTATAACTATGCATGGTTGTTTGTCCATCCCTGTCTAAAATTGTTCATAGTCTGGGAATAGGCCTGTTCTGCCACTCTTTGATAGTGATGAAACAAGTTGGTGACATCAAAGCAGTGATTGGGTCTAGTGGCTCGTAGAGTCAGGGCTGTTATGGTGATTATTCCCTTACATGAAACCCTTTATTTAAGGTCTCAAGATCATGGTGTCGCCATGACCTCGAGACTGAATTTCTGTTGATTAAGTAAGTTGAGACGTGGGTTGAACAGACTACTGCTAACAGAAGTTAAATATAGGTGAAGTGGAGAACTCAAACTGCCTGTTTCCTTGTCAGAACTAATAAAGCAAATCCTTGTGTGGCCTTTCCAAGATGCTTTCATATGCCACCCATCTGTTTTAAGGACTTTTTTTACTTATGTAAACAGGAAACCTAACATCGACAAAGGTGTTGGGGCTTTGTGTGTCAGAGTTTGAAGCTGTATCTTAGCATATTTTCTGTTTCTAAAGTGTCAGTGGAGAAAATGTGGTTTGATTGCTGAACTGTGGATGAATCTGTATCATTTTCTTCATGCTAGTATTTTTTTTTCTTTTTGCGGTCTGAGTGTATCCACAGCTGCAAATAAAAGAAAAACATAGTGGACTGTGAAGAATGATTTAAAAAGAAACTCCTTTTTTCCAAGGTTCTCTGCAAACCAGCATTTTAATTAAAACCACTTGTTCCCAGACCTGTACTTAATGTTTCCCATTAGTCATGTTTGAGGGATTACAGACAGCACCAATGAAAGTCAAAGATTAAATGGAAAATGCAGATGTGTGAACAATGCAGCTTGTTTTATAGCTATCACAACTTTTTAGTTATTTTGAAAAATTAACCAGCATTGACAAGGTTCTCTAAGTCCACCTAAAGATAAAGATGACATTCTTTGGAAAATAAATCTGGAAGGGGTTTCTCGGTTGCGGGTCAGCAGGGAAGCACTTCAAGGAAGCTGGAATCCAATTACCTTTCATATGATTTTGTACTAACTGTGTTATAATGGATGATTGCATGCTTTTCTTTTGTGACCATTTATTATGAAGCGAGTTGAAATGAAATTACACTTTATATACTGTACCATGATCACGCGGGCAGAAGGGTGCAAAGCACCCTGATCTCCTCATCTAGGTAGTGAATAACTTTCATGAGGATGCAAACACACTAATTATTTATCAGATATGATAATGCCGTAGATTGTCTGCATTGTGACATGTTACTGACCCTTGATCCAGGATTAGGACTCCTGTCATTCAAGCCTCTTAACTTCTTCCTCAAATGTCTCAGGACAGAAAAAGGGCAGTCTGGATAGCCTCTGCCCTGTACTCATTTCCTTGTATCATATTCACACGTGCTGGGTCAGGCAGAGGCCTAGTCTCTTTGAAAAGCAAACCTTAATGAGGTGGTGCATGTAACTCAGGTATATGTCTTTTAATATGTGCTCCTTATTTGATCTTTGCGAGATGTATCTTTTTTTAAAGCTACCACCTACAGTGGTGTATCAGCAGTGTGATTCAGCATTTAAATTGCAGTGAAGCATATTATTCAACTAAAGCAAGAAGATAAAAACATTTTTCTTGCTTGTGTCTTGATGAGAGGCTGTGGAAGAAGATGAGGGATGGAAGAGCAGTTCATTTTTATACTGCATCCAGCTCTAGAGGAAGGGGAGGCAATGATCAGTAATGAGTTTGGCCGTTGGCCCAGGATGATTATTAAGAATTGCTACTGATAACAACACACAGTGTATGAATTATATCATGGCATTGGCATTTGTAATCACATCGTTGCTTTCCCCTCTCTCTTTCCGTTGATGAATTAGCACCCTGTCAGCTCTCCAGCAGATTTTCAGAGGGAGGAAGAGAAGGGAGAGAAAAAAGAAGAGAAATAACCGTGCAAGGGTTTCGAAACCAGGTATGAAAGTAATTTTGTTTTTTTTTTGCTTTTCAAGAGTTTGGCATATTTATGGGGCATTACTGTAGGAGCGGGCCATTTAATGTTATTTGCAGAAAGCACACATTGTTCACATCAAGCTTACAAAAGCTGAAGGCACAGCCATGTGATCATGACCTCGCAGCTGAAGGGCCAAGTTGCATGAGGCAAATGGGATTCAGCATTTGTGAGAGCGCCACACAATTAATAATAGAACCAGGTTATGAAAATAAAAAAGGACTTGTCCTAAAGCTTTATGTTAAGCAGCCCAAGGCACTAGCCAACTGGAGGAGCACGATATGATGCAACTACTTAGTCTATCAAAACACTTGCTCAGTAAGAGGTGAGAGAGAGAACAGACCTTAGTAAGTTGTGTGTAGCAAAAATGTAACTCAGATCCCTGCTGGGCTCCTGCAAGCTGTTTTACGCATGATTGTGAATGTGGAATACTGCTTGCGTCATCACATTGTCTTGAATCACATTATCTCTTGTGTGTGTTTTCTTCCTGCAGGATTAAAACACTCTAACAGTGTTTTAATGCTGAAAGCAATACGGAGAACCAAATATGTGTTGTCCGGAGAAAAAAGCGCTTTTTTATTTAAATATCTCAAACTCAAAAAACAAAAGTTGCACCATGCAGAAATAAAGCAACATAAATATCACAGTTAACTGTTAAACATTGTTATTCCGACACTGCATCAGTTTAAATGATGCCTAGTTATACAATATCCTTCTGAATGCAAAGGCAGAAAGCTAGAGGCCTGTATTGTCCTGACTACGGAAGTGTTACCAGTGACTCTCAGGGCTGAGTCAGGCAAAAATATGGTGTGCTTTTACTCTGCTCGGCCAAATGTGAAATAAATAAAAAGAAAGGAAAATGGCTGCTCTCTTGGCTGTACCCTTGGTCCCTTGCTCTTTGTTAAAACCATATCTCTGCTGCTCCATTGCCCCCAGCTACATTAAATCCCATTAAATTCACCTTCATTAAAGCAGTCCTCTCTGCTCCTCGCAGCAGCCCTGGTGCGGGCCTCTCAAGGACAGAGCAGTAATGAGGGTGGACTGGATTTAACCTTGAAGAGTACAGGTTTTCATTTCCAAATCAATAACTTATGGTTCAAAACTGCCACTAGATCCAGGCTATAATTTTCAAGCATTAATTGTGTGGATTATGTTTCTCCAGCAGTGAGAAGGTATTTAACTTTAAGCTGCGGTGTAGATATTGCATTTATCATTTAATTTAGTTCTTTTTTTTTACAATAGGAATTGGCAGCTTGCACATTTTCTATGTTAGTGACTTTGTGTGCCTGTGTACATTTTGCTGCACAGATGGGATAACTTAGGGAGATTGTATTTCAAAGAGTCTGTGTGAGTATAAGTAATTATGCTGTTGGTGCAATTTTCTGCTGTGAAACCAAGCAGTGGGCAGTAGGCTGGAATTTCTCCTTCTCCTCAATCCAGTATTGCAACACGGTGTCATCATTCACTCTAAAGAGGTTGAAATATAAGAAATCTCCTCCACAGCTGTGTAAGGCAAGTTTTGGCAGCCACCTGCTGTCAGAAGAAGTGGGAAAATATGAATTATGAATGAAAAAATTAACACGTGGGTGATAGGCAGACAGCAGGGACAAGGGGAAAAGAGAGAGAAAAAAAAGCCTGACCTACAGTAAAGGAGTGAAATTGTTTCAACTCCTGTAATTCTCCGCATTTTAATGGGACATTCTCCGTAGTGGGGTTTGCTGTCATTGTCATATGATTGTATGGAAAGCATTAACTTGTCCTGCGGTGATAATTTCTGCCCGACATGTTCATAATATGAAATATTGGATCTTTTGGTAAGATGGGGAGGGCTGAGGCCGTGGTGATCACTGGAGCTTAATTTTTTAATCAACTTCTCTCTTAAATGAAGCTTTATTAAATTACAAAGCTCACACAGTGGGAGTAGGACACAGGCAGAGATGGCCCAGTGTAAAAAAAAGAGCTTTGTGGGATAATTAAATAAAATTAATAAAAAAAAACCTCCGCTAGCATAGACTAAGGGAGAATGGGATGGCGAAGAAAGCCGGTAGTCATTTTCATGCTCTGGTTTTCTTTCATTCTTTCTCATTAGAGTCTCAGGAAATTTACCATGTGAAATTATGAAAAGAAGAAAGGGATACAATGTCTACAGGATATTGATGGATAGTAAATGGAGACACAATTACATTCAGGGTTTTTCACACTCATTTTCACGCACAGTGTACGGAGAAATTAAATGTGCTTATTGTTGCTGCTCTGCCAGAAGAAGGAGGCAGACTTTGGCAGACTTTGTGAAGCTGATAGCTCTTAGAAAGAAAACTAGAGTTTGACAATGTGTAAAAGTTTTTCAAACGACCACCGTCATCCCAACAACCGGCGATTGCTGATCTATTTGTGTGGGTGGGTGTGCAATAACCCAACCCTAATGCAAAAATTGTCAACCTTCACAGCTTGACAAAGGTGATCTGTCAGTAAAGATTTAGTCGAATTTTTCAATTTGAAGTATTTTGCAGGATGATTGTAATGTATTATAACTGAGAGCTGGGATAAGTTACTTTGTCTTTTTCAATTTAAAATTCTTTGCAAGCTTGTGTGAAGCCTCAGACAGGAACTTCTCAACTACTCCTGTATCCTGTTTAAAGACTTATTTGTGCCTTTTACTCTTCAAGCTTTTTTAAGTGGTATTTATGTTTGATATAGTCTGTTCTACTGGCTTTTCTTTTTTTACAAGTTTTCTTTTAGGATTGAGGTAAGCTGTTAGGCATGGTTCATACCAACTTGACCCCCGCCTGAAGAGAGCTAGATAATTTATGCAGCACAGGTGCCAAAACAGGGGGTGTGACAAAAACATGGGTAAAATTCATGCTGTGTTGGTCAATCGAATACTGTACATGCAAGCATACATCCTCATAGATACTATTTCTTCTTTTTTACCTTGCGATCATTGTGATGAATAACAAAAGAGTTGCCACCATGATAACTCTCCAGAATTGTAAAATCCTGTCTCTCATAATTATAAGCCAAAGTTTGCAAAGTGTTGTAGCCTGATAAACCTTCAAACTCCAGCTTATCCTCCTGGATCATATTTCATTGTCTCACCAGTGTCTTAAACAACATGCTCTCTCCAACTCAGCCCCCTATATGCTGTTTAAACACAGGCCTGTTTTCAGTCTGAATCTCTCTAAGTCCTTAAAATGATGGGCTGTCTGTCGAGAGCATTTGACTTGAATGACAGGTGACCAGGGTAAAAGGCTTCAGGAAATGTAGACTCCAAAAAGTGGATTCCACAGTATTTCTTCTGGCAGAAAGTTAGACCTCAATGTGTAATAGACCTTGGTAGAGCAAAAATAACTCAGATTAAACTAAAGAAACCCAATGCCACCAATGCTGCGTATACATATACTGTACAATACATAAATTAGAACAGTAACCATTTTAAAATGACAGTCTACTCTTGGTTAATGTGCATATTCTGCACAAAAAGGCACACTTCATTGAACAGTTGATTCTTCTTTTCTAACTTGGGTATCCATCAGTTTTATATTGGCATAGTGCTACAAAGAACTCAGTTTCACATTTCTTTCCTCACTTTGGCTCCGCTCAATGTGCGCACTCTGCACTGGCTCAAGACATTGCCATCAAATTATACTGGTGCACTGGTACAATACTAGCCTTGAAGGAGATTTCTTTGGAAATAAATACCTTGTGGATTTTTGAAGGAATCTCTTGAGAAGAGATGCCAGTAGGTTGTTTTTGGCTTCACCCAGACTCCCCAAGACTGTGAAAGTTTTCAGTCCAACAGAAATCCTAGTTGTCAAATGTCCGATCTAGAATTCAGTTTAATTTATATGGTGTCAAACATCGACTGGTAGTAAAATTGTGCATTATTGCCTTGACTGACTTTTAAGTTTTAAGTAATTTCCATATTCGAGTACTCGCATTGTAAATCAGTAAATGCGATTATTAGAGCTCCTCCCTCACTCTGTAATGATGTCCTCTGATTGTTTGGAAAAGCCTAGGGGCCACATTTAGTCTCTAGTGGCACAATATGAGTTATTCCTCTTTATGTTGACAGCTTTTGTCTTGTGCTTCCAGAGAAGGAGGATTTACTATATCCTGCTCTTTGAAGCATCTTCCTTACTGAACTGTTTTGTGTTTTATCCAGTATATAAAATGTCTTTGGCTTGCTAGCCTTGTTTTACTATGTCCTTTAACATTTCAAACAGGTGTCCTTGACATTTTGCGGATGTGATAGGTCCCCTATTGTGCTGTGGGCTATTACTATGATATGCTATCATTTAGAAGTCTGGGTTCACTCTCATTATTTTTAATTCTCAGAGATTCAACTGATGAAGAGTTTGAGGTGAAAGTGCATCTACTCTTGTTTCAGGGAATTCACTGTTCTGAATGTGGTTTATATTGTGATAACCCCTTAAAGTACTGAGCTGCATCTGCTGTGTAACTGAATTGGCAGATTAGTAGAAAAGTTTGTGCTTGAGATTAGCCTTTCCTATAGTCAACAACAGAGATCAGTCTGTTGCATGATCAGGAACACAGCATCAGATGCTTAAACAAATATATTCTTGCTGAATAGTTATAGACATATTTTCAAATCAAATCAAATTGTATTTATATAGCCCAAAACCTCAATCACATTGCCTCAGTGGGCTTTACAAACTGTACAGTAAACGACATCCTCTGTCCTTAGACCCTGCTTGATTAAGATTTTGATTATGGCCAATGCATGCCATATTTTTTGCCATCCAAGTTATTGCTGTTGAGTAGTTTTGATAAGCCACTATAAACCTGCTCCTTATTGTAAAATAGCTCAGTTGTTTTTAAATATAATTGGAAATTTTGATTTGGTGCATGGACGTCTTTATCATCGGATGGGATTCATTGATATCTTTTATGGCCAGAGACGAGAGACCTTGTTCCAAGACTCACTTACGTCATCTCAATAGTGAATTAACAAGAAAAATTAGGATCACTGACCTTACTGTCACATTATCTCCACACACTATTAGTTCTACACCAGTTCAGAACTGGCTGGAGAATTCCTAAACACTTGGTATTTCGCCAGAGGGTGGCACCCTTAATCCTTATGTCCTGCATCTCACATAGTGTTTCTAAAGGCTTTCTGGCAGAAAACTTTGATATAACTGAACAAACTGCCAGGGCAGACTATCACTGTCCATGCAGAGATGTGAGGTCAAAAACACAAATTATTATGTTTTTATGTTTGTCATTAAAAAATCCATAGGACACCAGAACAGGATGGTGACAGGTAACAGAATGCAGTAGTTTGTCAGTGGGAGGTTTGTTTCAACCGTATAAATCCTGTGAATCCCACAATGTTTTATTACGCCTAGAATACAACAGTCTGTAAATGGCTGTTGTGGCTGATACGCTAACATAAAAGCTCTAACTTTATCTGCGTGGAGTTTGCCTATAGTTGTGTGTTTGAACTGGCGATCTATTATCCCTCCACAGTCTAACATCATCTTTGTCAGGTGGGCTGAAACTCACCTGAAGTAATTGTCCAAATGCTTGGAGTGATTGCCTATTTTTGTCAGATCCAGTTTGTGTTCCTGTCTTCTGCACAATGCATGCTTGGCTAGACTCAAGACCTTTCGACACTGTGAATAAAAATACACGGGTAAGAACACTAAAAGAATGTTCTTCTGCAAGAATGCACCTAAAACGGATTTAAATTGAAAAATGGATTGTAGTATCCGTAGGTTTTTAGAGCTTTTCCTTCAGTATAAAGTTGTCATGTTGTTCACAAAATGTCAAAACTGGAATGTGACCAAGAAATCCTATACTTTGCCAGGCTTTTAAAGAAAATAAAAAACAGTGTTGATGTGCACAGTGCACCCAATTCTCTCATCCTTCCATAGCATGATATCTAATGTCAGTCACAAAAATCTTTGGCTTGACTTCAAAGCTGAAAATAAAGTAAAATCATCTTTCAGCACCTAATATTGTGCTTATACTCACCACAGAGCGTGTAGTTGGGCTAATTCAGTTAGCCCAAACCTCTTCCAGCCAAGGCTCTGAAGTTTTACACCAGTGCCCGGTATGTTGTAAAATTGCAAACACTTTTATGTCTGTCTGTCTATCAAACTTTATAATGCTCTGATTTCTACCCCACTGGCAGTGTCTTTTAATTAGATTATACTGGAGAAATAACCAGAGTTCAGAATGCCAATTTGTGTCCCAGACGGTGTAAAATTTGCTGTTACACTGCCGCCAAACAGAGCAGGTGAGAGCAGACAAGGTCCTCAGGCAAAGAGCAGCTGACTGCTCCTTAAGAGTTTCTCTCTCTCTCTCTCTCCCCCTCTTTTTCACCTCTCTCTTCCCTCTTTGCAGTCAAATATTAAATACGTGAGGATAAACAGGCCATTTAACAGTACACAATCAAAGTAAAATACCAAAGTTTTCATACAGATGATGTCTTCAGGGGAGGACTTTCTGTACTGTAGAGAAGAGTGATGTTGACATTGTATTGGCAATGAAGACATGTCTCCTGTACGTGCTGCATATTGTATCTGACACAGTGTTAGTTTGCTAGTAATTATCGTGATTTATGAGAGGTCAGCCAAGTATCTGCAGCTTGGTGTAAAAACAAATGATTGGAACATTTATTTCCCCAGTTGTGGATGTGTGCCAGTTGTGATAATTGTCAAAAAATAAAATAAAAATACCATGTTGCATCTTGTGAGTGCTTGTAACAATCCGCCTTTTTTTATTCAGCGTGTTTGAAATGTATAATTTACATTGAAAAGACTAACTCCATGTTTAAATGATATAGCCAATGAAAGCAGCAAAGTGAACAGCTGCAGGTAATTAGAGCTGGCCCAGGAATGGCCAGGGATTCAAAGTAAACATGGATGGTTTCCACAATCAACAACATTTACAAACGCAGAAGAAGGAAGCTACTGAATTTGTGAAGAATGTGCAGTGGGAATGGAAAGCATAGAAGCATGAAACCAGCAGATGTTGAAAATTAAATACATGCGGCATGTGGCTAACAGGACTGTGGGCTTATTCTTCTGATGGTGGACCCTGGAGTTCTTGAGGGCTAGAGGACAGCTGTTCCGGGTTAATACTTACAGGTTTAGATCCAGCCAGCCATAGCTAAGATTTAAAAAAAATTCCTTCAGGGGAAACTGACTTGAGTTTTGTTGCATATCTATGGCCTGCTACTGTTGTTTGCAACAGTATCAGCATACATATCAAGTCTGATTCCCTAAAAATTGGTCACGCAGCACAATTGGCTGTTGAATTGACTGACTTTAAAAGGTTGGATGTAACCAAACTCTTACAGACTCATGGCCCAAAAGAGCTCAGATTCTGTCTGGCACAGACCTGAAACATTTCAGTCTACGAGGGCCAACTGGTTCTACTTTCAGTTGCTGAAAAGAGTTGAATTATAGATGACTTGACACTTGTGGCTTCTTGTGTGCCCTCAGCTGGCTACACAGTTGTCAGTCACTCACAATGGCAGCATTAGGGAGATTTTTTTATGTCCTGCAGGGTAAACAAACAAAAAACAACTTATGTAATTGTCTTTGAGAGGGCAGTGTTGAGAAAATTGTCATGAGGCAAATACATTATGAAATGTTGTTCTGTAATATGTAACACAGTAGTAGTATTTCATGATACAACCATGGCCTTTTTTATGGCTCGCGACATTAGATGGTCTTCAATTTGAATGAAACTTTGTATTGAATTTTGTTTTGGGCCGCTAAGTTTTGTGGTTAAATCTAGCCGTAGTTTGCCATTGTAAAAGAAAGTACTGCCTCAAATGTCTTAAAATTATACATATTCTATCGTATTTGTGTTAATGGCCTTTGTAGTACAGCAGTGGCATTAGTATGAAATCAAATGGCTGGGAATGGAATGCATTCTGTTAAGTCTGTCTCTGTGTGGCATCCCTTGACTAAATATTAGCGCACTGGCTGGGCGGCCTGTGTGGTTCTTCCTTCACCAGCTTCCATTGAAACAGCCCTACTCTGTTTATTCGAAATAGCTCCCTCAAAGTTTACTGTCCGGCCCACTGCCTCTCTTGGCTCTTTGGCTGTTGCAACGAAAACATGTCAGTAGTGTTTAAAGAAGTGGTGTCATAAATTATTTGCACTAATCTGTGTGGGTATTTGCTCTGACTCATGAAGCAGTGGGTGATTCCAGGCTGGAGAGGATAGGTTTTGTTTTTCAAAGCCAGGCACAACTTCACAGGAATGAAGCTTAACATTTGCTTTTTGTTTAGCCCCACCGTCTATAGAAAGAAAAATGGCTTTTCACTGAAAAAGAAAGCACTTCATTTGAAAAAAAAATGCCCAGCAAATCATATGGTGCCTATTCATTTCACTGTTAATATTTTATATTAATATATTAATATATTAAATGTCTTTAAAGTGAATAGTTTACTCTTTACAGCAATGCTTTAGTTTTTCTGACTTAGTACTGTAGGACATGTTCTGGGAATCCATCAAAGAAAATAGTCTTTAGCAGGGTCTAGTGCTTTATATTTGCAGGGTAAAAAATGTGAGAAACCATTCACTGCTTGAAACCATTTAGTAATAGGAGGATGATTTGTTTGTTCTGTGGTGCATTCATTCTTTTAATTAAAGATATGTAGGCATTTACTTAAGTTTACTCAAGGTAACAGGAAGTTGGCGAGCAAGACAAAACTCACATGATTAAAACTTTAAAACATACCTCGTCTGTGAACAAGTCTTGTCAGATTTTCATCAGCAGTGGTGGTCGTTTCATTGTGTATTCACGACAAGCGAAGCGATCATTTGTTAATTCGGGTTCCACATAGTATTTATCCACTCCAAACAGCTGTATTACTCCACATTAGCCATAACTTGTGTACATAAGCTAATGTTAGTGAACAACGGCACTACTCAGTACTCACCAGAAACGTTGGTTCTCTGTTCTCTTTCCCCTCTCCTCTCTGTAACTTTACATTCAGAAAAGTAGAGTAGCTCCATTCGGCAGTCGACGTTACAGGGCGTTACCGGCCCTCCAAATAACACTCGGCAAAATGTCTTTTGTTGTGTTTTGATTGAGAGCCCCCTAGTTGCAAAAGTTACATATTGTTATTGTAGCATTTATTGCCTGATTTTATGCATATTACATACTAGAGTAAAACCCAAATGACTTGCCATTATCAGTGCCATGTTTAATGCTTAAACACGAAATGGATTCATACTAAAAAATTAAAATGTATTACCCCAGTTGTTTGTTGTGTAGTCCAGTATTTATAAACTTTTAGCGTTGGATCACAATGCTGGTATATGAAAATGAAACAATGTATGAATTGTAACTGTAAAAGTGATTACTTACATCTACTTAATGGGCTTCTGTCCTTTCATATTAGTTTAAATATCTACTCATGCATGTAGGACTCATGGCAGTGTGTGGCTTTCACTTCTCTCACCCTTCACACCTCTGCCTTGTCTGACCAGGTGTGTCTGCTCAGTCACCCCACTCACGACTGCAGGTTGGGTAGTTTATTATTACTTAATCGCTGCCGTCGGCTCCCATCAGGGTTTAAGATGAATGGAGCCTGCTGTTTCCCTGCTCTCATTATTTTTCTCTTTTCTGACTGTGTTTTGCTCTCTCACCTCGTCAGATTTGCTCCACATGCAGTGGCCTCACGTTGGTTTTGAAGCTCCTTCAGTGGTGAGTACTTTACTGTTGAACCAGCAAACAAGATCTTAAATTCTCTGAAGATGCCATCAGCACACTACAGTACAGATGAATAAAGGAAGAAATTCTGTACTGTCTCATTTTGTAAATTTTATTTTGCAAAGACAGGGATAGATGTGTCAGATAAGATGGTGCATATTCAACCTAACTGCTCCCCTGTGGATTCAGTGATAGGGAGATATACATTATGTATCTCATGTTAAATCACTTGTAAATGCGGCAGGGTTAGGGAAATGGTCAAATCTCCATTTAAAGGAGTGAGGTTTTTTGTGGCCAGGGGGATGTTGGACAAAGTTGAAGCCCTCCTTCTCCCTGGAGGTGGGCTAGGATCATTAGTTTTAGTTTTTGAAGTGTTTGGCCTTTTGATGTTCCTATGTTCTCTTCAGGCAGCCTGGCCTGAAGGATATTTAATATCACTCCTACAAATTTCCAGTTAGGAATAATTTGAACTGAGCATCTGTCAAAGAAACAGCCATTTAAATACATTGGTCATGGTTAAAGAGGCATAAAATGAGGCCAGATTAGACAGAGCACCTTTCTCTGAAGGCTGGGGCTGGTCGAGTTGGGGGCCAACCTGGGGCACAGCGACCCAGCAAAACTGCTCCTGCTTCCAATTCATTAAATATAACTATCTAACACCACTTGGATTCAAACTCTCCCCTGGCTGCCCTCCTTATGAGCAGCAATGCCTCCTTCTCCTGCCACTGTGGCATTGTGGGGATAGTCTTAGTTATTTTATTTATGAATGTTCAGGGGAGGTGGGACTAGATTGTATTTCTCTCTGTCTGTGATGCTCTGAGTAACAGGGGACCGCTGTATCCCCAATGTCTTCACTTCAAACATTCCCCTTGTGTTTCCACTAGGGTGTGCAGGAGGACCTTTATCAGCGTATGCAATTTTAGATTATGTCTTATCACCAAAAGAATCATGAAAGAGCATGCATTACACCCAATGAAAGAAGATGTCTGTGCCCAAAGCAACTGACTGGGCCTCTCTCAAAAATGTTCAGCTTTTCTTCTCTCAATTGACTTAAACAAAGGCACCACCGCTCTCTGAACAGGATATGAGACAGGGGGTCTGAAAAGTATCATACTAATTATTTTTTTTGACAAGGTTTGTGTAGAGTTACTATTTTGACGCATCTGCAAATCATGCATTGCAAATTTCACTCATTGGTTAATTTATTTTTTTACTTATTGGAAGCACAGCTTAGGTTTTTAATGTTTGATATATGATTGCAAAGTAATTTTTTTGCCCTATTTACAAGTAAAGATGCTTTTTATTCTCATAGAATACAATATTATAAAAAACTTAATATTAAAAGCAAACAATACAGCAATACAAAACTTTGGAAAGAAGTTTTTCGAATTGGTGGAAAACTTTGTGAAGCACTCTTTCATAACCCCTGCCCAACTTTTTTCCCATCACTCTTCGGGCGAAGTGACTACAAATAAAGACCGGTTGCGTGAGCAGAACACCTCAGCCACTGTCTTTGGGGGGAAATAAACAATGCATTAGTTCCACATTGACTTGGAACAGGAACAGATGAAGGAAGTGGAGAAGGTTAGAGGAAGTACACAGCAGGAGAGTATAAGTGGGCAGAGACATTTCAGAGCCTGAGTGTGCTAAAGCACCTCTCTCTCTCTCTCTCTCTCTCTCTCTCTCTCTCTTTCTGTCCTCCAAAGATTTTTTTGCTCTTTTACCATGTGATGTAGATTAACTGCACCTCATCTATTGTCTTTAATATCCAGTTTTACAGCGACAAAGCCTAGATATTTTGTAATTGCAGGACAAACATTTCAGCTCTTGTGATCAATTTCTAAAAAAAAAGTTAGACGACATGAACTCTGTCGGTGATCAAGTCAATATCTTGACTACCAATATCATTCATTTATTTTCCTAAAAACTGGTATATTATAGTAGTATGGCCCAACTTGGACCTAAATGTATACAGTAGCATTACAATGAAGTTTACAAAATGATGTAACTTGGGAAAGAAAACAACTTTTACATGATAAAACAAATGTATTTTTCTACTGTGATTGGTATCAGATGTTAGTGTTGTTGGTTGCCTTGCAAGGAAGGGATAGACGGATTATTGGCCTGGCTGATTATCAGGGCCGATATTCAGCATTTTTCTGATTATCAGTATCAGGGATTTTTTTTTTGCTCTTGAAGTTACCTTGTGATAAATGATTATAGAAAGATGGTTTGTCCAATGACCTGCAAAGTATTTTTCCAAAACGCCTGCCTTTTTTGGGAACATTTTCTAGTAGCACCTTTCCAGATCGTTCAGTGTAACAAACCATTTGGTGTGTCAAGTTAGCTGATTGTGGCATCAGATCAAAAAACATTTCTGTACAGTATGTCCTTGTAGAGGGCAGACTACATATCGTTAATTTGGAGGATTTGTTAGGTACGCGAACATTGCACAACTTCAGATTCACTTCAGGATTCCTTAGTCTTTTCTCTCCTCCTTGACATGGTTGCCCTTATTCTATCACACAGTAGCACCAATGCAATTAACCCTAAGAATGTTCATTAAAAAAATTAGGTAAGCCTTAAGTGTTAATTGTCTAAAAATAGTTTTCTCCATGGTAAATAGATCACCTAAGGTCTGAACTAATCACTAGTGAACAGTGCATGGAAATTCTAATCTAGTACCAAAATGTTTTACTCTCCTGATGCTAATTTTTCATACCTAAACTCAAGGTAGTATCTGATACTACAGATCTGTTGCCAGTGCTGTTTTGTTTCAATCTGTGTGGAGCTTACACAATTTTTCTGTTCCACTATGACTAAAGACTGTATTTAATGTGAATCACTCAGTCTGGCTGATACGTAATTGTTTTAAAGATTATTTTTTTAGGACTTTGGCCTTTATAGTACAGCTGAAGAAAGACAGGAAAGAGGGGGGGG
The DNA here is from genome assembly GCF_965226575.1 of Pagrus pagrus. Taxonomy (NCBI): domain Eukaryota; kingdom Metazoa; phylum Chordata; class Actinopteri; order Spariformes; family Sparidae; genus Pagrus; species Pagrus pagrus. Next base: position 23,986,535 of record NC_140185.1, on the reverse strand, counting down.
CATTGCAGCATAGGGGCCCAGGCTAGAATCAAACCTGGGCTGCTGCAGTAAAGACTCAGCCTTGGTACATGGGCTTGCCCTCTAGGTGAGCTGTAGGCACCCAAGGATAACCCTTTTGTACACTGTTCTGTAAGAAAGACATAGATAACATAGTTGTTTAAAAACTTGTGCTGTACGGGTTTAGTGGTATGTATTTTTCTTTTGTATTTAATGTTAAATAAAATTTGGCATTTGGCTGGAGCAATTCTTCGTCAATTGTGCAGAACGAAGACATTGTCAGTGTATTTGATGTGAGAGGGACCATGCTGCCACTGCACACTCTCAAGTTCGATTGAGTGTTAAATAACTTGATAACAGGGAGTAGTTAATCGGTGCAAAGTTGTAACTTTATCCTCTCTACCTTGGCTTGTCCTGATGGTGGGAGGAGACGGTGTTGGAGGTGAATGTGCTGTAAGTGTGGAACTGCTGTGGAATGGGCTGTCAGGCTTCATTAGCCCAAGCCATCTCTATCTCAGGAGAAATGTGGCCAGTGGTTTAAAACCAATTTCCATTACCTTTCTTCATTTTATTAACTTCCGTACCATTACCAGGGAGCTTCCCTTTGACAGTTGTTCCTCTCCACTGTCTTGTACTTCTAAGAGATCCCTGCAGGAGCAAGGCTGTGAAACCTCACTTATCCTGGACTCTGTGTTCCCTTTAATCGCCAAGCACTCGCCTCAGCCCTCTCCAGCCTCGTGCCAAAAGTGTGTGGTGTGTGTCAGTCTCAGATTTCAGATGTAAGGCGTCTTTGTGACATCAAGTGTCCAGCCAAAACTGTAGTTTACCCCCTGTGTGTCTCTGATTAGCTGTACAGCGACATTCCAATGTAACATGAGCAAGGTCCTCTTAAAGGTCCAAAACAGGCCTCTTACCCTAGTTTGAATTGTCGCTAGCTGCTGACTTTTCAGTTGGACATATTGTGCCGGGATAATCCTGCGGGAGCCAAGGATATGTGGTAAATAGTAGTTGTGATATCTATCTACTCTATGACCTCAGTCCACCACCGCTGATTAGATCTGCTGGGAGCATTTGTCCATGAATAAGACAGGCTTTTCTTGTAGGCTGAGTGAAGAAGAGGAGTATGAAGCTTGTGAGACGCCTCTCTTCGTGACTGCCACTTGGGAGCACCGAGGAAATGGAAGAGGAGGTGAAAGGCCAGGTGTCTGCCACAGAATTTAATTAGAAAGGCTGGATGCTTTGTCCTCTGTAAAGTTGCTTCAGGCATTCTTTAATTGCCCCATTCCCAATTTCTTCGAGCAGTCCCTTCTCTAAAGTTCATTAGTATTCATCTTGCACGAGCATTTGAATGTTGATTTCAAGGATCTTTTACTTCACTGTACTTCCTAACTCTTAGCCTCATCTTATTACTGCTTGAATTCATGCTGGATACATTTCTAATAGCTCCATTGCAAAATATGTCCTCCCATTTGAAATGTTGCACTTGAAGCCAATTTAGCTCACCTGATGAGCTCAGTAATTGACTGTGCTGATGAACTTACTCGCTATTAAAAAGCTCCCAGCTGATGTTTGAGAAAGTAACAGGGCATAATAAGATATGGAGAGTTATCACAATGCAAGGACTCAAGAAACGGATAGACCAAGACTGGTTAAGCATGATGATACACTATACACTATGAAATAGGTCTGGACAGTATATTAATTGAAGTGATATGAGAATATTTATTGTCTTAGATTTTGGATACCATTATATCGTGATATGGCATAAGTTTTTCCTGGTTTTAAAGGCTGCAATTCAGTGAAGTGGTTTTAGTTTCTCAATTTAACAGACTGTTCTACTATTGAGGTTGTCAAAATATTGTGATATTTAATTTTGTCGCCTAGCCCTAGCATTTATGAAGTGCTTTTGAGGAAATTTCAAAATATCCAGATATTTATACAGTATATAGTGTATTGTGATGTAGCCCAAAAATTGCCCAATATTATTTTGAGGCCATATCGTCCAGCAACCAACCAACGAACCAACCAACCAACCAACCAACCAACCAACCAACCAAACAACCAACCAACCAAACAACCAAAGCAAGCCCCACTTTGTTTCATGTTTGGTGTGCATGCAGACCCTGCATGTCACTTACAAACAACAAGCTCCCATGTATCCAAAAACCAGATCAGAAACTATTATCTAATATCAGCAGACTTCTCTTATAAATAAGTCAAGGAAAATGAGAACCATGAAAGTTTTCCTTTTTGTATCACACAGCAAAAAGCTGTAGCAGAATGTGTTTTAGCTAATTTGGCTTACTTAACATTGCATGTCTTACGATGTGACTGTTGTGCATGTGCACATTGTGATATAGGTGCTAAAAATGCAGCCCTACTTACTATGAAATCTTCTTAGGCATTCTTGTTTCATTTGATATTGTGGAAAAATAAAAGAGAGCATTAAGCACAATCTGGGGGCACTAGTTCTGTACTGGTTGTTTTTGAGCTGACCATTATAAGAAGGTGACTTAATAAGAAGAATTCTGAGATCAATCATGGATTGATTTAGCATTTAATGAAATCCATCAGGGGGCTTTGATCTGATGTTTTGATAAATCAGAGTAAGTAATAGGCAATTAACTGTTACATTTTCATGATTCTTATGATGGCATTGCCAAATATGTTAGTAATGTAAGAATTAAAGAATGCTTTTAATGGAAAGCAAATTGCTTTTTTTGAGGTCTTTTCTCAGTCACCTTTATCAGCAGTGTTGAGCCCAGTTACCAGCATTTAAGAAGAGAAAGCTGAGATTAACCCCAGCAATAACACTGACCATCATTCATTAAAACTGTAATCATGCGTAAAATGAGATTGATAGAAATTTTTCTAAAAGGTTGAGAAAAGGGAATAAAAAAAGGAATTATATGTCCTGATACAGGATTTAATAGACAGGAAGTTAATTCAGCTGCTTTTAAAATATGGTAAGGCGGCAAATCCTCCTGGGCAAATTATAGACTCCTTCACCACCACCACCACCATCATCACAGCATTTCAAATGGGAGACAGAGGTTATGCCCCCTCAAGCACACACATTCACCTTACCTGTACAGCAAAGTGCATACACACATACACCAACACATATTCTGCTCTGCAGTATAATATCTGGTTTATCTAGTTGCTGGGAATAGTTAAATCCTTCACGGGGAAGCACTCTGTTGGTAGGATTACCTCAGTATATGGCAGCCATTTCTCTGCTTATTATCACATTTTTTTCTCAACAGGCGAGTTTAAGGCCAGTGTTTTAATGTTCAGCACATTCAATCCCTGGCTTTTACACTGGATGAAATATTTATTTGGTTAATCACTTCAGTATCACGCTGAGCTCAGTATCTTCAGTAGTCGTAACAGGATTACGTGTATTATGGGTGAAAGGCAGGTCACAAACATACTTTTTATGGAAACTGCATTAAAAAGTTTCCAAAGTACTTTTTTTTTTTACTTTAAACACCCTTTGCTGACAGCTGTAGTCTCTCCATTTCACCTGTCTGTGTAAATTTTAAATATATCTTTTGCACTTAAATGAAATGGAAATTTGCTTGCCTTTCCCTCCCCTTTAAGCATTACACTTACCTTTCTGAGTGCGTCAAAAAATAGGATTCATTTAACATAACATTGTTGCCTTGCCTGCTTTTCCATGGTTGCATTTTTTGTTCACTTTTTCCACAGCTCAGGCACCGCCCCCCTGCATGGTTCACTAAAGAGTGGCGCTGTACCTGCTGTTTTAAAGGTTCATTTTGAACTTACAACCAAGGCTGACACCTGAGGAACCCTGCCTTTGATTGATTGTTGAGACCATTGATCTAATTTTGAAACCTTTGAATTTCTCCACTGCATCCCTCCTTTTTTTGTACAGAGTGGAATAAACCTAATTTCCTCGTGCCTCATGCAGGGCTTCGCTCTCCAAGGCGGGAAAACAGAGTGAATAAATAAATAAAGAAACCCAAGAAACAGGTCTTTCACAGCAGCACTGAGATTTTTATAGACTCGGTCAATTAAATTTGTCTTATTTGGAACGATGGGGCTCCATAACTCAATAAGAAGTAATGTGGTTGAAAAGGCCTCTTACTGTGCGGCCATTAGGTGAGAGAATGTTACCATTGGAGTATTAACATGCAGGGATTACAGAGGCATAAGACTGGTCCGAGCCAATTAGAATCAAGAGCCGCTGAGAAAGCGGAGGTGTGGGTAGGCATACTGGGCTACCAAGGCCTGCTGTGAGAGCGAGGACATCACAGCCAGGGCTTGATGGAAACCAGGAATGCTTCAGAGAGACACTGGCTTTTAGTTTTAGCATGGCAAAAGAACAACCCTTGAGTTGACTGCCATGCCGTTCCAATAACACGGCCAGATAGCAAGGGGTTTCTCTTACTATAAAATTATTATTACTGTGGAAATTTTGGACTAAGCTAAATGGTTTGAATTGACTGAATAACTGACTATTTCTGTTTTGTTTGAAACATGGTATGCAGTCGCATTCAGTAACAAGCGCTTATTGGCAAATACTGTGACCGCACACACCCACACCACATTCATGGATTTTAATTTTTTTTGTTTTCATGGCAAAATGCTGCATGTGTACTGTATGGATCTATGTGTCAGTGTCTCTGCTTCTAAGTCTGGTCATGATAAGTGAATCTGTTTAGAGTTTATGTGCCTTTTTGCCGCTCCCACTATCATAACCGTTTATGGCCAGTTGGACAGACAATTAGTCAGCTGTCCTTTGGCTCATGACCAACCCTTTCATAAAAATCCTGTGCAAGTCTTTGAATCCATTTGGAATTTCAAGCCTTTATGCGATTGGACACTCCTACACCTACAATGCCAAATTTCAGCCTCATTGGGAATAAACTGTGGCTGCTAAAGGGTTGGGAAACTTTTGTAGACTGACCCAACCGACAGAGTGACCTATAGAGCCACTGCTCACAACTAGTGAAAGGATTTTATGAAAAGGAGCCATGGTGTAAACAAGAACATTTCACAAGAATGACCTATTCTGAAAAAATAAGCACCGATCAGTGCATTATTTGCTTACAATAACTGATCAGTTTGTTTGTTTACATGCAAGTACATATTTACAGTTTGAAATGTAAGTGGGATAGAAATGAGTGTACAGTATAAGATATATATCAAACACTGCAGACTTGAAATGTGGCTGTAAAAGTTTTGTCCATCAGGGCACAGCAGCAGTGGGTCAACATGGATTCACAGCAAGATCTCACAGCGGGGAGAAAACAATCAAACCACTCCAAAGCATCTGAAACCACTTCTACAGCTCTCTACTGTTCATCTGTATGCTCATTATATTCTCAACAGTTATAAAGTGACAGTTCTTAACAATTGATTATGCTCCAGGAGAGTTTTGAGAAGTTTATATTGCTTTAAAACATATTTACAAACATGAAAACTGGCCTATTTTTTGGGAAGCCATAGCTATTGTGTTGTAAATATTATTCAAACTTTTATTGCCACCTTTCAGGCATAGGAGGGGTGAGGATTTGATACTCAAAAGATGATTGCTTTGTTTGGAGTGCCACTTTTATTTAAGGGTTTTCTTTTTGTCATTGTGTAGTAAATCAGCTACCTGACAAACAATGTGTGTAGCACATTATGCAGTTATATTTATTTAGTTGGTGTTGTCACTCTGCAGTGTCTTCATTTTCATAAATAGAAATCAGAAATCCTTTTGCAAAAACACTTAAAAATGCAGGCTTATTTGCTGCGTCTGTGGCTGTTTGGAGAAGAGAGCATTTAAAGGAGGTGTGTGAAAGAGAGAAAGGGAGCGAGGGAAGTGCTTCTCTCCCTCCCTATCAGTGAACTCAGATGTGTCACTTGCTATGTCGGAGAAGGATGGAAACACAAAGTGCCTCAGGACATTGTAACAAAGTCCCTTGTGCCACCAGCCCCCCCGACACAATTACCCACTCATGTCTAATTGGCATTTGAGGCTTCTCTGCTTGATCGACCATGGCCACATCAGCATGAAGTGGCAGGGCAGCGTTTGCCAAGCTGTGACTTAACTGGTATCACGCTTTGTTACTCTTCTAGCTGCTTACATAATTTGCTGATGTAAATTTACTCTGCCTAATTAACATCGTCAGCCTCTCATTTAATCTGAACAGACATGGGATGCATCCGCTCCCTGGCGCTACTGTCCGTTCTGCTGACTTCTGAGCGGCGGTGCGTAGGCCTGTATGTTGGCCAAGGCACTGGAGTTTATGCGACTTGGTTGAATAAATCCATTAGTCAGGACGTACACAACTTAGCCTTGGCATGTGTGAGTCGAGAGGAGGGGCTCAGCATGGGACAAACTTTCCAGAACTGTGCTGAATTAAAAAATTAAGTTCACCTCAGTTGTTGGTTGATTGGAACTGAGCACTTAACTAGGGAACGGTTTAGACAACGGTACAAGGACACAAATCTGACTGACAGGCCTCGCTGTGGAGAAGAGCTTTGTGGTATTTGAGGTGACGGCTCTATAGACAAATAATAATACTCTCAATTAGAGTCCCTTTCTCTACTTTACGGTCTCTGCAGCGCTTAATGGCCTGTTTGCAGAGAACTGTCTCTGGATGCCGGCACAGTCATCATTATCCAACCAGATCTCTTGTGTTAATAAATGACAAGCGTCTGGAATATTGATTTGCTAACCTTTAAAGTGGCGCCATCCAATGCAGAGTGCAGAATTATATGAATTTAACAAATGTAGGGGATTAAGCTCTGCGAGCGGAGTGTGTGTTTGTCTACGTGTAAGGATTGATCCAAAGTTGCAAGTAAGGTTTCTGAACTGCTTTTACTTTTGTTTCAAATCTTGTCAGGGCAGAGACATCACCACCTCAAACTAGTTCTTCTACTGTGGACGACCAATGATTGGGTCGTGTATGTAGAGAGTGGTTGATGCTGAAACACGCTCTGCAGCTGGGGAGAGTTGGCCTGGTATGTACCAAGCCACCCACTCATTCAGCCAGTCAGGATATTAGATCAGACTGGTGGTTTGTGATGGTGGCAGGGTCAGTGAGCATCTCATTCGCATACCCCCCCCACCCCGCTCCCTCCCGTCGCTGCTCGCCCATTTGCTTGTCTGCCGCACTGCAGGGTAATCAGGACAGTGACACTTTATGAGAGAGGGGACGACAAAAGGATTTACACACAAAGCCTGGCTGAGGAATGTATCTCATTTGCCCCCAGAGTTTGAACCTGAGTGCATGAGCACAAAAGTTAAAAGGAATTAAGTTTGAGTACATTGGGTTTAATTTTTTTATTGTTTTATTTCGACTTTTTTTTGCTGTAGTTAGCGTCGCCGAGAAATGTCAAGGCTTTTAATGTAATCTCTACAAATAATGCCTGCATAACAGTAGTGAAGAATACTCCTCTTAGATTGGCCTTTTGTACTATTTCATGCTAATTCGTAATAATAATTTTACTGTCACTTAAAATATCTGTACTATGTCACTGCACTCACCGACCATGCAAGGAAAAATAAGTTAAACTTAAGTGCCACGGCGAAGGAATTCTGTGTTCTTTCTAAAGATGTATATTACAGTTCTGTGTGCGTGCAGTCTGCTAAGAAGAAAAGGTTAAGAATATGTATTGGGACATTGGTGGCAATCTGGGAGAGTGAGTCTGAAATTAGAGGTGAAAGTATTAAAATATTGATAGCAGCTCTCTGTGTCCATTGCTAGCCCATTTATTATTCATTCTACCTTGAAGGTAGCATGCAAGATGACCCCTTTTCATTCAGGCCCCTGCCTACTAACTCCTGCTCTCATCAGTTGTGATTTCATGTGGCTCCGCTGACATTTTGCTCCAGTTCAGCTGTTGTGAACAAATGATTTGTGCATATTTGTCTTGCGGTTACATCTGTTGTCTTACATCCCTTTGTGTGGGTCTATGTGTCTTCTCTACTATTCGGATATATGCAAATACATATATATCCAGTTTTTCTGTGTGACTGAGTATCAGAGGGCCCAATATAAAGTATATTCCCATGCATTGGTATGTGTATAAGAACAAATAGCCATAATAAATGAATTTCATATAATTATTGGAGGATTCATCAATATTCTGGGCCCAGTCAGTCCACTTCTGAGTATTTTGAATTTGTTCGACAAAAAAAACACCTAAAGGAAGACGGAACACTGGTTGTTGCATATTACAGGTGTGTGGATGCTGAATTTAATAATGTTAGAACACTAAAATTATGATTTATTTATAACACATACAATGTTTTAAAACATGAAAGGCCTAAACTGTAAGAGTGTTGTTTCCCTTGTCAGCACTGAGCCTTGTAACTTGTATTTTTATTTACACTATTTACAATACATCAAAGGTTCGAAGATACAAAGGTTAATTTATATTCATTTTACAACACCAGGGTGCAGAATGCAAAGTGAGTTGTAGACCCTTGTAGCTACATAAGAATAAAAACAAACAAAAAGAAAACTTCTTAGGTTGTTGGCAGTGTAATGGGCAGTATGCCAAAGTGGTACTGATTAGAGTTTTATTCAGGTAAAAAATGATATAAACTTGACTTGTGTTTGCGGAGATTTGTCTGTGTTTGAACTCAAATTTAGTAACAACATTGTATTTGGCAGTGTCATTTGTCAGACTTTTTAGGTTTCTTTTTGAATCTTAATCCATACCAGAAGATCAAGGATACATGTTGACTTATCCATACACACAGAATTATTTTAGATTTCCAGCATCTCTCCCAAATGATTCATATTTCATAGGGGGCATATTTGCCCGTGCCTCTTTGAAGATCAGTGCAGAGCTTCTGCACAGACTTTGGTCAGTAATAAGTAGGAATTCCCCTGAGGCTACGGCTCATAGGTGCTGTTTATGTTGACCAATGGAACCACGGCCTGGAAACCGGAGGAGTAACGCTGTTGGGATTGAAGCAGGTGGGTTCTGGGCTTCAAAGACCAAAAGATAATCTGCCGAAAAAATCTAAAGCCCGGCTCTGAAATGTGCTGAACATCTACGAGCTTCTGCTCACAAAGACACGCGGCTCATCATGTGGTTCGAGCCAGCCCAGGAATGCTTTGATGCTGCTGATCCCCTAACTTTTGTTAGTTTATTTGACTGAGTTTTTATGTATAATATGTATTCCAAATGCTAGCTCTTCTTTAAAGAACTTAAAGGAAATCCTGAAGAAATAACCTTGGAGTTGGGGGCTTGTGCTAAAGCATCAGTTGATTCAAGGGCTCAGCTGCAAAATCTTCCATAACACAGAGGGAAAAGTGCCAGGTCAATCGCTGGATAAATTGTGGCAAAAAATGGTACCACATAAGCACAGGAGATTTTTTTTTTATCAGGCTTATATCGTTTTAATTTTCTGAGCAGAATGACAATGTAGAAGTATTGATCGGCTTATTTTGTTCACTTTTAAAATGATTTGATATCATGCAGCGACCACATCTATACACTTGAAGTTTTACTCTCAAACAACTTTCGATAGGTTAAATAAAACACTTGTATGGTGGTTTTTCCGGCTTAAGGACTCTGTTTGCTTTCTGTAATACAGCAAACAATAAGTAATGTATCCAGTATTTAATATTCATCATAGAGTTTAACTTTGTAGATATGTGGGTAAATGCGTTCCGGAGAGAAATAATTTCATTTGCTATAACTCCTGATGATTCTTTGTAAATGACTGGCAGCCAGGAAATTATTTAACTCACATCTGGACTTAAAGTTTTCTCAACATGCTTTCAGTGTAAAGGTGAAAAGCAGCAGTGGTTCTTGTGTGACATATTTATCCTGTGAAACTCAAATCAGCAGAGTCTTATAGGGGCATCCTGCCACCCAGATCCACTTTTCTCCACTTTTTTAACCTTCTCCGTTCTTGCAGCATAAAGATGAACATGTGCTGTATTTCTCAAGCTTATATGAATCGAAGCTGCAGACTTCCAATTTTTTTATCACCTACAAGGTGAAGATTCAAAGCAGGCCTCGAAGTTTGGAAGTACATTTACGCTCAGTTCCAGGATTTTCTTAATTCTCTGGAGTGGCATGATATGAAAAAGCGAAGCAAATTTGGTTTTCTGACAGAGCATTTTGAATTTGGTCCATCTGTGACACATTAAATTACATAAATCTCTACTATTTTTCGTATGCATGCCATGCTTAAAACTGCTAATAAATCTTTGCTGGTGCAGTACAAGGAGGAGGAGCACTGGTCACATATTTGTTATGTCAAGGTGGTTTCAGCTGGAAATTGCTATGCTCACATGATTTTAAGAGCAGAATGAATAGAACTAAGGCTAAACCAGCGAATGGGGGAAATAAGTCAATTTTATTTTCATCTTGCTATTCAGCAACATTTTAGAAGTAGGCCTACTTCTTATGTAACCGCTGTGGGTTGAGGTGTGCTGCATGTGTACGCTTCTTGTGCTGTGCAGTGATCTACACCCCTTAAAAATATGAATTATTGGCTTTTCTTTTCTTGTCAAAGCAGCATCTTTCTTTCTGTTACGTGAACCATCTTAAGTGGGCTTCAAATGAAAGCAGAATAACATGAAATAGATGGAAAGTAATGGAGGAAATGGCCTCCAAGGCTCCATCTTAGTTTATAAAACAGGTTTTTGTCTAGAGTGATTGTGTTCTCTTTGCCTGCAGAGGGGGATGTTGCCCTGGACATGGACTCATGTCCTGTGTTTAAGGCGGCAGTAAGCTCACCACCTGCACTGACTTTTCCCCCTCACATCTGCTTAATGTTTTCATATGCAGGTCTAAAGCATTTCATTATATTATGAAAGCCTGCATATCTTGGTATTTTGATGCCCTTTTCCCTGTAAACTTGTCTTTCTCTAAGTTGACACAATCAGCTGCATATTAACATACCGTGTATCTCTTGGTCTTTGTTCACTTACTTGTATTGTTCTTGGTAAAGTATGTACAAGATCTTTGCCCTGCAGTCACAGAGACAAATTAAAGTCTCAAGTTTAATGTCATTTTGTAATTTACCAGGACATTAAACTGAGCTTTAAAAAAAATATTAAGATTTCTTTTCTTATAAAAACGTGCAGGTAAAAAGCCACTCAGCAGAGTGTTGTATGAACCCAGTCCATAAATATGAGAAATAGTTGAGGTTGAAGAATAGGCTACGGAGGTGGGAGATGAGATAGCGGCAGTTCAGATGGCCCCCCTCCCGGTGCCGGACGTCAGAAGGAACGAAGTAGCCATTTTGTGGCGAGTGCGGTGGTGCGGTAGAGATGAGATGGTTAACACCCTTCTGCAGTATAGCCACCCGCCTCTCTCTCCCTCTAATGTTCTCTCTCTCCCTCTTTCTTTTCCTCGCTCGCTCGCTCAGTCGACTATGAAGACACTTCATCTTCCCTGACAGTATGACCACTGCTGCATGTTCTGATGCGTTCAGCATACCTTCATTGCATCATAAATAAATCAGAGAAATGACTTTTTCTTTCTCTTTCTCTCACATGTTCCTTTATCTCTCCCTCTTCTGCGCCTGTTATCTTGAGGAGTCGCTGGGAAACGGGAAATGGTGTGCCGGTGGATTTCCTGTGTGTGCTCCCCCTCTTCCAGTGTTCTTACTCCATGTGCGTGATCATCACCCTCCAATCCCCTTTTATATTATCTCAAAGGAAAGAAATTATTTTTGCTCCATAATGATATTCAGTCCTTGTTATGACATTATCTGCTTTAATTTTAATTTAAATGTCATGGATGTGAGGGGGGTTTCTTAATTAATGTGCACACGGGATGCAAAATACAAACTTGTATAATAGAAACAAAGTCATGTCATTTTTTTTCCATTTTTAAAAAGGCTTTGGGGGGCTGCATTGTGACTCACGGGCTGTACAGATAAACTTGACATGCTTTGTTATTTGTGCTGAAACCAAAAAAACACACACCAACACACACGCACACATGTACATTTGTGGGACTGTAGATTACATGAGCAGGCAGGGAAGGGATGGGTGGATGGAGGAGAGGGGGGATTTGGAGAAAGATTGTCAAGAACCACTCCCTCCCTCCCTGCCTCCCCCCCTACTGACTCCCAGTTACCCAGTCCCTCCACCCCTTCCTGTAATCTCCACTCCTCCACGGGTAGTCTCAAACCTTGTGTTCGTCCACCACCAACCAATTACCTGGCAACCCTGCCCTTATCCCCAGCACAGGCGTGATGCTGCTGCATGATGGGGTTTTTGTATATTGAATTCCATCTCCTGGTGAGATAAAGGGTGTAGGAACAGGGCTCTGCCGCTGTGCTAGATAAGTGTTTCTCACAAACCGTTCCTCGCCGCTTCTTCTGACACTGATTGTGGAGAAAAGAGACATTGGGGATGGCAGGGGGGAAAAGGCGTGGGGGTGGGGAGGGGGGTTGTTGTAGTGAGATGGGACCCAATTTCAGTATGATTTTCCTCTTGTTTTTAATTTGTTCGAAAGAAGCTCCCTGAGAGAAGTTGGATACAGCCCCTAAATTCTTTTCCTGTCTCATGTTTGGAAAGTCTTCGTTTCACTGCAGAGATCAATATTCAAATTGTAAGAGAATATTTTCTCCGGCATCTCTTCTTCTCATTGTAGACTTACCAAACACCAGATATTACTCTGTGGATCGATAGTTTATCTTCATTTAGGATGGCTGTTCAATCTGCAGAGGTGACAGTTATGGGTTGAGCAGCTCTGTGGAGTATCAGCTTTTATTCAGCCTCATCCCTTCCCTCTCAGTCCTATTTGTAAGCTGTCCTGAGAAGTGTCCCTTGGTACGTATGGCCTGAGCCAGGCCCATCTATCTGTCTTTGTCTGGCCCACTGCAGGGAACCACACACTCATTGGTTGTCCTGGGGAACAATGTAAGTGATGGACCACCGTTCATACATCAAACCTGCAAGCCGTTTGACAGTGCGGGACAGAAACATTGAAAATAATGACCACAGCAATATGTATCACAGGTTAAAAATAGAGCACCGCAGAGAAGTGCTGGCAAAGTTGAAGCTGCGAGTTCTTCTGTGTGACCTGCCCAACCCCGGCCCTCCCACTGTTTTAGAGGTTAATGGAAGCTGCCTAGAGCGCAGAAGAAAAGATGTTTCCAGTTAGCCACAATGAGTGATATTCAACTACTTGGACACTAATACGCTCCAATTGAATTTCTCCCTTTGTCAGAGGGGAGTCTGTCCTGCTGTGGACCCTCCCTCACAGCTGTGCCCTTGCATCTCTCGCCGCTCATCCAGCACTGAGCCAAGCCCCAAAGGTCAAGTGTGAGGGGTCAAGTTTAACCTGAAACCAGACAGTGAGAGAGACAGGGGGGAGGGGCAGGGGTCACTTCTGTGCGCCATATTGCACTGCATCAGTGTGCATGTTTGTATTTATCAGTCTGCAGCGTTATCTGTTGTGTTTGTGGTCGTGTGGGTCCGGTGATCTGTTCTCACTTGGACAAGACCAAGTCCATTGAGGAAAAACTGCAGCCCTCTTGTCTAGCAATGTGGAAATGTATTTTTTTTTTAACATTTAAAAGCAGGAAACAAAATCTGATCAGGTGAAGGGGTGAACAGAGAACCATCCTAATCCTACCTGCGATCTACAATACCTCATTGCTCTCCTGTTTTAGTTTGGTAAATTGCTTGTGGATCTCAGAATCTCTTCATATACATAAACATCTGTATCTCTCTCACTCACTTTCTCTCAGACACACACTCACACACACACACACACACACACACACACACACACACACACACACACACACACACACACACACACAGCGTGAGTCAGCCCACACCTGGAACAGATAAAGGGTCTTTCATGTTTGCGGGGCTATCCTGAGGTCAGTGAGTGCTGGTGTTGAGAGCTAGTTTTACTAGGAGTGAGTGGAGCGGGAGAAGAAATGAAAAGAAACCATATATATCCAGGTGTTGCAGAGTTAAGGAAGTTTTATTAGTCTACAATTCCTTCCTTGATTCCTTCCTCCACCACTATAGAGATACCCCCCTTGGCATTATACCTTGCCCATCTATTGCACAGTTGTCTTTTGAGCAAGAAGATGGATAACAGTCTGCTCGGTGCCTTTTGAATTATCAACAGTGTGGCACATAGATAAAAGTCTATGTTTTTGTCAAGCTGCCATTTTAATCTTGTTTCAGGCATTTAAGGGAGAATCTGTGCTTTTTGTTGGATCCCCAGCTGAGTATTAACTTCCAGTATATTAACCTCTATGCTCAAGGCTTTTGCCTGTCAATAACTTTGGTGTGACACGATGATGTTTCTGAGCCGTGAACTCTCTTACACATACATAAATATTCGCAGAACAAAAAGTGAAAATATAAACAACAAAGAGGCATTTATAGAAAGCATCACCCACAGCTCAAACTTCAGCTGATCCAACAAACATTTGGGAGTATTACTAGTGTATTCTGTGTTGATTTCTTTGAACTCCATGTTTGATCATTACTGTGTACCCATGCCCATTCTCCTGATATTACTTTTCTGACGCCATCATTCCTGGCCCTGTGCTGCATGTATTGTTTTTGTTGCAATAAAATGTAAATGGACAGTTTTTTGATTTTGGGGTCAACTGTCCCTTTCAGATTTTTGAAGGAAGTTTATAAAGCAGCAGTCTAAGTCCGATCCAGCTGGGGAGGTCACATGTCATGGCCCTTGTTCTTTTCCTGTTAAAGTGTTTCCTGTCCCTGCACCACCAACAGTCCCATAAAGGTAAAATGCCTTATAAATAATCTTTGAATGTCACAGTGGTAGGTCTTACATTTGTTTTCTGCTGGAAGGAAAACCTCTGTTTATGTGGTTCTGTGAGTGCATGCCTGAAATGACTGAATAGAGCTCCAACTGTCCAGTTTCTCACAATAGTCTGTGGAAGAGAGAGAGGTCCGTGACATCCGTATCCCTGTAAAGTTTCCGGTGCAGGTGTAATTCCCTGTAAAACGCCCTATAATTTACTGCCCTTTGGGAGCACACTGTCTCAGGGTGTGAAAATCAATAGGATGGCGGAGAGGGATTGGGCACAGTGTCTATGCTCAGCCACACTATGGTAGCAGTTAGGGTAATTCTGTAATGGCAGGGGATGAGGTTCAACCTATCTAACGCTCTATCTGAAGCAGATAAATGTTTTACAACACCGTCGTTTAACCCTTCCTTCACACTCCACCCTACCCCCCATGTCTCTGAAGGCTGTACTCAGGGACTGCCCCTAGAGCTGAGGTCCAGACTGTGGTGGTGGTGGTAGTAATGTGTGAGTGTTTGTATCTGTGTGTGTGTGGGGGGTTCATCCCCGCATCTCCCTGGGTGTGCATTCCCACTCTTAATGCTCTATAACCTTGTAAAGATAGCCTGAGGCGTTTTAGCATATAGCCGATCTTCAAAACCCCCCAGTTGTTTCAGAGGGAAGCCATGCGGAAAACATGCATTGAATCTTACAAGATGCTGCATGTATAATGTAGCATACCGCATATCATATAGACCACTGAATATTATAACCCTAATGCACCTCTGCGCATGCAGAGTGGGTAATTTCAGGTTTTAAACCAATGAGATTGATAAGGATGATCATAGAATACGTGGGCTAATGAGGAAGTAGTGGAATGATGGAGGATAACTCCCAGAATCAATCAGACTACAGAGCTATTGCCTTGACTTTGTTTCTAATAAAAGGAAGAGTGAAGCCTTTGTATGAATGAGAGCCAGAGTGAGTGTGATGGTGAGGAAATGGCTGAAGAGGGAGATCCCACGCAGACTTACATCCCGGTCTGCATGACGTGTTTCAGCTTCAGCAGGGAGACGCAATTCATTCTGTCAGAACGGAGCGAAGAGATCTCATTGTGCCTGCCTGGATTGGCACCAACAGCAATCACTTGTTTCTGATTTATTAGATAGCCAAGGAAATTAATTTTGCTCCAAAATGCATGGTCGGAAATTAGATGGTGAAATTGTGTGAAAGAATCGGTGATTGTTTTCCCTCCCTGCTATCCCTCCGGAGGTGCTGATAACTGCTGATCTCTGTGACACCATTAATGAAAAACGTATTCAGATTCAGAAAAAAACTGTCTTCAGCGATGTTGTAATTAACTTGGCTATCTCTCCAGTCCTTAACGTGACTTGAACCACCCATTAACATTCCCACCAAAAAAGCTAGCCATTACCACTCAGGTCAAAGCTGGATACGGACCTTAGGAAGTTCTGCCCTCCATTCGACTTCCTGTCACATGTCTTTGGAGATCAGGTCCTTGACTTGCACAGCTGGATTAGCTCTCTGAAGTAGTTTAAGGTATCAGTCATGCTATCACATTCACTTTATACTGAAATACCCAAGTAGCCCTTTCTTTGCACATTGTTTTGGATTTAAACAACATGCAGCAGCATCTGACACAGTTAAGATGAGGTTACTGTAAGTAATACAGTTTGATTATACCCCTGCATTGTAGTTTAGTAATAGTTTCACATTATTTGCCATTCTGGTCACACTTAATCATTACCGTGTCCATGGATGATCACATTCATTATCTGCCACAGTGTGTATCAGTAGCTAATAGCTAATGCAATCTCAGTGTGAGACGATTGACTGTGGAGAATAACTGTTTCACATGTTCACCCTGTCACCTTTTTTTTGACCATGAGTAAGTGTCACTGCCAAAGGCTGTGCAAAATGAGCCATTTTACACTGAAGTTTAAAGTTTATGAGTTTGTGATTATACTGCTGTGTGTGTACTTCTTGGTTTGTGGGTACTTGGTTTTTGTGCATGAGTATATTTTCGCTTGGTCATATTTCAGGTTTTCTTAAAAGTAAGCTGCAATGATTAGCCAGTTAATCGATTAGTCAATTGAAGTGTGAAGTATTTTGATAATCGATTAATGGCCTCAGTCATTTTTCAAGCAGAAATGTCAAACATTTGGTTCCAGCTTTTTCAATCTAATCATTTGCTGAAAGTCTTTGGGTTTTGGACTGAGAAGCAATCTGATGGTGTCACTTTACGGTCTTGGAAAATGTGGTGAACACTATTTTTGATATTTCATAGACTAAACGATTAATCAATTAATCATGAAAATAATCAGCAGATTCATTGATAACAAAATGAATCCTTAGTTGCGGCCCTGATTAAAGGCCCTGGTATTTTAAATGATTCGCGTTAAAAATGTTGCACAAAGTATGACTCTGTATTGTATATATCTTCTATTTGTTCAATAGCATAACCTTTGTGATTATGTGTTTTTGTTGGCCTGCCCTGAGGGTAAATGGTTGTATGAAGTACATTTTCTCAACTCATTATCCTAAAGGCAGTGACAGCAGAAAACCAACCTCTGTCTGTCTGACTTACCTATCAGCTAGAGCAGCATGGTAGTATATTCACATTGTTACCTGTCTACTTTAGCACTTAGCAAGGTTTTGTAGCTGAATATAAATAAGCATAAAAGTCTAGTCAAGCTTTTTTATTTTGACCACTTAGCCATGAAAACAGTGACAGCCAGCCATAAACATGTAACATACGCGGCCGTATGAAACTTACAGCATCACACCACTATAAATTCACACTAATCCCTGCTGGATATTTGATAATTCACTCTTATTCCCCTGTGCTTCTCTCTGCTACTCTATCCCCAGCATTTTCTCCTCCGCCAAGGCTCTTCCACCATTTTCTTAGAATTGAATGCAAATTGGTTAAAACACTGATCAGAACTTATTACAAAATGGAGCCTTGCTTAGAGAAAGAAATGGTGCATCACTATGAGAGCGAGGATGGAAGGGACTGGGGGGTGGGGGGGGGGTGTTGAATGTGGGCTGGGAGGCGGTGGTGGGTGGGGCTACTGGGGGTGTGCATGCATGTGTGTGTGTTGCGGGAGGGTTTCTGTGGCAGGGATGGGAAAATTAGATTTATTTTTTTCATGGGGTGAAGAGGGAGGATGGAGGGGGGGTTGCGGGGTTCAGTAATGGCACCTCACTGTATTTTATATATTTACAGATGGAAGAAAATGAAAATGTTTTCTGAATAGGTTTTCTCCATGCATTCTCTTTCTGTTCTTATGTGCTTGTGTTTCTGTCTGCACATTTCTGTCTGTCTGCATTTAACCCACCCGAGATCCACCCCTCCTCTTGTTCCCCTTTTTGCTGGCAGATCCCCAAGGTTATGGCATGTCTGGACATCTAATCAGGCCAAGTCTTGATGCTGAATATGTTGTGCCCCTCATCCCCACAGCCCATATTGTTTATCCTATGCCTGCCATTATATATTCAAGCCTTTGTCCACTCTCTACTGCACACCCCGCTGTGATAAATGAACACGACCTTGGAAAAAAAGGTTGAAGAACAATGATTCCACTTTTTATGAATTCATTTCCTCCGATGTACCCTGTGTTCAGTAGGTAGCGCGTTACTCACTCTCCGCCATGTCTAATAAAGGTATGCATTTGAGCATTTGAAATTTAGCGACACAAAAATGAGGCCAGGCAACATATGTGAGCCATTATGGGCAATTTTAGGCAGTTATGTCTCTTGTTCCCTTGACCTAAAGGGATCATTTTTGCACCTTGTCAGTAATAATAAAAAAGAAACAGCTCCTGTCTGACTGTCGCTTTACTGAATGGTTTGATTTTCAGTCATTTTGCATCTGCAAGTCTCTTTGTGGCTTCTCCAGCAAGCATTGGAAGTATAAAACATAGATTTATTTGCAAAAGACATGGCAGTGAAGTCATCTGAATCTGTCAAAGGTTCATAATTGTTGTATGTCAAAAGATGTGGACAGTTGCACAGTTTTAACAGTAGACAGAGACTATATTATTGACCTCTTAGTGAGGGCGATGCTCTCTCTCCAACCTTTCCTTACAGCACACCGCAGTACCCACACCTAGCCAGTAGATGGTGTGCCTCCTTCAGGTTTCCTCGGTTTCCACTCACTGAACCTTGCTTGCTCACCCGTGACTTGTGAAAGCGCTCTGGGGTAGGCCTCCCTAACCTATCATCCCGCACCCCCCCTCAACACCCCTCTGAGCACCCCTTCCATCTCTGCCATCTCCCCCGTCGCCCCCCCACCCCGTCCCCCTCTCCATCCAGGGGGTAGAGTCACCGAGGTGGCAGTTCTAACAAGCTGCCGGGGACCGCACTGCTCAAATGAGCCAAATCAAAGAGAAAAGGGGGAGTTGGATAGGTAGCGCCATGAACCCCCTGCAGAGAACAACCATTCTGATGAATATGAAATGAATTTGTATTGCTTGACATGATAAGCCCAAGGATAACCCCGCACTCAGCCGACATCTTCACCCTGACATACTTTCGACATTAAAAGATGTGCAAGCAAACATCAACAAAAAATTACTACAGCAACAACTGACCGACTAGCCGTGAATTGTTTGTTGGCTGGTCTTTGAAGAGGAACATGAGAGAGTCAGTGAATTGCAAATGAACAGGATTTAGATGTCTGTTTTGTTAGGGACAAGGTGAAGTGTTCATCTAACCTTAAAATGTGCGTCCATGTCCTTCTTTCTGAGAAGGCACTACAACACCACAGAGTTTTTTTAGATTCATTGACTGGTGGACTGGCATTAATAAGAGAGCACTCCTGTATCATTTTCTTTTTCTCTTGTCAAGTTCCCATCCTCTCTTCCCCCCTCTGTCTTCATTCTTCATTCTCTCTGCACCTCTCTGATTTCTCATTTCATTTTGTTGTGCAGTTGCTATCCTTCTGCATCTTGCATCTCTCTTGGGCTGTCTTTCTGGGGGTCCATGATGAAATGGCGTCGGGTCACGCCACCAAAAAAAGAAAAAAAATATAAATATGATCATGGAAAAAACCCACCATATTGTGTCCTCCCCCCATCATGCAGCTTTAGTCTGCCACTTCCTCAGCGCACATTCAAACATGTGTGAGTGAGCATGCACACGCATGCGTGCAGGCACACACATATGCACGTCTGTACACTCATGTGGCTGCTGCACACTTCATTTAACACATACAGATGCAGGGCTTTATAGTTTTCCTAAAGCCAGAAAACAAGGAAGTGCACATTGATTGTAAAAGCCTGTGTTATCATTTATGTTCACAAATGCTCCTGGCATGGAAGAAGAGCCATTGAAATTGCTCAGCCAAGAGAAGGGAATAGGAAACGTTGTGTATAATAACGTGAATGGTAATGCTTCAGTTTTATGCCCCTATTTCGTCCGTATGTGTGCAGCCTCAGAGCCCTGAACCTGGATTTCACAATGATTTCACAATTTACAAAATGTAATGCATACAGAAATGACAATATCTGAAATGTTTTCTCTGCCTCTTGGTGTTTTTAAGCTTTCTCCCAGTTTAAAGAATTACACAGTGAATATGGCTTCACCTGTGCTACTCAGCCTTTCATTTTCTGCTAGATGTTCTTTTGGTAGATTCCCATCTGAGAGAACCCTGCATAGTAATCTGAAAGTAATGGAACCTGCTTGCGTACTCAGTGAAAGTCAGTAGGACCCCTGATACTGCTTTTGTGTAAATGTCTCTTGGTGCTTTTATTGTTATTCTGTTGTTTTAATCTCCTTTACATCCTGAGAGAAGTTTAATGTACATAGTGGTTAAATGCTGAAAACAGTTTGTCAGACCGACTGTCTATATATTATGATTTGTTTTATAGATATTTGTCTCAAATTTATATTTTTTAAGATAATTATTTGTCTCAAATTGATATTGACTGATATTGAATTGACACACAAGTAATTTTACAAATGAGGCAAGACTGACCCCTCATTAGTGAGGCTGACATAAATGATATCACAGAATCTAAAACAGTCATCATTTAAAGGCCTTCCTCATTTTCTTGTTCACAAAGAAACCTCCTTTATTGGACATAAGTATCTCTCAGGTACAGTACTTGCACCTTGCCTTGTTGACCTTGGGAAGGTACTGCTGGGCCTGTGTACTTTAGTGAGGTGCTACTGACTTCACCTGTGACCCCTCTCTAAACAGTGGGTCAGGAAGGCACTGAGGGCTGCTGCCACTGTGTAGTTTACTGTGGAGCACCGTTACTATATTACCTCTGGTCTGGGCTGTGCATCTATCAGCCTCCAGATCAGAAGAGTGTTTCCTCTGTGCCCTCATTCGAAGACAAACAGATGTTTATTTTGTCTTCATCTCTACACTGTCAGATTTACCTCTGTGGTCTTACTCCGCTTCTGTACCATCCAGAAACTGTCAGAGGAGGTGCGTCACGCACGGAGAAAGTTTTCTTTGAAGGAGCAACATGTGGTGAGGTATTCATTAGCAGTAAGATGTCATTTAGAACACCTGAGAGAAACTATGGCGCATTGTTGGTACGTTGGTCCTGGTTGGTAACTCATTTCCTCGACGCTTTTGTGAGCATTGTCTTCAGACTGAATGCTGGAGATGTTTTTTGCGTTTGGTTTTCCTGAGTGGACACAATAAAAGCAATTTCTCTACAAAGCCACTCAAACATGGAGTGAACAGACAAAAGGGATTGGAGAAAATCTGGGCCACAGCAGAATCCAGTCTGCCCCTCTGCTAACCTCCTCTCAAACAAACACAGCAGCCATTTCCTCCCTCTGTCCCTGGAGCCCCGCGCCCCTCGCCCCCTCGCTGAAGCACCAATTCAGTCGGCTGCAGCACAGGTGTTGTGACGTGTGCCATTTCTATACTTCTTCATAACGTAGTGAAACAGCATGTTATCTCAAGTTTTTCATAGAGCAGTGTGCGTATTTAGCACTTTTTTTGTTTGTCCAATTGATGTTTACAGAGAAAATATCAGATATTTGGAGGTGTCTATATGTTCAATATTTCTTGTGTATTTTAAATGTAAATTTTACAAACATGTGACAAATTATTTTAAACTAATCAAAAATAATACAATATAATTCCATATATGCATTTTAAATTTGATAATGATCATTTTAATATGAAATGTTTTATGAAAAGAATCATTAAAATGAGATTCCAGCTGTAAACAATTTATTACCAAACATTTCAAAACAATTCATCTGCTGTGTATATTACATGTCGAATTGATGTTAAATTACGACATCTTAGTTTTCTGTATTTTTATTTTGACATGCTTTACTGTTTATTTAAACTGAGCGGAGGGATTTCCCCTGGCTGAGTCTAATGGTGTATTTTATGTACAGATGCATCTGGTAGGAATCAGTCGACCCCACTGAGGGAGCTGAAAGTGAAAGAGGCTGTTATGCTTTAGCACTGGCCGAACTACCAAAGTCACAGCCCGATCGGACAAAATCCCTGGCGTGTCCACGGCACAGCGAAGTCAAGCGTGAAGGAATCATGCTTGACTTTGCTGTGCTGTACCAAACAGTGGAAAACACCACTAATGTCACCCAGCAAAGGGAGACAATATTGCAGTTTTGTCTCTTCTTGCGCAGTTTATGTAATCTCAGAAATTATTCAAATCATTTTAAATATGTATTAACATTGTTTCATATTTTTCAATTGATTTTTTTTTATATCTTTCTTAATTTTGTTTTCATGCAGAAATCAATTGGGCATTGTGTCATTATTCATTTGTTGCATCTTATTTACTTAAAAATACTGAAACTGTAAATTCTCTCTATAAATATCATTCAATATTTTTATAATAAAAAATACATTATTCTATATTAATTAAATATGATATTTTTCTCATTTATAACCTGGATATTTAACTGTTGCATAATTTAGTTGAATTGTTTTGAATTTCTGCGATGGTCTTCATGTCCATGATAAAAGATAATTTCTTTTTGTTCTTGTTTTGCCCCTGACATGGGTGGGGTACTGGGGGTTTAGGGACAGAAGGAGGGGGATGTTTGTTTATTTATTTCTTATTCTCCCTCTCTGCCTCCTGACATATCTGTATTCCTCATCTTCTGTCTCCCCTTTTGAAAAGAAATAAAAAAAGAGGGAAGAAGCACTCATTTTTTTTTCAAATCCTCCTCTCGCCTTACCATTTTCATCAGCTGCTCTGATAGCCATGAATCTTGTCACTCATGTTTTTCATCAACTCATGTCCATGGAGCGTGCGGCGAGTCCTGGAGATTCCCGCTGAAGCGAATGCAATGGTCAGAAATGGAGTCACACAACCAAGCCAGAGAATAAGACAAACACACAGAAACACACGGGAGATATCCATAAGATCCGACTGGAGACATGTACTAACACGCAAAACAATGACGGAAACAGAGTCCTGAAATAAAACATGGTAGTAGAGTGTCGTCTTCTTCTGAGAATTACATGTTCATCTTTTAGGGGTGAACTGACTGCACAGAGAAAAACTGGAACAGTGTGTACACTTGACAAAAACACTCCTCTATGTGGACTTTCGTTTTTTTTTTTTTTTTTCTAATGGCAAAATGTTTCGTGAGACATGCAGGAATTTGGTAGGAGGAAAAGCATGTTTTCTTGTGAACGCTGGCAAAGAGAGCAGAAAACAAGCGAGCGGAGTGTGTACTGTAATGTTTCCTCCTGGTTCGATTCTCAGATGGCAGGAGCCAGTTACTATCACTGCTGTTACTCTCTGCATCTGGGTTCTGCTGCTTGTCAGTTCAGCTGTAGTTGTTTTCATATGTGAGCCATGTTTCTTTTAGTGCAGTTTTTTTTCTGCCTCCTGGATACTTTGTTCTTTCAACCTGAACTTGACATTGTTCTCCCTGCTTATGTTCAAGGCTGTAATGATTGGCTGTGACAAAAGGGGTATCTCCCTCCATCCTTAAAAAAAGAGTGATGGCCTCTAAGACAGCTGTCATTTACCATTAGTCACGCTTCATGCTCCCAAACTAATTTTATTTTTTTTTGCTTTTTGTTACATCCCTGATGTTTTTTCCTCCTTTTTACGGTCGATGTAAAGCTCGTTTTATGTTCTTTCACCTAAACCCTCAGCTGTCTCTGTGGATGAAATAATCACTTGTTCTTTAGGCGTTAATTGTGATTTAATTGCCCTAATTACTTCATTATCTCATACATGATTAAGATAATTAGCTTGGTGTTAAATACTGTGACTTTTTTCTTGTAAGACAGGAAGAATTCCCCTTGATTACTTAATGAGATTAATTATACTCGGTGTACCTGGTATAATTGTGAAAGTTCCCACCTGCAATTCCACTTTCACACCATTAATGAAAAATCACTGTAAATGAAGACATGCATGTGTCTTTCTCAGGTAATTAATTAGAGACGAAGGCTCGCACAGTTTAAATGTGAAATGTGGATAATTTCTGCACGTTGTGTGGTGTTCCTGTGCTGTGTGGGGTTGTTCTTTCAGAATGAGGTCAATCAACGTTAACATCTCTCTTCCTTAAGGTTTGATATGAATAAAGGATTTTTTCAAACAAATATATTTTTCAGGTTCGGAAGTTTTTCAGACATCTTTCCTCGATTAGAACTTTGCCTCTGTTAAATTATAATTACTAGTTAAACATGGGACAGACTTTGTAAAGTGCCCTAATATCTGACTCTCTGATGAGTTTGAAACAGACATTAGGCCCATTTCACAGAAACTGTAGCTTGAATAAGGTCAGCATGCGCTGAATCGAGCTGGATCAATCAGCGTGGTTAGCCTTTAGTGGAATTTATCCAATGAGAACATGATAGGCTAAGTTTAATATGGGATGCAGCTGGAAAACCTGGCAGTGTGCTGAAAATCAGAAGATGGCTGGCAGCCTCGTCTGTCTATGTCTGCGTTTCTCTATCTTTTCCTTCTCCACCCTCCGTCTCTTTCTCTCTGTGTGTCTGCAGTCAGAGGGTAGAGTCAGTTTTACTGTCACTACCTGTGAAATTGTATTCCACGAAGATGGATGCTTTCTCTTATATTCATGACATCCAGGGAAGCACAGTCACCTCCAAAACTGTTTAATATGGATGCCGTGGAGGCAGACACATATACACACATTCATAACACGCAAAAACACAGCACATGCGCGCACACACACAAATAGACATTAATGTACTCTTGCATGCTTGCACACTCGCAAACACACACACACACACACGCACGCACACACACACACACACACACACACACACACACACACACACACGCACACGCACGCACACACACACACACACACACCATTTTTTTGCCCCAAAGACAATGCATGGCTGGTGTTTTGCTCCTGCTGATGATGAAGAGTGGTAGTGACAGTGCTGCTCTCAGTAGGGTTGATGCATTACAACACAGGGCTGCCATGTTGCGTAAATTCTCTGTCTCTCCTCATTGAGAACATGGAGGCTTCTCATCTAGCATGGTACACCGGTGCACTTTAGCTCCTCTACTCCTCTATTGTTTCATCTCTGGAGTTTCGTAACGACATTCACTCTGTGTAGTGTAGTTATCCATTTTGATGGTAGTGTGGCGTCGCCTGTTTTCTTCAGTGTGTGTGTATTCTCGTTTTTTTGAGTGGCAGTCCAGCATTGTATTGTACTCAGAGGTGTTTGCCATGGATCCCTGTGCAGCCACTGAAGAGTACATGTGCTCTGCTGGTGTAGCCCACCTTCTTCTCCTCACAGGGGGGGAAACCATGCAGAGTAATCTGCTCAAGTTGGACTGAGAGCAAGGTGCCAGAGTAAATTGGTGGGCTCTGTGTGCAAGGTTTGTGTGCGCATGTGCGGTTGTGTGTGTATTTATTTGCACTGACAGAGAGCACGAGGGTGGAGGGGTGTGGTCTGCGGGTCAAGGAGGCAGAGGAGACTCACAGTTGAGGGGTTTGTGGGCTGCAGCCGCGGAAATACACAAGATTAATAAAACAACACCGCACACAGGATAGGACTCCGAGGGTACCAGCAGACCCCCTCTCCACTCCCTTTTCACTCTAACCCTCCCTTCGCTCTCTGCCGCTACCTTAATATAAGTAAGAGATGGATCTCCACGTGTCCTTGGGGGGGCATCGTTATGTTTCATTTGGGCTGTGTTTTCCCTCTCGGCACAATGCTACAGTACTTAGCCAGCACCTTGCTCCTGTCTGCATGAGGCCAGTAGGGCCTCCTAAGTGTGCAGGGGTGCCTCTTTACTATGTTCTGTGGCCCGACCCTGAAGTATCTCCTCCTGACATCCCGATACAACAGGACAGTGAGACGGAGGATCTTTGTATGTACGGGGGTATAAAAATACAGAGTGTATATACTCTTTTAGGAATATCTCGGCGGAGAGACTCCTTGAACAGTTGCAATGTTGCTACATTTCATTCTCTGTGTGCCTGTTTGGTTGAGCTCTATTGTAGAACTAAACTTAGGCACCATGCCCTAGCTGCAGGTTGTATGGAGTTTCTACATCTCGTTCTTTGGTGAGGGGGAGGAGAGGAATCACAGACTGTAGAAATGGGGGTTCTGTTCAGAGGTTCACAAGAGAGGTTTTGTGTAATCCTATGCTAAATTCAGCATCAGATCTTTTGGGGAGCTGTGTAAAACCAGTATGTTTTTCTTGTCTTTACTTTTCCTGCACACCTCAAAAAATGATGATAGCGCATGGCTTTTCAGCTATCTCACCCTCAAGGCAAAATGTACAAGGCTGCTAGGCGGCGTTACCTCTTCCTCTTCCTAGAGACAGCTAACCCCCTCAAAGGATGCTGATGTCTGGAGAGGGAATGCCTATGAGCAGAAATGGGGAAGAAGGAGGGAGGTTTGGGATGGGGTGGGGGTACGATGGAGTTGGGGTGGGGGGGGTGGGGGGCATTGAAGAGACAGGAAGGAGGAGGGAGGGAATATGTGTTTGATTCAAAGAAAAAAAAAAAAGTCAATTCGGTCCCCCTGTTCTTTGTAGAACATTTAGCTTTGACCCTCCCTTGCTTTCTCTACTCCCTCCCACCACCACAACCCCCCCAACTCATACACACACAGACACGCAGGGTCCAGCAGATCTGCAGGATATCACACCAGCGAGCCTTTTCTATCTCCTGCACAGAGATGCATGCTTCTTAATATATATCTTCACTGTATAGTGTGTGTGTATATGTCCACACTGTTGCAACAGGCAGACACTGAGGGAGGAGAGAGGGAAATAGGGAGAGAGAGTGACAGGAAGGGAGAGAGGGAGGAATAGAGAGAGGTAGAGTGAGAGTCAGACTGAAATAGGAAAAGGGAGGGGGAGAGCTTTATATGTTGGTTACATGTTTATGATGCAGTGAAAAATATCAATTTAGATTTAAAAAAAAAAAAACAAGGCTTGAGGATAGAATCTGAGTATTTCTCATATTTCTGGTGAACTAGTCCACATAGCTGCAGCCAAAGCCCTGACCAGACCTCTACTTGTGCTCAGCAGACTGGAGGCGACCCAGGGTAAGTTATGGGCTTTTTCTCTTTCTCTCCCTCTCTACGCTGCTGATTACGATGCTGCTGATTGATTGGTTAGAGGCTGTGGATTATCACGGGCCGCTCGTCACCAGGTACCTGATGATGAGAGGAGAGAGAGACGAGAGGAGAGGAGGAGGGGGGGAGGGGGCGATGGAGGGAAGGAGGGGTGGAAATTAGATGAGCATGGCCAGTGCTCACATCACCAGATCTCACTAACTCTCTTTCTGATTTCTCTGTTTACTCTGCCATTGCACATTTGTATACGGCGTGTGCAAAAATTGATTTTGTGCATTTGTGTGTGCTTGTGTATCGTCTTGATGTGTGCGTGTGTGTGGTCCCAGCCGGCACACGTTGCCAAGCCCGCCCGCCTTTTTCCGTAGTCAAACCGGCGTGTGCTGATGAGGCTGCGGGGAGGGGTTTTGCTGATGAGGGGAAAGCCAGAGGGGCCTTTTTGTGAATATGCAGATGAGGGGCATGTGTAAATGGGAGGGGGCTCGACGTGAGTGTGTGCCACACGCTTTATTGTTTATATGTTCTCCATAGGGAGCCTGATCCTCAACAGATTGCCGGCGTTTGGTGTGATCTTGCCGCTGCTTTGTTTGGGGCATTCGCTGACAAAGATAGAGAAGGAGAAGAGGAGAGCCGGGGAGGGGGGAAAAGTGGTGGGGAAAAAACAGATAGAAAAATACAGTTAAAGAGACGGGAGAAAAAAACTGGTAGAGCAGCTTCAGGGCATATTTTCACCCCATTGACAAGACGTGATGATTGCTGTTTTGCCCCCTCCCTCCTCCCCTTTACCTCCCCAGACGTTTTTCTAATCCATTTGCATGTCAAAGCAGTGGAGGCCACTGCGCAGATTAGTATGAGATGACATAATGATGTAATGAATTAAATGCTCCTGTTTAAGCGCTGCACTTTGCTTTAGTGGGAGGCAAGGACAGGGGGGATGAGGGGCAAATAAGAGAGGAACAAGTAGGGATGTGACACCGGCATGAGTTTTCTTTTACAGTCATCTTAGGAACATTGATTGAAATAACCTTTTCAGCTTGATTTGATTATGACACTACATCTGCATTTGCATTGAGCTTTATTATATTTACATATTTTAGTTGCATATATATTTTTGACTGTTACCATCTTGAGTGTTGGTGACAGCACACAAGTCTGTTACACACGGACTCTTATTCATTGGCAATATGGCAAAACATGCATTATATTTATATTTCATTTTCTTGTCAAAATGTTTTGAGGTTTCTCTCTTCTGATATTTTTAACTTTTTAAATAGAAAATAACGTGCAACTTATATTCTCATCTTGTATTTTTAATAGAAGTTAAAAAAAAGATGATTTTTAATAATAACAAAAGAACCATCGGAGCTGCCCCTTCCGAGCCGCAGCTCTGTATTTTTTTTAGGTTTGTGTTTGAAGAGTTGTGTGAAGACTGTCAAAACAGGGGATCTGTTCACATTTTGGCCTGCTCAAGAAAAAGGTTAGAGGACCACAGGGCTGATTGCTGTACCTTCATCTCAAATCTCTTTTTATCATGGTCTGGCAATATTTTGTCCTTTTACACTACCTCATCTTTTTTGTCTTTTTTGCCTGATTTTGAGCATATTTTTTTTATTCTTAAAATACAAACTATGTAAATATGGTATGGTTTTACTTCCTTTTGATCTAAATTGTCATGGCCTTTAACACGGAGAACCAAAGTGACCGTGTGCGGCAGCAGTAAAAGCGTATGGAGTACTATATCATCGATTGATGCACTGGCTAAAGCAGTGTTTTTATGAAGCCGAAAAGATCTGAGACACGACACCTGGGTCTCTATGGAGAAACACCTACTGTGTGACAGGAGCTGCTGTGTGTCACTCTTGTCATCTCCCACCCGAGCAATGATAGAGACCCCCCTACACAAACCTACACACACACACACACGCACAC
Organism: Pagrus pagrus; assembly: GCF_965226575.1. Taxonomy (NCBI): domain Eukaryota; kingdom Metazoa; phylum Chordata; class Actinopteri; order Spariformes; family Sparidae; genus Pagrus; species Pagrus pagrus. Next base: position 23,957,334 of record NC_140185.1, on the reverse strand, counting down.
ACCTCAGTCACATGTAACAATTGGGCTAGCTGCCTCGTTGAGGACAAGGGCAGCACAGGGGCTTGTTGAGGAGATAGATATGTCCCTCATCTCACTAAACTTTGCGTTATTCACACCACCCTACTTCTCCCCACTTGTATCGATTTGAGATGTACTACACAGATTCAGTTTTGCTGGCCTGATCGTTGTCTCTTCTACTTGGTCATGATTTAGTTCTTCCTGGAGTGGAGGAATTGACTTGATTGACACCAAAATCAATAGTTAATGAAGACATCATGATGGGTCAGTGGAATATTTATGGAGTTTATAGATTTATCTACAGAAAGTAAAAATAAAATAATTATTAAAAAAAATACGGTTGATTTAGATATTAAATGATATTGAGATGTTTCCCTGACACAAAGTAAATCTAGAGGTCTTCTTGCATTCACATTTTGAATGGTGAAAGCAGCAACATCATAACACGGTGAATTCAGAAAGAGAGGAGAGAATTGGTAAATGTATTTTTCTAGTTTATGATTTCCAGCCGTCCCCAGTGTGGCCCCGGAGCCGTGTCCAGGCGGGTGTGGCCGTGTGGAGTCAGCTGGCTGGTGCAGGGGGTAATGAGTATGCACTGTGACAGCTGGGATAAAGTGTATGGATGTGTTTGGTGGGAGTAATCAGCTGCCGACCACGGGGTGCAAGAAGGTGATGTGAGGCTTTATGACTGCAGAGCTTAAACACACACACATGCACGCACGCACGTGCACAGACACACGCACACACAGAGGTCCGTTGGGACTGCATGCTTCACCTCACCCTGCTGAACATATCCTGAGCTTCACAGCTCCTTTAGTTAAAAAATATTTTCTTCAAATGCCCTGTTAAAAGTAGGATTTTCCATTGCTTAATTACACATTATTTAATTATCAGAAAAATGTAACCAAACTCTTCTACACATCAGAAAAAAATAAATATTTTAATTCGTGCCTGGCTATGATGCAGATGGATTGAGTTGTATTTTGTGAATCAGGATTGAGTATTTGGTTGTTAAACAGCACACCCAGCGAAATATTGAATATGTTGTGTAATTGCATTACTGAACAGATTTGCTTTGTTACAAACCACATCTCAATTGAAGTTTTTGGAGCCTGTGGCTACAGTGCTTTAAAAATAATTGATATAAAGTAGGCCCCGCTGGCCAGTGAAATTGAACACACTAATAAATGCATAAAGAGAAAATAAATATCGATCACCCAGTACATTAGAATAGTACAGCTTTGATTTGATTCTTACAGTTTGTAGGATTTGTTGTTGTGTGTGAATATTGTTGCTGGTAGGGGGGAATGCATGTGTATTTATTTGGCTGTCTGGGTGTTTGTGTTTTCTTGTCTGCAAATGTGCAGCTGTGATCCAAAATCTGAGTTGTCTGTGGTCTTTAAATATTATGTTAGCGTCTGAGGAAGGTGATAAAATGCCCATGTTGGCCTCTGTTTTAGCTTTTTACTACACTTCTATGTGTGTGTGTGGAAAGTGAAAGTTTGTGTGCATGTGTGAGAGTTGGAGCCCTTGCCTTGAACTCCTGGCCCTGTCACTCTGGGCTGCAGTTTTCCCCAGCTCCTCCAGGTTCTCTATAGTCAATGAGGAGGATAGGCGGGAAAGAGGATTATTGGTATTGATCTACCCAGGGGGATCATTAGGCATCACTATCAATTCACAGCTCCTAGCACACAGCACCGGCCCGCACAGACATTGCCAATTTGTCCCTATTAGAGAACCCAGTTTCTGGGTGTCTGCTGTGAGAGGCTGCTCAGGCCCCACTGGAGAGCAGCCAGCAAGGGCCTGACTCAGGCCTGACCACAGCGGGCTTGGCTGCACTGGGCTAGTGTGATGAAACACTTGCTGGCTCTGATCACCTGCCTGATTTCATGAGCCATGCACGATTGAATATGCAGTAAAACTACTTTTTCTCTGAGAAAAAAACCTCAAAAAACTTGTCCTATGTTTGGCATTAAAATGTGTGGGACTTAAAATGTTATTTAGGGAAACAAAAAAATAAGATTATTTTAGACTCTCTGCTCACATTCCACTTCCTGTCAGTAGCTTCCTCTACATCCCCATATTATTTACCAAGGGGTAATTGGCACTGTAATAGAATACTTTAGTGAGGCTTATCCAGCCTGGCCCACTTATCTGTGTAAGCTGGCTGTTCTGGGGACTAAAGCTGCTAGATCCGTTGTCGCTGACTTTAACCCTCTCTGCTAGAGTCAGGTGTGCAGGGAGCTGCACTACTGAATGCCACTGCATGCCATGATGGGTGGTAGATGCCAGTAGGTACCCCTCACTCAATTTGGAGATACCATGAGTTCATTGGTGTCTCTAAGAAATATACAAATGTAGAAAAGCTGATATACATGTGCATATTTATGTTCTCCTATATATTTTTCTTCTTTTTTTATAGAATCTTTTTTGATCTTTTTTAAATACTTTTCAAGCCGTAGATATTTGCTTGTCTGTTTAATGTGAACTACCACACCAGCCTCTTGTTTTATAAATTTTAAATTTGTTTGTAAGTAAACAAATATTTTACTAAAATAATAAAGAATTCTAATAAAATTGTTTAAAAGCAATTATGAATACTGTATAAGACATTTGCTGTGTGGCTAATTTTTTTTCAAAATATGACTGTATTACCTAATTATGAAAAATGTATTTTATATCTGCATATAACTGCTGGCATATATTTTGTTTACTGATGAACTGCTTTCTTTTTTATCTGGTTACTCTATTTAAAGGGATGGTTCAGGCTTCACCTAGTTTATTGTGCATATGTGTAAGAAACATGATATTAGTAGGCTATGATGCTAAACAAGACAATACGCTGTGTATGCTCAGCACTCACAGAGAAAGTGGTGGTCAGATAATCGAGGAAGTTTTGATCAAGTTTATGTTCATTTGTTTGACTTGTGTTCGGTCATTATCTGAGTCTGGAAAAAAGTCACTGATATAGCAGCCACACACAAGGAATGAGCCCCACTAACCTTGCAGTTGACCAAGTGGGTCAGTGAGCAGCAGGTGATTTTTTTCTCACGCCCCTTGACCCCTCTCTTGTCCTCTTTAGCTGCAGCCGAACAAAATCTTAATCAAGCAGCAAGCAGACACCCTCAGCACTGATTCACCCTTAGTACTACCACATACAATACAGATACACCATAACCATCATATATTTAGGAATATACTGTAAATATATGAAAAAAATCCCCCTGACTTTGTAAACAGTGCCATGGTAAGTGAAGATGGTATCATTTCACACTGGGGTCTATTAGAGGACGAGCCGGGTGTGAAGGACATCCTACAGCTCTTTTAAGTGCTCTAATAAATCATCTTCAACACATTCAAAATTCATCAGTGCTCGCACTTTGCCCTTTTTCTCTCTGAGTCGGTCCGCTGTGGTCACACAGCCATACCACATGAACACAGCAGTAGAAACCGTTACAGCAGAGGAGGAACATATTGGTCTTCAACCTGAGGTTTTGCATGTGGAAATCAAAGGCCCCGCCGGTAATGACTTCAGTCTGGGCAATGTGTGGGGGTCCCCTCTCTTGAGCTGCAATTCCCCAGTCACAGCACTGCTTTCACACATCCTCATTCACGGGCTGTTCATAGGATGCTGTGCAGCTCTGCCGTGCTAGGTCAACGACCACACAAATGACATATGGAGCCGGTTCTGTTTTAACCGGCCCATCCAGTCGGTCACACTTCATCAAATATAAAAGCAAAGGAAATATTTTTAAGAGTAAATCATGAGGCAGTTGCATGCGCTGGTTTAGTGACACAGATCTGTTTTTTTGTTTTTTTTTGTTTTCTTGAGTGTTACAAGCATAAAATGTAGAAGAACAGACTCAAATTGATGTTCTAACTGTTGTTAGTCTCCAGCAGCATTTCTGTTGAGCCACCAAGAGAGGGCAGTGTGGCCTGCCTGAGAGCATGGCTCGCAGCTGCAATTCATGGTTGGAACATTGTGATCACCTGACATAAGCAGACAGGCACACACACATCAGACACACACATGCCCTGTCCCTCGCTTGGTTGTTATATACGTAGATGATATACAGACATGGCTGCCTTTTTTTCTTTCTTCATGGTGGTGTGGAGAAACTCTCTGATCTTCTTTCTGGCATGCATCCCTTTCTTATACGTTCTGGTTAATTTCCTCTCAGTTCCTCTTTAATTGATGTTTGTCCAAACAGAATGAATATATTTCAGTTGAAAAGCCAACTCATTTACTACCTCCTGTAAATAATAATATCCTCAGTCCAGATTTATTTTTCCATATAAACTGCACTGATATTAATGCAGGGATGAATGTAATATGAAATGAATGAAATATAAGCAGCAGCAGAAGGACATTTGTTAAATTAAACGGACTACATGGTTGTGTGCCATTTTGTTTTCTATCCTTTTGTGCTTTTTTATGAGGCAGTGGAGGCAGACTGTCTGGGAGTAATCAGATAAAAACAGGAATCATTCATGATCCTTAAAAATGTAAAAATGAAAAATAAACAGATCGCGCAGAGCCAGTGGGAACGACGTGTGCTTCTGCTTCTGTAGATTTTACCCAGAGGACCAGTCATTGGCGGATCTCGCTGCTAGAAATCCGACATCATCTCGATATGCATTTGTGTCGTCTTGTATGGTTTGTTATCTGAGAATGTAAGAATGTGTTTGTGTTTTCTCGGGGAGGAGAGAGAGGCTAAGTCTGTGAGCGAAAGGAAAGAAAAGGAGAGAAAAAGAAGGGAGAGATGGATGAGGGCAGTTCGGGGGCCCTGGGTGTTTTAATTATCCACTGCTCTGTCGTTGGGTCAGAGCTCGCTATCTCTCCCTGGCTTTATCCCTGTCTCATGATTTGAGCAGTACCTTTATCCCTAAGCCTTCAGCTCCTCTGGCCAAACAAAGAAAAAAGGGAGGGCAAAGAAGGGGTTTTACAGCAGTAACTATGCCACATTTACCATTAATATCCCTCAATCTCCTCTTTTTTATGTAGTGCAGAGCAGAGTAACCTCAATAAAGTGACCCCAGTGAGGCCTGGTAGTGTATGTAATATGGCTGTTGGGATGGAGGATCCTCTTGCACTAGGGCAGAGCCGGTCTAGTTCTGCTCAAAAGCTGAAGCAAAGTGCTGGCAGCCTCCTAAACAAGTGGGGTGAAAGAGCACATTTTTTATCTTCTTCCTCACTTCACTCTTTCTTTCTGCCTTTTTTTTTTTGTGAGAAGAGATCATCGAAATGCCAAGCGTTCCAGGGATGCTGTTTGTCTGATAACACTGTCGACTGTGGAATGGCTACCGCGGATGGGCACGGTGGTCACGTGACCCTGTTGTAGAATTTCCCCGAAGCGGAAGCATTTACACATCCGCGTTAAGCATCGGAGTCGATATCGCTGTTATTGAATGTCCTGATATAATGGTGCTTACTGGATGCAGGTTTTACTTTTATTGAAAACATTGGATGGATAAAGACATTTTTTTCCCCCCATGAATTCCATAATTTAAGAAAGAGAAGTTCAATTTTTTGTGGAAAAGAAAATATATTAATTAAATTATCTTTTTCAATTTTCTCTGAATTCTTAGCAGAATTTTTCTTGGAAATTCTTTTAAAATGTAATATAAATTTGAACACAATGTTTGTTTTGACCAGAATTAAGGTGTACATGTGCTAACAAAATTATGTGTTCAAAATACGAAAACAATGTTTTCAAAATGAATATTTTTGTAAATTTTATCACTGGTTTTATCCCTCCATTCAAATATATTCACCTAAAAACATTCAGTTGAGGAGGGAAATTTGGTGTAGAAAAAAAAAATCTGTGTTGGGAGACAAAAGCCTTCTTTTCTTTCTTCTGCTGTATACTGTATATGTATTGTTTGCCAAAAAAAAAAAAAATCCACAAAGCAAATGTATTTACCAGTGTGTGCATAAAAGCGTGTGTGTGTGTGTGTAGATTGTATATCCTGAGTGCTCATGTGTTAGTCTGTAATTTCTGGACCATACTGTATCTCCATGACAACATGGTTTTGATGTGGGTTCCCTTCCTGACATTTCCCCATTTGGGGGAGGCTTGTGAATTGCCTTGCCTCTCCTTCAGTCAGCATGTCACATGAAAAAAAGGTGTTGGGGGAGAGAGAGGGGTAAAGGGGGGGTGTGGGGGTGGGTGTGCATAGGGGGGCAGTATGAGGAATCTAATGGGCGTCTGGTCTGATTGTCCTCAGCCGTGGCAGTAGAGACAAAGCAGATGAATTGTGCAATGGATTCGAAGAGATTGGAGACAAGTGCATGTCAGCAGCCCCTCCATCTCTCCTCTCTCTCCACCCCCCCTCACCACCACCTCCCATCCTCCAGGATCCCTCCCTCTCCATCTCTCCTCTCTTTTTGTCTGACATCCTGAAAAAAGCAGGCATGACAGCAGTGCTCTGCTTGAGCAAAACATTAAAAACAAAATGCAATCCTCACCCGTTTTTCTTTTTATAATAGATATTCAGGCAGACATTCAGTGTGTTGAACCCATATTAATTGTGAGACAGTGCATGACAAATCCTCACAATATTAATCACTAAGCAAACATCACGGACATTTTGATTCATGCTGTCTGAAATGCTTGGAATAAATGACAGCATTTATAGAAAGCACATTTAAAGATAAAGGCACTTATCTAATCAGCTTAAAAGAGGCACACTGGGCTGAAATCTGATAGACTTTTCCCCTGAATGTTTTTGTCTCTTACTCTCATGATTTCTACCAATTTTTTTTTTTAGGGATGCTACTGTACAATAATTTATTCAACTCTCCATATTGAGTAAATGTCTAGTCAGTGTGTCTGGCCGGTAGTTATCCCTTCCACTGGACGCTAACCTCCAGGAAAACGCTGACAGTCGGTCAGCACAGGCAGCTTCAAACACCCACTGCTCCTGAAGCTGGAGGTAGAACAGCCATTCTTTGTGCTTCCACATGTTCATCTCTGAACCCTGGAAGACAAATCACAGAAAGCCTTATTTATTTATTTATTTATTTTTTTGATACCGTCTCTGTCATGAAAGGCTCTGGCCTGTGTCTTAGCCGAGGTGAATGATTCTGATTTTTAGTAGCAGTGTAGCCCTGGACTGTAAGTGTGAGGATCTCCTGCAGTAAGTGTGCTGATGTGTTTTCGACAGCTACTTTGGCTTTGAAGTTTCAAAGAGGAAATACACTCAGGGCTCCTAGAGGTACCACGCTTCTTCCACAAAACATGAGTTATCAAGCTCCATTTAGAATTGATTTTTTAAAAATTAATTTGCATTATTTTATTTTTCTTATGTTTTCCTAATTTGCAGCACCAGCCATTCTTTGTGTTTCATAATGTGGTGCACACTAAATTTAACATAATAAATTACAATCAACAAACTCCTAATATTCCTGTGAGGATGTATGTTATAATTAACTACAACTCATCATAATTAAACAAAAAGGAAAATATTTTTATCAGAAGCAAAAGAAATATCAGGAATATTCAGAATAACTGCTGAAAATTTAATTTGTTTATGTCGTCAATATAACCCTTTATTAAGATGAATAGAGACAATACAATTTCATTTCGATCAAGTGACCACCTTGACAGCACTGGTCTGCCAGCTTTTGTTTTGTGTTGACTGCATTTATTATTCATCCTTATATCAGTCTGTATTTTAATATGAATAATGGAAGAGGTATCAGAGGAGGAAGAGGGATGTGAGAGAGGGGTGCCACACAGCATGTGTCCTTGGCTGTTCTCTGCTCCTGCACTCCTCAGAGTGGAGCAGGTGAGGGGGTGGGTTGGGGGGGACTGGCTGAAGGAAGAGGAGGGCTGTCGGACTCGGGAGTCTAGCTGTGCCTGGTGCAGGGCCAGGATTCTGGGTCCTGCTCTCTCTCTCTCTCTCAGTCTCCTCTCCACCTCCTGCCTGCCTGCCTGCCTGCCTGCCTGCCTGCCTGCTTACCTGGCTGGCTCTCTTGTCGGATTTAATAACAGTGTATAAATCAAAAGCCTCCTGTCAGCCACACAGCCTTCATTAAATTCAAATGGGGAACGGGTCTCTTTGGATCCAATTTTAATAAAACCAGGTAATCAAATATGGGTTTAAAAATGGGTCATCATTTCACAGCCTCACAGATGTCTGGTCGCCATCGGTTTCTTGTGTACACATTTACCATTTCAGGGAAGAGGACCCCACTCATACATGTAGGATACTGTATTCTCTGCAAGTGTAGCAATATATTGTTTTCTTTGTATGCAGACACAATGAAGGTTCACTAACACAATGCATTCTATTCAGTGTAAGAACTTCAATAGCCACACATTTTCCATCTCTTTGCGTAGTTTACAATAACAATGTGTTTATTTTTTACATGAGCAGAATATATATCCTTGAGAGTCTGTTATATTGACTGTATAAAATTAACCAGATAAGTGGTAAATGTTATATATAATACAACTGTAACTGTCTCCTTTCTGATAATTAAAATATATTGAAGCTTTTCAGTCTTTATATTTTTTTAATCAGTTTAGTGTAAGCTATTGGGCCTGCAGATGTGTACATGTAAGGAATATTGTCTTTCTCCACATCAGTAGCTTTAAATCCATATTTATTGCTACCCTGAAAATGTGGAACGCATATAAGCTAACTACTTTGAGTGACAATCTTCTGATTTATATACAGAGACACAAACAGAAGGACACAGATGTTCAATCCTACATGCATTTCATGGGGTCCAGCATGTTTTGACTGCTGTCGCTCAGCTGGGGTTGGTGTTGCATCTGGACTGAGCCAAAGCTCCAGGGTGTCCAGGGTATAGAGATGATTGTGTAGCCACCCTTCTCTGTATTGTAGCTGATTTTGGAGGCAGATACCACGATCCACCGACTGAAATATACACCAAATGCCGGCGCGATTTTTGTGCAATGGATTTTTATTGGGCCCAGTTTTGTGCGTGACCTGCGTGTCACACGTGTGCGTCGGTGCAGGCTCATGGCAGCCATTTATTTTTTAATGATAACTGTCGCACAGTTTATGGAGTGCCTGTTTACTGTGTCTTGAAATCATTATTTCTGGTCCAGGATGGAGATGATGTTTGAGGTTTGTGGATTGGATACAGGCAGAAACTTCGATTTTTAATTATGCATACAAATAAAGGTATCAATTGTCATGTAATATGCAGGACTATAAAGAAAGAAGCAGGACTTTTTCACCGTATGAGGTGCTTTACACTTGTGGGGGTTTTTTTGGTTTTTTTTGGATTATCAAAAGGAAGAAAAACTACCTGTATCATACAGCTTGCGAGCAGAAGAGGGCACTATGAGTTGCTGATGCGAATTTTTCCTCCTCCGTTCCTCTCTGTCTGTCTGCGTCTGTCTGTCAGTCTCTCTATCTCATCTCTCTCATGCACTCACTTGCTTTGCTTTACTATGTTTTTGAAACAGTTCGCCCACCTATTTGTATTTCAAAGCCACAATAAACATGAATTATGTTAAAAAAGTACGAGAACCTATGAGAGCACATGATGCAAAACGCAGGTGGAAATCGAAAAATGATTAATAGTGGATCCAATTATGTCACCTGATATCATGGTATCAGTTTATAGCTTCACTGAGAAGTTGAACGTGCACATATTGAAAGGACACCAACTTTATCTCACTTGCGTGTTATTATTTTCACCCAGAAGTACCAATTATTTTGTTTATATTGAATATACTTGTATTTAATTGTGATATTGTGGTAGAAAGCATCTCAGAAAATGCCACAAATACATCATGATTTTCTCGACACACCCCTCCTTCATCTGGCCTGTTCACCCAAATGCTACACTTTTGTCCTCTAACACTTATAATCAGTGTAATTATGGGTTTGACTGATTATTACTGCTGTTTTGGAAGAAGAAAATCTAGATTCATGGTTTTATAATTGTGTCAGAAAAATAAAAATATTGTATTCCAGCTACTTTTTGCATTTTAATATATGTACTGACTCCAGTAGATCCACTCACTTTTTCTAGTAACTTTCCTTTTTATTCAAGACTTTCAAGATGCCTCTTCTTTGGCTTTCTTTTGTTAAACTTGCTCGTCCTTTGTTAGAGAGGAAGACACGCAGCAAGAGCGCTCCCATCATTATTTGTCCTCCTCAAACAGCCGGATAATCATGGCCGGCCCTACCTGAGCATTGTGTCCTCCACAGGCAGGTCAGAGGAGTTCCCATCACCCCCTGGTGTGTCTCCCTCCTGCCTCTGTTCTTCCTGCCTCCTTTCCTGTTGCCATCGTGGCCTGCCATGTTAGTGCAGGCTCCCGCTGCTCAGCCCTCTCCTTCAATAAATCTTCATATGTGTTGGAGGGAAGGTGGAGGGTACAGACAACAATAACCACTGGTACTCTCCATCAAAGGGTTATCTGGCTTTCACAGGCGCACTGACAGACTGCTCACTGACATGGAGCAGAGGCCGAGTGCTGTGTCTCTGACAGGGAGGAGGCCCGGCTTTGGAGACAGGAAAAGGATTCATTTGCAGGAACTAAAAAAAATCTTTAAAAAGTTCAAACGTGGAGAGGACAGAACTTAAGAATCAGATGTGGGAGAGATGTGATTAGGTGAGAAAAACATCAAAGAAAGTTTGAACGATTGAGTCACCAAAGATTCATGACTGATAATTACTTTATTTTACCTAGTGTGTAAGTACCTTACTTATGTTCACATTAATATTTAAAGAAAAAATATATGCTGCAACAATTAGTTGATTAATCATTAGTTATCAAATATTAAATTGAAAGGATTTGAGTCATTTTTGCGGTAGAAAAGTCAAAATTCTCTGATTCCAGCTTCTTAAATGTAAATATTTGGTTTAATGATTGACATTTTTCATCGTTTTCTGAAATCATATAGTCCGAACAACAAATCGATTAATTGCAAATCAGTGGATTCGTCGAAAATGACAATGATCATCAGTTGCGGCCCCAAACAATATATTTGCTATTTTGTCACTTTATGCTATTTTTCTTGATGCTCAACAAATAACCTTAATGCTTTTATGATCAGGATTGCTGACTTTTAGAGGAAACAGACTTATGGGGGGAATATTTTTCCTGTGTTGCGTTGCAGGGTCCTATTCTTCAGTGCCGTATTAGTGTGTCAGCGAGGGCTGCGGTTATGAATTACCAGCCCCAAATTTTGCAACTTAAAAAGTGGGAATGAGAGTAAACCTTTTGTTTATGTCACCTATCATCTTGAAATATTTACCATTCTGTGCCTCTCAGCTCCCTGTCTCCCTCCAGTGTGATAAAAGGTTGCTGGCTCCCGGTCTTAACCCCTTCCTGCTTTGTCCCATCTCCAGCTCCATCTCTGCTTGGAACAGACATCATATAAACCTCTTCTTTCTGCTCGAATCCTGCTGCCTCCATTTTTTTCTCTCCCGCAGGAAGTAGTTATTCAGGGTGGCTCCTTTGGGAATCATATGAGTATTTGACCAGGTGTCTGTGGCACTTTTCAATATTTTATTCCGGAGCATGTTTGTGTGTTTAGTGTGTGTATTTGAGTTGTTATATGTTTGACTTCTCAGTTTGAAGGGAAACAATACATGCGTGCGCTTTTGCACTTTGTATGTCTGTGTGGTACGGAGTGAGGGTGTGTGCAGCGTGTATGTTTTAAAAAAAACAAAGAGAAAAGGAAATGAAATTCAATGCTGAATGAATTATGGAGTATGTATCCTTATCTGCTGTGTGTTGTTCAGAGTGCTCGAGTGAATGGAATTCATGTGCGAAAGGTGCAGAAATAAAAAACAGAAAAACTGCAGTGTGTTTTAGGCATAGTGTCAGGTACTGTACGAATTGCCTGCGGTTGCCTTGCAGGACTGATACCTCTGAAATCAACCATTTCTCTCCATTCGCTTTCAACAAAAACATGTCCCCCAGCTAAGGTGCACCTTCACTGTTTTTACCATCACTTTTTCAAGAGAAAACAAAACTGTGAGGAGTAGCAGACAGATACTGGATTTTGTAAGGTGTATCATGGTGTTGTCTAAAGTAAATTGGCATTGTGCTAGATCCCCGTTCCATACATCTCTTTTCACTGTGAAGGACCAGCTGCTGAGATCCAAATTACTGCTGTTGTATGGCTTTGTTGAGTAAAATGATAATGTTTCATCACGTGCGAGTTTTCTAGGAAAATTCTCTCAAAAGCAGAATAAGCTTACAAAAGTGCCATGGCTACATTTTCTGTATTTTTGACAAAGATTTTGTTTTGTTATCAACATAAAAAAGTGTCTTCTGTAAGTGTTAAGTGTGGTTGATCTGCTCTTTTTTTATATTTATTCTTGCATAAAGTGCTTACAGAAATGTGTTTACAGCAGAAAAGGGAAATAAGTCAGTGTCCATGAAGGTAGTACAGGATTGGCCTGTGACTGATGGCTATTTTCATTGTCAGTGAACCTTTCACATATTTTTTAAATCTTTTGTTTTATATTTGCCTCACAAGTATTTAATCCTAAATGGTGATTTAGTTTTCTCCATCCTCATCTTGTTCTTTGTCTTCCACCTCTTCGGCTTCATCTTTCACCTCATCTTTCTATATGGATGTTTCTCAAATATCGAGAGTTGCATTGAGCACTGAAACCTCAGGGTCTGACTCTGGCTCTCCACTCTGCCAGCTTGTTTTTCAAGTCCCTTCCAGTGTTTTTTTTTTTTTTTTTTTTTTTTTTTTTTTTCAATTGGGGTGGTGTAGGTTGTGGTGAGGGCTGGCAGTAGGCCTGATGTGAGGGTTATGTCAGGAGGGGCGATCATAAATATTAGGAGCTGCAGGGAGACAAAGGGGCCAAAATGGAAAGGCTTGGCTGGATGAGGGGACCTGGCCATGTCATGTACCTCAGTCATTTTTCTTCTGCGCTTAGAACTCAGTCAGGGGTTTAATTGGAATCCAGACTTCAAAGAAACCCTCGGCCCATCCAGCAGCCCCCCATCCCAACTCCACCCCTGGCTGGATCCACTCAACGTCCACAGCACATACACACAGACCATGACCACTACAATATCAGAGAGAGCATCACCATGCACGACCCCGGCTGAAATTGACTTTGCTCATATTTGCGGGAGATATTTAGGTGTGGTGCACGTCGGATTTGTGTGGTCCTTGTTTTTGTTTGAATTTGCACAGCCCAATTTTTCTTACACTTTACATACTCTTTTGAATTCATGGCTTACTCATAAATAAAATGTGTTATTTGTTTAGGATTGATTACACCCAGATGAAATATATAAATGGAGAAAAAGAGTGAATGTGACATCAGTATTTGCTCAGAATGTGCAACATATATCATTGCTTTGTCCAAGTATGTTAAATGGTTGGTTTGAAATTCTAAAGAAGTAAACAGTGTTGTCACTTCTGTATATTTTAACTCAATTAAGATGCAGAAAGATAATGTTACACTGAATCTTTTATTGCTACTACAAATGTAAAACAGACTTCCTGTGTCTCCATTGCTCAGAAAGTAGTTTTGGTTTGATCTCAAGCAGATACATTAGCCTTCCTCACATCCTGAATACAGTATTTCATCTATTGACAGCGGTATCAGTGTCACATTTTACCCTCATTGAGCACTGGTGACACCAACATGGGGTCATCAAGGAGTTGTACATTTGGGAGTACCTAAAATGATCTAATTAGAGACCTCTGAGTGGACAAAATATAATGTTAAACCAGCGATGGGACAATCATTCATTCGTGAATCGTGATATAAACACTCTCAATAAGTTGATTGTGGTGAAATGTTGTTATGGGAATCCGGTGAATAAAGATAATCATGAATATCCTCACATGAATGACTTAAAAAAGCTGTCTAGCTCACTTACGTACACCTTGTATTGGTTTCCTAATGTATTTTGAATTGCCTGAGCCTGTCTCCATGGCTTAAGGCACGGCTTGCACATTGTATCCCCCACGAAAACAAATGGTATGTGTGCCAGTACTACAGATTCAAAACTAAAGAACGACAGGGAGATGATGGTTGCGACCATTTATTCATCCTTTATTTGGGCAGGAAGACCTTATGATTTATGATAACTTATTTAAAAAAATATGTGTCCTATCTGTGATGTAATACAAATATTTGTTTTCTAACAATATGTAAGGTTAAAGTGATTCCAGTATGTTTTAGTGCAATTTTAATATTATTGAGATAATGTCGTGAATCGCAATTATGTTAGACAGTGTAATCGTGGCATGACATTTTCATAGTGTGCCATGCCATGTTAAACACATAACCATGATGTATAGATAAAGTTATATTGTTTTAATTGTTACACATCTTCCCCCACAAATGTCCACTTCAGACAAAGAAATGTCATTTTTCATCCAGTATAATGTGTCGGCAGGATTACACAAAAACTACTGAACAAATTTCTACGAAACTTGGAGCATGGGTCTCGGCTCAGAATAGATCCCATTAACTTTTGGTGTGGATCTAGATAAGGAATGTTTTCTCACTGTCTTTAACATTGCGTTTTTCGACATTTTCATAAAATTGTCAGTGAGTGAAGCATGGATCTCGATGAAAAACATCAGGTGTATTTAGTTGGCTGGTATCTATGAGTGGGTACAATTGCGGATGCAGATCCTAACAAAACTCCACAACACAATGGAAATCATGAGTCCGTCTGCATTGTTCTGTTGTCCTTGTGTTTGACTGTTACAGATCTGGTGATCTCAAATTATGGTCAAGCAGTTATAGGTGGTTTAAAATTTAGAGTCATACAGGGCCATTGAGTGTGATATTGGCTTAGGTTTGAATGAATGAAATGTAGATGTTGGGCCTTGGCGGAGGTATGCGCTCTACTAAGTGCCATTCTACTTTCTACTCTACATTGTCTGGTATTTATGCCATAATTGGAAGAATTACAAAATATGCAATACATGTCTCAAAATGAAAGTGAGAGAAAGTTAACTTTGTAATGGGCTATGGCTCAAGAAAATGGGGTGGAAGAAAATGTCTGTTGTACAGTATAATTAATATTGGAGCAGCAGGGGTTGATATGTAGTAATATATGCACCTTTGTAATTAAGGCTTCTGCCTGCTCATTTGGTGTTTCAGTGGGCCTTGTTAGCACTGTGTGGAAGACACTTTTGAAGCCATACCTGTAAGATAATATGTTTCAAAGCTATAATTATAGGTAGGGAAAGAGGACCTATTTTCAGACCTCTAACAAATCACTTTTTCCATTACACCTGGTAAAAGTGTTAATGACTCCTTGTCTTTTTGATTTTTCCATTTGAATTATGAAACAGCTGTATCATTTGAAGTACAGTTAATAGGTGAATTTCAAGTGGCCGCGCATAGAGAAAAAACTGTATCCAATTTAAATAGTTTTCACCAAGAAAGACCATCTTAGCTTCAGTCGGTGTGAAAAGAAGCGTATTCATCGTTAAAACTGAGGGGAAACACTGAAAATGTAAATTATGCCGTAACTTAAATAGAAATGGGGTTTAGGAGGTCAGCTGATCATAATTTTAACTACAAGAAGAAACAGAGGCTATTTGTGCTCAAATTAAAGCATGCACTTACTTTGGATAAGTACTTCGAATATAAAATAGAGGAACAACCATTACGTTTCCACTTGATGGAAATATGAATGAGTTGTAATCAGTAGAATCTGTAATAAAACTGAATATGGCTATTTATTCCTAAACATATTTGCAGATGGTGGTCTCTTAAAAACAGAGACAAATGCTTTCATAAGGTGATATTTTTTGCAACATTGTGGTGACCACTGAAAAAGAGTCTCAGTAATGTCTAATGTATTGCATGTCCACTTACGGAGACTGTTGTTGTTGTGCAGAAGAAATTCGTCCTTTAAGGATACCTGTTCAGTTTTGACCTGCCGTATCGTAGCAGCTCCCAGTCTGCTCTGTAAATGTATTCTGGCAGATCAGTTTAATGCAGGAGCCTTACCAGCTGGTGGTAGCGATGATGATGACAGATCGTTGTTTAAAGAAAACAAAAAGGTCTTTTCTTACTATCCTGCTGTCTTGTTCAAAAAAAACGTATGGTTGTCTTGAGGAGAAGCGTGGGCTCTGAATGACTAATAGAGCTGCACATACAGAATGGTTTGTAATGGAGGTGTTAATGACCATGTTGCTTAAAGGTTACTTCTGAGTGGTGTTTTCTTTCTCCCTCACGTCAACACCTTTATGCTCCCACCAACGTGTTCACTTTGTTTCCTATTATCTTCCCCTTTTCCAGCACAACCTTGAGTGCGACTGCAGCGTCCAGCAGATCAAGGGATGACAGAATCAGACTAGAATGAAAAAAGATAATGAGAGAGAAAGACAGATGGAGGGGCTGCAAGGGGAGAAAAAGGTGCTAAATCAGAGAGGTCTCAGCCCAGCAGGATTTTGTCTTAAACGGACCCAGGTGTCTCGAACTCTGCTGGCGTCAACCACGTCTCACACGGGCAACTGCGGGATGAAGGGAAACGCGCGCTGCTCATTACACATAAGAAACACACAGAGACATGTGCACCCACACACATTCACATTCAATTTCATCAAATATATTTAAATTTGGGGATCCCTGCTCCCTACAGAGCTCCAGAAGTGCAGGACACAATGGAACTATTCAAGGGAAATGGTCGAAGAAAAACGAGGTGAGGATTCTTTGGAGAGGTAGATGGAGGTCAGGGGTGTTGTCTGGTGTACATAGAGAGGTGGTGCTAGCTTTTATGGTAATTACATCTCAGCATCCCATTGTCAGTGGGCTCAGTGGTAGGTCTAATTTGGGAGCAGAGGTTGTTGCATTTTGCACCCTGGCAGACAAGACCTATTGTCATATCCAGTGGAGCAGGGGGGCCGCGGCTACACTTTCATGCCTGGTCTTTATTGAGTTCCGGGAACAGGTGAAGGTTTGGTTAAATGGATTTCCATGTCAAGAAAAAGGAGAACATTTGGGTAAACTGATGTGCTTGCCTGAAGGTCATCCAGCTGCTCTTCATGTGCTGCTGTCATTGTAGGTGTAGATTAAGGGCTATGAGATGATGCATGAGGATCATAGGTGACTGCTGTCCTCCTTTCTTTTTAAGATGAATTATATTTGAGTGGATGCGGTCAGTCTGGCCAAAAAACAACAGCATGATCATTTTAGACACAATCACAATCCACAATCTAGATGACGGCCTTTTTTCTCAATTTTGAAAATTGTCCTGTAGATTAAAGCCTGATTTGAAATAGCCTATGAAATGTCTCCATTTGCACCATTAAGAAATCATGCAATTAATACAATAATGCTTTAGAAATAGTCCTTTTTTGGCACAGGATCCTCATGCACCAGGTTGCTAGCTATAGTTCAGGTTTGCATTATTCACAATATGTACCTCAAGCAAAAGCCACAAGAAGATCACTATTGGTTTGTTCATGTCACGCAGATACGATTGTCAATGATGTATGTGAAGTTTGGAAACAGAAGTAAGAGGACATTACTGTGGTCTCTTTAATTACCCCAAGAAGTATTGTGGACACCTTAAGGATTGATCACTCGTAAGGTTACCCACCCTAACCCGACATGTGAGGAAGAGATATTTGTTGAAATCTTGTTGAAATACTTATTTGGAGGAAATCGTAAGGCCAACAGTGAAATGATCTCGGCAGACTGACTTCTTGGTTCAACTTTGAAAAAAATGTATGGCATCAAAGAAAGTAACAGGATAGAATTCACTTTTCAAACTCAGACAGCACTGTTGTCAATACTGTCCCGGCAGCAGGGAAACTAAAAGAGCATAAAATATGTTTTGGCAGTTGGTTTAGATAAAACAATTACTCTGGATAACATACTGTAATAATGTTAAAGAATCTGAGTTCCTAAGAGTAACATGCCATTAGTATTAGAGTCTTAAAATGAAACCCCTCAGTATTTGGAGAGACACTGAGTGAGGCTTACCATACCAGCAGGAGCCCTTAGCTACAAGGGCCTGGCAATAATGTAGTACACTTTAGTCAGATATTCAGAACCAGTAGCCAGCTGCAGAGTCAAAGAGAAAAAACTAACAGCTCTCCAGCCTGCCAGTATTAGCCCAAGCACAGTGAAAGCTAGGTAAAATTCTCATAATTTGGTATAAAAGTTGAAGTGGTGGAGCCCAAGCAGCTCCCTTCGGAGCTGAAAAATGAAGCCAGTGCAGAGTTTCCAAGCCTGCAGTTCCTCAATTGCCACTTGAGGCTGGCTCCAAAAGCGCGTCATAGACCTCCATGTTAAAATGCCCAACTTCACAGCAGAAATAAACATGCTGCACAGCCTGGTATAAAAATGGTTTTGGTCTCTATAGCTAATTTCCCCAATCATGGCAACTGTACAGGGGGTGAGTTGTTATATAACTCACTCATTTAGATTATATTAAGGCCTACATTTATGCATAATTAAGACTTTTGTGCTTTGAGTGACAGCTAGCGCATACCCGTCTAGCTAGCTGTCAACAACCAGGCTTCATTCGACCCACCTGAGCTCCATCCTCGCTTCACGTCTTTGCTCACTTTTGGATGAGCTGTGAGTTAAGCGGAGTCAGACACTGGCAAGATGGTGATGACTGCAGCCACCTCACTGAGCTTCACAATGGCTCCTAAGAAACCAGCGGTTGATGTCACGAAGATGATTTCTCTCAATAGATGCAAATCCTGCTGTAGCTGCATTATATCTAAATCATTCCTTTGTGTTGTGGAGATATTTTAGAAAGTGAATTGTTCTGGACAGCCAGCTTTGGACAGAAGAGGTGAGGTAGGTTAAACAGCAGTGTTAGGGTACTGTGCTCTGTTATATGAATACCTCGGGTCTCCTGAAAACACAGATCCATGCTGGAGTTAAACCCAACACAACACACAGACACTGTCTCTGTCTTACACACACACACACACACACACACACACACACACACACACACACACACACACACACACACACACACGGGTGTATCTTCCTACATCATCTGGGCTGATAACAGGCCGTAGTGGAGAGACGCAGAGAGAGGAGATGGGACACAGCCATACTTCTCACCTTGCAAGCGCAGACACAGAGAAAGAAACCAGCTCTGCTAAACAGCATACGCTGACTTCACCTGCCTCTTGCCCCCAGTGCAAACGCTCTGCCCTCCTGCTTTATCATTGTGGGGAAAAACGCACACAGATACAAGCACACACACACATTTATTTATTTATTTATTTATTTATAGTTCACTAAGCCACAAGTTTGGGCTGAGCTTATATAAATGCTGTCGTTTATAAATGTCAGGAGGAATATTCCGCAGCACAGAATCTTCAAACATATAAATCTTTCCTGCAATCACACCTATAGTGGTATTTATACAGAATGACTAGACTGGCTACCAGCTTCACAGTGGAATTATATTTGTTTGGCCTTTTCCTGGTGTGTTTTAAAGGGTATGGCATTACAGCCAGTGCAGTGAATTATGTGGTACATATTTTTAAATGACATATTGTTTTAAATATAACCTCAATTAATATATCACATCAAACAGCAGCCTTGTAAATAAAGAGAAAACACACAAATCATCCAGTAATAGATCATTGTTAAAATAGTTCTGCAAACTGTGGAATTGTCAGTGAAAAAACAAGCCCATAAATTATGTCGCTGTGTTTTCCATTTGAACTGGCAAGAGAAAACTTTTTTGCTTCTACTTGTCATTCTTAAGTTAATACTGATTGCACAGTGTAACTGTATGCTATTCGGCCTGCCCGCTGGGTTAGAGTATTCCAGCAAAAATAAAAGGACGCATTACGCCACGAAGGAAGCGCGTCTGCCATTGCACAATCAAAACAGATGGGGGGCATCGTTTTACCCGGTCGCTATCCGCAGGTAACGGTGGAACAACTGGAAAAACTGTGGCAACTCTACACTGCAAAAGAGAAAGAACCCTGCTGATGGAGGACACAATGAAGGCAAAAACACGAGTGAACGGACGGGCATTCGCTTGATGGAGAGAGTGTTTTCCCCCAGCTGATATGTGTTCCCCCTTACCAACGGGACTTGAGACAGCTCAAAACCAGCTTTCTTTGTACTAGATCAGTAAGTAACAACACCTGCCTACTCATTAATAAAACGGGGTGTTTAACTCTGTCTATTCATTGTACTGAGATTGGGGTTTCTTCGTCCAATTGGGTTTCTTGCAGGGTTGTTTTTTTGCTTTAGCCAGTAGCCAGGAGTCTAGTGGTGTCCGTGTCAAGCGGTGTCAAGAGATATGTTTTATAATACATTTTGTCAGAGATATTCATGAAAATATTTTATCATTATGTTGATGTAAAATGTAACTCAGGTGGCATTACATGTCTCTGAAAATGTCTTTCCTGTATAATTACTGTATAAAGTAAAAGTTGAGGTGCAGTTTAAAATGTAAATCTGATAATTAGTTATTTAATTTTTTGTGCTCATTTAAAAATAGTATAATAGAATTTAATGTTGATGTTGGACAGGGGCAACAAAAGATTTTGAAAGTTGTATAATGCTCTGAAACACCTGTTTGGAACATCCCACAGGTAAACAGGCTCATTGGTAACAGGAGATAGTCTCATGATTGGGTATGAAAGGGGCATCCTCGAAAGTCTCAGTCGTTCACAAGCAGGGATGGGGCGAGGCTCACCACTTTGTAAAACACATAATTAATAAGGGATATTACGAGCTGGGCTCAGGAACACTTTGTAAAACCGTAGTCTGTAAAACACAGATGTTTGCAAGTGATTGAGTTCCAACTATTTTTGGAATCGGGGTTGTAAAAGGCACATAGGGTAACAGACAAAATCATACACTTAGTGTTGAACTTGCTTAAAATATAAGAAGTGAAATAAATAAATATTAAAAAGTGCTTATGATTCTTTAGCAGTGACATAATGATGTGAAAACATGAGAGACAGCCGTTATGTACTCTGCGGAAACCCCAGACTGAGCCAACTCGACAGTGTGGCTGTGTCAAAGAAGGGCCACTCTGCTCCTCCTGCGGTCCCGTGTGATAACAGCTCCCATGTTTCAGGTGTCTACAAGGGGATTAGGCCTACCAGTGGGGAGAAGCAGACTGGAGGTCTGTGTTCTTAACGTAGGAGGTATCCTCTCCTCTGGTGGCTGTTGAGGGTGGGCTTTTCCACCCACAGCACCACACATTGTAGCCTACACTGCCTATGCCTTACAAGGAAATCTCTTGGAGTTTGTAAGCACTTAGTAGCCTTTATTCTCACTTTTACAGCACCACAAAAAGTGTCTCTGAAGTCTCTCGATCATGCAACTATAAAAGGCTCTCTGAAGTACACTCAAATCTGTTGGCAGTGTCCTCTGCCTTTCGATAGTTGTGTTCTGTTTAAAAGATCCACCTTGATTTCTTCTAACCCTATCAGGGATGTGGTTATGATGGCACAATTGACTTTGGAATGAAAGTGTTTAAATGCCAAACACACTAACACAGAGGGACTAGAGGAGCACTGTGCCAGCCCTCCTGCAGCAAAGGCCCCGCGTTCCATAAAAACCTTAATTGGTCTGTTAAACAGGAGACTGTAATCACATGTGGCGAGCCCGGAGAGATCTGTAAACACCCTGTATGTGGTGTTTCTCTCCGCCCTCTGCTTTCCTCCTTACATCACATCAAAACAAAACCACGTGTTGATTTCAAAGCCAGAGAGTAGACTTGGGAAACGAGAATGAATCGTGTACATGTAACTGCCTGAATTTGCTCATACGGTCGCACTGTTAGCGTTTGGAAGCTAAACAAAATTATTAAATACATACACGTGTGACAGTGGTCATCTCTTTTCTCTGTAGCCAATTCAAGACTCACACGGGCCAGGTTGGACTCGTCACGGTCTTGCTGCCAGTCCAAACTGTATTGTTGTGAAAATGGAAAGTTAATTTTAGTGTGCCGCTGCATGAAGGACTAGATCATTTGAAGGGTAAAATGGAAAAGGTGTGAAAAAATTATCTGCCACAGAAGGTGAAAGCTGTCTGAGTTCAGGTCAATCAGTTTTCTTCTTCTCACCCCCATCCCCCTCACTGACTCCATTTTTTTTCTCTCTGGAGCACTGACGCCAGTAGCCATTTGGGCTGAGGTTGGAGTTCAAAGTGGTGCTGAGGACAGGGTGAACTTGTGACAATTATACTTCTCATGGAAGCTTTGAGGATATACTCTGCTTTCAAAGTGTCCTTCATTATAGATTTACGCATTCAAGCTGAAAGAGACTTGAGGACTAAATAAACATCAGCCAAAGTCTACAGAATGGATTTAGCATGTCTGGCTAAGTAGCTTAATGCTATTGCCTGCAGTAGCAGCCTAACCCAAAGTTTACATCTAAGGAACAAAAAGTACTTAATTAGCTAACTATGAAACCAGCATTTTTAAGGCCACTTACAACGTTGAAGAGATTACAATCTAAGCCAAAGGTGGAGTTTTCAACCACCACGTGGAGATGATTTTAGCTTAATCTGATAGCTAGCCACAGCTGATCAAATCTCGCTACAGGTGTCATTTCAATCGATAGTTGCTGGCTTGAATTGAGAAGCAGCTTTCAACTACCTCTATCTGAAATCAGGGAACCATTGTTTCTAAAATGATGATGAACTTTGAGTGGTAAATCTAATGCCATAAAAATCAACCACATTTTGAGAAAATTGGCACTAGAAATTGGCGTGAAGGTGTGTTTCCATCCACTACTGAGATAAGCAGTGGGTGGCACCAATTCTTTAGCTGGAAATGAATTAAATCCTTGCAGAAAAAGAGGGTATAACAAGATGAAGTATTAAAAGAGCGCTAGCTGAACCTCAAATGATCAAAAACACAAAGGAAACATAACGTGTAACTTTTTTGCTTCAGTTTTTCAGTTTCCATTTACCTTTTTTAATGGGATAAATGTAATGGAAAACTTACTGTAAACTGCATATTTGCTGTGCAATAACTGAACGCTTGACGGTTGCAGCAATAAGGGGGTCGGGTCTTTGTCAAGGGTCAAATGATAAAGATCCTCTATGTAGTCTGTTGAGTTTTTTGTGTAGTTTTTTAAGAGTTACCATTTAGTGTCACTACAGTTACAATGCATCGTAACAATAATAATTTATTCAACCCCATGGAGAAATCTTCTTTTACTTTCCCCTTGTACAGACAAGTCACATGTTCACTCAACAGAACAGCACCATTGGAGCTGGTAGAGATCCAGTATGCTGATTACACACACAGCAGTCGCTCACACACTACCTGACACCGGCTACTGAATTGAGATCTTTCCCTTTATGGGTGTTATCCCAACTCACTGCTCCTCCCTAAAGTCCCACCTACTTAGCTGTGCACATGGGAATGTGAGATCTGCGTGTCCTCTGATGTGAACAGTATATCTTCAAGTGTCTTTGGTTAGAAGTAATCCCCCCTTATGTCTTCAGCACCGTATTAAATATGATTGCTGTGACATTTTCATGAAAAGATTGCCATAATATGGATTGTATGTAATTATGAAGCTGGAACAATGATACTTTGTTTTTTTCATTATCGCTCCTGAGGGGTTTTGTTGTGATGCAGGTGAGGTGGTGTCCTATTCTGTTATTACACCCAGAGAGCTGATAGCCAATGTAGATACACGCTGATAGAAGAGGTTTATCACAACACAGCGCAGTTGCATTGATGGCTGTACTCTCCCAGAGGGTAGAGGTGCTTATTATGCATCCCATATGAAGGCACACTGTTTGCTCATAAAAGCCCAGTCTGGATAACGACGCTTGAACACTCACTCTCATCTGATTTCATTTGAAGACTAATGATGAGTTTGCCTTCTAACTTCATTTCCCCTCAACATAACAGTGCAGCTGTGTTTTTCTCATTGATGAAGTGTTATAAAACTGTGGACGAAGTGTCTGAGGTACATTTGTGAAATGAGGCATCACAAGTCCAGCTTTTCCAGGAGATGGAATGAATTCTTTAAAGTAAGCTGTTGAGTGTAATGCAGACCGGCTTTGTCTCATTTTTTTCTCCCTCTCTCTCTGTTCTTGTTCTTCCACTTCCTGTATTTAGTAAGCCCACGCAGACATAGTGCTGCCAATGACAGCATGAGTCCTCAGTTACCACCTGGGCCATAATGTTATGCTGCCATTCAGGCTCCATTGTCCACTAAATCGTAACTCTAGCCTGTAAAACATGCTGGATATGTATAAAAAGAGGCTGTTATTCTGGGTGTAAAATTAGCCACGTAAATGCATGTGTTTCAAAGTTCTGCTCTGAAGCCTCATTTTAATTCAGTAGTCTTTATGGGGTCTGACTTTTTTCCCTATCTGGTTCTTTTGTAGCAGTCTTCTGTCAGATTTCATGTTAAAAATAAATAACAAGGATTGGCATGAACAGACATGTGCCTCCTTGATAGAAAATGTCTTAGGGAACAGCAAGAAATGAACTAAAGAGCGTTTCTAATTTAAGTGGCTATTTGACTTTGATTTTAAACTGTGTAATACCTTCATCAGTTGAATAGCTGAGCTCCAATCCTTGTCTGTAGACGGGGAAATTAAAGGAAAAAGAAACAAACTGCTACAAATATCACTTACTTTGAGATCACTTTCAAAAAACGGTATCATCATCAGTCTTTACATCTGTAGCACAAAACAAGTTAAAAGATTTAAATGCCTTCTTTAGCCTCCTTTATTATAAGCATCCAGCTGTTGAAACAGTATATACAGTGCAGTATAATGTGTGCTTATGCAGGTGTGGGTGCTACAGGAAAGGCCTGCTATGCATTAGATACGGCCAAGTGGAGGCAGCATTCTCCTCTCAGGCATACAAGTGTTCGGTGAGACATCCTCACTTGAATGCAAATCTTACATAAATGTCATACATGCTTCCCTTCATGCTTAAAAAGCTATACATGACACACTTGCTGTCGATAAATAATCACATTATGTTTATTATTTTAATTTGCGAAGTCTGTAAAACTGGGAAACGGTAGCATTCCCTGAACAATTCAAACCCACAGTACTTGCATCTTTAAATGCTTCAGTGAGTTTTAGACGCTGTGCTGTGTTCTCTTTACTACTAAGCTATAAAGTTGCTCAGATTAATTTGTTGATGCTCGCATAGAACTGCCATTATCCGCCTGCCATTACAGCTGATGACAGCTGCTGTTTTGATGGATTTTATTGTTATGCATGTTTGGATTTGATTTAAATTATAGTGCAGAAAAAATTAAAAACAGCATGGTCAGTTTGTACAGTCCTTACATGTCTTTGGAGATATTTATCATTATGCTTTGAAAAGCTGACTGCTTTATCTTCTAACTACTACTTTGCAGTCAGATGTACAGTATAAAATGACATCCTTCACTGTGATTCTGTAGACATTGCAGTGTTTAAGTGTGAAAGGGAAAGAGATGGAGCAATAGTGCTAACTGAACTGTTACATGTGGATAAAGGTGAGGTGTGCTACACAAAATACTATAGTAATAACAAGGTAAAAAAGCCACTAACCATGAAATCTGTGAGCGTGCTTTCCTGTAGTTCTTAAAGTAGAACAACTGTTTTCACTGCAGTTTGCAACCAACCTTCCATAAACATTGACCTTATACCTGAAAATCAATTGCCTGTCTGAAATCCTGCAGTGGACATCACTGGCCTGTTGTGGATGAATTAAAAGAAAAAAAAATCCTGATATTTACTTATTTATTATATTTCTACTTTGAGCTTACACGTGTTAATGATAAAAGATTAAAATAGTCTTCCGTTAGCGCAATTAGTACCTCTAAAACTGCTGGTTTTGAGTTTTTTGTAATATGTTTCTCACAGTCGAAGCATTCAAATCAAAGGTGTTGCTACAAAAGGTTATTTTAAAGATGATCAGCTCGGAGTTTAAAAAGAAAAATCAAAGGATTTGCTTTATTAATTTTTGATGCAATTTCTTTTATGTGCTTTCTGTTTTCATGGACGCTCCAGACAAGGAGAGACGTGATTTCAAGTTTTTATAGGTAACAGGTTTCTTGAGTTCTTTAGGTTTCCCCGCAGTAGCTATTTGAAATAGCAGTTATATAATATATAACGTAGGGCTACACACATACTGTGCAGAAGCAGTCACAAACACATCCTGTATGCAAGCAGAGACTGTTTGTTTGCTCCAGCAGAGAAAGCCTGCCGGCCAGTAGAAGCTAGCTGAGGCTTCAGTGAGAGGATATAGTGTCCCTTCCCCCTCTTCAGCGCTGTCCTTCCTTTGAGCCGCATTTGAATTTAATATTCCATGAAATAAGGCAGCCCATCAGGCTATTGTAATCACGTCAGGTTAATAGAAGAAGTAAAATTACTCTTACTTACTCCTCTCTCCCTCTCTTTGACACTTTCTCAACCGTACCCTTTTTTCCCTCAATCATGAGCATATTTGAAGCCAAACTGTGCCACAGTATTTTTTTCCTCCTTAAAATGCTTTATTCTTCCTCCTCAAGTGTTCTGATTATTATTAGGATTCATCCTGAATGGCTGATGCAGATCCTTCTGAGAGTGAGACGACTGATTTTCCAGTCCTAATAGGATGTTCATTTTTGTGGGAAATAAATCTGGACTCTCATTCTTTCTTCACTTATTTATTTCTTTATACTACCATGTTCGCTTTTCATTTATTATTGTGTTGTTTTTCACTCGCGAGCCGGCACTTATACACACACGCACGCATGCACATATACCCACACGCACGCACACACATAAAAACATGGCCGCAGTCTGTGGGTGTCAGCCTGTCAGGGTGCTAGATGTCATGTAATTGTGTGTATCACCTGCAGCATTCCTTCAATGTAAAAGCATTCTCCTGCAGCACCGAGGCCTGCTGTTCCATAGTGATACAGCAATGCCATACATGTGCCACCCACGCATTGCTCCCTGTGGATCACTCTTTATTACTCCCATCTCACCTCCATCAAGGCCTGGCCTGCCGCCATTATGACACCTGAGGAGAGAAGGAGCGAAGGGAAAAGAAGGAGAACAGTCACACTCAAGGCGGTACGAGCCTGACAGACTGTCTTTTGGACAGGCTGGGGACAAAGACAGTTTCCAGGCAGCCAGCTCCCTAAGTAGGATTTCTCCTCTTTTATAGCACACCTTTTCACAATAAAGACAGTCTCTGAGGCTGCAATTCAGGGTTCGCTGACTTAAGTCACACATAGTTCTTCAGATAAGTCAAGGAGATGCACAGCGAGAGCTCATCATATTCAGACTTGGGCTTTGGGTGTGCTTAATTTTGATTTTGTGTGAGGTCTCAAAACTGTCGAAATGAGCTGTCTGCAGCGTTCAAATTCCTACCAGAAATGTTTCAGTAAATGGGGTTTTTCTCATATTTTGCAAGGCTGCTATGAAAGAGCGTTTGCCTTTAGTTACAGGAAACTGGTTTTAGCCAGTTTACTTTCATTTATTTATCCCCCCCCCAGCAAGTGTCACGTTAAATCAACCAGACTACCTTAAATGAGGACTTTAGGTCATATAATTGGGTCAGATGTGTTTTGCAAATAATTCACACACATCACAGTTTTGGATATGAAATAAAAGAATTAGATAAGGGTGAAAGGTTTTGCAGATTGTACACACTGGCTCTTAAAGATGACATGTTTTATATATTTCATTTGTGATAAATATTTTTAAAATTTGCAGAGAAGCTGTCCTCAGTCACCATGACCAAAATGTCTAACGCCAGGAACACACACTTAGAAATACAGAAAATCATTAAACGCAGCCTGCAGTGTCTCTCTCTAAATGACTTTTCACAGGAGAAGTGACTCTGTCATATTAAGAATAGAAAATTACACAGCAGGAAGAAGGGCAAGAGGAACTGACAGGAGTGCTGGCATCATGCCTCCTCTTAAAACCTACGTCTGGTTGTCAAAAATGAAACAAAGAGGAAACAGGAAAAAGGAAACCATTATTTACACTTTTTCTTTCACCAAGAAAGGTGGATTTGCAATTGGTTTGGCTGCACATGATTCCTTTCATCGACAGTGCAGCGCAAGCAAATGTTGACACTGTGGGCTCTATTTTTGTCTAAGTGGAACTTGTGTCAGGCTTGTGCAGACTTCGTTCTTGCCCATTTGGTATTGTGGTGATTCGCCATGAACTTCAGTGTGCGTCAGAAGCAATCAAGTGACACAGTGCAATTTTGGTGTCAACCATCGCCGGGATTAGCGCTTTCATCACACGGAACAGCGGTGTCACTGTTATATTTTAAACTTAAACTCTTTTTGTTAATCTTTGTCGGGACCTAACACAGCACCTTAGACATGCAGTCTGTTTGTTAAAGTTTCCGGTTTAGCTATTTTAAATTATTGCTGCAGTCAAGGGAAGCTGTAGTGCATCTAAATGGTAGTCTGTGTTTTCAGACACCAACTGAATACATATGCTGGTAATGAGTTATAAACCTTTGTAATAAGTATTAGTTAATAGGTAATAAGTCCCTTACAAGCATGATTGAGAGGGTTACTTTGAAAATGTATTCCAATACAGTTGCCTGTTAAAAAATGTACTCAATAATGTAATCCAAGTATCCCAGTGTTAAAGTAATGTAACTTGATTAGCACTAATTACAAGGACCTCAATATAAATCTTTACTCGTACGCTTCCTGTAGTCCACTTAATTTAAAAACCATTAAAGAAAACAAAACAAAACAATGTATTTCTTTTTAAAAAAAAAAAAAAAAATTAATGACAATATTTAACTAATTTGTTTTAATGAGTGAAATAAAAAACTGCCTTTCGACTTTGCTACGTATTAAAAACCTGCCTATTGCATGGCCTTTCCTCGCCTCGTCTCATTTCGCAGTGTTTGACAAACTGACAGGGTTTTGTATTCCGTATTTTAACATGTAATATTGCACCTTTAGCGAAGATGGGGGATGTAGAGAAAAAGCTGCAATGGGGTTAGATAGTGTATGCTGATTTATAGCAAGGCCAGAGAGCAAAGCCCTGAAGCAGCAAATGCAGTGCTTCAAATAGAGATTGCCGATGGCCTTTGGTGTGATCGGTGACCCAAGGTGAGGCACTTAGTGATTTATCTCTCACATATCCCCTCATCTCTCTTGCTCCGTGGTGGGGCAGGGCAGGCTCAAACACGTAGCACCTCTCTTGGATCTCTGGCCCTGGCCTTGACTCTCTGACTGGCCCAGGAACCTAGCCTAGTCTATGCTGGAAAACATAGGACGCACAGCCCAGCACCTCTGGCAGTCAAGGTTAGCAACATACAGATGAGGGGTCAGGGATGCAGGTCAAGCTGGCAGACCTCTCACCGCTGCTGGAGTGCACACGCTGAAACTCTGTTATACTCTGATTTGATTGTTTTTGTTATCTTCTTCTTTTGAGCAACGCCGGGCCTCTTTCTTCTCTCCTAGCCTCCGTTCTTTTACACACACTAACACAGACACTATGATCCCGGCTCTCTGTTTCTCTCGCTCGCTCGCACACACACACTTGCTGTGCACACCTTCATATATATACAGTCATGAACACTCTCTGAGCCCCACAGCTGTCTAAAGCTGAGGTTGGCTAATGAGGAAATGTCTTCTCAGTTGAGTGGACTTGATGCCAAGAGGAAAACCTGCAGAATCAGCCCTACAGCTTCATTCGTCCTTTCTCTCTCTGGTAAATGTGTGTGTGTGTGTATCTACTGTATCTACGCACATACACAATGTACACATGTGCGCAAGTGTGTAATCAAATGTGTGGAAGAATATGAGCAATGTGTGTTTGCGCATTTGAGACCAAAAGAGAGAGAAAGTGAGTGTGTGTGTGTGTGTAAAGCTAGACTCCACTCTTAACATATTTCACTGCATGGGACTTGGGCTGACATCTCCCATGCCCTGGGATCCTTTAGGAGCAGATTTAGAGTGATTTTCAGTGCAATTATACCTGCCAGCTTTGACTGGTAGAGTTGCCCTCTTCTCGGCTCATGTCTTCATGCTGGCGAGCCGTTCCAGTAATGCTGAGGAGGCTGGTGCTGGGGCTCAGGCCCGACGCCCAGATAGACTAGAGGAATAGCCTCCCCTCTCCTCCTCTGTGACTGGCTGCAGTAGCCCACTGCCCGGGTGCTGCACAGTGCCCAGGACATGAAGCGATTCACAGCCAGTGGAAGGTGATAATGAGCTCCTGCGCTCAGTGTCAGTTAACACTGTGGCCTGTCCTTGTAATGTGTGTGGGTGTGTACAGGGTGGGTTTGGTGGCATAATTGGGGAGGTTACAGTGGGTGATTAGTGACCTCTGCACCTCTAAATAGCCTCTGCTCATGTGTTATGTGCTGGTTGATGTAATTTTTGAAGCTAAATTGTTAAATTAGATCAAATGGATGGTGTTAGACAATCAATAACTTGCTGTAATAGATATTTAAAAATGTTTGACATTTTTATGAATATTGCGAAGCTTGTGATCTGTTCAGAGCATTTTTACAATCACTGTGTGGGCTGTGTGTGCGTGTTTATGTTTGTGTGTATGTGTACGGGCACATATGCGTCATTTCTCTGACCTGGACCCCAGTGACCTCTGTCTGTATGCCTGTCTGGGGCCAGACTGCAGTGTCTTCAGCACCATATATCAGATTAGCCATAAAAACCTGCTTTGGCCCCACTCTGCTCCACACACTGGGAGCTAATGAGAGATGCACTATCAGCTGCACAATGAAGCCACTCAGCACCTCCAGTGGAGTAGCCTGGGTAATAAAGAGGGGGGGTGTGGGGGTGTTGAGGACAATTTGATCCCTTACAAGAAGTATATTACCACTTCAGCTGCCGTGTCCGTGCGGCGTCCATTTTACCTGTATCAAGGCAGATGGTAAACGCACAGGCCCATTTTCCAGGTGAGAAGAGGTTCTGCACAGAGACTTGAGCACTTCTCGCTAATTTCACAGATATTTCACAGAAGCTCAGAAGAACATTTTTGTGTTGCGGTGGTGTTTCAGGAGATTAGGAGAAAGGAGTCTTTTGCCCATCTGTGGAGGAGCTTTTCTTCACTGTCTGCAGGGGGAAAATGAGACAGGGCCGAGGCAAGTCAGGGACAGGCAGATTAAACAAAGGTGCTGTATTGGTGAGGGAGCTCATCAGAGCCAGAGCGTGTCCTGGGGAGGTCAGGCACTGTACCAAACAGTGTTTTTACTACTATCCCTCATGGTCCCGCTTAGCAGCAGTTTGATTTTCAAAATCTGCATCATTATTGTTTAGATCAGGGGTGTCCAGACGAGGGCCAAAACTAAAACTTAGTGTTTACAACAAGGCAGACATAATTGTATTATATTGTTAAGATGTAAAATGGTGCTATACGGAAGCCCAGAGAGGCAAGTGAGCAAAAAATCTGATTACATTTTTCTCCCTCCTTAGTTTATGACTTAAGAACAGGTGAAAAATTCAAGGATGTAATGTTTTTTAATTCTGGAAAATGCTTTTCACTTGCCTCTCAGTATTTCCGTAGCACCAGGATCCCAAGATCCCTGAACTGACTCACTACCTGCACAAAGTGTCACCGACCATGCTCAGATTATGAAAAATTGTTAACATTAAATTGGGGGCCTACACATTTAGAAAGCATTTTACGTCACACAAAACAATATAATAATAAAAACCATAAAAAAAAATTCACAATGCGGTTTTCTAGTAGTTTAATTTATGCTCGGCTACAAACATATGGCGAAATCAATCCTTAAGGGCCCAACTTTGGGCAGCTCTGGTCTGGTCTACTGTTCGACCTTGGTATAAGAATACATTCTTGCTTGTACATTTCATCAGATGTTTCCTGACCTAAATTTGTAATTGTACACTATATTTTATTACGGTAAAATCCTTTATTTAACAATAATATATTGAGCAGTTTGACATATTTTCTGAAATGAAACAAAAAGGTTAAAAAAGAAGAATCAAAAGGCATTTTGGTGTTGGAAATTTGTGTTGACACTCGGGCTGTCACGATGACAGATTTTCAATACACGATTATCCTGGCCAAACAAATCCACCACGACAATATTGTTGCGATATATAATAGTGATGTGAATGAAAAAAAAATGCAAGCAATCAAATCTGTCTTTAATCTTTATCTCTTTGTTTCCTCTGTGTTTTGTCTCTTATTTTTGCAAATAGATTACACTCAAAATACAAGTGTAGAGAGGTGGAGAGAGTCTTTAACCATCACTGTGAGAAAGACTGTACAAAAAGAACAACTACTATCAACAACGTAATTATTAGTGAAATGGCGACCCATTAACTGAAGATGCACGAGGCGAACATCTTCATTGGTAGTCTTGCATTGAAGACGTGCACCAGCGTTTTTGTTGTGTTTGCACTGGTTGTGTTCTGAAGCTGTGCTTTGAGATCATGACAGTGAGATAGTTACTTACCTTGTCTAACCTCCTCCCCCTCACTCCACACACCTGACACCCATCTCCTTTACACACAAACACACACACACACACACATTGTGTAGTGACGGTTGCTCCTCTGGTCAAAGCATTGCGTGTTGCTGACTCTCAAAAAAAGCGCCCCTGCCCGGATAAATAATGGAGTCGAAGATGCTTTCTCCTGTCGCTCCACGCCATCAACTCCAAACGCTAAAGTTGACGACTCAGCTGTAAGGTGTCCATTATCTGCCATGGACACAAGAGTTGAGCAGGCTTGTCCGGCGGGGGCCACACGTGTTAAAGCATGGAATGGCGTCCCCCGGCCCCCTCTGACAGCTCACTTCTTCCTGTGTGCCCTTTACAGTCACAGTCAAAGTAAGGTGAAGACAGCAGACACCCATATATATTAATATCCTCCTCTGCTCAATGTCATGTTTATCTGCCAAGGTCATGATTAGGATGAACTGTGAACAGGTATGCTACTGAACTCCTCTGCGACACACACAGAGTCACGTAACAATTGCCTCCCGTCCTTCATCAGTTCGGTACCCTCACCAACACACCAACACACACACACACACACACACACACACGCATGCACGCACGCACGCACGCACAAACACAGACACACAATCCCCCTCTGTCACTCTCCTGAGTTGTTCATGCAGTTAACAAAACCATTCAGCAGCAGAGTGTTTGATTCCCCTGCTCTCTGTCACTATTTATTCTAATATCTTCTGGCATTATAGCGGTAGCTCATAATGAGTTCTGATAAATTAAAGGTTGTATTGTTCGGCTGCCATGGCTGTCCTTGATCAGGATGCCAATTATGGAGGGTAATTTTCCCACTCTCCCCTTTTTCTTCCATATGTTCCTAACAAAAGGAGGTTTCTGCAGAGTAGATCAAGTTGACACACGATGACAGATTCTTTTTTAAACCTTTTTTTCCCAATAATATTTCAATGTTATGATGGCACTTTCTGCATTTTTTTCCAATCCTACCCCCATGTTATGTTCTTTCTTTAGGGGCAGAGTACAAAATACGGCTTCTTTGACTCAATTGAAGATGTCACCCAAGAATCTTTAACGTGAATAGAATAGTTTTGACTCTCCTTATGAGAAATGACAGATGAGGACACGGTCTATCTTTATTTGTATAGATGTAGTCAGACAAGTGTGCCTCTCTCTAACTAGTGCAGCTCTAAAAATAAGTAAATAAAACTAACATGCTCTGAGGCAGGTGAAGGGAGGGGAAACCTCTGCTTTTTTTCATAAACAATATATGAGTTGCTTTTTGCAAGTCAAATCCTTAAAGATTTACTGCCGGCTCCAACTCTCAGTGCTTTTTAAAGCGCAAAGATGGCATGCGAGGGAAATGGTGAGGAAGCCTCGGGTAGGAAAACAGATAAATAAAGCACTAAATAATTGTTAATGGATATTATTTAACTTGAAGTGTTGTCTACAATCTGTTTTTTGGGGACAGCAGACAGAAGATGTTCAAATCCACAACCTCTTCACCTCAAATCTGTGTTGCCACTGCCTTCAGTGGCCAGCATGAATCCATCCAGAATCTGAGTAATATCTCCTCAGTGAGAGTGACCAGTAATTAAGGTCCTTAGATTCCCGCTGCATGTTATCGCTGTAACAATCTCCAGCGTGAGATGCTTTTTGACTGCTGGTTGTGCAGTGACCTGTGCACATCAAGCTTTTCTCTGCTTATTTGGTTGTCTTCTTTCCACACTAATGGCCATAGGGGGCTGAGTCCAGGCTTCACCTGACCACTGCTCACAAAGCTGGGTCTCTGGAACCGACAGGCGGAACAGAAATCACATTAACCCAGCCCGAACCGAAAGAAAAGCCTACGTACTCTCGCACATACTATTCTAAACAAAAACAGGAGGATCCTCACTGTTTTCCCCCTTCATCAGTAGCATGTGTCAGTTCGGCTCATTGTTGTTTACCGGTGTTTCATGAAGGCTGTCTGCCACCCACACCTCCTTCTAGAGGGCAGTCGACAGGCACCTTGCGAGGACACTACTGGGCTGACGATGTAAAACAGCCTGTGGGTGATGGCAGGGCCTGACCTCTTTAGTCAGCGAATAACAATTTTGTGATAGCGAGGGGATAATTTACAGGAATCGTTGCCAATTAGTGTACCATTTTTCTAATTCAGTTTGGTTTTTCAAACGGGTCAAATGGTGTGATGGCTGTTTCCATGTCCACAAAAAAATCTAGGCCACTGCAGTCTGGCACATCACATCCTGCCTGTAGGCTTAAAGGGAAGGAATGGAAGGTGAATTAAAGCTAAATTAGTTATCACGGCAGTCATCTACCGGCAAAATTTTTTCTCTTGTAAAGATTGTGCTTGAGTTTTTTTTTAGGTGAGTCTCCATGTCTCTCATCTTTCATCTGCGTGTGCAGCTCTGTGTCCAGAAGGCATCTAGACTCATTTCTTTTCTACCCTTTACATTGCACCTCATCATAAACTCCCCCCACCCCGACAATGCTGTGGAGAATAAATCGACCATATTTCAGCACTGATGCTCCCTGCCCATTCCCAGTCCTTCAGAGGGGAGGGCAGGAGCCCTGGCAGTTTGTTGTTTTTATTTAATGCGCTCCTACTTCCACGTCATATTTTCTGTCTTTAATTGATGCCCATGCCTGTGTTGTTGCCCAGTGCACCATTGAGAGGATGCTTTCTCCAAACAGGCCCTTATCTTGCTCTAATAGGCCTGGCACTCCTCTGAGGCCTTCAGCTGTGTCAGGCCACTGCTGCCTCGCTGCGCCTCCGGTTTGAACTGTTGCCGTGTTGCCCATTAGTTCTCTCTCCAGGCCTCACTATTCCCCCTGCTCATCCTTCTGCCACCCCACCCCCTAGCCCCACAGCCTTCCCAGCCCTATCTTTCACCTCTGCCTGCACTGCTCCCCACTCCCCAATGTTTCATCAGCTATAATATGAGCATGCTTTCACTGTAAACATTTCTCTTCTCATTTTTCTCTGCAGTTCCCCTCCGCAGGTCTGGTTCTGTCGAGGTAATTTGTGTGTTTTGGAAGTACTTTAGCCCATGTGCCACCCATCACAGTCGGCACCCTGCAGGGGGCCTCCCTGATAAAGCCAGTGTGTAGGGTGCATGATTGCATCTTATATTAAGGTGGCACGAGATTTCTTTTTATATGAGTTTTTGGGTATACAGTAAGTGTGTGTATGCTTATGTTTGAGCAGGTGTAAGTGAGTGCCTCCGTTTGTGTGCATGTAAGATATAAAGGTGACATCTAAAGTGTAAAATGTACGCTGCTGGACTTGTAGGCCATCTCTGAATCAGAGCCTCTGTGCGCATTGATAGATTGGCAAAGCAGTTTGTTCTACCAAATTTAACAATGATATATCATTATCACAACTTTGGGGGAAATCTATAAAATCAATGGGCCTGCCGGTGGAGCAGGATTAGTATTACTAACACGCTGAGAGAGTGTTAAAGTGCCTGAGTATGGATCCCAGTTGTGGCTTGGATCAATGGCATTTGTGGACACTAAGCTCAATAACAAGCCATCCAAGAACTGGTTAGAAGAAGAAAGAAATAGATGTGAAAAGCAAATTTGCTGGTAGAGAAGCTAATATCCTGTACGCGCCTGGCTGAACATGAGCTGTGTAGCTGCTGGCGGGTGAAGAGGGAGTCGAGGGCAGGAGAGGAATAGATTCCACTGCTGAAATGATACAGATACAAATGTAGCTGTCATTATTGATATTCCTCCATCATTGATATTGGCAGACAGGGATGAAGAATGTAAAATACATTGATCTCAAAGGGTGGTGAAAATGTATTGAGTGACACAATTTGATTTAGATATTGAGTGTTTTCAAAGACACAACTGATGCAGGAGAGGTTATTGACAAAAACTGTTCACTGAATATCTTTGAGATTTTCCTGTTTTTCAGGTAGTGATTCTCTCTCAGATAAGAATAATCATTGACACCCCTGTTTGAAAGGGGAAGAGTGAGATGTAAAGCTCTGTTTGCATGGTTTCTGCAAGGTAGAACAACAAGAGGTGAGGCAATGCCACCGTAATTGGATCTGTAAAAGTCAAATTTCCTGTTTAGCGCTCAAGTCTCGAGAAGATGACAGAGTGTTGTTTTTTAAAGGATGGAGATGTCTGGCCACAAGGACAGTGTTGTATCATGAAAGCAAAGGCAGGCCCATTGAAAATACACACTTTTCTCAACAGTGAGCAAAAGGGAGACAAAATCTCCAGGAAGTTCTCACTTTACTGAGTGCTGTACCACTACAAAGAACGAACAGCAGACAACACTTCTGACTACAAATCTGCTTTGGCTATTTGATGAATCGATCGAACTTCAGCTATTATAACAAATGTGTGTTATGTATTCACTTAGAAAAGGGTTATGATTGTTGAGATACTGTATACATGTGTTTATATATGAAAGTGAAGTGTAGTGTGAAGATACGATACAAGTTTGTACTTCACAAAGATGACAAGTTGCTTTCCTGTTTTCTTTTTCATACACAGAAAATACCTCCGAACTAAGGGCTCCTTTGGTTAGCCTTACTGTTACTCTAACTTCTGTTCGAAGAATTTTTGAAACACCTCTGAATATAATGCAGTACAGTTGAACACCACCACACTAAAACAGAACATTTTAGGCATTATAAAGTAATCTTTGTGGGTATAGAAGTGAGATTGGATCACATTAGATTGTACAAGTGCACCTGACCTACTCTGTCACACTCACAAAATGTGTAGGATATGGCCAGAATTTTAGTTTGAAACATTCAACAAATGAACTAATATTATCAACAGTGTGAAGAGTGTGAAGGAACAACAGTGGTGATGTTATGTCTGTGTTACAGCGATATCTACCAAAGTTAGCATGCTAACTAGCTAGCGCTGGCCTGTCCTGTCTCCTAATTCCACTTTTTACCAGCAAGAGGCGATAGTCTGAAAGCCTCCGTAGTTTCAGATGGCAGATACTGTATATGCCAACTGTTAACAATAAATGCCGAAAATAAACAAAAAAAGTAAATAAATGAAATGCTCTTACTTCTATTATTCTTACTAAACAGAAAAATACAACCGTACACCTTTGAATTCAGGTTTCTCCCTTTTACTGAACTAACAAGATAAAGTGCCTCGTTAATTCATCGTAAAACACACAAAAAATTCGACACACACTCTCTTGGTTTTTCTTTTCACGTCACCTCAGTTTTGGTTGAAATTAATCCTTCATTCAACGCGCAAGTCCTGCTGCCTGCCTCTCCCGTCCTTGCCCGGCGGCTCTCGTCATCCTTGAAGTCTTGGTCAGAGCCACTGTAAATCACCTCCATACTGTACTCCCTGTTGTCAAACTGACCTCAGTCGGACTTGGAGGCTGTGTTCAGTTGTGTTCTCTCTGGGCCCCATTCACCGTGGTGACTCTCCCTGTGATCCAAGGCCCCGATCCACTCAAGGGCCACTGCCTCCATGACTAACTGAGCCATAAGCTAAATAGCTAGCAAATAGCGATAGTTGTCGGTTACCCTGGTGATATGCTGCCCCCTATTTTTTTGGAGCTACCTCTGAATTCTGCCCATATTCTCCAAATTACACCTTTAAAGCAATGTCCCTGTCACATAGTCACACACCTCCTCTGCATCTATTCACCTCTGAAAACATTACCACACACATACTATAGTTCTTATTTGCAGGTAGAATCCTTTTTCTTCATCTGCCAACACACTCTGAGAGATAAACAGGACATTTTCTCTCTGTCAGTGGTTCTGATTGCTTATGTGCTGTTGCTCTGTGATTGTACATCCAACAGCGACCGGCTCTGGCTCTAGAAGTAACTGTTGGCAAGCAGGGGAAAGGTAGCAAGTGAACTGTGGTCAAACAACATCACTTCCCAAAGAACAGAAGTGGGCCATCTATAGAAAAGGCCTGATGATAACAGCAAGACAACAACCAAACTTATTGGTTTGGAGGATAA
Source organism: Pagrus pagrus (assembly GCF_965226575.1). Lineage (NCBI taxonomy): Eukaryota > Metazoa > Chordata > Actinopteri > Spariformes > Sparidae > Pagrus > Pagrus pagrus. The sequence continues at coordinate 23,919,000 of NC_140185.1, read as the reverse complement.
TACAAAGGCGATAGTGATTGAGTGGAAGGGGGAAAGAGGAGAGATTGTTCTTGCAGGCACAAAATAACGCCAGGTACAAAAGGGAAGCGACAAGGTAAAAGGCAGATGAGATATTGTGCCAAGAGGAGGATGTGAGTTGAAAAAAAAAAAAAGAGTGAAATTGAAAGCTCCGATGAGAGCAAGGACTACTTCTGATGGGGCCAGTTTGTTTTTACCTCTGTTTTGACAGGGATGAGAGATAGACGGAGGGAGACGCGAACAGGGCGTAATTAAACAGCCTAATGAGTTTGTGGCTCTTTTTGAAGACTGTGTTTAAATGGAGCTCTGGTTTTGTGGTAGAAAATCTTCTCTTTCAGAGATGTCAAAGAAGTTTCTGACAGAGCAGTTATCACAGCATGTCAAATTGCTCCAGCTCAAGAAATGATTTGGATTTTTTTTCTTTTCACAGAGTGCTTCGAAACAAAAGCCCCCCCCCCCTCTTCTCTAATTTGCCTTGGCAGGGTCCCGCTGGGTGGGGGGTCCGCATGGACAGAGAGGGCTTTGCCAGAGGATTATAGGATGAGAGGGGGTGAGATGAGTGAGTGTGCATGTGTGTGTGTTGGAGGTGTGTACATCTGCGTGTGATGGGCATGGGGGGTGGAGGTGGGGGGTTCGGAGGGGGGGTTGCAAGCAATTTTTCCCAAAACGCTGCAATTGTCCCCGAGATTGAACAGTGCAGAGCGGCAACGCTCATTTTCCAGTCTATTCATTATCTCCTCTGTATTTACTTATCTTTGTCTCACAAGGAAAAAAAAATCAGTGTTAAAAGGGGCCATTTCATGTGGAGAGGGTTTTTAACAGAGCTTTACGCTCTGACATGGTTGAGTTAAACTAAACTGTAGTTATGTTATGAAAGCAGTATGAATAGCAAATTAGTACTTTCTGCTTTTCAGTGGTATTATAAACTGTATTAGATCCCTGATTTCTTCAAATTACATTTCCCTGCAGACTCATATAATGTCTTCTTTTGGATGAAATTCCCAATTTTGTGGTGTCAAATTAGTGCAAAGAAAATGACACCATTATTCTGGGACAGAAATAATTATATAGTGTTTTTACAACCTGTGCCATAGGAGTTTATGATTTTATTTCTCTTTGAAAATAAATCCCCTCATAAATGATTCATTCTTGGTGAGAGATCATCTGACAAGGAATAATAAACCAGTACTAGCGAGTCGTATTTACATTCAAATAAATGCAGACAAAGGAAGTTCATATGAAAAGATATTTCCTGTGTTTGCGACACAATAAAACATAGTTGTCACTGTCCCTCTCAATGACTGTCAAAGCTGATTTACAGGTTTGTTTTTCTTGCATCTGAGAGTTTGACACAACATCACCATTGCAGATTCACAGAGCATTTTTTTTTTTCCCATTTCACTTTACTACGTATCATGTCTTTCTCTGATACTGGGGTGAGGAAACTGATTATTTTGTGCTGCTGCTTAAGTGTAAACTGCAGTGGTTCAGTGATGGTTACACAGCTCGCCAGCTGTGAACACATTATCAACTGATGTGTTAAAAGCAAATCATTAAAAAAAAAACACATTTGTATAATTTAAAAAGCTGCAGTCCGAGCTTGCACGAGCATAAAAAAACATGGAAGCATGTAAAGTACTCCACACACTAGCTTGCTCAGTACTTTCACAAACAAGAGTAAAAATGAGCAGAGAAGTTACTGTACTGTAGCTGTGGCAAGGTTCTTGTTGCTTCTATGCAGTGCAACTACAAATGTAGCAGTGTCGTGGTGATGTTAACATATCTTATAAAAGAATAAAACGTATAAATCTATGTATGTAAACCCCAGAGGCAGTTTGGCCAAAATCTGTGCAACACACAGTAAATCCTACTGATTGCAATTTGCTGTGCTGTCATGTTGTGACACAGCTCTCCAAGAATAAACTCCAATGTCAGAGGATGTTACAGTGTGGTTTGAGTGCCTTGATAAAGTAACACTGCTGCACTGCAGATACAGAAAACTCTGTGATAGAAATAGCTTGAAGAAACATCTCCTTAGGGCACACCTACAGCTCTTTCCCTGCACTTCAAGAGAAAAAAAATCCTATAAAAAATCCTCAAACAATAAGGTTTTTTTTTCCCTCCCTTCCAACTTAATTACTGATATTTCTCTGTTATAGGTGCCTGATTTGAGGGAGATAATTAGGTGGGATATTGAAGTGGGCCTCCAGGGGGCTCAGGTCTGGTGGATCAGGCGCACGAGGATGAGGGGAGACACCATCTTTTCAAATTATTCTGGGGGGCCAGTGCTCCCAAGCAGCTTATGCAGCTAAGGCTTGGTAATTAAATTATAATTTAACCTGCTGAGGGTGGAGTGGCAGGACTGGACCAGGCTGGGGGTGGTATGGCACTGACAGGATTTACACTTAATGAAATAATAAAGCAACACCAGCGAAGGTAGCTGGCAGTGAAGAAACAGACGCTCCACCACTTGGTTCTGTGTTTATCCACTCTTCAGTGTTGGGGGAAGATTCAAAGCTAACGAGTGTCTCCCTCTCCCTCTCCTTCTCCATTTCTCTTGCTGTGTTCTGTAGTCGAGTGCAAGTTAGTATAGTGGGTGGCACTGTGTTTCAGTCAATAGAGCCCTTTTTTTTTTTTATAGTTTTGTCTTTATTCTCTCCGCATTTACTGTATATATGTTTGTTTGTGTGGTTTGTGTTTAGCTTGGATTGCCACCATTGCCATCCTCTCAAGTTCAGTATTTATATAGACAGAAAAAAACAGTCAAAGATAACATATTTGTTTCTCGCTGATGGCTGTATTACTCTATATTTACTCCACCGTGCTTTGCCAAGGGGGTATGTTTCTTGTTGTGCATGCTAATTCACTGTTGATTAATTAGAGTTTCTCCGTGGGGAGCCTTAAAGTGCATGTAATTAACAACTCTCAAAGTCCAGAGTACCCACAAAATAGCTGACTCTCAAACATAAATATTGCAGAAAGCAGCAGCTCATGTTGAGCAGATTTGGTCCCAAGTAAATTGATGTTGGCTGGCTGGTGTCGTGCACAGGTCATTACATTTTGAATACATTTTTGATCCTCGTAATATGAAATGTTTTCTTCATTTTTACTTAGTACTCAGTACTTAGTGGGAAAATTCGGATACACGGCCACATTTAATTTATGTCAGTGAAGTTTATTCTCCCAGCATCCTGATTTCCTGCATATAGAGATAATACAGTCATACACTCTCCATCAGTCAGCATGATGCATTAATGTAAAGTAGTACCTAAATCCGTAGTATTTTACATGAAACACGAGAATAAGCCAGAAAATGATTGAAACCGTGAGAAGGTGAGTGAGAGTGATACAGACACAAAGATTTAAAGCGCGAGGAGGTCGACAGAAATATGAAATCCACCACATCTGTTTTGTGTCACCGTATCTTGTTTCCTCCCCTTCTCTCCTCTTCCTCCGTCTCTGCAGCTGTTAAGATGGATGCCTCACAGTGGAGGGAAGAACCATGCAGTGTTCCTATAGCCCTGCATTGCCGCAAGCTCATTACAACCCTCCCTTCCAAAATCGCTCCCGCCCTCGCCTGCCCCACTCTCACCATTCACCCAAGCCTAAATCTGCCCCCACCCCAGCCTCAGCCCCGGATCCAACCCCAGCCAGCATGACAGACAGGCCCAGTTAACAGTCCCTGTAAGCGGCGAAAGAAAGCCGAGCAGAGAGGTAAAATGACTGGACCGCAAATGACAGGTGTAGTTAAAATAGTGAGGCGCAGAAAGGCTTGAGGACAGAGAGCCGGGGCGGCACTGTAATAAGCAGGATGAAGGAGCTCAAGCATTGCCTGAGTTTTCCTCTCTCTTCCACTAACATCCTTCCTCAGGCAAACAAAGGGAAAATAAGAGAAAGTTAACTTTTTCCTTTTAGACACTTCCTCTCTTCATTGAGTTATTCCTCTCATGTCAGTCCTGTCTTGCATTGCTTCTTTTAAGGCTGTTAATGAAGCATTATCGACATAATGCAGGAAATTTCTAAAATTCAAGATTTTAATAACATGCTGTTTGACAGGGCTACTTGAATTGCAAATGGGCAGTGAGGCCATTTTGTTTGGTCCCCTTTGGACTCATTTAGATGGACACAGGAGGGATTTGCCTCCACTGCTGATCTGCATCTATTTTCTCTGCCTTTCATCCTTTTTCTGTGTTGCCTTTTTTATCACCACCTTTCCATCAAATCCCATCCAGCCTCATGTTTAAAATAATCAGTTTTTTTTTTTTTTTTGCAGTTTCTCCTTGCTGGTTGAATAGATTGGAAGTGTGTAAATGGCGTAGGTGAGGGGGCAGTACTGTTGTCGGACCAGCAATTGGACATTGCTTATTCATAAGTTCAACTGTCCTTGTAACTAAGACTTAAATTAAAAATTATTTATAAAAAACAGATTGGCTCAGTCCGTCCAATAGACTTCATGTCTCATCCACTCAAACCTGCCGAAAAAAGCAAGCTAGCTAGAGGTCAACAGTATTAGAAGCATGTAAGCATGCTAAAATGAGCTAATAAGCACTAAACTAAGTGTAAACCCACTCTGACACTGCCCGTTGATTCGTGGATTACTGTACTTGGACGAGAAGTTGAAGCTGGAGACGATATCCTGATTTCAACTCAAGGACATGTTGTGGTAGCGACTTGTCATTCATATGGTAGCCAAGGCCAAAGGATACCTTGCTTTATTGTCTAGTTTACTCTAGATTCACCAAAATGTACAAAATGAACAACGTGCTGTATTAAAAAAGACTTGAACTATAGATTAAGATCATGAACTCATTTGGAAAATGTTTCCTGAGGTGATAAATCAAGTGAGAAGAAGGGTACATAAAATTGGACTTAATGCAGAAATAATGCAGTTTTAAGGCACTTTCAGAAATCTCATATTTTAAAAAGCCCATGCACTAAACACAAAATGTCACTAGTTTTGCAGGTATTTGGTCATAAATAAAAAAATTAAAACTCTGATCTGACCATGGCTCACCCAATTTGTCTAAATTCATCCTGAGGGGAACACATTTAATGGCTGCCCATCAGACAGTTGTAAAGACACGTCACTAACAACCACAAGTGATCATCATCTGGGGATTATGTATGACTGTACAAAATGTCATGGCATCCATCCAACCTTACTTGACCAACAGAACAACATTGCCATCATTTGAGCCAAAATAACACATAATAGATTATAGCCATCAAATACTCATTCATACTGTTCTAAAGTTGTGTAAAAAAAAAGCCAACAAATGAGTAATTATGCTCATTACTGTTACCTACATTTGAATGATTTGGTACTTTACTGAATGTGTTACTTTCCCCCTAAAGCTGTTCTTTCCCTGATCAAACTCCCACTGCTATTTAAAATGATTGCGTTCTCTCCCTCCTCTCCTTCTCTTCTTCCTCCTCTTGCTTGCCCTCTTTAACTCTGATTCCACCGCCTATCTGATTGGTATTAACAGGATTATCAATGCTGCTGCCATAATTAGAAGCAACGCACCACAATTACTGATATAGATCAGGGGGATTAAACTTCATTATGTGGAGCTTGCTTCCAGGCAATAAATCTAATGCGTTTTGATCGTATATGGACTTTGTTGATACCTACATGTCAGTATTTATAAAATACTCTGCCACTATTTCCACAAGACTTATAGTGGCTGATAATTGTTGGCTCTCAACCCGCCTTAAGCCTGGCAGATACGGTACAAGAGAGTGAATGAGTCGTCTATCGTGGCCTGCAAGCTGACTCCAAGTTGAGGTGATGCCAGAGTCTTTATTACAGTACAATATTTGGCGTGTTTGATACCGCATTTCATCTTTATTGAGCCATAAATTTAAAGGGAAGTGACAGGAAAGATGGGAAAGTGTGGTTATTGTTTGACATCGACTCCCAATGTCACGGCGCACCACATGGACCAAAGTCCGCTGAGCAGTTGAATGCTCCCACAGTCAAAAACATAATATAATATGCTCTATCATACTAGCCTGTGTTACATTAATCTCCCGACTGTATTAACCTGAATCACCGTGAGGCCTCCTGTTGAGGGAGCTTCCCATCTACGTACTCACTGACATACACAGCGATAGAGATTACGGCCATCTGGAGGAGCTAAATTTAGCAGGTCCCTGTGCAGTCGAGGAACATCTGTCTTTATCAGCGGTGGTTAACTCGGTACAGGAAACGCAGCACATGTAATTCATGCAATATTTAGATGAGAGGGTCAGAGTGCTCCTGTGGGGATGGAGGCGGTCTCTGTTGCGCAGACGGCATGATTGACCTGGGCCTGGTCTGTGGAGAGAGGTGCCAGCTCTGATCTCTTTAAAGGACAAGGCAGCACGCGGGAATGTCATGCTTTAACTCCCCCATCTGCTGATGTTGTGTGTCTGACTGATAAAGCAGTAACATAGCAAGACCGCATAAAGTCTAAATGACAGTGATGTTGAGATAGTTTAGATATTGACGCGCATTTCTGGTGTCATGGTCCATGGGTAGAAGGTCACCAAGTACAGATTTTATGCTATTTTATGCTTGTACTTTATTTTTTCGTTGGAAATATTGTAAGTTTGACTCCTCTACATTTCTTTAGCAGCTTTATTATCCTGCTGATTCAGGTTTAACAAACAAAACATATGAACAACAACTTTTATTCCTATATAGTGGGGCCATTCTGCATAAAGAATGCATTGATGACCGTTTAAATTTTCCCCTCCAGTCAAAAATATGTCTTTCTTATTGTTGAATGTTTGAGCTTCACTGTGTAGAATGATGTGTCCGCAAGAAAGTGTTCACAAATAGTTTGGAGGCTAATCCTGATCCAATATTCAGCCTAAACAATGATGTGGAAACTTAACAGTGATGTAGGAGACATCTTGTTTCCAGGCAGTTAAACTTATGAAATGGAAAATATTTGCATATTCACATATTCTGGGATTTCTAATGAGGCAGATGATTTTTAATGATTTTAATGAGGGTAAGAACTTTTTTTCCCTGCAAAAACCACGTCCGACACACATTAGAGGGGATCTTTAAGTATATTTTTCTGTTAATACTTCTGCGCTTTAAAGGGAATTTAAATGCAGAGCTTTAACTTTTATTTGAGTGTTTTTATATTTTAGTATTTAACTTCTGGAAAAAATCTGAATACGTTTTCCTCCGCTGTTGTAGTCTGCCAAAACCGAGCGAGGGCCTTGGAGAAGACGAAAGCAGCATGTGAATGTAAAAACACAAATGAATAATAATAATGGACAAAAAGATAGGCCAGTCTCTTTCTCCTGAATATTCTATTCAACATACCAGAGGAACCTTGGGTAGATTTCACAAACTTTTAATCCTGAGCAGTATTCTACAATTTGGGTTAGAGAGGTGGTCATTATTTCTGCGCTGAGGAAACAAAGAAGCGGTCTCATACTTGATTCAAGTCTGGGGGGACCAGATGTGTTTGATGTAAAGATTTGGGTTCTGTTGGAACAGATTTCCTCCTGCCTGTCTTATATGATGAGAGCTGAATGAATATCTCGGACTAAAACACTGTGGAAGCGTATGTGTGCAACACGTTAAAAAATAGCACATTTCAAAATCTGTCCCAGAGATTTGGTATTATTTTGCTCTTCCTCGTTTCCAGTAGCATGTGCAGCTGTTGTTGGGGAGTACAATGGAGCTCGTATTTCTTTTTTCCTATGGTTGCTCAACCGTCACCTCCTCTGCCATATTAAACACTCAGTCAGTGTTCAGTCAGTATTTCTTGGCAACGGACCTGTCTTTTCTTAGGGGTGTCACGCTGTAGTGTTGCTCCTACATTGCTCAAATCAAAGCCCAACAGAAGCAGAGAGAGAGAGAGGAAGCTGAACAGACCTGAAGTCCTCCCAATCCCCCACCCACACACATTCACGTGCACAAACACACAGACGCAAAAGTGCACAAAAACACACTCAAGTACAGACATGGACTCAGCTGAGACGCACACGTCTAACATGAGAGTCACCTGCCTCTGCTTCATTTGTTTGTACATGCAGACATATTGGTATAGCTTAATCGAAAGTATTTGAGTAACCATGTGATTGCCACATGTGAGAAACCATCAGATACTGGGTGTTTTATCAACTGAGAAGAGTCCCATCATCTGAGCTATGTGACAAATAAGCAGGCCTTTGTCCTGACACAGAGACAATATAAGCAACTTTTTTTCCAGAAGGGATGGAAGCTGCACTTTAGCAAGGTGATAAGCACACAAAATGGCTGCAGTAATTCTTTTGAAACTATTCCAATAAGCTCCCACCGGGGGAGAGACTCTCCATCTTATTATACCAGTCATCCACTCACAGATACATAGCGATGATACTTGCATAATAACTTTAAACAAAAACAAGAATCTCATTCACTGGCTGACCTTTTTTTTTTTTCCCTCTCTCTCTTTCTTGCTAAGTGATCTGCCATTGTGCAACAAGAGCCTCGTTCCAAATATAACATTATTGAGAAACGAAGCCAATAACCCGTTAAGATATATGAAGCTCATTTGTGAAATGTTTGAGAAATGGCTGCCAGGCGGTTGTGGATAGATGCAGTCTCTGCTGCCAGAGCTGAAGATTCAGAAAGGGGAGGTAAATATTTCAAATAAGAAAAATATCACCATGAAACCATTTGCAAACTTAAAGGGCACACACACGCACACACAAACACGTACAATCTCCCAGGCTTTGAAATGACATGATATAAAAATGCTGTCCTTCATGCTCTGCAGCTGATGTCTGATATTTCATCCTTGTTTTTTTTATTAAAGATTTAAATAGGTTTACATCGCCAACAAATACAAATTAGCCAATTTCCCTGACACCCACTCTGATCTAATGGGGAAGATATAAAGAAGAGAGGAGGGAAGGATGGAAGGCAAAAACTGTGATTGTGATAGTGGATTATATTTCCATATGTGAATTTAATACATTTAAAGAACACATAATTTTAAGTTATCAGTGCTGAGAGGGGCGGTGGTACATTCTGGTGGATATGACATGTCAAAATAAAAGCATGCTCTCTCTTAATATTCACAAATAACTTTCAGGATGTCAACATTGTTTGTCTCAATATAATAGGCCTATGCTAGTATCAATAGACATATGCTGCTTTAATTTAAAGGTACAGTTTGTCCTGTTAATGGCATTGAATAAATAGGAAACTTCTAGTAGCATAACACCTTCCATCATCTTAGTTTTTGTCCCGTGTCTTTGTCTATCGACTTTTTCTGCTGTTGTTTTATCTTCCGCATTGACTACATTTAATTTCTCTGTCTCGTTCTGTCGTCTCTTATGTCTCTGCATCCTCAAAGTCAATCGATTATCTCCACGGCTGAGCTTCTTGCACTCGTCTGACGCGTTGGGTATCTATCCTTGGCTTTCTGACCTGGGCCAACCCCCTCGCCTCACCCCGTGGCTCCTTCCGAACTTTGATGGCAGCATCCATATCCATGTCACCGGTCTGACACTGTCCGTCCTGCATCAATAAACATTTGGGGAGGGCAGATTTTTTCGAGGCTGAATAATTTATAGTGCATGATTAGAAACTCTATCCTGAGTGGAGGATCTTGTTGCTTGTATGTTTGTCTTGGATCTTTACAATAAAACATGACCCAGTCTGATTAGAAAGTCCGGTGCCAGAGAGCTTGTTGGGTGTGTGTTCGAGTGTGCGATTGTGTGTGTGTGTGTGTGTGTGTGTGTGTGTGTGTGTGTGTGTGTGTGAAACAATGAGAAAGAGCAAGCGAAAAGACAATTGGAGGAAGGGTTTTGCTCAGAAGTGGCTCTGGATGAGAAGACATAGTAAAGAAAAACTCTATTAAGGCTTAGCATTTTCATTAGACCTTCCCTGTGTGTTCCTGACACACAGACACACACACACACACACGCACAGAGAGAAAAAACTGGTAATGTTGGTGCATTTAATACAACATTTTTGTTGTCACACTGCTCACTGAGACATCTTAGCCTTAATTATAGTCGCAGGAAATTGTCAGACAACTGTAGAGGAGCAGGCCTGTATGATTTAATGAATCACAGCTAGTCAAACCGAGTGTTATTTCAAAAATATGAACATTATCACCTCATAAAACAATTTATCATTTTATGACTAATAACATGTGCTTGTAATATTATGACAGTGATCCCTAAAAGTACAAGCCTATCAAATCTAATTGATCTGTGAACTTCATATCCCCAGTTAGTAAGAGATCTCTTAGTACTGCTGAATATGTATTCGAGTCTTTTTTAGTTCAGCCGTTTTTTTTGTTTAGTTTATGTCAAGCAGTTTATTTAAACAACTTACTAAAGTTGATCTTGCAGTAGCACACTCAGTGGGGGGCCCCCAGTGAAAAATAAAAACATTGCACTGTCAGGGAAAATAAAAAGCCATTATCTTTATTTAAAATGTGCATCTGTACCAACACAGTCTGGAGCCTCAATCTTCACCATTGACATCTGAAAGGATGTAAACTTTGAAAGTGATGCATTCTTCCCGTCCCAGCACCCCATCACTTTTACAAATTGCAGAGGAATATTTTCTGCATGCTCCACATCTCAAATCTCTTCAGTCTCTCACAGTTGACAGAGGCAGATATAAGACAGAGCGTCTTGCAGGCACTGTTGTCCTTCACTGGGGCCTGCATCTCTTTGTGTTTCAGAAGGGACAGTGGAGGGAGCGCATCATGAACTTCTCATCATACAGTAGCCAAGTGTGTGTGTGTGTGTGTGTGTGTGTGTGTGTGTGTGTGTATTTGGGGTGGAGAGGGGGAGGAGGTGGGGGTTGTTATGTTCATTAGCACAGTCAAAATGCCTGCAGGCATAAGCAGAGGAGGAGTGAGTGAAGGAGAGCGGGGAGGGGGAAGGAGGGGGGTGGCTTGTATGGAAATTGACCAGTGTGCTGTAACTGTTCATCTGGTGTAGGCCTTTGAAGTGAGCTGTTCAACACTGCAGCCGGCCTTGTTCTTGATAATTGCCTAAATGATCTCCATGGAGCGCGGGGTTGTGTTACAACTGAACTAATCCAGGGGCAACCCGCTGATTTGACAGAGAGCTCTTCGCTATGTCAGCCCCCCCCTCACACACACACACACATTGCCCAAACAACAGCCTATCTTCCATTCTGTTTCGTCTGTTTATTAGACTAACACAGCGGGGGGTGTCATGGTAGTGATGTGGGTTCTGGAGGCGCGGTTGGGGTGGGGTGGTGGTGGTGGTGGTGATGGTGGTGGGGGGTTCTGTTTGTTGTAGGGATGATGGCCTCTGTGCTCCCCAAGCTTAGCCACACGCTTAACCCGCACTCCTTGACATCATACCCTCCGCTCGCCCCCATTGATATGTAAATGAGCGGCAGCCCCGTTTGCAAATGAGGGAGGAATAATTAGTCAGGAGCACTTAACAACAACAACAATAATACACGCGTCTGATCCAGGCTGAGCTGCTCTCTCTTTGTCATTTGAGCTGCTGCTGGCAATCAGACAAGGCCCCCCCCCACTACCACCACCACTCTCCCCTCTTCCCCTCCATTGCAGCACCAGAGACACTGGTGGGTGGTGGGGCATCCACAACAAGTACAGTGTTTGGCCTTTCCGAGCCCCACCAGGATTTAGGGAGCCAGTGGAGCATGGAGGCCAAGCAGAGCCCTAGGCCAAGAGCACCGAGTACAGAGCACAGCCTGGGTTGGAGACCTCTCTGGTATGCGGGGAGGTCAGAGCAGAGAACGAACCGGAGAGGAAGTAATGTGGATACCCTGAGACCTGAGCTTTGTAGGTCCTGAAGGAAGAAAGAGCACCGTCACACGCATGTCCGTGAAAAAGACCATGCTTCAAGTGGAGAAATGAAAAGTTCAATTCTCAGTGAGGAAAGTACCGTGTTAATGTGTTTGTTCTTGAGGAAGAATGAGACCGGAAGAGAACACGAGTAAAAAGTTGATCAAAACAAAATGGCTGACGGGCCAGGGGGGGGGGCTCCATTTCGGGAATATGACTCAGTACCTTGACTGGGAAAAATAGATTATTATGTCCAATTTACATACAGAGCCGGAGCTTCAAAGAGGCGGGTGTCATGTTAGAACTCCGGTGCCAGGCGTAATGAAGAGCCCCCCTCCCACTGTCCCAGGACAGGCCCAGTGGCAGGGTATCAGGTAGACAAAGGTCCCATATAAAAGCGGCCCCTATGAATTATAAATCATAGGCCACTGGAGCCACAGCCTGTGGGATACAGAAAGGGGTAAGAGGGACTATATTCCCGGAACAAAGGACAATGATGGGAGGGGGGTAAGGTGGAGAGGTGGTGGGTTAGTGTCGTACGGTAAAAGTTAAAGAAGGACACAGAATTTGATGGTGTGTCATTGTCAAACATGCTGTAAGTAATATCTCTGTGGCAATGATATTTACATTTTGAACTATCCACACATGCAGTGTGTTTATACCCTCTTTACGTGTAGTGTATGAATATTCTCCACCTCATGGGGAAGCAATCGTGAGGGTTTATAATTCTGAATATTTTTTCCACCATTTTGTGTATGGGCGCAGACACACATGAGAATAAGCAAGAGTTGCACGTGTTCTACTTTGTGCTTGTGTTCATATGAAAAGATTTCTGAACCAGCTGGAGTTCTCTGGTCCTCCCCATTGGTCAGTGGGTTGTAGGCCTGGTTCAGTCAGAGGTGATTGAATAGAAATATTGTTTTTTTTCCTTTTTTTTTTTTTTTTTTTTTTTAGGGGGGGGGGGCATGCTGATGAAAGGTTGATTGATATGGTGTCAGGCGCTCTGTGATGGATTAAATTGTGTGTGCAGACGTGGCCCTGGCCAGTCATGGCTGTTGCTGCCTTTTCCGCCAGCCACTGCTGCGGCAGCTTTAAGAAAATTTGATTTTCGCAGCTCAGAAACACACGGCAGCCCCTTTCTCTCCGCTGCCTGACTTCCATTTAGTTTGAGAGTGCACAAGTGATTCTTTATTGGATGAAATCTGCGCCGGATTGGATAAAGTGTTAGAGCGCTGAGCCATCTATCACTATCACCGCCCCAGCTCCAGTTTCATTTTAAAAGAAAAGAATAAAAGCAGAAAAAAACAGAAAAGAAGAAGAAGAAAAACAGACAGCCATAGGATGTTGGAGATTTGAAAATTAACTGTGGCAAGGGAAAAAAAGATCTATCCTCCAACCACTAAGCCTGTTTCCTCTGTTGGAGGATACCAAGCTTTTTTACTGTAGAGATGCCTCCATGACTCACTAGTCTCTCCGAGCTCTCTCTCTGCTCTCGTCTCGTCTGCTGACCAGCTCCATACCTGTTTACACTCTGCTCCACGGGTCTAGGTCCTTTCACAAAGGTGTTGCTTTTTCTTTCTTATGTGGTCCTTCACACAATTCTGACATCTTGTGATACCGGTACGAATACAGACAAATGTTATGTTATCAGGCCTTGAGGAGAATTTACCATGTGTCAGGCATGTGTGAACTAAATGTTCTTTTACTGAATGTCAGTGGAAGCTTAAGACTTCTGAGCGACTGCAACAACATATGATACTGGGAAAAAAATACATTAGGGCTGAACAATATGCAATATATTCATGTTAGGATTATTTTGACAGATATTGTGATTTTTATTCACAGAACAAATATAAAATTGATGATGATTTCTGTTGTTGTCTGTACCAAACGAGCATGTTCCCTTATATCTGGAGAATTTGATTTGTAGGTCAAGCATTTCTGTAGCACCACGGTGCCTCATGGTGTGACATAATTCACCTTTTTTTTAAGAAATTGCAGCTCCTCCGATTTGACATCGCACAACATTTGTGATACATGTTTTTTATTTGATTTGTCATATTTTTCTGATCTTTCTAAGCAATGTTTTTGTATTTATGCTTGGGTATATGAGCAGCTTTACAAACTACACTCATTTAAAAACACATCTAAAACAGAGATGGCAGTATGGATTCATTCAATTGCTCCATCTTGTAAATATCACTTGCTTTCTGCTCGCAAGTGTCTAGCTTATCCAAAGCTTATTCTTCCTACTGAAGAAAGAATCAATATACAAGTATATACATGCCATATTCACTGGAAGAACATGCTGACAATTCTAAGCGAGTGTTTTCCAGAAATTTATTTATTCTGGATGTGACAGACCAGATCAAATAGGTTGGTCGCTTCACAGCCAAGTCGGCCTGCAGACTTCTGACTGACAGTAGGAGGAAACAGCAGTGTGACAAACCCCCTGACCCCACAGACCACCGCTCCACTCACCCCAACCCATGCAACTTTATTCTAACTCATCAGGCCTGCATCTCCAGTCCATCCTAGCCGAGCCATACACAGCTCAGTCTAAACCTGTCAATTAGTCAGACTTGTTTGTTTGTGCACATCTGACCATCTCTCTTCCATTCATTTTTAAACACTATCCCTTATGTCCCAGAGTCTGTCCATTAGAACTCTGCTGCACAAAGCAAATGGCCATGAATTTACCTCAGGGCGATGCAGACGAGAGCATCGGAAGGAAGGGAGGAAGGGAGAGAAAGAAAAAAAAGAGCTGGGGGAAAAACGGCGGCAAAAATTGTGAAACTCCTATGTGTTTCATTTCGTCTTACATAATTCATTTTGAAATGCATCTTGGATGATGTAAATCTGTTCAGAGGCACCCTCTATTCCGAGCCTTTACCCTTAAATGTCTCTGTGGTTGGAGTGTCCTGAGGCAGTTTGGACCTACCAGCCTTCCCCACCCCCAGCCTTAATAAATCATTATGGAGCAGAGCCGCACTTATCAAGCTGGTCAGAGACCTCTAATGAGCGCAGGGACCACGACTCTGCACAGCCCCAGAAATATTTTATTAAGAGCACATTTAAACACACACTACTCATGCTGTATGACCACACTGGTGAGCCCCCTGTATCACATCTGCATCATGAATAGCAGGCCCCAGACCACAGACTGTATGTGAGATCCACACTTTGTTTAAGCTGCCCACTGTGACGCAGCTCACGCTGTCCTCCAGTCTGACTCGTCCACCGGCCGACACTGAGTGCCCTCCACGGAGCGCTTGGATTATTTCCTGGCTTCTGATGGCTCCTGTGGGGCCCTATGACCTTTGCTCTAATGCTCTAGTTATGATGGTCCTTCAGAGAAGAGGACATACTTTCAAGTCAGACTCAGGTCGTCTTCCTGAATAATGGTCTTCAGCTTTTTTATGTCCATTGTGTGTTTTATGTGTGAGGCGGAATTATGGAAATCGACATGGACAATTCAGGATTTTGCTGAAAAGTACGAACATTTTTCTTTTCTTTTCGGGCCCACTGAAAAACGAAAATATTACACTCCGTCTTCTCTTTATGTCAGGTTGAGTTAATTGATAAAGTCAGATGCTGTTGTCTAAATAGCTTTCACAAGAGAAACGCTTTGCTTTGAATACCACTTAGCAACCTTTTTCTTTATGACAGCTTTGTCAAATCAAACAGTTTTATGATTGAAAAAAATTGTAGCTGGCGTTGTTTAAATGATCCCACCACTGTTGTACCTTTAAAACAAACAAACAATATAACTCAGCGTGCTTCTGCTCATGTATTTTTCCTGATAAATTAATGCAGTTTAAACCAGCTGGTTAGCTCTCTTTCTAGAAATAGAAAGAGATCATGTCACAGGTTAAGGCCAGTCTCTTTGATACAGGCAGACAGTCATTAAAGAAATGCTCAGGCTCTCAGCCATGAATCCACCATTCAAAAATACCTGACCTAGGATAATGGCAAGTACATTGTTAATGCATCATTATTTTAATAAGTTGGAAAATTACTAAGGCGACTGAACAAAGTCAGAATGAGCAAGGACTCGCTGACAGTAATAATAAAAGGTAAGAAAGTCTTTCTTTTACATTCCTTTTAAGTTTCCAACATCCAAGACTGGAGAAAACTAGTGAGAAAAAAAATCATTACGCTGTTGTTTCATCTGACTCTTTTCTTCCCCAGCACAGAAACACCGGGCTGATTAAAGATGACTAAAAACTAAAACCGACCGAGCTACATACTTCTTCTCTTTCCTCCTACTCTTCAACTTTTATTTTTAATGGAAAATCGGCCCCGAGCTCGTTTACTCAGGAACAGAGGGATATAAATGTTTTAAAATTTAACCAAAAAAGAAAAAGAAAGGGGAGAAAATGGAATGGAAGAAGGAAAGGATAGGTAATAAGAGAAAGATTTTAATCTCAATAATTCATAAAGTAGTCCTTCAATCCCCCTTTTTCTCTCTGCTGACTGGTGTTTGATGAAGATACAGGCTTTCTCTCTGCTGGGCTCCAGCAAGGTAAATGTTGTGCGGTAGATGGGCCTCCGATAAGGCCAATATATGAGACACTTACCAGGGGGAGAGGGAAAACGGCATTACCCAGGCAGAACATAGGGGAGGAGAGCAGAGCAGGACGGGATCAGAAACAAGGTTAGAATGGCAGGAAAGGCCCTGAGGGAAGCAAGGCAAGACAACAACTCAGACTGCACACTGATTGTAGCACCTGGGGTCACAGGGTCAGTGATAGGGTGGGACATGGGTACTTAAAGCTCTGAGAAGCTATGTTTGCTCATATAGAAATCTACTGCAAACTAAAATGTCACTGCCGTTGTTGGTAGACTGCCATTAGCATGATGCATTATGCGTTTTTTATTATGTTGATGACGTGCCGCTCTGCCTTTCCGTGCAAGAAGGATCTCATCTATTTCCTGTATTTTGCGCCCAAATGGTATAATTTTGGTCCAGACTCGTCAGTGAAATATACAGTGTGAAAGTGTAGAGAATGGGCAGGCTGAGAGTGTCGAGAGAGAGAGAGAGAGACAGAGATGAGGAGGAAGGAAGAGGGCTTTGCTGCTCTGAGGTACAGCCCTCTGATCTCCTTTTAAGTTGTGGCCCAGCATGCTCAGCAACACAGCCAGTCAAACCTGCAGCCCCCCAGGGTTCAAGCTCCGCTCAAAGGGTTCTCCTTTCTGAGGCTCCTCTGCGTAACTGCCAGGCCACAGCTCCTTTCCACCTCAGTGATCACACACACACACACACTCCCCGGCCAGGACTCGCATGTTGACACTCTGTTTGAGGAAGCGTTCTGTGATAATGTCCCAGTATTGATCAGCTATCTGTGATGATAGCTGCTGGGAAAGCGACCTGAATTCAATCTGGAATGATTGTTAATACTGGATAGGTGGCTCAGCCTGCAGTCTGCCGGAGTGGGGGTGAGGGTGTCGGGGTCCAGGGTTCACCAAAGGTGAGGGGCCCTCCCTCCCATCTGTAGTCCTGGGAGTCAAGTTCAGCCAGAGGGTCTATGGGGGGAACTGGAGGTCTGGACGCCATGTCCATCTGGATCAATCTGCATACAGAGGCCAGCTGACGGAGACAGCCGCTCCTGGCTGGTGACAGGAGAAGATGGCTGAAGGGGATGGTTGATTTGGGAAATGTGATTTTTCTAAGCAGTCGAGAACTGAACTGCTAGCCTTTATATTTGGTTAATGCAATGCAAATTGATTTTCAACATCGCCATCATTGCTTATATCTCACTGGTTCATGTTTATTTGACTTACAGTATGTATGTAATGGAAGGATGCGGTCAGTAATTACTTTATCTAAAAAAATAACTGACACTAAAATAAAGTGACAGTAAATGTTGAACTTGGCAACTTAAATACACGCTTTTCAAAATGAAACACATTTTTAAAAAGCACATTTAAGTATAAATGTAAATTTTTACAATTTTTCCTCTTGGAGTGGACTATGGCAATTGTTTTGTTTGCAAGTAGTTGTCATGCATTTGTGAGCGTGTGTGTGTGTATAAAGCATTCATGAGATTAGTGTGAACCTTGTCCTCCCTGAAGGTGCAGAGGCCAGGCACACTGCCGCCGCTCATATGCATCTCTTTTATTGTCTATTGTGTGTAATCACAGTCCTCTCGCTTCTCAGTGCCAGACTTTTGACCCTTTTTATTTTGCTGTCCATTTTCAGCTGCCCCGCAACCTAACAGGCATTAGACTACTGAACAGATGTGCAGGGGGCAGCCAGTGAATGCTAATGAGGGCCTCTGAAACACCAAATCCTTTTTCATAGTCTGGGTGACAGAATGAGGAAAAAGTTGAACAAGTCTAACGATGAGTACGATGGATTTGTTAAAAAAAAAACCCAAAAAACAAAAACAAACAACCAAAAAACAACAACAAAAAAACAACAGAAGAAGCTTTAATTACAGCTAAAACCCATAAGTGTGAGCCATAGGCCCACATGTGTGTTTGTGTGTCTGCACGTGCACACATCCTCTCATGCCTCTTGCATGCAAGCGCGTGCACGTGCGTCGTGGCCGCTCGTGCGTCTGTGCGCGTGTGTCCCCCAGGCTAGACAAAGCATGCTACTCCTTGGCAGTTCCCTCCTGTCACAGCAGCAGAGGCCTCAGTGTGTGCGAGTGTGTGTGATCAATCTCACGTGGACCAGTCATGGTGTCAGGGCAGCAGTGGATCTGACTCTCCCTCTCCCTCTCTCTCTCTCCCTCTCTCTCTCCCTCTCTCTCCCTGTGCTTCCCTTCTCTTCCTCGTCTCCCATTTCTCTTCCTCTTTCTCTCTCGCTCCTCTCCATCCATCCTTTCCTTTGACTGTGTGGACAGTAGGAGTTGCCGGGTCAGGAGCGAGCCTATAGAGCGGCCATCTTTCTAGAGGATAATTAATGCATGCCAAGCTGGAGGGCTGATCCCCGCCGCCCGCCGGACTGCTCCAAACAGGTACCAGTGCCTTCCTTTTCTGTGCAGCTGCCCTGCTCTGTTTCACTTTGTCAACTGAGCTCTGCTGACTGACTGATTTGCTGACCAGCACTCACTCATGCTTTCACTTTTTTCACACTGTCTCTCTCTCTCTCCCTCCCTCTCTTCTCCCTCCCTCCCTCACCCCCCTCCCTCCCTCCCCCTCTCACTCTCTCTCTCACACACACACACACACACACACACACACACACACACACACACACTCACACACTCACACACTGTACACAGCATGCACGCCCATTATAGAGTAACTTTTAATAGTTTTTGCTGGAGTGAGAATAGCTTGGTTTCCCTGTTGATCTCCATTGTGTGGGTTTACAGGTTTACAGGTGTAGAGTCGGAGAGACACGTTTTTTATGCTCCGAGGTGGCAAATGTCATGTTTTTCAAGTTGAAGTGGGTTGTCTTTACTGCTCTGGGCTGTACTAGGTGCTTCTACACCTCTGATCGCCTCTGATCGACTTTCTCAAAGGTTACAGCTTTTCTCTTTTCTGTGATTTTTGTGTATTTGATGTGTTTCTCCTCGCTGAGATAAAAAAAACAAAATGTGTGGCAAACTGTGATGATTCTGAAGCAGTTAAGTCTGTTTGACTGCTCTGCAACTGTTGTTACTTCTTTTGCCCTGAAGTGGTTACTGAGATGTTGCAGTTTTTTGGAATAACAAATTCATAAAAATGAGATAGATACAGGGAGATTTTTATTTATATTGTGAAGGTAGTAATGTTAGAAAAGGTCACATTTACCAGATATTACAACAAAAACTCAAACATTTCTTATTCATTTCCCACATTTTATGATATCAATGACACATTATGACTGAAGTCAAGAGTGCATCAGTTAATACAGTGACAGACTTTGGTTTTCAGATTTTCTGATTTAACAGACATTCATCACATCCACGTAACTTAGCAGAAGAATATAAAAGTAATATCACGTGGAAGCTTTAGTCACTGAGTGGCTGTTTTTTAAGTTCAGCCTTGACCATTAGTTCTGATTGACAGACTGGATCAACTTTCAGAGTCCTGAAGGCAAGCAGCAACTTCACAGATATGAAGCAAAGAGGAAAAGGTGTTTCCTGTAAAATGTCACATTCATTTTTAGGTGATGAGATATTTTTCTAAAGGTTCAGCGCAAGAATTTCTGCTAGGTGCTGCTCTGGAAGCTTTGGGGGGATGTGGGGATTGGGGGGGTTTAATTTGGATAACACATGACAGTCTTTTAAGAAATCTTAACCTTTTACTGCTCGAGTGCCCACCTGTCAAATGTGTTTAAACTGTCATCATGCACAGTGTTGTATTGTAATGTAACTTAAACACGTTAGCATTTATTAGATGAGGCTAGGTGACCCATTTACAAGTTGTTTGAAACTTAATTTACACATGCACGTCCACCAGTCCAAAAGGTTAATGGCTGACAAATTAACCCCTGCAGCATTATCTTACAAATGGCCCGCAGCATATGATAACCTATAATCAATATCACCAATTACGTGTCAGACAGAGGCTATTGGCCGTGACCTGTCTCTCATGAAGAGACTTTCTGAGGAAACAGGATCTCCTCCACTATGCAGATGCAGGATCTCTCTCTCTGATGTCATTACAGACACCTGGGACCACCTATCATCCACTGACTGCATCCATGGATCTGATTCTGTTGCTTCATAACCTCTGCTTCTTCTTCTCCTTCATCTTTGTTAGTCTGCATCTTTAGCCTCTATTTCTTCTTATTCAAGTTATTTTCTCTTTCTCTTCACCTCCTTTTTGAAGTCAGTTTGTTCTGTTTTTAATCTTATGTTAAGAAAAATAACATAACTTTAGTATAGAGTTTAGCAGTTTTTAATGTCTGGCATATTTCCATATGAGCTTCTTCGAACTTCTATGACTTTATTTCATCCCCCAGATACCTGAAACATATTTTATTAATTCATGCAAATTATTTTTTTTATATAATCTAACATGTAATCATTTAGATTTTCCAGTTGTTGCAGTGATTAATATCGATATCGTCTCAGAAAAATGAGTTCAGATGTTTTTTTCACAAAATCTTCAGCGATGAAAGGCAGAGAAACTGTGTTTGTTTCATCCCTGAGCTGAGAGGACATGACTTTGGACAACTTCTCGTGTGAAAATCGGTGCAGGAATCTATTACAAAAACCTGAGCTTCCATAAAACTGAACCTCCAGCTGCAACTGAAACAAAATCAAGTGATTATGTTCCTCCTTGAAATCAGGAGCTACAGATAATGGCAGTGACTCCATCCACATGTTACATGGCAATTACATAATTAATTGGCAATGAATAAATACATAAACATAAATAAGTACACAATGTAACTTTTACTGAGATGTTTTATTTTCTAAGAATCACATACAGGTGCTCCTTTACTACACATGACATATAACTTTTTTTTTTTTGCGTTTACAGGCTGTTAATTAAGTCGAGATGCTTGTAAATTGCAACCAGTGTTTAACACCACTGTAGTGTTAGAGCTTGCACATTTAATTCTCCCAAAGAATAAATAATGAATGTTAAAAACAAAAACAAAAAAGGGGTGTTTGGCACAAGCTTTTGATTTTCCTTGCATGAAGGAAAATGTTTGTCTAATTATGGCCCTCAGCACGAATCCTCCGATACAACATTTCAACGTTTCAGCTTCAAAAATGAAAAGTCACTCGTCCTCATGTCCAGGCAACAATTAATTTAAATGGCGAATTAAAAAAAAAAAAAGAGGTAAATTTCAACTGAGGCACATAAGAGCCTTTCATTTATATTTATGAAACGTGCGACAAGGCTGCACCTGCCTTAAACAGTGTGAGGCTGAAAAGCAAATTAAGCGTCTGAAGTTTGTTTTTTTAAAATGATGGTGACGCATTTATTTTTATTTTTGGCATTTTCTTGTCTTAATTTACAGTTTTGGTGAATATGGACGGATCAGTTTCAAGTCGAAATCATCAAACGAATAAATTAAAGCCAAATTCAGATTAACTAATTATTTACATAATAATAATAATAATAATAATAATAATGATAATAATAATAATAATAATAATAATGGTAGGTTATTTAAATATTAGTAATATTTTTCCTGGAGTGCTTGGGACTGACAGAGAGGCGTCCAGACTGTCTGTGTCCTCCCCGATCTGTTAATGGTCACTGGCTGCGGAGACCTTGAACTTCACCGGAGCTGTTTGGGGGTTTTCAGATGCGGGGGGCAGCTGAGAGCCATATGCCTCCATGTGACTGCTGTGACACCCTGCGCAGGGTGAGTGATGCTCACCCACCGGCTCTTACGGTGAGGACAAATCCCCACTGGTCCTCTGGGCTCCTGAGTATTTTTCTAAGAATTATTATTTTCTATTTCTACCCTCCTGTGCCATTTTTGCGCGGACATGAATTTGTCGCAGTGGTGGATTAGCTGGGCTCCTCTGATTCAGTCGATTAGTGGCCTGCATGTCGTTGTCAGAGCAGGGATGTGACGGGAAGAAGAAACCGGTGAGGTCCTTTTAAAAATAGACACTGAAATTGATTTTTTTTTTTTTTTTTTTTTGTAAATTGCAGGAAGGCGTTTACTTCTTTAATTTCGCTCAGAAGGCCTTACATTTACATAATATAGTCAGCCAGCAGATGGTTTCAGCTGTTGGGGCCTATAAAATATTCAGCCTAGAATAAGGTAGAACTTACGTGTAGTGTACGAATCCAAAGGGGGGTTTCACTTAGCGTGGGTCTACCCCCCCCTCCACCTCACTCCATCCACCGTCATCAGACCGGCCTGCAGCCCGGACCTGCTTCACACGCAGGCCCATCTTTGCCCTTCATGGATAGGATGGCACCGATAGGGACAGAGAAGGGGGGGCTAATAGCCTTCTGCAGCCAGTATAAATAGAAACACGCAGGCAATTAATAATTTCTTTTGCCCTTTTTCTAAATGTTGTGCTGCTTTCATCGTTTCCTTTTTTCTCTCTTTCTCCAAACGCAGCCTATTTTGTTTCACAGATGTTAATTGATTAATGATCAAACATTCTCGCCAGTAGATACACTTACATCCTGCATTGATGTTCCAGCTCGCTATTTCTGTTGCACATCAATTTTGGGGGCTATGTAAGACTACAGGCCCTATCCTGTGCGCGGCGTGTCAGCTCTCGCAGTAACTATGATGTCATGTTTGAAATCTCTTTGGTCTCCGAGTGACTGAAGATAACTCTTAATAATGAGGGCTAAATAAACATTATTATTGCTTTCCTTCTGGAGGGAGTTGAGGCAGGGGTGAGGGATAAATAAATGATGGTTGGAGTTTAAACTTGAAAACAAACTCAGGCAGATGAAACGTCTGATTGTGGCAGGTCCCAATATGATTTGTTTGCCAATTCAGCGTCAACAAAAAGCCCGCACGTTATGCTCAAATGAGGCCAGATTGCTTTAGCTTTATTATTCAGATGTGCTATTAAAGTTAAGACTTTGATAAAAAAAAAAAAAATCTTTTATTTTGAAGGTGACAAAGCCCTGCAGAGCATCAACAGCAGGCCTACTGACAGAGGATGCTGTCTTTGAGCATGTTAAGGTGCTTTAAAAAATAAAAATCACAATGAGTTTCATGTCAAATAAAACGCTTTGTTTCCTCTCCTTCGTGCATTTCTTTTTAAAACGATAATTCATGTTTGTAAAACAGTGATCGAAACCTTTCAGATGCCAGCTCCGCAAATTAAAATGTAGGCCCAACGTGTTGCTCCAGACCTAATTGTCGTATCCATGCAAACAAGTGTCCTATTAGAATATAATGAATATTAAATAGACGGAATAAACTTGTCACTTTCAATTGGATCACTCGCCAAAAATTCCTCAACAGTTGGCCCGCGAGGCAATTAATACAAGCTATTACCCCGCGATAATGCCTAATTAGCCCCGATTAGTTGGGGGGGGGGAGAAAAGGGGGAGAGGGGGGTGGTGGCGCTAATTGAAAAATCCTTCAGAGGAGGAGGTTGTGTGTTGTATTGTAGACGCGGGGTCCTCATAAGCAGCTCTCAGTGGTAAATACCATTCACATTCAAATGAGAGTGACAAACTTTGGCACGGAAACAAGCGCACGCACGTCCGCCTCCCGGCCTCCCAGCCTGCCTTCACGGAGCTAAAAAAAAAAAAAAACGCGCTCCGCCTTTTGTTAACCTGACACGTGTTTGGAGGAGCGTTATTTGGTTAATTCTGGAGGATGGCACGGTGCCCGACAAGCGTGGAGAAGAAAGCCCAAACACGAGCAAAAACACACACACACACAGGGGGTGTGGGCGAGCTGTAATTAAAGTGATATCATATGATGTTTTTCTTTTTTTCTTCTTCTTCTTTGTCTTTTCTGTGACATTAAAATATAATAAAGCGCCCCCCCCCCTCCTCCTCCTCCTCCTCCTCCTCCTCCCACACCCCAAACCAACACGCGCGCGCACGTGCCAACAAAAGCCCACTTAAAGGAATAATCTCAGTGAAATAAAGAGGGGGGGTGTTAAGAATGGACTTTAAATGCATTTAAGCTACAGTATATGGAGCAGAGCCTTGCACCTGTCTCCCTCACGCTGGAGATTTGCACCCCTCCTGCGGCCGGCATTGAAGACTCTCTCTCTCTCTCTCTCTCTCTCTCTCTCTCTCTCTCTCTGTGTGTGTGTGTGTGTGAGACCGGCCATGCATGTCATATTTTTTCGACCGAGACACACACGCTCACACACGCAAACGACGCATTTCCTGCGGCATTTGTCTCTTTCTTGTGCATTACAGTGAATATGTGACCTAAATAACCACTTTATTGTCTGTTCCTCCTCCTCCACTTCTCATAAGAATAATCCGTAATTTTGCACGTTTTGTTGCGTCTCCCCCCACTCCCCACTCCCATCTCCACCATGTCGACTTCTTTGATGAGTGTAATATTAACATGATAAGGAGATGTCAATGAAAAGCTCTCTACCTGACTGAGCAGATGGCTCTGTGATGCTGGGTCTAATGCAATATTAATGCATGCAGGGCTTGTTTCTTATCAGGAAAGATCTCTCCAAAATTGTCCTCCACAGGGACCCACTTAGAGTGAGGCACACATAATAGACATGATCACTCTTTTTTAGCCTGCATCTGAAAGATATCACTCCATTTTATACAGTAAGTGACAAGACTTTGGGAAGCCTGGTTCGTTTAGGCCCAGAATATTCTTTTAAGGCTAATGTGAGGATATTTTGTGGTAAAATTTCCAAGTTAAATTTAAGTAATTTTTTTGTCTTCTACTGAGCAAAAAATTATGGTGAAAAAAGAGTGTCTAAAAAAATAATTAATTCAATTAAAATTTCATTTTTATCTATAATTCACTCAGGTTTTTGGATTGAACATAGTTTTTGCTGAAATTTAACACTTAAAATTGACAAACATCAAAATTCATCCACAAGCACCGTGGAAGGAGTAAGTAATTCTAATTATTTTAACCTAAGATTAATCCTAAAAGACAAAGAAAATCACAAGTTTCGGCTCTTACATTTGTTGCTGCGATTAATTTGGAATAAATGTGCTTTTTTTGTGTTCATTACAGATCATTTTACTCTATATTTATATTTTTTATTTGCATATGATACCATGTTTCTCATCAAGGAAAAAGGTCTGCTTATTGCCTGAATATTTAAGTGAATATAGACTTCTCATCATCTTCCGTTCAGGGTGGTTAAGATGTATTTGAATGAATAATGTTGTCAGTTGGAGGTATTGATTGTGGGACTGTGAAGGTATAAGTAAAATGGAGTGTTGATGCGCCTGCTCTGGGCTGTGCCCTGTGAACAGAGAGGACTCGAGGATAATGAGGCATAATGCTGCCTGAGACAGGGCCTCCTGCCGAATAAATCCCAAATTATACCCCGAACCAAGTGAACATTCTCCTGGGGGCCACAAGGTCAAGTCCACGACCCCTGACCCCAGAGAGTCTGGGTCTGGAGACGAGGTGAGGCAGGAGAATGAACATGGCCGCTGCTGATGATGATGGAGGAGGAAGTGCCTGGGACCTGGTTGTTGTCTGTCTCTGCAGCCTGCTGTCCTCAGCCCGGCTCCTCCCGGCTTGATTTTAGCCAACACTCCATCTATTATTTAGCAGACTTATTAAAAGTTATTTCAGAGCCATCAGGTCCTGCCAGATGACCTGAGAATGGGGGCCTCCTGAGTGGCCAGACAGACTGGAAAATCCAAATGGACACAGTGGAACTGCTAAAACACACAGGCTCAAAACAAACAGAAAACACTGTCTGCATTATTAAGAGGTGCATTCACTATAGGAGAAATAAGAGCTCTTCAATATTTCACAAGCACAAACTCAAATATGGATGAATGTTTAATTAAAGCCAACTTTTGCAGTCAGAGAAAACTAAATAAAAGCACAAAACGGTAAATAACATTTTCGATAAAAGCAAAATAATTTGTCAGAAAAAATCATGTAAGCAAGCACTATTTAAAACTTTGAGATTTTATCTAAATGACGCAGACATTTGCCATTATTACTGAAATGCACAAAAATATAGTTACAAGTTTATAATTTAAAATCTTGTATTTAAAATCTTAAATACATTTGTTGGTTTCAAAATGTCTCTGAAAATTTGTATAATCTGTGAGTGCTGCAATACAACAAAAATAAACCAGACAATCAAAGACAATTTTGTTTTTAATCTCTTTTGAGCGCCATTTTAATTTCATAACCAATAGAAAAAGCACTCAATTCAAAGGTATTGGCTTATCCTCTATAGGAGACTGACTTAACCTATGTCCTGACACAGCTTTTGCCTCGGCCTGTGCGCACTTTTGAATATTCATATCTTTGTTGAAGAAGCGTGACATAACCTTTTCCCCCTTAATGTGATGTGTGCACATGCACTTCCCAGCTGTGTCCAGAGAGGGCGGGTCTATCGTGGGCAGTTGAGGGGGGTGAGGGGGGTCGAACGGCGTATGGAGCAGGAGCTGGCCGAGGCGGAAAGGTCAGGGGAGGCAGGAGACAGGCGGGCTGGCCGACTGCTAAAGCTTTGAACCTAACAGATGGTGAAGGTTAGGTGACGTCCCCTCGCCTGGCCTTTCCCCAGTAATTGAGGATAATTTGAGCACCAAAGAGAGCAGGCCTGTCCACTGTCAGGCCCAGAGAGGAGAGACGAGGTTAATATGAAAATGATTTTGCATTACGGCTGGCTTTGTGAGGCTGGCCGCAATCCTAATCCTGGCCTGAGGCAGCGGGAATGAAGAAGTGTCACCCTGGGTCCAGGCGCCACGCCACGCACATGAATACATCTCCAACCCATGGCCCTGTGCCCCCCATTAACCAGCACTCTGCCAGGACCGATTACACACTCCCACTCAGGAGCCAGGCAGGCTTTGGGGGCATTTTAGGGAGGCTTGGGAGTGAACTGACATCACCCCGTATCACATAAGAACAAAAGAGGTGCAGGAAGGCCATGGGATATCAGTGGGGATTTCTCACCTCTCCCCTCAGCTACTGTAGCTGAGAGCATCACCCCCTCATCATGACCAAACTTGGATTGGGATCGCTTTTTAGAAGTCTTTAAAATCCTCTAAATATACTTTTAGCTTTAGGAGAAAAAAACATTGCTAATGATCTGAAATTTTACAGCCAGTTGGATCATTTATTTTTTGCTCACTCTGCGGTACAATTTTTGTCGGAGAAACAGTAGATTTGCAACATGACTAGATTGACTGGACTTCCCCACAGCACACGCCTGTCAAGTTGCAACTGTGGGACCAATTCTATCCAGAAAGTTGCCTCTTTGGTGTGATGAAGTCATTTACAACTATTGATCTAATAGTCAAACTGGGCATGTTAACCTGAAGAGCCTTGGAGGGAGTTTCTGGGAAAATGGAGGTGCCCCAGGGACCCTCTCATAAGCTCAAGCAAGACACAATAGACAGAGATGTAATTTAAAATGTGGCCTGGGCCCTCTTATAAGTCTGCGTGGAGCTGCAGTCCTGCAAGAGCTTCCTGGATCTATTCTTGTAGTAAAAGTTTCATAGCAAAAATCATGGCAGTTTTTGTTGCCTTGAAATACTGTTTATGATTAATTAAAGCTAACTTTCAGTGAATGTGCAGTAAATTAAAATGATGATAGCCCAAGGTAAACATCACAGGTAGATTTGCATTTTTAAGAGAGCTTTTAAAAGATATGAAAATTGTTCCTACAATACAGAGAGCACACACACACACACACACACACACACACACACACACACACACACACACACACACACACACACACGCATAAAGAAAGGTATTAGTTGAAGATGAAACAATGCAACCCAAGAGTGGATACAGTACAATCTTTGCTAAATGTATATAAAAAAAAGTATAATCTTAATTATAAACCAGTCATTTGTTGCTCATTCTGAGACTGAAATATATAAGATGTACTGTTAGTATTTCATACCCAATGTGAATAGTAAAGTTGAGAGTTTTACTCATCAAAAATACACCCAGTGTATCAATAATCACCACATTTAATGTTAGCAAATATATTCCACCTGTATACAGTTTATTTGTCCAATCTTTTTCTACCTATTTACATTTTATTGTGTGAAAAGTGACCGGTTTTCTGTCCACACACTGCTGCAGACTCACTTTAACAACATTTACTGCTCTGTATATGAATGTGTGTGTGTGTGTGTGTGTGTGTGTGTGTGTGTGTGTGTGTGCTTTGCTGTTGAGCTGGGTGGCCCGTGGGCTCCCCCAGGTGTAGTCCAGATGAAGGGGTCTTTACTGGGGCGTCCCCGCTGCTGTGCCCTCTGCTTGTCCGTCTTGTTCCCCAGGAGCGGCAAGCTTTAAACTCGCTCCGCAGCCTGTGACCTCCTCCTCCTCCAGCGTGGCCCGTCAGAGCAGGAGAGGAACCCTCCCGGCCCTGGAGGATAGTCTCTGGCTAACTACAGTCCCCATCCCCTCTCCACCTCTTTCATGGCCATACCTCCCTGCACATGGGAGTGCAGGGAGGTTGAAGTAAACTGAAACATGTTCAAGTTCATGTACAGAATGGATAATGATGATTTATTGGCTCAGCTCACACCGCTGATTTTGTTAAAATAGAATAATTGTCAAAGATGAAGGAGTTTGGTTCAGCAGGACAGGCGGAGTGGGGGTGCACATCCTCTCATCTTTCTCTCTCTTGCCAGCCCCTAACCCCCACCTCCACCCTCTGTGCTTTATGGGGATTGGTCAGTTGTCAGGTCACTTGTTTCCTTTGAGGAAGAAGGGTGAATGAAAATTGTAGACTGCTTCCCTGAAGAGAGAAACAACTGTTTTCATGCAGCTTACAGGCCTTTTTCTTTTCACTGTTAAATACATACAGATACACACACACACACACACACACACTAGTTGTATGATTGAATTTTTTTTCACGCCATATTTCGTGATGCAACTCATATTTCAGTAAATCACAAGACACACATTTTTTCAGGCAGTTCAAATTCTATTTATTTGTTCTCTCACCAGGGGTGTATTTCTTTAACTTTTTTGCTGTAGTCGGAGATGTTATCTTGCATGTGTTCTCTATTTTACATGTGCATGTTGGAGACCTGGGAAGAACCAGTGGCGCACCAGGGCTTTCTGTATTATTGTCGACTGATTATTTCACCTTTTTTTTTCCCGCTCTCAATTGGAAAAATAACATTCATCGTTCCTTTGACCTACAAGATCATGGCAGAAAGTATGTCTTTGAAAAGTAAAACAAAAAATCCACTTTTAAATAAGATCAATTGTAAACAAACCCAGGGCAACCCTTTGAAAGGGCCCGCCAAGAGATTTACCTTGCCCTGTGGCAAATAATATTTCTTGAACTGGGTTTAAATTTCAAGTGTCTTGGGTTTATAAAAAACCTGGAACAAAAGAAAGCCAGTCTCTGAACAGCAAATATTATCTTCTGGTCGGGCAAGATGTCAAGATTGCCTTTTTGTTGTCTCAAATACGGGGCCAGATCTAGTGTCTGGCAAATCCCAGAATAAACCTCAGAATATATCCCTATTTACTTGAATTTAGTAGGATCACTATAAAGCCACATCTGCATGCACAGACCTTATCTGTATGTTGAATTTTCACAAGCTGTATCCTTTCAAGATTTCTTTAAATTTTGGTTTCAACAATTTGAAGCCTCTGCCTCGTCCCCTTTGCTTCTTAAAATATATACTCATTTCTTGGTTTATACAATATAAGCACATTTAGCATTTTTCCTTCTTTATAAGAATTGTTAAAGCCTGAACACCTTTAAGGGCTACTGCTGTTTTGCTCAGAATCATGTTGTTAGTAAAATAACTTTTCCACTTATACGCACTATAATTTGATGATTAATTATATAAAGAAAAAGGAGAATGTGCCGGCTTGCTCTGTAATAGCTATCTTTCAAGATGATAAACATAGCAATAACTATTTACTTTTTTCTCCGTAATAACAGTACTTGGAAACCAAGTAATGACCTGTTCCCTTGATCAGTCTGATATCGAGCTGTGATGAAAGCATATGGGAATTTGTTATAGGGGCCTGGTGTGACATCCATTACTCCTTAATATCCTGCAATCTTTCCACTCTCCTCTCTCCTTTGCTCCCAAAATCCCCAACACTTATATATTTTAGCCCCACCTCAGCACGCACGTTCCCACCTCTTCATTCTGCCTGCTGCTGCGACACATTTTGTCTTTTGTTTGTTTATGTTGTTTAAAAAAGAGAACACACCAGAGGAGTATGGCTAAGTAATCATAAGCTGCCGCCGCACCACTGAGTCACTTTTCTTTTAATTGGATGCAGCTTTTAAGTGAACTTCAGTGGCTGAATATAGGGACTGACTGTAATTTGGTTTTCCTTTGTAGTGAGCCGTTGTCAGAGCCAAATAAACCCAGCGCAGCTCACCAGCCAGGCAACCTTTCTCTGCAAGCCATTGCACCCAGCAAGAGAGCCTCCTCTGTCATCTGATGTTCCACTCTACTTAAAACAGAGCAAGGGGGGAGTGTAGTGTGGGGTGTCGGGGAAAAAAAAGAGAGAAAGCCACGGCCCCGCTATCATCATTTTATTTTGATTTTTTTTCCATCCCATTCTTTAATCCCTCTGATGAAGTCTGGACAGGCAGAGGCATGCTCTCGCAGACAGCAATTTCACTGCACCATATGTGCCTCACACATCGGATGGCAGGGAGGAGAGGGGTCTGTCGGGAGCACAGCCAGGAGAAAGGAGAGGGGAAGAAAAATACACGACATGAAATCCAGAACGGGCTGCAGCCGGGGCACACCGATACCCCGTGATGTTTTGTCTGCAGCATCCGCCTATTCCTCCTTTAGCGAGGTGCCTGTCATGCATTTACCGTTGCAAAAAACACGCTGAATGAAACATGTCACCGATGAGACTCGACCACCTCTGAAATATCAGCACTTATGCAGGTAAACAAATGAGCCAGGTACTCACACAAAAGAAGCCAGGTACCCACACAAAATGGTGGTAAGCTGCGCGCTGCTTGGCCCCTCCCTGCGCTGAGGATGTGGTGCCGACACCCTGATCATGTGATTAGAGAGGATGGAAAATAGCTGCGCGTCGACTGTGGTTGCCTTCAGACATCCCTGGTTTATCCGTCTGCCCAGAGGAGATGCCTTTAATGTACTGTGGACGAGCGTCGGTGTGAGACAGGACGAATAGAGGGACAACTCATATTTATTCAGACATTGACGCTGTAGTTTTGCAGAAACGATGATCAGACATACATTACATATTTGATTTGATGTAAGAATATGAACGTATGTGATATCTTTAAGCACTATAAACGACACAAGATCAGCACAGTGTGAACAAGCTAACTATATAAGGATAAGAGATGCATGTCACTGTAAAGGGGACAGAAGGGGGAAAGAAAATTGGGTGGAGGCTAAAATAATTAAATTTGGGTCAATACACCTTGCCCAGTTACATGCAAGGGGAGATCTATAACCCTGCTCGTTCCTTGATCTGCTTGCGTTTTCAGCACACTCGGTGCTGACCAAGCAGGTTGCTCCTTAAATCTCACACTTGCTTCCTATATACATAATATATCCATCTCATACCCTCTGGACCTGTTTACACTCCCAGTGAAATATGTGTAGACCTAAGGGGGGACACGCTGCATTTGTTCTTCTCTCGTAGAGGGAGAGAGGGAGCGGAGGGGAGAGGATGTTGGTGAGGGTGGGCTGGGGGGGGTAGAAGGTTACACTTAAGCTCTGATTGGGTAGTATGTAATTAAAGCTGCATTTGGCAGCTTTCAATTTTAGGTGAGAATTGAAGGGGAATTAGGGTGACTGTGTCTATTACTGAGCTCACCTGAGTGCTCAGGACCATGTATCAGTTCTCTGAAGCTCAGTCCTGTCTCATAGATTACTCCTCAGTGGGCTGGCCAGGGCTCACTGACACTGGGATGCTGTTAAGATGGGCATCAACGTGTGCAGAGTTCCCGCAGCAGCTAAACAAACTACAATTAATTGACTTATTTTTAAAGATTTTACTAAAAAAAAAAAAAAAAAGACTTTTGCGCAATTATGGAAACAGAAGAACAGACCATAGATGTTCCCAGCTGTTTCCAACCAAGCCTCCGCTGTGAAACATTCCTCACAGTAACGCATCAGCATCATCTCATCCATGCCGAGTTGGACAGTGGCTCCAGCGAGTCATTTTAAATGTATTTTAAATGGCAATAATAAGGCCCGCTGAGTGATTGATGCTGTCAGCGTACAGCGTATACCTATGCAACCCTGGGCCCAGCAGGTGTAGATCAGCAGCACATTAGACAGACGGGAGGGAAATGTGGCACGCATGTGGCGACGTCTGGGAGAAGAGACATACATCAGCTGTCCCTCAGCAGCGGCGATACAGTGCGTACTGCAGCTCCTGGAAGTGTGGTGAGAGCTCTGCCCAGGAGGATCTGTATAATGCTCTCCACTTGCTGCAGGGAAAACGGAGACATCCCAGGGTATTGATCCGACTATTGACATCATTTGACGGTTCCTTTCAAGCACATTGTTGAGCTGCCAAGCAAAGTGAGTCGGGGGTGATCTCTCTGTCGTCAGGGTGACACGTGCGTAATGTCGTACATGCATATTCAAAGTTAATTCATGTTCGAAAAGATCACATCGCCCTGACCCTGAGCAGCTTAGCCTCGGCCTCTTTTAACCTCTCAGAACCAGGAAAGCCTGCAGATCTATCAGGCTTGTGTTCCATCATCACAAAGGAGGGTGGCAACTGATGATTATTTTCATTGTCAATTAATCTGTTGATTATTTTCTTGATTAATCAATTAGTTGTTTAGTCTATAACACGTCTTAAAAAGTGAAAAAGCCCATAACCCAAAGATATTCAGTTTACTGTCATAGAAGATTAAAGAAACCAGATAATAGTCGCATTTAAGAAGCCGGAGTCAGAGAATTTTGACTTTTATTTTCTTAAGAAATAACTCAAATCAGTTATCAAAATCGATTAATCGTAGCAGCTCTACACAGAATTTAAATATTTTTGTTCATTTTTTAACTAGATTTGAATGATACATTTGTGGTACAATTCAGCAGTGGGTTGGGACGATGTGTAAATATGAATACTTCAATGAACAATTTGGCAGCTCCCCTTCCACTGTGAGGGACTGTTGCTGTGTCCACTCAGCATTTGGAGGCTGCCCTTGACTTTGAGCCGTTTCCCAGGCTCCTGAGGGCTGCGAGGGGCTCCGAGGGGACAGCTTTGTGTGACGCACGGAGAGCAGATGTTCTCCTGCATTTGTTGTGGCCGGTTTCGGGATGCCGTCTCTGTCCAGACCCGACCCCCTGACCCCTGTAGGTTGATTAGCATGCTCCTGCAGTATGGGGTCAGAAAACAAAATCTCACATGCTCAAGTGCTGCTTTGGAGTCAAGATGGAGAAAAAAAATCTGCTTTCTGTGAATAATGTTTTTTTAATTTGATATGCTCGGTTCAGTGTGTAAATGGAACTGATTTTGCCGATTTTATTAAATCTGAAAAAAGCCTGGTAAGGACTTTTTGCAAAATGATAAAATGGATTTCCAAAATAATGTTTTATTCAGAAATCATATGTTTTCTTTCCTGTTTAAATTTGTCTTTTTTAACAGTTGGAAGAATCTAGGCCTGATACCTCTAAACCTTTAACAAGGCATTGATTTTGTCTTAAAGTGCATGGTTTTATTTATTCTTTATTCATTCTTGTCTTCATTCATTCATTTTCCTCTACACTAAGCTGACATTCTTGAAAATTCATGTAATAAGATGCATTTTAACAGCATGTTTAAATGTCGCTCATCGTGTCATATATCCATATTTTAAAAATCACATCTTGGGCCTATAAGTCAAACTTCGAGTTTCAGTGGTACAACAGCCTCACGAGTCTTTTAATGTAAGTCTGTGTTTCTGAGCACTGCTCTTACTGTAGGTACGGTTTGTGAGAACTCATACATGCCACGATGGAGTATAAGCAATGGGCCCCGGCTGAACAGGGAATATATTACACTGGTCTTAAACAGTCAGTTCATAAATTTGCAGTGGCACCTCTATCTCTCAAAATGGGGGTCCTCTCCTCTGCTTTTCCTTCCTCTCACCATGTAGCGCGCAGCGGTGAGATGTTGTGAAGCTGCTCCCCACTGACCACCTTCAGGCCCTGGGGCTTTCTGTGGGGAATGAGCTACTCGCTGACCACTTCAATAAAATTCAATCATAGGTATCATTTGCAATTCTTGTAACTATGTTCAGACTTTATAATGTGACAGGCTCTGTCAAAATCTGGATTATTGAAATAGAAGTTAAACCAAAACTTTCCTCCAATGGATCATTTGTGAGGGGGTCTAATATTGTTACTGAAAGGATGGAGAGACTTTCAGCATATTGATTCCTGTTGAATCAGGAAAGTTAACTTTCCTTAAGGTTTATCAAACTGAAAACGTGAACATTTAGACAGGAAACTGACTTTGTCAGGGTGGCTGACAGGGTGATGTACAGTAGGTATTACTTACTGTGGAGTTTGATGCTCATGAATTAATATCAGATCTTTAGGTTTAGGTGAAAAATTTGTCAGCTTAATATTAACCTGCAAGATACACGCCTCCATCGGTCTGTATTATTCAAAATGTATTAACCTCTATTTTACATCCTAACTTGAGCCTTGTGGTAGGAAGTAACGAAACACATTTACTCACGTATTGTACTAGAGTACAGTTATGAGGTACTTCAGTATTTCTATTTCCTACTACTTTCTAATTACTTCGCTATGTCTGGGAGGGAAATATCGTACTTTTACTGCATTACATTTATCTGACAGCTTTAGTTACTTGTGAGGGCAGGTTCGGATTAACAATACAAAACATAATCAATAAATAAATTATGATATTATTATATCCAGAAGGGTAACTCACAAGCTAGCCAGCAGAATGGGAAGCAATATGAAATATATATAATAGATACAAATTTGCTCCACATTTACAAGCTGCCGTATTAAAGCGATGAATACATTTATGTACATTTTATTCTGAAATGGGCCTTTCTGCATAACGAGTACTCTTACTTTTGGTATTCACGTACATTTTGAGTCGAATAGTGACTTTTACTTAAACAAAATTTGCAATGCAGGACTTGTAACAGAGTATTTATATAGTGTGATATTACTACTTTTACTTAGCTGGAAGATCTGAATACTTCCTCCACCACTGTATAGGAGACTGTTCTGCTTGCTGCAAGGACTAAATGCTGACTTACTCACTGCTGTTTTTTTTCCCAAGTTTTGATTCGGTACAAATGACAAAAATACGATTGGCCTGCAGCTTTGTTTAGCTGAGCTGTGGCAGCTCTGTTTTGTCCCTCCCCTCGGAGACATGCTGTACAGGCTCCGGTTGATTTGACCCCAGCCACATTGTTGACTCTCTCAAGGTAATAGGCAGCATCTTATTGTGTTGTCTGAGGTGCGGTGATTACTGCTTTCCCTATGAAAGTTTCTCCAGGATCAAAGAGTCTCTCATGCATTAATAAAAGCTGTTTTGTGAGAGTCTTATTAGCTGTAATGTGCCTGTCTGGTAATTCATGTCTGATGGCAGCAAGCGTCAGTTGTAGGCGGAAGAATGAAAGAGCGCAGACAGTGTTGTATTTCAATATTGCTGCCTTTTATGGGTGGCGAGGGCTAAATTTATATTGATCTGAATTTGATAATGATTCTATTAGCTCTATTAAATTTGTATATATTCAAGGGCTCAGTTACACACCAAAACAGAAAAAGAGCCAAAGAAAACAAATTAGTGTGTGAGGGTGGATTGTGTTGCATGTAATCTAAGAGGGGGACCACTGGTGGAGATCATCAGGAACCGTCAGTGAAGTTAGAAAGGAGAGAGCGAGAGGCTTTGTTTGTGCATGTGTGTAAATATCTGTATCTAAATTACTTCTGGCTGATTTTTATTAATGCAGTGTGCACGCTGGGGCTGCGCTTGTTTTGAAGCATCAAAGTGTATTTTAATAATTAAAATTTAAAAATGAATTTCCTATCATTTTCTCTGTCTTTGTTCTAAGTTTCAAAGGTTAACACACTCACCTGCACACTGAGTGACACTGACCCTGCTCTAACACATTGGATGGTCAGTTTCCAGAGGCCACTAGGTTACTTGTCATTAACACACTGACCAATTATTGGCAGCTCACTGACACTGGTCAGCAGACCTGCCAATACCTGTCTCCTACTATCAGGGCCAGACAGAGGTCATTATCAGAGATCTGGGCCACAATGGGGACCTCAGGGACTCTACTATTTACTGGCTCAACAGGCCAACAGCCGAGACAGGTCAGGTCAATGCTAACCCCCTCCACCCTCCCACCCCAGCCTCTCTCTGTCTTCTCCCCTCTGCCTCTCTCTTCTTCTGTCTCATCATCTTCTTTTTCTCTGAACACGTGCTGCAGATTCTGTGAACGAGTTTAGTTCCACACCTTGATATTTTTTAGTTTCTGGGGATGCTTTCTATCAGTAGATTTACAGCCATGTAGGTTATCAGCACTGAGCGCCTCCAACTTTGCCTGTGGCCCCTGCAGCTGCAGTTGATATGGAGGAATCACAACTCAGCCTCAGTGTTTTCATTTCAGTTGGCAGCGTGAGACTGATAAATCTTTGGGAAAACACTCATTTAGATTGTATGCATATGGACACGTCCCTCGAAAGTAATGGGCATTGTATACTTCGGGGAATTAACATAAGACATTTTACACAGTCTAAGAAAAATATAATTCATGCATAATTGATTGGCGGCATGATTGCCCGAGTTTACTGTCATTTTTCTGTGGTGAGACAAAGTCTTTCCTCGGGCTGTTTAGCCTAATGGACTTTGGGGATATTTAATTTAGGGCTGTCCAGGAGCAGAAATGGAGCTGCGCAACTCTCACTCTCTTTTATATAACATGTATGGCTCCCACCACTTAAATGACTCTCATTTAGCATGCAAACCCATGGTCAGAGCGAGTCTAATTGCCTGTCATTCTGATAAAACTCTATCAACTTATTTAAATTTGTTGTGCCTCACATCCCAGTTTGAGGTGCAGGTGAGGAGTGTGGTAACATTGGCACCATCTTGTATTGTATTTGATGTGGGAGATTGACTGTTTGGTCAGATGTGTGTTTGCATGCTTTCGGTTCATGAAAGAACTTAGGTTTAGGCCTTTTGACGATATGGTCAATAGAAGATGGAAGAGGTGTGACAGGCATAATGTACTGCAAAAAGTATGTTACTGTAATATACTGTAAGTGGAAAGGAACACACATCTTTCTGTTTTATGATCCCAGAATGTGTCTGTTGATGTGTTGTGTTGGAACACAGTGGTGAAATTAGTTTTAAAGCATGAACTGTGAGCTGGGACCCTGGGCTCTTGGACACTGTGATAAAATCAAAGAATCACATTCACATGTCAAAATGCATATTTGTGTTGTCCCAAGTGCCGAGACACATCATATCCTCATCTAGGTCATTTCTTATCCAGGTAACAATACATATCATGATAGAGCACAATATCTGTAAGTTCAAAGAATGAATAGTTTATATAAAATGAATGAAAAGGCCTATTTTTTTTTTGCATTAGATATTATATACCTGCAGGATAAAACATACATACTCATTTTTAATTATTTTTCTTCTTCAACTTAAAACCTTTGCAGTATTTTTCAATGAAGCACATAATAAAATATATATAAATCTTTAAAGTAGGGTTTTGCACTCCAAGTCAGACTTTTCATACCCATCCATGCGACAAAAGTACACCTCTTTTAGGGCACAAGCGTCCATTTGTCTCGACTGGTCTGATTCCTCCTGTTCAGAATCACCCCGGTCTGTGTCACGTTCACTCTCCTCCATGCCTTTTTTTTCTTCTTTTTTGTGGCCTTCATGGATATTTCTTGCCTGCCTCCGTGCCATGAATGGATGAATGAAATGGCTGATGGTTTTTTTTCTAGGTTTTTTTTTATCATCACACGATATATATCATCGTATCGCACAGCCCTACAGAGATATGTTTTGGAAAATGATGATAATAAACTAAACATCTGATTCCATATGTACCACCGTGAGAGATCTTAATAACATTAACTTAGATTTTAGTCTTAAGAAACATGTGATTATAAACATGTTTTCTTACTATTATATTTTCATTGTACAAACTAAGTATAACCTAAGTGGCATTTAGTATTCTGTTCGTTTATCTATTATATCTATAGGTGTAAGGCTACCTATCTGAAACATAATACATCAACTGTTAAAGAAAGCAACATAGATCTTTGGTTTTGTGCAGCAGGTTTTCTTTGAACCTCTGAAGCAAATGATGACCTTCTTTGGTTCATAATACTTTTACATGCTTTTAATTAACTAGTGTGTATGTTATGAGGTCTGGAGGAGTTGATTTACTAATTCATCTTTTTTTCTGAAGTGGATAAACTCAAGTATTAGTTGGAAAGCTCTCTGCCATAAAGAGAAATGGGTTTAGAAAGATGGCCGTGGCAGGTTTTCCCTCAGAGTTCAGATTCACAGCGAGCAGTTGAAGAGTACGACATGGTGCTGACTGAAGAATGAAAAGATGAAAGTTGCAGAGGATCTGAAACCTTGACCACTTTCACACCGAGGCTCTCTCTAAGCGGCACTTCATTGGAAGCATTCAGCGGGCCTTACGGTGGCTCACAACGAGGACGGACTAATAGCCGTGTTCGGCAGCTGGCCCTTTCACAGCAGGTTGGACAGGGTGAACAGAACACGGCCAAGCCCCTAGTCGCCGCTTCATTATCCCTCTGTAACCATCCACATCAGCAGACACCTCCGCTCCAGCCTGCTGGGCCTGCCGCTGCACCGGCCACTCGCCCGAGACGAAAGGCAATGAACTCCAAAACATGCCGTTCATCTTCCAGATGGAGTGATTTACTGATTTAGCACGGGCTCCGTCCCCCAAGAGCCACTGCACCCATACACCAGCATTCCCCACTCTGCTGAATAAACATTTATATTCTTTAACTTGATGTTCTGATATTATGAAAATAGAAATCAAGCAGTCAAAATGCATTTGGAACATTCTGTGCATAACCGACCGATGGAGAAAATAGAGAAAAATGACACTGGAGGAGTAAGTGAGGAAAAATGAATGTATGTGCCTGGACTGCGGTGCTCAGAGGGGATTTGAAATTGTCCTGGGGAGGGATGGGAGTTGGGGTTTCTCCTTTTCCTGCTGAGCTGTACCAAAGAGGGGAAGGGGCACGGTTATTTTTATTTCCCCTTTTTTATATTACCTTCCACGAAGGAGAGTTTTCCAGGAGCTGGATTTCACTTTGGTAATTTTCTCATCACTCAGACGCGGCCACCTGTCTTCTCCCAAGATCCCTTTCCTTTGTCTCTTAAATAATAATCCTACATTCGCATACGAAATGGGGTGAGGAGAATGACCAGGGAGGGGAAGTGGAAGGTGTTGGCGAGGGAGGCAAGAGATGAAAAACGGGGGAGAGAAAAAGAGTAAAGAAAAAAAAAAAAAGAAAATAGCCCCAGCAATAGAAGACACGGGGAGGGTGGGGGTACTAAAAGATGAGAGAGGTGACCTTTTTCTCCCTGGCTCGCGTCTGGCCATCAGTAAGCAGCCATGTTTGAGAGGGAAGCCATTTTCTTGTCCCGCTCATTACTGCGTTTTATATTCAGCTGTGTTGGGGAGGCGCTGGTCACTGTTCAACCCCGCAGTCATGTCAGGCGTCAGCTGAAGGGTGTGCATTATGTCTGTTTGTGCGTGTGTGTGTGTGTGTGTGTAAGGTTTGAGGGAGGGGTTGTGAAGGGGAGCCGGGGGCACTTGGGATTAGACGTAAAGACCCCCGGGTTGGAGGCCAGAGCTCAAGTTCATCACTGCAGACAATGGAAAGCTCTTCAGAAAGCAATTTGGCGCTCAGTGATATTGGCCTCCACGCCACGAAACTCTCCGCCATCGCTGCTGCACCTTTGCTCTCACCTGCCCGCTCCCGGTCCAGTTTGTGTCCCCTCACGTCACATCCTGCTTCCTTTAATTATCACCCGTAAGCACGACCAAAAGTGCCACTTGTGTGTTTATTTGTGCTGTTTTTGCACGTGCGAAAGACAGAGTCGCTCTTTATCTGGGCATGCGCACGGGGTCAGATTGTGCTCTGAGTAATATATACACAGCGACAGTGCGGCCACTGCCACACACACACACACACACACACACACACACACACACACACACACACACACACACACAGACACACACAGACACACGCCACCACCATTCCTCCTCTCTGCTGTCCTTCTCCCAGCCCAACCTCCTCCCTCTTTACACCCCTTCACCAGGACATCTGCTCCCCCAGCGTAGCTGCCATTGTGACGCTCCACACTAACAGGGGTTTTAGCCACTGGTAGTGTGAAATTAAACAGCCACCTCGTCCCTTGATGATAAGTGGCGTCCTGTCTTCATGCTGCGGCTATCTGCTGTCACACAGCACAAGGTCACGCTTTCAAGGGTGAATTAGAGTTCACAATTGTAAAAAAAAAAAAAAAAAGGAAAAAAAAGAGAATGAACAGGAAGGACAGATAGTTGAAATGGTCGTGTTTTGATTTTTATTTTGTGCCATTTTTTTCTATTGTTGACTGAACCTCTGTGATACTGTATGAATTTTACACTGCATCACCTCAGCCATGCTGTCCCCCCTTAGTGCCTGAAAGTGGACATACATGGGGCTGGCATCGTAATGGAAATATAATATTCAGTGTGTTTGATGCACAGGTGAATATTCACTACATGGTAATTGCATATTATTCAAAGACCTACAATCAGAGTGGTACACTTCAAAGAAGAAAGAGGAGTCATAGACGTAATGAAAAGGCTTTTTCTTCCCCCAGCAAATTATCTTTTTGAAATTAATAGTTAATATTTCAGTATTGCTATATATTTTTAATACACCCTTTGCATTTTTGCAAATATAATGTATCCTTCCACATTCATTTGAGTGCTTGGCCTTGATGAGTACTTCAAATGTGAATTAAAGCACTCCATTTTAAGAGGAAAATGAGTAATAATTCAGAGATATTAATAATGCATAATAATGCTATTCAGGAAAATTGAAAGTTTAGAAACAGAGGAGAAGTGAGGGGGAAACATTAACTCTTTGATTGTTTAGAGGCGTTTTTCTGGTTACAAGTGTGGAAGATTATGTACATAGAGTCGCCATCAGAACATGGGAGGGCAGTTTTACGTGTCATTGGTCAGACGGGCTTGTGAGGTTAAAGAGGGCACATGACAGCTGCGTGAAGGAGGCTCCTTTAACAGTCACGTTGTTCATCTATTAATATTAATTGTCTTCCTTGTTTAATGTTCAAGTCCCTATCTCTTGTGACTTGTAACATGGTGAAGCTGGCAGGGCACAAAGATGCTGCAGACAGACAGAGGTGTGTGGCAGTGTAAGGGTTGGTGGTGGTGGTGGTGGGTGGGGGGGGGTTAGAGGTGACTCTTTATCACTTTTTTCCCCTGT
This sequence comes from Pagrus pagrus, assembly GCF_965226575.1. Taxonomy (NCBI): domain Eukaryota; kingdom Metazoa; phylum Chordata; class Actinopteri; order Spariformes; family Sparidae; genus Pagrus; species Pagrus pagrus. The sequence goes on along the minus strand of NC_140185.1, from coordinate 23,877,157 downwards.
CTCATAAGATATCACTTTCTTCTCCGTTCACTTACTCTCTCCCAATTTGAGATGGTTAAGCAAAGGAAATGAAATTCCCTTTTTTTCTCACCAAGGCTTTTAAAAATAATATTAGAAAGTCTCATGATTATGATAGTATTAAAATGATTGAGATGGACTGTTAATGCCAATGGAGTAATTTTCCAGTTCTGCTTAAGCCCTAATAGCGGTGATAGAATGGCCTGGCTGGGCCCTGGGCCACATCATTTCCTTTTTCGTAGGTGCAGTGGACGGGCATCTTGTGGCTCAGGACCAAGCTGTTAACACTCTCTGCTAGGGGCAGAGGGCTGGAAAGTAAATGAGACTTCTGTGTAATGAAGTGAGAGTCACGTTGATTGTGTAAACACTTAACTTTAAATCTTTTTTGTAGATTTGAAATGTAGTCATTTTTGAGGGATATTAAAACTGTTCAGGTTTTGCTGCACTGTGGTGTGGAGAAAATGACAATTAGGTATTCAGCAGAGGCTAGCGGCCTTCATACTGACTGATTTATTTTTCTGGATGGTTGTGTTTCTGTTGTGTTGGTCTGTTTCTCCCGCCGCGGGAGAGAAGGAAGGCTGATAGTGCTGACAGAGTCTTGGGGGTCCACTCTGCAGTCGTGACTCCTGCCTGGCCGGTTGCCCCCCATGGGTGCACATTGCAGCAGCCTGTTGACCAGCGTGGCAACTCCAGCTTACACAGTCACTTCCAGCCCCCCTCCCCTCTCTGGGTCTGACTCCAGTCCAAACTGTAAACAATGCTTGGCCAGTCCTGTTCTGTCTTTTCATAGGGTCTCACAAGAGCTGTGATCACACTTATTGTTTGATTATTCAATTTTTATACTGTTATGATTAATAGTTAAGATACAGATTAAAGGCTTTTATCCTGTTTTTTAATTAGTCAAGCGTAGAAATGTTGGTCTACAGGAAATGGATAAATAGTATGAAATGAGACAAGAACATTTTGGAAGTCGTGTTTCTGACACACACTGACTTCATTTCAGTGTGTGTGGCCCACATATGAATTTTTGAGATACTGTTTTTGATTGTTTGATTGTAATCTTATCCTCCCATTGATATACATTATGCATTTATTACATCTTTAAAAAACTTTTTTGTTCTTTGGAAACCAGCAAACAGTTCACCAAAAGGGCAGAGGTAGTGTCAGGCTTTTGTTTTAATCTTCTTGAATATCTAACGGGTCAAACAGAAAGGCAAATGTTGTCCGTATTTGATATTTGAAAATTTCAATATATTTGCTTTTACTGAATGTCATCTTACTTTATCCACTAAAACTTAGTTCACTCAGACGACTAATCATTATCAATCATCGATCATATTAATTATTCATATAAATAAATAAATAAATAAATTGATAAAAAAAAAAAAACCTTTATGATAAATATCATCCTTATGTGACATAAAGAAAGTGACTTTTAATTTAAATGAATAATGTAATTAAGGAGCTGGAGAAATTGATTACATTTAAGAAAATTAGAGTAATCTCATTACAAAAATTGCTAAATTAATTTGTATTTAAAAAGTGAGTCAAATCAAATGTTCATCACTTTTTAATTTACTTAGTAAATTGGATGAGGTGTTTTAATTTGCGAATATATAAACAGAGCCATTTCACCCATCTTGTGACAGTCACTGTTTCTGCTTGAAGAAAACCTGTTTACATTTGTGTAACAGGGTGGTTTATGGATTTAAATATAAAAAAAATACATTTTTCGAATGTACAATGAAATACTTAAAAGATGACATTTTCTGCCACTTTTTAACACTACACTATAGAATAATGCTTCTACAAGTGAGCTGTGTTTCTGATCCTGAAATCATATTTGTGCCTTTTCCTACACTATTTGTGATTGTCTACCTCACTCTCTTACTTTATCTATCTTTCTGTCTCTCTCTCACACACACACACACACACACACACACACACACACACACACACACACACACACACGCACATTTTTTTGATGAAAAAAATGAGTGGCAGTGTGATTTGGGACAGCCTGGAGAAGCCAGCAGTGATGTCATTAAGCAGCACCCTGGATGATAAGGCAATCCCAGTCATTGAATAAATAAATAAATTAAAATCATATCTTATGTATTCTTTTCACCTCCCTTCAGACCCCCGCTATCCCAAATCCTGACCCCTCATCCCTACCCCCCTTACCGCCACCCCTGCCTCCCCCAAACATACACACACCACAAATACACCCCTTCGCTGCTGATGCAGCCACCACCGGTGCTCCCTTCCCCCTCGTGTCCACCGGCATATCAGGGGAAAAAAAAAAAAATGAATGCAGCTTTGCAATAAATAATGCATTTCACTAATACACATTCAGGTGGAGTCAGTCTTTTGGCCCCATCTCATGCACATCCAGAGGGAAGAGGAATATAGAAATCCAAGAAGGGAAGGCTTTCCTCCTGAACTGAGAGCGGTGACGGCTCGATAATAGGCTAAAACAACGAGCATGAGAGCGAAAGAGTGAGAGAGGGAGAGAGTAAGAGAGTGAGAGAGAGCGAGAGAGAGAGAGAGGGGGGGAACAGAGGAAGAAGAGGGGGGCCAAGAGAGAGGGAGAGAGTGGCAAGCATATTATAACTCATCCATGTGGATCACCCTAGTAGATTGGGAGCAATCCCTTGTTGAAATTGTCTTCTAAACACTTAGAGAGAAGAACGGAGCAGCCAGCCCATCTCAGTGTGCCTGTGTGTGTATTCTCACACTGCCTGCTATCCCAGCCAAGGTAGAGAGACCTCTGACAGACCGCTTGTGCATGTGTGTGTGTGTGTGTGTGTGTGTGTGTGTATTTCACTCCTGCTCGCGTGCGTGCATGCATGAGTGAGTGTGTGCGCGCGTGTGTGTTTGCGCTGTATCTTGCCAGCCAGCCAGCCAGCCAGCTACTGAGTGTGTGCATGTGTGTGTTTGAGCGAGAGGGAGAGAGAGAGAGAGAAGATGTGTGTGTGTGTGTAAGGAAGAGGGGGTATTATGCACCCTGGATGTTGCCTCGTGCTTTAAACAGCTGCCTACAAGCCCAGGTAGTGCGCGCCGGCTTCTAAATAAGCAGCACATTCACCGTCCCCTTCAGGACAAGAGGCTAGGCTGCAGAGTGTGAAATCAGACTAATACAGTGGCGTAGGGCTGTGCAGGAGCAGGAAGCAGCTCCTGCATGACTTACTTAGACTAGAGGTTTAGAGGACAAGAGCGAGCAGAAGAAAAAGAGGGGATTGGACGTCAGAGAGAACAGGGGAGGAAAAAAGAGACAGTAAGGTCAGTAAATCCTTTTTTAATTTCTGCTCTGTGGATTCTTTCTTTCAGTCTACAGTACTTTGAGTACAGTTAGTGTGGAGCTGGGACTGAGGCTGAGGCTGTGGCTGCTTTGTTTTGCTGGAGAAAGTATTGATTCTTTGTAAGTTTGTGGGAAGTGTGCTCTTTTTGATCCTGCCAGGTGAGAGCAGATGGAAACACTGGATGTGGGGGGGCTGGCTTAGAGCGGCCCAACTCTTTACTTTGTGTGTGTGTGTGTGTGTTTGTGTGTGTGTGTGTGAGTGTGAGAGAGAGAGAGAGAGTGTGAGTGTGAGTGTGAGAGAGAGAGAGAGTGTGTGTGTGTGTTTGTGTGTAAGAGTGTATAGTGTTCTTGTGTTTACATAACTTTATGCTTAGGTGTATAGATTGTTTACATTGCTTTATGTGCAGCCTGTGTGCAAAAAGCAAATGTTTTTTTTATTTTTGGAATTTGTACACTAACAGTCAAGTGTGTGTGTGTGTGTGTGCTTGCTGTGCTGTAATGCTGTGTATTAGAAAAGGGGGTGACAGTGCATTTAGGGCAGGGGCAGAGTCGCCGGCCAGTAGCGTTGGAGTGGGCCAGATAACAGGACTGGGAGTAAAGCGGGTCGTTCCGAAAAAAAAAAAAAAAAGGAAATCGCTTTTTCATCCTCAGTTTGAGTGGACGGCGCTGAGAGTAGACAACGTTGACTGACAGTGTATCTCCCCTCACAGTCACTGTGTCATATGGCAACATATTGCCCAATGAGAGGGTCAGTGTGTACAGGTGCAAAAAGAACATGAGACCATAGTGCACACACACAGACACACACACACACACACACACACACACACACACACACACACACACACACACACACACACACAAGATGATGTCCACTGTTTAATTGCAGAAAGTTTTCTTCTTAATGATGCTACACTTTTGTAAAATTATTCAGACATTTTAAAAGTTTCTATTAAATTATTATAAATCATTAACAACACAAAACATAGTTCAGAATGTTTAAGAAATGTACTTTTGGTTTATGATTTTAGCATTTTAAGCTTTTTTATGTGGCACAAACCTACCAAATCTAGATTTGTATCCAAAAGAACATTTTGAGCACTTGTGAAATACTGTGACGTGGTATATGGGGTATGTGCCAGCATTTAGATGTGTTTAGCCACACGCAAGCACAGGAAAAGTGGAAAAGCCAGGACTACCAAATTGTCAGCAATACTAAAGACATCAACACAAAAATTTCAGCTATCCATCACAGCTGTCGGCTTGTTTCTGTGGCGACAGTGATTTATTCTAGGGCTGAAATCCATTTGGACTCTCGCTCTCTCTCTCTCTCTCTCTCTCTCTCTCTCTCCCTCACACACACTTACTAACTCACTTACACACACTTACTAACACACACATAAACCCAAATGCCATGTACAGCTACTCCCCCCAGTGTTAATAAGTGTTGATTTTTTTCAATTGCAATTATTTGGAGTCGACAAGTGTTGATTGGAGAATTATCTGTCCACTCAGAGCTGACATGGCTCCTGGGCAGGTGTTCAAAGTATCACATATGTTTTAGTCTGGAGATTGTGGACTTTAACACTCTTTATGTGTGCACTTTCGGGGGGGGGGGGGGTTTAACCCTGTCAATTTGGCTGTGTATGAGCTCAAATAATTAGAAGAATCGCTGTGTTTACTGACAGGGATTGTTATGGGGGTGTATTAATCAAAAACACAAATTTAATATACCCTCATCGATTAAAAAAGAAAAAGAAAAGGGTGGAAAAACATTAGAAGCACCCCTCAGTGAAACAGTTACACTAAATCACTTTAAAGTTAACTCACCACCCCTAAAACTCATTAGATTTAGTCAGGTGTACCAAATAAACTGGCAGCTGAGTATACATACAGTTAAAGGGAAAGTTTTCAAAGATTTTCTCGCTTTCCTGACTCAAATTAAAGGACAATCATACTCCAGGGTTTATCAACACACTGTGCCAAAAGCTAGCCATCAAGCCCTCTGCTTCATGAGCCCTCTCTGCCAAATTAGGAAGAAAAGACACAAAAATAAAAGAGACTTTTCAATTTCACATTTTTCTCTTTGCACTGAGACTATTATAATTAAAGTTTAAATCAAAATGTCATGCAATTTTTAATAACTATCAGTAGGGGTCTTTTTATCTTCTGCACACAGTAAACAATATACATAAATGAAGACTGTCACACAGTGATGATCCAGATTCTTAGCTCCATAAACCCCACACAGGAAGTAGCAGGTATTCTTACAAGCGTACAAGACTATTTTTTGACACGGGTATTAGCCGTACTGTGTTTTAGCTACTGTTGTGCTCATGACACAAGCAGAATAAATGTAGAAACATGAATGAAATCTGATATGTAGATTGAACTGACAGTGTGTGTATGTGTGTGTGTATGTGTGTGTTTGTGGGAGAGGATGAGGAGCAAAACAGATGCCTGCTACAACGCTGGCTTGCTCCCCTTCTTCATCCCCCTCTCATTTAATTTCCTCTCCTTTCTCCACAGCTTCTCTGGTATTTTTTCATATGTCAGATGATAACTCAGGTCCTACAGCGTGCAGGAAGATTTATCAGTCAACACACTGCCCCTAATATCCCCCATCTGCCAGCAAGCACACCCAGTTCCCTAAGCCCATGCTCTAGCCCTAAGCCTTGGCCCAAGCCCTCTGACTGCACCCTAGGATTGGTGTGCGGTGTATGTGTGTGTGTGTGTGTGTGTCTGTGCGTGTGTGTGTGTGTGCATGCGTGTGTGCATGTGCATCTGTTTGTGGATGCCTTCATGTGACTGTGCGCCTGCTGCTGCCGTGTTGGCTGATGGGTATTTGTGCCACTGCTAAAACATGATGATGCTACTTTTGCAGATGCATGGTCAGGAGCTGTCAGCTCTTAATATGTTTGTCTGTCTGCACAGCTATCTTAGACGTTGATCTGAGCTGGCCTGTGTGTGTCTGGAGTCGGGTAGAACAGAGAAGGCTCTGCTCTGGTCTGGCCTGTCTATGTCTGGAGGGGCGAGGCTAGTGCTGAGGCTGAGGCTGAGGCTGGCCAGAGAGGTCACTCAGGCTCTATGAGACCCAGAAGTCAGATCAAACCTTTGCTAGAATGCAGCACATACGTAATGCTACAGAGACATCATTCGGTTCTCTGATGGAGAAAAAATGCACATCCCTTTTATGCTACATAACCAGTAAAATTCATTTTTTTGTCTCTGTTTTTAGTGAATCAAAATAATCTGAAATATAGTTGTGAAAATAGCATATATCACTTCCAATTACTGATCATTTTACATTATTTTGTACGAGCAAGCCTCTTATTTCAGTCTAATTGTAGTGCTAGTCATGTCTGAGGCCTGTGTGACTTAGGCTGTCAGGGCTTCTGCATAGTGATTGAACTCCAGCTAAGGTCTGGGCCTTGCCATGATAACGTGCCAAACTTAGCTCTGCTCCTAAAATCCAGGATTAATGCCTGCTTTAAGAGCTTAACATGGTCAGCCATTCAAACATGCACTGGATTGACTGGGCTACCTTGGTTGTCTGTTATCTCCTGTAGAGTTTTACAAGCACAGCATGCAGTGGGGGAGCAGAATTTTAGCACCATCTCTGCCTCTCTCTCTCCATCCTATGCACTAGTGCACAGGCCATGAAACACTACTGACCTGGGGGAAACCTGTGCTTACTCTTTTTTAGTACTGACATGGCATCCTTATGGCAATGCTTTTGTTCTTTTTAATAATTTTGTAAAAGAATTAATTTCTCTTCGTCTTTAAACTGAGATCAAACAGAAAGTACATTGTAATTTTAATACAAAAAATATATATTTGTTTATTGTTTATTTATTTCTTTATTTCTTTTCTTTTTTTTTTTTACAGTTTAATTGTTTTGCCACTTTTGTAATATAATGTTCTGTGGATTTGGTAGCTCACTAGATGTAAGTTAATCTCTTGTCTATAAATTTGACAAATAAAAAACCTTGAGCCAGCAAAACACCACAATAGCTGGTACAGAATGGTATGAACTAACCCTTCTTAGACTTTTGTTACATATATACATATATATTTACACATACAAATCCAAACAAGTTTGCAAAAACATGCAACACACCTCCTTTTTTTCTCTCTTCCTCTATTTTTCTCATTTATCAAAACATATAGTAGAAACACAAACAGACGTTTGAAGCATTTGTTTTTTTTCACCTCCAGGCTTCACAAGGTTTCTAGCATCCACCCTTTCCCTCCTTTATCTGTGTAGTTCAATACAATAGAGCAGCACAAGATATTTGAGATGAGTTTTTTAAATTCACTGATTTGGTTGTGCGGCTTTTGTAAGTGTGTGAATGCCGGCATGGTAGTAAGTGCGTGTGCTTTCCTCCTTCAACAATACAAACTCGTCTATTGGCCGCTCACACAGAGTGGCACCCGCTCTCCTCCTATAAGATGTCCACCTCGGTGCTGTCAGTGTTGTAGAGCAGCTCGGATTGGATGCTGCCTGCAAGTATTTACTGACAGTGTTTACTGACACCGGAAAGAGCTGCATCTAAATACCTGCCTCTGCATGAACACAGGTTTTTTGACTAAAGCAGGTGCATCTGAAAGTCGGATCAACAACACAGACACTTTGATGGTCAGAATTCCAGAGACATGTGCAATGTCTCATGTTGATTGTGAAAATGGCACAGCCTCCAGAAGTCATGAAACCACACCAAGCAGATAGAAAAGCTGATGCCTTCAAGGGCTTAGTTTAATTACATTAATGTCCCTGATTTCTGCAATTCTGCTTGACATCCTTGTTGCCTCATTTGTTGATGTTTTTTTATATCTGTTTGCAAGTTAGGCTCCAGGTCCTTCTGCCTTAAATCTCTAATAACCATTGGATGAAAATACAATGTAATCATGTTGGCCTGCCTGGCACAGTGTCTGGAGCAGATACGTATGGTCATTCCACATCTTATTACAGCTTATTACTGCAGTCATGTGCATAATCACTTTATGCTTTTCTCATGTGTGAGTAACTTTTGCATCCTCATCTGTCACCCTGCTTTTTCAGCCATGGTGTTATATCCAGTGTGTCACCCATGTCAACAGGAGGAAATCTAATTGTTTGTTTTATTATGATGACTTCTCAAGGATAAAATAAGAGCAGTGGCAGTTCACTGAAAAAGCCTTATTGTGTTTGGCCTTCACAAGCAAAATACTTAGTTTATGTACAACATTTTATCGCAGTTTGCTCTTGACCTTATCTCTTGCGCTAAATGTAATTTTTTAATCGTGCTACTGGAGAGCGTAAATATAATTTGGTTACATAATGAAAAGAGTTAAAATATAGAGAGTGAGCAGGGTGGTGTGCTGTGCTGTTCGGTTTCACAAACTGAGCTCCTGAATTTTTCCAGAGCAGAATTTCTCATTATGATGTATAAGCGCAGGAAAGACCAGAGCAATGGGATGTGTTTCATGTTGTGCTCTGTGTAAGTGTAATGATGTTGGGGTTCGGTGCTATGTTGATTCCATCTTGGCTGTTCTGCAATAATTCAGAAGAGGAGGAGGAGGAGGGGGCGGGGTGGTGGTGGAGAGGCACCATTTTACTCCTCCAATCCCCCTTCGCCACCACTGGAATATAATCCGCTGTCTCCTGACCTTCAAATCATGCAGCGCTGCAGTCATTTCAATTGGCCCGTCCGCCATTAGCGTGAAATGTCCTCTAGCCACTCTGCTTCTGCACATGGAAGATTTCCTTTCTCCCAGCATGGTTTCCCCTCTTCTACTTTGCTCCTTCCCTCCATCTCGCATTCTATCCGCCATGCCCCCTGAAGCCTGGCTGCGATGGAGGGTGGGAACCTCTTGCACTAAGGAAATGAGCCACCACAGGAGATGCTGTTGGTCAAAAGACGGGATGAAAAACACTCACTCCATTAGACTCTGATATGTTTGTGTTGCACCGTGTTCCTTTCGAAAAAAGAAACATGTTTTAGTATATACCTTACAAAAGATAGATATGCGGTTTTACAGCAGCTGTCAGTGCATGTATGACCTTTACAATTAAAGACATCTCGGTCAAGCAGGGTGCTGACATGCGGTACAATATGCATTTTTTTTAATAACAATTTTGATACAGAAGGACAGAAATATTTCATCGTAATCATAAACAAGCGGTGACATCGGTGCATCCTTAAATAAACATAAACATAAAGGCCGATGGCTAGTTCGTGGTCGCAGGGTTCGTTGGAGCGTGCCAAGGGTAGCTCTCCTCATCGCACTGGAAATAGGGAAGGAGATATACTGACTGGGGCACAGAATCACGTGCCAGAGCTCAGCATGTGTTATGTTGCTGGTAGATAGATAGATAGATAGATCAATTATTGAAAGAGGACATATTTGATATGATCTGAATATTAAAAATATATCAGAGGGCAAACAACATCCATGGCTGTCTTCAGATCTGTGCTGAGAGATGTGTGTCAAATCTCCAGAGAGATGCTTTATTCAGAAGGGTCAAGGGGTTCTCTGACTGTTTGATAAGATGCAAGAATATTTTTTATTTTATTTTTGTTGTTCATTTATAAAAAGTAGTGTAAAAATGTCATCCGCACCTTTCAAAATTATGTTTATTATCAGCATGCCTCATAAATTATTATTCCTCCATATTCATAACGACAGATAAATATCCTGTGACCTAGAATTCGTCTCACGATAAAACATCATTACACAAACACATATCTCAACATCTCCGTGTTTTTTTGTTTTTTTTTCTTTCCCCAAAACATGTAGTTTTCCTGGTTGTGCGCCGAGTGAATTTGGCGCAACCTGTCACTGCTTATTATGTTTCTGGGACAATAACAGTTGGAAATGTGTACTTCTATATGCATATACTGACTGCCTGAGTGTGTGCCAGCTTTGGGAAAACACTGACCCAGGTGCAGGGGGTGAACTGATGAGATGTGTTTACACAGATATTTACACAGCCATTGTGTCCCCTGCTTTTACACAAGTTCTCATCGGAAACCTTCCCTGAAGTCTATTTCTCCCTACTGGTTGTTATTACATACAGTGTACATATTTATGATTAATGACCCCACTGGGGTGTATCCATAATGCTGTGACCTCAAGGTAAAATTGAAATGCATGCACTGGATGTAGAGCATTCTTATATTATTGCCCAATATACTTAGCAGCCATTACATTTGTTGGCACTGGTGAAAATAAAACAGAGGGCTATGAGGTTTCAAATCAACAAGGCCACTCTAAGAAATGGACTTATTGGAATTGCATTAAGTTGATTAGACTGAGAAATGAATACTATTTACAATGGAGCAGTGTTAAACACTCTTGTTTCTCCCAGCTATAGGAGTGCATTGACAGTCAGTCAGCATCAATTAAATCTCCTGATCTGTATATCCTGAGAGGCCGGACTTGTTGTCTTCTAATAAAGCCGGTCTGTGGCAGCAGAATGTTTCATTTCCTCTTGGAGATTGCCCTCAGTAATGCACAGTGCTTATCATAGTCCTGGAAAAGGACTGCAACAACACAACGTTCTGATGCTTGATACCCAGATCAACCTGAGGCCAGTGCTCACAGCACTTCTAAGCAGAGGTTGGACTTATTTAGTCGCACTGAACCATGGCCATTCAGACTCAGAAAACCGCCTGCTTTTTGAGTCATTGCGTGTTTGGTTTTAATGTTACAATGCATTGTTGAGATATTAGTCAAGTTAAAAAATATTGCTTTAGTCTATACATGATTAGATTTTTTTTTCTCTCTTTTGGAAGAGATGGTATTTTGGGAATATTATAAGTGGTTTATATGTGTCTGTTTGTGCAGATGAAAATGAAAAATGGGGTCTGGGAAGGACGGGGTTGTGAGGGGGCCAAGCTGTCCCTGGCCATTCATTCTCTCTGGCCCCCCTGTCTAATTAATGGGCCACGTTGATACACGTTATTGCACCAGAGGGTCTGTCACTCATTAATCATGTGACCTTCTGTGGCACAGTTAATGACCTTGGAGGAGTAGATCAGCTGGAGATGGCTGAAGCTGTGGAATTAAATTGTTTCTGGAAGTGGTCATGGTCACATCAGGCACTTTAACAGCCACTCTGCTCAGGCCCTCTCCTGTTACACCTCAGTCTGTGTCTCACCCATAGGTTTCTGCAGGCTCTGCCACAGGGATGGGCAGGGGAATTTCAGACACTGGGGCTCAGGATTAGAGTAGGCAGGGGATGGAACCAATGTCGAACTCAAATCACTCAGTTATGACTTTATTGGCTGATTTCCTGCATGACCACTGCCTGTCACTCTTCAAATCACTCATAAAAGAACCTACTTGCACCAACTTCTTAAAAAACTTATGTCGTCAAAGTTCTGTGATGCAGCTCAATATTTGGTGAAGTTTTTCATTACAGTTTCGTAACTGCGTGCTAAAACTTAAAAATCTTTTCCATGCTTTAATGAAACCCATAATTTTAATCAAATTATTTTTTGAAATCATTTCAACACTTTTATCTGCAAAATGACAGGTTGTTGCTGCCTCTAGAGGTTGCAGACTCTTTGCAAATTGTAGCGTAATTGTTTTTGTGAAAGTTTTTGTGCAGTAATAGATAGTTTCATACAGCAGATGGAAAGTATAAACCCCTTGTGTCTACAAGATGAATTTGCAAAATAGAGTTATGTTTATGTACTGTGTAACATATATCACAGTGTCACCTGTAACTTTAATTTAGAGCAGGAATGAGTACTCAGTTAATTGATAAGTAGACACAAAATCATTTTACAGCAATTGTAATAATCATCTGAATCATTAATTGAGAATAACAGAAAAAAACATTAAATCAACATGGTCGGATGGGTGAAATATTAACTAAAACAGAGAGTGAAAACTGACAGAGTACAAGTAGAAGCAGGTCTCACAGAAGATTTTAATTGAGACTTGAAAGATTCTACTCAGGTGGCTTTCTTAATTTCCTCAGATAGGAAAGGAGCAATTATGAAGAAAACACAGACGTCCTTAGCACCTGGCTACTGGGGCCACAAAGAAAGTCTAACTGCACTCTAAATAACAATTGTGGTGGAAATAAATATGCAGCAAATTGCAGTAATCAAGCAACCATATCACCATATAAGTAAGGCTGACATAATCAAATATTTTAAATTACTCACCACAGTCAGAAACCATGCTGTTCCATTCTTTTTATTTATTCACTCTTTGTCTGTTATCAAAAACGACACGTTGTCAAGAATGTCAAGAATGATAATGAAAACTAAGATTTATGTAAGGTTAATTATGAGACATTTTGTGTCATCCAGTTTTTAATAAAGCACTGATAGTGAATGTCTAATTTCATAAAGTTGGTAAGGTCAATGGAGAGAGAAAGTTGAGTGTTGTCAGCGTAACAATGAATACTGATTTAATGATATGACATTAAATGGGACAAACCAATGAGCTAAAGACAGGACCCTGGGTTACTCCACAGTTCACATGTGCCCACATTCACTTAGTATAACTTCAACAAAAGTTGGACCTAACAGTAACAAAAAATATCAACGTATACTGTAGCATGTGTGCTGTATTGCAGACTCTATTGTACAACAGTTTCTCTATGTGACCACAATGTAAATAACTATATACATGTATGTCTTCCAAAAGTATGTTTACCGGTGCTTCACAACCCTTATTTTATTTTACTTTTTAGTCCAAATACTGTTATTTTGTGTCACTAGAAATAATGTTTATTGAAATCAGGAGGTTTTAAATTGTTTTTCTGAAGGAAGGCAAATCAGGAAACCCACGAGTAAGAGAGATTATTTCTCTGCCTAATGGCTGAAGCAAGTATGACAATTATATTTCAATAGCTACCATATTTATAATTAACTATTTTGAGAGAAACTAAATCATTTCAGCATGTGTCCAAAGTTTAAATGATGATCGCGTCATGGCTGCCACCTCCTTTTCACAATGGCAGCATTAAAATGTTAGCTTTCTTCTCAGTGACATTGAAATGGAGAGATTTTGTTTATCCCCGCCTTTGTTTATTTAACATTTTGCTCAGCGGGGGAGTTTCAGATAGATTGTTTTCAAGACAGTCCCTGCAGACAGCGAGCAAACACTCTACAGCTTCATCAAACAGAACAATCTTCAACTTTCCCCTTCTGCAGTGTGCAGGGAAATGTGACTGAGAAGAACATCATAATGGAATATGATTGAAATGATCGTCATAATTTTGCCGTCTGAGTCTGTAACAATATGCAAGCTCTGTTTTTTAGAGGATTTATTTAGAACTATGTGTAAGTTTACCATTACACGGGGAAAAAAAACACATTGATGGATGAAAACATTTCATTTTCATGTGGCAAACATTTGCAAGTTTTGTTATTAATAAATTCACCCATGTGTGATGGATTCTAGATTTTTTTTCCCCCTCACTAAGAAAGCATCAACAGACATTTGGGCACATGAAATCCAACCTGAGATACAAAGAGCGAGCTAAAACAAATCTTTGTGAGCTGAAAAGTGAGTTCACCCCTGTATGAAATGAGTTCTGAATTGGGCTCATTCCACATTTGTGACTCCTCTTTGTGCAAATGTGAGCCAGACAAGGTTTGATGGCAGCATGGTAGCTTTATTTTTTTGCTCATTTAAAAATATACTTTTGGAGTCAAAGGAGTCGAAAATCCATTGTCAAAAATGGCATGTTCAATGTCAGCATACAGATGTCCAAATCTTTGTGTGGGCAGTCATGGACGTTTGTGAATGTACTCATTAAAACACATAAAATCAAACACACATATAGACCGTGCCATTATCCATCTCCCTCTCCCACCACCCTCTGTCTCCGTCTTCCTTCTATCTCTCCTTCCACCGTCTTTCTCCTTGTTGCAAGTGCAGGCTTGATTAATATTTTCCACTGTTCCGTAACCATGGCAATAAGGTCACTGCATATGATACTTAATTGAATCTTCCCAGTGCTTTTGTGTGCATCTCCTGTGTCCGGACAATAAAAATCTTCCACTGATGACTCCAACCCCCTTCCTTTACTCCACTCCCCTCCATCTCTCTTTTCATTTTGTGGCCCATGAATTTATTCATTTGTTTCCTCTGCTATCTCTTTCTTGTACTCCTTTTCTTTCCCGGCCTCTCTCTGACCTATAGTCTACCTTGTCCTGTTAGAGCGTTTTCTCTTTTTTTGTTCAAACAGTGTTTTCTTGCATGTCTTGTCCTTCAGATAGTTTGATTCTTCGAGTGTAAAGCCAAATTCTGCTTTTTCTTTTCTCTTTTCTTTTTTCTTTTTTTTTTTCGTCTTTTCTTTTACACCCACCTGCTGGAACAGCCATTGATGACTTAATGCTCTTAAATGCCAGAGTACCACCCAGTACCAAGGAGGGGTGGGCGATATGGCTCTAAAATAATATCTCAATATTTCAGTAGTATTTCTAAGATGATTATATTCACAATATGACAAAATACTAGAGCTGTCAAAATTGAACAAAACTGATCTTTAATTTGATTATTCCCCTTTTTTTTGCACGTTACACAGATAAGAGAGCACAACAAGAGACATACTGAATTGTAAAGGGTATATTTGTTTCAACATATACCCACACATTACAAAATTTGTAGTTTGTAGTTGTACAGTTGTTGATTTAAACGTAACAGTTTGCCTTCAGATATTCAGTGAAACACTAAACTGCTTGATAAGGTAAAATATTTTTTGCCCCTTTTTGTTGTTACTGTCTTCTTGCGCTTCTAATGCATGACCATGGTTTGTTGTTCATCTGATCTTGTGTACCTCAACCACTTAAACACTGAACACTGAAGTCGTTTCCTTTTTTTGGAACGTCCTTCACCACTGTGGAGCCAGTAGCAGTGTTACTTTCGCTTTCATCCATGCTTGTTATTGCTGTGTGTAATGGTATGATGTCATTATCTCAACAAGTCGGAATATTGCAGATATCATGATATGATTTTTTAAAATCATATTGAAAAATATACCATTATTATCTTGAACAATATATGCCACACCCAGCTCCTCTTTCCATGGCCTTTTGCCCCTTCCTTGTTGGCTTTCTCTTTACGTTGCTTCCTACTTTTCTTCCCATGCAGCATTTGCATACTCAAATCAGTCTCAGGCACAATCATTAAATTGATTTCAAACAACACTGATGACTCAAGTGGTGAAACAAAAAGCCTTGCAGCCAGAAAACCATTGTGACACAAAGTGAGCTGCTGACACAGGGTGCTCTCCGAGCAGGTGTTCTGATTAATGCCTAACAAATTAGGGTCCTCTAAGATCCGGACATAAGTGGGAGACACGTCCCCTCTTCACACAACACATGGACCAACACATAAACACATGCTGACTGAGTCTTTGTTCACGCAAGTATGGTGGCTAATCCATGACAAGAGGGGATACAGGTTCACAGGGAGAAAACACTGGAGTGGATAAAGAGTGGCAGGGTGAAGAGGAGGTGGTGGAGCTGGCTGTTCAGAACACCACGATGGATATAGAAACTAAATACATTCTCTATCAATGTTTGATCGCCCTGATTCAGATGTGATACATTTTCATTCTCACGTTTTTATTCAGCTTTGTACGCAATCAGCCTTTTGAACAATAGAAAAAGATACGTTTTAAAATGCATGACATATCATTGAAAGAAAAGGGAAAAAAAGCCTTATTTTTGCAGTGGTACTTTGCAGGTCATTTTCTGGAAAAGGTCAATTTTGTAAATGTTATTACATAGTAAGGGAGTTGTGTTCTGTTCTGTTCTAATAAAAGTGTGGCAATGATCTTGAGGCAATCATTAGGCTCAAATAAAACAGAGAAAGATAGGGTAAGAGACAGGACGAGGAAAAAAGTACACATCAGATTTGACATATGCACCATAAAATAACCATTAGCCTTAATCTGAAGTGACGGTCTATCAATAATGTCACTCTGAAAATAGGACAGGTTTGTTGCTCTCTTTAAATCACCAGGGACTCCATATAGCAGAAAAAGCATGCAGATATAGGAAATGCATTAAGGCTTGATGTTAATGGGTGTGGTGGGAGCTGTGGGACACGCTCGGGCACAGGAGGACATCGCTCACCTCTCACTAGGTCATCGGCCTGAGACACCTGCCTGGTCTCAGTCCTGGAGACAACATCTGCAGTTATTAAACTCAGCAGTTTATGTTATTCAGTAGGGTATTATTGACTATGTGTTTTGATAAAGATTTATAGCTCAAATTTTCTCTCTTTTTATCTCAAAATCTTGAAATATGTCACACATTTCTATACGCTTTAGTTGTAGTCTTTTTAATGTAGTGTCCAGTTTTCATGATTGAATATGGCAAATACATGTGAACCCTCAGAGGGGTATCTTTCTTTTTTTACTTTCAATTTTTTTTTTTTTTTTGCAATTTTCAATATTAGCAATGGAGTAATTTCTGTAAATTCTATAAATTGTATTGTTAAAATGTCCTCTACCACTCAGTCTAAATCTCCAAACCAAACTCATCTTAATCTTATACAGTCCCTTAAGCATACACAAAGCACATACACTGTCACTTTCAAAGATATGCAAACATGCATGCAAACAAGCACGGGCAACTGCACTTGCAGAAACACGCACGCACACACGCTCACTCACTTGCATTCACTAACCAACCCCTTCTCCCCTAATGGGGCATTTGTGTACAATCAAACTTGGTGTTGCATATGAATGGACCTATTAATGAATGGGACATGCACGCAGTGTCTGCCGGCTTTGAAAGCCAAGAGCAGAGCACGCTTCTTTTCTATTACCATGTTTAATATGGAAGCACGTGGAGGCTATAGTATGCCCATCTGCTCCTCACACACGCCCCTCAGCCACCCCACTTCTACCATGTGCTGGCGTAACAGGCAGGCATTGTAGCAACAAGTGTCTGCACATTACCACGCTTGCCAGCTCCCCTCACTTGGCAGCGAGCCTGCTAAGCTGCCCGCCCCCTTATGAGAAAAAGACTTGATTGTGCCAGGGGAGAGAGCTTAGGGGGTCGACCGGGAAGAGGGACAAGGAGGGGGGGTTGATTTACATACTGCAGTTTAGGCGACACTCATCTGATTTTAAACGGCTCCAAAGCAATTAAGGGTCATTAGTCCTTTTGTTTTCTGTTGTGCCACAATGCAGCAGTGACGGCATCTGAGGCGCAGTTCCCCCAGTGGGGGCAGCCTGTGGGAATGTCAGCACTAACAGGGTCTGTCTCCCACCCCTTCCTCCCAATTCATGTCTCCTACCATTGACACAGCTTTCCTCTGTGTGTAAACAAACACTCAGCACCAGCCTGGCACTGCAAGGGAAGCCACTTTGGCAAAGACCCAGCTCTGGAGTGTGCAGCTGGTTCAGGAGGCACAGGCTGCTTATCCTAATTATCCTCATCATGACAACATATGATATAATTTGCAAATTGGCAGCATTCAATTAAATTTGCTTCTGGCAAAGACATATTTTCACACAGCAGCACAGTGTAAACAGAAACATCGCCATCTGAATTTTGGCTCTTATTTTAGTTTAACTGGCTCCATACAGTACAGTGCTTTATGTTGATGAATGTACTGTAAATAGATTTGATGTGTTAAATAAATGCTATCTATAAATGAGAATTCACTGCACTATAGAACACAAATAATGGTTTTGTTTCTCACAGATGCAGCAATCATCTCTTTTTGTGTTTGCTTTCTACACACTCAAGTGGAAATGAACTAACATGAAGTAATTTAAAAACATCCCCCTGAATATAATAGCGGCCTAAAGAGTGGATGTGATCAAGCAGGTATTTTAAATAAGATATAATACAGGAGAATAACATTGCCTCAAGGTCAATCGTGCAACTGTAATGAAGGCTGGGATGTATCCTTCAATATGCTTATGCCTGTATCTTCCATTACTCACCTAGCAGGCAGCGGTGTGTGTTAAGCACCCCTGCTACTGTGAAAAGGCATCAAAGGCAGCAAAAAGACAGGTATGGTATAGAATGTGAATGTTCACATGTCCATTTGTGTGGCTGTAAGACCCTCCGCAGTTGGTATAGAAAAACACTTACTGCTAATGTAAATAGCAAGGCAGCATAAATCAGGAGCCACGCGCAGCCCGGGAGAATATCGTGTAATAGTTATTGCGAAATGAAGTGGCATTGGGATCAATATCCCACTATATCTCACTCTGGCGTAATGGCGCAGAGGGAAGCTGGAGGCCAAGGGAGTCCGGTCCCTCCACCTCACCACGGGCCTATAAATCTGCCTGACCTGCAGCCCGCTTATTAAAGTGCATACGCAATCGGCAGCCGCCATCCAAAAATACAAGCTTACTTACTGACCTGGAGTCAGGGGAATGGATGCCTTTACCTTGTCTAAGGGCAGGGGTTAAAGGCTGATTGAGTCTGTAGCATCATCACGCCATACTGCAGAGAGAAACAGGGAAGTGTTGGTTTTAGCTCAGTTTTAATGATACTAATATAATTCAAGACGAAGTCTGAATGTCAGCACTGCAGGGAATACTGTAGATTAATTTCTGTTTCTGTTACAGTAAACCCCAGAATGTTGTGTGTAGGTTTTTTATATTCTATTTATTAATGAATTAATTTGTCTGTTTGTCTTTTATTCATAGTATCTTGAGGCACATTTTTTTTTCTGCCAATGTGACGCCAATCGTGCTCTCTAAGCTCGCCAAAATGAAGCCAGAGACTTTTGTTTGCAGGGCTGTCACAAATTATTTCAGGAGAAAGGAAATTATTTTCCCGGTTGAGATTTTTCTTCATGACAATTGTCTAGTTGATTCCAAGTTTGAATTTTATGACCACGCAACCACAACTAATGGGGGTTTGCTCATGGTACACATGGTGTTTAGATTCTTGCATTGTTTGTGTCATTCTCACACTTGAGAGAAAGACATGTATAAGAAATATCAACGCATATTACGAATGCATTGTCCATAGTGGCAGTGGAGAAAAAAAGGTGTTTTTGAAACAGTTCGTGTTCTGCTTTGCTTGGGATCCAAAGACTCAAATGATGAGGCTTAAGATTTTGGATGACAGAGGAGCAATCTGGACTGCTGTACAAAAGTGCTCTGAATGACTTGAGAATGCAATGGATTGCTCCAAAGAGGAGTGGTTTTTGATTTACATATATACATTTTTTTTTTTTGTTTTCTGAGAAAGAGAAGTCTTTCTGGTGGCTTTTTATGTATTTTATGCATAATATGTCTGTGGAGTGTATTTTTCTTATCCTCAGGTTATAATATAACTTTATAACAAACAGCACAGAGCCCGCAGACAGAATTGAGTGCAAAATAACAATATGGTGATAATGGCTGTCTGTCTGTGATTTGCCACATTATTCAGGTTTTATCCATTCATGCACAAGATCTTGTTGCAAGCTTAGTACAGCCTTGAGGCAGATATTATTGGTCAGTAAGATGGATGTTGGCAAAAGGGTATGAATTGTAATTGTAATAAACAGAATGAACAGTGAGACCTATGGCTCCCTCTTGATTTCTTTGAGACAATTGTTTGAAGACTGTGGACAATGACACACTTCTCTTCTGTTTTACAGGACTGTGAAGGAAGGTTTCATCTGTGTCACAGTTGGTAAGTGTTTCCTTGAAACCTTTGTTTGTTGTTTTTGTCATTGTAGTTATCAGAAAGACATTATCAGAAAGTTTGTGTTGTAAAGATTTAATCTTTAAATAACCTCTTGAGAACTTGACTGGAGGGGAAAAAAAGGGTTGGAGTTTAAATTATAAGAGAGGTTGTGTCGAAGGTCTTTAGTGATATATTCATTGTATGCACATATGCCATTATTTCTAATCTATACCCCATTATTGACAATAAATGAGATTGTCAAGGTTCTTTTGGGTAACATCTTTGGAAAGAACCATGTCTTTGTGTGCTATGGTTCAAAGAATGAACTTGACCTTATTTAAAGTAAACGGACGTATGATTCTCTTCATTTTTTTTCATTAATTACATTATTTTATCAAACTGTCAATGGTGAGTGAGTGGTAAAATCAGTTGGCTGCAAGGTCCGCTTTAAATAAATGAATAAGAAGACAAATAAATGTTGTATCATTTGTCTAAGGTAGATCTGCATTTAGTTCTTAGCCTAAAATTAAACAGTATAACATAAACATCCTAAACCCAACAAAGAAATGTGCAACATAATTATTTTAAAGTCATGTATGATTAAAAAATAAAATCAAACTTTATTATTAGCAAATTACCTCTTTCTCTTTCTCTTTCTCTTTCTCTTTTAAGAACACATAATAGAAAATGACTCCAACAGAGTACAAAAACTTAATTGCTACTATGTAATAGTTATTGCGTGTACTTAACAGTAATATAAAAATGTGTCATGCTATGTTCTGCCTTTGTAACCCTAACATTATATTGCAAAAAATAGTATTTAAATCTTAAAGTCACTTCACGAATTGTTATCAGAAATAGAAACTGGTGATGTTTTATCGGTGAAGTGTGAAATGATCTTAAAGTTAAGAAAACAAGAAATCACATGAAGCAAACAGCTTGCCCCCACAGGCTGTCTCATGTACAGTGATGGTTGATTAAATTATTACATCTTACTGAAGACTCTTGTATTGATATCTTCAATATGCATTCAGCATTTTAAATGTCTTATGTCAGAGCTGGATTGATTTTAAGGCAAGCCGATAATTAGCCGTTCTTATGAGATAATCTTATGATGGTTTAATATGAGTGACAATTCAAGCGATCCTTTCTAATTAGCTGTCTGCATTGAGCGGATGTGCTAATCAACACCAGTGAACTGGTGTTTTATTTTCTTTAATTCAATAATCTACTCAAGTGTAATTTTATAGCTGTGAAGTGCACTTATATTAGTGCATGTAATGATCATTTGTTTGATAGCACACACACACACACACACACACACACACACACACACACACACACACACAGGCATAGTGGTTCTTTATGAATCTGGATAACCATTACAGAGTAATTTAATTGTCATCACCTTCATGCTTGTTTACTGTTTTTTAGTGAATTTGAAATATAACGAGCCTCCTCACACACACACACACACACACAGTGGACACCTCTTCTCCGACCTGCCACCGCCCTGACCTTGAACCTAGAAGGGTCAGCAGTTCAGAGGATGAAGGTGGGGATGGTCTGCTTTAGCAGATCATCACAGGCGCTGAAAATGAGAAAGACTGAGAGTTGGAGCAGGCTCGGGCCACTCCACACTGCACTACAAAGCAGTTTGTACCACAGGTGATACTCTTAACAAGATCTGATGTGTAGAAATCACATGTAGATGTACGCTGCAGACTGACCTTTGCCCTCTGTGTGTTAGGATCTGTGACCAGGGGCTGACCCGTAATCCTCTCCTAAATGGTTTGACAATAGAGAGACGTATTGATCTGGTCAGTCTCCTGGCAAAAGGGTCAAGAGCCTGATACACAGCCAGAGTCTGCTGTGTGTCTGCAGGTAGAGTGGAGTCACCATTACTGGAGGCCCACCGTTCCACCACCTGTAGTCATATGCTCAGCTACGGTATGTGTGGAACGGGCTTCAGTTTCAGTTTGTGGCACAGACAGGCTTCATACATCTGCTCCTGCGTCACTTGCTTCGCTACCTTAATTAGGATTACAATGAGGCTATGTGTAAAAAATCGAAAAAATAACACATTAGAGGTTGTATGACAGGCTCAGGAAATGGCTTCTTTTTCTCTTTAAGACAGCACAAATTGGTTAAAGTAAAGCTTATGCCTGAGAGCTTTGGTAACCTACACCACCTAACCCCCCACTCCCAAAAAAATAACACATGTCTGCGAGCTCCCTCTCAGAGCCCCCAGCTTTCCCCACTGCGCCTGGGCGGCTGCTCTCCTCTGGGCTCACCCAGAGAGGGCTAGCCAGCTCCCACATCTGGCCAGACAGAAGAACAGAGAAAATACTAGGAAATTCTCCTGCCGACCACTAGTTCTCCCTCTTGCATACTGAAACCTCTCCTCTCTCGCTCTCTCTCTCTCGGATTCTTTTGGAGTGACCGGTGATAGAGCAACATCTGGAAGGAGCAGCAGTTTTCTTTCCTCGTGTTTTTTCGGGGAGATCTAGGCCCCCGATAATCCGTCTCCCTCCTCATTAAAGGAGCTGAATAAACACAGGCCTCTTCCAGTTGTTCCTATGAATTTCCTCACCAGGCGTCAGGAGACCCGAGCAGGGGCTACTGGATCAAAGCTGCCGGCAGCCCCATGTGTGCCGAGAGTGAGAGTGCGTTCCGGGGTTGGGCCCATTACCTTTCTCCCTGGGAGCCTCGGAGGGGCCCTAGGTCACTGGCTGTCAGCTCTTTGGCCCAAGCTCAGCAGAGGAAGAGGAGGAGGAAAAGGGAAGGGGAGGGAACGGAAAGGAAAGGAAAGCAAAGGAGAGGAGAGGAGAGGAGAGGAGAGGTTAACTTGAGACAATCTTCAGATACTTTATGAGAGAGGATGTCAAGACAGAACATGAGAAGACAGGAGAAAAGTAGATGGAAACAGACTTGCAGGTAGATGAAAGAGAGCTGTGAAGTTTTGGAGGGTAGTTTTTAAGTCTACATGTTTGGCTTGAATGACCTTACGCTCTTTTTTAAGTTGTTCTTAGGGAAAGCTTTTGGTTTCTGTTTTACAAAGTTTTGTCTGTAGAACCCAAATGACTCAATTTTATAATTCTAAGGCGAAAAGTTGTGCAAATCAAAATGCATCTAAATGCCTGTTTAAAAGTCTAATCGCTGGTAACAGAACAAACCCATTGTACTCGTCTATGTGTGTACCACTCTAATGCACTGACCCTGGTGTGACATTAATTTTCTAATTCCCTGCACTTCCTGGCAATCAACTTAGAGGGGCAGTGGTTCGCTGGAAAAGTTTGCAGTGGAGGCAATTAAAGGCAGAAAGCTAAGCAGCAGCAGCAGCAACAAAAGCAGCAGCAGAATCGACGGAGGCAGAAGAGGATGATGCCCTGCGCCGTAATTGTTACTCACTTACTCGGAAAGAAGATAAAATTGATCAAATCGCAAAAAAATCACCAATATTACATGGTCATGTAATTAACTTACCTGGCTACTACCTCCATGATGCCGGGTGCAGATGTGGCTGGAAATGACCATAGTGTTCGTGTTTGTATGTGTGCACCGTCCGTGTGTGCGTGTGTACAAATGGCCCTGTGGTCGTCATCAGGCTCCCATCAGCCCCTCCATTAGTTACTGAGCTGTGGGTCCGTGCTGGAGCCTACCTGCCCTGAATACAGATTAGGAGAGGAGAGTATGGGCAGCAAGCACAATGAAGACAAACACACATGCACGCACGCACTCGCACAAAAGATGGCATTAACATATTATCTGCCGCGACATACAGTGACATATTTTGACACACACTCATAATCAAAGTAATTGCATTTTGCACACCTAAGTGTCTGAGATGTTGCATCATATGCATGGAAAACACTAATGGTAAAAATCATTAAAAACATTTCCGTGTATATTTCCTATGGCTGATAAAAGCACACACACACATCTGATTACCGCCTATCACTGGACACTGACACACCGACCCCTGTGGAGAGCACTTCATCTGGTGCGGGCAGATCATAGCTTACACATTCTGAAATAACTTCACACACAGCAGAGTACACACACTGGCAGCCCAGCACAAAGGCAAATATGGTTGCATACTTCTCCTCTCCTTCTGGAGCCGCAGACTCACGTGCTCGTGACAGGAAATCTGCAGGCAGTCATTACACAGAGCCAAGCAAACACGCAGCCGCCACGCTCACCGATAATGTTTTCACATGTGCCACTGCTATGTTGGAGGTATATCCACGTATGTGTGTGTGTGTGTGTGTGTGTGTGTGTGTGTGTGCTTGATAATAGAGGTAAAATTTATGTGGCAAATAATATCAGTGCAAAGCGATTGTTTGAAATGAAACCGTGTCAGCTCTTGGGTTTTATTTCGCTTCATTCTGTGACAAACACTACAAAACAATTAATTCTGTTTTTTAAATGAATAACTCAATATTTAAAAAAATTGCATATATTATAATTGTTTCTGTAAAACGTCACAATCTTCAAATGAAAATGTCCTAAATTAGCCACAAACCTACGCTAGATACGATGATAAAAACCGAGAGGATGACAATGTTTTTCAGGCGTTCTCACCTGTGATGTTGGGAGAGAGGAAGATTATGAGGCTATAGAAACCTCATCAGTAGTAATGCCTATGTTTAAAGGGATGTCAGAAAAATGAAAAGTGGGTGTCCAGGTCGAGTTCAAGGCCGAAGACCAGGGCACTGCCTTGGGGTTCAGGCAGGAGCTGTAGGGCATGAGGACTGGGGGAAGGGGAGAGGGTGTGTGATGGCTTCTGTGTGTCCCTCTGGCAGTGCAATGGGACCCTTGGGAGACCTGGGTCAGGAGGCCTCCCTCCAGCCCCACCAACCCCGCCCCCCCACCTTGCATTACCGTGCCATTTAAAGCCACCCAGCATCTATTTCCTCCAATAAAAACTAATAACCTTTTCTGTCGGAAATCACGGCAGCTCTTGAGTGCTGGAGCAGAGGCCTGGCTGGATGGCCTGTAATTGCGGTCCAGAAGTCCTCCTTTAGTTTATTTTTTGCAGTGTTTTGGATTTGATTTTTTTTCCCCCCCAGTCCTCTTGGTCCTCTGCGCTTTGCGGCTGATTGCCTGCGCAGCTCGCCCCACACTCAGTAATCAGACAGGAGCTGGAGAGGGGGCAAAACAGCAACTCAAGGACCTTTTATAATTGGGAGGGATTTGGAGGGCAGTTGGACTTTACATTTGGTGTCAGAATAGGTTGTGATGGTGGCAGCGCGGGCTAAAAAACAGAGGTGACAAAGCCCCCCATTGCAGTCAAGTGGTTCATTGTGACGCTGCTATGAATAGTGTGCATGTTTGTCCGTTCTGCGGCTGTCCATTTGTCTTTGCGGGTGTTGTGGCATGATTTTGGAAACAAGCTAAAAGAAAATTTTCTTCAAGTATTTCTACACAATTTTTCCTGAATTTGAATGAATATGGCACTAAATTATATTGAGAGTCTACTATTTTATAGAATCAGAAACCCACTCGTTTTGATTTGTAATTTTTTTTGTTGCAGTGATTCATGGCTGTTCAGAGTCTCTGTTTACATAGTAGATTGTGACGAACAAGGTTTAAGATGCAGATCTGAATGTCCTGGAACACATTATATGTAAGCTAGAATTGCACATGCTTCCTCTTCCTGTGACATTCTGTCATTTTGTACAATTTTCTGCATTACAATTGATGTGAAAGAAAGTGCGAAGAAAACCTTCAAACCAGTAAATAATCCGTATTCATATATACTGTACCGGTGTAACACATACTGTAAATTATTGTAAACAAACCAAACCTTGCCTTTTTTTTTTTTAGATTATCTTAGCATGTTGTCACCCACCCATGTGTTCAGTGACTCTGCCATGTTGTGGCTAAATAGTCGAATAATTTGGCTCACCCAACAGTCTTAGCTAGCTCTGGGCTAACAAGAGGATTGGGGTGAATTCAGATTCATCTCTGCTCAGGATGCCCTGGGGCTTAGAGCCCAGCTTGTCCAGGACTACAAAAGGTCCAGAGTGTAGCCCTGAGCAAACTGCAGTGTGAAAAGAATTGTAGCTGTATGTTTCTCCATCTGTCTTCAGATAATTAAAGTCCGGTTTATCCAAACTAACTGCGCAAATTAACCAATTAAGGTTTTTATCTTATACAGTATATTTTATTCACATATATAGTATGTACAGTCCAAAATTACGTCCCTCATCTTTTTTTTTAATTTCCTTCTCCTCTTCCTCACTTTTTAACTCAGAGGAAGGAAATGGGAAGTCAATATCAATATGCCAGCTCTCTTCTGTAGATCAATCAACAACTTAGCAGTAATTAACTATTTGATCAGAATACATCATAGATGTTCTTTAATATTTGCAGAACTGACTTAAATGAAACATATCCCAGTACAGAGAGGAGGTCGGCGTGTGTGGGTGGGCAATTTTGGGAGGCAAAGTTCAGCAAAATCAAGGGGGTCATTCTAGTGGGGAAAAAAAATAAAAATCTAATAAATTGGCCAGTCTTTAATTGCACAAGGAGACTTGCTTGGGGAGGCACTGCTGCATGCTAATTGAAGAGGAGCCCAAAGCTCTCTTAGGGTCACAGTTTCTGCCTTTGGGTCCCTCCATGCACTGCACAGACATACAGATACAGACAGCATGCCGCCTGTGCCCCAGAGAGCCACTGGCCCCCAGGGCACAGAGGCCACAGCCTAGCCTCGCTCTCTGACAGTACAAACAAATATCTGTAGTCCAGAATACACATTCTTGCTTTCACAGTGCACAGCACTGGGTGGGTATATCTTCTTCATGTGGGAGGGCAGTACTGATCCTTTTGGGTCCCTGTGTGCGTCGGTGTTATAGTGTCAGTGTTAAAGGTATATTTAAGCATTAAGACACAGGACACAGTCACAGATGTTGCTAATGCATTATATATTGTTCTATCAGGTCAATCACTATAATATGGCTCTTCAACCTGAGATGGAATGCAATAATGTAATAATAATATATTGATATCTCAATTTAATGCAAGAGCACATAGCCATGGTTTCTGACAATCTTGAAGAAGCAGTCTGGATCAAGTACATGTACAGTAGAGTGAGAGGCAAACCTGATTTCCAGCCCATATGTCTCAAATGGGTTTCTCATAGTGTTGTATTAAAATATCGATTACATATAGATACTGAATATTTGAAACAGTTTCAATACTAATTTTATGCAGTATCGATACCCCAGTACTTCATCCTCCTCTTTTGATACATGCACTGCTGTAGTGCCTATAAAGTCCAGCCACCTCCAGGAGTAAATGAACTTAGTTGCTGTTGTGCTTAACACGCAGCTTACAAACCTCATTATATTTATCTAGTACAAGTCTGAAATTGTATTCCCTCAATGTTGGCAATTTTACCCCATGGTATCGAACATGGTATTGAATATTGACATTTTTCAAGGTATTGTGTCAAAGTTAGAAATTCCAGTATCATATTTATTTCATAGAACAAAAAGAATATACTTAAAGGTTTACCATATAAAGGTTTATTATATTGAACAAGAGAGTGAAGAGTGTTGTACAGAATTTTTTAAAGAAACTTTCAAAAGGTTAAAATACCTTAATTGGCTTCGCAGCATCAATTTGCCACTGAAATACAGTATACTGCATGACACTTGCTGCTCTTTATACCCACAGTTGTATTTATTTGCACTGTATGTGTGTCTGTCTGCGTGTGTGTGAACTTTACATGCATGTGGACATATAGTTTTTGGTGACAAAAGATACAATTTAAAAGGTCAGAGCGAAAACCAAAAATAACAAAACTTGGAGACTGTGAATAAAAAAGATAGAAAATGTAAACTGGAAAACATGTGTGTTTGTTTGTGTGTGTGTGTGTGTGTGTGTGTGTGTGTGTGTTAGGTTCTAAGCGTGAATGCTTGCATTGTCATCTGCATGCTGTGTGCTCATATGTCTAACGGTGACTCATAGGCAGAGCAGGTCAGATGAGATAAATGTGTTGCTAGACGTCTCAGTTTAGTGTCTTATCACTTACAAGGCAATGAACTTGACTTGAAACTTAGGGAAATCCAATTGGTGAGTAATATACCATAATGAGCAGATCAATGATAATTATGGAGCCTTCATGTCTAACTAAAGATAACACTGTGTGTATGCCATACTACTGCTTGTGGCCTGTGTACGCACGCACGCTTCCATGAATGGGCTTCTGCGTTCATGCTGGTGTGAATATGAGAGAGAGTCATTTGCCATTTTCATCATATTTCAAAATTTTAATTCACATACTGTGAGATTGTTCAACCTCCATAGCTGCACAGCTTCCAGTCTGTTCTGGCCAGGATTGGCTGTGGTTGGCCGTGTCACAAAACCTAAATGGAGGTATTGAGGAGATGAGGCTACCCAAAGTGCTAAAATGGAAGTAAGTGAAGACAATCCCCCAAAATAAGCACTGTAAAATAAACCTTAAATTCATACTTAAAACAAATAGGGTGCAGCATATCACTAGAGTAGCTGCTGTTAGCTAGTTAGCTCAGTTAGCCGTGTAGCTAACGGTCCTATTAGTTGACTTGAGTATGCCTGGAGCTCAGAGTGCTAACACTGCAAGCACAGGGGTCTTGGACCGCAGGGGCTAGCTGGTTAGCGTGCTAACTTCAGCAGATGTCTCTTCTATGCAATACAAAACGTCCAAACTAATATTTCTTCACATTCTGTCGATGGTTGTGAGTGTTGCCTTTCTTTGTAATGAAGCCTTGCTTGACTTTAGCTGATCATTTAGTGCTTGTGATCACATGATGTATGTCAGAGGCTTCAGCATGACTGTTACAGTGAATATAACCTGTGTGTCAGACCAGAGCCCTTCCATTTCACCTTGTGAGTCTGTGTCTGTATGCATGTATGCATCAAGGTGTGTGTTGTTTATTACAACAAACTATTTCTCATCCCCTGCGACAAAGAAGAAATGCAGGCTTAGTAAATGTGTTTCTGCTACTACTGTAACTTCAGTGCATACCTGTAATACCTTCATTCTTCCTGCAGTCTTCAGTGCTGTTTTGAGGAGCTTAGGACGCATTTCTCAACATGTTTACATTCCCAGAATAATAACTCAAGATTTGCAATGTTGCCGCTATTCCAAAATTGTTAGAAATTGCCCTCAGTATAGGCCCATTACTACCAGTCAGGTATAACAATGTAAATCAATCAATATAAATGTAAAAAAAGGCTGATATCATAGTGCGTGACTGACAGTCAGAAGCAAGTACAAGAAAAAATACACATTCAGGGTTGAAAGATGATTTGGGGGCTGTTCATACAGAAGGCAACTACAATTGTATCTTTACATGGAGCTCTTTGCAGTATTCTAAAGTAATTTGATTATAATTTATCTAGAAAGCAGTCAGGGCTTTTATGTTTTCCTTTAAAAACCTTAACACAACCCAGTTTAGCGATGAAACCCAGACAATGAAAGATACTGTCACATACGATGAAGCCAAGCCGAGCGCTTACATTGCCTGATAAATGATCCTCTTCCGCTTGCCTCTTTTTTTTCTGTGTTCTTTCTTTGCGTTCCTGTTTTTGTGTTTCAGAGTATTACTGTATGTTTGTGTGCACACTTCCTTAATTGCATTAAGAGGATGACGCACTTTCTTACTCTGTTTAAGCTCACTTTAATTGCCTCTGAATGGTGCGCGAGGGAAGCAGGGACTGACGGCACAATGTGGACATGCAATTAGCTATCTTTCATAAGACGCTCCGGGGGAAAAAGAGAGGGCTCCAATTCATAAAGGAATTTCACACACAAGGCAACAAATGCTATTTTGTGTCACTGCTGTGGTGGCATCTTGATGGAATGGCATTTCATTCATTAAAGAATCAGACATTCGGAGGGAGCAAGACAGAGGGATCCAGTCAAAGAAAAAGAAGCGGGACTGTGATAAAAGGGGAAAATGCTTGGAGCCTCCTAGGTATAGGTGAGGCGCAAATAAAAAATGAGAGGAGAAAGACTGAAAGATAGGAGAAAGGGTGAGGGAGGAGTGATCGAGGTAGATCGCAGTAGAGACGCGTGGAGGTGTGTGTGCCCTGGTGAATTCTCACTTCAGTTTGGAGAGAGTGCACCCATGATGGCAAAAATGACAGAAAGGCCTGCACTGTAGTTTGAAATTACACGCACAGTTTACATATTCCATCCAATCTGACATATTGAGTTGAATGAGAAGGAGGTGCCAAGTGTTTGAAGGCATAGGGGGGCAACACAAATTCAGGACGCTGCCAAAAAGTGAAATTATTTTAAAGCGCGATGTTTTGATGTCGACTATAAAACAGTGCAAGTGCTTCCTTGTTTTGCTCCGTAGGTAATTCAATCAAAGGAGAAGTAATGTGACCCCTTTGTCTTATTCCAACATAAACTTTTCACATGCCCTCACCGATCATAACTACGGGCCCGGGGTCCATAAAACCTTTACACTTTATAAATATTCATTTCTGTATATCATTTTTTTTTAGGTATGTCCGATGTGGATTGACAATAATATTGTAAGTAGCTCTTAAAACGTGATATTAGTTTACGATCCTTTATCCAGATTGGGACAGGCTGCACATGCATTTTTCATGCGTATAAATTTATAAGTGTAAGGCATTAAGTAAATGACGTCATGCATTAGGTTAATGGCATTGTTGCGACACGTATAAGAAGCTTTTAATACCGTACAATTCAATAGGTAGCTCAAACGGCACGACTGATGCTCTCTATCTCCTCCAGCTGCCCCTCCTTTTTCTTCGCCCGCTCCTTGTACTCATTTTTCTATGCTTTTTTTCCCCTTTTTCATTTTTTCCGTGCCCCCCACCACCACCGTCACCACCCAGTACCCCCTTCCCCCATCTTGGACAATCTCTCTCTGTCTCTCCTGTTCCTCCTCTCTCTCTCTCTCTCCCTCTCTCCCTCTCTCTCTCATCCCAACTCCATTCTCCCTATCCCTCCCTCCACTCTTCTTCATTTAATAGTGGACCTCAGAGTGGTTGCCATGTCGACCAGCCGGCATATTACTATGGCAACCAGTCTGAGCGAGACGAGGCTGCTGATTAGGGAGAGATGTCTAGTGTAGCCTGGCCAGCGGAGGGTGGAGAGGAAAAGGGGGAAATGGTGTTGGGGTGCTACAGGGGGGTTGTATATTATAGGTCTGAACAACGTGTGTGTGTGTGTGTGTGTGTGTGTGTGTGTGTGTGTGTGTGTGTGTTATACGTGTGTGCATCTAAAAAAAAAAGAATTTGTAGAGGCTGGTCAGTTCTCTAATAGTAAGCCAAAGGACATTTTCCTTCAGATTTAAGATCACACTGCTACCTGCAGCGGTGAACTGTCTCGGTGTGTCTGATGGTCTTTTGCTTTCTTGAAAAGAAATAGGAATCTCTTAATCTCTGACAGTGCTAACCATCGTTGCATAGGCTTTTTGTACAGTGTTGAATTCTCTTATCTGGAGCACACCTATGGAAAAATTCTCCTTAATGGATTTATGGTGGAAAAAACTAAATTTCCATATCATACAGGAAGATGCCTTAATGTTTCCCTCAAGGCCCACAGCGCTGAGATACTTTGTTTTGATAGTACATAGGCAAACCTGAGCCAGACTTCAAGTGGTGCTCTTATTGTATTTGGGCAGAGTCATATCTAGTGTTATGACATGTGAGGGACGGAGCAGGCAGAGCTTTTAAAAAGCTTCACCTTCCTCCAAGAACACTAATGAACGCTGTAGAGGATGCCTCAGACCTCCCAGATCCATCAGAGAAACTAATTACAAGATCCAATTAAAGAGAGAGAGGGAGAAGAAGGGGAAGAGAGAAAAAGAGAGAAAGTAGATGGGGAGAGGGGATGGGGTTGGTGGGGGGCAGGTCTCCCTTTACCATTGACCCAGCCAAGCCGTCGGCTCATTCAAGACAGTAATTATAGCTTATTTATTATTCATCCTTGAGCTAAATAAGAGCGTGACATTTCAATAACAATAATAAGGGCAGAAAAAAAATGCAGCACAAACTACAGACTTACTAATTGCAGTGCTCAGAGATTAAACGACTGGAAAAATGTTGTTATTTACTTATTCATAACATCTAGACCAGCCATAAGAGCATAGCCATGCACTTCACTGAAAATGAGTCTAAGGGGCTCTCTCATGAGATCTCTTTGGTGGACATAATCCTCTACAAAACCAGGATGCCATGCCTCCCCTTAACAAGTGTTTTTGGGGGGCGACTTAATGACTTTCTCTCACTGTTTTATTGTGAACATGTCTCATTTCGGCAGATTGGCTTTTAGCACACTATGCTCAATCATAGTGTATAGAGATAATATAATTCCCAAAGCATGCTCAAGTGGAAACAGTTTGAGTTGTGTGTCAAGACTACTAGGAAACGAGTAATGGGCAAGACAACACTTTAAAACTTAACCTGAGTTAGAAAGACTTAATGAAGAGTTATTTGGACATTATAAACACATGTAGTACTGTGTTTTGTGCCATAAGAATACACCATATTCATGCAGTGTTATTAAAGGAGAAAGACTTATTAGGCCCATAACTGAGCAAAGAATATTAAAAGTTAAGTTCACCCAAAAATGATTCAATCATTATCTACTCACCCTCATGCTGATAGAAAGTTGGGAAAGTTTCGTCGTCCGCAAAACAACTGAAGTAGATGGGGACCTGTTTTCCCCGCCTGAAATGGGCGCAAAAGTTCAACCGCGTGTTGTAGGTGCAAATAACGTCTTTTCTAATCAATTTGGGATCTCTGGAGCTTCTGGAGACTAAGATTATGTTGGACATGCTGTATGGAGCCATTGGCATGCGAGTGAGTAGATGAATTTTAATTTTTGAGTGAATTTATCCATTAACATAAGTAAGTAATTCATGTACCAAAGCTTTCTTCTTTACATGTTACTACTACTAACTTAGATATCAGTCTAGTAGTTGTAGAATTAGGCAATAATAAAGACCAACTAAGAGCCAAGTAAGCAACTTGTTAATGGTTGACGTGTTACCAAGATTGTATGTATTTCTTCATATTGTGAACACCAGTGTATCCAGCCTGCAGAAGGCCTACACTCCTCGTCTTCTCATCCTCCTTTTCTCTCCATGCACCCATCTTCCCACCTCTCCTTCCCCTTTGCTGAACTCTGAGGCACCTCATTAAGACTGCCAGCTCTTGGCCTCATTGGCTATGGCAGAGGTGAAGAATATCACATAATCATGAAGTGGAGATGGCATTACACTCTTCACAAATTATAGATGAGCTTTACTGTGTGGCGGCAGGCCTGGCAGACTAGTGCTTAACTTAAGTGACTGCTACAGGGGTCTGCGGTCCCCCTCCTCCCCTCTGAAACAGTCCCTCCAATCAGATGTAACATTTATCGAGAGTGTCTGTACCAACGTCGGGCATTTGTGTATAAGCACACATCGCTGAGTATTGTCTTTTCTTTTTCTTTATGGAAACTGCTCCACTTTACCTTACCTCACAGAGGCTTAGCCAGATCAGAAGACAGCGATGGAGTTCTGCGTGGAGACCTACAAGATGAGGTGTTGTTATATCCAAATCAGATCATGAGTAGGGAACTTCCTCATTAAACATGGATATTGTTGTATGTAAATGCAGCCCATAGTGAGAATGGGTGAGGCTCAAGCTAGTGAAAGTCCATAAACAAAACCCACGACAGTTGTAATTGATTGGTTGTTGAGTACCTATACCTTACCTTTGAATGCATCTGATCAAACAGAGAAGACTTTGTTGTCTTCTGTCATTTACCTGCCAGGCACTAAGAATAACTGTTTTTGATCATGCGATTCTTATGTTGGGCCTCATGACTCTTCCATTATGGCATTGAGCTGAAAAACAAAAAAAATAGAAAAAAAAGAAGACAAACAGCAATCTGAGATTTTCCTTTGATTTGATCTATTTGCATTCATGTGTTCCTCCAAGCCACTCACGAAGTCCTTTAGCTCCACCACTAACAGACTAACGTATAATAGTACAATGCAACATAAGCTTCGCCATGTGTCCCATTGCCACGGGGCAACAATCCACTGTTCTGTACCTTGCTTCCTTCTCCTCCTAATGCCTTTGTCCTTGAATCTCATAGGAGCCTTGTTAATACACTTGTATTAGGTGAATCAAGCAGCAACGGACTGCAGACAGTGTAAATGAATAGTCAATATTTAGAGATATGGTAAAGGCGTGTTAAGAGACAAGTTTATCTGTGTAAATTGGTGGGTTTTTTCTTGGAATATTCAATCTATAAGAAATATAAGTGCGTGCGTATACAGTGTGTTCTTTATATTTTACATAAGTGCAATTGTGCACATGCTTACACATCAGCGAGCAGAAACCTTGACCTTGCAGAATTGAAATAAGGGAATTGCAGCCCACTGACCAATGGAGGATGGGGGATGTCATCACAGGGCTGAAAAGCTTCTGATTTTCCTCCTCTCCCCGTTCCTATTTTAACCGTGCAGACTGTTCATACCCTCTCCGTGACTGACAAGAGCAGGAGGGGGGAGGTTATACCACTTATCAGCTGATGCGGGACATGTTCTCAGACAGAGCCATTGATTTTATTGATTGATTCATTTGCGGTTTTCCCATATAGTTGCCTGCTTGTAGTTTTTGTCAGGATGGCTGAGCTCATACACAGAGTTATGGAATTTGGGGTTCGGTAGGAACAGAGGAGAGTCATTGTTGTGATTGTGGTACAGAAATGGAAATGTTGAGAAAGCCCGGTATCACATTTATTATGTTTTCCTCCTTCTCTATAGCAGTCTATTGAACAGAAAATATATTTTTTTTAAAATGTAGTTATGCGCAAACATGAAAAGTAAATATATACAGTATATATTCTGTACCATGATCTTCCTTTCTCATGCACGTGGCGTGGAAACTGTCCACATCACTGCACACACGTACTAGACCATACTTACTGGATCACAACTGATACACAGACAAAACCCATTGCCCCTATTGCTCTCTCAGCACACTCAAACAAACACATGCACACTGACCAGATCACACCCCCTCGGGGCTGTGGGGCAGTGCTTGAGCGATGTCTCCCCAGGGGGCTGATATTTTATAGTTTGTGTCCATCAGTGCCGTAGCCCGGGGCGCCAGGGTTGACAGTAAGTGCTCTCAACACCGGTGACACTGATTCATCTGAGCTATGACACAGATGAGAGAGAAGGGGGAGGAGGGATGGCCAGAAAGGGAGTGTAAAACACCTAGACCAGGTTGGACTTGTGTGTTTTGTTTGAAATACCAGGTCCTTATATTCTGTGTTTAAATGAGGACGACGTGTATACTGTACACCTGAGTGTATTCCTGCACATTGTAATGTTACTGCACGCCTAATCATCCTCTCCCCTTTGTGGTGATTAGTACATATAGTTTCATGCATGTTCGCCATAACATACATGGCCATACTATGATATGGCAGTCCAATGTGGGCTCGGCTGGGCTAGACCAGCGAGATTGGCTCGAGGAGGGGACTCCAATCTAACATGGCATTTCAATTTCTCATTCCCCCTCATGGCTGTGCTGTGCACTGCTGCACCTCTTCTACATATATATAGGGAGGACGCCTCTGAACCCCAGCCTTCTGGATGCGCATACTAAGCAATCAATGTGTCACCTCTTCCTGACAATCCTATTTTTTTCATATGGGGGCCATGCTCATTTTTTCTTGTCAGCAGAAGGTAATTTGCTGTATTGTGATTCAGTCCTAAAACTTGGTGACGAGGTGTCTGATAAGTCGCTACCTCCCCCTGTCTCCCCCACTCGTCGCAGCCCCCCTGCATCACCCACAATATGGAAAGACCGAAGGACGCACCCCAACCCCCATCCTATCTACACCCAACCGCACCCCCACACCCCTGTCCCCTCTTTCCACACCAAGCCCAACATAGTTGTATTTGAGGCGGGCTGCTAAATTAGATAAGCTGGGCTGTGGCGCAGCGCCCCTGATTAATAAAAGATGCAGTGCTCCCTGGGGATGGCCCCTCTGAGGGCCGAGCAGAATCTACCCACAGACAATGGAGTTTGCTCGCACACAATGAACAGGAAATGGAGAGAATGAACCAATCATGGAAATATAACATTTAAAGCAGGACTATCCTGTGACCCTCTGTAACATTATGCATGCATCATAATAGATAATAACTAATGTTGGATGTGAAAAAAAGAACAAAAATATTAATATATTCATTTATTTGGGAGGCACATCCTGCTGTTGACATATGTTGGATAGAACTGCTGATTTCCTGCTGTTTTATGACATTCAGGAAAGCATTTGCAAGTCCTTCAGCAGAAATGCTGCAAATTCATGGTCAGTTTCAGTCTTGCCCCTAACAGTGCTCATTTAACATGCTGGTTATTATACATTTTGCCATTGTTAAGGCAGCTACAACTACAGAAATATGAGAGAACCTTAGATATTGGTCTCATCTGGTTTGTTTACTGATAATATTGCTCTGATTATGATGATGAAACCATCTTAGTTAAATGCCAAAAGTAAAAAGTGACACATAGATATATATTTAATTTAGAGGAGGATTTTCTGAATAAAGCTGCAGTCCAAAGTAGGCCATCGCAGTTTGATTTAAATACTATCTTTTATTTCCTGAACATTTGTGTAAACTTCTGGTTATTTCCTACTTTTAAGAGAAGCAAACATGGGTGAGGTGCCTCCCACAGAATGTGTGAGATTGGCAGCAGAGCTGGTGTTTAAATTGATTTAATTTGAATATTCATGCCATATTTAAACCAGTCTAAATGATTTTACAGCAATGGAATGGGATAGGCTTTATAAAAAGCTGGATGTAATAGTTTGAACATGATCGTAATTATTATGGTTACCTTTTACACACAAGAAAAATTCCAATTCGGTTTTCTCAAATCAAATTTAAATTTCTCAATTTATACTGAACTGTCAGAGACACATATTGCAAGGCCTCAAGCTAACAAGCTCCGCATTAGTGATGGAACATGTTTGGTTTTGATTTCACAGGAGTTGTGTGAGGATTCTCCCAATGTGACAAGCCTACACAGGCCTTCTCTCATATTGCTATGGATATTCATAGAGTATGTTTAGAAAAAAATTGCTATCTTAAAGCAACATCTGTACACTTCTACTATAACGCCATGTTGTGTGGGGAAAATTAAACAATGACAAACATCTCGGCCACTGAAAGCTAATTTTTTTGGAATGAGTGTTTAGCTTGTACATTTTTTTGTTGTTTTCTTTTAAATCAATGACTTTACTGGTCCTGAATAAGCGCGCTCATTTAAAATGCAGGCACTATGTAATTATGATTCTCTTTCTGTAGTAGAGCTGCCTTAAAATACAGCTGCAATGAACATCATATAATATAAATTGTTTTGAGAAAGATTGTTCCAGCTAATGTCTGCACATGAATATAATAAGATTTTAAGAGAAAAAATAACTTCCTAAACCAAGACGTGTGCTAAATGTATATCTTTTTTTAAAAACAGATGCTCAGCTCTTAGTTTTCCCACCCACAGCATCGTGTTGTCACGTCACTTTATTCCTGCATCAGGTCTATTCACATTCGTCACCTAATGGCTTTGCTACCAGGAGGATATTATCCCTCTCACTACTCATGTTTATAAGACAGCCAGTACTGATCCAGTTGCCTATGGAGACCACTGAAATCAAGGATGTACAATCATCCGGATTTGCTTTCCAAATTTGTCCTGTAAATTGTGCATTAAAGCTGTTCATATTTAGTACTCACATAATAACACAAAAGCATCCACCGAAACCTGCTCACCCAATACCGACAAACAGGTTTACTGGGCAAACGCGGAGCTACATCAGCACCAAACAGTCAACATGAATCCATTTACACACAGCCTCATGTGTGCGCATGTGCACTCATGCAGCCACACGGCGTCAACAGACATGTTCCCCCGCCGCTCCGCTCTGTTCCGTGTTGTGTGATTGCCGCATGGATCATGAACACCAGAGCATTTATCTTTAAATAACCTCCACCCCTTGTCGCTACCGAACAATAGCGAGACGCTTCTAATTTTCTGCAAGATAATGGTAGTCATATTGAGACGAAAAAGGTCAAGGGTTGGCTTGTGAGGTTCTGATTGGTTCGGAGCATCACGCTGCCCCGGGAGATAAAATGGAAAGTGATATTTCATTTATAGCACTACCCTTCCAAACTGCATAGCAATTTTAGGTGATAGCTCCATGAGGAGGCCCAGTTCTGCAATGATTAGGATGTATCTCCCAGTCAAACACTTAACGCTAAAATGGTTGGTCTGATGTCTTGCATCTGCACTTTTTTGCTGGGTTCTTTTTTTTACGATCAAAAGCATCTGCTATGTAGTTTTCCTCACGCTGTTTTTAATATTTAGTGATTCAAATTTTCACCTAACCCCCTACAACCGGAAAAGATTGATGGCTTTTGTTAATGCATATGTATAAGATGTACATATGCAGTTGAACCTGCCTTTGACCTTCATCTGCTCACTTGTATTAAATGAGCTACTGCTGTTCACTCGGCAGTGTAGTGCTTTAAAAAAAATAAATAAGAAAAATGTTTCTTGTTCAAGTAGATACTCTAAGTTGAAACACTCAATGCATTGATTCTCAAGCCTCCATATATCATTACACATAAAATGCCTTATTCTGTACATGCTTCAATTGAGATGAGGGGGAATGTCGCTCAAGTGAAGTGGATGAACTTAACTCATTTTATTTAATTTTTTTTTCGAGTTCTGTGGTAGCCTGGTGTTGTTCACAGAATGCAATATATAATTCATGCTTTAACCACAATGGTTAGAAATCACTATTACTGGTCCGTAAATGTATCGGGGACCAGACTTTGGCTGACACATGTGACATATACCAGAGAGCCTAGAGGATGCATATAATCATATCTCCAAAACACTGCACATTGCTAAACCCATTACACACCAACAAATAATAAATCAATGAAACTCTGTCTCTTAATAGAGATGTCCCTGACACCTACAACACATTTATGACATACTGTGCACATACACATCATGCGTTGTATTATATAAATTCCCAAAAGCTTCATGGACCAACAACAGCAGGGGAACAAGCATTTGTCTTGCTTTTTGTTTTGTTTTGTTTCACCTTGCTTGGCAGCTTTTGCATAATCTCTTTGGCCTGGTTTCTACATTTTGTTGTTATTCCAGCCTGAGGGCCAAATGCATCACACATTATCCAGTGACCCAAACTGCATTTCCCAAAGAGCAGTCCAGCCAGTGGGAGTGGCCTGAGCTTGTTGAGGAGGCTGCCCTTTAAGGTCATTACAGTGGTCATGTGATAGGCCAGCAGAGCCCCCTGGGCCACATGACAAACCGAGCTGCCAGGCCGAGGTGTGTGTCAGGGGTGTTTTTCCACAAAGCATTCTATAAAAGTGTAACTGGGCTGTATTTGCCCTTTCCTCCTGCTATGCGTTCAGCCAACAGGCCCCTGAAGATCTCTTAAAAAGTGCTGATCCACAGAGCTGGGCTGGTGCTCTTGTAATCCTTCTAGCTCTGCTCCAACTCCTCCTCCTCCTCCTCCTCCTCCTCCACGATCCCACCCTCTGTACCTGCTGCCTCCTCTCTCACATTCCCTCACTGTCTCCTGCTGATGCATTGCTCTGATGTGAGCGACAAGGTGATGGGTTGGAGGGGCTTGTTTGGGCCCCGAGCTAATTACCGCACATTAGAGCATGACTAAATAAATCTTAAGTGCCGCTAATTGCTTGGCAGTGAAAACAATAACTGTGGTACTTGCCCAGAGGCTCCGGGGTAGTGAGGGGCTGGGGCACTGGGGACCAGGGGCCCTGGCACCAGGCCAGCAGAAGACACCAGCACCATCAGTCAACTCCCTCACCCCCTCTCTGCCTTCATGTTAAAGTCACACACCACTTGGCACTGTCACTACATGCACCATATGCCCCACACCCAGTCCCTGACACACTCCCTGCAGCCCCTCACCAGCAAAGAATAAGCCATACATGACAGGCACAGACTGCAGAGCCATCATACATCACTGCATTAATAAACATGAATTAGTAATGGCACAATTAGATGGGGTTGTTCTGACATTTACTAGTACAATAATGGTGTTCTCCTCTTTACAAGCCCCTTTGGCCTGAGCTACAGCGCCATCAGATCTCAGACCTTCAGATGTGAGGGCTTGAGGGGGTAGAAATGTCTTGCTCAGCATGTGTCTCGGTCAGAGCAACAAAAAACTCATCTCAGAGATCCATTTCAAGATTGTTTATTCTATCGATATATGTAGGATGTTTAAAAACATATCAATATCCGTATCAGCCTAAAAAATGTACGCCGTGTGTGTTTGTTCCTCTCTTAGTTTGCATTCTGTCGTGTGTGAGGAAGACGGATGAACAGCCCGCGCTGCCTATCAGATCTCCTGTGGCCCAAAGGTATGTTCAACACAGTCCCAGCAGCCCTACCACACTGAAAGGGGCATCACAAAGCCTTTCACTCTGCCACAGCACTCAGCAAAGACGTGAGCCGCGAACTGCAGATGAGTGACAGAGAGAATTCAAAAAATTCTTTCTACTTTCTGAATATTACTTTCCCAAACATTATGCGAAGGCCTTTCCAAGTAGTCTTCATTCAGAGCGGGTAAATGTGGAATTGTGTCCAACACAAAGAGACTCAGGCAGCACAGTCTCCGCACATCTTCATATTCTGTCTGATCTACAGAAAAAAATTATATATAGAATATATAGAAATATATATCTTTTTTATCCCTATATCATAATAATCATGAAAATGTTATGCATTACCTGCGTTTAAACAATTTCCTTAACCAAATTAGGGGTTAGGAGTAGTTTATGTGTATTTACCGTCTGATGATTTAACACAAAATAAGGTATCATCAAAGGAATAATATACCTTTCAATCAAGGCTCATCAACATAAAGGTACTGGTCACAAACATTAGCCTGAAAGCAGAGTACCCATTGAACAATACAGAGTGATCAAAGCTCATAGGACTTCTGTTATTTAATTTTTTCCTTTCTTTAGCTGTAATTATTTCTTCTAACTTGAAGTTTGAATACCCAAATAATGACAGGGGTGAATAGTGATGTGATCTCAGTGTCACATGTCTCCTCTGCCACTTTGTGATCCTCCCTTTCTCTCCTCAACCAGTAGCTTCTCATTTGCACTGTCACTCTTCTGCAGTGTTTTTACTGCTTTCCCAGGGGACTCGTGCGCTTTTGTTAGCTTTTCTGTGAACACACACAGCCTAATTGGTTGATTAGTTCAGGTTGACTGGCCTGTTAATTGAAAAGTAATTTAGATTTGATGTGTCTAATGAAGATCCTAATTTATGGTTTGGCACTCATCCAAGGGTTTGTTTTTGAGAGTCGGAATCAAACAAAAAGGATGAAAGGAAACAAGAAAATGATTCAGTGTGTCAGCGCCGCTTTGATAGCACATGAATTAAGTCTTTGTGTAAGGTGATAACACTTAAGAGTCTTTCTCCCTGAAATTAAACTGATATAGACAATCATGAGGCACCGATATTAAAAAATAAATAATAATACATTAAAAATATATATACATTGAAGGTTAGTGTGTGTTGTTTGGACAGAAATGTTGGATTATTTATCTGTACCTTTTAATGTATTGACCTCATATACTGGCTGTAAATAATTCACAAAAAATACAAAAATAAAAACACTGTAGAGCCCAACCACTTGCTAAGCTGTACATAGGGGGAA
Source organism: Pagrus pagrus (assembly GCF_965226575.1). Taxonomy (NCBI): domain Eukaryota; kingdom Metazoa; phylum Chordata; class Actinopteri; order Spariformes; family Sparidae; genus Pagrus; species Pagrus pagrus. The sequence continues at coordinate 23,835,456 of NC_140185.1, read as the reverse complement.
TGTTGTATCTATAAATATATATCAAAACTCAATTCAAGAAACCAGCATACAAACTTTGAAGACTAGCACCCATATTTAGCTATTTACAATGTGAGCCATAGAGTGCCGCAGGAATAAGTACTAAAACCTGGAAAGAGTGAGCATTTTTTGTGAAGTCAGTGGGTTTTTTATGGTTACCACAGGCTTAGGATGTTTTCACGTTTTATTCTATGACATAAAATCCATCATTAAGTACCTGAAATATAAAGTGTTCACGTTTCTTCAAAATGCTGGTTGCGCACAAGTGGCGTAATGAGACTACAGAAATGTGTTGGGGACATTATCATAAACGGGTGTTTATTTTCTGCAATAATCCACAATACAGGCTTTTTGTGGCGGGAGCCAGGGCGATGCTAACTTCCAGGTTAGCCAACAAAGATACATCATCCCTGCAGCGCTCCATTGCTTGAATTTTGTAATAATTCAGCTTCCTTCATTTATGGCACAAACTGATGTCGGGCACAGCGTTGGTATTGCAGGTAGTACACACTTTATAAGCAAAATTTGAACTGCGACTGTACAAACCATAAAGGTTTCTCTTAAGTAAATGCGATATATTGTGTTTGCTTATTAACAATGCATTTTACCTGTATTTGAGTCTCTTAATGATCAAATATCGGAGGCACATTTGCTAGTATGAATCTGGATCAGATGTCAGACCTGTGACCATTGGCTTTTTCTCTATTCTCTATTCATCCTTCGCTGAAAAAGAGCCTTCTGCAACTGATATACTCAATGTAGGTTACCACTCAATGATAATGAGAAAAATTCATGTTTGCTGTCGCCACGCCGAACACCCAATCTGTGCTTTGTTTACAATGGACAACTTTGATGCGGTCACGCTCGTACTGTGATGTTTACCATCCTCTCTTCACTTAAACGTCAATTGAGTCTCCGTGGTTACCATTACTTAACTGTACCTGAGCTACATTCGCCAAACGAGTCTAGCTCGAAGTGCAAGTACAGATACATGACTCTGAATGAACAGCTGCGTCCCAATTCCACTATATAGATTAATGTATGTCACATTTTGAATAAGTATAGTGTGTTTACATTGGAAGAATTATCAAATTTACTGAAAGAGGAAATATTCATACATTATACATTCTGAATTTGCATGATTTGTTTGAGTGTGGTGTGTGGATGGAGGTTAGGCAGCTTTAGGAACATCGCAGCACACATAACACAAAAATAAATCAATAAAGATATTAAAGCTGCTGTAAGTGATATTTTTTATTACGATAAGTGTTAAATTGTCTTGTTTTCCAACAGTAATCACTGTTATAGTGGTCGGTCAGTAACCATGTCTCTCCTCCCAATGCTTATGCAGTAAAAGAGAAAAGGCATTTGCTGGCATCCCTGCTCACTTTATCCAATCAGGACAGAGAACTCCATGAAGAGGCGGTCCTGTCTGCTCGTGAACATGCAAATAGCTGGATCCACCTGTTTGCTGCTGTCTGGCGATTACCGCTACATGTTCATGTGTTGACGTAGAGAGGAGGGAGGGGATCACTAACTGTAGAACGGACAGGAAGTTAGCTAAAACGACAACACCACTTAAAGCAGCTTTAAATCTTAAAAAAAAAACATTCTCGCTGTTTTTCGACCTAATTTGAAAATGGCAGTTCCAAAATCCCAGTTTAATTGATGCCTCTTGACGACTATCTTGTATAATTTCTCGTCATTGCCTTGCAGTGAGGTAGCGGGACATAGCCAACGATATGTTTTGTCACACACTTTGCACATGCTTTGCATCATGTACTGCACAATAAAGTTTTAATATACTATATAAAATAACATTTTATTTAACAAAACTATATGTAGAAAGTTTATGTGCGAATATTCATTATTTTAATTCAGCAGCATGTTCACAGGGGAGTGAACCTAGGGAACCTTTAGAGTGAAGGCCTCTGAGTCTCCCCACACCAGAGCTCCAGTGACTTTATGAGCATCAAGGTCCTTCCTCCCCCACAGTTTGGAGGAATATATCTCCCCTCAAATCCGCAATTATGCACAAGGAAGTCACATTTAAAATCAATCAATGGAAACTTGATTTCCCTTCAGCATTGAGGGGATGATCCCAAAAGCCTTTTGACTCGTCCTCCAGTGCTGCGCAGCTTCGGGCCTTGAATCAAACATTCATTGCTGTTGCTGAGTGGTCCATTCAGTTGTCTGTTCAGTAAAATTCCAACAAAATTCAAAATATAATAAAGATTAAATCCAATTGCCAGAAGAATATCCCAAAGCCAACTTGATCCACACAAGTTCAAAACAGCAATAATGTGTTACTTGCCACAGTTAACACCACCGTCTTGCAGCCATTTTCATCTTTGAGTTTGAAATCAGTTTTAGGTTTTACATTCAGCTTGATCGAGGATGTTCCTATAACTTCCTCCGTGGATGTTTGTATCCAGGATGTCGGCCATTCCTTTCAGTCGTTGATTTTCTCAGGAATTTCCAGTTTTGATTTTACTGTAGCAGCTGAGCTCATGAGATGTGCTGGGCCTTCCCCGTCCCATGTTGTCACCAAGGCAGACTGCACATTTTTGAGACTCCAGCTACTTCTGTTCAGTTTTTTTCTAGACAAAGCATAAAAAATCAAACTACAATCAGTGATGAATTAATCAGGATAATTCATTTTTCTTTTTTCTTTCCGCGCAGAACGTCTTAATCACCCATCATCTGCATCCCCTACCTCCCTATGAACACAATCCCTTTGAACCTCATGCATTCATGCACACTTACGCACATGCAACAATGTACCTGACAGTGCTACGTAGCAGGCCAAACTAGTGCAGGCATTAGCAACCTGAGGTGTGGGAATCGCCCCTTTGTTGCACACATAAACATTTCTTCGCACTATTTCTCCATCTGTCACTTACCCGCATACTTAACGCGGTAGTCATTAGTCGCCCTCACCCTACCTCCCTTAATGAGAAAGCAATTACCATAGGTTTTCCCCCAATCCCAGTGGCCTGGCAGCGTTGTCCGAAACCTGCCTTCCCACCTGCCTTCAGCTCTGCGTCTGCTTCTCTCTCAGATTCGCTTCTCTTCCCTTGCACCTCTTCTCCCTTTCACTGTGGCTGCAGACTCTCTCTCTTTCTCCATCCTCTCTGCAGCCTCTCTCGTTCGCTCCTCCCATCTCTGAGCTCTAGGCTGCTCTGGGTTTTAGACGGATCACTCTCACAATGGTTGATCAATACAGGTATTGATCCACTGGCAAAATGTTTATAAAATCATTCTGGGCAGCTGCAGTGCAGTGGGGAGGGGAGGCGGGGCGACGAGAGGGCCAGCATGCCATGCCATTCGCCTACGAGAGAGCCAGCGTGAACCCGATTGGCTGTCTGTCTACCCGCCTTGCCAGGAAGAGGGCTGGCATAGTGTGCGTTTCTTTGTCATTGTTGCTCGGTATACCACAGCCCTCCCTGGCTTACGCTGCTAAACTTTCCAGACCACCAAAGCAGAGTGCGGCAGTTTAACCTTTTCGCTGCTCGATGTTGACTGCTTGCCAAGCGGTGGCACCCGCTCCCTCTCCTTTCGCATCAGCCAAGAAATTAATTTGCATAAATTAGCAGGCTGCAGGCAATCCCGGTCTAATGATCCACTGTCATTTCATGTCCGCTTTCTCTCCCATCTTAGCGGGAAAACACTTTTTCTCCATTATGCCGCCCTGGTGCTTTCCTGTCCACATGCCCACTGTGGGAAATGTGTCACCTCAGACAGCTTGCCCCTATTTCACAAACATAAACCAACATATGCACACATAACAGGTCTCAGCAGGTGTAAATACGGGGAAGCTCCTGGGCAGGCGGTGCGCAGAGGAACACGTATCCACAGCATGTCCCAGCTGCACTGTCATGAGGGAACAGGGAGCAGTCTGGGGACAGGACTTCCCCCCTGGCTCTCATCCTCGCCTCCCTCTGGACTCGCACACTTTGAAGCTTACCGTTAATGAAAGGACTCCGCTCCAGTCTCTATTGTGGGGATCATTAGCGACATTAGCAGAAACACACCAACCACAGTCGGCTGCCGTGCTCCTTCCGCAGTGAAAACACACTGTTGCTCCACTTGGGAATGCTACTGACAGGCCGGCTAACTCAAACATTGGAACGCTTTAGCAGTAAGCTAGATAGCAGATTCAAGTGGCGCAGTTTATCAAAGGCTTTGTAATCCGGGGAGGGGCTTTTTTCTTATGTCTTGTTGAGTGATGATGTATGAGATGTTTCTCTACACAGAGAAGATAATTGCAGTGTGGAGTGCAGTGTGGTGTAACTTTTTCCAGAACGACAACTCATGTTGAACCAGACTAACATCTGTCAGCCATAAGGCCAGGCAGCCTCTGTGACCCAGAGTCAACCTCGCCCCTCTGGGGTGTGTGGCTTTGTCTGTCCCCCTCCCTTTCTGGAACCCATCCTGGACCCAGATGCCCAGACACTGGCCCAAACCACAAAGTCTGGGCCTGCCCCAGCCCATCTTCCATCAAAGAGCAGCGTTAAGCTAATTATGGGAGATGATACGTGTGACAGTAGCTGTCTAAGCGGTGCGTTCTTTTAATTAGCAGCTGCAGTTGTTCCTGCTTGGCGCATGTCGAGGAGGACCTCCTGGATTAGGCCTCATCCAGTTTACGAAAGTCCCAGGAAAATGATCAGCACACATGCACACGCAGACGGACACATGGCTTCGTAAACACGTGCTGGAAGTGTCAGTCACACATACGCTGGAGAGTGGTAATTACTCTAACACATCCAGAACTGGCCACAGCCCATTCATTACCATAACATGTTGTAATGAAGTTTAATCCCTCATCATGTTGTCTGTGGTTGGGGAGTGGTGTGTGGCTGTTATCCTCCGCTGCTCCAGATGTCTTCCAGACTGTCTCTCTCTAGTGCTGCACTAGACTGAAGACATGTCATTCAGCATCCCACCTTTAGCCATTTCCTTCTTTTTTCATCCCTGTTTTTTCCCTTGTAAATTCATTTTGACCTCATCCATCTTTGTTTCTTCCCTCCTCCCATATCTCATTTTTCACCCTCTGTTCCTTCTTCCACACACCCCACCATCTCTAAGAGAGTGTGTTATTTATTTCATCTGAATGCAGGGGCTCTTTGGTGCATGCTTCTCACAGTAATCAATTTCAGCTCAGACAGCATAACCAAACAAAGCACTGCACTCATTTCAGCATGGGCATAGATGTAACCCATCTCTCTCATTTTCTCCCTCCTGCTCCTTCATTGGAAGACATTTTGTTCTCACTCTGATGCCATTATGTCAATCACTGCAGACATGCGGTGATGTGTGAATGCAGCTGCTAAATGAGTCATGGCAAGCAATGATCATTAGAGACTAGAGAGTTTGCATCTGTTAATGTATATGTCAGTTTTGTTGCTTATGGTTGTCATCTTTCAGTCTGTGTGCACGCACTGAAGTTTCTCTGTTTTGACTCTGTTTTATGGCTTTTGTGATACACAAGTGTGTGAGCAGCATGCTCAGCATTTTCAGAATATCCTTGTCCTCACTGGATGACAACATGCGTAGAGTGTACACAAGAAGCAGGTTTCTCCCGCGACTGTATGAATGAGAACAGCTCGACCTGCTAGCTCCTCTGTATCCTTTTCTCTGCCAGCCATCCTCTTTGTACAGCAGTCGAGACCACCAGTTAATGCAGCCGCTGGATTGGCCTCTTTCCTTGCTCTGCTTTTATTGATTTCAGCCAGACACAGAGACAGACAGAAAGAAAGGGCCTTTTCAGGAAGAAGTTAAATGGTCAAGTAGCGGGTGGAGGGTGGCTTTCACCACTTTATTGACGAGGTGGAAAAATGTCACTATTATGGAGGCTCTTGCAGCAGATAGCGAGCTGATTGGATGAGTGCCCCCAGGTCAGAGTGGAGCGCGTTCCCCCTGCAGCCAAACGAGAGCAAATAAAAGGGCAGAGGAATCCGCTTGAACTGGAGGTGAGGTTTCTCTCCACCAGGCCTCTCTTTAGGCAACATTTCTCTGGGTGTATAAGGCAAAGTGCTCAGGATTTGGACCGAGGGCTGATCCCTGGTGGACTCCTTCCCTCTGAACTCTCTTCTCAAAGCACTCTGGGCTTGCAACTTATCATAGCTCTAGGGACTTCCGTGTTTTATATGTTACACAAATCCGTGATACTCGCAGATGCTGAACAGGCTGTAAACTACAGCAAAGGGTGACTGATGAAAAAATTAATGAGGAATATAGAGACTGAAGGTGGTGATCACACAGAAACACGTCCGTGTAGATGCAGCCATTTTAATGATGCCAAGGCAGACAGAATTTGGCAAAATGGCTGACTGGCCTGACATGTATGAGTGATGTGATGCCCAGAAATTCAGAATACTTTGGATCCCTTCCACACATGCACCGAGGCATACATAGAAATGTGTCTGACATGTTTTCTGCAATAAAAGTTACCCATTACATTAAAATCCTAATCCTTCTCCTTCATTATGAATATACAAATATTTTTCATTTCAAAAGTTTAACTGCTGGACACAAGATGTCTCCTACTTTACTATAGTGTCCATTCTTAGTGTATGTGCACTGGAGGCTACAAGTTTCCACGCTCACTGGTGTTTGCTAAATATTAGACCAGGATTGGCTCCCAAACCATTTGTGATGTCACAGATCAGCTCATAGGCCTCTTAAAATCAGATTTTCAATGAGCACAGAGCAAATTTACACTGTCAACAACGAAATGTGGAAACAGTTTTCTAGTGTCAAACTCAGCACATACATCATTCCACACAGTGAAGCCCAAACTTTCAACTGTGCGAACATGAAGTAATACATATTTTTGACTGCACTGGGACTTTAAGTTTTATGGATCGGGATAAAGCAAAGCATGATGCTAGAGAGGAGCACACATCTGGCTCACTGTATCATAAGAATTTGGGCAGGTGTCACTGAAGTCCAATAAAAAGTTCATTGATGTAAGAGTTACAGAAAATGAAAAAGGAAAAGCATGATGGGATGTTTGTAAAGAGAGACTGGGGGTAGAGTATATAAAAAATGAAATTAGGCAGGACTGTGAGACAGTAAAGGCTGACAGAGATAGGGCTGTGAGTCCTGACAAATGGCTGCGGGTTCAAACACAAGCCACTCTTAGGCCCTGCCTTCTGACGTCAATCAATCTAATTAGCCCGGCACATCATCTGGCCAGCCCCTCCAAGCAGCACAAGACAGACCTCTGGAAAGGTCAGCATGCCACAGCAGAGACAGAGCAGTGCTTAATCAGAGGTGAAATGGTTTCTTTTCCAAATTGATTCCAGTTCGGATCAGACAAGAGTGTCTTGTGTGGAGCCACTTAAGGGAAAGGCGGCGGGCGCTTTTAAGAGGGCTTTTAAAACAAGACATTAACAAATAAAAACTGTTCTGGTGACATCTGGACCAGGGCCCAAAGAGCAGCAGGCCATGTGAAAGATCTGTCTGTCTGTCTCTATCTTCATCTCTTTCTGCTCTCTTTCCCCCCTTTTCCTCTCTGTGTATCTCTTCAACTCCCGCTCCGCATGAGACACAGTACACATTTGGACGCGCACTCAAATGAACTGAGAAAATTCATGCAAAACTCTGCAGGAAACTTTGTCCCTCCATGTTGTAAAAAATTGCAAAATCTCTTTTATAATGTTGACACAAAGCAGTACGAAATAAATATTTTGTCTTCTCTCTCGCAAAGTAAACTAAGTGCCATTAACACTGGACCCCTGAGGCGTTACATCTTTTTACACCCCCTTTAAAACTCTTTTTACAACAGGCTTGTCACAGCCATGTATACATAGAGGGAAACATCTGAGCTCGCCCACACACACACACACACGCACGCACACACATCTGCACACTGCACATTCACCAACTCCCTTATGCTGAATGCATAATATATGTAATGAAATAATGTTTCCAGTGGGGATGGTTGTGGCTGGGGGATGGAGATGTGTAGTGAATATCAATGTGGCTCCCCCAGACTCCCTGGTTCAATTGGTGCGATGGTGGGGGGTAAATGAACATGTGGGAGTGAGAGAAGCTTTATCCCTTTGCCCAAAGCTACAGTGAGGAGTCCACACAGATAGAGGAGGGGGTTCTTCACCGGCCCACTCAGTCATTATGAACTTGAGCTTCACACAGTCCAACAGATGCTGTGTCCTCTGTTGTCCCTTACATCCCAAGCTGGTGCTAAATGGTTGAATTCAGTCCTACAGCTCCTCGTAATTGCCCCATGCCGACTGTACAATATGCTTTTCATCTAAAAAATCCATACGTGATGCTTTTGTAGACAAAAGCACAAGCCAGTGACAGAGATTAGACATATGGTGGACAGTCTTGCCATACCACAGTCACCAGGTACATGAGTTCAACCTGCTCTGAACCACAGCTTCTCCAGGAAATCTCAATGAAAATCAATGGGGAGACAAATTACATTTTCCCCGGTGCCTCACCTTGACTGACTCAAGTGAGCTCATCTGTTCCATCTTGTCAGAGCGGAGATGCTGTGTCTCTGTCAGCCGGCGCTTTGATGTTTTAAACATTACCATTAATAATGTTTTCAGCATCAAAATTAATTGCTTTGCTACCGTGTCCTGCTCTCTTCATCCTAAGCTGAAGCATGCATAAATCAAGACTAACTACCTTTGTCTTGAAATTTTGAGGTCAGGAATTTGGGATGAGACCAAACTTGAATGTGGCCAAGTAGAGTAAGCTCTGTTTGTGTGTCTCTCTCTCTGTGTGTTGCGACTGCGTTACATGAATCTAGTAGACGTACTGTTTGGAATACTTGTGTTGCTAATATGTTAGAGCATCCATCATGCGCTGTGTGTGGAGGAATATGTGAACATCTGTTGCGTAAAGTAGCACTGTGCAAAAGTATATGTGAGAGTTGGTGTAAGGACTGTAGGGGTTTTGGGTACTTTTCCATGACCTCCATTGCAGTCGCATGATGAAATTTGAGCAAAAGATGCTGCCTGGTCTAGAATGCATGAACTTTTGCCCAAATAACTGGAATGCCATTTAGACATGTCTCCCCTTTTTTTTTTTCTTTTTTTTTCTTTTTTTACGAGAAAATTTGAAATATTGGAGCTGTCACTGAGTTAGCTTTGGGACGTCGTTCATTACAGGATGTGGTGACTTTTGAATTAGTCTGGATTAGATGCTGGAGAAGAATTTTTGTGACTTCCAGATGTTCTGTTATCTATAATTCCCAGCTGTGTCCTGAGAGGTTAAATGAGCTGGAAAGTTTCTGTCCAACTTCTGCTATACCCATCAAACTCAGGGAAATGCAATTAGTGCCTTTTTGAGTTCACATCGCCTAGCAACTCCCTCCTAAATAAACAATAAAAAATTTTGCCTTCCTTTTTCATTTAGCCACACCTCTTATCTGCCAAGCACCTCCTCTTGAGTGGCTTTGGCCCTACCCAGTCTCTGGGGCCCCGCAATGTGAAGACAGGGTGAGGAATGTGTGAAGCATCCAAGGAAACATGAACTGCTATTTTCCCACAAGTATGAAAAAACACAGGCCATGGCTGTGGAATCTTTCTGACGCAATCAGCTAGTGGGATGGCTGCTGTACAGTGGGGATTTGGACAGGGGCTCAGGTCAGGGTGTTGTTAAAGCTGTAGTCTTAGGACTTAAAGATCTAAGCTGGACCTGGGTGGGTTAGAGAGCTGCTGACGAGGGCAAAACCTGACGAGCGAAACTGAATGGAAAGATAGCAGTAGCTGCCGGATGGTCCCATTTGGGAGCACTCGTGAGTTCCTGCCATTTCATTTTTTTAACAGGCATCTGAGGGGCAGCTTTTTAATTGTTTGTTGACCAAAGCATCATTAAAAAAACAGACAGCAGGGTGGCTTTTACAAAGATGTGAGAGGGAGCAGAGAGCTGAAACAGGAGAGAGGATCACTGAAGAGGCCCCGGGAGGCCCTCCTAGAAACCCAGATGATTACCACACCACCGCTGCCTCTGTAATTCTTCATACATTAAGACACACGGTTGAAAGGAATTCCCAAACACAAAAACAGAGCAAACTTCAATGAGTCTCTCTTTCTTTCCTGATCTAATTATCGCTGCCCCCATAATCGCTGTTATATTCATCATAGTGCTCAGTATTTATAGGGTCTGTTTTCATCATAGTAATAATGTCACTCTGGAATTCCCATGCAGAGAGAGAGAGCACGAGAACGGCAGAGAAACATACATCACAGAGTATATAGAGGAAGCAGCTGGAGATAGGGAGGGCTGGCTCTTGGATCCAGATATCATTTGATGTTAAGGAGGCCACAACAACAGGACTGCTCCTCTACCTCCCTGCAAATGCCGCCTTGTTTTGTCTGGACTTTCCCCTGCCTCTCCGCTGTGGAGTCTCTAGATGATCTGGGTTCAGCTCGGTCCTCACCTCTGATCCCAGTCTGGGTCCTGTAGCTGTCTCTGAGCCTGCCTCACTCTTGCAGGCCCCTTCAAGCTTTGGAAGCATGTACAGATTCATTCATCTTCCATTCTTTCTTTCACATTTGGCTTTTTAACAGCAGTTCTTTCTTTCTTTCTTTCTTTCTTTCTTTCTTTCTTTCTCTGCATCCAGCTTACTCTACTCTCCTGTTCCCTCTCTCATCTCTCCATCTCTCTCTGCCCCCTTCCCTGCACTCCCGTTTCAAGGGAGTCCACTGCCTCCTATTCTCTGCCCCCACAATGTTGCTCCCAGTATTTGGGTATATATTTAACACCCACATGTGAGGCCTGGTGAAAGTGCCTGGGGAATGGAAAGGAAAACAAGCATGCCCTCTCTCCCGGCCCTTTAGTGCTGGTCTGCTATAAATACCTCCGGGTGGCGCGCCAGTTCCAGCACCAGTGGCATGGGAACCTCTCTCCCTCCTCTGGTCCATTGCCCGGCCACTCGAGTCCAGTCTGGGAAGGCTTCAGCCAGCAGGCTGGCCTACAGGGAGGGTGGATGGGCGAGTGTGTGCGTGTTTGCAATGTGGGCTGCTTATGGCTGCGGTGGTCCTCCCGTGTGTTTTGTCTGCTTCTCTGAGGAGCATCCCGGTGTCTTCTCCCTTTCTCCCTCCCTGTCATCTCTGTTTCAAAAGACTTCATGTATACTGCATTTATGCTGTTTTGCCTTATGAAGATTGTATGAATATGTGCTTTTCAAACTGTTAAAAAAGAGATCCCCTTTTCTTCACTGCGGTGAAGCGTTTGTTATGTTACTCCCCCAAAAATTGATTTAGACTTTTCAAAGGTTTGTTCTTCACAGTGCTGTCTCCCTGTGTCGATGCACGACAGGCTCAGCTCATATTTTCAGAGTTTGAGGTAATAGTTTTAAACTGACAGACTAAACATCTCTCTCCCTGGCTGTTCCACTTCTACAGAGTAAATAGTTTTATGTGCGCAAACACACACACACACACACACACACACACACACACACACACACACACACACACACACACACACACACACACACACACACAACTGTGTGATTGACCTAGTCTAATGATTATTTCTCTTTGGTTTGTGGGGGTTCAGGAGAATTTGCTGTGTTGCAGGTTAAAATATATGGGTGTAGGGCCTCCTAGGACCCTGTCTTACCTTATGTTGGTTAGCCATTACAGTTTTGTACAGTCGATGCAAGACGGCTCCTTTCTGCTTTGCGTTAAGTTTTGGTGTCTTAGGCCAGTATGCTTTATCATATATATTCAGTGATCAACAAATATCGCCATGGATTTCTCCCAGTAGTTTGTGTCTGTTCCAGTGCTAGCTAATAAACAAAATACTTTACATCAAAGCTTTTTGTTTGGTCATCTAACATACTGAGTCTACAGATTAAATGTCTCTGTTGTTCCTTTCCCCCCCTCACACCTCTTAGCATTCTCCCTATGTCTCTTTTTCTCTCCCTCTCTCAATACTCTCCTTTCCTCTCTCCCACCCCTACTAGGCTCACTTGTTATTTTTTCGTACAAGGTCCTGTAATTAAGTTTGACATAAGCACAGGGATTAAATATGCGGTTGAGGAGGGAGAGAAAGGAGCTCTGTTACAATCTCAAGGCCAGCTGTAAAATGGAACCAGATTGCGACACTTGGAGTTGGAAAGTTTGGGAAAGGTGCCGAGACTGGAGCTGTGTTCTCCCAACAACGGGATCGCAGTCTTTCTCCGGCTTTACAGCGGCCAAAAGACTACCGAGTCTGCGGCCAAAAAAGCTAATATTAAAAAATCCTTAGGCAGAAGACTAACACACAGTCCGATCCAATGATAATTTCTTTTTCAGCTAACAGGCTGCCATCTCCTCCAGCTAAACATTAACTATTGTCTGTTCAACCAGACCCCAGCCAAAGTCTATGCTGCCAAAATAGTACTAGAAAGCAAAATACTACAGAGTTAACTGCACATTTACAGTCTATGAGCATGCATTGTTTGGTTTCACTCATTTGTCTGCCAGTTTATACTTCATTATCAAACTCAATAAACAAAAACGTTCTGATGAAAACCAGCTGGTCACTTTGAAACACAAGTCAAAGGCATAGTTTTTTAAAATATGTTTACAGGTAACCAAATAAATCTTACAAGTGAAGACAAAAAGAGCAATCACACCCACGACCTCCTACTGATGGTAAGAATGGAAAAGTGATTCTAACTCTGAAGCATAATGCAGCAGGAAAAACCATTTCACATGCTATCACTCAATCACTGACACCAAATATAGAAATATAGGCTAAGATCAGCCCCCAGTGCACCGAGCGTGTCGATAGGATTTTCCTCTGTTCTGAACTCTGAGAGGTCTCACATGGAACTTTGCATTCTTAAATAACTCTGGCAAAACGCTTTAATCTTAATGAGTCTGAACAGCAAATCTCTCATCTGCAGCAAAAAGGATTAGGAATGCAGCAAAAAAAAGACCGCCGTTCCACTTTGATGAATTGTGTTTAGAAAATCCCTGGGCATGAAGTTCCCCCAATGAACAAAGCGTTAGGCGAGAACGGATGCTTTTAAACAACACAACTTATCTGAGAAAAACAGAACATGCATTTAAGTGAAAATACAAAAGCAGAGCTGATTCGACTCCTCTGCAAATGATAAAAGTGACTAACTCGTTTTCCTCAATCCACTTAGCTACTTTTGGAATCAAACCTGGAGTAGCTTTGCACAAATTACGTGCATTGTGTTTTTCAGTGCTTCATCAGTGGTGTGTTTATTTCTTCCGCGCGATGCATTCACCCATTGTTAAACGTAAATACATGAATTCATAATTTTCTTTGCCTCTTGGAAGAAGCACTTGAAATGGGTGATGCGGTGATGAAGAAGGGAGTTGATGAACAGAGACGGTAAAGTGCTGAAAGTTGTTGCTTCCGAAACCACAAAAACTCTTCCTGTACAGTTTGCTGTGGGGTTTTCTCGCTGCTTAAAGACCAACTTTTATACCAAGTGTGAAATTTTAGTTAGTTAAGTATGCTATTATGCAGAGGTGTTTATTTGTATTTGATTAATACATTATTGATAATATGTTAATGCAATCCAAATCAAAGCAGTTCAGCGTTTACTTGATTAATTATTACTCTGTGGTGTAATTTCCCCAAACAGTCTCTCTGAGTGGTAAGGGTTAGAGCAGTAAGCCTCTGGCTAGTAAAGACTGCTCAAACTACAAAGAGCCTTACTGCACTGGGACTTGCTCTCGGTTCCCCCTTTCCAACCCCCCCACCCACCTCCCCAAATGCCCTGAGGCCTTCAGAAAACTACTCTGGCTGATTTTGCGCTGTATTTATTTTACCTTTCTTTCCAAATCAGCGCTCCCCTTTGTTTCCCGTAATGGACGTAAGAAAGAGATATTGCTGATGCAGGCCAGACATACAATCCATATTAATGAGAAAACACCATCACTCCAGATATATATCCTCCTGAAATAAATGAGCATATCACCAGGGTGTGATTTTTTAATATATATATTTATTTATTTTTTTCCTGCTCAGCACAAGTCTCTGTGTTGCAAAGACATCAATGTCTTGTGCGTGTAGAGGCGTGATAAATATTACCATGCACTTGACCTATATTGATCCCCCAGTAGGGTGTATACCCACTCCACCACGTTGAGCCTAAACATCTGGTCACCAGAGTGCTCCTTTGAATGACAGATAACATCTGGGAAGTCTGCTGCTATCACAGGAAACAATGTTCCTATCTCCCCCTCCCCGCCCCTCTATCTCTCTGCACTCTCTCCCCCCTGTCCCTCTTTCCCCATGTCCTGCTCATAAGCACATCCCTTTCATTGATTTCCCATTAACCCCTTCCAGACTGCGAGTATCTGCCCACCCAGACAAGCAGACACCAATGGATTGATTACCAACATAATGGCATCACTATGGCTGCCCATTCTCATCAGGCTGACCAGGCCGCTCCGGCCCATCTCCAACTGTCTGCCGCACTTCACCGTCTTCTTCTGGCTTTTCACTGTATCTTCCTCCCTTACTTCCTTTCTCTCTTCCTCCTCTCTTTACACGTTCCCCTCCTAATTTCCCTCTCTAACCTCTTGTCCTCATCATCCTCTGTCCTCTGTATCTTCTTCCTCCTCCTCCTTCTCCTCTCAGTTCCCTGTGAATATTCACCTGGCAACCGGCCTCAGGTCACACGTGTAGAAACGCCATCTGAGGCACGGCACTCAGTGTTCCCGTGTGCTTTCACAATACCGTGATAAAACATGAGTGCATGTATGTGCGTCTGTGCGTGTGTGCAGACATCTCACTCTATGAGCTTGCAGGTATGTGCTTATTAGTGTCATTGAGGACAGCAGCATGCAATTCACTTGGACACGTGGCTGAGATGAACTGTGGAATACACATTTAGTTTCATCAAACTAACAGTGCAACTTTAGCTTCAATTACTAAGAAAACAGACTAACTTTTAAAAAATACCCGCCGAAGCTATTACAACGTCTGAGGAAATTAAACTTGTTTCTGTGTGTGGGTGGCTGCATTGATGTGTGCATATGTTTAGATTTTTTTCTCCTTTTGTTGTTGAACAGACTGTGTGTTAAAATATATACTTACATGAAAGGATGCCATCGTATCTGTTTCACTATGCATTTCCTCCCTCACTTTGGCAACTGCTTTGGCGGCAGAGATAAAGTAAATGTGTATTTGTTAGGTTGTGTTTGTGAGCCACAACGGAGGCAAGTTAGAAAAAGCCCTTCATTTAAGCATGGCGTGCCTCCATCAGTCCTAGTCTCTGATGTACAAAGAGCCCAGAGGAAGGAGCTTCACAGCTGTTTGTAAACTATGAGAACAGGAAAGGTCAACAAAGTAATGCAGTGCGTTTTTTGTAACGCATTTTCATCTCTCTCTGTTCCATAGTGAGACAGCAGGGCTGCGCCCTGCCTCAGTAGTACTGGTGCATTTAAATTACTGTTCTTGCCTGGAGAATAATGGTGAAAGCATAACCCCATTGTATTCTTTGATAAACTCTGGAAAATGCATGGTATAAGCTGAGGAAGAGGCGCGGTTTAAGGGCACAATTGCCTTGCAAATCTACCATGGCAAAGTTTTTTTCTGAGAGAGAGAGAGGAAGAGAGTGGTGAGAAGAAGGGGAAATGTGGAAATGATGGTTGAGGGAGAAAGAAAAAGGGAGAGGGAGATGGAGGATCCAGCATGTGGGTAGAGTAGGGGGGTCTGTGTTGCAGGGACATGTGTTATCTCTGGGTGCAGAGGTCTTTGTTTGCAGGGCAGAGAGGTATAGATTTCCTCTCCATGTCAGCGCCTTTATTTAGGGCTCAGCACAGAGGGGACAATAGCAAACTAATCCACTACTGAATCAGGATTAATATTCAAGCTGCAAATATTAATTCACAGCCAAAAGGAGGAAATGCAGAATGTGTCAAAATGCTCAAACAAATAAAGAACAATAAAGCCCAAGATCCTTGACCAGAAATTCCATCCCGAGTCTTTCATATGAGTGCATTATTTTTACTGGGGACTACAGTCTCGTCTCAGCATTCTGTTTGATTTCTGTATTAATCTTCATAATGATTTTCTATAGAAGAGCGAGAGCTGGGGGAAGCTGAAGAGCTGCATGTTGTTTTTGGCTATTCTCCTCACTAAGCTCTGGATTTAAGATCTGGATTTGAATATTTATGATAGAAAATAATAGAGGTTATAAAAATAAGTCCCTGCAGAGCTGGGCTGTAAGTTATAGGGGTAAGCAATGCCTCCCACATCAAAGAAGCCTGAAGACGTTGGCCAGTTAGTCTGATGCCTGTAAAAGCCTATAGCTCCTCAGCCCAGCCCCAGCAAAGACGAGAGCGTTGAAGGGTGTTCATGAGCACCCAAAATTGTGCAAAAAGTTATTTAGTTCAATTTAGTTTTGTCTCAGCTCAGAACAAGAGAAAACAAATCTGCCATCAGGGTGAGATCGTTTGACTTGTTTCAAATATAGTTTCACTTGTTTTCAGATTGAAACAAGTGACAGTATTTGTAACTGACAGGTGGCTCACTCCTCTAGTTTCAACATCATATCACTTGACCCAAGAAAATGTTTTAAACATGCTGGTTTGCATTTGAAACAAGTGACACTGTGCCTTCCATTTGACAGCTTTTTCCCTCATTTTTCATAGAATACTTAGATGTTGAGATTCAATACCAGACTCGTGACAGTAATATTTTGGAGAGCTGTGGAAATGAAATGCTCCTTGCTGTTTTCCTCTTGAGCGTCTAACTGGCAGGGCAGAGCGACCTGTCCCGACAACATGAGGAGGTAACATTCAGGGGCCGAGCCTGACGGCGTTGTGTGAAAGATAAAATGTTTGATATGCACCCGTGATACTGTGCTAATAGTCCATTGCTGTCAAATCTGTTTAATGTAACAGGCCACATCATTTAAATTGAGGCGTTAACCGCTCTCAAGATGTTATTTTTGATTTATTCTCTCTCTCACGTCCGTGAAAAAGAAAGGAGGTAGAATAAAGTTTTTACACTGAATTAGTACTTTAGTATTGTCCAAACAAGCGAGCACGCACGTCCACAACACACCCCTTTCAGCACACATACACACACAAGCACAGTAATCCCACACTAGGGGGTAGAGGCCCTGTTGTATACCAGCCTGAAAAACCATTGTGATGTTCAAAGGGGCTTCACAGAGGCTCTCACCATTGATAAGGTCTAATGTGATGAGGGACTGTAAACTACATCTTTTATACATGGCAACATAATGTGAAAGGTCAGCTTATCTTAATCCTCAAATCTGCAGCATCCAGGCCCGTGGCCCCATTTCATGAAGTTAAAGAAATAATCTTAGAGTCCATTCTGAAGACGGCCCTTATTATCTTCTCTGTGAGGTCCAATCAGAAGATATCATTAGGGTGTACTACGAATGCACTGTAAGGAATGATTATTTCTCTTTTCTAATCGGCCCCAATCATATCATAGAATCAGCTGGACTGTGTGCTCATGGTGAGAAGCTTTATTATGTCCAGTGATTAATCATCAAGCACTGCCTTATCCCTCTTAGACACACAGCACACCACCGGCCTCGTTCACAGACAGAGAATGGAAAGCATCACCTTCATCAGCACGGTGCTTACCTGATTTTTCATACTCTTTAGTTCACCCTCACCATTGGCCTTGTACAGTAAAACGCTGTTGTGTGTCATCATCTCAAGGATATGAACACGGTTTTAGAGTCCAGGAGAAACAGCATTTCGTAGGTATCTTGCTTTCGTATCGTGATGTATTGCTGAGTGAAACAGGAAAGGCAGTTGGGATATTACGTTGGAAAAAGTTGATTTGAACATTGTCGTGACGACGTACTCTTGACAGGATAGCGGTATCCATCAGGGTGAGGGAGAGAGGGACAAAACCCATGGTACGCTCCATGTAGTTGCTGAAGCAGTCCACTGTAAAATCCTTGTGCACAGGTACAACTTTGCTCCAAGCTAATAGATTCACCAGCGGGCCCCTGGAACCAAAGTACAAGGTCTGAGGTTGGACGTCACACCGACGTACCATGCTTTTGCTAACTAGCGAATGATGATATTGGTGGCACATCATACAGTAGTTTGTTTAACAGAAAGAAAACATTGGATTTACATTAAAGAATCCAAAGAAATAGATATTTTGTATTTTATTTTGCCATTACCTACATTGTCAAATAGGTGCACAATATGACTGTTAGAAATGCATGTTTTGTAGAGGCAGTGTTGGGTGCCAGTGGTTATAAAGTGGCACACCTTTGTATTTAGCGTACATCTTTAGCCGTGCCTTACCTGGTTTGGCTTACCCTGGATTTGTATCCGTTAACTTCTTGATCTGTTACAGTCTGTTCCCTTCCGCGACTGCCAACAGAAGTTTCTTGTCAACTTAAAAAAGAAAGAAACAAGGTGTCCTTAAATTCCAAACAAATTGTGGAACGATTACACACACAGTTGTGGAGTGGAAGTCGCTTGCGTATTCTGCAAATTAATTCAGGTCAAAGAGGTTATTGTCTCAAGACCAAGTTTGGGCAATTTGTTACTTAGGAATCCTTTGTTCTCGACTGAAAGTGTGTCAAATGTAGACAGATTGTGAAATATTTATTCCTTGACTGCAGATCATATTAGAGTGTTATTGTTTGTTTCGTTTTGTATTCCACCCCTAATTTGCCAGTGGTACAGTTTCTCAGGAAGCCTAACAAACACACATCAACTTTAACAAAGGTAGACCCCATCCTGTAGCCTTAATTAGAAGGAAATTGTAAACAGACGCATGGCTTTCTTTTACGGATTATCCATACTTTATGACTGAATGTTTGAAGTTATGAGGGATTCTGAATCAGCACTGCTCGAGTGGTGCTCTTATAGGACGTTGTTGTCTTCAATTATTTTCAGTTATACTCCCGTCTGTAAGAGGCAGGGGATCATTTATTATTTAAAGATGCAATCGTTGCTGTTTATCTGGGATTTTTAAAACCGGGTTATCTTTTCGCGTAGTTTTTTTGATTAAAGGAACAAAGTGTAATAAAGTGCCGTTTCAAACAGATGCTTGTCTCTGCAGCGCGAGAGCTCATCTGCCATTATTGTGATTTAATATGAACGGTGCCAAGCAGCTGCCGAGAGACAAGATCTAACGAGCATCGGGGATGCTTTAGTATGTACATAAAGGGTCTCACACAGACACAAGCCGGTGCAAACACACACACACGCACACACACAAATACACATTTAGTTTCAGACTAACAATCACACATGTTTTTATCCATATGCTGTAACTAAGGGTGGTTGACAGAAAGACTCAGAGCCTGTGGTGGAAGAAGTCCTCATATCTTACACTCAAGTATGCGTAGAAATACTACAGTTACAAGAAAAAGTGCTGCATTTAAGATTTCACTTAAGTGAAAGTACTAAAGTTATGACTGGAAATGTACTAAAGTAAAAGTATTGTTAGGCAGGATGCTCTTTTCCAGAGAGTTATATTAATATTATTGGAATATTATTTCTGATGATTTAACTCTTCTGATCAGTGTTACAATTGTGGGGTGGAGAACATTTTAACAACTTTATATACTGTAAGTATAGTTTTATATATAAATATAGTTTCACAGTGATCACATGTTCTGTTTGCAAAATCTTACCCGTAAAGTAACTTGTAACTCAAGCTGTTCGATAAGTCTAGTGGGGTAAAAAGTAGAAAAATTCCTTCTGAAATGAAGCAAATTAGAAGTAGAAGTAGCATAAAATTGAAATAACTAAGTAAAGGTATCTACATTTTTTATTTAACTTTACTTTTTACTCCTCATTGCTAATTATTTTAGCTGGATTAATGAATTTTCTTTAAGTTGTTTGAAGTAAATAAAGAAAATATTAATCGATACCTTTTTTGTCTAACTTGACCATCTTGGGAGCAGACAACAAGAAACCAAACAGTTGAAAGCAACGTGAATAAAGGTACATGTTGAATTCACAACCACAGCTGATTGGTATCCTGTCTGTCTGTCGGTTTAGAAGACAGCAAGAAGCCTGCAGACCCTCTTAGAGTCGAGGTGCAGTACTGCAGTTGTTCGATACATCTTGCTACAACATCCTTTATTTCATCTCTCAATAAAATTGTCATGCACAGAGCCCCAAGTGCACACTAAGAATAGAACCTTTTTCCAGGTTTGGGCAGCAGTTGTAGTTCCAGTCCTGCTACTACATCTCTCTGTTCTTACACATATTGTTTTTTTAAACCCCAAAGCCCCACAACTCTTGTTGGGCCCCTCTTATGGTTACTAGTATCCACTCGCCCCACCATCACTCTTGTTACTTCCAATACTTAACTTTACACTGAAGCCTTTGCCCCTGAGACCCTAGTGTTGGGAGATTAGTCCAGCCTCAACTGAAGTAGACAAACTGCAATCAATACCTGATATAAGCAGTCCGCCGGGGTCAGGCGACCTTGCTGTATGGCACCCACGGCAACTCTAGTAAAGTCCTTATAAATTCTGGGTGACTGACCCCTGACGACCTGGGCAGATAAGGTCAGTCTGGCCACAGTGACCTGGAGCCAAGAGGCCAGTGTCCAGTCAGTCTGGCTGTCCTATAATGAAGTGGCCAGTATTGCCTTTCTGTCACTCAGCAATTACTGGGAGAGATATGGAGCCATAGATAGGTGCTGAATGCACAAGGAGGCAGTGGCCACAGAATTACATTCACGAGGCAAAGGACCGGTAAAGTGACATGTAAACTACTCTAATATGGACTGGTAATGACTGGGAGCAAGATGGATTGAAAGGAGTCTGACAACTTCAGTGGGACTGCATTATGTCTGCGCGTGCAGCCACGGGAAACACTACTGTAAAGCTCATGGCTGACAGCTGCTTTTTTATACTGATGATTTGCTGCAAGAATAGATTAACAGTCATGCAGTAAAAACACTTCACAGGACGCAGCATTCTTTACACTATACTTAAAAACATACTTCAGATATCTTTCACATGATATGATTAGTCTACTTATAGATTTATTTACATGTAAAAAAAAAAACGCTGTGAACATCGATCAATACTAAAGAGCTGATCGTATTAGGGATCATCCTAGATAATCAACCCACTGGGAGACACTGATAGATGTTGTCCCTGATGTATTAATGACACAGGTGTGTCTTGCAGACTGAGAAGTGACCAGATTAAAAGACAAACAGACTGACAGAGGTCATGCCTCCTGCACAAACAGAAGCCTGCGTACGTCACAGTGTTGCTCCCACGGCCTGTTGTGCTCCCCGACACAGGTCAGGGGCGAGGAAATCCCCGAAGCCATCCAGCTGCTGCCATCAGAGACTCTCGGCATTCTTCTGTCTGCTAACTATTTAGTTGTCAGTGATTTGGTTAAGTGGAATTGACTTTTATCTGCGGTGTGCTGTGGGGCTGCCACCGGCAATTCAGAATCCCCCTTCCTCAGCTCCTGTCTTAGCCCGGTGTCACATCCAGCACATTGCTATTGGCAGCTGAGCCAGGCCTAATCAATAGCCCAGGTCAGGGATGGCCCGCGGCTCTGCTGTGGGTGGGCTATTGATCCGACACACACACTCCCACAGGTCGCTCTGACAAAACCGGGAAGTCATGGCCTTGGACAGAGCGAGGAAGAGGGACGACAAATTAACAGCCATGCTCTCTGTCTGCTGTAACTGCTGATGAAACGCCGTCATAAAAATAATTAATTTATTGATTAGCAAGTAATGTAGTGTGTACTCGCATAAAAAGATCATTATTCAAATTGATATTTCAAAAATAAGCGATGTGATTCTGAAAGGCTGAGTTGAACCAAGAGAAACAGATAAAATAATTCAGTTGCACGCTCATCATAACCATACATAACCTCTGCCCCCGTCTGTCTGCCTCTCTTTTTTATTTCTTTCTCTTTGCCGCATGGACCCTTTGTTGTCATTCTTTCAGACCTGTGGCCAATGAGCAAGAGTTATTTTTGTTGCAGTTTTAAATGTTGCTCCCCGAGCTCCTTATCAGCACCACAATAAGAACTCTTGGGAACAATTAAACATGGGCTTTAACTCAAGTCTAACCACACAGAGGTAAAAATACTCGCATAGGGTTTCCAAATGGAAGTGGCTTCAAAAGAGCTATTCAGTTATCACAAACTGTCTGCCTCTCCCGCCTGTATTCCCTCCCTAAAATCTCTGTCGCTGTGGAACTATCGGAACATATGACAAGCATATTTACCCAGCTTCACAAACCAGGCCCATGTGGGATTCAAAGTCTTTTTTTTAAACATGTTTTTTTTTTTTCCTCATCGCTGTATTTGACAGTTGAATAAATATGTATTGTCTATGAGACTTTGTTGTCGTATACGGAAGATCCTCTGCAGAACAGGCAATTATATATGCTATTACAGGAATATGTCTTGTTCTGGTTGCGGGGAAATTAAGTTTCTCCGGAAGTCTTTTTACAATTCTCATTTTTAAAAGTCTTCGGTGGTATGAGAGGAGAAATTAGTCACAGCACTTGACTATTAAATGAAATCTTGAAATCATAAGAGGCTTTTCCTTCATACAAATAATTATATAGATTAATTTTTGTTGGCTCTAAAAACAGCTAATTAATTTTGAAGTCTTGATGGTATTATGCTGCTCTGGTTTGCCTCTCCTGAAAGACATTTATTATGTGCTCAGACTGCAGGGACGAGGTACACAACTTGTGGCTGCTCTGATGGGACTGCATCGGAACGCCTTCATTGCTGTCATGATTTCCTACTGTGTTCAAAACATGTTTCTAACTGCGTTTCTCTTTCTTTCTTTTTTCTTTCAGGTGATGGTGTCATCCTGATTTGTTCTTCTTGTGACCTGGGAGTCCCTAAATCCCAAACCATATAGCTTTGGAAAACCCTGGAAATACCTGGAATTCTGGGAGTACGTCACCAAAACTTCTTAAGGTGCCCAGGCGCCGGATCAATAGCTTTACATCCTCCTTTATTTTATTTTTTTGTGAATACAAAGACAAAGGCGAAAGTCTGAACGTTAGCAATAGCCGCTGGCCATCCACCATTGCTCCGACGAACCTGCTGCGACCAAGAGGGCGTGACCTTTCTGCCTGCTGACTTCAAACAGACACTTGAAAAGAAAACGCAGTCAGAGAGCCTTCCGTGTGGTGGCAACACAGACCAAAAACCCCATCAGGTAAGGCTGTGAAGTCCTCCATGCTCCTGCTGTCCAAGCCCCAAAGCCCTTTAACTTCTTCAGGGCTTTGAAGCTAACTTGTCCCCAGTCTGTGTCCCCCCACGCAGTTAGCTCGCCTTCAGAGTTTGTGTAAAGGGAAGGCTGACTGATAAATGCCCCGCTTTCATGCTCTGCTCACCTGTTTGTTCCTCTCGGATTAGAGGCTCTGAATATGTTGAGGTTGTTTGGTTGATGGACACTTGCTCTGGGTTCTTTTTTGGCCAATGAACAGCCAGAGCTAGAACGAATGTGCAAGAGGGTCACATGGGTGACCCGGTGGATCACACATTCATGAGCATATTCTCATTAGCTTCTATACATATAGATGTATATACATCATACTGTGTGGACATGCAAACACGTGCTTTATATACACATATACCTGCAGGCCAGCATGTCTAAATGTGCAAAAAAAAAATACACACAGGGAGATGAAATGCATTTTATTTATGGTTTCAAACAATGACAGATCTACAGTATACACTCTACTGTACGATTTCTATAACAGTTATCAGTAATGCTGTCAGAAATGGGATGAGTGAATGTTCGAGGAAGTGGTTCTTTTAGTCTACTGTGGGACAAAAAGTGATTTTCTAGCTGATGAAATGTCACCGCTGTTTGGTTGTGTGTGAGTGTGTGTTTACAGACGGGTGTATGTTACGTTTCGTATGTGCGTGATTAAGGATAGATATAGAGGATGTTTATGAATCTTGTATCAGAAAAGTGCAAAAATGGCGCATTTCGGATGCATACATGCATTTTTTGGGGCTTCATAGCACATGGTTGTAAAATGAATGTTTCCATTCAGAGTGACTTTGAAATTGGTTTCGCTCAGTGTCACTCCTCTAGTTTTATTAGGGTCTGGTTTCCCAGTTGTCTTCCAGAAGACTGACAACACATTTTCAGTCAGTGATTAAGACTTGATCCCAGGTTATCCTGACTATATTAAATCATTCTGCCTGATAAGAAATCTGTATGATTTTATTTTTTCTCAGGCAATGACTTGGAATCAAATATGATATAAGGATATTGAGATTAAGTTTGCGCCTGTGTGGCAAAGCATTTTCCCTCCATCACACAAAAGGTAAAACTGCTAACTTTAGCTCCCCCGCTACAGAATAATGCTGTATTGTGTGCTCTGAAAATAGGCCTAATTAAAAATAAAGAGTTTATACAATCAAGTGAATATACTATGATAAAAAATGACAGTGAAAGCAGCAGGACATCCTGAATGAGATGAGTTATGTCGTTAAGCATCTAAAGAGCTTTGTTTGAAAAGTTCAAAGTCATTTTACAAAATTTGGGTCACTGAAATTTAGTCCCCAGCAGCAAGTCATTGTTTTGAAAACGAGAATAAAAGAAGAGAAAATAAATAAATAAGCAGCCTTTTTTTTTTTCTTCCTCCTGCATCTTTAAAGATTATTTTTAGTATGGGGAAAAATAAAACACTTTACAGCGCAAGAAACAATATTTATTGTCACAGGGCTAATTAAGGACGTGATCTGAAATGTATTTTCCATAAAGTCTGATTTAGGACCCGAAGGGTCAGCAGCCTCACAATAGGACAACGATAATACAGCAGGAGTCAGGAGTGGAGAGGAGAGCAGCTCCCCTCCCTGGCCTGTGTGCTGATGGAGCTGCATTCCTTGCCCAGGGCTCCGGGGCTCCGACACTAGACCTTATTTTTCATGTGGGCTGCACACTGTTCTGCTGCAGTCGGGGTTGCTCCCTTTGTGCCAGCCCTCCCCCTTTTAGAGAAAAAGACATGCATGATTTCATACATGAAAGATATATGTAATTGGACAGCAGGGCCTATGCAATACATTTACAATTCTAAACAGAATACGTTAAAAACCAGTTTCCTCTGTCTCGCCCCCTTTTTCTTCCTGAGGAAATGTATTTGCACTTATTCAAAAACACAAGATCAAAAAAATAGACAAAACACAGGTTATCATTCTTGTTACATGCTTTATATCTCACGCGAATGCTCAAAATGCACAAGCGCTGCCAATATATATCCCGCAATTCCACTTTATCAGCATGTGGCTCAGCTCAGGCAGTTGTGTTGTAGCTTACAGAGAAATACAGTGCACTACAGTGGCAATATGTATTTGCAGCTGCATTGACTACCACCACAATTAATGTCATAATCAAGTTCACTATATTACTCATACCCTTATCTCTACCTGTCATGTACCTCCTTAGAGTCAAGGTGTTTTCTTAAATTCAAAAAAGACAACATAAATCTAAAAAATAGTTCACTGACATGGATCACAGAATCAGTTTTGATATATAAATACAGCCAGAAAGTGTAATGCATCCATGATAATGCAATACCAGATCTGATGTAGACACACAGACGTATTCTGCGTTTGGATAATGCTGATTGTGTGTTTAGTTTACATTCTCAAACAAAAACCACAATCATCAGACACCGCAAACAAAGGCAAATCTAGAATCGCATTACATTTAAATCGAACATTTCATAGTGAGAAAACAATCTGTTGTCTCTCTCTTTCAGACTGAGAAGTTATATTTGTATAACACAATCACATTGCGCTGAGATCTGTTGTGTGTTATTGGCTGGATTTGAGGAAACCTCAATCTATTAGCTCGCTGTGACAAAGACACAGTGGGGTATTTAGAAAGATTCTTTTATGGCAAGATTGGCCTGAAAAAAAAAAAAAAAAGAAAGAAAATTTATGAACACAATTCAAGTTCCAAGAGACCAACTTGATGATTTCGGATTAATTTCGCAAGCTGCCATGAAGCGAATTATTGTGTTTGTGTGTGTGTGTGTGTGATCCAAGGCACACATTTAAACCTCTAAGCTATGAAAGAGAATATCACATCTCTGTCTGTCATTTGACCACGGGGAGGGTATGACCTTTAGGAATTCAAAGACAATTTTTCACGTTGATATCTGTTTGCCCTTATGAGGAGCAAAACAACTTGTTTGCCTGGATTAGATTCAGCCGATACAGTACAAAGTTTTAGAGGTTTCCTAAATAAATTCCTAATTTCTTCCAACGTGATGTCAGTCAACGCCTCCGTGTGTGCTAGCACAGTTAAGAGAGGACCATATCCCCTGCTGCCATGATTCACTCGCTGCACTACCAAGCATCCTGTCCCTCACACACAACACACAACACACGACACACAGACAGCCAGACTGACGATTGAGCTAAACAAAAGGTACAGTATGTGCTGCGCTGTGTGAATTAGGTGAAGGGTAGTACTTCTGCAACAGGAATGAGGTCAGCCGACTGTTACGCACGTGCTGAAATTCATAACACAGTAGCAATGTTGGCAGGAAAGCAGGCCATGTGAGCGGGGCGTGCAGGTAGCAAGGACACAGGTGAGTGTCTTCAACATATGCGAGCTCTCTGGCTGCCAGCGTGATGGCACTCAACCCACGCCGAACAGCTCCACTCGAGAATTAGACGGACGATGTTTCTACCGGAGACATCTTTGACTCCAGTATTGCATACGTAGAGTCATACATAACAAGACGCAGGTGAAGAGAGCGTTGGTAGAAGGACTGGTGCAGGCCTCCTGGTTTAAGATCCCTAGCCCACCCCTCCTGTCTGTCATGCAAAAGTAAACACCTTCACTATTAACTCCCTTAACGAGCTAACACCCTAAAAAGGGAACAGCTCCACTAATCGCTTGGTTTTATTGGCTCCAGGAACACTTGAGGCGATGAGAGGGGGCTCACCTCCACTGGAGTATTTAGAGCACAGGGGGCAAAGCAGTTGATGGACAGGCAACGCTCCATGACCCCTAACCCTCCCAACTCACCACCCACAGCAAATATAGGTGGGATCACCTGCCACAGAGGCAAAGTTTCGGACAGCTGACGGGGGTTAAACATCCATAATTCTGCCTCGGTTGAGCCTGACCGTCGAAAATGACTTCCACGCAACTCCAGGTGGCATTTCAGGGTGTGTGTGTGTGTGTGTACAGCTCTAGATGCTACAGATGAGCTTGTGCTGGGTCTGTTTTCAGCGTCCTGTGATATGAGTTGTTGCTGTTAAAGCTCTGCATTGTATTGTGTTGCATTCACTTCTCTCACTTGTTTGAGTCGCAGCCCACTGGGTGCTGGATGTGTGTGCAGTAACTGGGTCCATATGTCAAACTCTGAAAAAAAAAAAAGCCACTGTGAAGAAGAAGCTGCCATTTCGCTACTCCTGTCATTACTCCTTCATTTGCATCGCTGCTGCCTTCACATTAACGTCATTGATTTGGTATTGAACAACTCATTACGTCTGATTGGTTCTCCAATAATCAGCAATTGGGTGCGTGATTAGGCGCATTTATCGCCCCATAAACTTAACCACTGTGTGCTACGTTATTTAAAACTGTGTGTACGAAAAATGTTGCATTATGGGAGTGTTTTATATGAATTATAAGAGGACTAACTCGGAATGGTCGCTGTCCTGTTTGACCCCGGTCATATATCGTAGATAGATGATGTTGAGGCATCCGGAGGCTATGTGTGTGTGTGTGTGTGTGTGTGTGTGTGTGACGCAGGATTTGGATGTGACCCCTGGCAATAATCCTGGATCTGTATTTGCCTCCTGTGTCGCTTCCACCTGTCAGCTTTCATCTCGTCGTGTTGTTTTGCGGGTGGAGGGGGGCTCCTCTCGACATCAAGGAAAATTACTCTCTTTAAGTTTGTTATATTCAAGCGAGCAGGCGGGGTGGCATTTGAGTAAGGGTTTTTTTTTTTTTTTGTTGGCGTTGAAGGGATCCGTGATTGTGTTTGGGTCGGTTTACCACCAGCTAGTGTTGCTGTTGCCCGGGGTGGTCATATGGCTCTGATTTGGGATCCCTCTGTTTCAGAGAGCCTCTCCAAAGCGCGTTAAACCCCACGAGTCCAGCCTGTCTCTCACCCGGAGTCCGTGACAGCAGCTCTCCGGATTTCTCCATTATTCACTGTATCCCCCCCCCCGACCTGATATATGTATAGTCAGAAGGCCCGCTGCGTGCGTATTCGCTTCTGTTAGAGGTGCATTCTCCTCAAAATTATTTAGAAATTACATATTTAGTTGACATTTTGGCGTGCTGATAAATTGTGATGCTGTGTTTGATCGCCTTGCCTTTATGTTTCGTTTTTTTTTTTTTTTTTTATCACGTTAAATTTCGTGTTCTTGTGTATTTGATTGCCGAGTGCTTTTGCTGTTCGTGAGCTGTGGGTGCACTTTTATATATTGATATCTGACGGCTACCAGCAGGCAAACTGTTAAGGCGTCTTCTCTGGAAACACAAAAAGAAAAATACATACGCAAACAGAAGGAACAGATCATTTTTATTACAGGTGCATGGGTTTTTAATAGATTACACAGCTGATCATCACATCAACAACTTGTTTATTGGAAGAAAAAAACTCTTTGGAAATGAGTTTCTTACAAAAACGTGTCATGAACCTGAAGGTGGTGAGGTGTGACGAGGCTGCACCGAGGCTTGGCAGGCTCACACACAGTTTTGTTCTTTTGTTGTGTGTGTGTGTGTGTGTGAGATTTTTTTTTACATAGGTTTCAGGGAGACACTTGTACCTGTGTGTGTGTGTGTGTGTGTGTGTGTGTGTGTGTGTGTGTGTGTAAATAATAATAATAATAATAACTATAATGATAATGTGTCGAAATTATTCTCGTAACTTTTTTTAACTCGTTTTAAAATATGAGGCGACACATATCAAACACGCACACGCACACACACACACACACACACACACACAGTAAAGAGGGAGAGTGAGAGACAGAAAGAGAGTCACGCTCCTTGATTTTTTTTTTCCTTTTTTGGGGTGTGTGGGGGGGGTGGAGGGGGGTGTCCATGTGTGTGTGTGTGTGTGTGTGTGTGTGTGTGTGTGTGTGTGTGTGTGTGTCTCTGTGTGTGTGTTCTTTTATTCGATTTCCATCGCACTGGACATGATGAAATATTCCGGACAGCGAAGTTAAAGTCTGCAAACATCGGACATTTCGCATGTTTTACGACATTTTCTTTTCCTTTTTCTTTTTGTTAATATTGACAGACATCACAGGAGGATTGATTGTGTGTTCACACGAGTATTTTTTTTTTTTTTTTTCCAAAATGCAAACGTCCAAACTGTTTTTGAATAATGCATGGGGATCATTAATAAGGTAGTACTGGCAGGACGAGTAAATGGATGAGAGTGAGAGAGGAATTGATATGCCTTCTTGTTTCTCATGTAAATGAGGCAGACTGACCAGACGGCCGCTCGACATTTTTTCTTTTTTATCCCTCTATCCCAAACTCTAAAATCACAAGAGCAGCAGCAGAGAACAGGCTGCTTTCACAAACGTGATGTCAGCTTTGCCTCCTGAGCTGCTGGTTTGATCTGATATTAACACGTATAAATCAATTTCACATTTTCTGTCAGAAATATTTGAATCTCATCATAAGATGTAAAAACAAAAAACAAACGAGCAGGTCGATTTTGTCCAGGAGCATTTTAATAT
Source organism: Pagrus pagrus (assembly GCF_965226575.1). Classification (NCBI taxonomy): domain Eukaryota; kingdom Metazoa; phylum Chordata; class Actinopteri; order Spariformes; family Sparidae; genus Pagrus; species Pagrus pagrus. The sequence continues at coordinate 23,805,778 of NC_140185.1, read as the reverse complement.
TCATATTTTTTTTATCCTCCCAAGATTATTTACTTAGATCAGCAAACAAAAAAAAAGTAAATATCAATCAAAAATAAATTGAAAGATATTGCTATAAACAGGCAGTCACAGAGTCAACAAACTCAAAAGATTCCCATAATACGACATACAGAACATCTGGAACAAAAAACAACAAACAAACAAACAAACAAATAAACAAAACAAAAAAACAACAACTCACAAAACACACATGCGTTTAACATAAGAGCATTTTAAAAACGTTTTAACAAAAGTGTCCAGCAATATGAAGAGTACAGGATTTAGTCATGTGAAGCACTGAGGGCAGATTTCCACTGTGAAGACACATTTAAGCATCTCTAATAAAGTGAAAAGCAGTCGCACGATGAATAAATGATCTGTAATAATACATGCTATAAAACAGGCGAGACTTTAAGTAAAACGGCAGCAAACACAAACACAAACGTTGCACTTCATTTTGATACAAACAAAAGAAGAAGAAAAATCACCACTCTGAGTTTTTATCCACTTCAAGAACATCCTCCGCGTGCCCAACATCACACAGGGATATAACAGCGAAACTACGAGGCTGCAGGCGGATTCAATATTGGAATATTTGCAAATGTTGCTTTAGAAAGATAAGCTAAATAACAAAATGCATACGAGTAAAGGTTTGCAAAATAAATAAATAAAATGTTTACATGTCCACGAGGAACAAACAGGCGTTGTGCTTTGAGCAGTGATGCTCCAGAGTGAAAACACACCGCGTCTAAAGTCTCAGACAAATCACAACGAATTTAACAAGCTGATTTTTAATTAAATATACACATTTCCAGCTGGATAATGCTCGTTTTTCTGGAGATGTACCTGTGTATAAACTGTGCTGATTTCTGCAGGACGCTCCGCTAATTAGGCTCAAGTTCAAGTTTGATCTGAGTTGGGCTTTTTGCTCCTTGTCACTCCCAAACTGTCCAGTTTCAAAAAAAAAAAAAAAAGTGTCAGTCCCGGACAGTCCATGCACTGTCACACACTAACCAGACTGGTGAAGTATTTATCTGAAATGTTTGTGATTTCCGCCGCGGACGGTCTGCATGTCTTTCGACCACGCCACAAGCCGACCGTGTTCATTTACATCATTTACACGCGAGGCGGTCTAACATGTTGGACTGAGAGGCAAAGGTGCGCTTCTGCAAAGACCAGCTGGTCCGCAGGCGCTTGGCTCCTGTGAAAGAGTTGATGCGCTGCTTGATCCCAGTGGTCAGGCTGAACATAAGAGGGCGCTCCCATTGCACCTGGCTGCGCTGCCCTATCCACCCTAGACACATGGAGAGCCGGACAGCAGCCTCTCGTGTGTGCAGCGATGTGCTGGAAAACAGCGCAGGCTGAACGCTTTCATTCAGTGGAGGGTCATAAAAACACAAAGAAGGACTAATATGAAAATAAACAATTATTTTTTTTAAATGAAAATTAAGCTTTTCACCCCCCCTCACAGGTTTATAAAATGACTGTGATGCTGCTGTGTTATTAATTAAAGTCGTGTCACAAAGTTTTTACATCATCGGGCCAATTTATCAAACAAAACAAAACAGCTTCAGTGAGTTCAGAAGCGTTTTCCCTCCATAGGAAACTGTCTACAAGCTGCTCGCTGAGTGGACAGTCCGGCCATCCGCTATGTTTAAGGTGTCTTCACATTGACTTCATCACCAAAGTAAAATACCGATTCAATTTAAATGTGAAAAACCAGCCCAGCGTTTTTGTTGTTGTTTTGTATCCCAGTGCAGTCCACCTGCATTAAGCCCTCTATAGAAATATTTCCACAGCACAATCTCACTCAGACTGTTTCCTAAAGAATGTCTGATGCCCTTTTCATGTCTGTTTACCATAGCCTGCGCACATGACTGACACCCTCCTTGTTAATATCGCGACCTATCAGCATCTTAAATCCCCAAATCCTCCGGAATATAATGGCTGTTATCTCTTTATAAAGTTATATGACTTTTCTCGATGGCGGCTTTTATCTTTAAATACTTTCACCCCTTGCTCATTTCCTCTGTTTCCCTTTGTGCTTTGTCTGGGATTGCGCGTGGGTCGCGTGCGCGCGCGTGCACGGGCGCGCGCGGCGGCGGCTGACACGTAAATGAAAAAACAAACAAACAACAAAGTTACATTTAATTCAATTTAAATACATTCAAATAAATATTTCTGAGGGTTGACGAGTAGGGTCTGCAGAGCCCCCCCCCCCCCCCCATCACGGAGCGGCGGTTCAAGCACGTTGGAACCGATTATGAGGCTTTGCCCTCTGTTTGAATACACGGTTTTGTTGCTTGCAGTTCTGGTGATGGTCAAGGGCTTTCATGTGCCCCCACATCTACGGAGCATTTTGCATTTTTAAGCCACTCTGCCTTTCTTTGTCATATCCACGGGGCTGTCATAGCCACAGGTTGTGTTGAATTTGCAATGCCACTCATCGATGTATGCCTATTGAGGCTGGCACGTGGACAGTTATCCTTCCCACAGAGAGGCGCAATTGAACGCTGGCAACACAAAAGCTTCAGACCCTGTCAGTTCCCCCCTTTTTCTCCCTTTTCACTGATGCACAGGCCCTAAAAGCATCAAGGCCTCCGTCTGGCTGGTGTCCTTTTGATTTAGCCTACACACTCAATATGGCCACTGATGGAGTAATGTCAATCAGGCCTTTGCATAAATTTGTAAACTGAAGTTTGCATTGTTGGGCTTCAGGCGACTGACTGGCTCGGAGCTGCCTCCTACAAGCCTCAAATTACACCAGACTCTTTTATTATCTCGTAGCCCCTTTAACTCCTCTCGCACGCTATTTTCAACCTATTCATTTTTACAATCTCTCCTTTCCCGAGAGAGCAGACACGCACAAATCCTCGAGATTCCTGCACTCTGCCTCTCACACCGCACAAATGCGAGCTGTTCGACGGGGCGATGCGGTTTTCTTGTTTTACTGAGGGGAGGAATGCTACACAGCAGATGCTACATTGCTTAAAAACAGGTATCAGTGGCTGTCTCGGCTTATGGAAGGCAAGTGCTGAGGAAACGCCGCGTTACAGCACACCATATATTTTAGCAGCGGGGAGAGAGGGAGAGGGGAGAGAGGGAGAGGAGGGATGGAGAGGGGGGAGTTGGGTCTTTGGGCATATAGGCTACAATATAAGAAGTTTGATTTTCATAGCCTCTTCTAAGCGATATATGCTATTGGATCTGTTGAAACGCCTCGTCCCATGGGGCTCCCATAACCCTCCTAACCTTTAAGTCAAAGGCCTTTGGAAAATATAAAATACAGCCTGTATATTTCATCAGCACCACAACATCACAGAGGGCTGGTTAGCATATCAGTTGTGCGCAATCTTAGAAAAATAAAAAACATGCATTAGATTTATCTGCCATGCATTTTCTACCCAGCACACGTCTGAACAAATAAATATCTCAGGCCGTTTTATTATCCCAGTTATGGCTTATCTCTCATACACAATTGTACAGTGGCTACTTTAAGGTCTGCAGCATGCGTGGACAGTGTTAGTGCTCGGGTGTATGTGCCATTTAGCTATTAACTGTGTATCGGAATTCAACTGTATAGGCGCACACTATCAACTCCGTGTTGTTTCAATAAACACAGCACGTTATGTGATCAGTGGGAGCTGCTACTTGTATCCAGTGGACCAGGACTCTATATGGTGCTGTTTGCACAGAAAGTGTGCATGCTGAGAGTGGAGGGATTGTCCATTTCCTCAGAGAATCAACAATTAAAATTATCATAACAAAGAGACTCAAAGGTTGATTTTCTTTTTCTCCTTTTTTTTTTTTTTTGCAATACAGTCCTTTCATTCGGAGGACACGCGAGGACAGCAGTTACAGGGGCTTTACGGGGAGATTATGGGGAGAAACAAACGGGAGAAACCTCCACAAATTCCTGGTGGTATTGATCACGAAATTCTTTATCACGAAATGAAAACGAGACACTGTCCACGTGAATGTGCACCAGAGACTGCCCAGCAAATGTAATGCATGCAGGCCGGAGCTGACCAAAACGCTTTGACACAACTCTGCCTCGAAACCTTTGCTCTTATCGTTTATTATTATTCGAGACAACCTGCACGTATTGACAACGTGTTCCCACCAGTTTCGTAACAGATGTCACGATAACCTGTTTCCCCATCATCATCCCTCTGTGCTCCAGCTACACTTGCAACTCTTCCTCTGGTGTGTAAGAAGCATTAAACCTGCTTATATGATCCAAACACTCGCGACACACATGTTGTAAAAATTTAAATAAATTGTCACGTCCATATAGGATTCAATGACGCTCCAACAAGTATTTTTTTTGTGTGTAAAATAAGGAGCTGAAGTTGCTTTGCATGCTGCACTGAAACAAAGCAGCTCTCAGGAGTTTTCATAGAATTTACTGGGAAATATTGAAAGCTGTGTGCTATGAATGCCCTCACACCCTTAAAACAATTAGTCTCTTTTATATTACAACAGTGCTCAATAAAGTATTAACCTGCATTTTAACTTAGACTGATATTCAGAGCTGACAGAAACTGTAAAAAACGACACGTCTTTAACGTCCTCTCCGTCATACTTTCATGCATGCCATATTTTATAAAGCCGAATTTCACTTCTTCTTTTTTTAAAACTAACTTACGGATCTCACTCTTTATTTTGTGTTTTATTTTTCTTCCATGCATACAAACTAATGTGTGAGTTTGGGGGACACATATTGTTCTAAGTTGTTTTTTTATATATATATGAAAGTAATCCTCTAATCATCTCATCGATAAATTCATATTTCCATGCAGTCTCGACATTAAAAAAAAAATATTCTGTGATTTCCTCGGGTGAATCACGTGAAGTTTATCAAAGTTGAGAAAAATAATAACGTGAATGCTTTACGCATCAGGACTATTTCACGTCAGCTTTAGCCTCAGAGCAAGTGGTATTTCTCTTAATACTTCAAATACATATTTACCAATACTAACACGTCGTTAGCTCTGATAATATCCAGGTGATACTGTACTTACGATAAGCTCTGTTCTCTGCAGATTACAGCAGTCCACCGTGGCAGCCTATACGTTGCTCTTACTGTACACTTTTCATACATCGCCTTAATTCTCGTCAAGCATTTCTTTTAGTTGTTTACAAACACGACGGTTGTTTGCATAATTACACACACACTACGCTGTCGAGTCACACATCTCCATGTTCAGCCACTACAGCCGCCGTAAAGTCAGTTATGTATTTCAATAAGTTGCCCAAAAACAGCTCTGTGCAGCTTTGACGCGACTAAAAAACAAAACCAAAAAAAAAAAGAAAATGACAGACGTCGTGTTGGAAGCGACAGAGTAAAATGAGGCATGATCGCTTGTGTGCTTCTGGTGGCCAACGTGTGGGCATATCTTTCATTTTAAAACGCATAAAAAGCGGGACAAAAACGTGTTAAAAAGTGGGAAAGAGCGGAGGAAAAGGCTCGTGCCTGTAGCGTCGGGCTCTGCCTGCTGCGGCTGCCTGCCCCGGCATTAACTTTCACTGTCTTCCGTCTAATCAAACTCTTACTTTCCGCTGTTCTTAATTCCATATTTTCAATTCCTGATCATTACTTTCCTCTTTTTTCTACTTGTATCTATCCATCCATCCCTCCCCCCTCCTCTTCCTCCCTCCCTCCCTCCCTCTCTCTCCCGAGCTCTCTCCTTTGCTGAATCTTATTGATCCAGAAGGCGGCTAATTAGCCCTTCCCTTCGTGCCTGTGTAATGAAGCACATGCGCACTGAATTAATCACAGCCATTTTTTGCAGGAAACTAATTAGCAGGAATAAAGATCCAAAGAGTTTTTTCTTTTCAATCATCAGATCTCACTTTCACCTCTTCCTCGCTCCCTCTAACACAAGACTCATCGCCTGCTTTGCATCCAAATTATTTTTATATTGCCTTTAACAACTAATAGTACCTACTTCGTTTTTTTACACTCCGCAACAACAATGATCTTTCTTTTGCCACCCTAAGCGCAAACTGACCAAAAGGGGACTGCCTTGATGGGATCTTTAGCTAAATCATCTCAATACTGGATTAAAAAGCGAGGATCACAAAGCGGCAGCGAGAAATTGTAAGTTTCAACTTTGCGTTTGTCTCTTTTTCCTCTCTGTGTGTCCACGATCCTATTCTTTTCGCTGTAGACTTATCTGAATCTCTTTTCCTATCTGTTCGTAGTTTACGTGTTAGCGGAGCCGGCTATTCTCACATTGCGAGAAAAGGCTGGCGATCACAAGTTCATTTCATGCAAGTAGTTTGCTTTTATTCTCGATTTTTCATTTGTATCGTTACCTGTGTTTACATCAGCGATCGTCCTCTCCTCCTCATGAATGGAAGATAAGAAATGGGCAAGACAGCGATCCTCTCCAAGCAGTTGACCGTAGAAAAACACGGTTTTAGAACAAATGTGTGCATTTCGGTGGGATCGGGCAAAGGTATAGAGGGCTTATGGGTGTCGAGAAACGTGTTTTGAGGCACAGATGCAGTAAAGAAAGAGGGGGGCTGTGTGGAGCGGACGGAGGGCAGCGGCAGCTCCACACGAGCGCAGCCCAGAAAAGGAGCTCCAAGTCCAGCCTGTGGGTCCGTGTGCGTCCGGCGACTGGGAAACATCTCTCGCTTTTTCTAATTTTGACAGATTTGACACTTGCCACCACATCCAGGGGGGGTTTTCGGCACCGTCGTATGCTTTACAAAATCCTCTTCTGGATAAACACATTTTTTGTTCTTCTCCGACACGTCTCTCTTTTGAAAAATGTGCAATCCCTCCGCCCTGTCTTAGTTTCCTCCACAGCTAGCCTAACACTTTTCCTCTTTCCCCCCTACTTTGTCCATCTTCCCGGTTTTTTTTTTATTTTTCATGGCTCTTTGCCTCTTTTGAAGCGTTGTTTTTGAGTCGATTCTCGCTTCGTTCCCCGACGAAGTCACATGCAAATCGATCGACATGTGTGTGTACGTGTGCGTGCGCGCGCGAGCGAGCGAGCGAAGGGGGTTCGTGTTTGCGAGCGTGTGTGTGTTGTGTGTGTGTGTGTTATGTGAATGTGGTGTGTTGAGGAAAAAAACGAAGCCCCGGGTCTCCTTCATGACATGAGCGGATCAGCAGGACCTTGTACGCGGACAGCCTGAGAGTCTGCGCGGCGTCTCGCAGAGCAGACATGTGGTTCAGGGGAGACATGGGCAGGCTGGAGCTGCTGCCTCCAACTACTTGGCTACCGTATCTGACTTTCAAGAGAACATTTTTTTTTTTTCTTTTCTCCTTTCTTTCCCCGAGAAACGCTGACCGGAATGAAAACAAAACATTGCCCTATTAGTCTGACCTTAAGCAGACATAATCATTGCAAAGTTACTGCCGGAAACTCAAAAGTACGGTCCAGGCTAAACCTATAGGTCACCGCATGCATTTAGTAGCCGCTTAGCCAGTTAACATTTGTTGGATTTCTTAAAAGTTAACACTGCGAGATATCCTTCCACACGCCCGACACAGAATAAAGCTGCACTCTCGGAGGAAAACACAAACGCTTCTCGCAAAAGAGACAGCCTTTTTCAAACGGAATGGGCCTTTTCCAAAAACAAAAACCAAAAAAAACACCACACAGGTGAATTATTACTGCATGTCACTACATTGTGAGCAATGTCGCCGGAAAAAAATATTTAAAAAATGGACCTGATCAGGGGTGGGGGGGGAAAAAATGTTATCTTGACGTGTAGGTGTAATTGGAAGCCGAGAATCTCCATAAATATGATGAAAAATAGCGACTACTTTTCGGAAAGGGGTGCATCTGTGTGTAGGGAGGAAAAAGCTGCGAGAATTATAAAGCAGTCTGGGCTATTTTTCGCGACATAGACGCGAGAAAAAGAAAGAGAGAGGGGGGAAAAAAGAGGTTTTGCGAGCGAGCAGAGGCAAGGATAGGATATGTGTACCGTTGGGGGGGGGGAGACAGAAAGGGGGGTGAGAAGCTGTGTGTGTGTGTAGTGTGTGTGTGTGTGTGTGGGTGGAGGGGTAGGTCAGACAGCAAGAAACAGGGGGAACAGGGGTCATGGAGTGAGTGCAGAGATAAAAAAGAAGGAGAGGAAACCCCCCGCGCAAACAGCCGAGGGGATAGTGATGGGGAGAGAGTGGGTCTGGCTGGGAGAGAAAGAGGGTGATGGTGGTTGTTGGCATGTTTTGGGAGCAACACAAAGCACTTGTGGTTGTCAGCATCTGCAGGATTAAGACTTTGGCTTTAGTTTAGGGTGGGAGAAACAAAAATAGACTGGTTACAGGTTTAATAAAACAAACCATGAGGCTGTCAGGCAGTGAGAGAAAGGCAACAACAACAAAAAAAAAAAAAAGGAGAGAAAAAAAGGGGGGATGAGGGGGAAGGAGTGCTGAGGGGGTCGGGTGGAGGGGTCAGATAGCCATGGGCCACAGAGGAGGAATCAGGGGAAGAGGTCAGATAAACAGATCCCTACCTTTCAGACTGGAGAGGGGCAGACGGGAAGAGCTTAGCACTGGGAGATAGAGAGGGAGCTGACATTCTTGCTGATTATTTAAAATCAGTCATAATATTCATATTTAGTTTCTTCCTCTGTTTTTTTTGTATTGTTATATACTTCTCTTCCCTTGTATTTTGTGTGTGTCTGCAACAGTAAATTGTGTGCGATTAGATTCCATTGATTAGAAACTCAAAGGTGTTATAAGGCAGGTAGGCTGCTGTGCCAAAACTCGAGTGATCTCCCATCCTCCCCTGTCTGACAGTCAGTAACACTCCTCTCTTCTTCCTCCTCCTCCTCCTCCTCCTCCTCTTTCCCTCTCCGTCTTCTGTTACAAAACAAAGACAGCAGAAATGTTTACTGTCATCTCACCTGTCTGATTTTCCTGTCTTGTCTCATTGTCATATTTATGTTTAATTATAACCGTTCCTGCTGAAGGTATGGGCATGGCATTGGCTTCATTTCGAACGTATTCCATTTCAAATATGTGTTTGTCAGATGTTGTGTTTGCTGTAACTATATTATCTCGTGCTCATCCCCGAGTGTGATATTGGAAGTATTGCGTTCATGAGACCTGTGGGCTGTTAAAGTGCCACCAGAGTGATGGTTTCAACACAGACAGCATTTTTTGAAAAATAATTGAAAATAAGACAATTTCTTTTTGAACTCGTTGCTTGTGGTCAGAGTTATTTCTCTCTTTTCTTGTTCATACGTCGAACGACACCAAATTTTATTTTTAAATTTTTTTACAAGCAGCATTTAATGTTTATATGAATAAAAACATTTAGGCACAGTAAGGTTATTTACAATAACTGAAGAAAAACCGGAAAGCAGTATATCACGCTGCTCAGAATAATACAAATACACTCGTGCAAACATTTCCCTCATCTGATTATTGTAATTAATTTAATCAGAATTTGTTTTAATTTATTTGCAATTGCTTTTTATATCTCTGTGACACCAGGCAGCTGCTTAAAACCATTACAGTCATGTTAATGAAAATAGACAAAATTGTAATCATGTTATTTTAATGTGTCAGTCGTATAACTAAATTCTTTGATAGGATCAAAATGATAGCAAAATACAGTTGTGTTTATTTGTGACGCTGGTGTTGTGCATTTAGTGTTTCGAACGTGATTCTAGTTGTGTGATTAATCATCTAAGTGCAGATGGTAGAACTGCTACCTGTGTGTTGCTGCTGCTGTGATTGTTGTGCACATTATGTGGAAAATATTTGGTGTTATAACGCTGTGATGTGATGACAGTTTCTACTGTGGAGATGTGCCACTGCTACTGATCCTGCACAGCAACAAAACGGTCGTCCGCTGTTTGCACTTGGCCCCCCCTCTATTACCATATTCGATGACAGGTATATTCAGACGTCATTTGACTGTATGGACAGGAATAGCACTTCCAGTTGGGGAAATGAGATAAAGGGAGTAGCAGTCGTCATGGATAGGCTCGTTTCATGGTTTGGGGGGTAACACAGAGGAATGGGAGACAGCGCCTCTGGCTGTCATAACCCCTTCTCCTCCTCTCACTGTGCCTCTCTCTCTCTCTCTCTCTCCCTCTTTCTCTCTCCATCTCATTCTCAGTGTGTCTCTGCATATCTCCCTTCTTTACTCCCACCTTTCTGTGCTCGGGCATCGGCACAGTGGGGAAGCTCACTGCCATGTCCTCGGTCGGAGAGAGCCCCCTTTGGGTTATCAGTAGGCTAAGGCCATACACGGGAGATTTAACACACTGTAATCTATGCACAGAGACCACAAAAATCTACCTAATTTTGCTCTGATAAGCAAAATATAGAAAGATTTTGTGTGGATGGAAATAATAAAAAATATATTTTTTATTATTTCTTTTGTATTTAAATAAAGTCAAATCAAATCAGTCAGTTTAAATTAATTCCTGTTTATCGTATACGTTTTGCTCTGTGAGAGGACAAGCATTATAAATGTGAATAGGTCTGCCTTTGTGTGGATGCGTCCTCACTGAAATCAGAGAAGAATGTGTAGTGTCTGTCAGAGCCATTAGCTGTATGGACACGTGTAGATGAGGGCAGTCGACACAGATGATGGCTCTGGATCTGACGTGTGGTTTTGAATATGCAAGGTCGCGCAGCGAGGACCAGTTCTTCCAGTTGTCCTGCAGCCGAGGCCAGTGCAATCGTCACGCTATTATAGAGGAGCAGGCGGGGGGGCGGGATCTCGGCTCAGCACAGGGGCTGAGCGAGAAAGTAGGAAGGGAGAGTGGAAGAGATGGCTGTCATGCTCAGGTGTGTGTGTGGATGCTTGTGGTGTGCATGAATGCTGTACCTGATCCGTAATCCCAGCAGCCCTGAGTGTCCAAAAGGATTCCTCTTTATCCACAGAAAGCACCTCTTTTCTCTAAAATTCCCCTCCCTGTCTTCTTCTGAGCTTTTCTTCTTCTTCAATGTCGCCCTTTTATCTTGTTGAAGCGAAGTTGGCGGGGATTTTTGTGGTTTGCTCTTTCACAATATGTTATCGTGTTAACAATCTTGGTTAAATCATTGTGGTAGACTAGATTTATGACAGAGAAGATGCGCATGTGTCTCTGCATGTGTGTGTGTGCGCGCAGCCGTATGCAGTTTTGTGAGCATGCTGGCATTATGGAAATCTAATTTCTTTTGCTTGTGCCACATCGAGGCCTTGTCATGATACACTTTTGTTTTAATAGTCGTTGTTTTTATTAATTTTGAACGGTTTCAGAAAATCTTAGCCACCATTCAAATTCAGACGAATCACAGCAGCCCTGTGTTGTGATAACGCGACATTGCTCTGGTTATCGAGCAGTCATACAGAGAATAGAGATACGAGGACAGAAAAAAATTATTTTCCATTCAGTAATATGTTTTAAAGCAAAGCATGGGTTCTATTTTGACTTTCTCTCCCTCAGTGAGGGGAATTCACAAGCTGTCATAGAATGGAGCACAGTAATATGTGAAACAAATTTGTTTTCCATTTCTAACAATAAGTGAATGCTGTTGCAGTCGTGGAAGGGGGGTTCAGAATGTGTGTGTGGATCTGCGTCCTTGACTAGAATTTCAATATTGCTTCTGTAATAAATGTACAATATCAGTTTTGTAGCAAACAAGGCTGTTTGTTAGAGAGCAGCGTTGTAACAGTGATAAAGACTGTTGTATTTCTCCGTTGCTGTATCGACTGTGAGTCGAGGACCTGTGTGATGCATGTCTGTCCAGGGCTGGCAGTATCGTTAAAGCTGAGTGTGTGTGTGAGTGTGAGTGTGAGAGAAGCACAGCTGCTACGACTGACTGTGTATATATCCTATTCGGGGCTGCAGCAGCAGCTAGCTCTAGTGTTCAGGGATGGGAGGAACAGCGGTTTCGTGTGTGTATAGGCTACATATGCCTACACGCGGGCGAGGCAGGGATGACAGGGACCACTCCAAGGGCTGCAAAAATTGAACTGAGCTGCACCCCAGCTCCCCCCGCATAAGCCCACCCCTCTCTTGGACCCTGGAGGCCAGCATTCCACCCTCCGCACTGGCGCTTATCATCACAAAGGACAGAATGCATAAAACATGGAGGACGCTTAGACAGAGGCGGCCCAGGTCGCCTTTCTCTCCCCACACTGAGCCCTGGAACAATACATGGGCCCCTCTGGCCTGTGACTCTGACGACACACACGCCGTCTTTTTATCCTCCCCTATTTCTTTGTCATCCTCTTCCTCTTCCTCTATGTTACTGTGCTCCGTGGAGTGATAACTGCCCTCGCATTGTTTATCTGTGTCTGTGAAATCTGCATTGTGTAACTGAAATGTAAGTGCGTGTGGGTGTGTGTGTGTATGCATGTGTGTGTAAGAGTGACAGGTTTAAAATATTGACAGTGCATCAGTTGAATAGCTCCTGCCTTCATAGTCCTGATTATTTATTGTATTAAATATTTTTTTACATAAAATGTAATATTATTCAAATGTGAAAAACATTGTGTGTTCACTAATTGACACAGTGGTGAAATGTAAACAATAAGAGACCTTTTTACTCATATAAAGAAATTACATTTTTTATAAAAGAGTATTAAGATAATATGTTTCGGTACAGTCAGGTGATCTGTGTTTCAGACCGTCAGCATGCAATTTTTCCTTGTCACTAATTTTCAGCCAGGTCCCCCGATGATGCAACAACACGGCTTGTGTTAGTACCGAACACATTGTGTGCGTTTGTGTAATCAAGCTATCAGCTTCTCAGCTTTTCTGTCGGTCAGTGGGCTGGGGCTGGTTTTACAGGCCAGATAAAGAGTTCTGTGAAAGTGATATCAACATTAACCCACTATAGACTCCATAACACCTTTCCTCCATGCCACTCAGTCTCCCCTGCTCAAAACATGTTTAGTATTAGCAATGGAGCAGACAGACTGACAGGTAGAAAGTGTTTCACAGTTAATTTAATTTTTTGCTTTATACAATCACGTGGGTTTTTAAATCTTGGTAAAAGCGGAGTTGTTGTTTCATATTTAGGTCATACTGATTTTAATTTCCTTTCCGTATGTGCACTGCATCCACAGCACTCTGTGACGGTGACAAACAATAGTCATGTGTGGCTGGGAGAGTCTGTTTCTGTCTGTATGTGTGTCTGATAGTTGGGCTGCAGGAATGCACTGCTAGGATGTGCTGGACCCCAGCAGGTCTATGGCACTTCCTCTCTGTGTACCTCACAGCTTATCCTCCTCAGGATTATAGAGAGAAGAAAAGAAAGGAGCGGTGGCAGGAGCACCCTTTCCCTCTCACACCCTCTTTCCCCATTTTTACAATTCACACACACACACACACACACAGAAAAAAAAATCTCAACAAAAAGTGTAATTCACTTGCAAATGTGTAGTAGCCTGTCCGTGTTCCCAGTGGAGGAGAGAGTGAGAGAAGGAGAGGGAGGGGCAGGGATGGAAAGACATAGAGAGCAGGCTGCAGTGTATTTCAGTGCGCGACAGGGCTAAGGTGAAGCTATCGACTGCTTCTTTCTGATCAGGAAAAGCAGCCGACTTCATCTGCCCATTGATAGATTCTTATGTGGTTTGTCTGCATGTATCGTTTTTACCGTGTGTGCGTTGTTGTCATACAGTAAGTTGCGACTGGCTATTCGTTATCCCCCCTCGCTGCTCCTGAGGTGGCCTTGTGTTGTTCGCTCAGTGCCCCAGGCGACTGATCTGCCAGTACTGAAGGGGTTAAGAAGCAGGGATAGCCCTCTTTTGTCTCTGCGGCCCTCTTTGCCATTGTTGTGGTGGAATTGAGCTCGGTGCACCTCACTTGACCACAGCAAAGCAATAAAATGGCCTCTAAGTGCTGTAGCCTCCGTAGTCCTCTGATGTCAGCTCTCTTCCAGCTTCTGCCGCTGTATTTTCCTTTTTTCTCCTGACACATGGGCACGTCTCTGTGTGCAGTGTGCTATGTGTGCACACATACTGTGCGTGGTTGTTTTCTTACGATCACTTTCTTTACCCTAGCATCACTAGCCTTTTTATTATTTACTATGTGAGATGTGAGCTAACATCTTATTCTCTTTTTGGTGGAAAATACATGCAAATCACATACTAAACTCCTAAGGAGTGTTTTAGTTTATTTACAGATGATCAGATTATAATAATATTAGAATGGTTCGAGGTGCACTATGTAGTTTTGTGGATGAAATTTAAATCAGAAGAGAAACGTCTTCATTGACTGATTTTTATTTTTTTATGCCTAAACAAACAAAAAATAAATAAACCCTCTTCGTTTTCATGACTGAATTAACAGAATAAACAAACTGACCTTAAAGGACAACACAATTTCATATTGTTTTACTTTGTTTATCTGTGGCAGACCCTGCCACCTTTCTAGCTTCAAACAGTGTTCTCTGGACCTCATTTTACTCTGAGAACAGCTTGTTTATTCAGTTATGGAAAAAATAAATATTTCTGAGTTTGTATTATTGCCTCATTAGTATTGTAAATATTACAATTCTGAGTTTGAATTTCTTTGCCAAAACTAAATAGTGCCCCTTTAAGGGCCTATTAGCACCTACAGTGTTAAAAGTGGCTGAGAAAGCACATAAAAAAACCCACACATTTTATATTTTCATTGATCTATGAGAGGGATTCAAGTATTTATTAGAGCTTTACATTCAACCGAATGGTAATCATATTCTGGTTTTTTTATATGTCTATATATATACTTATAGAGTGTGTCTTCGCACCTCTGTGGATACCACTAAATATCTAGGACGATCTGACCACTATCACCACCTGATAGACAAATGTGCCGCTGTAATAGCTGCTGAATGAACGATACAGCGATAGATACCTCAGCTATTTTGCTTTACACTGTCATATTATTTTTCACTTTTTTCAGTTGTATTACTAGTATAATAGTACAAGTACTGTGCATGATAATTTTATTTTTCTAGTTTGAGAATGCATTATTATAATGCATAGTGCCGGGTGGTATTGTGTTTGATTGCACAGATGATTGTTTATAGCACAGTCCCACCTCTGCAGACATTGTAATTAAAAAGAAGATATACTGCATGTGCGTCTGTCGCCATCCCATTTCATCTCGTCAAATAAGCATCTAGCTGTGGCGGTGAGCATGTCAGTGGATTTATGAAAGATTTCTGATTGGCTGGAATTATAATTGGCACTGTCCCGAGTGTAAACCATTTATGCCAGGTGTCATACAGAGACTGCATTAAATGTTCCACCAAACTGCAATTAAACCAACATTTCCTCAAAGCCACAATATTACACCTCTGTGTTATTCTGAAGGGTGTCTCTGTCTTGTGTGCCTTTGCCTCACCCCTCTCCGCTCCCCCTGCTCCCCCTCCAACTGAAGACACGTGTGGTTTCCTCTTTGGGTCTCACTGTACCTAAAACAAATGCTCTTTCTCATTTTCCCTGTGTTAAATGAACAAACATAAGGACCCCGGTGCCTCATAATAAATTGATTAGAGAGAAGCAGACTCCCACACAGCAACACCGAAATCTAGTGATATACAGTGTGTGTATGTGTGTTTAGCCTGAGGAGGAGGAGACGTACTCTTTTCTACCTAACACACACACACACAATGACTAGAAATGTATATTTATCCAGTTTAACAACAGTCGTGCTCCCACCTCTCTGGCAGGCTCTACTCTAACCGCTGTTTTGCGTCCAGTGGCTGATGTCTCGTGACAGAGACAGCGCTATGGCGTTTACATATTTGACGCCGAGTGTTTGGCTTTCATTATGACGTTCAGTGCCACAGAGCAGAGATTTGGTATAGGCTGGAGGGGGTGGGGCAGGTCCCATGGGGATGACACAGGGCTAGACGGCCGTGACAGACTGGTGACCTCGGCTTTGTGACGTCATTTGCCTCGTCTGGTCACCATGGCATTCATTTTCCCTACTGTTTAATGAATGAAGATAGGGGCCCTGGCTAGCTATTGGTGAAATCAGAGGCCCCAGTACAAACAGAGGAAAGCATTATGAGTTGAAAACATCGCTTCTGATCATCTGCTGTGCTTCTGCAAGTCTGTCCCACTTCAGTCTAGCTTTAATCAAAGGTGACATTTTCTTCTCCTTCTCTTGCAGCGCAGAGCATTTGACTTTTTCTGTTTTTACTCAGGTGGTAACAAATAGCAAGCGAGCATTGTTGTGTGAAGCAGTAAAACAAAACACACCCTGACCACATATAGGAAGTCAGCCTGAGGTAAGAGCTAGGCTCAAAACGGATACTGACTGTTACAACAGTTTTTTTCTCCTCCTGACATGCCAAGTGCCAATTCTTTGACAACAAATGCTCTGCTTTTCCTCTCTTCTGCTACTCTTTCACCCTCCCTCGAAGCGCTTTTACTCCCGCCATTCTGAAGCATGTACATTTGAAGGGAATAAAATAAATTGCCTCATAGATTAGGTTTAATTTGGGCAGCATCTGCGCTGTAGATACGGTGTTGTCCCTGCAACTCAGACAAGGTGCGTATCTGTATCAGGAGGAGGATGGCTGTAAAATAGGCTCCCCTTATTGCCTGCTTTTTGTTGGAGCCAGGTGTTTCCTCATGTTGGATCATGCCCTGATGGGGAACAAGAGGCCACATGGCAGGTGAGAACCAAGTTATTAATGCTAGCGGAGAGCTTTTTGTTCAGTGGTCTTCCTGTGCCATGAGCAAAGCACAGAAAACTCTTGCAAGCAGAGTAGACTGGTAAAACTGCACTCTAGGCTGAGGATTAGCACAGGAAGTAGCCTGTGTATGGTGCAGGAGCTCTGTGGATGTACTCTTTCCCTCCTAGCAGCACCAGGAGCGGGACAAGTGTGTCGATGACACAGCCTTTGTTTACACTGGAGAGAATATGGGTTTTGAGGAAGGAGAGAGAAGAGCGAGGCGATGGTCAGGACAGGGGGAGGGGGGGAATGAGGGCACAGACACCAGTCTCATCACTTCCTTCCTTTCTATAGTTTTTTTTTTTTTTTTTTTTTTTCTTTCATGAATCGCCATTGTCAAAACAACAGTAGACAGAAGGGGAAGTGTAGAACTGAGGCACAGGCTCCATTAAAAACATCTTGCAAAGCTTAATTTTGAAACTGTAGAAAATGAAACTTGCAGCATGCTAGCTATTGAATGATGTTGAACCCGTGTAAATGTTGTCTGCCTCTATCTCTAATCTACCAGCTTGTTCTTCCCTGCTACAACCACAACAGTTCTCTTTTTTCTGCCCGACAGTGTACATTAAACAACCCTGTATGTTTTGACCCTGATCAAGACAGAACTCTCGTTTCTCACACTCTGTGGACCCCTCACTTCCTCGGGATAGCTTTGTGCAGATGTGATCGTATATATCTCCGTGAGCTCTTTCCTGTCTTCCACATAGCATTTCTATATAACTCAAACAGCAGACTGACACCTGCACCCTCTGTATTGTTGAGTGCAGTCCTGTGGTCAGGGGCAAAATGTACTTCCACATGACAGATGGCTGTGCGGGCCTTCAACAGGAAGCCTGGCTACACTGTTTCACAATCTCTCCAGAAACAAGAACCGAGTACCCTCACTATGATGTGCTGCTGTCCGCATTTTGTGTAATGGATGCCAGCTTGCCTGTAGTGGGTACAAGCACAAGGCGAAGGGAGGGGTGGGGTAGGGGGGGGGTACCCCGGCATAAGTGGACCCCTGAGACCTCCTGGAGGGGTAGAGGTGTGGCGAACGTCTGTTTTGGGCATGGCTTGTGTCAGCGTGTTTAGCGTTTGCCTCCGAGGGCATTTATATGCAAATGCTAAACAACCTATTGGGGTGGCTAATTACAGCAGGGCCTTTGTGTGTGCCAGGCAGTGAGAAGCAGGGAGTTTTCTAGCACGCCAGGCCTGGACTTCCCCTGCTTGTTTACTCATTGTCTTTCCTTATTACCCCCTCATTGACACTCCCCTTTTGTGTGGCTCTGCCGTTTGCCTGCATGCTGGCTCCTCCCCTTGTGGTGCTGGAGTTAATGTAGTAGATTAAAGAGGCAGCACTCTGGCCCTGTTTACTTCCTCTTTCATCTGGTGGCCCAGCTCTGTTTTAGCTCTGTTGCCATCCCTCCTGTAGCTTTTGTGTAGCCCCCACCCATTCAGGAAGGATTCAGCCTCATAGTACTCCCTCTCTCTCCCACCCTCTCTCTCTCCTACAACTAATGCTCAGCTAATTACTTTGGGTGATAAAAATGCATTTAGGTCAGGTTCTAATGCAATGCAAATTTATGAGCAGGCAGAAGCAAATATTAACTTGTAGAGTCACTGATAGTCATTGGCTGGGGACAAAGGTACACCTCGCTTAACTGTCAAATATGATGGTTTTAATGTGGTTAGGGCTATTTTTTTTTTTAGTTCTTTGTTGTCAGGGATCCAAGCACAACGACAGCAGGAGGATGCAATTGACGTTTTTCAACTGTATAGGATCCTAGTAACTGTAGTGCAGTGAAGCCCGCATGCTTAGGTAGCCCTGTTTTTATTATCATAGAACTAGAGTCTAAAATACGAATCGAACCGTTTCTTTCCCTCTCCCCGTTGTTGCTTGGTGTGTAGCGTGTTCAGAGAAGAGTATTGCAAGTGAGAAAACTCTAATAAATTAGTAAACATGTTTTATGTGGTGCTTATGACCGCATGGCATCATCTGGTTGTGTGATCAAGTGGTTTCTGCAGCGACAGGCTGAATTTCTCCTGTTTAAACGTCCAGATTGAAAGCATGCGCACCTTGATTAGTTTTAGTGTTTATACTGTTTTTTGCCTCTTGGTTTAATTCTGCTTTTATTCCATCAAAAATTAAGTGCAGCTTTACCCGGTGTTATAATACAGGAAAACACATTTGTGGAAGTGTTTTAGTGGTGCACAACATGTGTGGGACTGCGACTACCGATTATTTTCATTGTCAAATAATCTGTTGCTTATTTTTTCAATTAATCGAGTTGTTGTTTGACCTATAAAATGTCAATCAGTGTTTTCTAAGCCAAGATGAAGCAAATATTCACATTAAAAAAGCTTGATTTCAGATGATTTAGACTTTTTTTTTGTTAAAAAAACTACTCAAACTGACTAATCAATGATCACAATAGTTAGCTATTAATTAATACTCAATTAATCGATGAGCTCTATCATGTGTCTTGGTTAGTACGTCTCGTTATCGACTTGTCCCCTCTATATTCTGAATTCTCTGCTGAATGCAGCGGCCATATCCAACTGGCCCTGCTGCATTCCTGTGAAATTATTTGCCTTGTGCTAAAACAAAGAAAGAGGAAGAGAGCAAAAGCCCTGGTTTAGCACTGCTTCTCACTTCATTTTACCACTTAGGTTTCACCGTTTGTTCCATGCTTTGCCACCACTTGTGCCCCTTACTACGCCAATTAGACCCCCACTTCCATGTGCTCTCCCTCTGACATACCCGTAGCCTGACACACACTCATACATACATGCGCAGAGGGGGAGACTTGGCTGGCCGAGGAAGCCCATTCTGGATCAAAGGCCGTGTGTGAGGGAGCCAGGGTACCTCGTAGAAAACAGCTGCCCCTTGCTGTCTCTGCCTCTCACCCCAGCCTGACAGCAGCCAGAAATATGAGGCCTCTCCAGACCTCTGTCCTGGGAAAAAATAGGGACAGGACAGCACACATACACTCAGAAAAGCTTTTGTTTCTGCGCTCTCTCTCACTCTCCCTCGCTCACCCAGACATACAAAGAAGAATGAAAGCCGTTTGTCTATGCTCATTCACTCATTCAGCCACAAATGGCAATCTTCGTTTCACGTATACACTCCCTCTGCCAACCTCACAAAACCATTAAATTATCACATGCTTGATTTCTCTTTATTGCCCTGTTTGTTAAACTTCTTCATTAGCTGTTTTAGTCAATTTGGCGCCATTTGTCTGTCAATCTTCCTCTGAATTTGCCCTCAACATGGTACCTGCTCTCTCTGTGAGCTAGGCCTTCCTCAGCACTGTCTGAGGGTGCTTTTCTCCTCCCTTACTCTTGTCTCCACCTTTCCTCGCCACATGTCTGGGATTTCTCTCCCTCTGCTCTGCTTCACCGGCGTGTTCAAACTCTGACAGAGTCGAGAAAGGCATTCAGCTCCCTAATCCCGGCTCCCTCTATCAGGAATGCTAATACGTGTGATTGTGTGACCCGCTGAAGCCCGGCAACATCTGCAGGAGCCTATGGCGAGCCCCCGCCTGCCCACACCCACCCTGCCCCCTGCCTTTGAGCGTTCACTCGCTGCCATTATTTCATTGTTTCACTTCACGCCTGTGACTGGGCAGTGCAGTTAACCCTCTGCTGCTCAGGCCAGGCCGAGTTGCTGTTCTGCATACAGGGGTACTGAGGGTGTGTGTGTGTGTGTGTGTGTGTGTGTGTGTGTGTGTGTGTGTGTGTGTGTGTGTGTGAGCTTGGGACAGCCCTTTCCCAGGACAGGCCTCCCTGCCTGCCCATCTGGACCCCTACACACAGCCCTACCCCTCACACTGTTTACTTATGCATTCCGCTACTAGTCAGTGTGCATTTGTGTTTTCATATAGTCTGTGTAAATGTATGGTCACTAGTGAGTTAAGGCGTAATTGCAGGAATCATCTGTGTCACATTTTTCTACATGAATAGCTTTTGCTTTCTCAGGGACATCAGGAAAATGAAACTTACTCTTGATAGGATGAGATCTGAAGGAATGGCGATGTTAGCCAATGAAAACCTGTTAATGCATTTTCACCCACCCCACCCCTGCCTGCATTGGAGTTGAAAGAAATTATTGTTGGGATATTGTCTGTTTTCAGAAAGATGAATTACCGGTAAGGCACAACTGTCGAAGGGAATCTGTGTCAGGCTGGAGTGCTGCTGATTGAATTACCCTTCTCCTCAGTCCTGCCTGTACTCCTGCACATGTATCCAAGCTACACCATAGACAAGCAGACAGAAGGCGTAGACTATCTCTATGTGCTTCACACCCTTACATTAAGCTGTTAAATCTTTAGGATTGTAAAACTCAGAATCCAACCCATGTAATCTGTTTTTGGATTTGGATTCCACTAAAGAAAGTATGTACAGTACACAGCACATTGTACTTTCACACCATCATAAGGAGCTTTTAGATGAAGAGAACACTAACATTTTATATTTGCATTGAACAATATACATCAAGTCATTACCTGTTGGTGTTGATACACATTCACTAATGGCAAGGTGTCTTTTTCCAAGCGTCTCAGACATAATTTGTCGATGGCAGGGACGAAAGAGCCGCCTGTCTGTGAACATATTGAAGTGTTAATGGTAGCAGTGTTCCACTTAATTTTATTTTATGTTAAGTGTCAGCTAATTGAGTTTGTTTGCTGCCTCAAAGTTTCCAGTGCATTACAGACATTCAGCACAACTAGTCAGAGAAATGAAGAGCTACACAAACAGGCAGTCAGCTTTGCTGCAATGTCTGGGACCACCACTAGGGATCCACATTCAGTGACCATGTGTCCATGTCTGGCTCCAGAAAATACACACACACACACACACACACACACACACACACACACACACACACGCACACACTCTGTTAATGTTGGAACAATGATTTTGTCCAAAACCATGATTAATCATTACATTTTTGTAAAGCAGGGGCAGTAGTAACCATGGGGACATAAAGTGATCCATGCTGCTTTGCATATCAACAGAGAAGTTTTCAATTGCAGCACGACTCTCGGCGGTGTCCAGAGCTGCTACAGGCCCGCGTAGCTTTAGAGAGAGATCCACTCTTTTGGGATCCTCGGTCTCTTCCTCTGACCTCTGTTGTTCAGCTCAACAGGCTGTTTGTAGTGCGCTGGAACAGATTATTGGGCAATTCAGCATGAATGAAGGTTTTGAAGTGTGAAGTTGCTGTTTTATTACTGGTTAAAGTGGCTGTTTAAGGTTAAATTAATTTAAAAATCTGCATTTGGAAATATAAATGCTAGTTTAAAACCATAGCTGTGTAAAATCAAACTTTCCTTTTGTGTAATTTTACAGACCTTTGCATCTGTCTTGCTTTGTATGGCCTAATGTAACAGCGAGAACATTATCTGCCGGTTAGAGCTTATTCTAGAGCAAAAGGTGGAAATTATAGTAGCAAAAAATAGAATTAATGTCTTTCCTCTCAGCCTTCACTGAATGTGCACATGAACATGGTGCTTAACAGAACTTCTTAAAAAATATAAAAATTGCTTTAATGCCAGTAATAACCGTTCTAAATTGAATGAATAAGCCCAGTGGTGGAAAAACTTTTGCAATTACTATATGGAGAGGAACAATTTGCAGAAACTTGGCCACACTTTTAACACCTGCAGTTCAACAGATGAGGCAAAAAAATTAGCACATACTTTTTGTTTGCTTCTACTTTATGTCAGATCAGAACTGCAGAATGTCAAACTTGGATCTTTCAAAAGAGATGGTCGAGACTTCCCATCTGCATTTTAGTTTAGTGTTCTCCACGGTTCTGTGTGATAACGATTTTGCTTGTCTCCTGCAAAAGCGATTTAAACTGAATATGAGCCATCGGGGAATATATGTGGGCCTACCATTCCTGTTCCCATGACGGCTCATTGAAACCAGGGATGGAAGGATGTCCTCCATTTTTTTTCAGATCAGACTTCATGCCAGCACAGGCCTTTCCAGACTTCATTTACAACTTTAGCAACACACTGCTCTGGAATGATCATCGGCTGTGTTATGTACACACACTCTGACATTGTTTTTAATCTGTACATTCTGGATACATTCTGTCTCACCAATGTAAGATATAAATGTTTGATTGAAACCACTGCAGATTACAGCTCCCCCATCCCTTTGTTTACAGACGTGTTTCAGGGTTTCAAGACAGTTTAAAAGGAATGGGCTCTACAGAGCCAAATTGGATCTGGGTATGTAAATACTGCTCTGATGTTTAATGAGAAGCAAAGTTAGCTAATTATAGCAGCTCTGAGAAACATGAGGAGGACAGTGGGAAATGTTTCCATCACTCCCTAGCTCTATAGATTACTGCCTAATTGCCTCAATCGAATCAGGCGGAGACATTAGCCAGAGAGGCAGAGAGTGAGAGAGAGAAACATGGGGATGGGGCTGATTACACATATCCGTCGGTGGCTCTTCAGATAATCCAGAAGAGGACCAGCAACTTGGGGCTCTTGGACACAGCACAAGCTACCTTCTTTAGTCCGCCTGTCTACTGTGTTATGCTCCCTTCCCCCAGTGCAGTTATAAAGGTGAGGATAGCAGAGTAGTGTAGTCTCTCCTGCCACGCCAGCCAGCTGCGGAGGTGATTCATACTCCCATGCGGAAGTTTTTTCAAACTATAATTACATGTAATTCTGACACATGTTTATGCCTGATTTTACCAGACAGCTTCTCCACTAATGACAAAGTAGAACATAACATCCTCCCAAACATTTGTTACGACAATATTTTTCTACCTTATTATTGGATGTTGTAATTTAAAGGGCTTGGTGAAAAACATGCAGTGCTAGTTTGGCTGACCTGTTGAGAAGCTGAGAGAATAGTTCCTTCCCTCTCACAAAAAATGTTTTGTCAAATATCAGGAGTGTAAGAGGTGTCTTAAGATTGTCCCAATACTGTGAAGTCCAGCTTGTATTTCCTCTCATTTATTTATGTCCCACTGGAAATAGTGCAAGCGGAGGAAACTGACTTGTTTTTTTTCCCTTTTAATTCCTCTAATTCCTGTTATTGCTGGTGTAGGATTAAACGGGAGACCTCTGCGTATGGCTGTTAAATATGTGTCCTGCTTATGTTTAGTAGCCGGGGAGGGTGGTGGTGGTGGTGGGGATAAGAAGCACCAATGGATCTGTTTCGTCCTCCGAGCACAGTGATATTGAGGTCAGCTGTCCAAAATGATCTCATGTTAAGGAATTGGCGAGTCAGCAGGGTCAGAGCAGAACCGCCATGACGACACTTTCTCCACGGTGATAGCGCTGCCCTCCTTTCCCTCCCCTCCACTTCCTCTGCATGGGAACAGCGGAGAGGAGTCTGAACTGTGTCTGTGCCCTTTTCACTCTGGAGCAAGATGGCACCGTGTTTGTTTTCTCATAGAACCAAGCTCAGAAATCAGGTGTAGGCGTTCTCGGTTTACAATTAATTGGATCTTTACAGTTCTGATGACCCAGAGTTGCAATGCTAATCCTTCCATCTTCTTTAATCCTAGACAAACATCTGAATTGCTGAAAATAGCCAACAGAAAAATAGCTGTTTCCTGGATGTCATAGTGGTGTAAACGGGTGCCTGAACAAGCCTTCCTTCAGTTTCCCAGGCAGGATGCCATGGAGCACGGCGTAAGAACTGCACGTAGGAACTGTGTGGGGAACCCAGACCCCAGCGGAGTCCTTTTTAACTGTTCCGTTGGGAAAGTAGGCACTATAAACAGATAATGGCGCTCATGCAGAAAGAGACCGGAAGTGGGAGGTCTCATACATTTAGAATGGGCACTCTGGGTGTGAATCTTTGGAAAGGCATACAGGAGTAAGTGAGCTGGGGATTTTGCATCGGTGCTGCAGCTCATTTACATTCAACTTCTAATCTCTCGCCATTGGGTTCAGTGTAGGTAGACTTGGCTGTATGGATAAAATACCAACAGTTGGCATATCAGATGTGGAGTCAAATACCGTTGAAGCATATGGAGCAGAGCTTAAAAAGTGTGTTTGTGTTGCTCTCAGATCACGCACACAAGTCTCAAGTGACTGTCTGTAAGCAGACTATACAGCTCATATCTCTTTTCTATCCTGAAATCAGTCACACACGACCCCGACGTCCACTTTCTCACTCTCACACTACTTTCTCAGCCTTTCTCTCGGTCTCCGTCTCCCTCTCCCTCACACACATGTTCCCATAATTTATGGCTGCCGGGTCCTTGATCAATTGATAGCAGGGAATCCTTTGGTAAATAGAGTTTTAGACACATTGCCAATAGACCTGGGCTATTGATTGGAGTGTAAATTAAAAACTTAATCAGGTCTCTGAGATAAGATTTATCTCCGCCCCGAGCAAATTACAGGGCTGACTTGGAGACATGAAGGCAGGCCGGTGGGCAGATGAGCACTGCCCCTTCGTGGGTGCCAAGTCTCTGTCCTGTTCCTGTTTCGCTGCTGGTGCCACTCTCAGCCGCTTTTAGGCTCACTTCCCTCTTGCGGGATAGACAATGAAGACTTTTAGTGTTGACATAATGGATGAAGGATTTTCTTGTAGCCTTTGGTTAGAACAGGACTGGCTAAGATGAACAATGTTTAAAGCATCTGGTCGACATATTTATCCAATATGTCTTATTGTTCCATGATGCACTTTTAGTACGGCTGACCCAAGTGGGAAGTAGTTTTATTTCTTTATCATTTTGTTCTGTTTAGCAGTTTGTCTTGTTCAGTCTTGTCAATATCCCCTTGCTCTCCCTCTCTCTCTTTCGCACTGTGTGTTTAATCACTTACTTTCATTGCTGCCCCTGATGAAATATGTGAATCATTACACCCAGCTTTTATTTCTTCAATAATATTCTCATCTTGTTGAGGTCATTTTACGCCACAATAAATTTATGCACATTCATACGCACATGCGGTGTTGTCTATATTTTATATGTATTAAGACAATCCTTGGGATTGCACATTGATCAGTATATGGATTTCCACAGTAATTGCTGAGGGAAATTTTCCCTGTCTCTACTCTTCTTCATTATTAATATTGGGAAATGGGTATACATTCAAAATGTCTCTGGGTATAATTTCATCTTAAAATAACGAGAGCCCTTTTAATTCATGCAAGCTAATACAGGGCAGCACGCATACTGAGAACAGGGCTTTCCTCAGGTTTCACCGATAAGAAAGACTCAGTCACTGAGGATCCTGGGATAGGTACCTCATAGGTATCTGTCTGGATCTTTTAGTCGGTAATTAAAACATACATTTTTTTCCTTGTGATTAAGGCTGGTATTAGGCTCCTCTCAGGGATTATAGCACTTCCCATTATCTCTGGTTATAGTCATACAGAAGCCATAGAAATGACATTGACCCAGAGAGAGAGGGAGCGAGAGGAGAAGATGGAGAGCACACAGTTGAGGAGGTCATAAGTCCAGTAGCAGATAACGGTAAATATACATAAGTATAAGTAAATTTGCAACACCCCCGAGGACTATTATATATGGTGGTGGATATATGGACATCGTTTTTGGTTCGTGAAGTGCAGGGTAAGTGTTAGAGGTCCCCAAAAAAGCCATGCAACCTTACCCATCCAGTGGCTACATAATGGTGGCCAACCTTTTCTCTTTGTCTAGTTGTGGGGGAGGCTGAGACCATCAGTAATAGGCTTTTTGCCTGATAAGCCCGGAAAAATACTCGTTTAGTTAGTGAAAGTGCAGAGGGATCCTGGCCTGATAAACCCGCTGTTTCCGTCTGTAATACCCAACAGCTAAAATCAATAGTTGGGATAATTCTCCCGCTAGTCGTCCAGTCTCCTTTATCTGCAGCCTTCCTCAACCCCTGTACATGGGGGTGGTGGTTAGCTGGAGTATGCCCCCGTGTATATTAGAGGTTATATAGTTATACTTGCATAGAACTTTGCCTTTTTGTGAATGTCGGTCGCATTTGTCTTAAATGCCATTCCCAGTACCACCGTGGAAGAGACTGGACCACTACTACCTCACGCGTGCCTGAAACCTCTGATACTTTCCAACTGTTCGCTACCCAGTTAACTTGGAGGGCGGCGTCACGGTCATTTTTTTTGGCATTAAGGGTGCTCATGATATGGGTCCAACTCTCAGTGATCAGCTCAGGTGTTGTCTCAGAGTGAGTGCATGTATAAATCTGGTGTGAGGAAGTGGCTGTCAGCACTAAATCAGACCTGCTAAGAGCCCTGCGCTCTGTCAACACAAGCTCTGTGTTCTGACACAGGTGCTTGATTAGGCTTAAAAATACAGCACAGGTAGTGCCTCTGACACAGCCATGGGATTAAAAGGTTCCGACTGGAGACAAAAGAGCTCCCTCATAGATTTAGGCAGGGAGGTGCAGTTTGATGACCCTGATGAGGGCTTTGTGCCAAAATAGGTTTTACACTTCTCTGAATTTTCATCTCCGGGATTGCCTCCCTTCTCTATGGGAGGAGAAGCTGCATCAGAGCGCCTGATCAGGCATGGTGGAGAATACAGAATTTCCCCCCATATCACGACTCCACTGTCCCGCTTTAGCCACTGTTATCATTTTGCTGGCAGGCTCTCCCAGAGTTAGTTTCTGTGTAATCTTTCTGGCCATCACAGCACTGCCGTAAAATACAGCCTCAGGTGTTAGTAGGCAGGGTGGTTAGCCTGCGACACCGTTACCTAAAGTGCAGTGTATTAAAAAGCAGTCAGAGCCCTGGATCACAGTATATCACAAGGGAGAGGCAGCGATAAGGCCTGCCTGCCCGCCCGCAGATCAATGAAGGTTACTGACATCATATCACAAAGTGAAAGCGAGTGCTGCACCCCTAGCTATTTATCAGCAGTGGATCGGACATGAAAGGGGGTGGAGGGGAGAGAGGACAAGACAGGACAGCACTTTTCCCCCGTGTTGGGGGCTCGAGCCCTGACTCCTCCTCTCCTACCCCATCGCTGACTCCTCCCCTGGGCTGCGACGGCTTCCATATGGCAGTAGCAAGAATGCTCGGAGGAAATATAAAGGTAGAGGACTGCTTAGATTGAATAAGGCTGAAGTCGGGAAGATTTACAGTCACATCTTTTTTCTGATATTTCAGCTACACAAGACTTTTCTCTTTTGTGTTCTCTTTCAATTCATCCTCTTTATTTCCGTATGTTTGGGTGTGTAAAAGTACTGCCAAGGTCCTTGATGATCAATGGAATTCAAACATTTTTATTTGAGAATCACTATTGTAGATATTGGACCTTGCTCTCTACTCTTTTACTTTCATCCTGTAATCTGCAGCCACCTGAGGCACCACAGGCCCATGGATTTTAGCTGTTGTATGATCAGTTAGAAGGACACAATGTCAGCACTGTGACAGACACGCAAGATAGCTTCGCCCTCTATACACTTATCTGTAACCCCCTTTTCTTCCTCTCTGTACCTTTCCACAGCTTTATCGGTCTAATGCATTGTATATGTACAAGCCCCTATTCTCTTCACTTATACCTGCATTAGTATGGTAGTATTGAGCTGTGTGTACGCGCAAATGCACTTTTGCGTGTCCATGCGTAAGAGATCATGCTTACAGGTACTATATGAGTCCCATTTATCAGCTGCCTGGGGCACAATGTGGAGGATTTCCCCCAATGGGTTAGTGTGTAACTGCTCTGTCAATACATGCTTGTCAAGGCTGGGCGAGTGTGGGGGAAAAAGGCCCCTCACTCCAACGCACTGAAGCCACTTATTGAGCAGCCAATAGCTATTTACCTCTTGACGGTGGCAGGCGGAGGGGGGGCCCAGCTCTGTGGCTCATTCCCCACTCCCAGGACTTCACTGCTACTAGCCTGCTCTGAACTAAGGCCCATCCTGAGTCAGGAAGCAGAACCAGTGGCTCAGACAGGAGACAGGGAGGTCTGTGTTTATGTGGAGCAGGTTGTCCTCTCCTGGCTCCTGGTCTTTGCCGGTACTGGCTGTGTGTGCAGCTTGCTGCTGTAAAGCCCTGCTTCCTCTCTGGAATCTCGGTGTTGACAGAGAGCATCTGGGCCCTGGGAGAGCTTCCAGCCTGCTGGGTCCTCACATGTACACACAGGGAGGGAGGGATGGAGGGGGTAGAGTAAGAGAGGTAAAACGCAGCTTTTGGTTAGTACACTGTATATCTCTGTGCACCCTATCTAACTTTGCTATGCCCACTGACCTGCCCATGTACCTATCTCCCAGTATGTCCCCCTCCTCTTTTCACCACACGCATCTAAAGGTGGTGTGTTTTATGAATGGGTGTTTTGATGGGTGTTTCTTTCATTCGAGCCGACTTTGATTCAACAAAGAAAAGAACGTTGTCAAGGAGGTGTTCATCTTTCCTCTTCTCCTTTTGTTTTGTTAGACCTTCTTGCTCTGGTGAAAATCCCCCTTTTTTGTGGGCTGTGCAGATCCCTGCACTGCGTGTTGGAGTTATGGGTCGCCTGTCAGGACACGTCCCATATACCTGAGTCACAGAAGGATTAGTTAACCCTCACAGTACTACGGAGGGAGAGTCTGCCAAAACCAGGCACAGCTGGGGTTTAGCTAAGAGATGGAAGAGGAAGAAGGAAAAGTAAAGAGTAAAGCACATAGAGTTAAAAATGTGACACATAGACCCATCATCTCAGTTCAGCAGGCTTTATCACAAAAGAAGCTCCCCCCCTCAGCCAAATTGTATATGTATATTAAACTGAAATGAGATGTCAATTTGGCACAAAGTAAGCCGTACTAGAGCAGCACAGCGAGATGTCCTGCTGTTAAAGAACAGCTGTGCAAACAAAGAGAGGGGAAAAAGAACAAGAAAAACACATTATATCAACATTTAACAACAGTTGCTCTGTAATCTGGTATTACTTCCACAAGCAAAGGAGGGGCCTGTGTCAGGCCAAAGTGAACTTGGATACGGTTGTGGCAGGAGGAAGCCAAGTGCTTTCGAGAGGTTAGCCCGAGATGTGAAGGTCTACAGACTCATCTTAATCCAGGAGGCTTGCACTTAATCGCTTTTGATGTGCATGTGAACATGACCTGCTTCAACATTCCAGCCCTGACCATACCAAGTTAAGAAGACCAGGGCAGAGTGAGCAGAGGGGAGGGGGTGAGGGGAGTGGGGTGTTGGGGGCTGCTTCAGCTTGTGCTAATTGGCTGCCAGGCTTGTCTATACTGCCTGGGGCAAAAGGAATACCCTGCCCTCGACCCACCGCCACTGCCCCCAATGTCTTCCAACTGTCCTCTTCCAAACTCCCTTTCTCTTCTTCCCCAGGCCCTCCCATGTCCCCACAATTTCGTATGTGTCTGTGTGAGTGCTTGTGTGCGCACGTGCATGTGAGCGCTATACTGTGTAAGCTGGCACATTATTAAGGGGAATTCCAGTGAAAGAGAGAAGTTTAACAGAGAAGGGTCTGTCCCCTAGATCTGCAGTGGGTGGCATCCCAGCATTCTTCTTTGTGTGTGATTTCTGCCCACAGTGACCCTGTGTATTTCTCTGGTCATGACAGTGTTATATTACTGACTGATGTCACATAGAACTCCTATATGGAGCATGTGAACTCCCATCTGCCTTGTGTTCACTGAACTTATTGTGGAAGTCTGTGAAGACTTGGAACTATTGTCGAGCCTGGCTTCGGGGGACTAAGTTAGAGAGATTTGGCTGAGGAGGGCTAGGGCTTTGCAGCCAGGCAGTCATCCAGAGTGACAGAGCACAAAGATGGAAAGGGAAAGCTGAGGGTAATAGGAGCAACGGGGTATTAACAAATGAGAAGTCATGACTTGGCATCTGTGAGTGTAGTTCACACACAAACGCATGCACACACACTTTGGTATAGCGAGGAGAAAAGGCTGGCACACTGTAACATCTTGCCAAAGCACTGGAGAGAAGTGCAGGCTGTGCGAATGCTTCTTCCTGTTTTGTCCCTGTGTGTGTGTGTGTGTGTGTGTGTGTGTGTGTGTGTGTGCGTGCGTGTGCATGCGTGTGCATGCATGCTTGTGTGTGTGAACTTTAGAGTGGTTCAGGTGCGGTTAATGTTGGCACCAGATCCTCGGGCCCGCGGCAATAAACAACAGAGCAGGCAGGAGGCCAGATGCAACTCCACAAACTTTTAACCTCTCCCTCAGCTAATCCCTCGCCACACTAGTAACTCTTTCTTTTTTTAACTCATTCTTTCACCTCTCACTCTCTTTCTGTTCTTTATTTCTCCTCCCACTGCCTTCTCTTCTTTCTTTCTCTCTCTCTCTCTCCTTTAGTCCCACTCTCCTTTTAAGTGAAGTCAGTGTGCTGACCTCTAAATAAAGGCTGGAACACTACAGCTGTTACCAACTTCAAACAGCCAATGGCTCAGAGTGGAGCCTGTGCGAGTGTTCGGGGTAGAAATAATGTGCCTATTAAAACTAACTTAGAGCCCTCTTTACTCTCAAGGCTCCCTGGGTCTAAGTTGACCACACCAAACCAAGCTTGATACTTACTTCTGCTCAGCCGAGACAATCGCAGTGCAGCCAGCCCTAACCCAGCCCAGTGTGAGATAAAGAATGAGCTAAGACAAAGACACTGTTCATTTAGAGTCCACAGTCGCTATGATTTCAAACTCTTTGATATAATCTTTCCATGGTGGAGGGTAGTAACAAAGGGTCCCCTACACTTCCTCACATTAGGTGCCAGTTACATCATTTGACTGGACACCACCTAATGCAAAACCGTCAAAGCCACCAAATCATACACCAGTGGTTAGTTCTCTATTCAGCAATGGGCGTTTATATTTTTTTTTCCTGGCAAATGCAGCAGGTAAATGCAAAAGGAATAAAGAAAACAAAGTTCACCAGGGCACAGTACATGTTTTAACCAAATGAATGTGTGCTGGTCATTGTTGTTATTAGTTAGATGTAGATCAGTGGAAAAAGTTAACCTCTGTATCCATGGAACAAGTTAGGCTGACAAAACCCAGGTCTGAATCATCCACCTCAAGCCTGTATTAATAGAACTTGTAAAAATGGAAGCTGTCTTTTTATCCAAACACGGACACTTTGTGATACGAAGACGGAGCCAGAACCAAAATGGAAAGCCTGAGGACAAGTCACCACATTCCCATGTTTGTTGTCTCTTTTGTTACAAAGCGAAGGATTCATGATTTATTATCTGGTTGAACTGCCCCCCTAACTTTAAACTTTTAAATTTAGATTCCCAGCGTTTGGCCTGTTTCTTCAGAGAAATGAGTTGCCTTATAGGGCCGGTTAACCTTTTTCTTATAGATTCTACTGCCTACCGAAGCCCAAGCAGCATATAAAATCAGCAATAAAACATCACACGTCCGTTTAGTAAATTTGTGTAAGATACAGTTATGCAATGTGTTTAAAACCTTGCTTGGAGTGTAATTCAATAATGAAATGACCATGTAGTACTTATTACAGTAGGCATTAATTTATGTTCAGAAAACCAAAAACACTGTCCAGCACTTGATTTAATTATGCTCTAATGTGTCACTGTAGTAAACCACACTCATTGCCTTAAAACCCAAATTAGATGTTATGAGCTAGTTGTTATGACATTTGTATGTCATCCTTGTTGCATATTAGTTACTACACATCTTTTTCTTGAATGCTTGCACTCGTGTTCATGGGCATTATTTTCTGCAGGTCCTCCTCCTTGTGTGTGTGTGTGTTTTGTGCGTACGTGTGCCCGTGTATGTGTTTTTCCCTTGAGAAAAATAATTACAAGTTGTACGGGTTGTCATTATGAGCCTGGCTGTCCGGCCTTCTCCCTGACTGCATGGCTGCAATAGGTTAATTACATGTCTGATCTTGGTGATGTCACCATGTTGGCAACTTTTCCCAGGCTTGTGGACACAGACTTACTTAAGCTGACCTGGACCGGGTCTTGACGATCTCTCAGTTGTGATAGCCGCTTTAGGGTTTTTCCCCTTTTCTTGTTTGTCTTACTTATTTTAAACGCTTCTTTCAAAAGATTGGCCTGTCTGAGTCATCTTCCCCGGAAAATCATGACTCCTTATAGCTCTCTTCCTCCTGATGTTTTCAGATGTAATTTATTAGTACTGTGCTTGTGGTTATTTAACTTGCCTGTTGAAAAATAGATAAGGAACTCTACAGCTCTACAAGAATGGACTTGTGCCAAAACGTTTGCGTATTGCTGTTGTGTGACCCTTATCTTTCTCGAAATATCCCACTTGACCGTTTTTTTTGGAAGGGTTACAGGTAATACAGGTTTTCGGATTAAAAATTTAAGTTGCTCTTGTTTACAAAGAAGTAGCATAGTATTGTTAAAGCACAAGTACACGTTGAATGCATTCCAGGCTGAAGTGGGTGAATGAGCAAGTCTAGGAATGGACATAACATTCCTGCTGGAACACCTGAGAGGTAGGACGGATGGTGACTGCAAGCTAAGAGAATGCTGAGTGCAAATCTCTGTCGACAGGCTGTGCCTCCTGCTCTGCTCCACCTGGGGAATGTGTTACCTAATGGGCCACAAAACTGCCTGGAGACCATAGCTCTCTTATCGCTGATATTAGATGACCCTGCAAAAAAAACAGGAATCCATCATGAAGAATAAGACCCTTGCAGAAAAGTAGGATTGAAGGCTTTTCTCTCTTTTTGTGGACAGAAGGAAAGAATGGTAGGTAATGTTATCTTGTTCACAGTTACAAGAATCCTGCTTGCAGAGGCTATGGGTTTCGAGTTTCTAATATGTATATAAAGTTTCACTGCACAATGGATCTTTTGTCTAGAGCAAACTGAACGCTCCCCCTCCTTCTTTTCCTCCCTTCTCTTGTAAAAAAATGCATTCATGTGAATGTGGGGCTGTAAGGACTCAGGTTTCTGCTATCTTTGTGTGCCATGTCGTCACTCGCCCCCGCGAGCTGAAATGTGCATCTTGCACAGGCAGGCGCGCTGCCAGGGCTGCTTCCAGCCATGGATTAGGGAGAATCCAGGAAACAACGGACTCCTGACAAAACAGCAGCATGACAGGTAACTGAAGTTGCACTGGGGAGAGAGGAGGCAGACGATAATTACAGAGCTTTTTGTTTTCTGGGCACTCTTAGCTGGCTACTTAAGTGCCTGATCTGAAATCTGTGCCTTGTAATTACAGTAGTGGGCCCCATTAGGGCAGAGGTCTTGGTGGGGATTATTCTCCTTCTCTTCTTTCCTCTGTATGTGTGTATGTGAGACCTCCACACCTCCTCCTGCGTCATGTAAAAACCACTGCAGTCAGGGCAGGAGGAGGAGCAGGAATTAGCCCTCCTCTTGTCTGACTGTCCTGTGTGTGCACAGTCACATTCACACTTGGTGCCTGATCTCAGAGCCAGAGATGACAGTGCCACGACCAGTACTTAGTGTGTCTGCCTTTCCTTTTCCCTTCCCCCTCTTTTCGGCTCCATAATACCTTTGCTACTCGTGCTGACGCGGAGAGATTTGTGTTGATTATGACAGGGTTGTCACAGTGATGAGTGTGCGGCATGGCGTGTGTCATGTCGAGTTGGCAGGGACT
Organism: Pagrus pagrus; assembly: GCF_965226575.1. Lineage (NCBI taxonomy): Eukaryota > Metazoa > Chordata > Actinopteri > Spariformes > Sparidae > Pagrus > Pagrus pagrus. The sequence continues at coordinate 23,771,640 of NC_140185.1, read as the reverse complement.
TTTGGCATGGCGTCTGCGGAGATGGGTTGTGGCTCTAGGTGAAGCTGGCCTAAACACCGCCAGAACTGTGTCACCAGGTTGATGGAAGAATGCCAAGAGATTTAGTGATGGAGTTCAGCGGATAAACCTGGGCAATGCCATGGCACGTGAATGTGTTATTCTGCCACAAGATAGGGAAAAACAGAAATGGAGTGAGAGAGAAGAAGAAATTGAGACAGAAATGGTCATGTGACTTTGAGATGGGGCTTAATTCAGAAGGGGTCATCAAACGCCTCCAACCTCTAGGCACAAGTACACAGATCTAGAAGTCAACATTAGATAGATCCTGCCTCTTTAAGCCGCTAGCCCTCGTAATAGATTCTTAAGCACTGGTTTTAGTGCATGTTAAACCAGGATTACCCAATCAATTACGGTCAGTGCAAACAAGGATTACTTAAAACAGTACATTTTTCTTGTTGAGAGGCTAAAAGCAGGGTAAATGGAAGAAGCAGCGCGGCTGTTGATGCGACGAGCAGTCACGATGGGGTCATGGTGACCCCGGACATGGGCGCCACAGGGAGGAGGTAAATCCTTATATTTAGCTGATAAATTCAAGGATCTTTGTAGAGGGTCCCCAAATGTTTCTGGTCGGTTTGGTAGAAGCTCAGTTTTAATATTTGAATTCCTAAACATGGCATTTTTTACCTTTACAAAAATGTACAGTGTAATCTGACAGATAATGAAGCAATACCACTTCCCACTATATGCCGCATGTGTGCAAGTAAGATGACTAAGAACGAGTTTTTCAGCGGGTGTAGAGGCCTGTGAGAGTTGATCAACCCTCACACTTACATACTCGCCCTTTCTCTGAACTCAGCTTTTGTTTACATTTTAATCACAATCAACAGCTGTAACCTCCTTCACAATACCCAGCAAGTAAGGACATATATACTTGCCAAACCAGATCCCTGCACTCATGTGTGTCCGTGTTTACACATTTACTCCCTCCCGCGTGAACCGCCGCACACCCCTCATATACCGAAAATACACCTTAGAAGCCAGCGTTTTATAATACTAGGTTACATATGATTGGTTGACTAGCTGCCTGTCATCTGTGAACCAGAGCTATTGTCTCGGAGCCCTGAGACAGCAGTAAGTATGTGTCATTAGATGGGATATGCATTGGCTTTGAATGGGCTTATGTGTCATCTTAACCTCTGCACATGTGTCAGTCCGTCTTTAGAGAGCAGCCAAGGATGTGAAGAATTCTGCAGTATCTTACAGAGTCAGAACTCGCTCACTTCTCTCTCCCTCTCTCTCTCTCTGTCTCCCCCCCTACACCCACGCACACACACACATACATCCCCTCTCTCATTCAGTTTTCCCCATGTTGTCAGTCAGTGCTGAGTGACTGGTGACTAAGAGCCCTCTCCTGTGTAAAAGGTCAGCAGGCTCCTTGGAAAGACAGAGTCAGCTGTCTTTTTGGAAAGCAACTGTTCTCAAAGCAGTCAGTCAGTCAGCCATTTCTAATCACAATATGCTGTTAATTTCAGAGAATGATTGTGAGGCAGTGGGCTCTAAATGGCATTTGTGACAGAAGAAACTCTTGCTTGTAGTGACTGTGGCTTCAAAGAATTAACCGTTTTATGACCACAACCAGACAGAGAAAGGCAAGGTGTGCCATTTCTCAACAGTGTTAATGGCATTGCTGCTGTTACTTCCAAGACGTAATATGTCAAACTGCCTTTACACTTTAAGTTTTTCTGGACCCCTCTGTCTGATTGGCTGTGTGACACACAAAAGGGTGTGAAACACAGTTTGTTTTATGTGTCTTTGAAGCAAATGTTAGTGCAGTGCAGTTTATAGTCCTCTTCTGGTCATGTGAAAAAGAACTCGCCAAATTAGCAACTGAAACACAATTCAAAGGTAAAACAACCTCCTTCCCCTTCAAAAAAAGTGAGTGTTTGTCTCCATTTTGAAATGAATCTTACTTAATTAAGAAGCAATGAGAGTCCACAGATAGCATTCCTTAATTAGCTTAAGCAGGCTGCTGTAACCAGATCCACTGCATTAATGACAACACAGCCCCTGTGAAAAGCATCATTGTTCTCAAGATAATTGTCCTTTTAGTTAACGCGGCCCGGGAAGAGCTCTCCTTGTTAGAGGAGCTGGCTGGGACCAAGGACAGCCGGAGGCAGGGAGGGGACCGGGACTGATACTGGCCCAGTGCCCGTTGTGACAGGCCCACTTGTGCCCTCTGCTGAAATCCCCTTAGTATGCAGTGGAATTAGCTGTCCCTAGGGTGTGGCACCAGGGGGTTGGTCATTAATTATATACCCTGAATCTTAACGAATGAGGAGCAATCAATAAAATAAAGCAGATGTATGCAAATAGCATGCTGATTATACCGCCTAATGACATGTCACGTTGTTGGCAGGAGAGAGCTGAGAGGAAAGACGGAAGGAAGAAGATGGAGGTGCAACATGAGTCAAAATATCAGTCTGGTCTCATGTTGGAAACATGCATGTGTTCAGACATAAACGCGGTAAATTATTTTTCTTGCACTAGATTTGAGCAGTATTTTTGGGCTATGAACTTGCACCGTTTCATTAGCTGGCTAGATTATATTTCAGATCTTATCATTGTAGTTTTATGTTTCTCTGCGAGACAGGGTGCAGTGACTGTCAGCCAGGAAATGGTGTGAGACCCGAGGGTTTGGTCGACTGGAATGTGAGCAAGATAGGGTAAACTCTGGTGGAGCTGTGCTGTTGGGGTGTTAGTGGCACTGCTGATAAGACCTATGAGGGAGAGGCGGAGAGGTTAGTTCACCTGCTTGGAACTCTGCCCCTGCACTGAGATCTCCATTGTATCCAGCCAGCTGGAGCTGTTGGAAACTCTATACCTGCCTTTAAGCAGAGAGGGAGGGCAGCCAAGAATTAACTGCTGCCTCATCCTGGCAGCCGCCAAGGATGCTGTCTGCCTCCATTCACGGCAAGCGTGAGAGGGCAAAGAGGAGAGAACAGAAAAGGGAGGGGAAAGAAACAGTTCTGGCAATGTGTGTCACAAAAACCTGTAAGAAATTAGGAAGAGGAGTTACCAGTATCAAGAATAATGTATTCTGCTTGGACTCATATTTGGAGATAGAATAGAAACACAAGAGAAGCACAATACAAACATGCACGTCTGCACTTCTTCAAAGAGAACACAGCTCATATTTGTGAGTAGTGTTAGCTAAGTTCCTTTTTTTGGACTGATATTTGATACACTTTGAAAAGTCTTAACACTTGCAACAAACACATATATTAGTTGGTGTATACAGAGGTGTTATCTACAAAACAGAAAGTCCAGATTTGTAACCACATGTATATTAAAGGTCCAGTATGTAGGATTTTGTGTCACCTAGCAGAGGGTTTGTAGATTGCAAACAACTGAACACACCTCTTTTCACCCTTTTCTATGGTTGTCGCTAAAAACATGAAGTGGCCCCAAACCACTGTTTGGTTTGTCCGTTCTGGGTTACTGTAGAAACATGGCGATGCAACTTGGCGGACTCGTTGAGTCCGTCAAGAGGACCCGTTCCCCCTGTAGATATAAAAGGCTCATTGTAAGGTAACAAAAAACAGTGGTTCCTAATTTTAAGTGATTTTATCCAATGAAAACACAATTATGAATATTATATTACATTTCTGCCAATAGATCCTCCTAAATCCTATACACTGGACTTTTAACTGACTGCAAAGTTAACTGTATTAGGCCACATTGTAGTAACACACTTCCAGCTCTTTCCATCGCTATCTAATGATAACCTGTATATGAAGTATGTCATGGTTTACTACCCTAGTGCCTTACTGGAACCAGGGTGTGATTACGGTCCTCCATGGTTTTCCCGTTTCCCTACAGGACAGTGAAATCTAAGACCTAAGCATTTCAGGAGGCCAGGACAGTCCAAGGAGAGGCCAGGGAACAGGTGGTGACCCTATGCAGGCTGGGAGTATATTATTGACCAGGGTCCAGCGGCCAGATTGATTACTTTATTGTATTGCCATGAACCTCAGTGGCCAGAGACATCTGGTTGACCCTGGCTGGACAGAGCATCGCAGTGACCCTCACCTTAGCTAAAGAGTTATGTGGCTTTGACCTGCTCCCTAATGGGGAGGTCTTGACCTGCTCAGCCACTGGCCTTGGTACAGAGCTAAAGTGGGCCTGTGCCTCTCATCCCCGGTGTCAGCTGAGGTAATTTAGAGGCTGGGGGTAGGCTAGGGTCTTGCTGGGGCCACCTTGTTTTTCGCCTGACTATGTCCTGACACTAGACCTTCCTATGACCCATCGGTGTTCATTGTGTCAGCAGGATGAGCAGACCCAGGGAATATGTTAATTAATCTTCACCAAATTACTACAGAATGGTGGGAAATCAATATATCTCTATCAGATGTTCCCACTTCCAACTAATGTTTCAGATAGATGGCTCATGGTGAGGGGGATTGATAGTTTGAATTCAACATTGCAATGCTAAAAATTGTTAATAATTTCAAAAAAGGTAAAAGAAAACTGTCTGCATGTAGGACTTTCTCATAGCAAGAGGAACCTCCCGGTGCTGTGTGTGGTGCAGTGGTATTCTGGGCTGGATGCCACGTTGACTAACCTTGTGCCCTGTATAAACAGGCCGAGACAACAGGCAACACAAGGGAAACAGCCTTTACTCTGGTAGAGGCTGTTTCCCCTACCATCACTTCCTACTTCCACTTAGCTGACAGACAGAATATCTGTCAGGCAGGTTTTTCCTGTGCTCTGCATACTTTTTTTAAAACTTGTCAGCTGAAGCTTCTCATCAGAAAAAACAACCATGCACTAAACACACTGGGTAAACAGTAGATTCTGTAATGCCTCTCCTTCTGCCCCTCATACTATCTTTCTTCATTCGATGATTCCCTAAGTGGAAGTTTCCCAAGATTTCCATCGAAAGAGGCGCGGTGCAAAAAGGATTCTTAAAGGTTTTTAACAATGTGTGATACATCATATCTGCGTTACTGTGAGCAGCGAAAACATCATCACAATTTACAATGGAGATGTATTTTCCAACGCCATCTTTAGCACTTGTTTCCCCCCAATAAATGTGAGGCATGTCTGTTGAGACGAGTGGAGTCTTTTTGCTTTCTGGTTGAAGTGCATACTGTAGTCCTGTTCAAAGCAGGATGTGAAGGCCATTTTTCTCAAGAGCATGTATCTCCTCAGTGTCTAGGAAACCCTCTTGTTGCATTGCTTGCATTACTCTTTTGCAAAGGAAACATTCTCACAAGTGAACAGTCAACACTAAACACAGCCAACCTTTACTAATTTGTCGTGCATATCCGGAGCTCACTTGGTGCCGTTTTGCATTCTTCCCTTTTCAAAATAACTCTGCTAAAAGTGTAGCTTGAAGAATGCGCGGTGATTCTTAGGCAGTGTGAGTTTCTACATGTTAGTGAGGCCTACTTACAGACTGGAGTGTGACTCATGAGGAAGGTAGGGGGCTGGCAGCAGGAGACAAGAGGTAGGAAGTGTGTTTTATGGGTGCTCCCTACATACCTGCCCAAAGAGGGGAATGCATGGCCGCACCCATGCAACTGCAGGCGCTGTGGCTAATTACCGATAATCATATGTTGATGGGCAGGACAAACAGATGTTCCTACAGAATACCCCCCCCCCTCTCTCCTGCTACCACCTCAACACACACCATCCACCAGCTTCTTTTTGTTGCACAGAAACATTTCTTAACCAAGCGATTAAACAAGCGCGCTGTCAACATTAAGCAGCTTTCATTAAGACCCTGTACAGCATTTGTGATGCTTCTGCAAAAAAAGAAAAAAAAAAAAAACCGCATCTCACTCCATCATCCGCCCTCCCTCTTACTCTGTCCCAATTAACACTCACCCCCCATTACATTGATTGGGAGAGGTGTAGTATTGGCGAGGTGGTCCATGAGCACATTGATCACATTGACCCACCATGTGAACCATGAGAAAATGTTGAGCTGCACATTTCTTACTCCCAAAAGCGGATTGAAATAAAAAATTGCCAGGGACATGAAGCTGTTGTGTGAGTACACATTGTTTGAGTGTACGTATTCATATATATGTGCCTGGTGCAGTTGGGCGTGGCTGTGCTCTGTTGTGACAGGCTTTCAATACGTGAGCTTTCATGTGGTTTTAAGGCCCTAACAGGCACACGCCACACCTACACTATATTCTTTGGGGGGCCCTCGCTTTACATGTGTTGTTCCCCCCCCCCCACATCTAATCCTAGCACCTTGCACGCACCCGCACACACACAGAAACACCCCCACACACACACATGCCCTTATTGCCAGTCAAAGGGCAAACCGCTGCCCCACCTCCTGAAGGTGCACCTGGCATCTGCGAGTCCACTCCAATTACATCTCCCCAATTACAGGTTATGAACCAATTAGTCACCCTCTCGTTTTACACTGCCCCCCATCACTCTCCCTCCTCGCAGCTCAAATTTGGGGGCATCTGTTAGAGATAGGGCAGAGGGTCCTATGGTTGACAACACAAGGGAGGTTGCTGGTCAGTTTGTCTCGAGGATTATATACTGATATTCGTTTTTTTTTGTCTTTTTTGGAGGAGATAATGGTTGACATGTATGAGGTATGTGCATGTCAACCTGAACAGCTGTCTGGAGGCAGTTGCCTTGGCAAACTCCAACATGCACATGCATTGTATGAACCGCATAGTGGGGATCATTGAAGCTGTCAGCTTGTAATTTGTAGTGGCACTCGACTTGAACTTTCAGGGTGAACCAGTTGGCCCTGCTCTAATTCTCACCTCCTTGCTAACATGTTTTTTTTTTTTTTCCTGTGTGTATGTTCAGAGAGGTGAGGGCAAATGTGGATAAGCAAGTTTGTGCATGTATACACATGAGTCAGTGGGTATTTCTTTATTGTTGTCTTATGTTTTGTTATGCTTTGTTTTGGTCTGTGGTATGTGATGGTGTGTGTGTGTGTGTGTGTGTGTGTGTGTGTGTGTGTGTGTGTGTGTGTGTGCTCTTAGCCTCATGGCTTCTTTCCCAGTTCTAGTTGGCATGTGTAAAGACTCTTAGCTATGCCCAGTACACTGGCATAGCAGCCTGAGTGGAAACTCGCTGCTCCATAGCAAGAATTCATTCACAATATGTTACTGTATCTGGCTGTTATTTAGTCTCACATGCATACATATGACCATATTACCACACACAGCGTGGTGCAGAGCATAGCAGCTCAGTGCTGTGTGTAAAATGTTCCCTTGTCTTGGAGCTACATAAGGGCCCAGGGTTAGGATTCAAAGTGCTTTGGCTGTGATCTTCCAGCTCTCTGTTTCCTCTAGTATTCTGATAACACTCTTCCCAGAGCAGGATCTTGTTTATCTCGTTTGCTGGCATGCTCTTTCAATGTCAAAACAATGACATCATTAATTAAATGTGTTTTAAATGTGCAGTTCTCAAGGACCACTAGGCAGTGCTGAATCTTCTGCCGCTGAGTGAGGTTTATTTCCTGGCGGTGATCACCTGATGGGTTTTATTTTTGTCAGTGTATTAGTATTATGTGGACATTATGCAAAAGTGTTTTACCAATATTTGTATGTGGCCACATTTTTCCTGCTTCTCTCTAAACATACTTCCTGTTGTCATTCCTGTCATCTGCCTCTGAAGTCCTTAATTCTGATGTAATAGTGTATGTATGCATATGCATATGTGTACAAGGGTGCACTGAGTAAAGGGTAAACAATGTAGACAAGTGTTATACAGTTCCAAACAAAGTCTTCACTGCAACCATCCAGCAGATGTCAGTTGCAGGGTCTCCTCCTCTCTCCCACATTTGGAATCAGGTCTTCTGTTACTTTACTCACCTCTGCCAAAGATAACCTTAAATCCATGAATTGATTTTTCTGTATTCTGTACAGTACACATAGCAGTTTTTATGCCCTTGACACATGCTCCCTCTGACAGACCGAATCAATGGATGTTATGTGTCATAAAAGTAATGCTGTGCTCCGCTTCACATGCTTGCTTTTTCCCCGCGAGAGGCATCTGTCGTTGGCTTGAGCCCCTGATCCTGAAGCTAATTACCCAGCAATGTAAATTACAGTAGGGCTGAGTTGAACCTGGGCTTCTTTCACTGCGTCCTCTTTTCCTTCGTTCTGTTCTCGGTGCTTTTCACTCAACCCCCCGCTCCACCGCAGATCTTCATTGTGACTTCTAGACATCATACCATCCCTGTCTGTGAAAGCCCACGACCAAATCCCTAGCAGATGATAACTCTTTATCCTCACTCTTTAGCTCCCTTTGTCCCTTTTCTCTCTGTTTTTCATTGAAATTTCTCTTTGAATGCTCTGCCTTCCCCCCTGTGTCTTGTATATCTGAGGACTCATCCCATACATGTAAAGCTCAGGGTGAGAATGTATTTAATATTCAAGAAGAAAGCTCTTGAGTGGACTGGTGGGGTGGCGGAGGACTGGATCTATGGCTAGTTTAATATGCTTACACATGCATGCATCCAAGTCAGCGCACATGCTCACACATGCTCATGCACTAAAGATGTGTGCCTGTCCTCTGAGGAATGTGTGGGTTCTCTTGCAGTGTTCGACCTTCAGACCTCGTGCTCACGTGACTGAAATTCCACTCACACATACACACACATACATACAGTACGCTCACGAAGCACACATGCACTCAGCTACTTTTATCTGCTTGTCAGAAATAGAACCTGCACCACTTAAAAACTGTAATAATACCCACAAGCCCCCACAGCTCGCAGATAAGAAAGCCCAAAGATAAATGGCAGCAAACGACACCCATTTAAAACTGTTTTGAGGCTGTTGATCCCTGTTAAAATGGAGTGTTGCCGTGAATTTGTGTAGCGTGGGTGTACCAAGGTTCCCCTACCTAGCCTAAGTTGTGCTACGCTGTGCTCAGCAGGCTGCCCAGCTGGGGCCCAGATGTGGCAGTCATGTCATGCAGAGCTGCTAGGCTGAAGATAAGAGGCCGATGGTAGGCCTGCTTCTTGGTCTCGGGTCTGTTCTGCAGCGGTTCAACTAGATGTTGCGGTCGGTGCGATCTGAACTTTGACAGCCCATGTCATGCTTAATGCCTCACTTCCCAAATACAGCTCAGTGGGGCTGATTTATATCCACCAGGTGCTACAGTGTGCAAGCAGCTCGAGGATGAGAGGAGGCATGTGGCCATTTCATTAAGGCAGATGAACAAGGGCTGCAGTGTGTGTGTGTGTTGAGATGAGGGGCAGGAGGCTGGTCTTTCTCAAATATAGCTCCACAGCACTGTAGCTGTCACAACACTCAGACCAGGCCAGGAGAGGAGAGGAGGAAGGGGAACTTATTAACACGCTCCCCGTTTCTTAAAATATCATGCCAGTTTTTGCTTCTCACTGCCTCTCATTTGTCTGTTTCCACTCCATTTTCCCCCTACCCATATAGATAGGATTTTTTGAATGTGTTTCAAGCTCATGGGCATCTGTTCCCCAAGATCAAAGTGCTTGGACACTTGTAAGCATCACCGTGCCAAGTTTTGGTGTAAGCTCCGAGCTGCCAACAGCTTTAATTGTCATGTATTTGTTGATTTTCTTTCAGCTGCTGTGCAGCAAAGTGACTTCTTGCACAGGGCCATGCTTGCCACCCAGGCCCAATCTCTCGACACCTCCTAGCTGTACAATGCAAGGGGGTACCGTTATCTAATAGGAACTGATTCATTGTATTTAAGAATGGGCTTATTCTGTTTCCGTTCTGTAGTTTGATGGCAGCAGCTTTGCCTCATGTCAGACAGTTCTCCCTGGAGGTCTGTGGCTCAGAGCAGAGCTCCGATTAAGTGCATAGAATACTTCTGATTACCACTGCAGGAGGAACGGTTGTCTTTTAGTCACATTTTACCTCTTTATTTCCTGCCAAACTGTTGTGTTTTTCCTCACACATGGGTCTCTGAACGCCGTGGTCGGCTCTGTCAGTGCTCAACGTAGCTACAGAAATGCCGTTTGATGTTCCGTAGCATACTTCAGAGTCAAGTGCTGAGGTGTCTTTCAGCATTGCCCTCCAGGCCACCTTGTTATACACTTAACAAGTTGTTTTCTTTTTGTTTTTCTTCCCTTTTCCTCTGTTGACAGTTCCTCATCACTGCTCTGCTCAGAAGGAATGCACGTCACCTTCCAAGGTTTGCCTTGGAATCTGTCCTTGTAAACTGTAGGGCAAGCTCCGCTCTCCTTTTAAGATGACGATTGCATCAAGATCTGATTTATGAGCGTTCTGTTTATAAACTGCCAGTGTAAAGATTAGGCTTCCCATTGGCATGTAAACTAGCGCTCAGTGGGCTTCTCTTCCTGAAGACACGTTAATGTTTCTTTTTTTGTCTCAGTGAATTTCACTGAGATGTTCCAGCAGTGGAATCTAAAATACATTCAGTGATTGTATTTTTCCTTCTTTGGGAATGAGAGTAATCTGAATGTGATAAATGTAATTCCAGCTGTCAGACTCCCTCATGGTTATTTCCAGTGAATGATACAACTCATTGTAGAAGTGGCACATGCTGTGAGTAAGTGTGAGCACGAACTGGAAATGTGTGCCACTGTGGCACAAGAATAGCAATGTATAAGTCAGTCATGTCCATTAAGGTAGGGATCCTTTCAGTATTCACAGCAGGCTCACTATCACACTGCTTTTGTCATTCTCAAATATAAAACAGTCTTTGTTTTCAGATTTTGAGACTATTGTCTCTCTTTGCTTTATTTTTCCTGCTTCTTTTGACATCCAGTGTCTCAACATTTCTTGCTCACTTCCTCTTTGAAAAAACAGGGCACATTATTCCTTTAACTTTATTAACTCTCATAATTCAGCGAGGGAAGGGGCAATAGAAAACACTTTTCCCCCGAGGTTTATTGTTTAAAACGGGTGCAGTTCTTTCCCAGGATAAGGGCTTCAGCTAAGCAGAGAGGAATTTGGGCCAGGCCTCATAAAAAAAAAAAAGTATTTGTGTACCAGAAAGATTTTCGCTTTTCCTTTCTAAATCTTTGTCATTAATGACTTTAGCAAATGTGAAGTGGGGAGTGAACGGTTCGGCTGCGCAGGGTCTTCAAAGGAACCCTCTAATTATTTATCCAGGATATCCTACTCTAGAATTAGAGGCCAGGTCACCATTGGCTTTCATGCTTTTTTTTCTGTGAAGAAATAATTTCCACAGAATGGTTTCACTGGGACACCCTCTAATCCCTGCTCTCTGTGCATGTGTGTGTGTGTGTGTGTGTCTGGATATGTGCACACGCAAGTCTATGTGTGTGTTGGACTGCACCTATCCTCAGTATGAGGTCCGTAACAGAGATAGTAAGTTCCATTTTCCACACATAACACTGCATGACTTTCCACATCTCTGCTCTCACCCGAGACAGCTTTCACCCACATTTCTCAGGTTTCCTGGTCATTTGGCCTTCGCATGCCTTCTAAAAGGGATCTTATCACCCTACTCAGGTTCAGACACTTAACCGAACACTGGGCCTAACCCTCAGGCTTGTGGCACTGCCTTACTGTTGCACTGCTGAGCCTCTGTGTGACTTCACTCATCCCCTCATACCACGGCGTGCACCTCAAAGGGCGTCCTAGCTGAAACGTCTTAACCACATTATAGATTAGTTGTTTTCTATTTGCTCTGTCGTCCAATCCCGTAGACATTTTTTTTCTCAGAAAAAACAGCATTGATGCATTTGTTGGTGTCTACTAAAACTCCCCTTGGTGTTTTGCTAAAGGAGTGTGTCCCTTTAAGAATGCTCTGCAGTGGATACTTGTCTAATTCCAGGTGCCAGTGAGCCCTGTGTTTTACCAGGTGCAGGACTGGGTCATTACTAAGGTATTTGTTTTCCAGATTACACAGAAAGGCCCAGGATTATAGACATGTTATCCATGTCCCCTATCTGTCTGTCAGGGCATGATCCCTGCATGGAGCCTGAATCCTGTTCCACAGTATGCTCCTGTTTGCTGTCATGACTGCTGGAGATCCCTTAGACCACATCCCAGAGCTACCATGTTTTTTCTGGGGGCCCAGATCCCCTCTTCTCCCGTCTCTCTGTCAACAGGGGCTTGGTATGCTGATCAGTGTCAGCTATCCTTAATGGAAGTAGAAGTAGTGGTAATGACATCTCCCTGTTCGCCCTCGATCCCTGCAATTCCTCTGGTTTTGGAAGGTAGGGAAAGAGAGCGGAGCTGAGCGGGGATTGGGGTGTGGAGTGTGTGTGTGTGTGTGTAGTTGGGGATCATATTTAGCTCCGGCCCATGGTCGCTGGACAGCTGATGGTCTTTCCAAAACATTTACATAAAGCCCAACAATTGTGATAATAAACCGTTTTATCATTGGGCCCCCAATCAATAATGCGGCTTCTTAAGGTTTAATATTTCAATGATATTGATCATTTTAACAGCTGTGTTTGTGGTTGGCTCGCCTTAACTGCAGCGCTGCGGGGAAGGTGTGTATGTGCGTATGTATATGTGTGATCTTGCCTTTTAGGCTTTCTAGAACGACATAAATGAGTTTCCTGCCTCCAAAAAGTAAATTTGATTCTATTTGTCAAATTTGGTCAACATTGCAGTCAGCAACATGCACCCTGTACATTCTGTCCTTTACTTTAATAACAACAACAATCCCAAATAAGTTGTGGTCATCGGTTCTCTTAACCTCCCTCTTCCACCCTCATCCTGTGACTATAGAACAAATGAAATGGAGAGAGTGCAAACAGAGGCTCTGAAAGCACTGTAGTTAGCAGATTTCACTTCCATCCTCCCTTGAGAGAACGTCTGCTTCCCGCAGATATAAATAGGGGCAGATTTGATAATTAGTAGAAATGAAGGTCCTGGGGCTCAAAGACTTTGATCAGCACATTTCCCCCCTGTCCCTGACCTTTCATTGGACATGTGTCTGTAGCTGTCTGTTTCTCTATAGCTTTATATCTCCAGTTCATGTTCTTAATCTTTCTTTCCTGCTAACCTGCAAACACATAAGAAAAACAGTTGCACGTCCTGTGTATCTGCAAATGTATTTCTGGGCTTTTCACTCAGAAATCTTCCCAAGCATCATGATCAGTGTGTTGTTTTCTGATTGATTAGTGCCAGACAGACCAGGGTACAAAGTATCTGTGTTCTCTCAGCCTTTCTGCATTCCATGCTATGGGAAAGTCAGCACTGCATGCTAAAGGATGTGAGGTTCCATGTCAGACTGTTACGAATCATTCAATATCCATGTCTGTTGGTCTAAAATTGAGTAGAAATGTGGGATGTGTATCTAACTAATCTGATAAGTATTTGAAAGACACAGCTGGAAGTTATCTCTCTCTTTCTCTCACTCTCTCTCTCTATCTGTCTTGCAATTTTACAGACTCCCCGCTGTGAACGAGTGTATACCGTGTGTGCTCTGTGCACTTGGTTGCCTGGGGGCGAATGTTAGCTTGCGCCTGATAGCCCCTTTCTGATTATACATCAATACCTTAATTCCAAGGATAATTAATGCTCTTATAAATTACAAAGCTTTCTAAACAAACCACACGGGACATAACAGGAAAAAAAAATACAGTGCAGTCTTTCAGTTTGGTTTGTAAATGAAGAAAGATAGCTCGTGGGCGCTGTAATGAGAGGTTACCTTTTGTTTGAATTAAAATAGTCACTGATCTGTTTTAATTTTAAGCTTCTTCAGATATCTGGTTGTCATTTTGTTTTTGGAGTCAGGCTGTAAAATGTCATTGCAACATTTTGGTAAACGTGTTTATTTCTTTACAAAAACAGCCGGAAAACAGCATGCATATGTAAAAAGAATGTAATCTGTCTGCTTCCTCTGTCGTGAGGTATGAGTGAAATGATATGAGCCTTCTCACATTTGTACTCGTAGTGTACCACAGAAGCCCCCCCATGCTGGCTGCTAATTGGCGGGAGACTGGGAGCTTCCTGCTGTGTGTTCGCTGCTTCCCTTTGCTTTGCCACCCCACCAGGTCTTTCACCAACACTCTGCAGAACCCAGTAATTAACCCGCAGCTAATTAACTACTTCTAATTACACCAGCACGCTGTTTCTATCACACCCTCCAAAACTGAGGAAACACTCCAGCGCCATGCGTAAATCCCCTCTGGAGGGTTTTGGAAGTTAGCTGAGCTCCGATCAGATCATTTAATCAGACTGGCCTATGTATGAGTCACATACAATTGTGCACTGTGTCATCTCACTGCTGCTTTGTCTTAAATCACTTTTCTTCTGTTCTGCAACGTGGAATGGATTAGCAGAATTTGACGGTGTTGCGTAAAGGGTAAAATCATTTTCAAGGTTCTATTTCAAGTCTGTTAACAAAGGAGGCAATTGATACTACAAACAAATCAATTTAGCCTTTTCTGGCCAGTATTGCTAGTGCAAAATGGTAACGAAAATTGAGTGCTGTAAAACTAAAGCAATCAGCACATTGCCTCCTGGGTATTTGAGATTGCTCATATTGTAATCAGCAAAGATTATTTTAGCTGTAATTGATATATCTTTTCCACGACTAGTTTGATGCATAAAGCACACATACAAAACAGCATTAATGAAACCTGTGAGCTGAAGTCTTGTCTCTAATGCGTCTAGGTCTGAACATGACAGAAGCTGCATGTCTCAGTCCTGCTATCTCTGAGAAATACTCCCAGACATGCCAGTGACCGGCCCCTTCCTCTGTACTCACACACACTCATGTAAACACACAGTACTGTTCTTCCCCGCCTCAGACTCAACACAGCCACGGCTATTTCTGTTCCACAGACTGATAGCTCCTACTGAAGATCATTGATTTTACGGGAAGCCCTGTTTACAGGCTGAGTGCCATCGACCTGAGGTGACTTTTTGCCTCCTGCAGTTGGAGCAATACTGGAGCAGCCTTATGTCTGCATTAGCAGAATAGTAGACAGAATATTTGCAGCACACAATAAACAACAATGCTGAGGATGGATAATTGTCTGATTTACAGTGTTGGGGATCAAAGAGAACAAGAAGTCCATGTACCTAATGTAATTATAATGGTGTATTGTCTATAGCCTTGGTTGACAAACTTTTTTGGCTCACGACTCCACAACAGTGTCCCTGTCATAGAAATCTTGGACACTGGAAGAGGATATTATTTTTTCCCTTTGAGATTCACTGTTTATTAATTATATAAAGTGAAATAGTTGATTTAGTATTACGTTTTTTGTGAGTAAGAGTGTATTATTACCTCTGCAAAGGAGTTGTTTTCGCTTATGTCCCTTTGTTGGTTGGTTGGTTGGTTTGTCAGCACGCTGACACAAAAACTTCAGAACGGAAACTTGGATGGTGGATGGGTCTCCGCACAGAATACACTCCATTAACTTTTGGTGTTGATCTGGACAAAGGTACAGAGCCAGGAATTTTTTCTCACTTTCTCTTAATATCGCAAGATAGGATGTTTTCAACGTTTCCATACATTTCTCGGCAAGGATCTTGATCTGTAGCGCATTTAGGTGACTGTCATCTATGAGTGAGTGCAATTTGGTGCAGATCCATATCTAGCAGATTTAAATATGTTTTATTTGATATTGGATCAGGCTTGACCAAATTCAGATGGACTGTTGAGCCTTGGCGGAAGTATACAAACCACTGAGTGCCATTCTAGTTTATAATTTCATAATCTCATTTATTTCTGATATTGGACAATAAATCATTTTGTGACACCAGTCTGCCAGTTTAGGACCACACTTGCACGCTCGCATGTAGCATGGTTATTCCTGAGTTGAGTACCAGGCTGTTGTATTAGCTATAGGCTACAGTTGGTTTCTGAGAGAATAGACGGTAGAGAAAGGTAGAAAGAGACACTTGCAGTGCAGCGTAGGAGAAATGTAAATTCCTTTGTAAGAGCACAGTGTTAAAACCAGAATTTACTAAGCCGTGTCTGGCATTAAAATGGACTTATGTTTTAGAGTGCAATGCATGCACGCCTTTATTGGTGATTAATTGGAACAAACCTAGGAGATAAACCCGCGCCTCACTCTGCCTGAGGACTACAATGGTTCCCCCATCAATGAGCATGTCCCTAGTGCAACATCAAAGGCCTTCCCCTGCTTTATCAATAAGAACCCTTCCTTCCCACATCTTCCTGTAACTTGCTTAGCGTTCACGCCATTGATTTTCCAATAAGCGCCCCTTACCCTGCGGTGGCTGGCCAGGCTCTGTGATGGCTCAGAGACCAGACAGAGACAGGCAACATCACTGAGGGACAATTGAAAATCACATCTGGTGTATTGTTAGGGGTCCTCTAGGCGTGTTAAGAAACCGTGTTTTTCCATTTTAAGGAGGTGTTCCCCTCACTGCTGACGTGTCTGCGTGTAGGAGTAAGGGTCAGGGCTGCATCCCGCCCATAGCCCAGCAGTATTCACAGTTAGGGCTGACTCAGAGCTAATTCCCTCAGGAAACCCTGGAGAGCACGGTCCTCTGGAGGCAAGGCCAGGCCTTCAGGCAGGTGATCAAGCATGCTTATAATCAGATGGTTCCTTAGCCTTTAATTCCTCCCTCAGTTGGCCGGTAAATCCCACCTAATGAAAGGACCCATAACTTAAAACTTATCTCATTTTCCATCCCTTCCAAATGACATCCAGACCCACTCTCTGACAGTGTTCATTAGCACTGAGGCCTTTTCACACAGTTCAACCTTATCTGCTTTGTTAGGGTGGTGGAAGAGGAGTATAACTTTTTAAATTTTTGTCCAAGAAAAGAGAGCAGGGGGACTCTGGCAGAAGGCCTTTGAAGGCAGGTGGCAGCAGGAGTGTGAGTTCTACAGTCAGGATCTGTGCATCGGCATGCTCTCCCTCAGATCAGCCCAGGAATCCAGCCTTTTCTTCCCTCTGATTATCTCTTATTGTCAGCTAAGGCTTGTTTTGGCTGCATACAGCCTGCTTATTGTCAACTCAGTGAGCCCACATTCAAAGTTGCGATACAACACAAGGGCAGAGGCCATGGCAGGATCACTTGTTTTGTGCTATCAGCCCTCGTGCCAGTATTCAAAAGAAATTACAACTTTTCTACAATTTACAGTATATAACCTTACATGATGCCACTCAGCAGTAGTCACATTTAGTGGGCTGCTCTATCATTTTGAGTTGTGGTTATTAACAAAGTCAGCACACCGAGACACCGGCCTCCTCCACTTCCCCTCGTCTTCGACCGCGTCTCTTTGTCTGTCTCCCGGACTTGTTTAGTGCCTCCCAGAGATTAAAGCTTTTCCTGCCTTAAACAGGTGTCACTGAGCCAGGCAGCCCTCCGAGAGACAAACAGCGTTATATCAGTAGGCCCATCTGCGACTTGCCGACTCCAGACAATCCCATTGCTCATCAGTAACCACTGCAGGTTATTGAATTACACCATCTTGATTTTAAAGGACAATCCTGTTTTCTGTAAGCAGTGGACACACCAAGCTGGCTCAGAGCTCCAGCACTGATCAAGAGTCATCGTGTTATCCTGTCTGCTGCTAATTGCTTCAGGTATCTTACAGCAGTAATGGGAATGGATGGGTACATATCCTCACTACAGTACACAGTAGCCACTCTGTTCAGGCTCAAGACTATGCAAAGATGAGAGTAGGGAAATTTAGAGGTCATTTTAACCAACAATTTTAACTACTAGTGTTGCATGTGTGCCCATTGTTCCCAGGCCTGGTCGAGACAGGCAGTGGAATCTGGAGGAGGGGCTGATGGGATAGATTACAGGAACAAGGTGTGAAACACTCCGTGCTCAGACAGGAGACTTTTTCCTATGAGGCAGTTCTTTTTTCTTTGTTTAATTTTGTGCAGTTTGTCCACGTGCTTTTAGTTTGAAGAATCACTGTCTGTTTGACATGTGGCATATTTTTTTTCTCGCATTACTCTCGCTGCCCTCAGTCCATTTGTGTGAAATGGCTGTTGAGCTCATAGCCTCTTATTAATGGAGCAGATAATAAATACAGACCAGTAGGGCTAGTATCCCCTCACTCAATATGGCAGCCATCTCTAAATCATGTCTGGCTGTATAAAGCAATCTTGTTAATAAGCCAGCCAGTCTAATATCTTTCATTTTATATGCAAAGCAAGGAAAGGGTCATCGGGGTTAGCTTCTATAGTGTGTAAACAAATCCGGTCATACGGACACAATAACATCTACATCATCTTTGCAGTCAAATTTTGAATTTTCATAATCAAAATTGTTGCTTTATCATTACAATGCTTCTTTTTCATTGTTCATTGTTTTTCATTGCCCACAGTTTGCTCCTCTGGCCTGTTATTGTTCATTCTCAAGTCCAAATGCAAAAGCACATCCTTTAAATGGAAGTCATTATTTGTGTAGTATGAGTGCATACAGGCCTGTAAGGTCCCAGGTACGTTGTGTGAGAGGCAAGCTTCATCAGACATTCATGAAGAGGCAGACAGACATTATCAATCTCTCCTCTCCCTCAGTGGTTAATATGTTCGGGTGTGGGGGTAGACTCCATTCTGATCACAGCTGAAATTTGCATCCCTAAGTAAATAAGTAAATAAATCAACTGCAAGCAGTGGATGTGCTAATCAACTGGGACATGGCAGTGAGCTTGGTGCCGGGAAACTTTGCTCATGTAATATTCAGTACTGGTGGGTTAAAGGGCAGCCCAGAGTTATTGGTTTCAGCCCGATTGCCCCCTTTAATCAATGTTGGCTGCATCCCTTTAATAAAATTATTAGCTCAGCAGTATCTTGCGCTATCATTTTATCTCTTCTGTGCTCTAAATTGCAGCCTGTGTTGGGCCTCTCAGATGCTCGGGGCATGGCCAGCTCCCGAAAGCTCAGCTCCCATTTATTATTTCAGAGGCGGAGGATGGCTGGAGTGTTTGAAACCAGGCTGAGCGGAGAGGTTATTGGATGCAGGATCTAAACACAGCTGCAGTGAAGTCCCAACCCAGCTTATGTATTTTGGGCTCATCGAAAATACTGCCTTTTATTGCTCTTGTTAGAGTTCATACACATCTATATCAGTATTGCACATTTATCTTACTCTTCTTATATGTACACAATTTGAAGATGGAGTGATAATTGCGATACTGATACGAATTGCTTTTTTTAGATGGAGTTTTTCTCCTCTTCTTCGAGTTATGTAAATGTACAATGTGCTGATGGGTGGCTTCTCAGTGTCTAATTATCTCACAAGGAATCTATTTGATCCATTAAGTTAGCCTGTTTCTCCTTTTTTCTGACTGCAAGTTAATTAAAAACGGATGTAGGATTTGCAGAATATAAGATTAGGGGTGTTGTTTGGAAGGTGAAGATAAAAGATGGTACCTTCCTCATATGGCAGGAAGATGAATCATGGACGGCTTATTAGTGCCTGTCTCAGGTATTGTGTTTAAGTACCTAATCTAGCGTAATGAGCATGGTGTCATTTTTCCAATTATATCCCAGACTTTTGCTTCTCACCCAATGCGCCATACATTTGATTTTCTTCTTTTAAGGTTCCTATACAGTGTCTCCTTCATATTTTCTGTATCTTAGAGAAATGTTCATATTTTAGAATATATAGATACTTATGTTTCCAACATTGGTGTGGTAAATGAAGAGTTGTGTGTGCTAATGTATCCTAAATACAAAAATAACCTTTTATTCTCCAATTTGTGTCTCTGCAGGCCTGGATGCGATGAACGCCTCATGTAGGCATCAGCATGGACAGCTGTGAGTCTCCTGTGGTTTCTGGGACAGACGATGGGCTCGGCTCCTCCCAGCAGCAGCAACCACCACAGCCCTGGAACGATCACTCTAGCTCACAGGTCCCTTGCACCAACCAGGCCCCTTCCCTGGACCCCCTGTCTCTTCCTGCTCCCTATCCTGCTCAGCCCCAAAACCCCAGTGCACCTCATGACGGGGTGAGAGAACTACAGTCCCAGCAGCAGCAGCCAAAACAGACATCACCCCAGGCCCATCGTGACAGCTCTGCAACAGGCCAGCTGCATCCTAGAAGAGAGGGTCCTGAGGAAGAAGAGCAAGAGGGAGTGAGCTGTGGAGAAGAGGAAGAATCCGAGGACTTAGATGAAATGGAGATTGACAGCTGTTTCCCAAGTCTTCAACCCTTTCCTGGGGTGCCGATGGCTTCAGGAGGAGGGGGCATGCCCACTCTTCTGCGACATCAGCCCACACGACAGCAGGGAGCACCTGAGAGTGGGAGTGAGGAAGGAGAGGAGGAAGAGGAAGAGGAGAGTAGTGATGTGGAGAACCTGGCTGGAGAGATAGTCTACCAGCCAGATGGCTCAGCATACATCGTAGAGAGCATCAGTCAGTTGATCCAAAGTGGTGGGGGCGTGGTACCCGGCCTGCTCCCCACAAACTCTCTCACCAGTGGGGGAAAACTGGGGGAACCTGCTGGGACTTCATCCTCGGTCTACCCTCAGATCATCAACACGTTCCACATAGCCTCCTCCTTCGGGAAGTGGTTTGGCAATTCAGACCAAGGTTTCCCCAATACCTCAACCATGGCAGGCCTCAGCCCTGTCCTGCACAGTTTCCGTGTCTTCGATGTGCGGCACAAAAGCAACAAGGATTACCTGAACAGCGATGGGTCTGCCAAGAAGTCCTGTGTATCCAAAGATGTTCCCAACAACGTGGATTTCTCCAAATTTGATGGGCTAGCCCTATATGGCAAGGGTAAGCCCATACTCATGTGTTTTCTCTGCAAGCTGTCCTTTGGCTATGCCCGCTCCTTTGCCACTCATGCCGTCCATGATCACCGCATGACACTGTGTGAGGACGAGCGGCAGCTGCTAGGGGACAAGCATGCATCTGCCATCATCCAGGGCATTGGGAAGGACAAAGAGCCCCTCATCAGTTTCCTGGAACCAAAAACTAAGAGCACTCCTCTGCCACCTACCCTGCTCCCCATGAACTCTGGCCAGAGCTTCTATGGCACATTTAGTGGTGTCCATCTGGAGCCTGGAAGCAGCAGCGGGGGCGGCGAGAACCTCCTGAACAAAGACTCTGACTCTGGCCTCCAGCAACAGCAGCAGCAACAAAACCCACTGAGCTCAGTCCTCTCTCTTGGAGGGCTAAGCATTCCCAAAGCATCCACTCTTACCTCATCCCCAGGCTCTGCCAAAGACTCCAGTGCCCTGCCCAAACAGGGAGGGAGAACAGAGGAGCCTGCTGGGAAAGAGTTGGCATGCAAGGGAGAGGATGGGCATACTGATGGACATGAAAGCAAAGCGCACCTATCGAGCCAGATTGGGGGCTCGGAAGAAGAAGAGGAATTGTTAGGGGAGGAGGAAGACGAGGTGGAGGCAGAAAGCACTGCAGCGGCCTGTGGTGGTAACAGTAGCAGCGGCGGGGGTGAAGCCGGGGAACCAGCTGTCTCAAACCAAAGCATTTCCAAATCTCCTTTATTAATGCCTAGTAGCGCTCTCCAGCCTTCTGCCTGCACCTCTGCAGTAAGTTCCACACTCAACAGCAAAGCCCCTGCTTCCATTTCCTCCTCTGTCAGAAAAGAGGGTTCGGCTTCAGATGGTGGGGTGAGGACCTCAGAGCTCCCTCTGAGCTTTAACTGCCAGGGGCCCACTGCTCCAATGGCAATGGCGGCAGCTGCCGTCAGAGGGAGCGAGGATGACACTGCTGGCACTTCCTCATCACCTCTGTCCTTCAATGCTGCTGCTGATGAAAGTGCCAATCGAGATAGTGCCACAGCTCCAGAACCAAATGATTGCCCAGCAGAGGGAGAGGAGGAAAATGGAGCCCTTCTGCACCATCACCACATGCACCACCATCATCATCACCTCCACCCTTCATCTCATAGCCACTCCCACCCCCTCCCAGGGGGCTCTTGTGACATAACGGGGATGGGCGAATGTTCACAGAACCATGGGCCTGGTGGCAGCGGAGGAAGTGGGGTAGAATGCCCTAAATGTGACACCGTCCTGGGTTCCTCACGCTCCTTGGGTGGTCACATGACCATGATGCACTCACGCAACTCATGCAAGACACTCAAGTGTCCCAAATGCAACTGGCATTACAAATACCAGCAGACGTTGGAGGCCCACATGAAAGAGAAGCACCCAGACTCCGGAGGCACCTGTATGTACTGCACCAGTGGTCAGAGCCACCCTCGTCTGGCGCGTGGAGAAAGCTATACCTGCGGATACAAGCCCTTCCGGTGTGAGGTATGTATCAGAAATGTGACGATGCTCATAAAGAGTTGCAATTGAAGTTGCTTTTCCGTTGTTGATTTGTTGATATTGATTGTTATTTAAGGTGTAAACCAGTTATTTAAATGTACATTTCACTTTATTGCAGTTGAAGAGAAATGTTCTTTATTTTTTAGGTATGTAACTACTCGACCACTACAAAGGGCAACCTAAGCATCCACATGCAGTCGGACAAGCACCTGAACAACATGCAGACGCTGCAGAATGGAGGCTCCATTCCCTCTGCACAGGACCAGGTGTTTGGACATACCCCAGGAGGAGTGGTGGCTGTCCCCTCAGTGACCCAGGCCAGTAGCCATCACCCTCCCCACCACCATCCCACACAGTCCACCACCCATATGGCTGGACCGTGTGGCGCCCCCTCCCCGACCAAGCCGAAGAGCAAACCTACTTGGCGGTGTGAGGTGTGTGACTACGAGACCAATGTGGCACGGAACCTGCGTATCCACATGACCAGCGAGAAGCACATGCACAACATGATGCTTCTCCAGCAGAATGTGACTCAGATGCAGCATGGCCGTCTTGGCTTGGGAGCCATGCCTTCGCCCTCGGAGGCTGAGCTCTACCAATACTACCTGACCCAGAACATGAGCCTTCCACCAGGCCTCAAGATTGACCCAGCTGGAGCTGAGGCCCAGTTCCTGATGGGGAGCCTTCATCTGGATCCCAACATGGCTGCCCTGGCCCCTGCACTTGGTGAGCTCCATTTTACCCTTAGAAATACCCTAGTTCAATACATTGATATTTCTTTCATGTGGACTCGACTTGATGTTGAATCCTGATTCATTAATTTAGATGAATGCAGAACATTAATGTCATTCATCTCATTTTTTTGTTGGGTTAACAACACACAAAATTATGAGCAGGAAAATCCACATATTGCCCTTCTCCTTGGCTATGTATATGAGGTATGTCACCCCTTTAAGTTTTGGCGGCTGTCTGTCTTTCTCATGCCCTCAGGTATGCCTGCCCTGGTAAACCTGACATCATTCTCTTATTCTACAAGAGTGAGAGTGTCACTGAAATATAGAGGTAAAAGAAAGATGATCCATTTGAGACAAGTTTACTGGGAGGCTTACCTCAGACCTTATCCATGATGTCTTCATGACAGTAAGGCCAACGCTCAATGCCTTTATCTCACATCAATAGTAAAACCTTCCAGTGCACAAGACCAGTCTGCCAATTAGTTTAATCTACACATGTATGGCTATAAATGTGCCAAGTAGCATGCAGAAGCCCAGAGGTAATTTTCCTCTCATACAGTCAGTTGAGTGACACTGTGTTGATGTAATTTTGACTTAATTCTGAAGTTCACTTTGTGATACCGTATTTCGCTCACAGCAGGTGAGTTAGAAGGCCAAACGTCTCTGTTCTCCTCTCCCTGCCGTCCCGCTCAGGCAGCCAGCCTCAGCCTTTTTTAATGTCATTATTCCCAAGCTGCTGCTGAACTTCACCACTGGAGCTCTCCATTTTTTTCCAACTTTGTAATTGCAGCTATAAATTTTATCTTGGTCAAAGAAGGGAGGTTAGAGGGCTCAGCATGGGTAATTCAGCAGCATAGCAGAGTGTTTGGTGTGCCAGTTACAACCCCACAGTTTGTACAGACTTGTCTCCAACTGTCGCCAGTTCAAAGACACAAACAAGAATTGATTGCTGTGACTAATTCTTTTTTTCCCCTCTTCTGCCATCTGGTTCATTTTCCTGTGAGGTGAGTTGTAATAAGCATGTTACAAGGGAGGCAGTGATGACACAGTCTGGGCCCATAAACTACGGTGGTGTCATCCTTGGTCACACTTTGAGGAACTCTTAAAGCCATCGAACACAAACACTCTGATATTAACTCTGCAGAATGATACATAGGGCTCAGTAAATCTCTTGAGAGAATCTGCCATCACAAGAAACTCTCAGACCAAGCAACTAAAGTCAGAGGTGTTCTTTCATGCTCTCACTGTGGATTTTTGACTTTTGAGTGTATTGCCAAAGAGATAGATAACAAATGTTGACCTCACATGATCTCAGCCTCTTGGTAATCCTCGTTCCTAAGACTCAGCTACTGTAGTGAAAGGAAGATATGAGATGGAGTGCGAGAGTGTTAAAAAGAAGGCTGGGGGATGTGACTTTGAGCTATTTGTGCTGGAATTGTTGTCTTTCGTACACTGTGAAACAGCACAGAACAAAAGTAAGACAGCTATTCTCCTTCAAACATTAGCTTGGAAATGGAATAAAAAAAGTGGTAATGTGCAAAGACTCAGACTTTTGGTGTCTGAAATACCTCGAATTAGCACTCTATCTTTGTATAAATATGGATATGAGTTGACATACTGTATATACCGTATGTAAAATAATCTATGTATAAACAGATACAAAGCTGCAAATCAGATTCTTGGTCCAATGGTCCAAAACCTAGTGAGGAACAGGATCCTGGTCTATGGTAAATAGTTGAATCTGCATAGTAATGGAGCATGAGAGCCAGGTAGAGATGAGAAATGTAAGGTGCAGGAAAATTCAGGACTGTTATAGCGATTGGGCATACGTGTGCATCTGTGTGTTTGTAAGAGACAGAGAGCGTAAGGAGCCATGACTGGGGGAGCTGGGTCTGTGAGTGATTTCAGGGGGCTTCTCAAAGGTCTCCCTCTCCTGGCTATAAAAACTCAGGTAATGGAGAAAAGTCCAAGAGCAGGCTGCATACTGCAGCAATAAATAATAAGGAGCTGCTGGAATTAATTTAGTGTAAAGCCAGGCAGGGTCAAGCCTGCATGCTCAGTCTGGGCAGTGAGATTAAAGATCAGCAAGCAAAAGAAAAAAAACCAAAAAAAAAAACCTCTTGCTGCTCTTACCTCATTTTTTTTTAGTATTCATTTTTAAAGTCAGGCTGTATAGACATAAGTTCTCTGCTTGGTGTCATAGGATATGTGCTTGCCGTGTTTTTTTTTTCTCCTTCTCCATCGTTTAAACTCAGTACCAAGAAGAATTAATCTCTTAGGTGTCCATATTGATTTAGAGGCAATCTGGAGAGAAAGAAGCCGAAGAATCCAAGCAGAGAAGTGTTTTTTTATATTATTATTCACTGAACAAGGGCGATGGATTTGATTTACTGTAATGTCTGCTTGGGAACTCCTTAGTTCTTCAGTAATGGTAAAATAACTTGCTTTTTTCTGTGGAGCTCACGGCCTCTGGAGTTTATTTACAGACAGGCCATCAAAGTGCACCAGCCCAAACAGGAATATGTGTAATGTGAGGTTTTGGTCTCCATGGAAAAGTCCAGGCTTTCTTCTTCCTCGGCTCAAAGCAAGGATTGCTATAGGCCCATAAATACATTCATACATAATCCTCCATGTAATATCATACCAAAAAACAGAGTGTGTTTTTTTCAAAGTTGAAAAGCTTTGCATTACCTGAGATTTTATTAATGATGACAGGGGCAAAAACTATGGCTTCCTTTGGAAAAAACTGTGCTCATTACCTCAAAGAATGATGTACACATCCCAAAGTAAATTACCGAGCGTTTCAGACCTTTGAAAACTGAACTACTAATTTAGACTGTAAGCTTTAAATATGTCCAAAATAATGATAAATGTACGCAACCATCTAAATACTTCTGTACCCTTTTCCTCTTTCTTTTTGTCTGTCTTTGTGCTCTCATTCTAGTAGGTGGGGAGATCCCTATGGATGTGCGGCTGGGCGGTGGCCAGTTGGTGTCCGAAGAACTGATGACCCTGGGAGAAAGTCTATCGCAAACCAGCGACCCCTCTCTCAAGCTCTTTCAGTGCGCCGTGTGCAACCGCTTCACCACTGACAACCTGGATGTGCTTGGCATGCATATGGGAGCTGAACGTAGCCTTCCGGAGGAGGAATGGCGCGCTGTGGTTGGTGACTCTCACCAGTGCAAGTTGTGCCACTACACCACTCAGCTCAAGGCCAACTTCCAGCTGCACTGCAAGACAGACAAACACGTGCAAAAGTACCAGCTTGTGGCCCACATCAAAGAGGGGGGCAAAGGCAATGAATGGCGCCTGAAATGTGTGGCCATTGGCAATCCAGTGCACCTGAAGTGCAATGCCTGTGACTACTACACTAACAGCCTGGAGAAGCTGAGGATGCACACTGTAAATTCACGCCACGAAGCTAGCCTCAAACTCTACAAGGTTAGTGGTCCTCCAACTTCTTTATCACACCCTGCACTTGTCACCTTGTCACGGCCGTTTATCACAATTTTCATACACATAACTGGGTGGAAAGGCATCCTATGTGCAGCAGAGATATTTATAACCAAATGTAGACTTTTTAATGCTCCAAAATAGCCAACATGCAATATATTAATGCTGTCTATGTCATTGCGCAATTCAGGTGTTATAATTAGACCAGGAGAAGCAGATGTTTGTGTCATGTTTCATAGTATTTATTATCCAATTGAACTTTTACGCAAATGGCAAAATGTGTCCTTGATCCTCTCCCTGCTAACTTGATACTCCTCCACGAGACACAGTAAATGTTCTAGTGCTGCCCACATCGCTGAACTAGCTGCTCTCCCAAGGCATGAATGATAGCTTTGCAGTGTAACTCTTGTCTTCCCGGCGGTCATATAGAAGCAGGGCCACATGGCTGCCATGAGAAGAACATGGCAGGTGAAGCTGGTTCGGAGGCTTAGGGGTGAATCACTTGGAGACGAATGAAGAAGTGTGAGGAGACAGAGGTTTGGTGCTAATACTCCTCGGAGCGGGAAAGGCTGAATCGTTCTCGACAGCCGTATTGATTTTTGCTGGACTTGGAGCTTCACCTTCTCCTCTAATCATTCCATAATAGCCAATGGATGAACACTCTCCGAACAAATGGCCATAAATCTAACAGGCCTGATTCCACTTAGGTACCTATCCTGTGTGTCTGCGGCTTCGGCCACTCTGCGCTTAACCCAAACTGGCATAGCTGTGCACGCAGACACACACATACAACACAGACAACAAGACACATGCTCGCTGAAAGCCTACACTACATACACACCAACAGAATCTAACATACAACACTGTCATGTCTTCTAGTAGATGTGGCCTTTATTTATAATAAGTCCACTCCACTGTCAAGTGTTTGACTCTTAAAAAGTAAACAGGAAAAAAGTATTTAAACAATTCTATTACTTGACACTTTTGTATTGGTATCTTAGTGTATTGCAGCATGACCCCTTTTGGAAAGGCATGTGAGAAATGCACTACTTCCAGCATGTTGTTTCAAAGTGGTCCATTTAATGCCCCTCAAAAAGGCTGTCTATTTGAAAATAATCCAACATTATGAATGGTTCCTCAGAACCACTGGCACGGCAGACACGCTTCCTGTCCGCAAAGTCTTGTGCTGAAATAACAGTAAAGAGAGAAATCAATTTTCAGTGTTTTGTGAAAGGGGAAGGTGTGATACAGGGTTCCTAGTGTGGCCATTAAAGGGGCCAGGGGACACAGGAGGTATTGAGGAGAGAATGTGTTTTTCGGCTTGCCAGTCTATGGTTACCGCAGGAACATTTTCAGATGGACAGGATATTTATAGATGCGTACAAATGAAAATATGCAACATAATCTGCATATGTGTTGAGTCAGTTGTGAGACAGCAGAAAAGCAATATAACCGTATGCTTTCCCAGCTCATGGTCATCCACTCCTGACCTTAGCTGCTAGACGTACTGGCCCACATTCCAATGACAGTCTCACATTAGACCAAAATAGAAAGGCTCTGGCATACTCTGTCTCATCCTCACACCTTTGGAGGAAGATTTGCTTTGTCTCGCAGGATAGGGTACAGTTTATATTACATTCTCTTTGTGCTTTCCACTTTTCTGTGAGCCCAAAAGGCAAAAAGAGAAGCAGATTTTGTTCTCCTCTGTCTCTTTTTCTGCACAGGATTTTTTAAGAGAGAAGAGACATATGTCATAGTGCTGCTCAGGCTGTGGGGGATTAAATATGTACAACACATCCAGGCATGATCATTTTTTATGACTTAAGCCTCTTAAGATGGCTCCATATTTCTTAAAACCAATTGATCTTCTGAGTAAGAGCGTGTGCATTTGTCCAGAAATTACCTGCTCTCTCATCCCGAGACCACTGCAGTCCTCATCTCAGACACTGCTCAAAAACAGCAATGTTCAGTCACTGACATAAATCATTGCAGTATTTTACGACTCACATATGATTAGCAGACAACAAGTACATGGTTGTGAGGCTTCTTGGCAGCACTGGCTCCTCACTTGACAATGTCACAGTCTTCATACCATGTTGGATTTACTGTCCTGGTGGAGATACTGACGGGTAGAAACCCACAGTGGTCCGCAAGCCTGTAAACCCAACTTGGTATATTATGCAAAGACAGAAAAAAGGGAAAATCACCATTCATTTATTCCTCCCCAAAGAAATCTGATGCAAAAAGCACCATTTTTAACCTTTTTGGGGAGAAAATAAATCATCAAGTCAGCATAAACAGACTGTAAGATGTGGGAGATGCTTGGGACACTTCACCCAAATCAAACTGGTTTGCATTAAACAGGCCCTTTGTGTGCACAGCTCCATATAAATTGGAGCCTGTAATTACTGGAATTAAAAAGGAAGGTTTAAACTGAGGGCTAAGCTGGATGGGATAATTTGAGAGTCTGTGGTATGCGGCCCATATTAGGGCTTTCTAAAAATATCACCCCCACCACCCCATGTATTGGAATGTTCCAAAAGACCACAGAAAGATCCAGCTAGTCATCCTAACCGCATGGACCACCACACAGTGGGGGGTGATGCTGTCTTCCCTTATGAGCTCAGTTGAAAGATACCTACTCTGAGGGCTTCGTTTTCTGCCAACGCACTCCTGTGCTCTGAGGCTAACTTTCACCTTCTCTGTTTCCCATGGACCAGAGGGTTTTGAAGTGGCACCGATGACAGCATGATGGTCACCCATCTGCTGTGAGAATGGTCACTCCTAAACACAAACAGATGGTTTTGGTGGCAGAATCCAGATAAACCGAACGTTAGTTTAGTTTGCATGTTTTAAGAAGACGTAGTCCTCCCCTGAGAATCTTTCTTCATCTTGAAAGAAAAGCTTCTATTCTCATTTTACAGTCAGCCACATTCATAATATGTGAATATGATATCCCTTATACCAGGAGCAGTAGGCCTAAAGGCTTGGCTGTGTGTTAGTGTGGAGGTGAGATGAGTGGAACTAATCCAGCTCCCAGGCCCTGGCTGCCCTGGCCAGACAGAATGGGTGGGGCCTGAGCAGGCCCAGCCACAGGCCTCAGCTTCCAGTCAAGGGTTGGGGGAAAGGGGAGGAGCCCGGTGGGTTAGCTGGCTACCTTCCTTGTCTCGGGGGCCGGTGCAATCGGCGGTAATTGAGATTGATTGGATGTTATTTTTCCTCTTGCAAATGTAGTCCATTAGCTTGGCACATGCATAATCAGTTTAGAGCGCAGTTAGCCGAATGTAATCATGTTCCTCGGTGTCTGCTAGCACAAAATCCACTCCAGATGCCGCTTGGCCATGGAAAGAAAGGGAGAAAGTGCCGTCACTATCAGACGGGGAATCTTTAACCAAGAAAGTCCTGACACCCCTCCCTCTGTCCTTGTCCCGCTCTAGTGAGCACACACATGACTGTACAAACTTTTCACCAATCTCTCTGTGACACAGTCACATCCGCTGTCTGTTCCTCACCGATGAGAAACAGGGCTTTTGATCATATGTTCTGCACTTTCAACTGCACTAACACAGCATTAAGTGGAGCCCAGCGGCTGGCCCATTAACAAACACAAATACATCTGTATCTTGGATGGAGTTACTGCTCTTATTTTACCCTTCAGTGCAATCCAAAAGAATCAGTGAACATGGAGAAAAGAAAATGTCTACACTCTGCAGAGAGCAAATAATTACAATGAAACATAAGAGAAGCGAAGAGGTAGTAATGTAAATGAAGAGATTAGTGGTTACATGAAAAGGCATTAAGATTGTACTCAGCAGAAGCACTGGCTTCTCAGACTCAGGAATGCAAGTTGAGATGACCTCTCACCATTAATGATCATAACTGCCAGGACTGACTCCAATCCTCTTGGACTACACAATAGTTTGTGCGGTGTAACCGCAAATAAGTTTTAGTGGTATTCATGCCCAAGAAAAATACGGCAGTTTTGCAATCAAATACAGCTAAAAAGTGTGTTTTGGACTCATGCAGGAGATCAGTCCTGCTGACTCAGACTTAGACCAAGTGCCCTCTAGATGACAGGATGGCTGATTTTCGCATCACAAATGAGTTTTCCGACTTTTAAACATTGAAACATCGCTCGTCACTGTTAGGACCGTGTAGGGACTTCATGTTTAATTGCTCTCCCTCGCTCCCAAACTTTTTTTTTTTAGGATTTCTTGATTTCGCTTGATATTTTTTGGTGGGCAAACGAACAAGCCCAAATTGTCACTCTGGCCAACATCAAGACATAAATTACGGCAGGTATTGTGAGATGTCCTCTGACAAAATGAAGTCTAGCGGGCGCCTGGCCGTACCCACTCACCCACCAGGCATTTCTAAGAAGAGGAGGGGTTGTGTGGAGGATGGAGAAACAGACAGGAGAGAGGGGATGGGGGGGGAGGGGGGTGACAGGAGGGTTGGAAGCATAGATACTCTGCTAATTATCATGGCTAGCCTATGATTGTTCAGTAATAGTGCTCAGTGGGAAAGGTTGCAGCAGTTCCAGGAAGAGCTGAGCTCTGATTTACTGGTACTACCGCTCTAATAAAGCGCTTGCTGCACATCCTGGGAGACAGCCCATTCTCTCCTTTCACATGCACAAGCGTGTGAAGACACACACACACACACACACACACACACACACACACACACACACACACACAGACACACACAAAGCAATCTTGCAATCTATAGTGCCAGCAGATGACAACATAGGGCTCATGAAATGTATCATTTTAATTGCTCATGGAGAACTTCTCATAATATGATTCAGTACAAGTGATGCACATGTGATCAATGGCATAACATCACAGTCAGGAAGTATTTAAATTTTGTATGGGTCCCTGTAGCACCTCCTCAGCACCTCCTCAGTCAGCACAGTCATGATCCTGAAGCCCCGTTATCCTCTTTGTGTCAGCGGTTGCCTGCAGGGTTTTGAACTCTAGTGTCCTACCTCAAACACATCTCAGTTACTCTGAGTGGTGGGTTGAACAAGGAAGGAGTGGCATACAACAGAAAATAAGGGTGGACTGTAGAGAGGGGCTTTGAGGCAAGAAAGGGGGGCTAGTCGGGCTTAGTGTTTGGCAATGTGTAAGAATTTCACAACTCTTCCAGCTCCCACCCCTTGAGAAGGCCAGGGAAAGGGTCGGGCTCTGACCCGTGGCACAGCTGCTGCTGCTGCTGCTGCTGCTGCTGCTGGTGCTGGTGCTAAATGCATGTGCAACTGCCGTACTGTTGGTGTTGCTGGGATTTACAAAGTGACAGTGAGAGAAAGCGGAAGACGGGGAGCAGAAATCTGCTTAGACATGGGAGGCTGGTCTGTTCCCAGCTCTTTTTCAGTGACTGTTTACCACAGTTGCCAGAGTTAAAAGGGCCCAGTATATTACAGACCAGGTTCTCCGTCCCATACAGTAGGGGGAGTCGAGAAAGGATAGAGATGATGTGTTGGAAGTCGGATATCCTTGGTCATTGTGTTAATGATTGTTTGTTTTGATTAGAGTTTTTGTTGTTTTTGGACAAGAGCAGCAGAGCACGCTCCTGCTAATGTGCAAGGAAGCTGCTGGTCATGTTATCGCCGGACCGATCAGCAAGAAAGTCAGATTGGTGTTAGAGGAAGGAAAGGAAAGAGGTATGCTGATCAGTTTTTGTAACGTGGTTCATCGCAGGCCAAGGCAAAGATAAGTTCCACTTTGTGTACAGTTGGTGTTTTGTCATTATAGGCAGTGATGCATGGTGCAGGTATACAGCTTGTACCTCCCACCAGGTTCCCCCTTTTTACAGACAGGAAGCACTTTACTGTAACACATCCCAGACTCTGTACTCCTCAGTCTCTTCTTCCTTGTCTCTTCTAAATTAATAAACAGAACAATTACTCTTCACCCACAAAACAAACCAGTTTAGATAGCGAACCAGTGGGTGGTCTTGACTTGGGGATCTGTTTAAGGTTAAATATCCTAAATCCAATCATGCTGGAACACTAAACATTCTCCTCAGCTAGATCCACTGTCTGCTTCCACCATCCTACTCTCTCTACTCTCCAGTCCTCAGCTTGTAAGAATACTTGAGAGCAAAGTACTGTTAACGACATTGTCTACACACTGATTCTCTTACGAAATCAACAGGAGAAGACACATAAAGCTTTACAGGCTTAAATTTTTCTTTGAATTTCTTTATTATAACGGTAAAATGAATTTCTTGGAGATGCGGGTATTATTGAGAGGACAATTACATCTTGGAGGAACTTCGTCCTGCACCGACTGGAGGGTCTCTCTATCTAATCTGTGCTACACTCCTCCTCTCTGACTGCCTTTACTGTATCTCGTCAAGATGAGATTACAGTCATGTTCCTGTCTTTTTACCACTGCCGCTGCAAAGAGATAGTATCCCTTTTGCTTTGTCTTTAAAATGACCTGTTTGGGCGTCTGTAATCAGCGGCCTCCACAGTTTCCTGTGAACTCATTATGTATTTGGTAGTCAAACTGCAGTAAAATAAGTTGCCATGTAAGCTGACAGTCATTATATTTACATGTACACAAATAACTCAAATTACTATGAATACCCACATTGAAGTGATTGATGAGGGCATTTTTTCATATTTTGCAATGACCAAACATAGATTCCTTGTTTGATGGTGCCTGTGTATCTTAAAGTAAGCTCTATTTCTTGTTGTATTAGTTGTAAGATGAAGGCTGCTGCATGTGGGTCAAAGCAATGAAAGATACCAGACCTAACTGCACATATACTTGGCTGTGTTTTGAGTGCATGCAAACACACTGTGGTGCGATCATGGCTTGAATGAGGTGCCTCCAAGGCATTTTTGCCCAACTGGTCAATACATCTGGCGACCTTTCGCCGCTGCACCTGAAAGACTAACAGTGGCAATTGGCAGGTAAACACTGCTTGATGAGGCCAGATGTAGGCTCCTGTGAATCTATGTAGCTGTTAAGCTGAAGGGATGGAGAGAGTGAGGCAGGCAGGCTTACCGGCTCTGTGCCATCAATACATCAGTGGCTAAGCCACCAGATTAATGGCCTCCGAGTGGTCAGGGCCACAAAACTACTCTGCTCTTAGGTCTGTGTTCAGTGGAGCTGTACATGAAAGCAAGGTAGGGTGAAGAGACAGATGAGGAGAGGGGAGGAGGTCTTAGGTACCAGGATGAGCACACAGGGACCTCTATTCTGTTTGGGTTTGGCCTACAGAGTAGAGTCATGGGACAGATAAATTTTACAGAATGATGGATATGTAGCCCTGGCTGTTGTTTCATTCCCCGTGTCTTGTAATCTTCCACATGCAAGACCAGAGGGATGTTTGAGTAGCTGAACACTGTATTATAAGCAGGATTACATTATTTTATATACATGTATTCATAATTCAGTTTCCAAGCATAACATATAGTGGATTTGACAGCTCTTTATGTAATTGCACAAACAGTTGGCTTTGTTTGTTGGAAGGCAGCCGGACTCAAACCCATGTCTGATTTACAGTACTGCAGCCATTTAAATCGCTCCTACAGTAAGTGTGCAGAGCATGTACTGCCTTTGTTTTAACCAGGTTTTTCTATGTTTTAACAAATCTGCCCCTAAGGTCTTTCCATTTTGTTGTGCATCGATTACTGTTGGATTGCAGAACTTCAGCAATTTCTCGCCTGGATTTTCATTGGCTGTTTGTTGTTAGTGATGGGTCAGAGAGATGCCGATGCCTGCGAGCGTGCTCTCCTCAAAGCAGTCTAATTTTGGACGGGTTATGTACCGCAAAATCTAACATAAAGTACTCTGCGTAGTGAAGTCCACCTCACCTCTCTGTGACCACCATCAAGGCCTGAGTAAAAATTAACCATCCACAAGTTTCCTGAGGACCATTTTCTGGGTTGAATTTTTATTTGAAACAGTGGGGCCTCAGAGGCCTTTTCTATAGTGCGGAGAGAGAAAAGCCTTCTCTTCCTGAACGTCACGGCACTGGTTGTCCATCCATGTTTTGCCTAATTGCTGTGCGCTGGAGTTCAGGGTAAGAACTGGGAGCTGTAAATCTATCAGTGTTATGCAGACAATGTTTTCTCCAGATGTAGAAAGAAAAGATTTCATCCTTTTGTAATTAAGCGGTGCAGCCCAGGGTGTCATGCGGTTTTTATTGGGGGCCCTGGAACAGATCGTTTTGCACCTTGTTTTCTCATCATGCCTTTTATTCTTCAACACAAAAGATGGAAAGATGAAAATGAAAAAGTAGCAGAGAATAGAATCTCTTGTTTAAATCGTAATATGGAAATTACTCGGTAGTGATGTAAGAGGTAGCGATGGGGAGTGCGGGGTGGAGGCACAAAGGGGACAAAGGCGTAGTCATGGAACCAAGGCAATTACATAGTTCCCCAGATGAAGAATATCAGAAAAACTTTCTTTTTTAACCCCAGGAATGTTCCCAAATGTTATCTTTCCCACGGGTGCCGTCTTCTACACCTGTGTTCTACTTTAAACTCACTGCTGGAATAGGGGAGAGAGGGGGAGTGAGTTGAGGGAAAAGTGATAGTGAGTGAAAGAGAGAGAGACAGCTTTAAGAGTTGGGGACAAGAATGCTCTTCAGCTTCTCAAGGGCACCGATACTTTATGGCCTTCACATTCCTTCATGACAAACTGATGCCCAGAATAGACAGAGTAGTGTTGGGGGAAAAAAGATTTAACTACCATGCCTTAAAGACCCGTCCCAACATATCATCTCTGTTCCTTACTCACCTTCATCTCGCCCTGCTCCGTTTATGTGGCAAACCTCAGGGTCACGCTGTCTTTTCTTTTACTAGCGAGGGCTGGTGGAGGCAACAGACTGAAGTGCAGGCTTTTGTTCGGCATAAGCAGTTTCACACATTTGCGTTTTATAAAGTCCTTTTCAATCTCATGTTGATTTACAGAGGCCTCTTTCCTCTGAGATCTCTTCAGACGGCAGAGGAAGTCTCCATGGCCGCTGAACTCCTCGGCTCACTCCCAGATCATATACCGTCATCCCTCACTGCCTTCACTGCGAGCCCCACAAACTCCTTTTTTATAATGTCACCACATTCAATCAACACTAGCCCTAAAATTAAGGGCTGCTGAATAATTCAAACTTGGATCCTTCCTTCAGATGGCCCATCTCTGTCACTAGATAGGAATTTCCTTAATTTATGCTTGTTAGGTTGGAATAGTCATGTTGAAATAATTTGAACCATAAGGGCCGTCTGCGCTGCTACTGTTTAAATGAGAACTCTGGGAGCCGTTAAAGTTTGAACATGAAATTGTGAGATCTGGAATGCAAATTATTATTCAAATGATCAATGTATTAATTTGCATGCTGAGAGGCGTGAGGGGGAGAGAGAGACAGAAAGAGAGAGAGAGAGAGCATCTTAATAAGTTCTGTAAAGCAAAGTATTTTATTATTTGTTGATGTTCCAGGAGTGAGGGCGTATTAATTTTGCAGTTGGGAGTCCCAGTGAGATCCAAATGTCTTTCTCACTTTTCTCACTCTTTCCCTCTCTCTCTCTCTCGTACACACACACACACACCTATCTGTCATACACACATCATCATCATCACATACACTAAAACTTGTGCTTTTATGCGCACCAATATTCAGAAACACCTTCCTGTTTGTCAGCAAACATCATTTCACCGAATGTGAAGATTACAACAGATGTGGAGATGACTCTGCCCAAACTGCCATATCAATCCTTTTTTATGTGTTTTAATTTCTAATATATTGACTTTTTACTCGATGAGAAATGCAAAGCCTTTCCATTCATCCTAACGCAGATAGTTCTGTCTCCCAGTTTTCTGCAATCAGTTCCTTTTGAACTTCTAAAGAGATGAAATGTCAAAATGTCTGGAGTTATGGGATATTAAGTAGACTTAAACCATAGACTTAAGCCTTAAGCAGTTGAAACTGGTTGTGTGAGGAGCCAAATAAAGGCAAACCCTTCAGAACATGAAATTACTGAAAAAAATCTGAGAGTTGGGGACCTGCTGTTTGTGCTCTGATTTCCTACCATCTTCTCTCACACATCAAATGGAGCTTATCATTCAATTTTCCTCAATTTGCAACTTTTTCTCCTGGCGCAGTTTCTGGTCTGAGCTTTCATTACAGAGTGGCTGGGTGAAAAGGAGGGAACGATTTGGTGATAGGTCTTTTGGTGTTTAGGATTATCTTTGATCTTGCGGGATTCGTTGAGTGGTCCTTTTAGATCAGGAATGGTTTGTGACAGAATAGCCTGTAAAGTAAGGTCTGAGACTGAAATGTGGGGGTAGCATGAAGAAAGAGAAAAACATGTGTTGTGAATTTCATTGTAATAATTTATAATTGAGGGATTGAGTCAGAATACTGACCATGATATGTGCGTGTAGTTAAGGGAGATCAGTCCTTACATCTGGAAGGGAGGTTAGGGCTTTTTAGATGAGAGTTACAGCATTGCAGTATTCCCAGTATTCAACTTAACTTTTAAATCATTAAACATGATGAAGCCATCTCCACAAAGTCAGGGGTTTATATACGAAAATCAAACACCATCTGCCATCTCTGATCAGAAGCAACAGCCATCAGGCCAGGGTTACCAAGGCAGAACAGGAAAAGCCATTAACTGCCAATCACTGCATCGATCGACAAGCCAGTCCACCACCACTACCACCCCCTTTCTACCCCCGCCCGCCCCTGCCCACAGACACACACACACGCACGCACACACACACACACACAGTTCATCAGCTTTTACTGTACAGTGCACACACATGCACATAGCCTTGCATAAACCACTATCTTTTTGTGCACCCGCGGTACGTGATTGGTAACATTTGGTGGAGTTTGTCTCTTTTCCTGCTTGAACCGCGTTATCTTTTAAATTATCTCGAGTCTAGATTGCAGGATCAACATTCTGTTCAGTTTAGATAAAGGTTGTCTGACTTCTTTTTTTTTTATTGGCTCAGTAAACCCAATGTGTTACTTGAAGGACAGTTGAGATGCCGCTCAAAAGATATTTCCTTCGGAGCATAGGTTTGTAATCTCCTCATTACTGAAATGCATCTCAGTAAAGTCCATTGCCCTGTCAGAAAGAGAGTAGACACTTCATTCTGCGCGTCTCCCTCCACAATTTTTGGAGTCAACCCTCAGATAAAAAGGAAACTAATAGTCAGTGAAGGGCAAAAGAGAAAAAAAAAACAAGAT
The DNA here is from genome assembly GCF_965226575.1 of Pagrus pagrus. Taxonomy (NCBI): domain Eukaryota; kingdom Metazoa; phylum Chordata; class Actinopteri; order Spariformes; family Sparidae; genus Pagrus; species Pagrus pagrus. The sequence continues at coordinate 23,734,072 of NC_140185.1, read as the reverse complement.
TGATTTTTTTCTTTTCCTCCATTTTCAATGGTGTCGCTAGAACTGAGAGTCATTAGAAGAATATTTACCTACTTCCCAATTTAATAGAGATGCTGTATATCGGAGTGATCTGGCTCAGAGGTCAGGGCTGGGGGGAGCAATTAAAGCGTATGGATCCAGAGGCTCCTGGCCTGTCCCATTGTGTGTGTTGTAGGCAGAAATAGATAGGTGAGCTAAAAGGGAGGCAGAGGCAATATGTATTGAACATGGCTGTATTAATTAATTGATCTTTGTTACTGATGAACTAGTGATGCATTAGACAGGGGTACGAATACTTCGACGTGTATGGTTTTGCTCTTGAGTGTGTTCATACAATGCACTCACACCATGCTAGTTCAACTATTACACATGATTTCATACAATTTAAACAGACTACAAGGAGTATTTAAGTGGTGATGAAACAGTCTCAATATAATACTCATGCCTCTATATGACCTACATAAGCAAATGAGTCCATCACTGCGAAGACTGACTGTTTCTATGTAGTTTTCCTTAATGTTCTCATAAACATTACTATTATTAAGCAACCAAATCTCTTAACTATAGGCTACATGTTGACTTACATAGGTGTATGAAAGGCACTTAAACATAGGCTCAAATATATAGCCTAATTGCTATGTATCCTGCAAACAGCTGTGTTTAAAAATAGTTTTAAAAATATATATTACATCTTTCTTTCACTCGCTTCCAGAACAGTTGCGCATGCTAGCCAGACAAATATCTTTGTTACACAAGGCAGTGATACCACTTTTGTCCACAGGGGCCACCAGAATCAACAAAAATAAAAGTTCCTTGTAGCTGCTTTAAACCAGTGACCAGTAATATATGCTCATCTGTGCCGTTGGCATTGTTTCTTTATAGTTTTCTCTTTTATTCGTGCTAAATGCGCTGGCTTTTCTTTTACATGGTTTGGATAGGTCAGCCTACTCTGGGGCCACACAATAGCCAGAGACAGAACAGATATGATGGATGTGGCCTGGGGCCTATGCACTCGCTCTGCGTCTGCGGTGGCCTCATCCACACATCAGCCACAGGCAGAGGGGAGGGAACACAGTAGGGAGGGAGGGAAGGAGGGCAGAGATACAAACCAGACCAGCCATTTTCCTCGTTCCGCTCATAAATATTTGTGTGGCTGATTTATAAACAGTGGAGCAAGAGAAGAGATCAAAGTGAACTGTAACGCTTATATAAAACTGGGGCTTTTTCACGACGCTGCCCTACACACCGTGCTCGTACCTATTAAAGACAAAGCTATATATCAAGAGGCATATTGGCAAGAGTTCTGAATGGCAGCTTGCACTTTAGAGAACGGTCTTCCCCCTAGTTGTGAGTCTAGTTCCTATAGCATTCAAGGTTCTCAAACACTAGTTAAAGGCCATCAATAAGTGTTGTAGCTAAAGCTCAACCTGCTCTCAGCCTGTGTAAGCTGTCAGTGGCTTCTTAGGTGGATTTTAAATGGCTGTAGCAATGCCAGCCAGCCATATTAAAACATAGCAACGCAGCGAAGAGTCACTGTGTCCTGGTAGTAGTAGTGGTGTAGTAGCGTTTGTCACAGTAGACAGCTGCACACGCTGATTCAGGCAACCAGCTGGCTAGACGCAACACAAAGGCCAAGCCTCCTGTACGGCAGAGAGGAGGGATTAGGGTGGGGTGAGACGAGTGTGTGAGTGTGTGTGTGTGTGTGTGTGTGTGTGTGTGTGTGTATACTGTATAAATGTGTGTGTTTGCTGGAGTAGAGTGCTGGCTTTGCATGTGTCCAAGCACTGGCACATACACACACACATCCACAGGCCTACTAGGAGCAGAGCAGACATTCCACACCTCCAAGCTGTGTTTACCTCGTGCAATCATACACACACAGATATATCTGCCACCCCCACCGTCCGTTCCTGGCTTGGGTGCAAATGTGGGGGAGTGAAAGGTGGTCTGGCCCTCTCCCTGATTGTTAAGAACAGTTCTAGCTAGCAGATGCAGAGGAGCGCCATGAAGATGGCTGCTCGCTGACCTCTGTGGGAGGGAGAGTAGCATGGGGAATGGGAGAGAAAAGAAGGGCCTTTTTTCAATGGGGATTCTCCCCTTTGTCCACCAGCAGGACAGGGTGTGCTCAGTGTGGTGAGGCCTGGGAGAGTTGCTGCTGAACAGCCCGTCTCTCTGTCAGCCTCTGTGTGTGTGTGAGTGCCTGGAGACATCTGGTTTGCTAACTGTGGGAACACGGCGGCATTATTTTTTTAGGCATGACACCTAGCGCTTACATAACACACAAGTTCAGGTTTTTGCATGAAGTTTTATAGTTGGCCTCTTTATTTAAAAGCAAAGATTTGAGAATGTTTATTTTATTTAATGTATAGCCATTGGAAAAGAGAATCCAGATCTGTTTCCATAGCCTCCTTCAGCTGTATGAGGGTATGCAGCAGTTAGATGAAGCCCCCCTTGTCTCATATGTTGCTGTCCTTCCTAAATTCTGCTGTACATGTTGTATAAAGCGTGCAATCAGGTAGGCAGGCATTGTAAGAGGCTTTGAGAGAGAGCAGACTGCAGATTGTCTTACCCGTGGTTTGTCTGAGTTTCTGTGCAGGGAGTTCAAAGTCCTGCTGAACATCAGAGCGCTGATGCTGAGTGAGGCTGACTAGCTGCAGCCTGTGGTCTGGGAAGGGTTACTGAATTATTACTGATGGTTTCAGGGGTAACTGTCCGACCACAGGACTGGGGAATATTAATCATTTATTTGATTGTCCGCATGTGCTGATTAATCAATTTGAGTAGGATCTGCAGGATTAACTACCCTATTATTCCCCTGTAAGAACAGATAAGAGATAAGGCTTTAAAATATCATATTCCATTTATCATTTATTTTTAGGTCCCTGCTGATGAGGGTGAAATAAAAACTGAGGTGAGATTAGGCAGAACAGCAACATGGGGAAAGTGTTGGGGGAGGAGGATAAGAGAAAGAGGGATGAGGCGAGAAAAAAAATCTCTTAACTGCAGATTTTAGTACTTCAACAAGATAGGGGGGGGGAAAGATACAGCTTTGTATTTCTTCAAACATGGCACAGAAAACCAAGTTGTACAGCTGGGAGTAAGAGAGCTGAGAGAAAAAGGGGGATGGAGAGACGAGTGGAACAGGAAGTTGATGGGAAAGTGATAGCTGTCTCCACCTGGAGTATAGCCTGAGCTGTGTTAAAAGGGAAGGCAAAGCAAGAGAAAGGAGGGCGCTGCTGCAGTTGAGTCCTATCATGTACTCTGGTTTAGGTAAGTTTGGCTCTCATACCAAGTGTAGCTAGCTAAACTGATCCAACAGTGGCTCTATTCCTGTTTACCCCACTCACTATCTGTTCAGTCTATAAATTCTCAATCCGCCAACTGTTTAATGTGTTATGTCATGTGGTAATGCCTTTGATTCCAACATGCCTCCGTTTGTAAATACAAGAGGCACTCAAAAGGCTGTGGTTTCTTTACAAGCATGGCGCCCCCGGCGCTTTGGTTGGGAATGCATTGAGAGGGAGAAGGATTGAAAGAGTAAGGGAGGGAGTGAGAGGTGGTTAGAAACTGTATACACTTCCCGTTGCTCTTCTGCCAACCCCTCTCCCTGCTGCCTCTGGTTGCGCAGGCAGGCAGGCAGTGTGTGAGAAATGTGAGAGGGAGGAGTATATCCTCTCTTCTGGCTGAACATGGCTCCGTAATTATGCACTTTTCAGCAGGTTTTACCTTTAACACTTTCCTCCCGGGGTTGAGATTAGTGCTCACCATGCTTGATTTACTGCACAATTACTGAACAAGAGCTCTATGTAATCAATAAACAGGAAGGGGAAAAGTGGTAGTCTTTGAAGTATAGTTTGAGATTTTTTGCACGATTGAGCAGTGTATATGGTGTAGCCAGGAAGGGCAGCTTGGCTGCGATGCCAGCCTGTGAAATATCTATTATATCTGGCACGCCTCTTTGCTTTACCAGCTCTCTAAGCCTCTTTACAGTGCTCGACTACTGGAGTGGAAAATGACATCTTTTTTTCTGACCATTGCTTAACACAAAGGTCAGCAACAAATTGTCTAATAAGGACATTCCTCCAAAACATTAGATTAAAATCACAAGTTGTCCTATAAAATTGGAGCCTAATGTGATCTTAAAACTTACGTGCACAAGTTACACGAGAAGAGATACAAAGCACTCTTGTGTGGTAGCATGCAATGCCCTGTATTAAATGTCCCCAAATGGGCAGCCAGCACAATGACCTCCATGATGACACTTGCTAATGGCATGAGCAGTTATTTTGGGAAGCTCCACTGGCTGGCCATCGCAAGTCTTTCTAGGGGCTTTGTAAAGCTTTTTACGCCAGCGTGACCAAAGCAATAGTCCTCTTCCAATTAGTCTGGTCTGTGTTTGATTTTTAGTGATGACAACTATATCTCAGCTGCAATTATGCTGCACTGGGAATGATGAGGGGTTAGGTTATTGATCCTCAATTGATCATCCTGATCAATGAGCACTTTTGTTTCTCTTTTATGGAAAGTGCATTTATGTTTTTTCCTTTTGCTAATGAGCAGGCCCAACAGAATGACCCTGTAAAGAAATCCGTGTTAGCGAGGCCCATATGTATTGGTGATCGAGTTGGCTATACTCATGGGAAGCCGCACAGAGCACCATTTTTCAACACGAGTGCGTTACCTCCCTGTGGGTTTAGGTCAAAGGCTACAATTGGTCTTACAAAGAAAAAAAAATCTAAATTTGGTACAACAGCTGTGTATTTACTTCATTTTAATTGCAGGCTTCTGATTCAAAAGGGCAACAATTTAAAGACTAGAGTGATGTGTGTAGTGATTTTTTTTTATTGCACAACAACCCTGACACTCTAAATAATCCAAATTAAGGAAGCAATGGTATTTTTCTTAAACTGTCTAATTTTTCATCTCTAGTTTATAGTGAACACAAAAAGTGCAATGTCAGGGCTTTACTCATTGAAGTTGCAGTTTTTTAGTTACCCGGTATAGAAGAGTTGACAGGTGAAACTGGTGGGTGTCTGCTGTATGAATTGCTTGAAGAACCCTCCACAGCAGTTTCACTCCAACAAGGTACTTCATGTTGCATGGAAATAAGCCCACATATAGACCCACTCTGTATATTCACCTCCACTCAACCCCACTCCACCCCATTAATTTTCATTTTAAGAAGAGGACCTCTCGAAGGCCATGTTGCTCCTTTTGTCAGCGCGATGCTGCTAATAAAGATAGCTGCGTAAGACTGGGTTAAATATTGACACTGGCTGAGCACATCATCACTGTTTTTAATTAGCTGGTGTCTCCAGCGAGCTTGTGCGAGGGCAGTGCATGAACAACTAAACATTTCCCCTTACGGGATCTCAAACATCCTCTCCCCAAAACACACTTCCATGAATTTTACATAAAAAAAAAAAAAAAAAGGATACAGGATAGTTGGGAAACATACAGTGTTACAGCTATCACAGCCTTATTGCGTAGCCTGAAGCAGCAACCAATTATGTGCTAATGAAATATTTACACTACCAAACTGAGAACGCCAGAGGTGAAAGCTAGATAATACAGGCCTGAGGAGACTGTATTCTGTGTCTCCTTTCTGCCGTTACGTCAGCGAAAAGGTGGAACAGGAGATCAGCTAATGACAATAGGCTTAGTAGGAAGAGCGTGGGCAGCCCTGCAGTTCAGAAAGCACGGCTTTTGGTCACTCGTACCGCTGTGGGCACATTTAAGGGCTCTTTCTAGGTCATAGTAGCACAACAAGGCGGGAAGGAGGACACATAATCGTAACACAGACTCTCTAGAGGGCCACGTCAGACATGTTAAGTTTTACCTCCTGAGTTCTCTTGACTTCTGACGGCTACTCCCTCACAATGATGTGGCAATGAATCTGCATTCACGGCAGAGTGTGATGTTTGTTCTTGAGGACTAATTGTGTTTGGGTAATGTTCCTGCTCTGAATTTAATTCTCACTGACTGCATTAATCATTACAAGTGGTGTTTGCCTGTATCTTAATCCAACACCCCCCAACACCCCCCGTCTGCCTGGCTCCTATAGGGCTGGTTCACCTCACCCTCTGCAAACTCTTTCTCATCCTTCGTTCCCTTTCTAACAAGCTTTTCACTGCCCACATTCGCAGTGGCTCCGCAAGGCCGTGCTGCCATTGTCTGGCTGGCAAGTGACAAATGAGAGGCAGTGAGGTGTTGGAGACTCTTGTCAGCTGTGTGGGTGCAGGGCTGCCTCTGCCTTTACCCTACTAACACATCAGTGACCTACAGTAGAGCCAAGTCCAGCTCTAGGTAGTCAGTCATCCCGTTCTTATCTAGCATGCACACACACACATCCATTAGCACCCCTGTACAGATCTCTTAAGACAACCAGTGTGGTGCTTTTCACACTACATTCCTAAGATTTTTTTTCTCTTAATCACATATAAGTCATAGACAGGATTCTGTTTGATAGGTAGCTTCAGCTGTCTGGAGCCTGACATCAGATATTGTTGTGGCTTGCATCGCAAACACTAACCCCTCACAGGAAGCTTGAAAAAGCTGTAAACTTTGAAACACGTAATCAGTACAAGACTTGTCACGCTAGGTGTGATGTCGGCCCAATTTCTTAGCCAGAGGACAGGGAGTGGTTTTTAGGGTAATGTTAGTGGCCTCTGGATGCAGTCATCTTTGTCTGCTTGTAAATAATATTCTGGAGTAGTCAGAAGTTTAAAGCAGGTTTGTTTTTTTTCATAGACCTGCTTGTTTTTAATCATTTTGTAGCCTTTACATTTGAGGAGATAGAGATATTCCTTTCTTATGTGATATCACAGCCCAAAAGACTTGTTATAATGCAGAGCCTTTTCTTTCCCTCCCCAGTGTCACAAATAAGTACTGTGATAAGAGTTGCAGCAATATACTGATGCTATGAGCAATTATTCAAACTCAAAATCTGATCATCTCCGCCTGCTGCGTGCCTCCTGTTTTGCAAAAATGAAAATCAAGAAAAATGTTCTTCCCCATCTCTGAACAAGTAATTATTGTCGCCGCTGTCCAAAATGGAGGGTTGTGATGTTGACACAGTGCTGTGGGTAATGGAGAGAAGGGCCAGGGCAGGTCCTGATTTGCCCCATTCAGCTTCCAGATGGTACCTTGCCAGTACACATGTCATCAAGTGGCTGTAACAGTTGTTTGGGTACCCCCGTGGCTCCACCCTGCTCTAGCCTCCTGCAGGCAGACTTATTGTACTGCAATTTTGGCAAGCTCCTCCCAGCATGGCTTTCATAAAAGCACCAGGAGGTTAAGCTGTTAATTAGCTACTGAAAGAGGAGGCCAACAGCTTGCTGTTAATTTGCTTTACTGTTTTTTTTCCTTCTTATTTGGGGATTGACATCATTTCCTGCCTGTTTTGGAGTCATCGCTGCGTGTCACAAAAGCAGGGCCGAGCTCATTAAGTAGAGGGGAAATGTGTTTATTTGGCTACGATTAGAAGTGCACATTATGTATGTATAGCCATGCTTATCCAAATGTTCTTAATGAGAGAGACCCTGGACGCCAGCGTGGGGCTCCTGTGGGCATAGGCCCAGGCTCGTTATCACCACACAGGGCATTGATCTCTCTACCGCCTGCTTGCTTATCCTCCTCCTCCTCCTCCCCTCTCAAAGACAGTGACTCGCACATGAATTATGTGGACACATTGATCAGCTGATTGAGAGCTATTGTTTCGAGCCCTGGGTCATTATTGAAGGAGGGATTACCCAACTCTTGTTTTGTGCATGCTTATGGGAGAGTGTATTACTCAGCTCCCTGTCACAGCACATACTCCCCTTAGCTGCTCACCTCAGATTTGTAACGGCTACACAAACGTGCACACACATTGTTACACACAATGTACAGAGCACATACAGCAGCCTACACAATCAACGTGGCCCAAATGACTGGCTGCATTGATTACCTTCCCTCTGCAATTATGTTCCCATTGTTTACTTTCTAGCATCTTACTCATTCAAACGGAATTCAATAATTATTGCTTTATTTAATGTTAAAGTAAGTAAGAGTGGTGGGTGTGGAGCACCAGTAGCTGTATTGTCTTTAAGTGTCTCTATGACCCCTCCCAGGCTACTTTGTTTCATAGGCCCATGTTAAGTCATCCTCTCCAAGGACACCTACAGCGATCCATCTTTACCCCGCCGCCCTCCCTTACGACACAGAGGTCCGTTTTGTTTCTTTCTCTCCTCCCGGAGACAAATATGCAGCCTGTTTTTATTCACCGGTAGTGATGGATCATTTCCACAGCAAGGCAGTAGAGGAAGCAACTTAGCACATTATGGGCTTTGAGACAGAGGGACAGGATGCGGCGGAGGGGTGGCAGGGATTAGGAAAAGTAAAGAAGAAGAAAGGACAAGGGTGGGGATGAGGTTCAGGAAGCAGTAGGTAGGCAGTTTGGGCCTGGAATACACAGTCCCCTTAAGCCGCAACCTAACTTTTAGGCATGTTGCAGCTTGCAGTGGCTAATTCAAAGCAGCCACCGCATTTGGCACCCAGTGGGGGCCTCTGTGGTTGGAGCTGTTGTTCATGCTGCTGGCAGGCAGGGAATCACAGGCTGAACTACAAGCACTCGCTGACTCCAGTCACTCGGGTTTTTCTTTTTTAAATAACCTGCGTACGTTCCAGGGGAATCCCAGAGTGCAGTTTTATGAGAATCATGTCCCCGACAAATCTCTGCACATGCAGCCGTACACTGCTGCTGGGAAGAGAGGGGTCATTACATTAAGTCGTTTTTATTCGCTAGACCTCTAACCCCGAACTTAATCCTCATCATTGAAATAACCTGTTTTTAAATGTATCTTGATCCTGATTTATAACCTCAGAATTAGGCAGCTAGCTTTTCAGATGTTTCCATTTAGATGCAACAGGATGGTAACATATACTCCACAGGACATGCTCGTGATAGCCACAGTTGACAAACAGTGAGACATAAGCCACACAGGGGTGTTTTCCTCTCCCTTTGGCCACAGTGTGTTTTTCAGCCCAACAGACACATTACTATTGTCTCCCTTCAGAGTGAACACAGTTACCTCATTGGTTATAGTTGCTGCCATGACATCACTATGTCTGAATAACAAAGGTGCTTGTTGATTTATTCTAACACGTCTCAAGCTCAGGACTAGTTAATACATTTTCTTTTTCAGGTGATGGAGAAAACTGACTCCTAAATCTCTGATTATAGTGGATAAGATCTTCTCATTCAAATACAGACTCTGCTCTGTTGCAGCGCATTGCATGGCGTCAGGTGTGAATTGCAGTTATCTAACCTGTGTAAGATTCCCATGTCCACATGTGCACACACACACACACACAAACACACATAGTAGACACACACAGACACCAGCTTTTAGTGCCGAGAATCAGGGAGACAGTTATAAAGATATATCCAGGCAGATACTCACTGGCTCTCTCTCTCTCGCACAGAGGGAATTTGGCAGCTCTCTCAGAATTGATAGCTATTTAGCTCACAGATAGTCATCTGTTTTAATGCATTAATTTTGTATTAACAGCACTGCCAAATTTAATGGTGGAAATTAGGGTATGATCATAATGGTATGTGGCTGTGTGTGTGAGAGTCTGTATATGCATGTGTGCACGATTGTGTATGTGTGTGTGTACATTTGGGATGTTCTTTTTGTCTATACTTGTGTTTGTTGCTTGTACATGCTGTATTATACGGCTCCATTGGGAGCCATTGTTTGGAATTACCGGCTCTCTGTCTCCCTTCCAGCCTTCCAGTAATACCCACCTCTATCTTGTGCGAGTTGGGCTCTCTCAGCAACCACACTGTTTTGTGTTAAAGGTGCACTTTTACTTTGCATTTAAGTGGATGGAAATGCAGATGTATGCAGTGCTCTGGGTGGGTGGTGAAACTGATACAGGCACGTATTGCCCACTCAGAGGCCAAGGTGCACTGTAGAGCTGTGAGAGAGAGGATGGGGTGGTGCCCACACCGCCCCTGTCCCTCTTTACCTGAAAAAGCACAGAGCACTGCTTCAGCCTCCACAGAAAGAGATAAGGTGCTCCATGGAAGAGAGAGGCTTGAAAAGCCATGATTGCATTTTTAAACTATGAAAACCACCACATCATAAAAAAGCTTAGACTTGGACCCTACAATGTAAAAACCAAATTAAATGTGATTGATCATCTTATATGTAATTTAGTACATCTTTTAAAATGTTCAAAGGTAGTTAAGTGTCATTTTGGGTCATTTTACCAGCCTCAATTAACAAATTAGGACTGGGCGATATATCGATATTGTTATCCTGATATTAGACTATAAATCCTCTTAAAGGCTGTGAAGTGATGTAATTTTCTGAATTTCCCAGACTGTTCTACTTGTTCTAATAGTAACCTTTACCTACTAAGTCATTATAGCCACAATACTGATGATTATTTATCAAAAATCTCATTGTATTAATAGTTTGTGAAAGAACCAATAGTCATCCCTTTGACATCAATATCGAGGTATATTGAGATATATATTGTTTATCGTGATATAGCCTAAAATTATTGTGATATTATTTACACTATCCAGCCCTATAGCATTTCTTTTTTTAAAACACTGCAATATAACTACAATATGAAGTGTTTTCAGACCCTTTTACCCCTTTACCTGCAATCAGTACATCTTTGTGAGCTTATCTGTTGAATCAGACCACACGTACAGTACATTCACATGCACCCAGCATGTCTCCCCTGCCCTATTGAGTACATCGCTGCATACTAGGCGGTCACACATTTGTACTTGCTCAGCTGAATCTCCTATATGACTGCAGTAAATTCCCAGACAGTTCAGTGGTATTGAATCCATGCCACTGACCCGGCCAGCTTCCCTCCCATTATACTCCACAGCTCCCCTCCTGTTGGGGCCTCGACAGGGCGCTTAGAAACCCCAGAGCCCGTGCCGACCAACCTCCTCCCAGCTCAACATGACTTTTTCATTAAGCCGCCAAATTCCTACACTCCAGTTGGAGGTGATTTATCAACTAGGGGCTTCATTGCAGGTTCATAGGAAACAGACATAGGCCCTGTCTTATGCATTATTATGTTTCAAAGTGTGCATGTGTGTGGGTGTGTATGTATGTGTGTGTGTGAGAGCCAGAGAGGGCGACGGACTGCGATTGCACTGTGTCCATACTGTGTTTGTGCTCTCAGATATGATCATAGAAATGTTCAACAAAGTTACTGCATGTGACGATCAGAGGCGCCAAGCTATGCTGTTCTCATCGCCACTGTGGTATCATTTTGCTACAGTCCTCCCCTGGAATACTGAACGAGCAGCCCCCCCCCCCCCACACACAGATCACTCATTGGCTTGATCTCTTGCCTCGCTCACTGACTCAAAAGTGCCCCAGACTGCCTTGGGTCATGGCCATTGCATAGATGTGAAAGTGGGGGTTTACAGGTGTAGCCATTTGACATTGTAGACGGAGCTACAAGCACTGGGGCCGGCCAGTTTTGGCCCTGTTGAAGCCATCTTCCTGGCCAGTCAGGTTTATAGTGAATTATGGCCGATTCTGGGGCAGGCGGTCTCAGGTTCACTCCTATATAAACCCTGCGCTTTTTATGGGAAACTATAAAACTCCCAGGATTTTTTTTCTACCTCCTGAGACCGGCTTTGAAGTTTCGGTCAGGTGCTGTCATTTTTTTCAACTTGTCTTCTTGTAGATTTTTGGAGCCTTGAGTCATTTGCAGCAAGACCTCTCTTTTTTTTAATTCAAGACATCTGCTCTGACTAAAAGCACTTTGCATGATGGATTTGGTGTTATCTATAACTGAATCTGTCTCTCAGATTTCTCTCTACCTTAGTTCTGATGCAATATTTGTGCACAGAGGAAAAGGAGGAGAAGGAGGAGGGCTCCCACGATATCCAGCAACACCTATTCATGACATCATGGATGGCTTAGAAATGAGGCGAGAAAGGAGAGCACACAGAGACACAGAGCCTTTTACAATCACCTAATAACTCTATTACACCAAGCTGTGGGGCTCACAAAAAGGAGGGAGAAAAAAACCTCCTATTCCTTTTCCTGGAAGCGGTGTCTTAATGCACATTTTAGGTGTAGAAGTGAGAAATATGAAACCAAAGAGAATGAAACACAATAGCTCAGAAAACCCCATAGCAATATTACAATATTGCTAGAAAATTAAATATTAGGAGAAAGGGACAAGAGCATTTTAGGGAGGCATAATATTGTTATGACTTTTTTTTCACCAGCCTGTCAACACCTGATTTAGATGTAATGCGGTTAAATGTCTAATGTTTCCATTGCTTTTATATTTTCTGGCCAGCCAAACAGACGGTCCAGTGCAGGGCAGGACAGTTTCTATTTCATGAATGCTTCGGTTTTCTGAACCTTTATCTAAGTGTAAGCCTGAGGTACAATGTAAAAACGGGGAGGTTTATACACTTTAAATGCAGAATTGGTCATAAAACCTGATCGAAAAGAGTCTGAGTTGAGCCAACTTTAATTACAATCACAAGCTTTCAGCACCGTTAATGATTTGGGTAATTCGTTTTTTCGCACTGCAGGTTAACATTGAGCAGTGCTTTTTACCTAGTTATTAGATAATAATAATAATATTTTAAATGATTTTATTACAAAATATAAAAATATATATAACATGTCCACACAGGAGATGTGGGCGCCAAGAAGATTAAAAGAGTAAAAAGAGCAAAACTTTTGGTGATTGACATTGATTTACAGCTTCAGATATCCACGGTGAGACTCACAGTTTGATATTAGGAGCAGCACATGACAGGCATGACACAAGTGGCCATACCGAGTCTGGGGCTTTTATCGTAAACATGCAGAAACAATCAGTGTGATGCTTTAGGATAGTGGTCAATAACTGTGTTGCTCACACCAGGTCTAACCATATTGTGTTGGCCTTGCATCATTGATTGAGCCATGCAGGAGGTAATTAGACTGGAGCTCTGTGGTGTGACAAGAGGTCGTGGTGGTATGGTGTCTCTACGGGGTGTTAGGCATGTTGTGACTCCACGGAAGGCTGGGCGAGGCCTGCTGTTGAGTCTTGGAGGAAGTTGTGGGGTTGACAGGTCAATACCAGTGCTGATTTCCTGTCCTCTGAAGGTTGTCCTCCTGTTGTGGAATGTTCCAGTTTCTCTCAGAATGTACTAAATCCCCCTCGCTGCCACACCACCGGCTGACTTTGCCTCGCTTTCTCTATGAGAGAGCGGGGATTTAACTCGCCATGATCAATATTTAGTATCCCATGCGTGAAACAAGCAGATGTTTGGAGTTTCCTTTTCAGAGACGGGAGGCTTCTGTTGAGTGAAGGGGATCAATGCTCCCTTCCGTCTGTGAGGCTGTAGACCCAAGGCTTCTGAAGGGTGGCTGATGCGATTCCTGCCCGCCCTCAGGCCCCTGAGATTTGCGTGCCTCCCAGGCCTCTCCTGTCCTGTTAGCCCACTGATACAGACACTCACGCAGACAAAGTGCGCAGTCCAAACAGTTGTCCTGAAGTGGAAGAGGTCTGGATGTTAAACAACAGGGCTGTGATTGGGAATTGATTTGTTCATTTGCCAACTGTTTGAGCGAAAGTGAGTCGGTGGTGCCTAGCCAGCTATCTGCCATCTACAATAACCTCTTTCTCTCTCTTTCCCTCTCTCTCTGTGCTCCTTTCTTTCCCTGTCTCTCTCTCTCTCTCTCTCTCTCTCTCTCTCTCTCTCCATCCCCTCCCACAGCACCTGCAGCAGCACGAAAACGCTGTGGAGGGTGATGCCTGCTACTACCATTGTGTGCTGTGTAACTACTCGACCAAGGCCAAGCTCAACCTGATCCAGCATGTGCGCTCCATGAAGCACCAGCGCAGCGAGAGCCTCAGGAAGCTGCAGCGCTTGCAGAAGGGTCTGCCGGAGGAAGACGACGACCTCAGCTCCATCTTCACCATTCGCAAATGCCCTTCTTCAGACACAGGTCAGAACCTGCCCCTGTGGCCCAATTTTGGTTTCTCTTTACGTACACCTGTCTTTGTTGCACTCTCTTGATCTCTCTACCTGTGACACGCTGTCTCTTATACACATAAACACACATCCATCCACTCCGTTGACACACTTGAGGCGGAGTTGTCAAATATGTGTTGAGAATTAGTCACTTTCTTTCTTTGACATTTACCTCCCTATAGAGTTAAGCTCAACATAAATGATTAACATCTGAGCGGTTTTTGTTTTTTATCCAAAAAAGGGTGACTGAGGTGGTGGAGCCACGATTGAAAGACATAAGTATTTAACTCAGATGTATGACAGGAAGAACAGAATGATGTTTCAATTGACAGAGCTGAATAGAGGAGAGATAAAATTTAAAATGACATCACTGAGAGTTATGTTGTTTAATTTGCTTCCAACATTGGAACTTTTTTTCAAACATAGTTTTGATATTGATATGAGTTTAGGTCATTCACAAACAATGTTCCTGCAAAGCCTGCCTTCACCAGTAGAAGCAGAGATCCCTGTTAATGGGAGCTGTCCCTCGCAGCCATTAAAGACATATTGAGACAGAGCATTAAGGCCAGAGAAGGAGGAGCCGAACAACAGCAGCAGCTGCAACAACAAGAACACCAAAAGACAGACACGACTACAACAACAGTAGCATGACTGAAACAAAGTGCCTCAACTGCTAATTTATTATGGACTGATTAGGAGGAGTGAGCTGTGGTCAATTAACACTCTTTCTTAGCAGAGATTTGGTTTTCCAATCACTTTAACTCCTGTGCCCTGACAAAGGGGCTCTATTGTGTGTCCCTCCAAGAGGGAACCATTACTTCCCTCACACACATACTCGCTGTCTGTGTTATGCAGGGAGAAAAAAAAAAAAGGCCAGCCTGTGAAGACGCTTTGTTCCAAGGAGGCAGGGATAATGAAGCCAGCGGCCGGGAAATTGCGCAAAAGGCAGTCACAGATCTGAAGCAAATCATTAGAGAACATATTTAGCTGAGCAATTAGGGACAATTAAGCTTTCTGCTCGCTGCACTCCAAATATGTTAATGACTACAGTACAGTGGACAAGCGAACATGCAAAGGCAGGAGGAAGGGCCATTTAGGTTAAAAGGGTTGGGGGTTGGGAATTTACTTTTTTGTGTGCAGGCGGGAGTTGTGCTGTTTGTACCTTTTTTTTTTTTTTAGCAGATGTTTTTGTCATTTTTTTCTCTCTCTTTTAATGTTTGATGTGCTGGAAGCCCGTGTTTGTGCCAGGGTGAGGGATCCGAGTCTTAGGTTAGGTAATGGGCCCCTGCAGTGGGGTTGTGTGTGGGCAGTGTCATAGCACACACACTCACTCACACACACCCACGTGTAGACAGCGGTTACTCTCCTGCAGAGCTTCATCAAATTACAATAACCCTCACTTATTAGAACAGACTACTAGTATAGAAAATGAAATGGGGAAATGAATTTTAAGTTGTTGCGCTGTAGACGTTATGTTTTTGTAGTCTGATTGTGTGTTTTGGTGATGGTTTTATTGTTTCCCTTCTAATTTAGGGACTGCTTTGCAGATATTTCTACTGTCTTACTACTTCTTCATAGTGAAAATTCATTCTGCTCTTTCACAATGAGCTGCAGACAGAACAATACAAACACAAGATCGGTGATAATGACCCATTGTTATTTAGATCTTAGTCATCATTTTTAATCAAACACTACCTCCATTTGTGTCCCTTTTTAAGTGTGTTAAATGAAATGAAGAGTAAAGGGGAAAAAAAGAAAAGACATCTTGATCAAATTACCTCAATAATGATCATACCTCTTCTTCTGTAATCATTAACTCTAAAGCTGCTGACTCCGCAGCTCTCATCTACCATTTCACACCCCAAATGCCTCGTCCTGACATCGTCAGCTGGGCCGCTCCACCTCGTAGCCCCACCCCTCCGCTTGGGCTGAACCATTCCCTCCCAGTGTAATATTTAATTTCCTCTTCGCTAGCTCTTCTGTGGCACACAGCTCTTTTTTGTGGTCGAGGCATAGTTGCTAAAGTGGTGGAACGTTCCCTGGCTTGTTAAAACAAAGTTGCCCCTGGATTTCTGGGTCACCTAGACAGTAATTCCCCCGCCTGCTGCTGTTCTGTGATCCTGCGAGTGGTTCTCTGCTGGCGTTTGGTGCTCGGCTCGTAGCCTGCCTGGGATTTTTCCCAAACATATGAAGCCTGCCTTTTTCCTTGAAAAACTTTAAACTACCGTGAAACACATGACAACATTTTATGCGATAATGTCTTTAAGTCGTGATCTTCACTTGTAGTGAACTGATCCATTTCTGTGACAGCAATTAAACTAAGTAAGGCTAGTTTGTGTGTTGTCTGGTGTGTTTTATACTTAACAACTCTGCATGTTAATGATCCCTGTGAGCATGCAGCAAACACAGACACTAGGGATTCGGTGCCACATGTCTCCTCTGGGCTGAATGTCCGAGGAGAGCAAGGGCAGCAGAAATGAGGTTTCTTTCCAATTAGACTAACACGGGGATAAAAGGCTTGCATTGTTTTAATTTTTGCTCATACTAAAAATGTGCTGCTTAGGCATGTTGGTCCGGGTCCCGCCTCCATTTGTCTTCTTTAACCCTTTATCTGTGGGGAAACAAAGGGGGCCTCAGAGGGACCTCAGCCCCACACAGCTGCCCTGTGTGCAGAGATCACAGAATAAAGCTCAGCGCTGACTTGAACCAATGCACCATTTGCACTAGTGCTTGCCTCGATTTTAAGGATAGCAGCTCATTACCAGGTGGCAGGTAGACACAAAAAAATAAAGAGACATGCATGCGACAGAGGAGGTGAAAGGGAAGTGTTGAAACTCCTGTAAAGTTTTGGTGTGTTAAAACTCCTGTAAAGTTTTGGTGTGTTAAAACTCCTGTAAAGCATTGACAGCATGAGGACAAAATATATTTTGGGTTTAGTGGTTACAGAGACGAGGTAGTGCCATGTGATGACATCTGTAGGGGTTAATGGTGACTGCTGACAACGTAAAGCATCAGCAGGTGGATGTGTATGAGAGGCCAATATATGGAGAAGAAGAGATGGAATAATGAGGAATGAATATAAGGAAGTGGGGGGAAAGAGTTTGGGGAGCTTGCATGTAAGAGCGCTTGTGACACTTTAGCGTGTGATGACCCTATTTCGTGCGGATGATGTTCACCAGGGCATATAACTCAATGACACATTGAGGTTTCTCATTTCTTAACATTTAATCGACTAAAGTTATTTTTTGAGCGTAGAACAGAATGAGATCATGCCTTTAAAAGGGCAAAGTTAAATTGCACTGAAGGGTGGATGCCCTTCCGCAAGAAATGTTTGCTTTGTTGTATGTGAGAGAGGAAGGGAGAGATGCAGGAGAGAACATTTTCTAAGGGTAAAATATTTTCCAGCGGTGGTGTAAGAGTGTGTGTGTGTTTATATGTATGTGTATGGAGGAGTCAGAGATGGAGAACAAACGTGGCTGACAGTGTGGATTAGCTCCTGCTGTAAATCTGCCTCAGTCACAGATGGCAGGCCCTTGATCGCTGGGCTGTGACGGCTTGGCTCTCATCGCAGGAGGAAATCCCTGTCTGTGAGTCTCGGAGGCTGGGAAGGAGAAGGCTGGGGCCGCCTGGGCAGCCACAAGTCATTGTCTCCTGTCTGTGCAGACACAGAGGCCTGGGTATTCAAGGGCGAAGACTGGCTTGGGGAGGGGTTATCTTACTTTGACTCTGCAGTTGTTTCATCCACTACGCCATGAGAGCCTGTAAGTGGAATTTAAGCCTCCAGTTAAGATCAGCGTTACTTTTAATGACCAGTTTGAGAAACTGGGCAGGGAAGCTGTGTGCATTATTAAATGGAAATGAGACGAAAGGATGCATACAAATGACTGCATAATAGTGGTATCCAATATGAGATCCATTGCTTGTTTCGCTAAAAGGGGTGCGCTTTCAGGGTCACACACCTAATAGTGAGGCCTGTCCTGACAACAGAGGCATTTCTCTTCCCCCCCCCCCGCTCCCCACATGCCTTCCTCTCCCTCTCTGCCTCATGCATAATTCTTGAGACGCTCCGAATTGGCTGGAAAATGGGCTGTGACGTGGAAAAATGCACTAATAAAGCAAATATAGAAGGGTCACTCATATCGCAGCTAACATTGAGATTCAGTGATGGCAGACGGGACGTGTCGACATCCGTCTGCCAAAATTACGACACCAAGATGTCCAATTCATTATATCTTACCACGCCTCCATCTTTTTGTCTCTTCCTCTGCCATAACCACATTAACAGAGGTTTACTCTCTTCGGCCATCATACTTGAGCTATCTGCATGTCCAGTGGCTAAGCTAAAGCTTTTAAAGCCAGGTAAAATCAGAGGTGAGCCAGGCCACGCTCTGATGGCATGCAAGGGCCATTGTCTGAGCTTTTGCTCCCCACGGGCAAGAGTGAAACAGACGGTAGCCATTTCTGGAATGTCCTCCTTTATTCATGCTTGTTAAAATGCAAAGTAAACCTTTCCAGAAACAGGATATTGTAGCCCCTAACCACCAGACCCTTTCTACATGCCACATTATGGCCAATCTGAAAGTAAGTTGTATAGACAGACACTGCTGCAATGCGCTTTTAATAAAGGCTGTTATTGCCCTGGTGATGTAGAGTGGATATGAGGATGAGGACTGTGCAAGCCTGGATGAGTAGGGCCCCAGAGGGCCCGCAGCTCAGTCAGGCCTCCGTCAGTCGCCTGCCTTCTAATCCCTGTCCGAAGGGCATCGAGGCAGCATAGGAAATTGTTTGCTGTCCGCAGAACGTGCCAGGAAATTCATAAATACATTACTTTTCATTTTGAAAATATTACAAAAGACTAGACGTTTATTAAAAAGCCAAAATGATGGCTTTATAGATTTTCCACTGGTGCATCAGCATTCATATGACCCCGCTGCTCCAACTAACACAGGCAAGTCTTTTCTCTCCCTGTTCCCCCTGGTTTATGGAGTAGCTCGGTATGAATTCCTCTGCTGGCTCATCCTGTAATAGCAAATTGACCAGAAAGCCACCACTCTATTCTTGGATAGGCTGTGAATAAAAATGTCTTGTGTCCAGGATTTTACTACCTCTCCTCACTGAACCCTTGTTCTATAAATACTGGCTAGCTTTGCCCCCAGGCTGCAAGGTGGGTAAAGTCTGGGTCCTGGTGTGCCAGCCTGTCCAATAGATCTGACTTAGAGGCGAACAGAGGCAGCATAAATGTCAAAGATGAGTGTTTATATACAGAAAGAAAGAGACAGTAAGAAAAGTGATAAATTAAATGAGGCAAAGTTGAGTTGAGCTGAAACAGAAAAGTAATAGTCTCAAAATTGGGACATGAACTTTTTAAGTGCAGTATTTGGGGCGTTTTGCTCATGCTGAGTGTGTGCTCTGTGTGTTTTGTGTGTGGCTTCACTGTCAGTTATGTCATGTGGGTGTAAGTATGTGGCAGATTTATTTTGCAAACTCGCACACTCATAAGCGAGCACGCACATAGGTGTCCGCACTGAGAATCAGACCATGTGTGGGTGCGAGAGGCTCTCCCTGTCATCAAGCCCATTTTCAGAGGAGACTGGCAGCACATTATAATATTGGTTTCCTTCTCTCTTGTCATTACCAGACACTCTCCTTGAAAGCTGATCCAAAAGATAGACAGTCCATCAGGAGACAGTCATCTCATTTGTACTTACTAAACGTGTTAATGAGTTCTATTTTCAGGCCTCAAGGCTTTGCTGCTGGATATTGGAGCAGAGGTGGTGATCAGCGGTGTGAGGCGCTGGATCAGGAAGAGCTGGGAGGGAGGGGGGAAGGGAGGTAATGCAGTAGCCCGGCTGCCCCTCATGTCACTCACACGGAGTGACCACAGCCTCCACGGGGGCTGTCAGTCCACGCTGAGGGCGGGAAGTCTGTGGTTACAGACTGACAGAGACAGCAGAGGAGAGAATAGATTAGGTGACAAAGACATTAATGGTTGTGATGGGTTTAATTATAGCAGCAGTCATGTCACTGCCATACAGGTACATGAGATGAAGGAGAAACAAGACAATTCAAGATGGAGGGGTTTGAGATAGTTTCTACTCTGATTTATATGAGATGTGTTTGACAGAGCATAGCACTACTAAGCAATAAACTTTTAACTCTTAATAGTGTTCAGAAATTTGAATGGTAACGTGAAAAAAATATCAAAATATCCTGAATAACAAAAACAACAAAACCAAACCCACAAATGAAATGTGAAAAAACACACTTATGAGCTGCCCCCAAGGCAGGGACAAGCTTGCTAGTTAATCCGGCATCATGGGAGCTAAAATGTTGGTGACTTGTTTATTACGTAAATAAACATCCTGGTACACATGATAATATCAAGGTCAGCAAAAATGATGTACATACAGTACATCGATAAGTCAATAAGATAAGTACAATAAGAAATGTACGATAAGAAATTAACAATAACATATGTATAAGTCGATAACTTCATTAACGTGACAGGCCTATGTGTCTGTCTTTCATTATCAAACCCACTCAGATTGACTGTCTTTGTCAAAGAATGCAACTACAATACAGATAC
The DNA here is from genome assembly GCF_965226575.1 of Pagrus pagrus. NCBI lineage: Eukaryota > Metazoa > Chordata > Actinopteri > Spariformes > Sparidae > Pagrus > Pagrus pagrus. The sequence goes on along the minus strand of NC_140185.1, from coordinate 23,713,457 downwards.
ATTCTGTTTGCACTACAGTGGAGATGCATTTTTCTTTTGTTTGGCTTTTCCTTACTGGTAATATGTAGTAGCTGTAATGTTTTTTTGTTTTTTTTTCACAAGTTGTCTGCGCGCTCCGTACTTGAACTTCCCCCTAAGGCGCAGATTATCATCTTACATCCAGCATGGTCTCTTCTATGATATTGATTGTAGTGCAAGTGTATGCCAGGTAGTCTTGGAACTAGAACCAATAAATTGTTAAAAACTTAGATTGCTTCATTTGTTACTGTGTTTTGGTATCGGGAGAACAGTGCTGCTCGCCGTCAGAATTAGGCAGCTCAATTTGTCCATAGGCAGCATCAGAGAAGAAGCGAGGGGTAAAGTTTGGGAACTATCGAGTCGAGGCTAGGAAAGTTTTATTTAGCCGTTTTTAATAAGGCTGTTTGTGCCCCCCAGAGAGAGCTGGTGGATCAAAGGGCATGATCTGTGCTATGGATGAGTTCACCCCGGGTCCTGCAGAGACGATCGGCCTCGCTGACAGCAAAACAAAACCAGAGAGTGAAGGATGCCCTATCCAGCAGCATGTTGCCCTCACACTCCGAAGGCTCCATTAGAATAAAGGCAGATGAAACAAAGACTGGCTGAAAGCACAGATGTTTTGATTCATTATCCACTCTCTGATAGATAGGCATGAGTAGTGAACAGAGCGTGCGTAAGTGTAGGTGTGTGTATGTGCAAATGTGTCCATGTTGCTTAACGTGCAAATTCCTGTTATGTTGGTTTCATTTGATGAAAACATCCTTACTGACGACTTACTCGATACACCCGAAACACACACACACACACACACACACACACACACACACACACACACACACACACATGTTTTGAGTGCATTAGCAAAAAGAGTCCCCTCCAGTGCCTCAACCACATCAACTAAAAGCAGCCAGGCAGATGGCAGCAATGAGAGAAGTGCAGAAATAATTCAATAGTGAACCTTTCTAACCTTTACCTGTGGGCGTGAGCACCAGTCATTGATTCACGCAGTGCTTGACAGTACACTACACACCACCTGAGGATGGTGAGAGGAGGGTGGATGAAGAGAAATGGATGAGCTTGGTGAAAAACACCAAAGGATAGTATGAGTGGGAGGGAGGCTCTACTGTATGTTGGTGATGGTGGTGTGTGACAGTAGAGGGGAACTTTCCACAGATGGATATTGGGAATTGTTCTGGATTTGTTAAACTTCCACAAATATTGTCCCCCTTGCCCCTATGTCGCTGGATATCAGTGAGAGACAGAAATTCTCACACCCAAGTGTGATACCACTAGTGTGGGCTACAGAAGGCGGCTATTGATTACAAATCACCTTCAGGTCTTGGGCCTGTTGTGCCTGCCTAGTCCCAGAGAATAGAGTGCTGCAGAAATGAGTCCTAAAACCCGGAAATCAGTTACATTTTTGCACTTCCAGTTCTCTTCTATCAAAGGTAATGGGTTTTTTGAATGGGTTTTTGGTTATATCCAGCATTTCATGCTTTGTTCTGTGACCTTCAATTCATCAGTAAATACGCAAGCTTTTACATGTTGTTCAAAAGACGGTTGCTATCAAGTGGCTAAATGGAACGCTAGACGTTGTTGGGGACATTAGTTGTCATCACACCGAACAAGGAAACTCACACTATTTTGTGTTCATACCAGCACGTTTACTAACTATCTAAGTCAAACTTGTAGATTGTTCAATTCATAGTAAAATGTGTCTGGTATAGTGTAGTAGGAAGTTTAATGGTAGCGATGTAGAAGTCATATGGCCATAGTATAGTTTGTTTATAGCCTAATGTTAGCTCTTTACTTCTGGCGATTGCATTTAAATTTTCGAAAACCGTAAAAGCCTTGTTCATTTGTGAAGATTATCTTGCTGACCAAAACATGCTAGTATCATAAACATTTGTTTTTGCTTCTGCGATTATCCAAAAGCCAATGGAAAAATTTGCAGCACTCAATCCTCCCGTAAGCCTGACGCGCAGTATGACAACAGTTTTCTCCAGAAGTGTTGTGAAGAACACTGTGGTTGATGAGCAGAGCACATGTACAGCGTCTCTTATTGTTTGATGGCTACTGACTGTCCAGCAGTGAGACTGTAAAGGCAATATTTGTTGAAGAAAGGAAGTCTGCATTATGTGGGAGTCAGTGGTTAACCAGATGTGATCGCCTGCTCAGTGACAATCCGAGACAAAAAAGTATTTAATTTGTGACAATCTTGGATATCCCTACTCTTTTGACAGATTTATGGCATCACACCTGCTCCAAGTGATGGTCCCTCTCTCACAGTCTGTCTTTGTCTGGTTGGAAACGCCGCCGCTGTTTTTTTTAAGTTGGCTGTGGATGTGTTCTTCCCACTGTCCATTTGGAGCAAAGGAGCTTGGATGAGCAAAGTGATGGATGTTTTAAGTAAGGGAAAATGAACGAGGAGCCAGGCATTCACACTGTAAATGCACACTGAGGACAAAAAGTTCCACAGAGGCCGTGAAAAGGGAAAAAGAGTTTTTTAGTGCAACAATATGATTCCGACCAATTACCAAAACAATATTCTGTTAGTTATCGGAGGCTTGGACCCATAATCAATCCATTGCAAATACCAACAGGATATTTTTATGTGCTAGCATTATTGTTTAATTACTTACTCCCCGCAGAACTGCGTGTGTTTGGCACGACATGCGTCCTCTGACACAGACAGTAAAGAAATAAGTGCACATGTGCTTGACAGACTTCGCAGTGCTTATTTTTACTAACGCTGGAAACAAAGTGAAGTATAGGAAAAAGAGCCCTTTACTCGTAGTAAGGGCAAAACAATTCTCTTTTTGTTTATATAATAAGCAATGGACAACTGTTGTAAGAAGAAGCATATGTCTGTCTTCTGAATTTCCTGTTAAACATTGCCTTCAAAGTGGTTACCGCACATTTGGCCCTTTTTATGATGATTTCCAAATCCTGTTGCAATTTACAAGGATCTTATGCCTTTAATTGTTTTTTGTGCTTTTAACTTGCATGTTCATGTGTGGACTCCTTAATAGTCTTTTAAAGATTTATTTTCACATATTAACATATTTGCGAACATACTGTGTACAGCATTAAAAAAGAGGCAAATGCGTTGAAAACAGCAGAAAACCCCACCCTGACCAATTTGAAGCATTAAGGTGAATAATCCAGTGTTTAGAAAGCAAGCAAAGGTCAATTTTCACGCTACTTGCTCAGTAAGCATACAGGAGAGCATATCGAGTCAATTCAGCTGCGCTGCACAGTCAAGAGGGAAGGACATGCAATTTCTAGTCCCCCCCTTTTTTTTTACTTTAGACCAAGTGCTGCTATAAAAAGATTTTCCAGTTTCCACTCAGGAGGCAGATGGTTTTGTTTTTGAAATATTCTAATGATATATGTGCGCCTGAATAGCCAGGTTGAAAAGAGTCTTTTGATGTTTGACCAGAAACACTTAGGTGTGTAATCTGAAATTATAAGAGAACCATTTTAAGAAGGAACAGGAGCTTCATATTTCTGTTAGTTGCTGTGGTAATGAGTGGTTGTTGATGAGTCACTAATCTTAACAGCAGCAACTAAAATCCTCACCAGTGCATGTGAGGACAGAAATGTAGAATGTTAAACAGGTACATATTAATTTTATGCAACATAAATGTGTTTGCTGAGCTATTGTTTTGGGCAATGATGGTGTTGGATTGATTTACAAACATACAGATAATGGATAAAGAGTTAAATAATGTGTATACTTAGGTGAAAACACTGTACTTTAGATTACTTTTGAGGGACTAAGCACATGGTCATCAGCTCATCTGTGTTTTTACACCAATTTACCTCACTTTCTATTACCAGAAGTATATTCTAAGCTGTGCTTGTCTCAAGAGACCTTGTTTATTGTAATCTGCAGTGTGCAACATTTTCTTCTGCAGCAGGAAACACAACAACTTTAGGTTGCACTGGGACATAAAATCTGGTTGGAAATCTGTTCCTTTAAGAAAAAAATAGCAAAAAAACTCAAGATTATTACCCTTAGAAGTGCCTGATGACGGGGGGGTTCTCTGGAAATGTGTTCCTCTCATGTATATGGTGAATATTTCAAGCACTTGGGAAAGCTGACAAGGGGCACATATTTGTGTGTGAGATGTAGAACGGAGAACACCGTGGATGTGTTTAAATCCATGTCACAAGTCGTTGTCAGACTAACAGACAGGCCAGCACTGTGAGGCTTACTGGATTTAAGGTGGCACAGGGGCCAGTATGGCAGCCAGAATTAGGAAAAATGGGCTCTGTTTTTTGTCATGTTAAACCAGGCAAAAGGAATCTAATTGGGTGGGGGAGAGCAAATGGCAATACCTTCTTTGTTTAAGGGCCCTCTGCAGTCACTTTGCAGGAGCCATTGTGCATTGACCACAATAGCATTAGTTTGTGCTCTTGTTCTGGGCTCTTCTTTTCTCTGGCTTTCTGCAGTCAGCTCCTGTCCGTTCCACTCTGTCTCCACGCTTCACTTCCACGCTCCACCAGTGCTCAGGAAGGGACTCCGAAACATGCCCCCCATCATGATTGCCTCAACCTCGCTCTCTTCCTGTCCTGTATTATCCCGCCATCACCATCACCATCCTCAGTCCTTTCTGTCCTGCTTTCTTATCCGCACTATTAAAAAGATAAAGATAGAGAAGGAAAGGAAGCATTTTTCTAGCTTTGTCTGTAGTCCACTTTTGCCCTGAAAGGAGAATCTTTATATTCTTATATTCTTGTTATCAGTTTGAAAGAATCCAATCACTTAATGAGAAATTATTAAAATTGATTGCTCCATGAGTTCACAAGACAGTTGTGTCACGAGGTCTTGCAAATGTGTTTGAAGCGTTGAAAATAAACGTATTTTCTAGCATAATAAAATGATAACGGAGCAAAGGTTTCAAGTTATTTTTGTTTTCAGTGCAAAATGGCTGCAAATCTGACTTATTGAATAAACTTGACAGTCGTGCGACATTTGAAAATTACTTTCAATCGACAACCACTGGTGTATACTTACTGTACATAATATACTTGTAATAATTCCTCTTTTTTATATTCTTTTATCTAAATATAGAGAGCATCCCTAAATGAATGCTTGAGACATTTTACAGAGAAGAGCACTTACCTTTCATGGTGTCGTCTCACGGCAATTCTTATGGTGCTTGGTGACCAAGCCTGCTACTTACAGTGGATTATAATGCACAAGAGGTAAAAATACATTTGTGAACCCCCCCATTAAATACATCTAAATTCATGTCTCGAAGAATATGCTATAATCAACGTCAGGAAGCAGATGAATAAATGAGGCCTCTCTGTGGTCAGACCCGGGGTATAGTGTTTCACCTCCAGCAAATCCATGTGCAATTTGTATAACAATGACACTCAGTCTATTTAGTGCACTGTTAATGGCCCTGTGCCTTGTGAAGGTGTAATCATGCGTGATAAAAACCGGGCCCAAGTTACTAACCTAGGAGCAATCTTGTGTGCATTAAAGTGTCCTTTTTTTGTTACAGAGGTCATTCATAACTTGGTCGCGTTGTTGATGTACAGTGAGAGATATTGATTGATTAATGCATTAAGTGCTCACAATCCATTAGGTTCTGTGAAAGCGACTGGAGAGAAGACTCGCTCCTTCTCTCACTATGTATTTTCACCTCTGCCTGATGTTCAAAGGACGCCTTTTTTTTTTCGCTGGCAAAGTTTAAGGGACAAAAGCCTGAATATGTGCCAAGTAATGCATTCAAAAGAGCATTGGTCCTCATGAGTGTCAGTTCAATTACTCTGAAAAGCTTGACAAGGAATTGCTCTTACATTAGCCTTCTGCTCATCCTGACCCCAAAAGAATATGTTGTTCACAGTCCTCAGCTACTGTAAAACAAGCATACTTCAGCATCTGAAAGCATAAAAAAGATTTACCGTCTCCTGTGTAATACAAAGAAAGGGAGATGTTTATTGTAAACATATTGTAGCTTCACCAAAAATGACGCCATCTGCCACTTCTCATCCCTATCACAGTGGATTGCATTCATTTGAGGAGTAGCAATAGACCAGAAGTCAAATTCATTGATGACAAGAAGTATTATTCTCAACTTCGCCACTGTTTTGAGCTTTTTTTTGACTAAATCAGAGTAGACACGGATGTGCTTTTTTTGGCCAAACTTTGTGTACCTTCTTCTGATGGTTTCCAGAACTGATCAGAACACGAGCCGTGGGGTAACTGCCTTCCTACTTAGTGACAAGGAATAGGAGACCTTTCTCGCCTGGGCCCTAAGCAGGGAAGTCTGTGAAAGGGGCCTGAGAGTCAGTCATTACCTTAGAAACATGGGCTGCATTAGAGATTCATAACAGTGTGCCATCTCTGCACCTTTCATCTCCAGCAGGGCCAGCTCCATTAGGATCTTTTATCTTTGTGCTGATGGCTGCTCTTGATAATGGGGCTGCCGAGAAATCCCAAAAAGTAAAGACTCAACTCTGACACGACTGGCCCTCCCTTTCTTCAAGCAGAGTAGTACATCACAGTACAGTATAGAAGACATATATACGCTCTGATTCGCAGTCTCATAACCAGATTTGCTGGATTTGTTTTTTAGACGAAGAAGATGATTAAAGTTTGGTCAATGGTTTGTGGTCCCAACCTCTTTGTCACTAAAGTTTTACAATGGCACTGATGATGCAGCCAAAAGAAAAACGATTAACTTTTTTTATATTTTACATTTCCTTATTTTATGCATGCTTTCAATCAGTGTGCCTCCGCTTCCCACATGACTGTTAAAGTTTTGCAAGATTAAGGTTTTAGTAAAATATTGGCATTCCTCCTGCTGATGCCCCCATTAAAATTCATTAATGCTATCCCATGCAAAGCCTCATTGAAAACGTTGCTTTTGGGCAGACAAACACAACTGCATAATGGTATAGTAATTCATGCAGGCCAATGTTTTTCAAATGTTACAGTAATTATGAAAAATATTCTTACTTTTCCCCTACATACCCGCAGCAGAGCAAATCTCATTTCCAAGGCAAAGCGGAGAAGGAACACACTGAATAATCATTGTGTTTAATGCTCTGGTCATAATCCCAGGTTTTATGATGGTTTTCTAATGATTTTCTAATGATGTTAAATATTAGTAGAGAGTACAGCCATAATTTGAACACAGCGGCCGTTTTTTCAAAGCTCTATCAGCACACCCGATTGCAACTACAATGAATATTGCACTGGGAATGAGATTTAAGAGCCATCCCTTTTGGTGTTTTATTTTGCCGTCTCCCCATCTGCCATAAATCCTCATTGCTGTGCTCTTGAAGCCTCCGCCCTTGCCTGCCTTCCCCAGGTGGGAATACAATTAGGTGCAGGGGCCATTTCATTCAGTGCCACTGTCTGTCCACCGCAGTCATTCGTAAAAAACGCCAGAGCTGTCCCAGTGGAGAAAACAGTGGACTCCTGGGAAATATAAAAAACGAGGCAAGAAGAGGGAGAGAAGCAGTGAAGAAAATAGTGGAGAGATGAGCACAAAGACGGGAAGAAATCTCCAGAATTGCTGTCAGAGGAGATACAAGCTTGGCCTCTGATGAGTGACAATATTGAGCAAAATATGTATTGGAGACAAAGGCTTTGTCTCCTTCCTGTGCCTTTTCAATGAATTACACCTCTCCACCCCCTACCCCCAGCTTTTTAATTAAATGGCTGCAGCTCCATCTCTCTATCCGTAGCTCCCCATTACAGAGGCTAGATAAGGGATTGCTATCTGTAGCATGTTAAGAAAGGCTGCTGGGCAGCCAAGCCTCATGAAATTTGTCACAAGATCTCATTTTCCTCATTGCCAGACGTGATGCTTATAATTGATGTGGAGGCAGCAGTAATTTATTGGCCGTCCGCAATTATCATCCCCTTCTAGCAGGGGGATGTGACTGCAATTTATAAGTGTGTGCGTGTGTGTTGTTGGTGTGTCTGGGGTTGAGGGTGTGACATTGTATCGTATAAATTAACGCAAAACCATGTTTCTCCTTATCGCATGGTAAGTGTGTATGTGTGTGTGCGTGCCACTTAAGAATGCAAATTAATGACAGGCTCCATATCATAAACAATACGGGGCCTGTAATGCAGCCATGTTCGGCCGAGGTGTCGCGGCTGTCAGTGCGCCAGCTGGACTTTCACACACAGCCGGGGGGGGTGGAAGAGCGACCAGAAGCCTGGGAGGGTGGGGGGGTCAGAGAGGGCGGGCCAGTGGGGCAGAGGGGGCTGGTGCCGCAACCCTTTGTCCACAGCTCCTCCTTATGTCTTTAGGGTTTGTTTTCACATAGTAAAAACGATGACGTTGGGGGTAGATTGTTAATAATGTGGCCGCCTGAATGCTGCGACTGTCAGACTTAATGCAGTCACTCATTTACGAGTGTATTTTAATCAAAAAAGCGATTTCTTCTCTTAACTTCTCACAGGCAATATTCAGGAAAGTAAATGCATATTGTGTCCGGGGGGCATTTGCCGCTATGAAACTAGTGACAAAGTGAACTGAAGTAATAGTAGGTAATACAGTGTATGGAGCAGATGAATGTCTGTGCTGTTCATACCATTACAGAGTCAAAAATAATACATTTTCACATTCCCAATATGATCCACAAAGACAGTGCATTAATAAAATCTGCATTCATTAACCTCGGAACATCATTAGTGGTATCAATGCAGCACTTCAGCTCAAAAATGAGGCAATGCGTGGCTTCTTTGTACTACATGGGTAATGTGAACTCATCAGGCTGAGGATACCGTGCTGCAGTCGGTGTTTGTCATGCTTATTTCAAGGCCTTATAATTTTCTATTTTTATTTTCTAAAGATAATTCAGATCCTTTTTTGTGTTCACAGACATCAACATTTTAGCTTCACGCACACGCAGACACGCACACGTACAACTGCTAATGAATCGAGGGGAAAAGTCTAATGTTCGGTGCCTCACTCTTGCAGTGTTTTGCACTCCGTTTTGCACACTCTGCTCTGTAGACGGATAGCAGGTTTAGTGGTGCACAGATTTTCCTGTTGCACAGCGGTGAGCTCCATGGTCAGAGTGGATTGCTGTCATGCCATGGCGGGGAAGAGAATGAGGAAGATGAGGGCTGTCACCAGCAGCCACTCTGAGCATGCTCCCTTTGTCTAGGGAAATGGAACCTGTTTGTTTTGTCTACCTGCACGCCTGTTGTGTGCAGTTGCCAAATTAGACTTTCAAATCAAGAAGCCAGTGGGAGACCAAGACTCTAGTTTTCTCCTTCCCTTTAATAATCATCCCTGTTTACTCTTCAGGGAGTCATCTTTATATATTTTTTTTCTTAAATGCGCCCTCTAAGCAGGGAGACTGTCTTTAATAAAGCAAGCAGGCAGAGTGCCATTCCAACATGTGAATTGCACAGGAGAGAATTGAGAGATGGAAGCAATAGAGGAACACCGGAGGAGGAGGGAGGGAGGGAGTGGGGGCTGCCGCCGCTGCACCCTTCATGCTATTATCTTTATGGCATAGCAAAACATGCTTCAGGCAATCAGCATGAAATTGTTAATTGCTCAGCCCACTTGTGCGTTGCTCAGGGGACAGGGGCCTTCAGGAGGTCCCACATCGAGCGAGCGAGGGGTGTCCGACTAACTGCCTGCACGTATGGTCTCTCACACGACACATAACACCAGCCAGCAAACATGTTGTCTCCTCACACTCTCAGTGACCTTCGCAGAATTGCAGTGGGAATCACCAGAGGAATGTTCCACATAGTGCATTTAAGAATTAATTGTGGCTGCAATAGAGTGTGTGCTTGTTAAACAAATTTCCTTCACAGTGGAGTGGGCACACTGTAGACTTAGCTTAGACTGGCACAGTGATTTTTGATACAAGGTAGGATGGGAATTAAGGCTTAAATATGTGAGAGGTTCTTCCAATCACCTTGCCTTTCTGAAATTGCATTTTTGCTTCCCAAGATTACATGCAAAGACTATGTCTATTTCACCTGTTTGTACATTTGTATGGTTATCTGCAATATTTTTCCAATAGATTAAGGTGTTTGTTTTTCTATGATGTGATGTGTGATGACTCAGCTAGCCACAGACGTAGTCATAAGTGAGTAAAGCCAACCCCTATGCAAAAAACAGGCATGTTCTGTGTTAGACTCAAGAGGCATGAGGCCACCTCTTTGTCCTGAAGATGTTCACCACAGAGGCACCAACATGATTCCACACAAACAAATGCACCTCCCATTCCTGTCCCATGTACCTCTCTCACCTCCAGGCTGGCTCCAGGTGGCTCAGAGGAAGATATGTAAGACACCTTTTCAAAACGAATGCCACCCCTCCCGTTACATGCACAGTCAGAACATAATGCCCCTCCTCCCTGGCTATCAGTTTTGTTCCTGTTGGAAGAGAGGGAGAAAGAGCAAGGTTACACGGGGCGTCATATTAATGGGGCCTGTCATGCGCGTTGATCGTCTTAGGCGTGGAGGAGGATGAGCGCTCAAAAGGTGTTGTCTTCAAATAGGATTTCTGCAAGTGAGACATCCTCATTGGGTGATATCCCCCTCAGAGCAGCCACTTTCTTATAGAATGATCTGTTATTAAGCAAATGAAGTGCTGCGGGCCCAACGGTAAATCCCTCCACTTTGTCATGGTGTGCTCTCAGTTATCACACCCTGCTCCCTCATTCATTGCTGATGTTCTACCCATTTCACCATGTTACACCAGGGCACGCCAGCCTTGTATTTGAAGTCAGTCGCCCCTTCGGAGCACGCGTGACACGAGGAGGATTCCGAGTCGTAATCAATGGCTCCTTTAAAGGCGCATTGATCTTATATAAAAAGGGAAGTTTGAAACTAAGCAGGCCTTTCCTCCTGAGTGGAGTGAAGTTAAAAGGCGCAGTTTGTGACAGAAATGTAAATGAAAGGGTACCGCCATTACTAAATATCAATATTAGCTTCTGCTGTCAGTTTAGAATTGTCTTTTAACATAGTGACGTACATTAGAAATTAACAAAATCTAATTGTATAATGTTTTAGATGCATTTATTTTCATCATAATCACTTAAGATACAAATATGTATGCATGTTGATAAAAGTGACATTTCTTTGGTTAAAATAATGACTGGACGTCTAAGTGAAAGGCCCAAAAGTGCAGTTAGAATATCAAGTTACAGTTTTTACAGCATGGGTGTCGGATCAGTTGAACTCTCATTCTCGTCTAACTTGTATGTTGAGACTTCCTGTGTGTAGTTTCAGGTCCTGTAATCCCTCAGACTTCTCTCACTAGTGGCCAATCAGGGGAATGTTTTGCTTCGGCACCCTAACATCAGATTAATCAGTCTACTGTGCAACGACCTCAATTTAAGGACCAATTAGGAAATCCCTTAATAAACTTTAGTTTGACATGGGCTCTTTTGTCCTAGCCATCCAGATACACGATAGAGGAGAAAGAAGGGGTGATTGGAGGGGGACGGGGTAGACGGGAGGGGGGGAATGGCAAGTGCTAGACAGGAATTGATTGCATTAATTGATATGCCAATATGTAAGCTTGTTACATCCACCATTGCTTAGGATGATGGCTAACAGGTCCTGCTGATCAATGGAACCAATAAAGGCTTCATCCATTAATGAGCAATGTGGTAATTAATGTTATCCCTAAACCAATTACCTCAGGCAGTGCATCTACAGGAAAGCGCAGCAAATAGTCCAACCAGGTTATCTCTTTTTATACTCTTCGCAATTTTCTCATGCTGCCTCTTTACTGCTCTACGAGTTAACATGGCGGTACGGCTGCACTCCCAGTCTGTTCGCAACCCATTGAAAAAAAACACATTGTGAAGTGATTGCACAGGTTATCAAACAAATTGAAAATACATTTTGAAAAGAGTCATATTTAATATTGTACTTAAATGTCACTGCATTGTTGCCTCAGCCTTGAAGTTACAGAGCCTGCTGAAGTAGTCGTAGCCTTATATTCCAACCTAATCCAATTCATCTTGTTCCTTTATATGGGGATTCAAGATGGCTGAGCAGAAACTTTATTGTTTTTGTAAGGATCCCTCTTGTCTCTCCTCCTTCCTCTTCTCCTCTAAAACAAAAAAATGAGCTGATGACGCTAATGTAACAAACAGGTTTGTAGGCCAGACCATATAATTATTACACCTTTAATTATACATGGCAGGTGCCGAATGTTTATGTGGTGAAGAAGATGTCTGTAGTGTCTGTTCATGGCCACAAAAGCCGTACTGTCTTGACAGTTGAAACAAAGAGCGAGAAACAGAGAGTCAGAGCCAAGTTACAAACCACAGCTCTCTCTGATAGACACACTGTCTGTACATGAATAATAGCAGGCCTATAAATCAATACTATTGTTTTTATGTTTTCGAAGTAAGACTTGTGTTACCTGGAATCCATGCACTCATTCATTGCCAAACATGGTCATTCATCTCATCTTCATGTGTTGTCAATGAAAACAGGGTTTTCTGCATTTCATGGTTACTGTTCAGGAACAAGAGTATTGTGTGACAGTTGGTGTTTGACTTTGGAAACAATAGAGTGTTAAGTAAATGACAGTCATGCTGCTTGTCGGGCCCTGCCCTCCATGTCTTCCTCTGCCCATTTACAGTAAATGCTTTTCACTCATTGACCGTTACGTAGCGTCTGCAGTTGGTGTCAATTAATTATGGAAGCTTGTCTGAAAAGTGTTTGTTTAGCCCTGCGAGGCACAAAAATCAGTACGACGTGTTCTACCAAAATGTGTGAAAAGTAATGTGTCTGTATGTAGGCATGTGTAATGCATGTATTCATATATTTATCACTGATTTTTAATCCTGTAGGGTAGAGCTGCAATGAACACATAACATAATGGAAAAGTTAATTTTTATATCCAAAGTGTCCCTGCTTTAATAGACATTTAACAAAATGAGAAACAGATCTAAGTGTGAGATAATGACTTATTAGTTGGGACAAGCCCTTTAGAACAAAATCCAGTTTCTGTAATGGGTGTTGTAGAAGTGCAGAAAGGCCCATCTGTCTCCCTGCCTATTATCCGAAGCCTTAATCGGGACTTACAGCAGGGCAGGCTAAATAAACAGTAAGTAAGTTGTCTTGGGTAGAGGAACGTCAATGCCTGCAACTTGCTCAAGCCTTTGCTCTGAATAGTTCTGTATTGACCCCTCAGGACCCCCCGAGAATTCCCTAATTGAAAATTAATATTGAATCAATGCCGCAGGCCATTTGCATATTGATTATAAACATCCAGGAAGGCACCAAGTATGTCTTGGATCAATAGGGCCCTTCTGCAGCAGGCCGAGTGCACTACATCACATGGCAGCTGCCTGCTCCTGAGGTTAATGACTGCTGCTTGTTAAGGAGCTCTTGTCAGGTAGAATCCAGCCGCAGGGTCTTTCTGCCAAAGCTGGCAGCAGGTGAACTGTGGAGGGTGGAAAAGCAGGGACAGATGGAGTGGATGAAGGGGAAATATGGGATTCGGGCAAGCCTTCATGTTTAAAATGACAGAGTCCAAGTTTATCTCTGCATTCAGTGTGTTAGCAACTTCTTTATCAACCTGAGTTGATAAAGATTGTTTTATACGCTGTTTTTTGTAGTTTTTGGCCTTGGTACCCTAACATTGAACCCTGACCACTCCATAACACATACAATACAAACACACATGGTTGTAGTATATTATGGTCTGTGTGTGTGTGTGTGTGTGTGTGTGTGTGTGGAAGTGTGTAAGGAAGGGAGGCCGATCAAAGATAAGGCCAACCATTTCCAGCCCCTGAAGGGAGAGAAAACAATATTAGGTAGATCAAAAAGGCCCTTTTTAATTTGAAATGAAACTTTCACAGCATTACCAGACAAAGGAGAACAAGAATCCTCTACTTTAAAGTACAGATTAAGATTCAACACATACATTCCTCTCCCAAACTCCCTGTAATAGTTTCCACATGTTGAAGAGAGGTAAGACGTGGAGGCAAGAGAAAAGCGGAGACAATGGAGTGAAAAGGTTAGATGCAGATAGAGGGAGATGAAGAAAGCCACCGTGACTGGTAAACCTGAGCGCAGGATCCAACAGAAGCCGGACTGGCTGGTTTAGTGGCAATGTTGAAGTTCAACTAATGGGTCTCTCTTAAAAACAGGATGATTCTCTGAACCCACAGGAGACAGCAGACCTGGTGTGAAGCACATGTGAGAGCAGCTTATCCTCCAGTCTATGAAAGGCTAGGTCTTGAATTAATGCCCGTGTGCAGACTGTGTCCATTCAACCCCTCCCCACCCCACAGCCCACACCAGCCACCCACCCCCCAACCACCCCAACGCACACCCTGCACTGGGAGCTAGGGTCTGGGAGCTGAGAATGGAGTGCTGGGCCCGGAGAACCAGGCTGCATCTGATTGCTTCATTACAGGCCCTTTCATTGACTTGGTTGCACTGAACTGATGAACTGAGGCAGTGGACAAGAGCACATAATAGGAAGAAATGAATTCTTATCACAGCCTTCTCAGGAGGCCACTGGTCCTGGCTGAAGCCAACAGAGGGCCATGGCTGAATGGAGAGGAGGGGGCTGTATCTGGGCCCGTTCACGAGCCAGAAGCAGGATTGAGACAGAGGACATGATGGAGCTTTAGGATGTTGGATCAGTACACAGGGGAGGACACCATGAACCCACAGAGAGCCATATTATTGCAGGCAGCTTGTTTTAATGATTAGTTTGGTGATTAGTGTTTGCTTTCTCCTGGTAACTGACACCCACGGCATAACGTTTTTTTTCAATTGTTTATTCCAGCAGTCCTCCAGAGGCAGGCTTCTGCTAGTTAGAGTCCCTGCTTTAGGCCCCACAGCAGCACCCAAACACCAACCACTGAGATGAATAATTAATTTTCTACCTTATTGGGCTCTCACCCCTAACTCGCCAACCTCTGGCTAATGAGTGAGAAGAGTCTTCTGCAGCAGGGACAATAACGGCATCCATTATAAAAACAACAGCAACACTAACAACCAAACTCATGCATACAGTAGAAGCGCAAGCGATGTGGTGTAGCGCAGCACCAATTTAGCAGCAGGCTTGGTCTCTGTAGGGCAGTGGTTTGTTAATCCCTTGACCATGCCGTAGAGAGGATAGGGACTCTGACCGACCTGCTCATTTCCATGCCTGTATGCAGAGTCAGCAGTAAATGGCAGGAGGAGGAGGGTAGAAGAACGTTATACAAATGCTGCAAATGTGATCCGTAGACCATTAACATAACGGTTACCTGTAAAAATAAAAGTTACCTTAAATTATGTGCCGTTGTGTCATCATAATGTTCCACAAAATGTGCATAAATTAGAAATTTGTTTAGTGGTCCTACCAGTAAGCTCTCCCCTCTTCCTCGCTGCTGCCATCAAATCTTTCCCCATCCCGCTCCTGCTCATACCTGTACACTTGGCACAAAATGGATGCTGCAAAGCCATTTAATTGGCCTCCACTTCAGAATCCAAGGGCATTTGAAATGTCTCTTTAATAATATCTCTTCCCCTACAGAGCTGTTCTTCACAGTGTTTGGGAACAATGAATGGCAAACCGTTGTCTTGTCTCGGTGGACATCAGACAGTCTTTGTGCTCATCCTTAAGATCTTTTGCCCTCAGTGATTGCTACTGAAGTGTTCTTTCTTTTTTAGCATGGGGTAAATGTCACAAGAACAGTATCAGACATACTAATTTTGGTCATTTTTGAAACAGCTGGCTCACGCTTTAGCCACATCATCAGTTCCGTTTTTTTTCCCCCTTGCCTGTCTCTTCCTCTCCCTCTCCTGTGGCTGAGCCAAAGATAACTGAGTAGCAGTGTTTGACTGTAATCACTCCAAGTCTCTTTCTCTGGAGAGCAGCACAGCGGGCAGTGCGGTCCCACCCCTCTAGGAGCTTTCAGCCCACTTTCGCAGTATTATGACATGTTCATGAAGAATCAGACAAGGCCAAGGTTGCTTTCATAAATGCAATGCACCTTCAAACTGTATAGCTTATAGTTATTATAGATATGTTTTATTAAGCAACAATACTTAAATTGTGGTTAGAGAGGGAGAGAATCGAGGCACTCGTAGAGGACAGACTCAATTGAACAAGTTATTTGAATAAACTTTGCAGGGTGAACTGAGGAGGTCTGCTCTGTCAAGCGTCACTCTGAGGCATTTTTGAATCTCAGGTAAAATTGAAAGCCTAAAGCAATTTGATATACTGATTAGGCTCAGATAAATACAGGCTGGATATACCACTGAGATTAGAAGGATAACTAGTTTAAATGATGGTTGCGTTGGTCCATTGCATCCCATCATCTGGCTCTGAGTCTGTTTTGTAATTAAGGCTGTAAGGTGTGTGCATAATCAAATAAATAAATAATGCGGGCAGAATTATGCGATAATAAATTAATACGTTACAAGAAGTGAATAAAGGAGCAGCTAATTGCACGAGATGAGTCTTTTTCATTAGCCTTTTGAGAGGAAATTTCATTATATGCATCACAAACCATACTGCCAGATGCAATGCCGTCCTAAAAGAATGCAAATAAGAATAAAATATTGTATTAGGAAAACTATAAGAGTCATTACATGACATTTGAATAGACATCCAATTGTGATGTTGGTATCTAGTTTCTGTATAGTTTTCATTTCACCTCTCTTCACTTTAGAGACTGACGAGCAGAAATCAAAGGAAAAAGAGGACAATACTGAGTATTTGTGGGTTTGTAGCTTTCCAGTGGCATGTAGTGGCAACCTAAAGTAAGTGTTTTTTCGAATTGCGCATAATCTTTCCTGATAATCACATACACATAGAGCCAAGGTTCGTTAACTAGCAATAAAGGTGATCTGTGCTAATATTGTTGCTCACAAACTAAAACAACATTAAGGACTTTATTTTTTCGACATACCTTGCAGTATTGATATTCAGTTTTGTTCGTGTTCTCTACACCTATTGTTGCGAGCAAAACATAAACTTGGTTAAATGCATCTCCAATAATTGCACTGCAAAGTTGGTTGATTATTTTGTACATAATTACAGTGGAAAACAACCTGCCTATTAAGACTTTAATGGCAGTAATACAGAAAGCAATTACCATTGCTTTGCTGCTCACACTGAAAATAAAGATTTCTCTAAATTAAAAGGATCCTCTGACTACTGCTAAGGCTAATTGTGTGGGGTCTTGTACAGACATCTGGTTGTACATCATTTGTAAGGGCTAAATGCTGATCAGTTAGGAAGGCCTTTACAAGCTGTGTCCTAAGTGTGTGTTTTTGGGACTGCTCTGCTGCCAGGGAGTCTGATAGCTCTTGAATTATTTATCTATCAGGCTGCTGGACGGTAGTCACGGCGACCCAGGCCCCGTAGTGGTTGTCTGGCGACATCTCCCTCCAACAGTAGCCATCAGCAGACAGGGGTAGGGGTGCTAATGAGCAGGGTGCATGGGTTTTCTAACCCTCCAACCCTTCCTCAAATATACACCCTCCACACCGAATAAAAACGCACAAAAGATTTGCAAAGATCTGAGTGCAGAACTTTTTAATTAGGGGGAAAATGGGGTTAGAAAAAGGGAAAAGATTGAAAAAGAAAGATAGAAACAACCACCCGTTTTCCTATTAAGGAGAAATGTCAAGCGCGGTGGTGAAGCAATAGTCTGTGTGCATCCCTTTGTTGTCCTCCCTGACATTGAAGGCTAATTTTTCATGGTTATTTGAACTGGAAAATGAAAGAGAGGTTTGCGATTATTTCCTATAAATGACAACACAATTGCATTACGCTTCAGTACAAACACAGAGAGGATATTGCCTTTTCATATTTCATGTGAAAGTAATGGATGGGCTATGCAAAGAGGAACAGAAAGAAAGACAAATGGTGAACGAAAGCTCCCTGTGTTTGATTTGTATTAGAAACTGAACGGATGGAGGTAGCAGGAGTTTTGTTTTGTTTTTTTTTCCTTCAATAAGTGGTAGCACTCTCATGGATGTTTTAAAGTGGCTGTGCAGTGTAATCATTGGATTTCTTTAGCAATTAGCTATGAGCAACCAGCCCGAGTGGTTGTTACAAGAAAAGTTGCCCAGTGTATCCACTGCAGGCTCTACTAGAAAAATAAATATCCATAGTAAAGTCCCCACACACACACATTCTTTATGTATCTGCACAGCTGTATGATGTAATAAATGAGTGTAATAGAGTGTAATAAAACATTTGATAAATGTGACTGAAAAAAAACCTCTCCTCTCAACTATCCTGACACATCTGAACTTCGCAAGCCATTCAACATTTGAGAGCAAACACATCAATGATACCCTATATTTTATATTTAAAATAAAATTGATTAGCAAAATTTGTATTCATAGCCTAGTCGGATTCTGTTTTATCTGGCTGTACGCTTTCATAAACAAACAGCCTGTCAGGCCCTGGGCTGTAGATGGAGACAGGGAGGCTGGGATGACCATAGAGGAGGATGGCAAACCAGCCCGCTCTGGAGGGGCATGCTGAGAAATGTGTTTGTGTACTTTAAGTTTACAAAGATTGAAGGACCGGCGGGAAAGCCTCTGCTGGCAGGACTCATGTAAATGTAGGACCCATGTGGGAGCTGTGAGCCGGACTCCTAACACGCGCCGAAGTAGGCGCTACATACATCCAACCATGGCAACATTGATTTTCTGAGCTAATACCTCCACAGAACAGTCCACAGGCAGATGGATGCACTACAAAGATATGCAAATGGTGCATTCGATAAATCGACAGGCAGAGATCTTTTTCAGACAGTCCACTGTGCTGGTCTGCAGCGCCTAAAAGGAGAGATAAACAGATAAGTACCTGTTAATGGACACACGCATGCACAAGTGTGCACACTCAGACAAACATACAAGCACCTGCCTGTTACCTGAAAACTTAGATCGATAATGGAATTTCATGTTAAGCAGAACCGCTTCAGAGAAGCACATCAAAACAAATCTGGAACTATCCAGCTTTAGTTTCTCAAATGAAATAGCTATTTTTAATGTAGCAAGCTATATTTTTTAATTTTAAAGGTTTCTTTCAAGAACACTTTTTGCACTATAACTTGTGTATAATAACAAAACAAACTGTGGGTATAGTCATATTCAGTGCGCTTATTAGTCAGATATGAAACAAAAGCTGCTGGGTGTATGTCATATATAATAGATGTGGGCTGTCTTGTTAAGCCCAGCAGGCTGCATGTGGCTGTGTCTCTGTGGAGAAAGGCTCTGAAGCTTGCTGTACCTGGTAATTAAAGAGAGTTTGTGGCAAAAGCCAAACATCAGGAGAGATGAGCTATGAACAAAAGAGCTGTGACAGTTTCAGGTTATGTGATTTTTGTGTCCCTTTTTTGCCAAATGAAAAATCAATACATTTTCCGGGTTATACATATTCAGAGTGTCCACCGTGCTTCCGCCCTGATGGAGAGAGGGGCGGAGGGACTGTGGGCTAGAGTGGGGGGGGAGTCGCCTGTTCGTCTGTCATAACTGTACCATCGCATTTTCCAACCCACTGGTGAATATTTCAGAGTTGATGTGATTGCCCTTCATGACAGCGGTGATGCTTTTTTTTTCCATCTTTTTTTTCAGACACCCCTTCAGCCACCACCACCCCCCCCAACACACACACACACACACACACACACACACACACACACACACACACACACACACACACACACTCAGTCAACCCACCCAAATCTGTTTGGTCCCTTTGAATAGCTGCAAATAGGTGATGGCATTGTGGTGCGGAGCCAGAGGAAAAAGAAAAAAGATGCATTAATAAAAGGAGGTTGATTTAAGAGGAGGCAGCAGTGGAAGACGACACGCATAAATGCATGGCGGGGGGTGGCAGAGAGGCAGAGTGACTCTTTGTGCAGGACAATGTCCCTCAGGCAGAGTAGATGGAAGAGCACTGCCCAGTGATGTTTTTGCCCCCCGTCCAGGCTTTTAGCCCACCATCCTAGCAGGGAAAAGTACAGCCTGCATCTTCCATTGTGGACATAATATGTGTTAGTGAGCGGCCATCATCTTGGACATTCAAGGAAGTCGCAGTGTGTTGTGTGTGTATGTGTGTGTGTGTGTGTGTGTCAGCTGGGGCAGAAGAGTGAGCAGTCCCTGAATGCTCACTCCCTGTGTAGCCACATTAACCTAGATCCTCCTCTCCTTCATCACTCAAATAAAACACAAAGAGAAAAGAACTGGAGCGGCACTCGCTTTATCCACTTTATTTGTAATGTATCTAAACATGCCATTAACATGAGAAGTATTTCTAATTAGTGTAATTTCCCATGAGATAACACTTTAGGGAAAATATTTAATACATTACATGGTGCTTAATAACAGTTCCTAAGTACAAGAGCACAAAAAAAGCAGCCAAATTAGCCACATTTAGAGTGTTAAAATGTCATTTTTTCTGTTCAAAAACAGTTTTGACTTCTGTGTCTCTGTGACCTGAATGCACTGAGTGTCCTTTAAAATGGCCAGTGACTTTGAAAGGCAAGGGGGATCAAATTAAGTGTTGCGTGGAAGACCTATGGGGCTGGTTTGATGAGCAGGCACCACCAGGAAAATCCTGGAGCGGAGGAGGAGGGGGCTGCCGCGATATTCTTCTAAGGCAGTGTGAGCTATCACTGCTGTTTGTGATTAACTCGCCGTTTAAAGTTTTTTTAGTTATTAGCTGCCCTAACCCCAGTACCCCCTCCTCCATCTCCTGCACCCACCCACCCCCCCACCCCAATCCACTCCCCTCCTGCCCTCAGCCCCATGGAGACACAAAGTATTCATTCACATTTAGATCCTGAGGTCACAGCAGGGCCAGCAGGGAGAGGCCGGCGATTCCCCCCGTAGACAGGTCAGGAATCTAACACGTAACTCCGACCAGCAGCGCCGAGGTAGCTCACTCTTCTTTGCTTTCGAAATGTGAAAGTGTGTGTGTGGGAGAGAGGGAGTGAGAGAAGAAGAGCACAGAGACAGATACACTTTCGTTTTGTGTGTGTGTGTGTGTGTGTGTGTGTGTGTGTGTGTGTGTGTGTGTGTGTGTGTGTGTGTGTGTGTGGCTGGTTTAGTGTTTCTGCTGCCTATTCTGACATTTTATTTTGTTGATTCTAATGTGCACTTTCATTCTGTTTAAATCTTACTGTTTTCATTTCTGAATGTATCTCATATTCAAGGTTGAAGTCCATATAAATGAATGCAACTTGCATATCAGTGTGAATGTTTTGCAAGTCGTTTTAAAAGCTTTTTTTTTTTTTGCACTGCATAACACGCGTCCACAATTTAACTCAGCCTTGTAGTGCAGTGGTCAGTATGGTTGCTGATAACACCATGTTGTGGTTTATTGGTTGTTCATAAGCAAAAGCCCCTCTTGTCTCTGGCTCGATTGTGGGCATGTTTCTGCTCTGTTGTGGTTTTATGAGAGGTGGCTTGTGAGGACGTAAGGAGGGAGCTTCTGAGTGAGTGAGTGTGTCGAGGGGGGGGGGGGGTCGGGTTAAGAGGGGCAGGAGTGTTTTCCTGTGTGTTGTGTTTTTAAAAAGGGGGGTCTTGTGTATGGGGCGCAGAGGTGCTGATATGAGGAGCGGACAATGCATGAAAGCCCTCAGC
Organism: Pagrus pagrus; assembly: GCF_965226575.1. Classification (NCBI taxonomy): domain Eukaryota; kingdom Metazoa; phylum Chordata; class Actinopteri; order Spariformes; family Sparidae; genus Pagrus; species Pagrus pagrus. The sequence continues at coordinate 23,691,856 of NC_140185.1, read as the reverse complement.
ATGGGTTCTGTGTCTCATTGTCCCATGGTACCCTCCTGTCACTTTCATTTTGCACCCTCTAGTCCAGAGTCAGGCCAACTTTGATATAAGGAAGGGGTGCAAGGGATGATGAGGGGGAGCAAGAGGGGGATTTTTAAAAGAAAAAAGTAGGGGAGAAAGATAGAGTCTGTGAAGTGTGAAATAAGATTGCTTTTTATCCGACAGTGCAGCGTTAAAGAAAAGGAAGCTGTCCGGCCTTGGATAAAGCAGAGGGGGAAGCACACCTCTCTGATTTACAGTGCGAACCTGTGACACCTGGTTAAAATGATAACAACAGCCTCAATAATCATAATGAGAGTAATGACAGCTTAGACACAGACACAGAGCTCCACACAAGAGCCCAGAGAGAAGCAGAGCTCAACCCAGCACTCGAGAGCCGGGGAGAGGGAGAAGCTGAGCTCAGCCCCCGCGCTAGTTCTCCAGGACGTACAAAAACCAAGAGAGATAGACAAGACAGTGTCGTTGGTGTACTGTATATTCACCAAAAAAGAGCAGGCTGTCACTGCTGTTTGAGGAACACTGGAGCCATTCTCAGGTAGGACTGGAATTCTGTACTTAAAGAAAGGCAGTTATCATCATAGCAGTGTATTCTGCTGAGGCCGAGGATGGAGGAGGAGCCTGACCTAGTGAAAGATATCTAGAGTGACTATTATTACTTGCTGCTGCTCTTCTCTACAGTCTGGGAAGGAATACTGGAAAGTGCAGTGGTTACCATCAATTATTTATTAGGCCGTTTGTGCTTGTCAGTCTGATTAGCATTAGTGTAATCACTGCTCTTCAGGGGAAAGGAAGGCCGCTCTCTCTCATCTGAAGGTAATCTCGCCATTTTCAGTGTCTCATCTTCACCGGACGCCTCTTGCATAGCATCTGCTTTTGTCATCTCCACATATTTCTTCCCTTTTCCCCTTCCCTGTGTGCTTCTGTCTGTTGCTGCTCGGCCCCTTCCCCCCCGCACCTCATTAATGTGTGTGAGCAAGTTGCTCTCTCCCAGCTTGTATAGAGTGACACCTATGGGCCTGATTAAGCTTCTGCACTCAGTGGCAAAACACAGGAGGGAAAGGCTGCTGAGTGCAGATATGGTGTGTGTGTGTGTGTGAGTGAGTGTGTGTGTGTGTGTGTGTATGTCTGTGCGTGTCTGTCTGCAAGGCACTGGAACAGAGAGCCCATGGACTGTCCCCAATGAGTGACTGGCAGAGCAAAGCTGATATTTATATGCTCAGAACAAATGAGTGTAATCTCTGTGTCGGCAATGGGCTTATTCAGCTTGCATGATTAGATTAATGGAACTGTTTCATATCATTGTATTAGGATGGTTAATGAAGACAATTAATTAGAAGACAACCTTCAGGCTATTGTCCTTTACATCTCTCAGATTTGGGTTAGAAATGGCCTGCTGCCATAGCTTTGAGTGTTTCTCCTCATCTATTCCCAGAGTTAATCTATGGCTACAGTTTTAGTGTCTCTTCCATTTGCATCCTACTCTTAGGCCACTCATGACCTTTCATTAATTATGCTTGGCCTGGCTTTAATCATTCTGTAATACCGTTGGAGATGAGACGTGGAATAGGCAAAGCCATTTGCCACTTAAAGATGTAATGCTGCTCCTGGAATTAAATGTCTGCATTTCTGCATAAATTATGGACGGGGCTCTGTGTTGTGTGTGCTAAAAGTGTCATATACGTTGATTAAACATCTAAATAAAGAAGTATTGAAGGCACGAGGAGGAAAAAATGTCAGCGCATGTACAGTACGTATGCAGGAAGTTGGGGGGTGGGTACAGGGAAGCTGAATAGCATTAAGATGTTGGCTGCTGCCTATCACAGTAAAGCACAAAGTGTGTATTAATGTGTAGGTGGGGAATTAGTCTCACTACAAGTGTCACATAGCGAAGAAATGACACCTTGCCCCGTTTTTAAAGGTGACGAAATTTACCTGGGGATTATTTTGTAATCTGAGCACCTGTGCAGCTGTACAGTATCCTAATTCTTGCCGAGTTGTGGAGATTTATGCAAGCAGGAGTTACATGGGATTTTGCAACACGGCAGGAGTTCTTTGGTTTTTCTGGGAATGTTTCAGATCCGCCTCACCAGCACGGGCTGGGCCGCACTGGATGGAATTCATGAGTTGCCTTGGAAACATAATAGAAACATGGTTTAAAAATAAAAGAATAAAATGTATTCGTGTGTGTGGGATCCAGGGAACACTTTAAATATGGTTTTTACTAGGAGCCAGTCATCCCTTTTAAATATCTTTATTTAAACACGGGATCACAGGACCAGCCTTTTGTAATAATGTGTAAAAAACAGAATCCATACACCAATCGCTCTGCTCTTCAGACAGCTGTTTCCTACAGCATTTGTATCAGCAAGCAGGAAATGGAAAATATTCTTCTGTCCTGCCAGTAAGGACATTTTCCATTGACTTGATTTTTTTTAAACCAAAGCATGCAATTGTTTCTAGAGTAATGCAATTATTGTTTTGTTGATATGATTTGGTAGCTATAGTGAGTATTAAGCAAGACAGTTTTGTATACGCCTTTTTAAAAATAGCATTCACTTAAATATCCAACCTTTCTTGGCCAACGGAGAGAAATATTTTTCTTTCACATATACAGCAGTTATGTAAGTAATTTTCTTTCATGTATTTTTTACTTATAAACATGACTTATCTGCATCAAGCACTTGTAATTTCCCCTTTGAAGAGAAAAACAAATATGAATATTGAATGATGAATGTTCTATCTATGAGTATGATCTGTCATCACAGGAAGAGGACTGTGAGGATAACCACATGGTTCAGAGGTGTGTTCAAAGTGTATCTGTGATAATGACACATACCAGAGTTTGAGAACACGATGTTGACTCCTTACACAGCGCATGCAATGTTTCATAACTGACAGGATAAACAGTGAGTGTTGGGGATAATGTAACATCATAAAAGTGGTTTTGGCTGTGGGTAGTCATGTGGTGAGCTAAGATTGGATGTGTGATGACTGCAGGGCTGAATACTTGAACAGGATATTTCAGTAGCTGTTGTAGCATTGTCAATATATCAATAGCTCATAGAGTAGAGACCCGAGCATGAAAGCATTTTCAAAAGAGCGTTTAAGTACATTTGCTGAGAATTAGCTGACTTGTGTAATAACTGATAGGGCCTATTGACTGCGGCCTAGTTTACTGTTGTCAAATCAATGCTGTTGCACGCAAGTCCCACTACTTTTAAACAAACTTAACAGGCAGAGGGGATGTTCAGGGGGCACTGGAGGGAAATAAACAAGATTGATGCCCTTTTTATTATCTGTTTTTGCTATCTTTTCCTCTGTGTGTTACTTACAAATGGCGTTATCGGATATCCATTGTTTGGACTTCGATGCTCCTAAATGGCCTGATATATCGAGCTGAGGCTTTTAAGGTGGTTACAGGGGATTTCTGTCTTTGACTTGGCATAAAAATAAAATGAATTGTGGCTCTAGAAGTTTTAAATATTTATGATTCGTTTTTTTTTTGCGATAGTAGGATAGAAGAAGTGACATGAGGCTTGTATTGGTAAGTAACCTAGCAGATTGCAGCAGGAGACAGTAATGTATGTGTGTGTGCATGTGTGTGTGTGTGTGTGTGTGAGAAAGAGAAGGGGCTCACCTAGTATAAGGTCTTTCACTTGAAGGATACTACTACTGCACAATTATTTTTCCATCTGCCCGCTTCCGACCACATGTGTGCCTTTTTTCCGCAGTTTTATGACCACATTAAACAGAGGAAACCATATTTGTGTCATGTCAAGAAATATAATAAATTTGCTCTCAATACAAAATATAATACAAATATAATAATAATAATAATAATATTAATAAAAATAATAATAATAATAGCAATAATAATAATAATAATAATAATAATTGCCTTCTACTTCCACAATAATTTACCTCAAATTTTATAATCCTTCTCAAAATAAATATCACAGTGACAGCACAGGACATAAAGCAGAAAGCAGATTCTGCCCTCTTTGTCTGCTAGCCTTGCAACTGTGTGTCAGCATATGTAATTGTTGCAAGCTCCTATAGAAAAAAACGCTGCCGTCCCTTTAAGTGCTTCCACCAATTCTGATGGCGACGTAATTTACATATCTCGTCCTCCCTCCCCCTTCAGGAGAGCTGAGTGAGGATGTGGAGGCTGCTAGTGAGACCACCACAGACCAGGAGGACCAAACCAAAGACAGAGAAAGTGGGGGGGAGAAGGAGCTCACCAAAGGGACAGGTAAGGCCAATATTTACACCACACACATTTAGGGCATACTATTCACAGGGAACACGTGGGCCCTGCACCTGAATGGTGACAAACAACAGGCCTTTTGTCTAACTAAATTAAACATATTTTAACAAAATATTGAGAGCTTTTTTAAGCATTAAACACTTTTTCTCTTAAAACTCCCTTAATCCACTTGTAGTTTTCAAAGGCTGCACTTTGCTGGTTTCCAGGTATTCAATCCCATCAGTTACAGTTGGGATGAACTGTCAATTTAGGTAATATGTTCAGGGGACATGTGACTCATGTTTTTGTCTTTGCTCAATGGGTGATGTGAAGAGAGGGGCCTGTATGTGTAATTCCAGCTGAGCCATGTGTGCACACACATGTGATAGCACTGCCCCCTCCTAATCTTTTCTGCACACACACACAGGAGCACAGACAACACTTAACTGTGTTTAATATTATTTGATCAGGATGGTTTTACCTGTCTCTGTATTGGCAGGTGAAGGTGGTGAATCTGAAGCAGGGGGTTGGGCTTATTGTGAGGGGAGGGGCTTTAGACCTCAACAGTCTCTGGTCAAGGGAAGGCTGCATTTCCCTAAAAAAAGAGTTTGGAGCATTTAAGGTTTACAAATGTTTTCAACTCATGGGCTGTTTTCAGTTTTTCAGCGGTGATACATTCTCAACCCTACATGGAAGCACGCATGTGTGGATTTTCTGTTTCTGCTCATTTGACCATTACTACACAGTATGGTGAAAGATGAACACTTTTAAAGACTATACATTAATGTGTTGGTATGATTTGGGTCTGCCTGGGAGTTTTAACAGAAGGACTGTTTACAATGAAAGATGATAGTAGAAGTTGACAACCAGTTGAGGTTCTTATAGCAGTTGTGTTCTGTTGTTGGAGGAGCTTAAGCAAACACAGTTTTTGTACTAGCATTAAAAGTAGAAGCAGTTTATGTGCTAATTTAATACATCTGATACTCTGTGTGGAGCAGAGTGTTTAAATGTTGACCAAAAATGATTATTTCTATCGATCGTCAGACATGAGAAAGATGTTGACACTTGCAGTACTTTCAACACGGATGGTCTTCGGCCAGCTTTCAGACTGTGCTACCGCACGAATTACGCAAGAATCTAAAACTTTTTATTTTGTCCCACGTACGGCACAGAGTCTGCGCATCACTGCATCTAATGATTATAAAAGGCTTTTGTTTACTGATTGTGTTCAGATTTCTGAAAAGTCAGTGTAAATGAAATATAGTTTCATTTCTCCTCTTTATGCACAATTTACTTTGCACGCCTGCGTTAGAAAAACAATGTTGGCAGTTAAGACATCTCTTATTCAATAGAAGAGATTTCTGATAATGATGACACTGAGCAGTAACAGGCCTGGATAGATGCTTCTCACTTGTCTAACTTCATGTGTTACTGCAGGATGTTTTGATTTACACTAGTCAGGTTAAAAGCTGGAAAACAATTCAGACCTTTTGCATACCTAAGTTTTTTATAAAGTGTAGCAGAAAAAAAAACTTCATCACAGTGTTTGAAGCCCAGCCTTTGTAAAATGTCTTTGATATTCGAACTTCTATTTTAAATGAGGCTGAGTTGTTTGTGCTCTTTGAAAGGGCGACACTCTTCTTTGATGGAAGAAATAATGATATGCATGCCTGACTGAATATGGCTAAAAGTATGTTTTAGCACATCAAAATAAAGCACTTTAAAAAGCATTAAAATGAGCTGGCCGATTAATAATTCACTCATACCTGTGGTGCACAGGAAGACGACTCCTCGCATTAGGATTCCTCCTTTTTGAAAGGCATGCAATTTGATACAAGCATATTCAGTTCCTTTCCTCCCCTCTGTCAGTCGCTAATCACCAAATAAGTGTGTTTCTGTGTTTTCACAAAGGAAATATGTGCTTGCATATGAAAAATTTACAGCTTCCCAGCAGCTTATTAGAAACGCTTAGTTAAAAATAGCATGTGCATTAGGGAACCAGGTCTGAGGTTCTGTTTGATGTCAGTGAAAAGGTGGGTGGGTAGGTTGGGGGTGGTGGGTTCAAGGCTGTGTTGTCAGCGAAAGGTAGACAGCTGTAGTTTAATGGAAAGGTCGCTTTTTGTGCTTCAAACTTTTTTGCGATTGATGAATACATCTATTCAAAGCGAGTGCAGAAAACCTAGATTGTAGTGGGGGGGGGGCGAGGAAGACCTCACAATGCATTTGGTAAACAGAGGAGCACTTGTTCGGCTGGTGATTGTCTGAAGATGTTTGTACAGTAGCCACCACAGATGGTGTGTATGATAGAGAATATGGTGTGTGAGCGTCTTGGCCAACCTGTTATTTATCTGAAAGGTGCTCAGTCTCCCACTGTCTGAGGCTGAGCTGTTTCTAAGGTCCATCATTAGAACTACTGAAGTATTTCTTCACATCGTTGTCATGTAGCTGTTGGAACAGAGCACAACATTGTTCCTTTACAAATGACAGTCACTGTCAGACAGACAGCATTAGCGAACACAGAAAAAAGGCTTCCTCCTTTTTAAAGCCACTGTCAATCTTATTTTCTCTTTCTTGTTCCGCGTCTCCTCAGTATTCATTAAAATCATTTAGAGGTACATCAGAAGCCTTTGTAAAATGCATATGTATTCAGCATGTCATCTCTTGAAAGATGCCTTCATTATTCTGTTGTTTTTTATTTATCTCAAAGATAATACATATATGTACATGTACAGGCATTCAGACATATGTAAATGTCATAAACTCCCTGCAATGCAGGTAATATCTGATGCAACTTTTTCTCATTATACAGTATATTATCATAAGTATATATCCTGAGAGAAGAAATACAAATTAACAGTGAAACTAATTATAAGTGGAATACTAAAATCTTAATGTATTTGCACAATGATGTTCATGTAGGTGGTAGCTGCAATTTAATCATCCTGCATGATTAGTAATTCAAAGGGTCATTTTTAATGCTAGGTATGAAATATGTATAAATGGATGGCCATGAGCCTCCTTCCTCTCTCCTCACACCTTCTTCACCAAGCTGAGACAGCACTGGCAAGAAAGGGGAAGAGCGTCTGCATAGGAACAGGAACCTTACCTTCATTAAAACAGGCGGTGTGTTTATGCAGCAGCCGAATGTATAGCGATGCAGCGAGGCGAAAGGCAGGGTGGCGAGCGTAGGGGAGATAGGACGGTGAAGAGAGCAGGAAGAGGAGGAAGGAAGGCGGATTGTTAATACACCTGCAGACTTGGACACAAGTGATTGCGATTTGACATATTTCACATAAATGTATGGGAGAGGTTGTATTGAAATTTGGGGTAGGAGGGGGGTTGTTATGTGGCGAGACTGGGAACAGGGAGATAGAAATACACATTCTACATGCTGGGGATGGGAAGAGCCTCTGAAATTGAGCTTGTTAAATAATTCTTTTCATACCTCTTTCCTTACATTCAATTTATTCGGAGCTGGAGCAAGGGGCGTGAAAAATAATTTCCCAACCTGGGTCATCCACCAGTAAGACCCATGGAGATCAGACAGACTTATAGGTAGACAAAACAAATTACACTGCCTACTGAAAACATACAATGATATATATTCTCAATGTCAATAATTCTATTACCCACTATTATCAGATAATGTACTTATTTATGCATAGTTGTAGTTTCTTTTTCTTAATGTTTCACTGAAACATGTCAATATGTTTGGTTGCCCATGAACACAGTCCTTAAAATTATTTGTCTGCTGTGTTTATTTCAACAGTCTCTATCAATCAGACAAGGCAAGGTATATAAAGCTTATCAGAATAACAGAGAATAAGCCAAATGCCTTGAGCAAAGCGAACATAATTTTGTTTGTTTTGACTAATTGGGAATAATTGTATTCATATCATTATAGTGTAAATTATTTTGTTTTTTAGATGCCATCATCACAGTCGTGCCACAGCTCTCTTCACTCACACACTGAATAAAAAACCTTTAGTGCACATTGTAGCATGGGCTTGCCATGCAGGACTTGTGTGTGTTAGCTTGGGCTTGAATGTTAGTGTCATTCAGGTACAAGTGTGTAGGAGTATTTTGGCATAGTTCTGCGGAGCATCAATTTAAGGTGACGCGCAGGTTCTAATTTAGTACTCGATTAGCTGCCGCACACTGTTTTTACTCTGCCTGTGTACAAAAAGTGTGTATTAAATTACTGTCCTACTTCATTATGCCCGAAATCATTGCTTTTAACTCTCACATATGGGCCCTAACAAATAAAATCAAGATTTTGAAATCTATATTTATGCACAGTTAAACCTTTATACATTTGAGACAGAACAGCAGAGCAGCAGAGGTTAATGTAGTGAGGGTTAACGCATGTACAGTAGACTTGTAAGAACAATTGTAAAAAACTAGACATTTGATAAATGATGTCTTTGTATGTTTACTTGAACCTGCCGGAGTAGTTTGTGCTGTTTAGCTCTCTCTCATGAGGCTCCTTCTGTAGGTTTTTCACACAGACCAGCTTAAAAAAAAATGCTCCATACTGTTTAAATGTTGACTCTATGCCTGAGAAAACGCAGCTGGCTGTGCTTATACAGTCCTATGTGTGTGCCTGTGCGTATTTTTGCCTCCATGTCCACCTGTGTGTTTGTATAAATGTGCCTCAGCATGCACATGTGCACATTCAGGTGTGTTGTGTGCAGGAGAAGCCAGATGTCGTGTTGCACACTTTAGATGCTGCATTTAGTCTGTATAATGAACATGATGATTAGCATCCCCTAGACCCAGCACCGTGGCATTGCAGCCTGCTCATTTTTTAGTGTGCTCCACATTGTGCTGTTCGTCTTCTGCTATTGCTCATTCAGGAGCAGACACAGCAGATGTTATGGATTGTTCTCCACATAGCAGTGCAGATATGTAGATTTAATATTAGCCGTGGTTGAGGTTGAAATTGCATGCTTATGGTTAGTTACAATCAAATTATTCAAGTTTATGTTATTGTTACTCCAAACTGGGCGACATTCAGTGCAGTGGTGATTTGTTATTGCTTTTAAACCCTAAGTAGTGTGAAAAATCGGGAGACAGAGCGGCGAGAAATGTTTACATATTCATATCACGTCCTTTGAGTGCTTGTCATCCCTCAAATTGTAATTCCTTTTGTCTTTGAAGATAATAGGCCATAAATTGTCCTTGTTTGTGAGCCAACTCCCTGAAAGCTCAGTGTTTATGAGTTTTACCACGGGGTGTCTAATGGCCGAGCAGCAGTGCTGTGTGTCTGAGCGTCCTGTAAAGGTGAACGCCGTGTCATCCTGTTGTTCAGTGGCCTGAAGATTAATAACGCTTCTGCTAATTAATATCTCCTCTCTATTTCTCTAACTTGGATTTGTCGTTAGGCTGCATACCACTCTATCACAATACAGCAGAATTGGCCTTCATAAATAATAGGAAAGTATTTCATATAATGCTCCAGTATCTGCTTTTAGTTCAAGGTTTCAGTTTTCTTCTGTATCTTTTTTTTTTTAATTGATGCAGAATAATTACCTGAGAAATACTTTATGAAATGGAACAGGGCCCTTTATTGCCCTGGGCTCTTACACAGGATGTAGATTAAAAACCTGTATAGAAATTGGAAAAAGAAAAGACACTATTCAGGTATTGTTAGCATAACATTAAAAGAGAATGAGTTGTAGCACTGGGGGAGTTGAATCATCTCCATATTAATGGCCATCTTGCAGAGGGAATAGAGGTTTTCCACATTGCAAGGAGCAGAGAGGTGTCGGAGGCCCTCTTCACTGTGAAGGTGAAAGGTTTTAGGGAGTTGGGGATCAGAGGACACACTTTTCAGAAAGAGTACCACTGAGGATCCTTAAGTTCACCATGCAGACGAAACGTGGGCTGAACTAAAAGTTTAAAGTGATTGGCAGACTGTGGCTGTTCTGGGCAGAGTGACAGTAAAGTTATGCAGCCTTGCCGGCGTGGACGGACTGGATGATAGGTTATATTTTTTACAACCGGAGGCCTGAAGCTGCCACGGCGAGACAGGAACTGTGGTAATGAGGGGGCAGAGGCTCCGGAGATGATGAGGACCCCATGTCAGTCAGTAGGAGGGGAATTCCCACCGAAACACACAGGAGTCATTTTTCCCATCCTCCACCTCCTTACATACTGTTTACTGTAAGTCACATCCTCGACTATGGATAACCTCTCAGAAGGACAAAGCAGATTAATGGCACTGCTGGAAGATTTCAATGGCAGATGACCTGTTGTGGTTAATTCAGTCTATGCTGTGTCAGTCACTCTGTCCAGCAGCCATCTTTTTTTTTTCCCTCTTTAAAAGCACAACAAGGCTGTGATTGCTCCAGAGACCGGTGCAGCGTGCTGACAGCCCCTTTGCTGCCTGAATAATACAGTCCAGCTATGGGAGGTGAGACAAGGTGCCAAAGTCCAATTCACTTACGGGACTCGACAGCACAAAAGCCTCTGGTTTACGGAAAAGGGGCATGAATTAATAATCACCTAATTGACTCTTAGTTTTTTTTTCTCCACTCCTGCTCTGCCTTTTGTGCTTTCAAACAAAAGCCCACCCTGTGTATCTGTCAGAGGAGGTTTGGTGTGGATGGGGGGCTCTGTGTGTAATGACCAGGCAGAAGAGGTCAGGGTAACAGACAGTCTCCTGACAGACGTTGCGGTCACTGTCAGAAGCCTGTAGTGGTCTCTGTGGAGGACTACTTGTTAGTGGGACAAGCGTTGGTAATCTAACCAGGCACTGAGGTTAAAATACAGAAACTTAAATTGAAGTTTTAGGGCTTAGCGCAGTATTTTCACTCATGAAGCTCCACTACAGGTCCTGTGATTAAACTGTAACTTCAAGAGTACCTTCAGTGACTGCAATATTTTTTATTTTTTTTAAGAAAACAGGAATTATTCTTTTTTAAACATATTTTCACTACTTTTTCACCTCTCACCTTGTTGTCAGCCATTTTTGACATCCATAGCATATCTCAGCAGTATTTTTCTGTTCTTTCCTGATAGTGTTGGTCCTGTAATAGTCCCTTACCTCGCTCCATCAGGACTCCACGTTTCCATCATTGTTTCTGATCACCTGCTCATATTGTAGATCTCACGTGTTCCCATCAATGCTCGGATACTAGTGTTCAGTCTGCCATGTTAGACTGCGCGTCAAGAAAAAATCTCTATTTCACTCCCATCTTTTCAATGTTTCGCTCATTTTTTTTTCATCACCCTTGACGAGGAAAAACAGGATACAGTAGTTGGATGTTAGTCATGGTGCTGGTGTCAGGGTGTAGGATTCTTAAGAGAGGGCGATTGATCAGATTTATGGAGTCCTAATTGGCCGTGACGAGGAAGACTGCATCTGAGTAAGCCTCTGTCTCCAGCCCTCCATCTGTCCCCTCTCTCCCTGTCTTGCACACACGTGAACATAAAACACCCAGAGCTAGAAAGGCTCAGTTTGGGCCCTTCTGTGGCAGCTCTCCAGTACCTTAGCATAAACAGCCACTTGTTTCACCTCTCTGATGCTTATTGAGTAATTGTGAAAGTGAACTACACTTATAATCAATTATGTTTATCCTCTTAATCATGAGGCTGAGAGGATACTTATGTCTACTTAATCCATGCTTACTTTCTGCACTGTGTGTGTGCACTCTATAACTATGTTACCTGCTCTTATGCTCACATGAAAATCACTCCCCGTGAATGGCAATTAGACGTATTTAAGTTGCAATAGCTGCTAAACTTGTTTCTTGTAGTGCCATGCGTAAATGCAATGCGGGTACTGCTTAAAAATCCTGGAATTTGATATATGAGTATTAAACAGATGTTGTTGAGTGTGGGTTCCTTTACTTCCTTCTTGCTTATCCCATGAATTAGAGCAGGGGTTTCCAATATTTTCCATGTCAAGGACCCCCAATGTGAGAGGATTTTGTCTTAAAGGTGCACTATGTAGTTTTGGGGAATAATTTTTAAAGAGAAAGTAAATAATGCCTAAGTAAAATAAACAAACTCCCTTCATTTTCATGACTGAAGAAACTGAATAAACAAACTGACCTTAAACGACAACACAGTTTCATACTGTTTCACTTTGTTTATATTTGGCGGACCCTGCCACCTTTCTAGCTTCAAACAGTGTTTTGGGACCTTATTTTCCTCCGAGAACAGCTTGTTTACTCAGTAATGGAAAAGATAAATACTTCTGAGTTTGTCTTATTACCTCATTAATATTGTAAATATTAAAATTCTGAGTCTAAATTTCTTCTCCAAAACTAAATAGTGCCACTTCAAAAAAACAAACAAACAAAAAACCCTTTTAAGTATTTTTTTATTTTGTTTGTTTCTCATGTCTTCATAGTCATCAGTGACCTAACTAGGATCATGACAAATCAAAACGGGCAATCCTGTTTCTTTTCTTGTTGTTCCAACTTTCGAAAATGTAATGAAAGTTTAAATATTCTGTCCCAAGGACCCCCGCTGGTCCTTGGACCCCAGTTTGGAAACCACTGACTTAAAGAACAGTTAGTTTTCCTTCCCTACCTTGCATCTATGAGGCTTCTGCTGAAAAGTCGAAAAAATGCTTGTGATATTAGTGAGCTGCTCATGAGAGACAAAATGTTAAGGTGCACGTTTTTGGAGAAAATGTATTATTATTGAATGACTTAGATTATACATATGTAGTCCTATTAAATGTGAGCTGTTGAAATGTGAAGGTGACCACAGATGATTGTCCTTGTTTCCCTCGAGAGATGAGTTCAGTGGAAGTAGCAGCTGAAGGACTGAAGTGGAGTTGAGGCGGAGGAGGAATTGGTGAGGACAGTACCATGACTGAGAGGTTAATGTCAGGGAATGGGAGGTTCCTTTTGTTTAACATTCCCTTTGTTTATTGGCGGATGTGTTTAATAGGATTGACTGTGACTGGACCCTAATAGGGCCTCCCTGGCTGATCCCGGTGTCTCTGGGAGATCTTGCAGGCTGCTCCGTCCAAAGCCAGGTCCCCCACTGGGTAATCAGCTCAACTGCCCTCGTCCTGATTGGAGCTGACATTTTAATGTCTGGAACAGGAGCGTGGTCAGCCCTGCTTAACCTGACCCCCCACCAAACCGCCCACCTCCCCCTACCAATGCCCTCTGTTCTCAATTTGCCCTCCTAGGACTGTACAAATCAGGCCAAATTTAACTCTTTATGGGTTTGTTAGGGGTTGGCAAGACACCTCCTTAAGTTTCACAGTGAACTCTCTTCGCTGGTGACAAAGCGTGGTGCTGCTGCAGCTCCCCCCTGCTGGCTCCATGTGGATTTATCTAAGTACTCAAGTGTAATGCTGTTCTCTGCACGACCTCCAGTTTCTCCTTTTCTTTACAAAGTGGAGTAGTTGTAATGTGGTTTGCAGTGTGAGGCCTTGCTCTGCAGACATGGAAAGAAAAAATATCTGATATTCGTTGATATTGGTGTTGTTCGCATTAAAAGGTTAAGCTTAAAGGTATGGTTGAGGTGACTGACTATAATGATAGACTTTTCAAAGATTGAAAATGATCGTAGCCCTTTTTAACATTTGCACAGACATGAGCACCAAAGCATGGCTGCGTCCTGTGAATATGCTTCAGTATGACAAGTCGTCTGTCTGAGGCCATCTTTGAGCCCAGTGGCATGTTTTTTTGTCTCGTTGTCGTTCTGAACCTAGCTTTGAGGAAAGATGGAGATTTGCGCAAGGGTTTGAAAAGAGTTTTTCTAATGTTGCTGTCCTTGTTTTTCTCTTTGTCACGGTCCACTTGCACAGAACTAGAACACGCTGGAGAAGGCTTGGCTGGTTGCAAAAAGCTGGGGACTTTTCCGAGCTGGGTCAAACTGTAGGCACTGCTTGGTTTTTATTTTTAAATTGTTTCTTGAACCCTGCTCTGATCACACTTGAATACAAGTGTGAATGAATACATATTTTGGCTAAGTGGAACAGTGACTACTGGTCAACATATCAAAAATCTGAATTCTACCATCTTCTACAGCTCCTGTGAATCATTTCTGTAACAATAAGGACAAACTGGAGTTAAATGCACCAGGACTTGGTTGAAGGCCTTTCGTAGAAATGTTGAGCTTTGTTCTTAAATATCATTTTACAACATCAGGATCACTTAATCAAACAAAATGTTGTCACCCTACAATGCACACACGACTGTAGTTTCAAAATTCTGAGTAAAAGTAATTACAGAAGTTGTGTTTCAAGTTTTATCCGGATGTGGATCTCTCTACCATTCTCACTGCATGTTTGTTTACCTTGTCTCAAGTTCAGAAACTCTGGGTGATGTGAAACCTAAAGGTGCACCCTGTGGCAACTGAATATTTGTATTAGCTGTTTGCGGTGTTGCATGATATCCTGACAAGCCAACATTGACAGAGACGGCCCATCAGAGGACGTTTGCTGTGAGTTTCCCTGCAGCAGGATGGGGAGAAGACTAAAACAAATCTGTTTTTTTTTTTTTTTTTAATGGGGAGGGTAACGACACTTTCCCTGCCCAATTCCCATTAAAAGCAGTTATATCACATTTAAGAAAGACATTTTCAAAGCCCTTTATCCACAGTGTTATTGATTGACCTGCTCTCAGGCTGCCAAGTCCTCACCTTGTCTTGACATGTCTGCTCTCCTCTCTTTATCCCTCCGTGTCTGTGTGAATGTTCAGCAGTGTCCAGCCACTTGGAACGGCACCAGTCAGATTCCCCGATCCCCTCCAAGAGGCCCTCTTCCCGGTCAGAGACCTCCGAGAGCCCGCTCTCCTCGAAGCGTCCCAGGACAGCTGAGAAGAGTGCCGGGGAGCAGGTGAGAATAACACAAACACAGAGTTCTGATGCCTTCAGATGTTCATAAAGCTCTTTGAATTAGGGGTTTCAGGCTAAAGGTTATCTTGTCCTCAATTACCTAGCCCTCATTATAAGGTTGGAACTTGCACATCAATTAAAAGAAGAAATTTGAAATATACTTCTGATAATTTTTTGCTATTTAGTTAGTTAGTCAGCTATCTCACGGACCCTTTTTATATCATGCAGGCTTCTTTTTCAATCTACTCAAAATTATTTTAACCTTTCTGCCGCAGTTGCACTGCTAATTGTGTATAAGGTGGAAAATCAATATAGTATTTGACAGATGAGAGCACTTTGAAGTGGGTGCCAAGACTCAGTGGTGCTCAGTATTACACAGTTGTCTGTGATCAGAGGGATCTGCCTGCTCGAGGGAAGGGGGCCCGAAATCTTCCGCCTGATCTGCAGCTCCTCTACAAGCAGGCCCACCATGCTCACCGCTCCCATTTCACCTTATTAACCCTCTGTGGATCTGTTCTTTTGTTCCCCTCGCTCTCTCTCTCTTTCTCGATTCCTGCCTCTACCTTCACCCAGATGTACCAGTGCCCCTACTGCAAGTTCACCAACACGGACCTGAATCGTCTCAGAATGCACGTGATGACGCAGCACTCTGTCCAGCCCATGTTACGCTGCCCCCTGTGCCAGGACATGCTCAACAACAAGATCCACCTGCAGTTCCACCTCACACACCTCCACAGCGTGGCTCCTGACTGTGTTGATAAGCTTATTTCCACAGTAAGTCCTGTGTTGTGTGATCGGTTTTCAGTTTTACATTTCTTCTCACCCAGCGATGCTTTTGAATCCTTTGCTTTACCAGCTTGCATTTTCAAGGTTACTTGATGTTGGCCTGTGTTGGCATGCGTTAGCTTAGCACACTCTTTATTCTGGTCATCCAGCACTATAACTAATAGAATGCACAAGTACTTCAGGTAATGCATTATCAAAAGTTTCTATAAGTCTGGGAATTTCAGTGGAGAAAAAGCACAATAGATGAACAAATATATGGCCTTGCCATTTGGGTAAGCTCTATCCATTCTGTCACATATTGTGTCTGTAATTATCTCCACAGTCGGTCAAAGCTGTGCTATATAGGCCCAACATATTATTCATACACATTATGGCCAGTGAGACTGCAGGCTGTGGGTCAGGTCAAGGACCAGTGGAAGGATTCAGCAATGCCAAGGAGATGAGTCACCCGGTCTTAATCAATCTCTCCCCCCGGAGAGGCTGCCTAGCTAGAACAATTGTAATTCCTGTCTTCCCTCCTCTAAATTGCCAACATTCAGTCCTTTATCAAACACAAAGAATGCTGTTAATTGTGAAATGGCTGCAGGCAATCCCATTGGCTCATTGGAATTGATTGGGCCTTTTTGAGATGCATATTTTTCTCCTCTTTTTCATTGTCTTAATGTGCCCATCATCAGAGAGCCCTTTTACAGCTCTCTTCTAATCACAGTCATTTGGGGAGGGGAACTCATAATCTGTTTTTGGAATTTTTTTTTTTTTTTTGATGATGATTTCAAGATGAGCAGGTCTCTTGGCGCCCCAGTTCATTTATTACTACACTGACATTCTCGCCGTGTCTGTGATCACCTGTGTGCGAGTCAAAACAAAGCCTTTCATTATGAATATGTTAAAACAATTGTGACACGGATTAATCAAAATTTAATGAACAGCTTCCTCGCTTCATGAATTTCAAGTAAAAGCAATGGAAATGTTATTACTCGCTAGAAAACAGGCTGAAATAAAGTCCCACATAAAAACTGCAAATATATATAAACTGTTTAGAAAACAAAACACTGATCTAAATTTTGTTTTAGTGCTCAGTAGGCCTGCAACTTTAAATTATTTTCATTCATGAGTAATCTGTGGATTATTTTCTTGATTAATTGATTAGTGGTTTGTGCTATAAAATGTCAACAAATTTAATTGACTATCAAAATAATATAGATATGTAAAACCTGAAAAAACAAATATGTATAGACTGTGTAGAAAACAAAACACTGTTTCAATATATAAGAATTGGCCTCCTGTCATATTCATACTCAAAACACATAGGAAGCAGCATGTCACCAGAATAACCACTAACTGCTGCCATCTGTAGCTGTCCTTGGCTAGTTAGTTCAGTTAGCTGTGCAGCTAGCAGTTCAGACTGGGAGCTTGGGGACCAGGGGAGTGTAAATGTTTACACCGCTAGCACAGGAGCTTTGGTCTGGGAAAGACAGACACTAGCTGGTTAGCATGCTAACGTAAATATTTCTGCAACACAATACAAGGACATCACAATGTCAAAACTGCCGTTTATTCAAATACTGTTGATCATTTTAGCAGATGTTTTCATTTCTTTAACTAAAATCCTTACATATTGCCCCTTTAATGTTCAGCTCCGCTCAAAATTTGCTTTGTTTTTAACTTGACTCAGGTCTTGAAGTTAGATTTATATCAACTGCAATGCACTGGTGCAGCCTTTTCTACCGAGAGAGAATACTCGCTCTGCTTCCTTTAATGCTCATCAAGGGGAAATAAAATTTTATTTGCCCTGTTTTCTTATAAATCACTGAGCAAATCTTTGTTCTGCTCTATCCTGTGAAGCTAAATGGCTTGCCGGACAATCACAGAGTAAAACATTGCTCTGTCTGCTGCCTCGCCATCTTCATCCCCCATCTAGAAAGTAAATGGCAAGCACATTAGTATGGTAGAAAGCAATATTTATTTCTTTTATAGAGGTAGTAATGTACTGAACCACTACAAGCGGGCTGTGATAGAGCCGAGGTAATATAACACACATTAAAGCTAGCACCTTTTTATAACTGGTGAATGCAGATGGAAAGGTACTTTATCCTTTTCACATGTCTAAAGAGAGGAGCCTAATTAATTCTGAAATAGGTGACTTTTATATCTTGCCAAGCATGCATAATGATGCGTTCACTCTCCCACCCTTCATCCCTTCATCCACCTATCTTCTTTGCACCTCCCTCCTCCCTGCTTTCCTCTCCACCTCATGTCTCTCATGCCTCTCTGTCTCATATACAGTACGTATATACAGCAAAGTATATATATACACACTCCTCCAGTCCTCCCTCTCTCACTCTATGTCTCATTTTCTGTCTGTGTAAGATAGGGGTAATGAAAATAATTGTGCTTCATTAATTCTGAGTCTGGCTGGATGATAGCCATTTTGAACTATGTTTGCCAATTAGGCGGTCCAAATTAAAAGTGACCTTGGGATACTCTGCTCTTTCCACTAATCGCCTAATGAAGCAGTTGTCTAGAAACAGTCCACTTTGTAATGTAAATGATTGCTTTTTTTGTTGTTTTGTGACTTCCCGTGCTGGTTGCATTCATCTTCACATTTTCCACTTTTCATTTTGAACGGATCGAGAGGTAACAAAAACAAAGAAGGGAATGGCCGGATGTTTCGTGTTAAATTTGTGACCGCAATAACCATATGGCGATGTTCTTTGTGATTGAAAATGTTAAATTCTCCTTTTAACCTTGGTGCTCCTGTTGCTTGAGAATGATTCTGCTCTATTTGGATCTTGCCTTTAGGCTATATGACATGCTACAGTACGCTCACTGTGCCTATTAGAGGAGTAATTAGAAAACATATGGTACATATGGTAAATTAACTAAAGTAGCAACCATCAGACATTTATATCAGTACTGAACAATCAGGTATTGACCAACTGGGAAGTTTGGATCATAATGAATCGATTATGTGTATGTACTGTATGTAAATTTACCAATTATTACTTGCTATCTTTGATTTGATTTGCGGAGGGCCAGAGTAAGAAAAAAAATTAGATAAAGAGCCCCTTCCAGAATCTAACCAGGGATATCACAACAATGGAAGTGACTTAGATTTTTGATATTGCTTGAAAGGACAACTATAAGTCTTTCAGGCTTGGAGCTAAAGTTGAAAAGTGTCCTAAAATTGAGATTCAGCAGCAAAAAAGAAAGGAGGGACACTGTGGGGTGGTGAGAATTGAAATGCAGCCCGTAGAGTGAAGCTGATTACTCTGTTTGTTTGAAGTTAATTGAAGGAAGGTGAAAAAGACAGCGCCTCATCTTCCAGCCTCACCTAGTTTCAGCCGATGATTATTGTTAAATAGGGGAACTGTTAATGAGCGATTGGGATGAATTATCAGGTTTTGGGCCCGGAAAAGAGGCTATCAGAGTGAGAAATAGGAAGAAAGTTGGGGGGAGGCAGCAGGAGTTGCTGTCGTTCACACATGATCGACTCCAACCTTTCGAGAGCAGGGAGAAGCCGGGTTCCTCTCTGTACTTTTTCAATCAATACTTATTCGTCCTTGAAATGCTCCAATTAGAAAAGTAAAAAGAAAAATATTAGGTTTTATTTTTTTCGAATTTAAAATGCATTTCCTTCTGTCAGCAATGAAATTGTTTTTCTTTTGATTTTACTGTTTTATTAGGGAGCATGTGGTCTGATTTAGCAATTCTTCTCAAATGGAATCATTTTTCGTTTAATTGGCACTTACAAGCATACTACTGAGAACTCTGAAGTTAGCTTTAAAAGTGTTTATTACAGTAGTTTTTTTTCAAGAGTTTTTTCATCAGTCCTATTTTATTAGTTTTCCTAATAACCTTTTTGCTGTCAGTGGGACTGTATGACACGAGGTCCATCATCTAAATTGGATACAGCAGACCTTAAATTGGTTCATGACAAAGCAAAGGAAAATAGTAATATACAAATATGTGAGAGTGTGGACTATCTTCACTTTTATGCTTATTGTCAATGATGTAACAGTTACAGCACACATTATTAATCCGTCTAACCTCTTTCTTGGTAACTACTCTGTGTGCCCTCTTGTATCTTGTTGTGTCCACTCAATGAGATTATTCATGCTAGAATTTCTTTGTGCTTTGTTTTTCCAGGTAACAGCAAGTGAAGCACTGCCAGCAAGCATGTTCATACCTGTACCGAGTCCAGAAAGAGAGTCCCAGAGCACCCCTCATGCCACAGCCAACTCTAACTCTGAAGATACGAAGAAGCAAGCTGGTTAGTACATGACTCTGCTTGAAGTTTGGAGGTTATTTTTGAGTATTTTATATTGTACAGTAAATGAGACCGAACAAAGATTTATCGCTTTATAGCTGTGGACACCCACACTGGTGCAATATTAAGTCAGTAGTTATTACACAGACTGGAAGTAAAGAGTCATTACTCAGGTGATTTAGTGTTTTACAAAAGAATTGTTTTGGTAATGGTTTCATTACATTTTTCACAGACAGTGTAATAAAAGACAAAGGACTTACTCATGCTAATGTCTTCATTCACAACAAGACAATATGAGTGACAGTTGGTATTCACGGGCCTTGTAATTAGTCACTGCTTTTTCATTTTTTTTTCACAATCCCAGGCGTACGCACACAATTAATGTCTTTATTGACAATACCGTGTAAAAATTAACCTTTGCAAATGTACATGTAGGCACCTAATGAATTGCTCTCTTATTTTGGCTTATTTTTTTCACAGATGCGTCAGATACTGATCCAGAGAAGGGGGTATCGCTCCCTACAGATATAACTGAAGCCCGTAAGTCACCTCTGGAAGATCAACAGTCAGAAAGGGACGATGCCACAGGATTCCTGTGCTGGAAGAAAGGCTGTAATCAAGTGTTCAAGTCCTCCAACTCCCTCCAGATGCACTTCAATGAAGTTCACAACAAAAGGCCCCAGTTGCCTGTTTCAGATCGCCATGTCTACAAGTACCGCTGTAACCAGTGCAGCCTGGCCTTCAAGACTGTGGAGAAGCTGCAGCTCCATTCGCAGTACCATGTGATCAGGGCAGCCACCATGTGCTGCCTCTGCCAGCGAAGCTTCAGAACACTACAGGCCTTGAAGAAACATTTAGAAACGAGCCACCTGGAGCTGAGTGAAGCTGATATCCAGCAGCTTTATGGAGGCTTATTGATGAACGGTGACATTATGGTGATGGGTGACCCATCCCTTGGTGAGGAGCCTGGAAGTCTGGGAGAAGATGACAAAGAGGGAGATGAAAGTGACCCAGAGGAAAAACAAAGCCCAACAGGAAGTGACTCTGGCTCACTGCAGGAAGATTCT
Source organism: Pagrus pagrus (assembly GCF_965226575.1). Classification (NCBI taxonomy): domain Eukaryota; kingdom Metazoa; phylum Chordata; class Actinopteri; order Spariformes; family Sparidae; genus Pagrus; species Pagrus pagrus. Next base: position 23,670,639 of record NC_140185.1, on the reverse strand, counting down.
GGATCTGAACCTAAACGTGCTTTGCCATTCAGAAAGGGCCCCAACTTTACTATGGAGAAGTTCTTGGATCCATCTCGTCCTTTCAAGTGTACTGTATGCAAAGAGTCTTTCACACAGAAGAACATTCTTCTGGTTCACTATAACTCTGTCTCCCACCTGCACAAGGTGAAGAGGGCTCTTCAGGAGTCCACTACTGGCCAGCCTGAGCCAACCAGTAGCCCTGACAACAAGCCATTCAAGTGCAGCACTTGTAACGTGGCCTATAGTCAGAGTTCGACTTTGGAGATCCACATGCGCTCTGTTCTACACCAGACCAAAGCCAGGGCAGCCAAACTTGAAGCAGCAGGAGGGATCACCAGCTCTGCAAGTGCTACTGGTTTAAGTGGCGGGGGGTCCAGCAACAGCACTTCCACATCTAGTCCAAGCCCAGCTAGCAACTCAACTACAAGCTCTAACAACCACAGCTCTTCTGGGTCTCAATCAGCTCAGAGTATTCTTGGAGGAAACCATATGAGCCAGACTCACAGCATTGAGAGCCTAGGAAACTCTTCAGTAAGCTGCCATTCTTCACCATCTGAGAACCATGAAGTAAAAAAGTCTAAGTATGACATGCTGTCAGCGAGGGGGCAACAACAACAACAGCAGCTTCAGCAACAACAGCAATTGGCACAGGCTCAAGCCCAAGCTCAAGTCCAGCTTCAGCAAGAGCTCCAGCAGCAGGCTGCTATTTTACAATCACAGCTATTCAACCCAGCACTTCTGCAGCACTTCCCAATGACAACTGATGCACTTCTCCCCCTACAACAGCAGCAGTTGCTCTTCCCTTTCTACATCCCTGGCGCAGAGTTTCAGCTGAACCCAGAGATCAGCCTCAGTAACTCACTTGGCCTAGCAGGATCCTCCACCTCCTCACTGCTGGAAGATCTTAAAAACTCAGCCCAGCAGGCCCAGCAGAGTTGCTTGCAGCAGCAATTGATGCACCATCACCTTCAGCAGCAACACCAACAACAGCAGCAGCAACAGCAGCAGCAACAACAGCAGCAGCAACAACAACAGCAGCAGTCTCACGCACAGGCACAGGGGCAGATGGCATTGCTGCAGCAGAGTGCATCCCTCCTCCAGCATGTGGAAAAAAAGCAGAGACATTCATGCTCTCAAAATGAGAAAGACAGAGAAATACAAAGAGAGAAGGATACCGCTGAAAAGAATGAGGACTATGTTAACAAAGATTCTGCAGACAGCAAGTCAAAAGAAAAGAAGGACATTCAGCATATCTCAATAAACATGAACCACGATACTGGCTTGCCTCCGCCAAGGATTGCTTCAGATGCTCGAGGAAACGCAACGAAAGCCCTGCTGGAAAACTTTGGGTTTGAGTTAGTAATTCAGTACAATGAAAATAAACAGAAAGCTCAGAAAAAGACAGCTGGACCTACAGGATCAAGTGGTCCAGGTGGGATAACAAGAGTGGTGGACCCCATTGAGGGATTAGAGAAACTGGAATGTGAAGCCTGTGGCAAGCTGTTTTCAAACATACTGATTCTAAAGAGTCACCAGGAGCATATCCACCAGGCTTTCTTTCCATTTCGATCCCTTGAGAGATTTGCCAAGGAATACAGAGAGCATTATGATAAACTCTATCCACTGAGACCCCCTACACCAGAGGCTGCTCCTGCTCCCCCACCACCTCCTCCTCCACCACCTCCACCTCCTCCTCCACCCCAACGAGCTCCCACTCCAAATATCCCTGTCTCTGCTGCCTCACTTACACCTCCAACTGTACCAACCTCACAGCCACAAGTCCAAATGGCACAAATTTCCATGCCAATGGATTTGCCCCTCTTCTCACCGCTCATGATGCAGCCCATGTCTCTCCAGTCCTTGCCCGGTCAAATGCCTCCCCAGTTATCATCTGTTGAGCCAAGCCTGGCCTCAGACCTGGCCCAGCTCTATCAACAGCAGCTTACACCAGCCATGTTACAGCAGCAGCAGAACAAGAGGCCACGGACACGCATCACTGACGACCAGCTGAGGGTCCTGCGACAGTACTTTGATATCAACAATTCACCAAATGAGGAGCAGATTAAAGAAATGGCAGACAAGTCGGGGCTCCCACAAAAAGTTATAAAGCACTGGTTCAGAAACACCCTTTTCAAAGAGCGGCAGCGCAACAAAGACTCACCATACAATTTCAATAATCCACCAACAACAACTCTGGAAGAGACAAAAGTTGACTCTAGACCTCCTTCCCCTGAGCCTCAGAAACAAGATTTATATGGAAGTAAGAGATCATCCAGAACGAGGTTTACTGACTACCAGCTGAGAGTGCTGCAGGACTTCTTCGATGCCAATGCTTACCCTAAAGATGATGAATTTGAGCAGCTCTCCAACCTCCTGAGCCTCCCCACACGTGTTATTGTGGTGTGGTTCCAAAACGCTCGCCAGAAGGCAAGGAAGAATTATGAAAACCAGGGCGAAGGAGTTAAAGAGGGTGAAAGGCGAGAATTGTCAAATGACCGCTATATTCGCACCTCAAATCTGAACTACCAGTGCAAGAAATGCAGTCTGGTTTTCCAGCGGATATTCGATCTAATAAAACACCAAAAGAAGCTGTGTTACAAAGATGAAGATGAGGATGGACAGTATGACAGCCAAAATGAGGATTCACAGGATCTCAATGAATGTTATACTCCCTCTGGGTCTTCCTGTCACACCCCAATGCCCTCCTCTTCAAGTCTCTGCCCGCTTCCACCCTCCACTTCAGCATTCTCACACCTACCATCCGCTGAGAAAGAGGAGGCATCACCAGCAAGCAGCTCAAACCTCTATGATGAGAAGCCCAAGCAGTTGCCTGAAATCTCTGCTGATCCACGAGAAAACCAAACCTCTATTAAGCAGGAAATTGTGCACCAACCCCAGTCTGAGGCACAACACCATAGACCTCAAAGAGAAGAGAAGATTCAAACTATTTCCAAGCCCATCAAACATTCATCTCCTTCTTTCTCTCAGCAGCAACAGCAGTGTGGTCCCTCAGCCTCTCAGACAAGCCAGGCCTCATCGCAAAGCTCTCACATGAGCCTCAATGCACACCTGACCTCTGCCACACAACAACTGGCACAACAGATGATCCCCTACCAGTGTGAGCAGTGCAAGATTGGCTTCCCCTCCTTTGAGCACTGGCAGGAACACCAGCAATTACACTTCCTTTCTGTGCAAAATCAATTCATCCACCCTCAATTCCTCGACCGTCCAATTGACATGTCTTTCATGCTGTTTGATCCCAGCAATCCTCTCCTGGCAAGTCAGCTGCTCTCGGGGGCAATGCCACAGATCCCCAGCAGCTCTGCCACCTCTCCGTCCACCCCCACCTCCACCATGAACTCCCTGAAGAGGAAGTTAGAGGAGAAAGCTGGGACAAGCCCAGGAGAGAACGACAGCACAAATAGCGGAGAAGAGCCACAAAGAGACAAGCGGCTCAGAACCACCATCACTCCTGAGCAGCTAGAGATCCTTTATCAGAAGTATTTATTAGATTCAAATCCTACACGTAAAATGCTCGACCACATTGCTCATGAGGTGGGATTAAAAAAGAGAGTAGTGCAAGTCTGGTTCCAAAATACCAGAGCCAGAGAGAGAAAAGGCCAATTTAGAGCAGTAGGGCCAGCTCAGGCTCATCGTAGGTGCCCTTTTTGTCGAGCTCTTTTTAAAGCAAAAACCGCCCTAGAGGCTCACATTCGCTCTCGTCACTGGCATGAAGCCAAACGTGCTGGATATAATTTAGCTCTTGCTGGTATGTTACCTGAACAGGAGGGCATGCAAATAAAAATGGATGCTCTAGAGGCAGCAAGTTACTCCCAACTGGCCCCATCAAACAGTGATGGACAAAGCTCCTCCATGTCACCATTAAACAAGGGCATGGATTTGTCTCCCAGGGCTCTACTGAGCCCGTCATCCATTAAAGTTGAGGGAATGGAAGATTTTGAGAGTGCCATGGCAAGCATGTCCTCTGTGAACCTCAGCTTTGATCCGAGCAAACTGGATAATGACGACTGTTCTTCTGTGAACACTGCCATCACGGACACAACCACAGGTGATGAGGCCAATGCTGATAATGACAGTGCTGATGCAAAGCACAGCCAAAATAGTGGTGACTACCTGTCTAAGTCTATGGGCTCAGCCCCTAACCTTGAAAATGATGACCAGATGTCCTCAGGGCTGGTAAGCCCTGCAACAAGCTATTATGCTAAGGACTATGAAAATGAACATATTATTGACCACAGTGAGACGTCCAGCCTCGCTGACCCCTGCTCACCAAGTCCTGGAGCCTCAGGCACCAGGAGCATTGATAGCGGAGATCGACCTGGCCAAAAGCGCTTCCGAACCCAGATGACTAACCTCCAGCTGAAAGTGTTGAAATCCTGTTTTAACGACTACAGGACGCCCACCATGCTGGAATGTGAGGTACTTGGCAATGATATTGGACTTCCAAAGAGAGTGGTTCAGGTGTGGTTTCAAAATGCCCGTGCCAAGGAGAAAAAGGCAAAGCTCAACATGGCCAAGCACTTCGGAATAAATCAGACATCCTACGAGGGGCCGAAGACTGAATGCACTTTGTGCGGTGTCAAGTATAGTGCTCGCCTCTCTATTCGTGATCACATCTTCTCCCAGCAACACATCTCTAAAGTGAAGGATACCATTGGCAGCCAGATCGATAAGGAAAAAGAATACTTTGACCCCGCCACTGTCCGCCAACTTATGGCCCAGCAAGAGATGGACCGCATTAAGAAGGCCAATGAAGTTTTAGGACTGGCACAGCAGCAGGCCATGCAGCAGCAGGGGATGTTTGATAACCCCGCAATGCAGGCTCTGAATCTCCAGTCAGCCTATCCAAATCTGCAAGGCATCCCACCTGTCCTTTTGCCAGGGGTTGGCAGCCCCTCTCTCTCCAGCTTTAACTCATCTAATTCAGGTACGTCAGCATTTGGCTTTCAGTCACTGATATACAGCTAAAAATTGAGGTGCAGAGTTGCTGATGGGATTTTAAAATTAACTGTAACTACCTTCAGTAATCACATATTGTACTTCAGTGTAAAACCTAGTAAAAGCAACAATACAACACTAGAAAAACAACACCTGCTGGAGAATGTGTAACATAATGTGCCACTAAGTACCTGAACAGCCAGCACTTAATGTCAGCCCCACAAATGCAACTCCAGAGAGACTTTGAAGTAATGAAGATAAAATCATTCACATACTGATTTTTTAATTTCCTCTTCTGTCTGTGTTTCATATGATAAAGCAATGTGTATTTTGTTATTGTTGGAAAAACATCATAACAAATAATTGTAAATCCATGAAACAACTACACCTATTAATTCTTTATTTTTTGTCTTTATTTGAAACATTTCCAGCTTTAACTCCTCCAAAACCTTCAAACCTCCTGAACATGCCTGGTGCCAGTGTTCCCTCACCGAGCCTCCCCACATCCGGATTGCCCAACAAACCTCCCTCCTCATCGTCTCTTGCCGCATCCAGCCCAGCCCAGACCAACACGTCTGCTTCCCACTCCAGCCCCACCTCCACATCCAACTCCATCTCCTCAACCGCCCAGTCGGGCTCCCGGCCTGAACCCCCCAAAGAATGTGATACCGAGAGGGTAAGAGAGAAGGAGAAGCCCAAGGAAAAGACAGAGAAGCCCTCAACCCCGTCGTCAACTGGAAGCACCCCTGCCCCCTCAACTTCTGCTGCCAGCGCCAAGAAGGAGAAGCCAGACACAGCTGTACCTGCCACCTCTATGCCCACACCTGGCATGGAGTATGTGGTCGACCCTGCCCAGCTTCAGGCCCTGCAGAATGCTTTGGCTTCGGACCCAACAGCTCTCCTCACAAACCAGTTCCTGCCCTACTTCATGCCTGGCTTTTCCCCGTATTACACCCCACAGATCCCTGGGGCTCTCCAGGGGGGTTACCTGCAACCAATGTATGGTATGGAAAGTCTCTTCCCTTACAACCCAGCATTGTCACAAGCACTGATGGGCCTGTCTCCAGGGTCCCTGCTGCAGCATTACCAGCAATATCAGCAGAGCTTGCAGGAGGCACTACAGCAGCAGCAGCGGCAGCTTCAGCAGATCCAGCAACCCAAGGCGAGCCAAACTCCAGTTCCCCCACAAACCTTGGGGGATCGCAAAGAATCTGCCAAAGATCCAGTGAAAACAGAGGAGCAAAAGGTCAACCCCCGTAGTGAACCCCCAACTTCCTCCTCCTCCTCCTCCTCTCATAATAAAGTACCCTCTGAGCAGAGCGAGACAGATGGCAAAGCTGTGGACCCCCATCTAGACCAGTACATCGTCCCCAAGGTGCAGTATAAACTGGCATGCCGCAAGTGTCAAGCAGTTTTCACCAAGGAAGAAACGGCTATTACCCACCTTAAATCTAACTGTTTTTTCGGTCAGTCTGTGGCAAACCTGCAAGAGATGTTGCTGCGTGTCCCCGGTGGCGTAGGTGCAGGGGCTGGAAGTCTCTATGACTGCCTGGCTTGTGACACTACGTTGGATGGGGAGAAAGCACTCAGTCAACACCTGGAATCGGCATTGCACAAACACAGAACAATCAAGCGATCAGCCAGAAATGCCAAAGAGCACGCTACTAGTTTATTACCTCACTCTTCAGCCTGCTTCCCCAATCCTAACACCGCATCTACCTCGCAGTCTGCCACTCATCCCATCAGCAGCCCCCCTCCCCCGCCAACAACATCAGCCACCATGCCATCCTCTGCCGTCTCCTCTTCCCTGTGCTCCTCGTCGACTACCCCACTCAACACCACAGCTGCCGGCAAACCATGGCCCCAGGCCCCTTTCTCCAGAGCTTTAGCTGGGAAGCCCAATGCCAGTCCCTCATCTTCTTCCTCCTCTTTTCCTCCAATGTCCTCACCTTCAACGGTTACCTCAAGTTCATTGAGCACCTCAGGAGTTCAGACCTCGATACCAACAGACGTCTTTACCGACGAGTCTGACTCTGACAGCAGTCAGAAGTCAGCAGACAGGCTTGGCAGGACGGCGGAGGAGCCGCAGCAGCCTGGCTTTGTCAAAGACAGTAGTAGTTGTAGTAGTAATCTTGCTAGTGTAGGAACAGACTCCATCAGATTGTAAAAGAGCTTTCAGTGATGGACAATATTTAAAAAACACAAAAAAAGGACAAAAAAAATCACAAATGGAAAAAAACATAAAAAGCAGCAATGTTAAAAATACATTAAAAGTATACAAACCAATTTCAGAAAAAGATGTGTAAAGACTAACTGCAATTCCAAAGCTTGTAACCAAAAATTTAAATGTTAGTGGATTGTTTTCCCATATCAACATGCTGGTTTTCGTTTTGTTATTCTTTTTTATTTTTTTGTTTTTCTCAACTGAAATACATGCATACTAATATATGAGAATAGAAAAGATCGCTGCAGTTATGTTTTGGGTAATGGTAGAGGAATACTGTACTGTATGGCAATGGACTGCCTCAAAGTTGACAAATGGCCCCAGAAATCCTTTTGAAGAAATAAGCGTCAACAAGCTGTCCCTTTGTTTTGTAATAATTTCTACTTAATAGCACAGTCACAAAAAGCCAGTATGTACTGTATGGGAGAATAGTCTATCAGTTTTCTTGCTATTTAAGCATTCAGATACCAATGGCTTGCAAAAGTAAAAGAATAATGTAATGTCTATTTTATTCTCAGGTCAACAGCTCGCAGATGTTTTTCTGTTACAGAACTCCATGTTTTCAACCTTTTGTTTCCAACAGGAGATGAGCTTTTTTATTCTGTTAGAACTTGATTTAATAACAGAAAGTTTTCAGTTGAATGAAATTTTAATAAGGCATTGTTTCTGGGCATTCAAAAAGAGTTACTGATTTGCTGATTTTAACATTAGAAATCCTTTTAAAGGGGGGAGGGGGATCACAATCCAATTCAACCCAGACAAGGAGAGCATTGCAGACATTATAACGGGCGATAAAAAGAGTTTTGATTAAAAAAAAAACAACCTTCTGTATTTATGATAGATATGAACATTTTTGGTGTTAAGTAGATTGTTGCATTGGAAATGAATTTAAACAGTATGGTAGGTTGAAAAACTTTGTGTACATTTAGCTTTTGTATTGTCCAACTTTAAGACGCTTCATTTGATGTTGTCTTGGTCATTCCGATAGACTAGATTATGGACAGGTAATTTATCTCAACTTTATTTCTGTCTTATTCTTAACTTCTTGGGAAACATTCACCCAAATGCCCCTCCTGACAAGGCAGGATCCTCTTTTAGAATTATTTAAATTGTATGGTTTGGTTGGTGTTGCGCTAACCGAAGCAGAAAAGATCCTGGGTGAAATATTGAAAGTTTTATTTTATTTAATTTTTGTGTTACCTTTGTGCACTTATCACTGTCTGACTTCTATTTCTCACTCTACTTGTTCCTCTCTTCGCACTTATTTTTCTCTGCTCTCCTGTGTTTGTAGATATGTACACTACAAAGCAGGTCTTTTGTTCTTCATGTAGTGTGGCTACAGTCTTTTCTTCATTTTGACATTTTTGTTGTCATAAATGAAAATGAAAAAAGAATACTAATAATAATTCTCACGCTTTAAGACAAAAAGAAAATCCAAAGACTAAACACTTTCACCATTGGTGCATAAATATGAGAAAAGAGGCTTCTTTATACTTGAGAATTTGTTGCTGTTTTTAGAGGAAAGAAAACAAAGTTTTAAAAGATAAAGGAGTACGCATCAGAGTTGCCGTTTTTGCTTCTTTGCAAGCAGACAGGTGGCTTTTTTACGTAAATACCAAAAACCAAAAAGGGCCCTTGTCCTTGCATTGTGGAGTAGCACCGTTACAGAGCCATTGCAGTTTGTAAGATAGAGGTTATTAATCTTTGTTTGACTTTTTTGTCACATTCAAATGTCCATTTTTTTAAGAAAATGTATAAGGTCTGGTCTTCAAGGACATACGTTTTGCTGCTAATGTAGAATTTTGAAAGAAAAAAAAAAAGAGTACCTAGATGCATGCTCATTTTGCTTTTGGCTAAGCTTTAACTAAAACAAACAATAAACCAATTTCTTGCCTCTGCAACACCTTTTTGTTTCTTGTTGCAAAAACGGAACTTTGAAGACTGTGAATATATGTTCCAAAGGACATTTTGCCGATTTTCTTTTTGAACAGACCAATGTTTAAAGCCAATGATCTATAACGTTTGTAAAGAACAGTGCATTCCAAATATCACAATGGATTTTTCTTAAGCAAGGACTGATCATATTTCATTTATTTTGCTTTTAATTGTCACAATCTACTTTTTTTTTCTTTCTCATTTTGAAAGTGACTGTAAACTGTTGTGTAAATTTTTTGCATCATTGGTTGCTGAACAAAGTGACCTCCATATGTCATTTTGTGCTGGCACGGAACATTGCTGAAAATCCCTCCATCCAGTCAAGGTTGTTGCTCACTTGTTAAGCAAGTAATAGTGGTTACCAAAAAATGTATATAATACATCTGGTACTGATGCGTCTCATAGGTTTAGTAACATTTATGCCAGTCAACATACAACTAGTCTCAGAGGGAAATAATGGCTGTTTTGCTGAGGTGTTGTTGCCCCCTTCTTGGGAAATCCAAAAAGTGACTTGTCCCATGTGTCTGCAGGGTGCCACTTCCACGCGTAGATTACAGGTTTTTAAGGGACATCTTCATTCCAAAGCATTATTTCTGGAAAAAGTAGGAGGTTTTTTGAGGATGTCCCTTGATTTCAGATAGCTCGGATGCTTTCATGCCCAAAGAAGTCACCCACTTCATCTTATTGCAATGGAAATGGATGTGCATAGGTACCCCCACCCGCTCACTGATGATCCAATGAACGAAAATTTTTATTTTTTAAACCAAAACCAAGACTTATTTAAATTTGTGAAGAACTACTTTTTAGCCACTATTGTATAGCCAATATATTCGCCCCAATGAATACGGCACAATCTCAGAAGTGTGTTTAAAGTGCTTCGTCTTGCAGAGCAATGTGATTTGGTGTTAATACTACAGCATGCTGTTGAAAGTCAGGAGATTTGGTCTGCAAGCTTGCTTTTTCTCTAAAGTCCAGTTCCCTGAAATACTGTTATGTGCTTTCTTATTTTGGAAAATTCTTAAGTTGTACAGTTTTTCTCAAATATGTTTGCTTTATTTTAATTTCAGACAATGTCAGACATGAATTGTATTTGTATTTTATTTCAGTTTCTGTATATTTCTTTCTATCATAAATTAACACTAGCTTTAATTTGAATTGCTGAAATTGAGAAACGAAAAACGACAAAATATGACCTGGCCACTTTATGGTGTGATGATGTTCTTTATATTCATTGTCTCGATGATACTGTCTGTTCTCTTATTTCCAAAGTGTAATCTTTTGGGCTCTTTTGTGGAAGACAAAGTTGAGGTCTCCACATCAGATTCAGCCAGCATGGACTGTGTGTGAGTTTGTATGCCTGTGTGTGCGTGTGTGTTTCATAAGAGCCAGCATCAATTCAATTTTTTCTTGTTTGCCTTTTATTTTATTATTTTTTTTATATGTTACACACCAAAACAAACTGAACCACAAAGCTGGATTATGAATAACTGAAATTTAGAAAATCAAATTTAAAAATAATGAGTGATGAAACCGAAGCACTGAGCAGTTTTTACTTTGATTGAATATATGAATGTGGCCAAAGCTTTATGCAGTTGAAACAAAAAAAAGAAAAAGAAAAATTACAAGTTGTGCCCCAGATAAGTGTATATTTTATTGTGGCACAAAACGCTATTGTGGATAATTAGATCCACTGACTTACATTGGGATACTTGATTTTAATGGACATTTACAAAGAGAGCGATAAAGACAAGGTTTTGCTGTAGAGGTCATCTTTTGCCCACTGTGAAAACGAACGTGTACCTGTATACAGATATAGATATATTTAAAACAAGACATCAACTTTTTTTGTTTTGAGATGAAGAAGGAATGAAAAGAAAAAAATGGACTCTGGGAAGCTTTGGAGATCTCGTTAGGAGGACATGAGAGGCTGCGGGCACACCAAAACTGGGCATGGGAGCCAAAGGCAGGCTCGAAACAGCTTTAAAACCACCTCCTTATTTGATTACTGACAACTCTGTAATGGGAATGGACTCTGGAACCAATGGACATGTGTGACACAGAGAGGAAAGTCCTTAGATGAAACTGAACTTAAGTGGCTCCAGCTGCCTCTTTCTCCTTTCTGTCTGTCTCTTTCTTTCTCCAGCTCTGCCTCTGCTTCTGCTCTTTGATGGACATTTTCCAAATTTCAGGACAGGATGGACAGAGATGCTTGCTTCATTTCTCCCAGTTCATGTTGCTACCCGTTTCATTTCCTCGTGCTTGTCTCTGGTTGACAAGCGAAGCTCTCCAGTCAAATGGCGGCTCACCCCTCTCTCTGTTGATTACACTATCTAAAGAGAGAAATGAACAACAGAGAGAGGGGACGGGTTCTCGAAGCTGTCATTTTTAAAGAGGCAGTTACACTAAAAAAGCGTATTAACCAAAATTAACAACCAAACTAACAACCAAACAACCATTTGCTCCAACTTCAAAGATGAACTGTTACTTGGAGCTCTCTGTTCCTTTTGTGACTTCTGGTGCCACAATGTTTTTTTATGCTTTTAGTTTTTCTTTTTGTTTCCTTGAATTACTCCTCCTTCGAGCCTCATAAGCATGGCTCTGTGGCTCCAGGCAGCCCATCCGAGGGTAGAAAAAAACAGCCTTGCAATGTACAAAAAAGAGCAAGTTAAACCAAAAATGTTGTTCTTGATGTCTTTTCTATACTGTAGTCTTGTTAGCTTTTTTGTTACTGTAATTATATGATGAAGATTTCCAAACTGTACCAAATTACATGGAAACTAACATACATACAACCACATGGAACTTCAGACTTTTAAAGAAACTTTTGTCACAAAACCTTGTTGTCCTAGTTAAGTTGATTGTAGATGGTAATTGAATATACTCCTTTGAAAATATTTCATCAAGTATGTTTCTTGCTCATTGTGATACATTAAAAAAGTATGAGCATAAACTGCACTGGTGTGGACTCCTCTTTGAGTGTTGTGGGATTTGATCACTTGCAGTCAACATACGACTGCTGAACTCAGATATTTGAAGAAATACAATAACTCATTTTCTCCTGATTACTGAAAAAAAAACTTCATTTGATCTTAAAGGGTGCAACCAGTATTTCTTTTATATCATTTATTATACAGTATATCTTACACATGTTCACACACATTGTAAAAAAAAATGTAAATTTTAAAAGAATGACATAGTTGTTAATATTTAATTTATCCAGTAAACATTTTCTGTTGTTTACATAGTTGCATAATGGCTTGTTTTTATGTATTATTGCTTTATAATTTGGTGTACATCGGGATCATCGATGGTGCCTTTATGAAAAAAAAACAATAAGTTGTGAACAAAACATGACAGTGTAATTTTAGATTTTCAGTGAAACAATTAGCATTTCTGTGTATATATCTATCAACAATCTGCTGCCGTACATTTAAAGGATAAGTACCGTTTTTTACAACCTGGACCTTATTTCCAGCAAAAGATATGGTCATTTACTCACCCAGATAACTTTGGTGTCATTCGGCGTCGTTCGGACGAAATTAGATCCAGTGTAGCGCCGATATATCCATATAATGCGAGTAACGGGGCACCGACACACAGCCTCTATATAACACATTATCTGCCACGAAACTAGTTCATTTCACCAATATTTTGTTACGATATGCTAGCGCTATTAGCCTCTGAGTCCGGGCTCGTCTATTGTCAACATCCGGGGTCTGTAGGTTGAGCTACTACCTCTGACCTGGAAGATGTCGTCTCTGAGCTGCGCGCGCACCCGCGACAGCCGAGCTTGTTTACCTGTAGCTGCTACTGCTAGTTTGACCCCGGATGTTGATAACGGACGAGCCCGGACTCAGAGGCTAATAGCGCTAGCATATCGTAACAAAATATTAGTGAAATGAACTAGTTTCGTGGCAGATGATGTGTTATATAGAGGCTGTGTGTCGGTGCCCCGTTACTCGCATTATATGGATATATCGGCGCTACACTGGATCTAATTTCGTCCGAACGACGCCGAATGACACCAAAGTTATCTGGGTGAGTAAATGACCATATCTTTTGCTGGAAATAAGGTCCAGGTTGTAAAAAACGGTACTTATCCTTTAAAGCTGGTATCAGTTAAAAATAAAAAATAAATAAAACGCGAGAGAAAAAATGTGCTCTGACACTTGGTGGCAGATTTAGGAAACTACAACTGAAGCAACTGCATGCTCACTTCGTCATTCTCCAAAGTTTGTTTGTTTTAGAATTGATTCATTTGTTTCCTATAATTTGTTTACAAAAATCACTTTAAATTGCGTGTATATACTCCTTCACCAAACTGACAAACATGGAGGCACACTATACTTGCTGTAAGTGGAAAATGTTAGCATGCAGGGCCCCAGGCTAACTTTTTACACTGGTTGCATGAGGGCATCTTAACTTTTTCTTTTAGGCGCACCCTATAATACATTTTATTTTCTTAGCACACTATGTAAATGATTGGCAACAGGAATACAAGTGCAGACAAATGTTTTTCTTCATTTAAATCACAGGGCAGGCAACAAAGAATTGCAATAATCTCAATTGTTTAAAAAATAAAGTAACAGTGTGCTTAAATGCTTAAGAAACTCAAATGAATGATCAACCTTAAATAATATAAAAGCATTATTTGAGATAAAAGTGTACAAAAATAATCAACACAAAAACTGTTAATAGGCTGATATTTGTTCAAAGACAGCTGCCTACACACCCAGTTGGTGTTTGATTAAAGAAAATATTTGTATAGATTTTTTTTTATCTGACCTGCTGAATATCAGGTGCACCGGCGCAATCAATGAAAATGTTAAGGAATACTTGGCAGATTTTTTGGCCCATGTGCGACCAAAACAGTCTAACCCTGGAGCCCTGGCATGTTTTAAATTTAAAGTTTGTTTCAGTTGCGTATAAACAAGCAAACAGCTTGGACATGGCAGTTTAGAGTACCGCTGGATGTTTGTATAATATTAGTAAATGAGGCGTGTCCTGGCAAGACATTTGACATAAACAACCACATTTTCTACATCATAGGTTGTTTACCTGTCTGACAATTTCAGTGCCAAGTCTGTTTAACAAGTCTGAGTCTGCCTCCACCTTTCAAATGCTGCACCAATGTTCGCTCTGGAAAAACGATACAAAGTGCAAAGTAAGCAGTGGGGTAGTTCAGGGGTCCTGGGAGTTTGGACGATTCCCAATGAAAACAGAGCCGGTCCAGCTCTGCCTGTTAAGCAAAATTGAATTTTGAGCAGACAGTGAGCTTCAGTAACAGAGGTGCTGGCGTTGATCAGCAACACTTGTGAGCCCCCAGTGATAGGTTGTGGCCAGTTTGTGTCAAGAATCACTAAGATGTTAATAATTGTACCTTTAAATCTCCTGTGTTGTTAAAATTATAAAGGCTAAACACATTTTTAATTAATGCATGGAGTCATCTTGTCAGATGCATCACCCTCTGACTTTCTGTCTGCCTATGTTTTATATTTAGTTCGCCAGTCAGGATTATTAAAAGCCCAGGTCTAATTAACACATATTATGCAACAACTAACTTCTTAATTAGAGATGACCGTGTGCAACTAACATAATCAGAGGCACTGAAAATGACACTTGGAAAAATGCAACTGAAATGGATGCGTTTTTGAGAGTAACAATAAGAGAACAAATGCTCCCTAAACAATTTTCTGTTAAAAGTTTATCAAAAGCTCCAATGATAAAATAAACATGAAACACAAACACAAAAATATTGACTATGTTGTTTAAAATATATACTTTTTGACCAGACAGGTTTTTTAGATATACTGGCATTTACATCCACTTTTTGTTACAT